>NC_062989.1:5383723-6864973 GCF_023078275.1 Leguminivora glycinivorella | reverse complement strand
AACTTTGGATGGCTGTATCTCCTAAACGGTGCGTCTTAGCGCAAAAATAATCGAATTTTCGTTCCCCTTTGATGCCCCGTATACGCTTATAAAAAAACAAAAAGTTAAAAAAAAATTCAACAAAAAACGAAACAATTTTTTTTTGTATGAAAACGCACCCAAAATCAAATATTGTCTAGGGCCCGTACCAGTTGCAGTCGGCACGTCTATAAAGCCCCTTATAGTTTTTTTTTAATTGGCTAAATACCTGGATGTTATGTCACAATTATCTGTGTTTGGAAATTAAAAAAGAGGACTTTGCCGGCCTTGGCCTGCAAGGTTTGTATGAAATTCCATTATCTATCAATCGTCCTAGCCGCACCTGCAACGTCATACTTCGCTGCCAATTATAAGGCACATAACATCAATATTTCATACCATGTTTGAGAAAAGATACATATCGTGTATTTCGACACTGCTAGTGTAAATCGAAATGGCGTCTCGGTCAAACGCATTGACTATGAAGCAGGAGATCTCAAGTACCATTCCGGAGTCTTTCAGTCGGAGTCTTTTTTAATCATTTGAACTTTTTTTGGATTTATTAAGTTTTTTTTATATTTTTTAATAGAATAAATATTCTATTAAAAAAGACTCTTACTATATTTCTTTCCTTTTTTTTTATTTTCATACAAAAATACAATACAATCTTTATTATGCCTTTGTTGATAAAATAAAATATTACACGTCAGGTCAGGTACATAGGTCATAGTGTGGGCATAGTATTAGTAATGTGCTGACTTCCTTACATTTACTGAGCTAGTTGACCTATGTTATTGTTGTGTGAATGTTTTTCTTCAACAACTAAATAGTTATATATATGAATATGTATGTAGGTATGTGGGTAGCTTTTGCACATTGTAATTTTTCCTCAGTCACCCGTTGATAGACCCAGAGCCCAGGCCCGCCAGACCTTCCTCAAATTCTCAAGGATGAAACTTTGGGACAATGTAGAGTTCATATCGGCGGTTAATGTGTGCATATTTTCTAGTTCGGCCCATCGGCCAATTTTTTGCTATCAAGTGATGAAGGTGAAAAAAAAAAGTGCTTACTTTCCTTAAATTCTCAAGGCTGATTTTTATATATGTGTTAGAGCACGTTGTTAGAAATTGGTTATCATCAATGCCAGACCGTTTCCGCCGGCCATAACTTTTGCCAGACGCGACAAAGTTGGCAAAAAACGACTCTAACTTACCTCATTTTCTCAAGCCTGATTTTGATATATGATACGCAGGGACCTATAACTAGACCGTTTGTAAGCAGCCAGACCAATCGGATGGACCCAACCATCCGCCAGACCGACTTAAAGTTTCGATATGAGCATTAGTAGAATTGAAATATTCCGGGTCTATAAAAGCTAAAAACTTGAATTTTCTACATTAAGCTACGTGTATATTGTATACTTGACGTAATAAGCGACTTTCAAAAATTTTACTTCTAAGGAAATAAAAAAATGAAAGTTTATATGTGGTGCAAGATTAATTTTAAGCTATGAATTTTATTTACACTGCGTAAGTACATGTGTATTTTATTATAAATATAACTTTTACCAGACGCGACAAAGTTGGCAAAAAACGACTCTAACTTACCTCATTTTCTCAAGCCTGATTTTGATATATGATACGCAGGGACCTGTAACTAGACCATTTGTAAGCAGCCAGACCAATCGGATGGACCCAACCATCCGCCAGACCGACTTAAAGTTTCGATATGAGCATTAGTAGAATTGAAATATTCCGGGTCTATAAAAGCTAAAAACTTGAATTTTCTACATTAAGCTACGTGTATATTGTATACTTGACGTAATAAGCGACTTTCAAAAATTTTACTTCTAAGGAAATAAAAAAATGAAAGTTTATATGTGGTGCAAGATTAATTTTAAGCTATGAATTTTATTTACACTGCGTAAGTACATGTGTATTTTATTATAAATTTAAAGAAGAAAAGTAAATTAAACTTTTTTTTCGGTCGTCGAACAAGGTGGTTTAAAATTAGTTTTAAGATCGATCCTTTTTCATTTGTGGGCGAGGGACCTCACACTATGTATAAAGGCACTATGTGTATGTTGCATATAATGTCAAATCCCTCGCATACTACAAAAGTTATTTAAGCATTTATATAAGTTCAGTTAAAATGAGGTGGAAAGTATAAGTGTATATGTTGTGTACACACGTAAAGTATTCTAAACTTTTTATAACGGCATACATGTATTTGAAGAATGCCAAAAATTTATTCGTGTCTGAAAATTCAGCATCTCCGACATGGGTTATAACGGGGTTGATGATGTTCGTATTGAGTACAAATGTTTAAACTTCCTAAACTTGTAATTCTAAAGTTCGTCACTTAGGTATGTTACCATGTTTTGTAGGAGAAAGGAAATTCGTTTAGTTATATACCGTTGTAACATTGATTGTTTACTTCTTTGAATTGAATATTTAATTTATAATGCACTGCATCAATTTGTTTTTTCCTTGTTTACGTTATTTATAATATAAAATTCAATTCGTTATTCAAGTTATTAGCTTTTATAGACCCGGAATATTTCAATTCTACTAATGCTCATATCGAAACTTTAAGTCGGTCTGGCGGATGGTTGGGTCCATCCGATTGGTCTGGCTGCTTACAAATGGTCTAGTTACAGGTCCCTGCGTATCATATATCAAAATCAGGCTTGAGAAAATGAGGTAAGTTAGAGTCGTTTTTTGCCAACTTTGTCGCGTATGGTAAAAGTTATATTTATAATAAAATACACATGTACTTACGCAGTGTAAATAAAATTCATAGCTTAAAATTAATCTTGCACCACATATAAACTTTCATTTTTTTATTTCCTTAGAAGTAAAATTTTTGAAAGTCGCTTATTACGTCAAGTATACAATATACACGTAGCTTAATGTAGAAAATTCAAGTTTTTAGCTTTTGATAGACCCAGAATATTTCAATTCTACTAATGCTCATATCGAAACTTTAAGTCGGTCTGGCGGATGGTTGGGTCCATCCGATTGGTCTGGCTTCTTACAAACGGTCTGGTTACAGGTCCCTGCGTATCATATACCAAAATCAGGCTTGAGAAAATGAGGTAAGTTAGAGTCGTTTTTTGCCAACTTTGTCGCGTCTGGTAAAAGTTATATTTATAATAAAATACACATGTACTTACGCAGTGTAAATAAAATTCATAGCTTAAAATTAATCTTGCACCACATATAAACTTTCATTTTTTTATTTCCTTAGAAGTAAAATTTTTGAAAGTCGCTTATTACGTCAAGTATACAATATACACGTAGCTTAATGTAGAAAATTCAAGTTTTTAGCTTTTGATAGACCCAGAATATTTCAATTCTACTAATGCTCATATCGAAACTTTAAGTCGGTCTGGCGGATGGTTGGGTCCATCCGATTGGTCTGGCTTCTTACAAACGGTCTGGTTACAGGTCCCTGCGTATCATATACCAAAATCAGGCTTGAGAAAATGAGGTAAGTTAGAGTCGTTTTTGCCAACTTTGTCGCGTCTGGTAAAAGTTATATTTATAATAAAATACACATGTACTTACGCAGTGTAAATAAAATTCATAGCTTAAAATTAATCTTGTACCACATATAAACTTTCATATTTTTATTTCCTTAGAAGTAAAATTTTTGAAAGTCGCTTATTACGTCAAGTATACAATATACACGTAGCTTAATGTAGAAAATTCAAGTTTTTAGCTTTTATAGACCCGGAATATTTCAATTCTACTAATGCACATATCGAAACTTTAAGTCGGTCTGGCGGATGGTTGGGTCCATCCGATTGGTCTGGCTGCTTACAAACGGTCTAGTTACAGGTCCCTGCGTATCATATATCAAAATCAGGCTTGAGAAAATGAGGTAAGTTAGAGTCGTTTTTTGCCAACTTTGTCGCGTCTGGTAAAAGTTATATTTATAATAAAATACATATGTACTTACGCAGTGTAAATAAAATTCATAGCTTAAAATTAATCTTGCACCACATATAAACTTTCATTTTTTTATTTCCTTAGAAGTAAAATTTTTGAAAGTCGCTTATTACGTCAAGTATACAATATACACGTAGCTTAATGTAGAAAATTCAAGTTTTTAGCTTTTATAGACCCGGAATATTTCAATTCTACTAATGCTCATATCGAAACTTTAAGTCGGTCTGGCGGATGGTTGGGTCCATCCGATTGGTCTGGCTGCTTACAAACGGTCTAGTTATAGGTCCCTGCGTATCATATATCAAAATCAGGCTTGAGAAAATGAGGTAAGTTAGAGTCGTTTTTTGCCAACTTTGTCGCGTCTGGCAAAAGTTATGGCCGGCGGAAACGGTCTGGCATTGATGATAACCAATTTCTAACAACGTGCTCTAACACATATATAAAAATCAGCCTTGAGAATTTAAGGAAAGTAAGCACTTTTTTTTTTCACCTTCATCACTTGATAGCAAAAAATTGGCCGATGGGCCGAACTAGAAAATATGCACACATTAAACGCCGATGTGAACTCTACATTGTCCCAAAGTTTCATCCTTGAGAATTTGAGGAAGGTCTGGCGGGCCTGGGCTCTTGATCTATGAGCTCAGAGACCACGAACGCTGTAGTGTTCGAAACGTCGGGATGAATTGTAAATTCATTATACACGATTTAATCCGTTTTCATAGTTTTTATTTCATGAGTAACTATCGCGGTAACTGAAGACAATATTAACTAAATGGATACAAATAATAATTATCATCAATATAATCTGGTCCAGGCAGGCAATTATGGTCGCGCGATAAATGATAAAACATCTGGCCGTCCCTATAATCGCACTTACTAATAGTGCGACAGGGACGGCCTGATATTTTATCGTCTATCGCGCGACCATGCTACCCGTGCTGTACTGGCTTTTGCCCGCGGCTTCGCTTGCGTTAGAAAGAGACAAAAGTAGCATATGTCACTCTCCATCCCTTCAACTATCTCCATTTAAAAAACATGTCAATCCGTCGCTCCGTTTGGCCGTGAAAGACGGACAAACAAACAAACAAACACACATTATCTTTGGTGAAACAACGAATTCTTCCACTTCAGATTATAGAGTAACCAGCTTTTCCCATTTATAATAAACTAGGTTTTGACCGCGGCTTCGCTCGCGTAAGAAAGAGACAAAAGGTAGCCTATGTCACTCTCCATCCCTTCAACTAAATCCCCTTAAATAATCACGTCAATTCGTCGCTCCGGTTTTGCCGTGAAAGACGGACAAACAAACAGACACACACCCTTTCTTATTTGTAATTTTAGTATGGATTTGACATTATTATTTATATTTAAATAATTATATACGTATAGCCTAATTTCGTCGATAACAGCGTGTTATGTAATGGTGTCGTTGGTGAACAGTCGCCTGCCACGCCGTGAAACTGCGTTCGAATCCCGGGATTCTATAAACTTTTTGTATTTTTTTTTGGATATAAATTTCGTATTTTTTATTGACCGAGCAAGAATGGAGAGCCGAAGGTATCAATTTTATCTTAGAGAACATATTGATTTTTTTATTGTCACTTTGATTTTCTATTTATTAAGTTGAGATATAAAACACAACTTTTGATACCCTCGCCCTCGCTAAATATAATATATTCTCGAAATTACTCCTTTATAGATAAAAAAAGTCCACCTGAGTTTTTAAAGCACTACGATACTCAGTTAACTATTGCATTTTCATTTACTAATTTAAGATTTCAAAAGCGATTTGAATACCCTTGCTCCATCGAAAATAAACAATTAGAAAAAAAATCATTCGAATCGTTCTTTAGAAACTAAAATTTAACTATACTTTTTTGTAATTTTTTAAAATATCAGATTAGGATAATTATGTTAGAAATTCTAAGTTCGACGAATCCAAAAATTATTACCATGTAAGAGAATAGGTTTTTAATCTTTTTTGTGGAAAACGCTCAGTACCTAACTACTGTACGAGTACATATACATTTATGTATAATAATAAAACAAAAAATAGTGTCTCATAGTGTTGTGTTCCTGCCGGTGAGTAAGGCTGCCAGAGCTCAACTAGGGTGCGGGGTGCTGACGACGGGAGGACTTACGGAACTAATTTGTTCCGTCTATTGTCCTTTGAGTCGTCGGCAACCCAAACCCTCCTTTGAACTTGTACACTCCTTTTTGCTGTGCACACACAGCAAAGGGGAGTGTACAAGTTTCTAATGGGGCGGCAACGCGCATGCGACACTCTTTGAGTTGCAGGCGTCCATAGGTTACGGTGACCGCTTTCCATCAGGCGGACCGTATGCTTGTTTGCCACCGACGTAGTATTAAAAAAAAAAAGAGAAAAAGTCCTGGATTCGAACCCAGTACTTCCATGCAAATCATGCGATAACACGTATTTACCGCAAGGCTATTTAAACAAGCTGTCGCCGCGTGAAATTATCGACTAGAAGGAATACAAAAACACTGTTTGTATGTGTGAGTGGTACTTAAAAATAGTGTAAAATAGTAAATTTATCTACATTAAGGGGATTAACGTTACAATGAGAAGTTGAATGTATGTTGTAATACGTCAATTTTAATATTAAATGTTCGCGAAGCATAATTGAAAGTATATAAATGCCTGTACGGTACGAGTCCACAAAAAAAATAAGACCGGTAATTTGCAGATTAACGCCATCTAACGCAGCCTGAGCTTCGGGTAACCTAGGCGAGCCACCTTTATACATTCCTATACTTACCTACATATGTCATGAAGGGAGGAAAATCAGCACCATATCAGCACTACGTTTGTATTTTGTATGGAAAATCGGCTTTTTTTCCTCAGGATCTTGCACTCCTTAAAATAAAAAAATTAAATGTAAATTTTAACAAAAATTGATCTATTTACTGGCTCCTGGTTAAATGATGCGACTGAAAGGTTACTAGATTAAATGATGCGACTGAAAGGTTTCTTGCCGGCCTTGACTGTGAAATATGATGTTTTATGGACTCAATGTGGGATGACATTTTAGAATAAAGCAATAATTAAGTATGTTTACAATTTGATACACATTTCCTAAATTGTGTTGTTTTAAAGCAAAAGGTCCCAAGGCCCAAAGGTTCCAATAAGTTAATGCTCGAATAGGTACACAACAATAAAAGTGTGTTAAGACGATACAGGAGGGGTCAATTCTCTATACAAACGCTCTCGACTATTTCCTCCCTGGTTTTTGAAGATAGAGCAATGATTCTTTCAACACAGATTGTTATTATTTTTATCTGTGTCGGACCGTTTTGATTTTTTTGATATTCTTATTTTTAAAGATGCTAGAGCCCATCAAAAATTTCCAAAAACGGCCTTATTGATTATGGCGCAGAAAAGGTGTGGTATTCATAATTGGTAACAATTAGCTAAAAAAACTAAACGGTCCGACACAGATTATTTCATTGTCATTCAGATTATCAAATTTTGTTACGATTGATTAAGTTTTGAAGAAGGAAACAGTCGAGAGCGGAACCTCAATTTTAAAGATTGTTTCGCAATATCTTTTAACTGAGTTGCTCTGAATGGACCATTTTTTTTATATTTAACTAAAATTCCCAAATTGAAAGGGGCTCCTTTCCATTTTAGCACTTTTGCTCCTGTAGCGTCTTAAAGCAAAAGGGTCCCAAGGCCCAAAAGTTCCAATAAGTTAATGCTTGCATAGGTACACAACAATAAAAGTGTGTTAATCTGAAGGCCGAGCTCCGCTTAGGGTCGAAGGCTCGGAGCGTCCAAGATGTCAATGCTCAAACACAGAACAAAGAGGGAGGCTTGAACCGGTATACAAAGAAAAGTGTCAAATTGAAAATATTTATTTTTATGCGCGTGTCTTGAGTTATTGGTTACGAAAAAATACTCTTAAAATATGACTTTCATAAAAAGCACAAAAACGGTACCTGCAAATTTCTGAAGAAGCAAGACTAAGCTAAGTAGTATAGCTAAGGTATATACATACATATGTATTATTATTCTTTTCTTAATTTTTTTTCAGTACAGATGGTGTTTTTTTTACGCACTAGTGCGAGAAGTGGTTCATTATATGCTAGGTCGAAACTTCGGAGTGCTATCTGTACTGAAAAACGTCGTACGAGACACATGCGAAAAGGAGATTCGTAACTCGTGTCGATTTAAAACACTCCCTTCGGTCGTGTTTTAATTTATCGCCACTCGTTTCGGCCTTCCTTTTTTTCGCACTTGTACCGTAATGTACTGTTATAGATGTAGGTGAGTATAATCGGATTATCGATTAAAACACGAGTCTGGTGAGTCAACCTTTTCCTTAAGCAAATCTTGTTCACAATTAGCATATTTAAGAATTCAAATAACTATTAAACCACTTAAACTTATTTATTTCCAAGAATAAAACCTTTTTAGAACTAAAGTAAACTCCAAAAATGGGGTTGACTCATTTTAAAAGCGTTTTATTGAATATTTTTCCTTAAAATTTTTTACTGGTTTTAAAAAAGGAGAAGGTTAAATTTTGGGTACTATTTATAAATTTCGTCAAATTCAGGTGCAAACAAGTGGGTTTTGCAGGGGCAAATAAGCGGGATCCTTGCAGGAGCAGGGGGTTATCTGCTCAAAATACCAAACCTTATCGGCGCTGATTGTCATAAATATGAATAGGTAATCCCATGGGCATGATCATTGATCAACATTAATACTAGCGGCGGCTGGTGGAACTAATTTGACAATACAATATTTAACATATTAAGAAAGCCCACAAAATGAGGGCAGCACTATTCTTACACATAGAGAATAGTGAACCTCCTCGTTTGATTCTAACCGTTTATCTACCTATTAGTGACACATGATCGAGACTGTGCGAAATAACAAACATACATATGACGTAATGATGTGGGTTGATCGACATAATGAACACCATAACCATATACCGATTGAAACAAAAATATCACTGTATCCAAGTGTCGAGTGATCTTTAGAATTTGTTTACAAAGCCTTTTGGGTTAATTTATCAACGCAATTTATAGGTATTTTATTTTAATGAAGTCCTGATTGGATCGATTGAGATGGATCCAAAATTCCAAATAAATCAGTTTTAGCAGATTATACTTCCTACGCTTCAATCTTCAATAGCAGAATGCAGATTTGCGGATGTATGCATGGACAAGTGGGTAAGTATGTAACAAGTAAATGATATAGGCCACAATAATGTGTATGTGGCTCTACTTTGTCAAGCAATGGGAAAATATTTAACTGTTTGTAATTGGGCCATTTTTTCTCAAAGTTGTCCATCCCACTTTTTTTTTAAATTGGGTATTTTTTACGCGATTTATATACTCAGAATCGCGAGGTCTTTCGATCCTGATAGGAAAAAAAAACCCAAGGTTTCCATACATTTTTCAAACCTTCCATTCCATTAGGTACTGCCATACAAAATGTATAAAAAACTGGTAACAGAATGGGAAAAACCTCGGGACACTTTTTTTCTCCTATTAGGATTGAAAGAGCTCGCGGTTCTGAGTGGAAACTACATAAAATTTTCCAAAAAAAAAAAATTCCAAATCAAAAAAAAGTGGGGGGGGGGGCATCTATGAAAAAATGGCCCAATCCATTACAATTAGGGTAGGGGTAGGACAGAACTACTGTTTTGAATGCAAAATTATTGTTTTGTTTTGAATGTATGTATAACACACTTTTATCGAGTCCCTATGCAATAAAAATCTACGTGGTAAGTAAACTATGTAATTCCTAATCAACACAATATTTAATAAAACTATAATCTACACTTTGTATTTTGCGTTCCCCTGACTGAATAAACGTTTTGCATAGTGGTAACTGTGGTAAGAGCGTATTTAGGGATGCAATTGTCAAAGGCGCGGTTAATACAGAGTGGGGCCTGTAACAAAAGCAAAAAATTTAACTGTAGGCTATTCTCCTTATACTGATCAACATTTGTTCAGCGACTTTTAAAAATAACTTGTATTTTGAATTTTATCACCCTTGAAAGTTTTTTCTAAGAGGTAATGTATTGCGAATTCTGTTAAGTCTAAAGTGTGACAGACAACGTCAATGACAACAATAATGGCGTACATTGAAGCTAATATTTATTTTGTAAGGTAATGGCGCCTATTAACGTGGTATTTAAGCAGATTTCAAAAGATACCAAAAAATTAAGGGTATCAAAGCTCATTAACGACCACAAATATTTTTTTTATGGAAGAGTATTTATTGAACTATTAGTTTTAAAGAGTTTTAGGATCATTTTAGTTTATTATATGTCATAAAATTATTATTGAAGCCAACATACCTAAATTTTCTATTACCGTGGTAATGAACAGGTTGCAGTTCTATTAACGCGAATTGAGATTTCATTACCGAGGGTATGAATGACAGTGTTTTTCTGCCATCGGTAAATAGAAACCCATCTCAAAATTCGGAGCTTAATACCGACGGTTGAATATACAAATTATGACAAATACATATACCTATACTATCCTCCTTTATGAATACCCACAGAAGACTCAGTTTCACCTAAGAAATCTGTACTTACGGTACACTAAATGTCATATTTTGATACAAGACTAATATGTCGCTCGGTAATAGATACTTCTATAGGAACCCATTACCGACCCAAACAAATATTGCATGGATCGGTAATAGATTCTAATATATTCTATTACCGAGGGTTATCTGATCGTACCATCGGTAATAGGCATAAATTGGAGTATTATAAAATCTAATTCCGACCCATAAAAACAAAGTCATACAGATGTATTTTCATTACAAATCAAAATAAAATATTGCAACCTTATATTAAAACCAAGCTTACATAACTGGTAAGTAAGCATCAGACTTTATGTCAATGTTTAAAAAATTGACAAATTAACGGTTTTCATAGAAACTACGAAATCAGTCATGAAGTTTTTGCTAAAAATTAAGGTTTTGTTGAATAATTTTCATACCGCGTAAATAGTTCTTTGATAGCGTGAATAGATCAAGAATGAAACAACTGTAAGACATTATATAACTGATCACATATACTTAAAATAAAGCAAAAATAACTAATATCACTACTTTAACTATTACCGTGGTATACCACAGTAATAGAATCTACTCACGAAATGGCGCCTTTCACCGCTGTCTTTTAATTTCCACTTTAAACACATTTCCAGGCTAAACAATACGTAAAAAGTACTCAGAAGTCATGTAGAAAACTATAAATAATAATTTGAAATGCATAACTTTCACCTGTTTGCCATAATTATTACGTAAACTACTAAATGAGATTGGAGTTCACTTAGGTTTAGCGTCACACGTCAGTATGACACAACCTCTTCTCGCGGCCCCGTGGCAAAAACTGTCAAATAGCGAGCGTCTTCTTTCATTCACACTCTCTATCGCCTATATGTGCGTTAGTCAACTAAACAGGCTTCCTTTGTGTGAGTAACTTTTTTTAAGAAATTGGTCGGTTTGCCTATAAAATGCGTATTTGCAAATGCGGCGGTAATGGACGTCGATTTCGATACCCGCGTTGATAGCCGCCGTTACCTTATGAAAAATTAAAAATTTAAAGACTTCATAATTTTTAAAAGTCACTGAACAAATGTTGGTCAGTTTAAGGAGTGTAGCCTACAGTTTGATTTTTTGCTTTTGTTACAGGCCCCACCCTGTATATGGATAAGGATATCGGACATCGTTCCTACACCCGATATCGGATTGGATAATGTGAAAACGCGCTAAATACACGCTGTAACAATACAGATAAGTATTATTAAGCTTATATTTCTCAGAGTAGCTAGTTCTAGATAAAAACCTGTGCCACGCATTCTTATTAGCAAGTCCAAAAATGTACTTCTTAATTTCCAGCTTAATCATCCTCCTTAACATCTCAAACATAAGTTACAGATCTGCATACAGTCAGCAGCAGAAGTTCCGTAGCGGGCAAGGTGTTCACAATGATCCTAACACGCTCTTATTGTCTTAAAAATAAGATCGTGTCAAGTTCATTTTGAACACCTTGCCCGCTACGCAACTTCTGCTGCTGACTGTACAAACAATACTCAGAAATCTGTTTTAGGTAATTCCTGTTTAAATAGAAAACTGACGTCATTTGTTAACAAAATGTAGAATAAGCATTACCTACTGATTGTATTTACAGTTCCGTACCGTACCATAATTAATAGCCATCCTTTTTCTTTATGCTATGAAAAAATGAGACAGAATGTATCGGTTAAGCATTACGATCTAAATATGGCGGGAAAGTAAGAACATAGTAAAGAACAAAGTTCAGTTGTCGCCACTCATAGTATTTACTTAGTATTTACAAGGACGATATAATACGGGACAGACAAGCTCATATAAAAAAGCGTACCCTGAAATGTATGGGGCTTTTAGGTTTAAAACTAGATGGCGCTGTTTCGCAGCCCGGAAGTGGCAAAAATCACGTACCTCCAAATATTTTTGCGTGTTTTTATTTTTTATAAGAACAAATAGCATGCTTCTTTATTTTAATATTATGATATTACGTCAATACAAATAAAAAAAAACTTGTAGGCATCATCAGTGTAGTTATGATAGTATTTAATAGGTGGCGCTAAAAAATTGAGGTACGATTCTTAGTATGAAGATTGTAAATCCTATATAAATAATCCTTGGTATTTATTTCCCGATTCAAACTTCGAATATTAGCTGTAGTGCTGTAGATAAGATATTTAATCAGATTTAGTAGTAAATATAGGTAATTTTTAAATTCCAGTAATAAAATTCAGCACAACTTGTCAAATATCAGCCGATTTCCAATTTGTATCACTCATTACGTCATTATCGATAATAGCATTTCGCTAATTATTACAGACTTCGAAAAGTTTTAATTTAGCAAAAAGGCCGATTCTGAAAAATTACAATAAGACGGTCAATGATCATGTTTGTCATGGGAACAATGTAAAAATTTCCGGTGTTCACTAACGTTTTCCAAGGCAAAGCCAGCAGTAATGGTAAATATGCGAAAATCAGCATGTTCCCGCGTTGGCACATTAAATTTTATAAACCTGTACTTTTTTGCTTGAGAAACCTGTACTTTGTTTATTTTCGTATTTTTCACAGAAAAGTCGCCGGGTTTCCCTAACGATTTCGACTCAAGGCGAAGCTGCGAAGGCACAGCCTAGCAGGATATGCGAAAATCAGCAGTCTCGCGTAGGCGCAGGACAGTATTATAAGCAAGCGCCAGCCCTCTAGGTTCGTTTCCACCGCGTCATCCGTCGCGCGGTGTCGTGTGTGAAACATCGATCGAAAATTATCGAATTATTTGTGATTGTGATTGTGAAGTGATAAGGTAGGTCGGTAGGTGGCGGGATTTTGAATTGATCTGCGTGTGAAGGAAAAGTTTTCAATTTTATGATTTAAAAATATTGAGTGCAGTGAGGAATCAATCAGTTTGTAAATTCAAATATGATAACAAAATAAGCCTATAAGATGTCTACGCCATAAATCAACTTCCAAACAAAAGAAGGTCGAAACAGATTCCGAACAAAAAAAAAGTTGTTTAGGTACCTACACACGAGTTACAGTTACTTAGTACTTAGTACACACGTAGACAACGTGTTCAGAAACATTATGTATTTGTATTTACATATTTTTTTTTATCTTATTCATATAGTATTAAATTAAAACACTATTTAATTACTGTCTCTGAATAACTATTTTTGAATATTCTATAAGTATTCGATATTTTGACGTAGCATGGATATAGTATCTCGCTATTACGGTGTCTCTACATCGGTTTGTAGTAACAAGCTACAAAACACATAACTAGTTTCGAAACAATTTCATAATCTTTAATAGTTTACATGTTTGTTTATAAGGACTTAGGACTTAAATGTCAAGCACTGCGTTCTTTAGGATTATGCAAATTTTAGTTAGAAATGTATAGATTAGGCACTTAACCTCCGGTACCTAAACAAAAACAAGACGTAGCAGGAATTAGGCAGAAATAAACAGAATAAAATCATAACATAAACTTATTTTGTCCACCAAGTTATATGTGTATAAATTATCGATATAACTATACTTTTATTATAATGTTTACAATTGCCTCAAGTATAAAATAAAATAAAAAAATAAATGTAAACGTTCAATTTACTTTTCATTCAAAAATAAAGTAGACCAACTGGTAATAACCATACACCTGCAATAGATGTAGGTTCCAACATTGATAATTTTAGTGTGTAACTTAGTCTCAATGGTCTCAATCTCAATGTTTAATAATAGAAAATAATTATTAAACAGTGATCATTATCTCAATGATCTGTTTTATTTTCTTGCACCAATATTATGAAGGATTAATCAAAGTTTAATGATCACCAATTCCACATGATTTCTACGTCACATACAATATTCCTTCTTATAAAGAAATGTCAAGGGCATAAATAATTTCTGATGTAAATTGGCTATCTGACTTACATTTTTCCCGACTCGCAAAAAGCCTAAAAATAAACCTGACATCTTTCTCGCAAGGCAGACCATTAAACCAAACCACAGAACACCCCACTAGAAGCCAAATGCAAGCGATATTGTTCGAGACGCAAATCACCAATCCTTGCGGGGTGAGGCGGGCGCGCACGGTGCTGCCATTGGTCGTTTCAAATAATGGCGCGCCTTTATGATTAGCAGTAGGGATGGGAATGGGACATGTCTATTATAGACAATGGTACCGGTACCAGTACTGTGGTGAATTTGTTTTGCAACAAATTATAATTAAATTATAATAAGGCCTAGTTACCCTTCGGGTTGGAAGGTCAGATGGCAGTCGCTTTCATAAATCTAGTGCCTACGCCAAATCTTGGTAGTAGTTTCCAAAGCGGACCCCAGGCTCCCATGAGCCGTGGCGAATGCCGATGCCGGGATAACGCAAGGAGGATGATAATTGTGATAGCATCTCAATAAAAATCATTCTAGTAACTAATAACTAAACTGTGCATTTTTACTTACGTTTACTAAGTTAAATAACCAACTAAATATTCTAAACTAATCAATGAACTAAATACCACTACAGACTCTACAGATTCTAGATAATTATTCACTATTACAAATCTGCTTTCTTTTATATTTCATAAAATGGTAGCACATGGTACGAACGGCAGTACGAAGTTCCCGCAACAGACATAAACTAACATGGCCCCATGCCTAGTCGTTTACGTGAAAGGGATAGCATATCACATTGTTAACTCGGTAAAGAGGGATGGACGCGCCTCGGCGCCGCTCAGCACAACCATATTGACCAGTATAAATGAACTCCGCGGACAATAAACAATATTCAACAAAATAATTAATTTGACTTAACTGTGGAATGTTGTTCCATCTTTTTTACATGTAGAAGTGTTAGAAGACTTGCCACACCACTTTATGCTGTAAGAGACCATTGTTTGCAACCAAAATTGATTATTTAAGATTTTTTCCCGAGCGGACACGGACACTGTTAGCGGGTCGTATACTTGGGCGGTCGAGACTTTTACTCGAGACGCTCTTTACCTTAAACGTTTAACATTTAAGTCAGAAAATTAAGCGTGAGTCAGTTCTACGCAAGGTTACCATTTTCATAATCCAAAACTAACCGTTTTTACACATTAACCAGTATTTGCTGACCTCTGCGGGCTTACCGCGATTACCGAAGTTTACAATTTCATGGTCATCTTTCGGTGGCAAGGCCTTAATTAAAGACGCCCTTCATTTGTTAAATTTGGCGTCCGCGGTAGGCCTCCTAGGGCTTCTAGGTCAAAAACAAGTTTGTCACTAGAAAAGGGCTCGAAAATTTAAAAAGGACGATAAACATACATGCCTTCGCTTTTTTCTAGTGACGGTAATCGCTTATTCTTATAGATATTACTTAAACTTTCGTGAGACATATTCAAATGTATTCACGTGAATATATAGCGATTATTATTATGAAGTTATATTGGAACAATTTGTTACAGTTAAATGTTCTTGCTTCGTGAATACATAGGCTTTAAAAGGAGCTGTACTCATTCATGTATTCATTGATTTAATACAGCTGACGTCACTTGCATTGTGGTTACGTTACCATTCATGTGTGCGACTTTTAACATGGTGGTGATGTGTAGACAAGTTATTATGAATGAAAGATATAATCGGACGATGATCATATTATGTCATGAACACTCTTTTATTCTTATGTTAGTTAATATCTCTAAATTGTCTCTAAAGCTGTAATATTAAGTCAACAAATTGTAGCTACTATTTATCTAACCTAAATGTTTATTTAATTAATTTTAAATCAGTACTACTGTGCACTATATTAATTTTAGCCTGGAATACTGGTCCCTTAGAAGTCCTTTAATTTATCCCTCCATGGGCTTAATAGTTAAATAATGGAATATATTTTGACCCTATATATTTTTTTAATTTTCAACATGTACTCGTAGCGAGTAACTACTCGTATTAGGGACCATGCTAAATAATTGCAATAAGAATGAGTTATGAAACTTATGAGACATGGACACCGTCGCCGCCAATTTCTCGAAACTACACGTTACAATTTACAAGTCTATGTCTAATATCACTAATATGACAAGTTGGAAAGAGACTTCCGCTTGTAACTTGTATCTTTCAGTTTTGAGAAATGGGCCCCAGCTATAAATACTCGTATGCAATAACAATAACTTACTCGTAATATACTTAGGTAACTAGTTTCCCTGAAAAACACAATTCACCCATTATATACCTTACAAAAGGAAATTAATGATTCATGTTCACCTGTGACAATAAAAATGCATAAAGTATAATATTAATATTATCTAAGCATACAGTATGTTACCAGCTAGTGGACTTTTTTTAAAGGACATAATCTAACATAATTAGTAACTTACTTAACCATGGCTTTAATAAAAAATAGTTATTTGTTTTACAAGGGGGCAAAGTTGTAGTTTAACCGCACGTGCCTATATACCCGAGCAAGCGAAAGATTCCAATATTGAACCGCGAGCGTAGCGAGTGGTTCAAAAAGTGGAATCTTGAGCGTTGCGAGGGTTTCAAGGCACGAAGGTTAAACAAACTTTGCCTCCGAGTGAAACACAAAATTTTTCACCACACCAACACGAACAAAATACTGACTATAAAACATGAAACTAGCAATGCTAAGTACAAGCAATGCTTAGTTTGGGGTCATGCGCGGATCCAGGGGGGGGGGTCATGGGGGTCATGACCCCCCCCCCTGGAGCCTAGGTTGGCCATACAAATAGACCACGTGACCCCCCTCTGGGGCCTGGGCCTTTACCACGAGACCCCCCCCTGGGCACGAAGCTGGATCCGCGCTTGTTTGGGGCTAAGTTGATCTGTGTAAGGTGTCCCCAATATTTATTATTACATACATACATACAATCACGCCTGTATCCCATGAAGGGGTAGGCAGAGCACATGAAACTACTCAAGTTTCAGTGCCACTCTTGGCAAATAAGGGGTTGACAGAAAACGAAATTGTGACATATTGTGTGTATTTATTATTATTAACTATTATACCTACTCGTAAACTTTCTAACAAAATTTTTGTGCCAGAAATGTACAGCACAGCTGTGATTATGATCTGCAGCATACCTATGATTTGCTGATATAGGTACGCAAACGATTGCTAATGGATGATATTATGTATTAATATCGGTTTAAATAAATGCCCGCAGGGTGGTGATGGTGGTAACACACTGTATATGTACCACATTCAAGATACGTTAGTTTGTATCGTCTTGATGCTTTCGAAAAGTGGACAAGGTATAGTATGAATTTTCAGAGATGATTTTTTGGCTCTTGCCGTAATCTGTTAAACAAAAGCCTTTGTTTCTATTATTCACGGTGGCTAGCTCCCGTTTAAACGGCACGCGCTAAAATCTCAGTGTAGTTAAAAAGCAACTATCATGATAGCAATAAGGTTCAAATTTATGAAACAGTTCGCAGTATGCAGGTAACTTTTTTCGAAGATGACAAAACGCCGTGTTATCTCCGAAAGGGTTTTTTATGGATTTGAACCTTATTACTATCTTGATAGTTGCTTTTTAACTACACTGAGACTTTAGCGCGTGCCGTTTAAACGGGAGCTAGCCGCCGTGAATAATAGAAAAAAAGGGTTTTGTTTAACAGATTACGGCAAAAGCCAAAAAATCATCTCAGAAAATTCATACTATACACTGAGTGGTGTGTGAAAGGTTAAATAGTTTTACGCAACATTTACAATAAAAAAATATTTTATTCATTTCAGATGGCCGGTTCCTTACTAGTCATAGCACCTCTGGTGCTCTTTGCGTGCCTGCAAGTTGGGGTAGAAGGTAACTGTGTATTTCTTGCTTATTTACGAGAACAAACCATGAGTCACTTTATTAATCTGATGTGACAGTTGTTGATAGGTAGTCAGCAACAAAACGGAATAATGCATCAATAGTATCTCTAATTATACTTAGTTACTTACTCAATACTCAATAAGTACTATCAATTTATTATACTTATATTTATTTTACTCAATATTATTATACTTTAACCCTTAGCAATGATAATCGCAGTTACAGGAAACTACTTAGCTGTTTCTGTTTGGCAAAAAATCCTCGGATTGCCAATATTTTTTCGTTGTTTCATCCGCTAGTACCTAGTGATGCTGGCGTTACGTGTAATATTAGCAGAGCAAATTCAGATAGTCAATTATTCAGTAATGATTAAACAATAGTCAATGATGTTTTGATTTCCTGATCAAAAGTGTAACTAAAATTAAAATTTAATAATTCTATCACAATCATTAGCCACTATTAATATTTATGAAAGGTTGAAAGGTTAAGAACCTGCGCCTGAGCAAATAATGTTTCTCTTGACCTCACATACCAGCAATTTTTATAGTGAACAAGGAACGCACTTGACATTGGCTAGTCTAACAAAAGCTAAAAAAAAACTTTTGAAACTGAGCCTTGAAGGACTCTTTTCGCTAAATTACATCACATACTATTAACCTTAACAATAGAAATATACTTGACAACAAAGAACTGGCAAGCCCCATATACGGCGTGACATGTTGTCAGTAGGCAGACGATGAATTAGATTAGATACGCAAAAACATTTACATTTTCATTTGACGATAATAGGTTCATTTCAACCCACGCAAGATGGCGGAATCAGTGTACCTCTACTCGTACCTTACGAACCTTAAATAGCATTAGAACTTTAAGACTAACCAGTAGATATATATGTTAAGACTGCGTAGAACACACATAAATGTTGTAGGTAGTCAGATAAAGAGTCACTTCTCCGTTTTAGTTTTAGATGAGAATTTCCGTAAAGTATATTAAAACTTTTTGGTCACTGGACTTTTGATCCTCGACAGGAATGGATTCATTTGGCATCAAAAAAATGTTTGTCTAAATGACATTTTTCTCCCACCCTGCATGTTTTTTACAAAAATGTAAAAGCGTCAATCTCCATTAATAAGAGTAGCACCACGGGATCTGCCTTTACTGATCCAGTAAAGGTTACTGTACCCTGTGTATCACCATAAATATCCAAAATACATACCTAATATCAAATTAAATATTGGGCATTAGGGCCATTAGGTAAGGTAATTTTGATATTTTTGATTGTATCAACTGAAACTACATTTTGTTTTTGGTTAAAGAATTTTAAGTAGCTATACATATACTTCGATGCAAAACCTTTTTGGACAATGCATCGTTAATTATTGCACAAAAACCCGTTGTTTTGATAAACTCCAATATTTGGTCATTCAATTTATTGAGTCATCGAATGCATTTTTGTCGGATCTTGTTTTTACATATTCGAAGCCAAATAAACAAGTATAGACATTAATATATATACAATAATAAATACAGGTGCTTTACTGAAGGTTACTTTAGTTGTTGACCACGCGGAATCCACCTACATGAGTTATTGTCATATTAGTCATGTAACTATTGTAACAAAATGTGCCGTATTCTATGAAAAGGTTCAACATTATCGGTAGTCTATAAGATCGATTTTATATTAACAAGCTAATATGGACATAGCGCCTTATTGATAGTAAGTACCTACCGTTTTGGTTGAAAATGGCACATTTATGTTTACTGTGCCCGGTAGCAGTACAAGTCAAATGCGGTACTAATGTGGGTAATTTATCAGTACTTAACTGTTATATTTTGAAGGTTAAAGGACTTTTGAACAGAAATGTATGATTTAGGACATTCTAAAAATAAGTTGACAAATAAAACTAACAAAATAACCGTTCATAATCATCATAATATGATATATTATATCAGTCTTGTATTGGCCTACTGCTGAGCATAGACGTCTCTTCTAGTACGCCACTTTTACTTAAACACAATTGGAAAAAATATAATACCTCAGCAAGATAAATTTGCAAAAAAATAATTATACTTATAAGCAAGATTGATTTTATTTGCACATCCATTTGTAAATGAGCATTACCTACTTAATTACAACGTGTCGTGTACAAACTTTTATTGCAGTCTTGTTCACGTACAATTGTACATTATTACATCTATATAATAAAACCTACAGTTAAGGTACCTATTAAACATGGACATTGGACATGGTCTAAGTGCCAAAAATACGCATAGATAGGTACACTAACGTGTGGAAAATACATGCGCGGATCCCCCCCCTGGAGCCTAGGGGGTCCATACAAATAGACCACGTGACCCCCCCCCTGAGGCTTAGGCCTTTTTACCACGTGACACCCCCCCCCCCCCCCCTGGGCACGAAGCTGGATCCGCGCTTGGTCTGCAATAGACGTTAAGGCCGATGATGATGATGATGTCTATGTCTACATATTTTGGCACTATGTCCGTATCCATATTTATTACCTTGTTTGTACAAGGACAAAGGGTCTGTAGGTTGATGTTTACGTGTTTTACATAACTAAATGGTTGTCCCAAGGTCCGTTTTGTTCTCGTTCTAATCAATAATCGATGCGAAATAAAACTGCTCTATTTTTGTTTTTTTATGGTTGATTAGGCCGACATCGCCAGATACGGTTTTAGGATGTTGGGCATGTAAATTTGACGCCCACGCTGTGCTATTGTTTTATTTTTAACCGCCGCCCAAATCTCAAGGAAGGGGGTTCTCAATTCGTCTGTATGTTTTTTTTTAATGTTTGTTCCACGATATCTCCGTCGTTACTGGACCGATTTTGAAAATGTTTTTTTTTTTATTGAATGTATATACATACAGATTGGTCCCATTTCTATCAGAACCCAGTTCAGATGATGAGATTCTGGAGAAATCGAGGGAACTCCTCAAATCTTAAAGGCATACATATAGTGATTTTTGTGTTTTTATACGAAAAGCATGCGTTTACGTCTAGAACAGTGACATTTGGTGCAGTGGAATTGCTGATGATGATCAGAACAGAACTCCTCAAATCTGAACGGCACAAAAGTGACTTCGGTATTTTTATAAGAACAGCATGCATTTACGTTCAGAACAGTGACATTTATTTGTTAGGAGATTTGTTCTCTTTGCTATGTTTGTTAAGCATATATATCTATTGATTTTTCTATAAGATCGGTTATACCTATGCGGGAAATAACAGGTCACACAAATTCTAAATTTAAAGTCAGTAAATTTTAGGTACATTTCTCGAAGAATCAAAACCATAATTTCATTTTAAAATATCAAAAATCTGCTTTGTATTATAGAGACCCGTCTACCTCTGCATTAACCACCTACTCGTATACCTGGTATCTTTCTGTGACACCCTGTATAATCATTCCCCTTTTGCCCACAGCTCAACGCTACTACAACTACTACCCTCGCGGCTACTACGGCCGTAACCTAGGTTCCCTGTACGAACATGGACGCTCCATTTCCGATAACCAGGTGGCTTGTGGGGCCCATACCTGTGGTGTGGGAGCTCACTGCACTCAGGGCAGTGTGAGGCCAGTCTGCGCCTGTCTGCCAGGGCATTCTGGAGACCCGCTGTCGCAGTGTATCAGGATTGAGTGCGTTGGTAAGTCTTGTCCAACTTCGATACCCAGGTGGCTTGTAGGGCGCATACTTGTGGTGTGGGAGCTCACTGCACTGAGGGCAGTGTAAGACCAGTCTGCGCCTGTCTGCCGGGACATTCTGGAGACCCGCTGTCGCAGTGTGTCAGGATTGAGTATGTGATTGGTGAGTCCTGTAGGTACATACGTTATTTATGTACAGCAACCATGGACGTTCCATTTTTGACACCTAGCTGTATATTGAGGTTTGTACCTACGTATGGTATCTCACTTCACTTTGGCCAGTGTGTATTGGCTTGCGAAGACATTCTGGAGATCTGTTTTCGCAGTGTAGGAGAATGTTAGAACTGTTAGAAGTGACTTGTGGACCTTATGGTAGCTCCACAACTCGAGTTGCCCGCTAGATGACTTGCGGAGTCCAGAAGTCATGTATATATTGCGCCCAGTGTGCTTTAAATAAAAATTTATCATTAAAACACAGTTGACAATGTAGCATTACGATATTGAACTTGATTTTCTTATATTCTAGATAACAGCGAATGCCGAAGCCATCAGACTTGCGTTAACCAGCACTGCGTTAATCCTTGCGAGGGCACCTGTGGCATCAATGCCAACTGTGATGTAAGTACCTAATAGGCATCAGTGGTGGCTGGTGAAAATTTCTGCCAGGCAACACTGAGCAAAAAGAAACCTACCTTAACATTAGGTACTTTACTTAGTAATCAATTTTAGACAAGCCGGTGGGAATCGGCTTGTATGGACCAGCCGCTGCTGATAGGCATAGAATAGCTCTTTCCATCAGTCTTTGCCACAAAATATAATTTGAAATATTTTTGTACGAGTCTAAACATGATTATTTGCTTCAGGTCCGCAACCATGTTCCGGTCTGTACTTGCCCTGCTGGATACACCGGCAATCCCTTCTCTTCCTGCAGAGTTGCCGACCCAGGTAATTATAATGACATGTGGACAATCATTAGACATTCCTTTTTGCCTTTATATTAAATGGTCCCAGTAAATGCGAACTGCTAAGGAGTGGAACATGCTGGTTCTGTATTCCCGGTTGATTACAATCTAGGTATCTTTAAATCTAGAGTGAATAGACGACCGGTCTGGCTCAGTCGGTAGTGACCCTGCCTGCTGAGCCGCGGTCCTGGGTTCGAATCCCGGTAAGGGCATTTATTTGTGTGATGAGCACAGATATTTGTTCCTGAGTCATGGATGTTTTCTATGTATATAAGTATGTATTTATCTATTTAAGTATGTATATCGTCGCTTAGCACCCCATAGTACAAGCTTTGCTTAGTTTGGGGCTAAGTTGATCTGTGTAAGGTGTCCCCCAATATTTTATTACTGAACCAGTTAGGTACAACTTCGACGTTGTCGTCACTTTCCATCAGGTGCGACTAAAATAGGTATTTTATTGCCTCCAAATAAGTCGCGTCTTTGTTGACGCCATTAAAGAGAGAGATATGTAATTAAATTGATAAATTTCATTTGCAGAGGAAGCTTGCCATCCGTCTCCATGTGGATCAAACACGAAATGCCACGTCGCCAACAACCAAGCCATCTGTACCTGTCTTCCTGGATACAGGGTAAATATTAATTTGAATTTAAGTACTAAAGTTTTAATTTAACACTACTTATGATATTTGTCGAGAGAAGTGTAAATTCTTTACACTTCTACTTCACACTTAAATAAAACAAAACGAAGAACAGTCCGAAACTTTACCCTCGCTTTGGGAACAGTTCCAAAAGAGTAACTGGATCACGGACGTAATTTAATTTATAGGATTACGCGATTTTTCACCATGTCTGAAGTTCCAGAACCAATTTAACGTCATTGAACCTATTTTTTGATAATAACTAATACAACTTATGTCCTCCAGGGTAGCCCACTGTCCGGCTGCCGTCATGAGTGTGAATCCGATCACGAGTGCGGCTCGCAGCAGACTTGCCGCGACTTCAAGTGCGTCAGCCCTTGCAGCGACTGCGGAGTCAACGCTGACTGCGAGACTGTTGCTGCACATCGCGCTGTTTGCAAGTGCCCCAGAGTAAGTTAAAACATATCAGCATAATCGTTTTTTTACACTCTTTAATACCCACCGTCATAAATGACATAACGAGTGCAGTGGCCCATTTCCCAAAGCTGGAAGTTACAAAGTTACAAGCGGAAGTCTCTTTTCAACTTGTCATATTAGACAGTGACTACCACTTGTAAATTGTTTCTTGTAGCTTCGAGAAATGGGCCCCTGGTGTGCTGATTGGTCTTTGGTCTAATCGGTTATATTTTTCAGATGATATTTGCGTAAGCTTAAAATTTTTATCCTTAAGCTCTACTTTGGATCTTCTTCATTTAAGACTATTCCGAATTTCTTATAACAACGCAACCGTTTTGAGTAGACAACGAGAATTAGCATACTGGGGGTTAAGAGAAAGTTACTTTAGCTGTTCTCACTGAAATTATCTAATTTACAATGGGCATTTCTTTAATCCAGGGCTACCACGGCGACCCCTACCGCATCTGTTCCCCCGAGTGCACATCCGACGGCGAGTGCCCCAGCTACAAGCCCGCCTGCGTCTACAACGCCTGCATCAACCCCTGCACCAACGTCTGTGGAGTCAACGCTGACTGCAACCTCCGTGGCCTGACCCCTGTGTGTTCCTGCCCGAGGAACATGACTGGAGACCCCTTCACTTACTGCAGGCCTTTCGAAGCTCGTAAGTAAAGACTATCCATAATTTTATAGGCTTGTATAAATCTGTACGTGCTATACCTATGTACGTCGCCTGTACGCCTTAACGTCGATTGCAAAGCTCGAATCAACGCCAGTAGTATTAAGTGTGATTAAGTTCAAGGACGTTTGCTACAACTTCAGCCGCTGCACCCCTGTGTGTAGGAAGCACTACTCAGTTTGTCGTGAGGTCATTTCACTTCCTGCAGGCCGTTCGTAGCCCGTAAGTTAACGTAATATCGAGCGTTAAAACCTGCAGCTGTTTGCTAGTCCAGGAACATGAATTCCTGCATCAATTGTCAAAAAATTTTGGAAGCATATGAAATATTCTTGCGTTACCTATAGTGCTCCAACCAAGTATGCATAAGCGGTTTAAGAAAGTTCAACTCTTTTTTTTAATCTAGCCTATAATGGTGTCCCACTGCTGGGCAAAGGCCTAAATAACTTATATAATTTTGTTAACAGGTGACCTTTGCGAGCCCAACCCCTGCGGTACCAACGCAAAGTGCACCCCCGGCCACGACAGAACCGGAGCTGAGCGTCCCGTCTGCACCTGCCCCTCTGGATACATTGGAAACGCTCTCGTCAACTGCGAACGAGTAAGTTTCTTGATTCCAGCGTGCGTAGCCGAATGCACAAACGCTTAATATGGCGCAAAGGGGCCGATTAATATGGCGTATTGCACGCAACCATTGCTCTGGTACACTGTCCCTCTGGTAAATGTGGTACGGTACACCTGTCCCTCTGGATAGTCTGGATACATCGGGAACGCCCTCGTCAACTGCGAACGAGTAAGTTTCCTGATTCTAGAACTTACCTATAGAACTTATATAAAATTTTTTGGACAGCGTAAAGTATATCTCCTATAAGAAGTCCGGAATTTGGTAGAGGTTGATTAAATTCGCTGGTTACCTACGTGACTGATTACTATTAAGTGTAAGGCGTTTGTGATCGCCCGGAGCGGAGCGTTCGACAGGGCATACAGCGGGGCGGGCAAGCGTGCGTACATTCTATGCAGTGTCGACTCAGGACACTTGTATGAGCTTCAATTGTTTGACATGCACGCCGCACGCCCAATACGATATACGTGCACAGTTCTTAAATCCTTTTACTAAAATGCATGCGTCCAATTTTAACAAAAAACAAGTAAAAGTAGTAATTACGGTTCTTTGTTCTTGTCACAATTGACAGATTTGTATCCAGCAAGGTTTCGTCCCATTGATATGTCGGTCAGACATTTGAATAGACTCGTATTGTCCAAGAAACCTTGTGCATGCGATTTACATGACATCAGCATGTTGTTAACCATGTATATATTTCCTTGTTAATTGCTGTGTGTAGGTAGAGTAATTATTTAATTTTATCCATACTTACTAATATTATAAATGGGAAAGTGTGTGTGTGGTGTGTGTGTGAGTCTGTCACCCGTCTTTCACGGCAGAACGGAGCGACGAATTGTTGTGATTTTTTAAGTAGAGTTAGTTGAAGGGATGGAGAGTGACATAGGCAACTTTTTGTCTCTTTCTAATTCCCCACTTCCCTAAAATGGGGGGTGGAAGTTTGTATGGAGTATTCCGCAATTTTAGAATTTAACGCGAGCGAAGCCGCGGTCAAAAGCTAGTGCTGTATATAGCAAGAGGTACCCAAATTCATAATGGTATTGTTTCCAGATGTAATGTAATTTATGTAATGTGTTCTTTTCTAGGGTGAATGTGAGCTGGACTCCCAATGCCCCGACCATCTGGCCTGCGTCGGTTTCCAGTGCGTGGACCCTTGCCTCGGCAACACCCAGTGCGGTTCCGGAGCTGTGTGCATGGGCAGGAGACATCTTGCCGTCTGCACTTGTCCTCAAGGTATCATAACTCTTACTATAGCTGTACTGTAGCAGGACTCCCACGTGCCCCACCATCTGGAAAGGTTCCAGTGTGTGGACTCTTGTCTTGGCAACACCCAGTGCGGTTCCGGAGCTGTGCGCATGGGCAGGAGACATGTTGCCGTCTGCACTTGTCCTCAAGGTATCCTAACTCTTAGTATAGCTGTACTGTAGCAGAACTCTCAGTGCCCTACCACCTGGAGAGGTCCAGTACGTGGACCCTTGTCTCGGCAACACTCAGTGTGGTTCCGGAGCTGTGTGCATGGGCAGGAGACATCTTACTGTCTGCACTTCTCCTCAAGGTATCCTATTGCTGTTGTAGTGCTGTAGCTGAACTCCCAGTGTCCCAACCACTTGATGAGCCCCAGTACGTGGAATCTTATCTTGGCAACACCCAGTACCTCGAGTCAAGTCGTGAGAAGTACCAAGAGGATATCCTACCAACCTCTTCTTAGTTAACTGGCAATTTCTGGTCGTGTGATAGGTACCTGACACTGTTTGACTTAGTACTAAATTTGATTCTTTCTTTGCTCAGGTCGCAATGGCGATGCCCTGGTAAACTGCTACGAAAGCCGATCCGTCGCTGCCTCCACTCGTTACTACAGATACAAGCGTAACGGCAATGGCGACCCTGAACCTGCTGCCGTCTCCGAAGCTACCGTGGAAGAGACAGAAGCAACCCAAGCTACCGAAGCGAAGAGCGAAGCAAAGGAGGGCGAAGCGAAAGTTGAGGCGACCGAAGCACCTGAAGCTAAAGCTTCCTCTTAAACGGACGTGGAAAAGATAGATTAAGTCTAAACGCTGCCAATTTTATAAAAGAGATTGTTTGTCAATGTATAAAATCTAGGGGTTTTTGTTGTGAATGTTACATATGAACACAATTTATCTAGATGTTTGTTTTGCTGAGTAATAAAACTAATATATTACTGACAGTGTAAAATCCACGTCTGCTGTTGACATAGTATTAATAAGAAATATGTTTTAATGAATGGGGACATTTTTTATTTTTAATAAAAAATACTGAACCTAACTTTATACCTTTGTTTTTTTTCGTCTAAGGAAGCACTGAGAGTCCTTGTTATTGGAGCCTATTCTTAAGTCTAACTAAACTTGTAGAGTCAAAGAATTAACCCCTAGAACGCCGATGTTAAAATTTTGCTACTGAATTAATTAACCTTTGATTTGTTAATTAAAGTCCGTTTGTCCGTGACGGATATCGGATACTGGACGAGGTATTCGAGGGGTTAAATATATAGTTGCGGACAAAGTGTCAAAATTATCCACGACCTGAACGTATACTATAAGCAATAAAGTCGTGTGTGCATATTGTTAGCACTTTGTACGCATTTATATGAAACACAGTGACTGTACTGCCGGTCTAGCCAAAATGACAATAGTTGACTGTGATGTGACTACGTAGCAATGCGAGACGAACGGAGTCGAAATCGCCCGATCGGGTCAGTGTCCAACCCAAAGAATATGTCCAACCACCAGAGATGTTAAAAAATAGGTAGTGCAATGTATTTAAATAGGTACAAAATGCAAATACTTTGGTTTTTTAACTATTTCAAATAAAAATACAAAATAGTTTTACAAAAAGGTATTTGAAATACAAAATGCAAAATAGGTATTTTCAAAATACCTTTATTCAAATAAAATACTTTTTTGACATAAGTTAAAACTTTTATTAAAAGATGTGTCTAAAATACAGAATCAGCAGTGACTCCTGAAACCTGGCTCTATAAAATTAACACGTTAAAAAGTGAAGCCAAAAATGGACTGTCTCCATATCTTTTACCTAATCAGGGTGTCCACTACTAAACCCAAAAAAAAATCCCTGTCTTTCCTGACTTTCCATGACCATTAAAGAAAATTTCCCTGACCAAATTTTCATTCAATTTTTACCACTTTTGCTTAGGGTTGCAAAAAACGCTTTTTTTCTGTCTTGAAAAAATAAGTTTTTTTAGGGTTCCGTACCTCAAAAAGGAAAAACGGAACCCTTTATAGGATCACTCGCGCGTTTGTCTGTCCGTCTGTCATAGCCATTTTTTTTTTCTGGAATATGCTTGTTTTCTATAGTACGAAATATTAAAATTTGCAAGGCAGTTTATACTTCATACTTTTATACCTACGGTTTTTTTATCTTTATGTTAACTATTAAACTTTAATTTCTGGTTTTATAAAACTAATATATGTAAACGAAATCTGTAGTTGGTAGTTATCGCCATTTACTTTTGGCTGTACCAGTGCTGGCTCGTGCATCACGGTAGATCGAGTTTTGAGTTTCGGCGCTGTTGGATAAACAACGCTAGAAAAAAACATCGCGAGCGGAGCGAGCGCGAAAATTTTTCCCCTTTTATACGTCTCTGGGGCTGATAGTAGTTATTATGTACATAACAAGGGAAGCAAATGGAGTACCTAGTCTATCAGAGCAGAGTAGTTATGTTATCTGCAAGTTGTGGAAACTTTCCAAAAAAATCTTACATTTCACGAAAAATTCATGAAACTTTCACGAAAAATAAAGGGAATTTAAATTTATGAAATGGAAATTAGCAAACGCGAGCGAAGCGAGCGCGAAATTTTTTCTTTGTTGTCAGCGTCGGGATGCCCATTTAGGTGATGTTTTGCCACTATATGCCTTTTATTAGGTTTCCAAGTGTTTTGAAGTTTTCTCATCGTCACGCTTATTATCCTCCTATGCTCCTTTGACTCATACAAAATTGCGCCTCTATGTGACGTTTGGCGCCAATAGCTTTATGAGGAACTCTGCTTTGGATTGTCGGATAGATACTTAGAATTTGAACAGCGGCGTAGCTTTGTCTTTGTAGTTTTCACATCGCCCTAGCAAAAGCACCTATCTTATGAATGTTGTACATGGTGACATTGTGGTGCAACTTTTCAGTTAATCTGAATCACAATAACTGAATTTATTCCCGACCCCCTTCGCCGTTTTGAAATATCCGTAGGGCACGCAATGTAAAAATTTTGATTTTTTCCGGATATACGATTTTGGGCCGGATAAATTAAGGTCAGCTAGAGCATGAAGATATCTCTCATTAGCAATCACTGGGATGGAGGCCAGGTACTATACTTGTCATGAAAAGTCTAAAGAGACAATTTTAAGTTGCCTTAAAATCACTACCGGGAATCCATCTTTGCTGTCATGGATGTGGCCAACCCAAGAAAATATATTATTTTTTCAATACATTTGATTTTTTTTGTTGGTGTAAAGTTTTTCCCTGACCTCCAAATAATTTCCCTGACTTTCCTTGACTTTCCATGACCACTATGAGCTTCCCTGATTTTTCCCTGACTTTCCAGAAAGTGGATACCCTGCTAATATGTATTGTAAAAATCGAATGAAAGAGTTATATTGCAATATGTATGAAATATGAAAAAAAAATTCTAAAATGATAGTATCTAATATTAATTAATCATAATACATTACAGCTGCACTAAATAGAAATGCCTACAGTCATCATTAGGTATACGAATCCTATGGATTTACCCCGATTTTTCGATCAGGGTGCTTTGGGATCTTGCAACAAATCACTTATTGAACCTTAATTATTATAGGAACTATGTTGGCAGCACTGAAAATAAGTGTGTTTTTGTAAAACATTAAATTAAGCGCTTCCGAACGTGTTGTCCCAGTCAGTACTTAACAAGAAAAATTTGAATACGCGCTCGGTACCATCATCTTACGTCAAAAAGAAAAAAAAAGCATTTTGTATTTTGAAGTGGTAGAAAATACAAAATACTTGTACTAAAAAGTATTTCAAATAAAATACAAAATAGTTTTCGATAAAAGTATTTAAAATACCAAATACAAAATAGGTATTTTGTATTTTGTATTTCTATTTGAAATGCTTTTATTTCAAATAGTTAACATCTCTGCCAATCACAGTCGTCATAATCATAAGAGTCCAGTTTACTTGTTACCTGTTTTAAATAATAGTTGTCCTCAACTGTTACGTATATAACTATGTGGGTAGTTATAAGTGCATGCAAACGGTGGCTGCGTCCACCGTCATTCTGAGAAATATATGAGTTCATAAATGGCTGCCTTGCGTTTGACTGTGTCCCCTGTCCAATACTTAACAGTGGCGGCGATTCGTGTGACCTACGCGTGTTTTCGAAGGAAATATGTTGTCTAATAACAATACTGTAGGATTGTTCGCGATTTTTGATCACCAACAGCAAGATTGGACAGTTTACAAAAACAGACTGAACCAGTGGTTTATCGCGAACAATATCAGTGTAGAATCGGACAAAGCGGGAATCAAGCGACGAGCAATATTGTTAAGCGCATTGAGTAGAATACGTATCAGTTAGCGACTCATCTCGTGTTACCGGGTGTGTTAGAGGAAAAGAGTTTCGATGACGTGGTCAAGGCCCTGGATGGCCATTTTACGCCAAAGCGGTGCGTGTTTGCTGAGCGGTTCCACTTTTATTCGGCGTCGCAGCAAACAGGCGAGACCCACGCGCAATGGGCTGCGCGACTTAGGGGGCTCGCAGCGCATTGTGATTTCAAACACATTCAAGACACACTTCTGGATAAGTTCGTCATGGGTATGACGCCAGGTCGCGAGCGAGAGAAGTTATTCTCCAAGGACGTCAGTGAACTCACGTTAGCGAATGCCATCGAGTTGGCAGAAAGCGTGCGGTGCGCGCGCACCGCCGCCAGCACGACCGCGGCGTCAGCGCCGGGGCCGTCGTCCGCCGGAGCCGAAAATGTGTTCAAGATCGCGAATACTTCGGGAGCGGAGACAGATCGTGCTAAGTGTCAAGTGTGTGGTTCTGCCAATCACCAATCGAATAAGTGCAAGTTCGCGTCATATAAGTGCCAAAAGTGCAAGAAAAAGGCCATCTTCGTAGAATGTGCAAAAATGTCAAGTACATGGAGGCGGGGGAGGTGAGCGAGGACGATGACGGTGAGTTATTTAACATTCGCTCCGTAGACGGTTCCCCGATGTGCGCAGATGTGGTAATCAATGGATTAAAATTACGGTTTGAACTTGACAGTGGTTCGGCTGTTACGGCTATTTCGGACACATTTTATAAATCACACTTCAAAGATGTACCATTGTTGGACAAAAATAAGCGCCTAACAGGTTATAACGGTAATTTAATACAAACTTTAGGTAGAATGAGACTTCCGATAACGTATGATAATTGCACACACACCTTGAATATCCAAGTTGTTGTAAATGGTGGGTGCCCTATTTTAGGGCGAGATTTCTTGACGGCATTTAATTTAGAATTCGCATATATAAAGTACTGCGGTCAATTAGAAACTGATATCGTAAAAAAAATTATGTCTGATTACGCGGAAATCTTTACGGAAAAACTGGGTTGTTTTAATAAGTATAAAATTAAATTGCCATTAAAAGACAACGCTAAGCCGGTGTTTTTCAAAAGTCGACCAGTTGCGTTTGCACTACAGGAAAAAGTAAACACGGAAATAACGCGACTAGTGCACTTAGGCATACTTGAGCCAATAGATCACTCTGAATACGCCTCTCCGATTGTACCAGTCCTGAAAAGAGACGGATCCGTTAGAATATGTGCAGACTATTCGCAAACCATTAATAAACAATTACTAATTGATAAATACCCTTTGCCTACAATAGAGGAACTTTTTCTAAACTTCACGGCGGAGTACAATTTACTAAACTAGACATGTCTATGGCGTACAACCAATTTCCAATAGAAGATCCCGACAGCATAACGTGTATAAACACGTGCCAAGGGTTATTTAGGTATAACCGGTTAATATTTGGCCTGTCGAGTGCACCCGCGATTTTTCAGCGCGCTTTGAATAGCATACTTGCTAATATAGACGGCGTGTTATGTTTTCTCGATGATGTACTGATAACGGGCCGCGATAAAAAAGAGCACGAAAACAGACTTAGGGAAGTGTTGCAGCGTTTCAAGGACGCCGGGCTTACACTTCAAAAAGATAAGTGTGCGTTTTTTCAGGACGAAATTACGTATCTTGGTCATGTTATTAACAAAAACGGAATCAGTAAATCGAGGTCAAAGGTTAAGGCAATACTCGAGGCGCCGGTGCCTACTAATGTAAGCCAACTTCAATCTTTCCTCGGTTTAGCCAATTATTATCGAGGGTTTGTTCCTCATGCGTCCTCTATATTGAGCCCACTTTATAATCTTTTAAAAAAAGATGCGGAATGGGTTTGGACCGAGGAACATAATAAGGCCTTCACAAAAATAAAAGAAAGTCTAGCCTCAGACCAGGTGTTAGCGCATTATAACCCTGATTCTCCCCTAATTTTGACAGTTGACGCATCCCCTCAGGGCTTAGGGGCAATATTGTCACAATTGTGTGAGGATGGTTCCGAACGTCCCATTTCGTTTGCTTCGCGAACACTTAATTCAGCTGAAAAAAACTACGCGCAGGTCCAAAAGGAAGCGACTGCAATAATATTTGGTGTAAAAAAGTACCACCAATATTTATATGCGCGTTCAGTCCCCTTCATACTTCGCACGGACCACAAGCCATTACTATCGATTTTCGGTCCACAGCGGGGTATACCTGAAATAACGGCGAATAGGTTGCAAAGATACGCCATTTTCCTGTCAGCATATAATTACACAATTGAGTACGTTCGAAGTGCAAATAACAGCGCAGATTTTTTGTCCAGGGCGTCGTTGCCAGATCGTGCGGTAGACGACGGTGGTAGTGGTGTCGCCGTCGTGGCCGACCGCGCGACATATCGATACCTTTGGGTTCAATTGGCGTAAAGGACAAAATGCAGGTTTTCAGGAGAAGCAAAAAACAACTTTTTTTTTAGAAAAATCTTTATATCTTTTTTGTTTTTTGACCTATATTTGTGACGTATATAGAAAAATATGTAGATTTTTAGTATCCTTAACCTAGTGTAGCACCTGTAGTGATAAACTAAACGGTTTAGAAGTTAGATGGTTGTAAAGGACATGTCAAAATGCTATGAACGTCCTTTACACCCACGATTTTTTTGAACAATTAGAGTTGATAGGGTCGTAAATGACGGTCTTAGATGATTTTTATACAAATTCGGGGCGTAAATGTAACCGTAATGGTACTAATGGCATCTGTTTTTAGCTTAGTTTACAATTGAGAAACTTGAAAAATGTATCAAAACGTAGTTAATATGGCATAGAATAGCCACAATAGTGTTACAGTGTATATTTATCTAAATATTTAGCAAAGACAAAGAACAAGACTATTTTATATCCAGTTTTGCAATAAAGAAACAACATTTGCTTAAAAACTATCTAATATTTTGGAAAGTTATTATTTTAGTACTCGTCGCTGTCTCAATAAGTTACGCATTCAGTATTTAATTCTAGCAGGGAAACGCTCTCGTAGTTTAAGTAAATATAAAAACACTAATGGTAATCACGTAAACTTTAATCAGCAACTGTGAACAGTAGACTATATTAATACGACAGTAATTTTAAGTCTAAAGTAGAAAGAAGTTCTAAGAATAACTAAGAGTTGAGTACCTATTTATAAACGCAAGTTAGGACGCGTATACAAACTGTAGTGTGACCAACTAATAAATAATAGTAACTGTAGTCAAGACTACCTACTATGTTGATTCATATTTTTGATAATTTTAAAACAGAAGATTGTTATTTAGTCTTTAACCTGTTAAATAAGAATAATCTTAATGATGAGTTCAATCCTAGAAATATTATAGTCAATGCTTTAAGTACCTGGGTACGTTAGCCAAGTCACCAAACGCTAACGCTCATTCGCTAGCGAAACGCACCTGTTATTGTCGCACTAAATGTTAGTATAGTCTACTGTTAAAGTTTACTGCCAGCGTAGCTGAATGGCAATCGTCGACGCCAGACGCCGACAAAAATGCAGTCTGGTGCAATACGCAAGAGCGATAAAGATATATAGCTACGAAATAGATATTATCGTGAGCGTTTGTGCATTTGGGTACTACGTACCCTGATTACCACAGTGTTTTTTTTTAATTACCTACATCTCGTCGCAGTATAATAATAATACGAAAGCGTTTCCCTGCTAGAATTAAAGGCTGAATGCGTACTAAAAAAATAACTTTGAGTTTGTTGCCAAAGTATTAGATAGTTTTTAAGCAAATATTGTTTCTTTATTACAAAACTGTATATAAAATAGTCTTGTTCTTTTTTGTTGCTAAGATAGCTTAGATTAATAATACACTGCATTAAACTAATGTAGCTGTTCTATGCCATATTAAGTACGTTTTGACACATTTTTCCAGTTTTTAATTGTGAACTTAGCACAACATTTGTACCATTTCGGTTACAATTAAGCCCCGGTTTTGTATAAAAATCATCTAAGACCGTCACTTACGACCCTATCAAATCATGGGTGTAAAGGACGTAATAGCATTTTGACGTGTCCTTTACAGCCATCTATCTTCTAAATCGTTTAGTTTATCACTACGGTTGCTACACTAGGTTAAAGATACTCGTAATCTGCATATTTTTCTTATACACGTCACAAATATAGGTCAAAAAAACAAAAAAAGTGAGTTTATCTTTCTCTTGGAAACCTGCATTATATGTCCTTTACGACAATTGAACCCAAAGATATCGATTACAGTTGCGGATAAAATATTTTTAGTGCTGGTCGTAAAGGACGAAGAACAAAAAACTTGTCCTTTACGCCCAACTTTACCACACTACTATAGAAAGTGATCCTTAAAAAGTAAGGGCTTAAAGGGCAACAATATATATCAAGGCGACTTACGACTATATTTTTATTTGTAGATTTCCTTTACGACACAAATAATAATTTATAATTAATGACTTGATATTTACGCCCCTTCAGAAAAGCAATTTTTGCAAGTCCATAGTAGAAAATCTTGGTCGTAAAGGCAACTTTTTAAGAGATATCGAAATTTTAACTACACAGATCGATAGCGCTTGAAATTCTGAACAAAACTGTATATATAACTCATTTTCGCCAAAATGTCCTTTACGCCAATTGAACCCAGAGGTATCGATATATCAATTTTGTATTAGAGGGGAGTTCTTTGCCTGTTACGTTGGATAAATTACGGGAAGAAACCACTAATGACGAAACTTTAAATAAAGTTATTCATTTTATATTAAAGGGGTGGCCGTGTAAAATGAATGATTTCGCTGTGAAACCTTATCATCAATGCAGGTACCAATTATCATTTGATAACGGTTGTATAATGCGTGGACACAAACTTGTTATTCCTCAGTCTTTGCAACGCCAAATTATAAATGAATTACACACCTCTCACTTTGGCATTGTAAAAACTAAAGCAGAGGCGCGCGCGCGGTTTTTAGTGGAGTAAAAGTAAGGTACCCTGGACATAATTCAATAACTCGTCCTTTTTGATATTTTATTGGGTATTATTATTAAGCATCAAATAGTAATTATGTACATAGATAAAAAAAAAGACGATCGTATTCATATCTTATAAAAATCATGAGATAAAGTACATTATCCCACTTTTCGCTAACAGCAAAATAGTTAACCGAAAACTTTGTTAGATTAACTTTGTGGTGCACTCAGATGCGATCAGTTATTAGCGATATTACACAGAAAATAAATCTGATTGTGTACTTTTTTTTACCGTTTTCATTTAATGTGAATATCTAGGTAGGTAAAAATGGTGACCATGATATATATATCAATTTGCATTGTATTAAGTATATATAGACATTTAACACCGATCTTAAACATATATTTTTAACGCTTAAATAAACATGAATTTCTCAGTAGGTATAAATTGTAACTGAGATTTTTTTGCTTAAGACCAGGTTTTTGTGTACTATAATCATGATTTTATCAAAATTAATACTGTGAAGGTCGCGCTTAAGAAACTGTAAATGTCAGTAATTTAAAAGGGTGCAAAGTTGTCGTAGAGCGGCTGTCGCGGGGCGGGGGAGCGCGCGGGCGCGGGCCTGGGAGAGCGCGCCGCGCACCGGCCGCGTCACCGCGGCGGATCGGTTAATAGGTTAGGGACGTAAGGTACCGGCCACACCAGAGCGTCGCGTGTCTCGGGGCGCGGACGGACGTCCGCGCCACGCCACCTGAGTGTAATTCAAAAATCGTCTCCTCAGTACATTTTGTATAGGAAGGACGTAAGACGCGCCCCAGGCGGCGTGGCGCGCGCCGCGCCGCCTGGGACTTGGTGCCAATAGGACCATCTCGGGGTTATACCCGTTCGATTAAAAAAATAATTTGAAAATCGGTCCACGATTCTCGGAGATATCGAGTAACAAAAAAACCGACCAAGAGCGTGTCGGTCCACGCTCAGTGTAGGGTTCCGTAGTTTATCGTATTTTTCTCAAAACAATTTTCCTAGAAAGTCTTTATAAAGTTCTACTTTTTTGATCTTTTTTCATATTTTTTTAAACATAAGGTTCAAAATATAGAGGGGGGGGACGCACTTTTTTTCCTTTAGGAGCGATTATTTCCGAAAATATTAATATGATCAAAAACCGGCCAAGAGCGTGTCGGGCCACGCTCAGTGTAGGGTTCCGTAGTTTTCAGTATTTTTCTCAAAAACTACTGAACCTATCAAGTTCAAAACAATTTTCCTAGAAAGTCTTTATAAAGTTCTACTTTTGTGATTTTTTTCATATTTTTTAAACATATGGTTCAAAAGTTAGAGGGGTGGGGACGCACTTTTTTTTTCTTTAGGAGCGATTATTTCCGAAAATATTAATATTATCAAAAAACGATCTTAGTAAACCCTTATTCATTTTTAAATACCTATCCAACAATATATCATACGTTGGGGTTGGAATGAAAAAAAAAATCAGCCCCCACTTTACATGTAGGGGGTACCCTAATAAAACATTTTTTTCCATTTTTTATTTTTGCACTTTGTTGGCGTGATTGATACATTGGTACCAAATTTCAGCTTTCTAGTGCTTACGGTTACTGAGATTATCCGCGGACGGACGGACAGACAGACAGACAGGGGGAAACTATAAGGATTCCTAGTTGACTACGGAACCCTAAAAAACATTCAGTCGAATTGAGAACCTCCTACTTTTTTTGAAGTCGGTTAAAAAAACAACCTTTATTGCCGGCCGGCATACGGCTAACCGATTGAAACAGAAACATAAATGAAAAGAGAGGGCGAACGGCGACACCTGTGTGTCGGCGATTTCAAAGGTAAGCGCACGTGCACCCGATCTCGCTACCTACGCCCAGGTGCGGGCGCGGCTTTCGACCTTCGCGCCGTGCAATAGAATTTAATGTCGGCTGCTCGTGTGCGGTCTGTTTGTTTTATAGAGTGGCGGCATTTTCAACATCAAAGGGCAAAATTCTGCAAAATTTTGTGCAAAATTCTGTTATATCAATAACTTTTCACGTCACTAGATTATCGACTTTGAATGTCGAGTATATTTATAGTATCATCACTTTATTTCAGTGTACGAATTTCGTATGTGTTAAAAATCATTGTTCTAGCTTCATAAACCAGGGAGGAAATAATGGAGAGCGTTTATATGTCTTGTTTTGCCTTAATTCAATATCATCACATATTTTTGTTGCTGATAAAATAATACATCCTATATATCAAGGCCTTGTAGCTCGGCGAAAGAATCGTGATCGCGGAGTGCGCCGGCACTGATTATAATTATTTTGTCCAGTTATTATAATAACCTATACAAAAAGTACCGATAGAATAGGTATTCTAATCTATATCTGCATAGAACTATTTAAAACAAACCACAAAAGTTCATAGTTGATCGTTATTGGTACAGTCAGCAACTCAGCTGTGAATAAAGATAAAGTGCCAAATATATGTATACACATACCTTAATGTACCAAGTACCAACACTTGTACAGGAAATAAAATACTCTATACATATTTTTGGCACTTTGTCTTGCCAGCTGTGTTGTTGACTGTACACGATCTAAAAAGGAGCCGAACGGTTATTATAATTACGCGGCGACTTGCGTAGTCGGCGGCCGCGCGATACATAGTGCTGTCTCTGTTCAGGCCCCGTAGCCGAATGCCATTTCTCCGACGCGAAACGAAAACGAAACGCAGTCTGGCTCTGTCGCGCCAATACGCAAGAGCGATAGAGATAGATATCTACTAGCGTTTCGTTTCGTGAGCGTTTGTGCCATTCGGCTACGCACCCTGTTCTCACTACCACGAATTTGAAGAACAATATTGCTGTCTCTCTCAATCTTTAGGCGTCATTCATATATTACGTCATACTAAATGTGACAATCCATGTTAAAGGATTAAAAAGCGTGACATTGGGGGGTCCAAATAGTAGTCCATAAACCACGTCTTTGACCAACGTGAGTGATATCTCTGTCACTCTTTACGTCTTTACTAACAGAAATTTAAATAACAATAGTGCTATCTCTGTCACTCTTTACTAACAGAAATTTAAATAACAAAAATGCTATCTCTGTCACTCTTTACTACCAGGAACTTAAATTATTATAGTGCTATCTCTATTCTCTGTCACTCTTTACTATCAGGAACTTAAATTGTTATAGTGCTATCTCTGTCACTCTTTACTACCAGGACCTTAAATTATTATAGTGCTATCTCTGTCACTCTTTACTGTGTGCGGGAAGTGCACATACCACGAGTTTGACTAACATGAGTGCTATCTCTATCACTCTTTACTACCAGGAACTTTAATTATGATAGTGCTATCTCTGTCACTCTTTACTACCAGGAACATAAATTTTATTATTACAGTGCTATCTCTGTCACTCTTTACTACCAGGAACTTAAATGATTATAGTGCTATCTCTGTCACTCTTTACTGTGTACGGGAAGTGCACATACCACGAGTTTGACTAACATGAGTGCTATCTCTGTCACTCTTTACTACCAGGAACTTAAATGATTATAGTGCTATCTCTGTCACTCTTTACTTCTAGGAACTTAAATATTTTTTTCGGTTTCGGTTTTGGTCTTGGTTTCGGTGTCGGTTTTGGTGTAGGTTTCGGTGTCGGTTTCGGTTTCGATTTCGGTTTTCGTTTCCATTCCCGTTTCGGTTTCCGTTTTCGTTTTCAGTTTTGTTTTTGTTTAAACTAACAGAACTAAAACTAAAACCAAAACCAAACCAGAAACGGGAAACCGAACACGGGAAACCGGATATCGGATACCGTATATCGGATGCTGGTTACCGGTTACTGTCTACCGTTTACCGGATACCGGTTACCGGTCACCGTTTACCGGATACCGGTTAACGGTCATTGGTTACTGGTTACCGGTTACCGGTCACCGAATACCGGAGACCCGTCACCGGTTACCGGTTACCGGATACCGGATACCGGTTACCGGATACCGGTTACCGGATACCGGTTACCGGATACCGGTTACCGGATACCGGTTACCGGATACCGGTTACCGGATACCGGTTACCGGATACCGGTTACCGGATACCGGTTACCGGATACCGGTTACCGGTTACCGGATACCGGTTACCGGTTACCGGATACCGGTTACCGGATACCGGATACCGGTTACCGGATACCGGTTACCGGATACCGGATACAGGATACAGGATACCGGATACCGGTTACCGGTTACCGGTTACCGGTTACCGGGTACTAGATACCAGAAACCAGGTTTTGATTTCTGGTTTCTCATGTTACAACGTGTATAGATTAGTCGATACCAAGTCGGACACTTCCGATTAGGCGATTTCGGCTCGCATTGTTACGCAGCATTCGAGTGTTGAGTTTCTCACACATGAGGCCCCCTAATAAAATTTGTACCACTCATATTATTGATTTGACTCTCGCAACACAAACACCTCATGCCCACACAAATACACACAAAATAAAATCATTCACAAACTTCAAATCATTCAAAAACTCAACAGTCACACGCGCTCCTCGCGGTCCTCTAAGAACTCCCTCGCGAGAGTCGACACTTCAAAATGAAGCGACATCGCATCGGCTCATCATCCACAAATCCGAAAAGATCCACCGATAAATTTGTACCGGAAAGACCTCACCGCGACAATGTCATATTACCCAAATTACTTCAAAAATCCTCTGAAAGTGAAACAGTTCATTAGGTTTACCGTAAGAGTGAGTGAGACAGACACGCACTGTGCTTCAAATTTGCCTCGCCAAAATACGTTACACACGACTCGAAAGAATACAGTCTTAAGCGCCGCAAGCTTTCATACATATTACGTTGTTGTGATCCAAGCATCTCGTCAAGCTCGATAGGTACTATTATTGAGCTAACGACTTGACCAGTTTAACGTGACCTATCGGACTAATTGATTTGTATGACTTTTGTCACTTGTAATAAGGGAGCTCTCTTATACTGGACGGTGAAATATTTGTTATCGAAGCGTTTTGAAAACGCGGCGCCCTTGATATGAAACACGTGTTGACGACTCGCCGCCCGTTCCCGCTACTACTATACTAGCTATACCTACTCTGTGCACGACCTTATTCTGCAGGTAATAACGTTCATATTAAAGCGCAAGTAAGAAAAATATCAATTAAGTAATGAATCTTACATATTTGTTGTTTAATTGATTTCGTATAGTACTAAGAATATATTAACGGCAAAATTTACCATCTTTCAATTTAGTTAGGTATTTTTCCTTTCCTAAAATTATCAATATTTAAGATTTTGAACAAGCGCCAAAAGTATTGGTATAAGTTTTAATAATTTATCAACACACGTAATATTATATTCATAATAAATTGCAAGATTACGGTTAACAATATTTTCTAGTGAAATACGCCTGAAAATGTGTAACTTACTAAACCTTCTTTATAAATGATAGTTCTGTATGAATTATTTATAAAAATTAGATGTTTTTAAAATGCAGGTGTCACAACATAATACAAGCACTTTTTCCGGATTACATTTAATACTTTAGTTATAAAATCAAAAAATATTCAAAGTTCGTTTTTATTTTTTTTTAAATTGAATCAGAACCCTAATTTGATTAATAATTTGTATTTTAACTATCACTAATGATACTTTATACGACAGAAAAAGAAAATTACGGTTATCGAATTATGTCCAGGTCAAGCTATTTTTCCTGGTCTATAATGAATGACTTCAGCAATATCAAAACGTTTTGACAACTGGCTTAGGTGTTTTTTCTAAACCAAACCTCAAGTAGGATAAAAAAAATGTTTAGAATATGTACAATTAAATTTATACTTGAATTACTTCATTAAATATTCGTACAGCTCCTATTTTGGTGTGGAGAAATTGTTTTCTTTGAAAATCTAGGAAATTAGAGGCAATTATTCAAGATGTAGCCAAAAAAATGAGGGCGTATGACACGTTTGAGCTGTTTGACGTTTAGGAATGTCTGACCAAGTTTAAACACATAAAAATGTCTCTGATTGCGTTTTCTGTCGTTCGATAACGAATGATGATTGAATCAGAATATTTAGCAATTTAATTCCATAAAACTGTTGTTATTTATGCGAAACCATGTCCGACATCAACATGGAGAAGTTTGCAAAAGCAGACTTTGGCCCCGATCGCTACGTGAAAGAATTGGCGAGATCCTGCGTTGGAGGGGAGGAGCTGCAACAGCAAAAAGAGAAGATTCAAGTTCTTGCCGAAGATACCGCAAGCGCGCTTAAGAAGAATGTTTACGAGAATTACATGCAGTTCATCGAGACGGCGACAGAGATATCTCACCTGGAGGCTGAAATGTACAAGCTGTCGCGTCTACTTAGCGAGCAAAGGTCTGTGCTTACGACGCTCTCTCATGCATCTGTTTTGGGGCACGACAATACCATTTCCCGCGAGTCTATAGACACACAAGACCTCGAAGCTGAGAAAGCGGAGGAGCAGAGGAAAAACAAACTCAACACTATCATGGATAAGGTTGAAAGTTGCATGAATTTATTAGATGTCCCAGACAGGACTTTGCTTCACGAAGGAGACTTGCTGGAGATCGACGCCGAAGAGAATACGGCTTTGCAAAGAATGCACGTTTATTTATTTAATGATTGTCTCATGCTGTCCTCTTGGATATCAAACCGCCGAGGGCCAATGAGGTACAAATTCCAAGCTAGCTATCCTATCAGCACTCTGGCTGTAGTAAACGTGCGAGACTTAGGCACTGTGAAGCAAGCCTTCAAGGTCTTAGCTTTCCCTGACACAAGGGTCTTCCAATGTAACAGTTTTGCAATTAAAAAAGACTGGTTGGATAAGTTTGATGTGGCCAAGAAAATGTATATTGAAAATGAGAATTCCAAGCTTAAAAAGAAAGATGAGAAGCCTAAGCCAGAGTTAGTGGAGTCCCCTAGTCTATCGGTAGAGGAGTTGCCATCACCACAGATCCCCAGTCTACCAGAATGGCTGGCCGATGTTACCGAAGAATTGGATGTACTCATAGTTGAAAGACATTTTCAAAAAACATATGAATTGATGGTATCTGCTCAGAAATCGTTAAATTCCGATGAATTTAAAACCCACCCTGAGAGAGAAGGCATCTTGAAAAAGATTGAACAGAAACAGAAGATTCTAATAGATATATTGCTGAAGGAACTTGATGTAACTCACAACTGGAGTCCACGGGGAGGGCTTCAGTCATCCCGGTACCCGGTGCTCATCCTCAATAAGTTTAACATGACAAGTCAGGCTTGTGAACTGTTTTTAGCGATCTGCAGCCACACAGTCAAGGTCCATATCAAAGGTGTCCAGTTAGAGGGTACTATTAATACATATGTGAAGCAAGTTGGGAGGTTTTCTTTTGCTCATTAAGTGATGCCTTAACAGAGTTCACAGCTCTATTTCCTAAGAATAAGATTAGTGCTTTTGTAGTGTGGGCAAGTCTGCAACTAAGAATGCTGCTCAGTCAAATTATTAAGCAGGTGTTCACACCGCAATGTCCTTTAGATTCAGTTCTAGAGTGTGTCCAGAGCCTTAGAGATCAATGCTCACTGTTCTGTGAGTTCGGGCTAGACCTGAGATTTGACCTCAACAGTTCTTTAAGATCACCCACCAATAAAGCTCTAAAAGAGTATAAAGAAAAAATTGTAGATTCCATGAAATCAAAACTCGCAGAAGACAAGTGGACCCCAGTTAATATGCACACTAAAGCGGGCGTCCAGAAGTTTTTGACACAGATGGAGAATTTGGGCCTTATATTAGCTAAGTATGTAATAAACGAGACCTGGGTGGACCTCTCTAGTAGTACCATATGGTTCGCTCAGTCTGTGATAACTATTCAGAAAGTGGGACTAACTCTTGTAACTAAAGACCTGATGGAGACCTTGGATGAATGTATTTATGCTATTTTTAATGCTAGGCTAGTACTTGGCGTAGGAAATGATTCTGTGTACGCTCAAAAGAATTTCAGGTTCATTTTGGATACAGTGATGCCCCTGATGCTCCGATGTTACAAAGAAGAGGTTGGATATGAGAATGACAAATTGTTGGCACTAGCAAAGAAACACGGAGTCAGTGTGGCACTGCCAAAGAAGTCTAATATCACAAAATACACGAGTAACGAATATTTATGAGAATAGTCAAGGATATGGTGAACGGTGTACGAAATTATTTTTGTTACGCTAAAGCTTTAATACTGTAAAATATAGGTAGTAAGCATGCAGGATTTTTGTATGATTATTTAATGAAACTGATCAAATTATATTATATGCAAGTTAATCAATATGAAATTTTAATAAACAAACGACAAATATTTCATGATGTTTATTTTCTTTTAAGATACAGTTCTGATGAACAAGCAAAATATAGGTAAATAATATCTCATTATAATTATCTAAAATACAAAATTTACAAACAACTTTGGTATACTTAACATAATCATAATCTAAATAGTAATACATGTTATATTTATATGCCATTCTATATGGGTCACACTTAACGCCGCTTTCACATTATCCGATCCGATATCGGATGTCGGAAGGATTTCCATAGAAAAAATCCAAGATGGCGCTTGTAATGTATGGGATATCGGTCCGACATCCGATATCGGATCGGATAATGTGAAAACGCACTTACGCACACGGCACTAAAGAATGATTATATTTTCATTCTAGATAGATGAATATTTTCAATTGTGTTTAAATATGAAGCATACACATGCTATTATCAGCATTTGCCCTAATAACACATGGCTTAGGGTCTCCCCACAATCCCCTCACATAACTATCGAATCGAAGAATCGGCAAAATCTGATAAAAAACTCATTTAGATCGCAAGTAAATACCTACATGTGGGGAGACCCTTGTGAGTTCACTTTAGGCTAATGCCTAAAGTTACGCCACCTCCATAAGTGGCTCTATAAAAGTGGTACCATTGATCCAATTTGTAGTTAAAAGTTAAATTAAAACCAAGGTCTTAATATTAGACTATTAGTATATTTCATTTGACTGATATCTCAGTGCTGAGATCTCATGGTATGTACATACATCATACATCCCCCAATGAAGAACACTAGAACCACTCGAGTACACTGCAAAAACTACTCCACCTCCATAAGTGATTCAATAAAAGTGGTACCATTGATCAACTTCGTAGTTAAAACCACAAATTCAACATTAGAGTCTTCCATCTGACTGATAGTCCTTAGTGCTGAAATCTCATGGTATGTACACCCCCCAATGAAGAAGACTAGGACAACTCGGGGACTTTCGAGAGACGATGAAGTTTCGCTTGATGAGGAGTTGCGGCGCGCACTTCTTGGCTGTAGCGTTTGCAGTTCGTCTATTGTCGCGCCTGGGAGGAGGCCTAGCATGTCTTGGATTCCTGTGAAGGATGGTTTTTATTAAGCTAGGAACATACTACGCGGACGTCCGTCGTAAATCGACCGCGACCGCGACCGATCAGTGTGCACGGAACAAAGCATCCAGCGAGCCAGATTTCGATCGGACGTCCATGCGCTCAAGGCCACGTCCACGTCCGTCGACCGATAGTTTGCACGGTTGAGTGTATATTCATTGTCCAGATCCCCGTCCGCGGTCGATTTACGACGGACGTCCGCGTAGTGTGTTCCTAGCTTTAGTGGATTATAGGTTACTGTCTAGGTTCTGACCACGATAAGTTTATATTGACTTGTGGCATGGCAGTGGCAATTCATAGATACAGAAATCTATTATGTACTTAAACAAAGGATACTATAGACTAGACAGCCAAATAATAATACCACTACCGAACGAGATGGTCACATACAAATTATAATAAGAGTGACAGAGAGCAAAATGTTATTTTTTGTCTTTGTCATAGTTTCACTTTTTCGCCGCTGCCACAAACGAGTTTGTGGCAAACAATAAGGACGTGACTTGTCAAGCTTATTATCCGCCCAAATTACGTAGGTTGTTTATGGTAAGTATGTACCTATTTCGCATATACATTAGCGTGGACGGATTTAAGGGCCCGCGCACACGGATGCAACAGTTGCTCGGCGACTTTTTTGTCTGTCGTCACCCCTTGCGACAATTTCCAAGGTGCGCACACGAGAACGACAGCGACGCAACCACAGACTACTAAGAAGATATTACCATAGACTAATTCTATAATCTTTGGATACTACGGACGCAACTTTTTTTTTCATGAAATTGAGAGCATATCCAAAATATTTTTTTTGGTACTTCAGAATGAGTGTTTAAAAGTTTTGATTAACTGGTTGGAATTTTACAACCCGGCATCGTATTTTCTCAATATTGTCGGAATATTCTTTTAAATTCTTGTCATATAAAATCGGTCTTTCCTCTACTTCTTCAATTAAACGACAGATATCACTGTCGTCTTCAACAATCTGCATTTAAAATTATATTTATTTCGACTAATAACATAGGTTCGCCCAAGCCAGGCCAGTGATAACTGTCAAAATGACAACCGACCGGCGACTGTTTTGTCGCCGTGTGCGCACTTGCATTGAAACCAATAGGGAAGGAGACAGTTGCGTCGCAGGCCTGTCGCCGAACCCTGCGACAAAAAAGTTGCGTCGCAACCTTCATACTAGCCCATAGACCGAGCGACGGAGACAAAAAAGTTGCGTCGCCCGTCTGTGGGGGCCCTAAGGCATATTGGCTGATAAGTCTAATCAAATAACACTAAAATAATTTCATTTACCATTGTTGGAACGACTAATAAATACCTGATAAAATTACTTAGACGAAATTAATAAATTAAAGTAGCTATCAAGACACAAAATAGGTACATATTTACGATTCAGCTATATGTACGGTACCTATGTATCCAACTAGGTACTCAATAACATTATAAAACCAAAAACTTTACTCATCCTAAGTAAACAAAAATCCAAATCACTGTAAAAAAACTTCCCAAGAGTACTGTAAAATATTAACGTCTATTTTGTAAACGCGTTTTACTAAAGATTTTTTTCCGCAGTTGTTTAGGACGATATGTGAAAACAGATTTATTCAGATTCTCAAATTTCGTTACGATTGATTAAATTTTGAAGGAGGAAACAGTCGAGAGCGGAACCTCGATTTTAAAGATTTTTTTCGCAATATCTTTTAACTGAGTTGTTCTGAATGGACATTTTTTAGGGTTCCGTAGTCAACTAGGAACCCTTATAGTTTCGCCATGTCTGTCTGTCCGTCCGTCCGTCCGTCCGCGGATAATCTCAGTAACCGTTAGCACTAGAAAGCTGAAATTTGGTACCAAATGTATATCAATCACGCCAACAAAGTGCAAAAATAAAAAATGAAAAAGAAATGTTATATTAGGGTACCCCCCCTACATGTAAAGTGGGTGCTGATATTTTTTTTCATTCCAACCCCAACGTGTGACATATTGTTAGATAGGTATTTAAAAATGAATAAGGGTTTACTAAGATCGTTTTTTGATAATATTAATATTTTCGTAAATAATCGCTCCTAAATGAAAAAAAAGTGCGTCCCCCCACCTCTAACTTTTGAACTATATGTTTAAAAAATATGAAAAAAATCACAAAAGTAGAACTTTATAAGGACTTTCTAGGAAAATTGTTTTGAACTTGATAGGTTCAGTAGTTTTTGAGAAAAATACGAAAAACTACGGAACCCTACACTGAGCGTGGCCCGACACGCTCTTGGCCGGTTTTTTTCGATAAATCTAGTTAATAACACTAGCATATTTAACTAAAATTCCCAAACTAAAAGGCTCGTTTCCATTTTAGCATTTCCGCTCCTGTACTGTCATAATACCTACTCCAATTTAAGAGTGAAATTAGGTCCTTCATTCTTGTTGGGCAGTTTAAATTGGCTCATTCTCATGAATTAGTAAAATTAGTCAAATGTAACTGTTATCAACGTACACGTCACCAGTCCGTGCGTATAGCTGTTTGTTATCGCTCGTGAATATGGTTTAAGTATCCATACTCATATTACAAAAGGGAAAGTGTGTGTGTCTGTTTGTTTGTCCGTCCTTCACGGCAAAACGGAGCGACTTTTTTAAGTGGAGATAGTCGAAGGGATGGACTGGGCTACTGTTTGTCTCTTTCTAATGCGAGCGTAGCCGCGGGCGTAAGCTAGTAGTATATATTTCTGTTCATTTTTCGATAATAATGTAGGTATAAATGCAACGCATGTACTTTGCCCAGTTTCTATCTGTGGAAACTTGTTATTGGCTCATTGTTTTTATGTTATAAGCCTTATTGTAACTTTAGCTGTAAGTTTTCCTAACAAATAAAATAAAATAAAATAAATTTAATGTAAGAGATTATCAATCAGTCCTCCGCGTTGTTGAGTAAATCCATAAAAACTACTATGTTTATTTTGAATTTAATATTGTACCTACACTAATCTACTAATCCGTAATATTTATAATATGCCATGCGCGGATCCAGGGGTGTCATGGGGGTCATGACCCCCCCCTGGAGCCTAAGTTGGCCATACAAATAGACCACGTGACCCCCCCCTGGGCACGAAGCTGGATCCGCGCTTGTAATATGCCAAATAAAAGGTAGGCCTACAAAAGTGGGGTGAAAGTTGAACATTGCTAATGAGAGTAAATTAAATAGCGACGATTTTCTGAAGTGGTTTAAAGACTCGAGTTTGCAATATTCTTACGTAGACGGATAAAGTCTAAGAAAAAAACATACCTCACAGCCCTAGAGAAAAAGGTACGGTGGCCTAGATGGCGTTATAGCTTTGGGGAACCGCTCGGCTAGATGGCGGTAATATTAATATTTGACATTTTAACAATATCAAGGACCAAATTGTCAAAACTGAGGTTCAAAAGTTTTAAGCCTGCGTCGAGAGATGGCAGTCTATGCACTGTGATTACACATTTTACTTTGACAGTAACTCTCTATAATACTGAACCCGGTTTGCCTCGACTTACACACAATATTTTTCATCACATACACAATCTAAAAAAGTGAAAAAGATATAAAAAAAGGTAAGTACTCCTTGCCGGCGGCTATATTTCCGAGCTCATATAACCCGGCAACCTTCAAATCAAGAGTGAACTTCTGGGCGAGCTCACTCCATCGTAGGCCACGTCTTTGCCTTTGGCTAGTCTGTGGCCAAGAGTAAGCCCATTTATAAAAAAAAAACCGGCCAAGAGCGTGTCGGGCCACGCTCAGTGTAGGGTTCCGTAGTTTTCCGTATTTTTCTCAAAAACTACTGAACCTATCAAGTTCAAAACAATTTTCCTAGAAAGTCTTTATAAAGTTCTACTTTTGTGATTTTTTTCATATTTTTTAAACATATGGTTCAAAAGTTAGAGGGGGGGGGGACGCACTTTTTTTTTCCTTTAGGAGCGATTATTTCCGAAAATATTAATATTATCAAAAAACGATCTTAGTAAACCCTTATTCATTTTTAAATACCTATCCAACAATATATCACACGTTGGGGTTGGAATGAAAAAAATATCAGCCCCCACTTTACATGTAGGGGGGGTACCCTAATAAAACATTTTTTTCCATTTTTTATTTTTGCACTTTGTTGGCGTGATTGATATACATATTGGTACCAAATTTCAGCTTTCTAGTGCTAACGGTTACTGAGATTATCCGCGGACGGACGGACGGACGGACAGACAGACATGGCGAAACTATAAGGGTTCCTAGTAGGGTTGCCAACTTTTTTTTACGGAAATATAGGTAGTATTTTAGAAAATTCCATCTAAAAAATATAGTACACCGAAATAAAATATAGTACGGTACACATATCGATAACCAAGTCGTAGAGATCGTTCTTTCTGTCCACTCTAAGGGGCTCCATTCGGTTTTCATCGATTTTTGACAAGTTTTGTGTTGCATTGGTTCTCTTATTTAAGTATGGTCGAAAGTTGCATGGCCGAATATCACTTCCCAACTCACGTTTCGCGCAATTTTATTCCGCCGAATGTTCATTTCCCAACTTATTGTTTTATTTGCCAAGCTCACATTTACCAACTTAAAAAATATGCAATATTGAGTCTTCTATCACTTTCTAAATTTATTGACAGGTATGCAATTTTTACTTACGTACCCATTAATATTATTATTCATCACATTTGCTGTTTAAAGGTATCATTGCGTCTACGTGTACTGAAGCATAATGTACTATTTTATTCCCAAGGGAATAATGGATTAAGTTTTAAAAATGAATACAATCCGTACAATACTTCAGGCAAAGGATATTTCAATCTGCCAAGGATTTTTATTGCACAACCAAAATTTTACTATTAAGCTATAAAAGATATTATACGGTATGACAAATGCATTTTATTTATCTTTTACAATTATTTCAGTGTGTTTCGCATTTATTTAGTAAATTTAACTCAGATAAATTGTTATAATTTACAATCTGACAATATGCTCTCTACTCGCGCTTGACCGCGTGCATACGCGAGGCACCCACCGTTGCCTAGCAACGGATAGTACAACAGATCAAAATATTTAAATGAATGAAAAATAAGTAAAATTTTAGTTCAATTATGTTTTTTTTTTTATACTACGTCGGTGGCAGACAAGTATACGGTCCGCCTGATGTAAAGCGGTCACCGTAACCTATGGACGCCTGCAACTCAAATAGTGTCACATGCGCGTTGCCACCCCATTAGAAACTTGTACACTCCCTTTTGCTGTGTTAAGTACACAGCAAAAAGGAGTGTACAAGTTCCAAGGAGGGTTCGGGTTGCCGACGACTCAAAGGACAATAGACGGAAGAAGTTAGTTCCGTAAGTCCTCCCGTCATCAGCACACCGCACCCTCGTTGAGCTCTGGCAGCCTTACTCACCGGCAGGAACACAACACTATGAGTAGGGTCTAGTGCTATTTGGCTGCGGTCTTCTGTAAGGCGGAGGTACTTCCCCAGTTGGGCTCTGCTCTAGATTCGAGCGAGACGATATCCGCTGTGCTGTGCCCTACCACACAAAGCGGAATATCATTCGCTATGCCCTACCTCCTACACAAATGTGATGTGTGTATGTATATGATTTATATGCTTTTTTGAACGTTGCATTTAATTTATATGCAGTATTTTCATGTTTGTTTTCATTCAAAAAGTGTTTGTTATCAAAAACAATGGATTTAATATGAATAATCTGATGTAGATCAAGACAAGATACACTACTGGTCGCAACGCCGCCGGTTGAAGGTTTTGCCTTATGACTGTTTCTTCTGTATTTTTCTCTCTAATGTGATGAAAAACATAGAGTGTAACTCAGCAGGGCAATCATGGTCGCGCGATAAATGATAGAGCATCGGGCCGTCCCTATCGCACTGTTTGTAAGTGCGATAGGGATGGCCCGATGTTTTATCATTTATCGCGCGACCATAATTGCCTGCCAGGAGGTAAGGACATTAAAGACGCAGTCGTGAATAATAACACGCGTCTATAATATAATGTCCCCCTTACCTCCCTTGTTGCACAATGTATTATTAATTTCAATAGTTACCTACTTACTTTTTTTACAAGATCCATATTTAAAAAAAAATATCCATATTATAAGTACTTATATTTTTTATGAAATTTGACATTGTTTTAAAAACATTTTTACTTCAATGAAATCGAGACTTTTATAAAAATGCAAAAGCGATTTTAATTTAAAACTAATTAAGGCAAAAATTTTGACCAAAGAGCCAGTTTCGCTCCTAAAATAGTTCAACTTTGATGCTAAATATCACAGGATCAATGAGCTGTGAAGTAGGTACCCAATTATGGAATGCTAGTTTGTTTAAAGACGATTCTGTTACTATGATATGCTTTAGAAACTATCGTAATATTCATAAATATTCATAATACCAATGGATTCAAATCGAAGCTCATCGGAGTAGAGAATCCCCTTAAGAAATGTCGTTATTTAATATATTATGGAAAAAATACAAATGTTTGCAAACAACGGTGGCTTTATACGTAACTGCAATATTTCAGGTCAGAACGAAATAATGAAATGTACAGTAAAGGTTAAATGTGAATAAAAGCGCGAGCGGAGCGAGCGCGAAATTTTTTTCATTATCAAAACGTCGCTCCTGGCGGTTTGACCCTAGTGTAAATTCGCCACTGGCATGGACCCCAAAAATATAGTACTTTTGCGTACTATATATGCTTCATATAAAATATAGTACGCTGGGCCAAAATATAGTACAGTACTATATTATATAGTACGGTTGGCAACCCTAGTTCCTAGTTGACTACGGAACCCTAAAAAGTACAGTACAGTCAAGGGTAAAAATGTGGGTGTACAAATCTTACTCAAAATATGTCCCATAGCATGATAGCACCTTAGTCCGGTTTAATAAAAGCGTAGTACCATATTAAAATTGACGACTGGTTTGGCCTAGCGCGTAGTGACCCTGCTAAGCCGCGGTCCCGGGTTTGAATCCCGGTAAGGGCATTTGTGTGATGAGCACAGATATTTGATCCTGAGTCATGGATGTTTTCACTTCCACCCCCCCATTTTAAGGAAGTGGAAGGTTAGAATAAAGCAAAAAGTAGCCTATGTCACTCTCCATCCCTTCGACTATCTCCACCTAAAAAATCACGTCAATTCGTCGCTCCGTTTTGCCCTGATATGGATTTATTTATTTATGAGACGATTTTTCCGATACATATTTTTGCACTTGACTGTACTAGAAATTTCATAAGTCTTGTGGGAGACCAATTTTTCTATAACTCCCGCACATTTAGTGTGCGAGTATGAAAACAAATGAAAGGACTTACCAGTCCATCCCTTGTTCTTGGCAATATGCTCGCTAAGCCGCACGGTCAAAGGCGTATATTTGCTTGACAGGTAGCTTTTGTCCTTGCTCTCCAGTTCTAACTCGTCCATCGTCAGGTGTAGAGCCTAAACAATACAATACAATACAAATACTCTTTATTGCACACCTCAATACAAGAAACAACATAGCAAGTATAAACAACAACTTAAGAGGTAAAACAAGAGGCGGTCTTATCGCTAAAGAGCGATCTCTTCCAGACAACCTAGGTAGTGGAGAATAATAAATTTAACCTTGTTAGTAGGTGTACTAAATGTAGACTTAGAGGAAATCTAGCACAAACCATACTACGCAAAACAATATACAGTGAAACCTGGTTAAGTGGGACCTGGATAAGTGAGAAACCTCTTTAGTTGCTAAACAACAAATGTTATTGGGCAAAACATTCTGTTGAGTTGAAAAGTTGATAAACATGAAATAAATGTCACATAAGGTGCATTAGGGTAATTCCGAAAGTCGCATAAAAATAACCATTATTTCCATCATATCAAGATTCCCGTTTCTAAATTACGCGACCATTTCTGTCATTCGTAATTACCCTAATGTACCTTACAAAGAAAAAGTGACCAAGGCCTCCAAGGGGGGCAAAGTTGTATTTTAACGCCGAGTGTGGAATTGAAAAACGAGCAAGTGAAAGGAATCTATAGTTGAACCACGAGCGAAGCGAGTGGTTCAAGAATACAGTACTGGGTACATACCTTCCTCAACACTGCGTACTGCCTCGCTCCCGACTGCGCCTTCAATAATCCACATTTCTCCAAGTTGCAGAGAGTGAGCCAGGCCATAAGTCCATATACTTGGACTAGTTCTCTTTTATAGTATTCTAGTACTTTAGGTTTGAGGCCGGATCCGGTCACACATTGAAGACAGATCAGGCGAAGGACCTGAAAGATTATAAGGTTTAAAACTATAAAAAAAACCTTATAGTCAAGCGTGAGTCGATCTTACGGAAATGAATTTAAACTTAGTAAAAATTGTGTGAAGTACGAACACCTTAATGTGCTATCCTGAATTTATTCACTAAGTTCCATAAGTAGAAAAAATCAAAATAAATCCACAGCGCAGGCTTCGTCATAGTATGTTAAGGTTGATTTTTTAAAGAGGAATATGAAGTTAGGTATCTGTTTGTCGGAAATCGGTTTAAAACGCACATAGATTGTCTCGATTGATACAGACACTTCCTAAGACAAAAGTCTTAAAAAAGTCTTATTAATGTGGTTTACGGCTCGGCCTAAACATTAGTCATGTAGATGTCAAAAGCAAATGTCCAAGATGGCGCCTTTAATATATAGAAGATCGGCCCTACATCGTTAGTCCATCCATTACATATCTGATCGAATGATGTCAATATGCACTAACGGCTCAGCCACGACATTGGTCTAAGCGCGACAGCGGCGAGCGGCGGCCATACATTGAAGCGAGACACAGCGATGGGACTTTTCATTCGCACGTATGGCTGCCGCTCGCCGCTGCCGCGCTTAGACCAATGTCGTGGCTGGGCCGTAAGGCGGAAGCGGCGAGCGGCGGCCATAGATTGGAGCGAGACACAGCGATGGGACTTTTCATTCGCACCTATGGCTGACGGTCGCCTTAGACCAATGTCCTGGCTGTTTAAGAATAATATGTTTTTCTGAAGCTGATTTTTACAAGCCTCAACTTTCCCGCTTTTATTCAACTTGCCTTGTTAGTTTGGGTCAAAACGTAGAAGCTAAATTTGACCCACTTCCCGGTTTCCGATCGAGCTGAAATTTTGCACATATATGTAAATCACGTGACAATGCAATACTGTGGTATCATGGAGCTGATCTGATGATGGAGCAGAAAGGTGGTCATAGGAACTCTGTTATGAAACGTCGTATCCCCATCGAGTAAGGGGTTTTTAGAAACGTGTTGGAGAGCAGTAGATGACTGTTGAAAGAAAGGTACAATCGGCGATAAAAGCTTGTGCCAAAAATGATTTTTCTGTAAAAAATCTTATTAACTTTATTTCACAGTAATTTGGTACCTTAGTGAGCGGTGCTTTCTGAGCGATGAGATCTTCAATATAGGGGCAGGCTTTCTCGTTCTCAATGCAGTTAAGGAAGTCTTCCTCGCACCTTATAGTGTCTTGGAACTCGAACGAGTCTGTTGTCTGCAAATAAAACATGTTAAAAATTATAATTTATATCATTTTATTGCCTTCCAAGTAGGGTTGTAAATAGAAAAAAAACCAAATGTTTTTTTTTCAGAATTATGAAAAAAAACATGAAAAAAAACCGAGCACCTTGGTTTATTTTCTAAATATGGTTTTTTTTCAGATGACCAAATAATACGACAATAACGGTTTTTCGTGAGTTGTAACGTGTTTCAATAACAATAACGTACATTTTAATTCAGTATAAAAACGTTTATTGGGGAATCCCCGATGCGGCGTGCAGCGTGGAGCGTGGAGAGGCGGTGGTGTTGCCAACAGTAAATAGTGATAACTACAAACTACAGATTTCGTAAATGTTACTTTTATAAGACCAGAAATTAAAGTTATTTGATTAAATTCGTTTAATAGTTAACATTAAGTCTAAAAACCGTATAAAAGTATTAACTACTTTGCAAATTTTGAGATTTCGTACTTTATAAAAAAAACATACTCCAGAAAAAAAAACTGTTTTTTTTCACGGTTTTTTATCATGTTTTTTTCAAGCCAGAAAAAAAACCGTTTTTTTACAACCCTACTTCCAAGGCCGCTATTCACTTCAAATTCGGCCTTAAAGCGCAAAGTACTTATAGGTTAATAATAAATAAATATTATAGGACATTCTTACACAGATTGACTGAGTCCCACGGTAAGCTCAAGAAGGCTTGTGTTGCAGGTATTCAGACAACGATATATGTAATATACAAATACTTATATACATAGTTACGCTATAACCTCCTGAGTCTTGGCTTGCTTGGAACTTGTACACTCCTTTTTGCTGTGTATTTATACTTAACACAGCAAAAGGGAGTGTACAAGTTTCTAATGAAGTTGCAACGCGCATATGACACTCTTTGAGTTGCAAGCGTCCATAGGTTACGGTGACCGCTTTCCATCAGGCGGACCGTATGCTTGTTTGCCACCGACGTAGTATATAAAAAAAATGTATGGTATTGGCTACAAACCTCTTTGATACACTCAGCGATAGCCGTATGGGTGAACACAGATTGCTTGGTAGCCAGCATCTGAGGCAGTCGGTTGACGAAATGCTTGATTTCTTGAACTGACTTCTCGTGGTGGCGGTGCCGTTCGTCTAACTCGTTCTTGATTATGCGCGCCTTCTTTGAGATTGCTGCGCCGACCTGTGTTTAAGGCATCGTCTAGTTGAAATACATTATCAAAGACTTACACACTTAGGTCTCTAAAATTGACATGACATTAAAAAAAAATCGAAATAAGATGTCATATATTAAAGAAATGGGAAATGGGCTGGACATTTGGCGAGATACCAAGATAAGAGATGGACTCTACATGCAACTAGATGATGACATTGTAAAGGTAGCAGGAAGGAACTGGATGGACACCGCTCAGAACAGAGTAAAATGGCAAAGCTTGGAGGAGGCCTTTACCCTATCAGGGACCACAAATAACTAAAAGAGAAATGAAATGAAAAGTAAAGAAGAAAGACAAAAATGTGGAAAGAAGGCTAAATATATAAATATATGTTTCACCACCACCAGTGGCGAAGGCCGGATTCGAACCGGCGTCTTTAGCAATCCGGGCTAACGCCATGAACCCCTAGGCCACCCCGTCACAGGGGAAACCGTCGAAAATCTTTGTAAGATTAGGCGTCTTTGACCAACTCTAAGGGCAAGCAGTAGGTGCTTGCACCTACTAAAGTTTAAGACGGACAAACAAACAGACACCATTTATAATATTAGTATGGATTTATGTGATTGATATTTAAAATCCACTGACCGCAATAAAGCTGCAGTCCCGCAGCTCAGCAAACAGCTCCTCACCGGAATTGAGAATGATGCGTTTCTTCTCTCCCACTTTGATTTCGGTGGTGCTCGCCTCTTCCGAACTCATGAACTTGTGCGCGGGGAATGTCGCCGTTGAGCCTTTTATGCCGAACAGCTCGTCTGAAAACAAATAAGTTTTTTGCAAAAAATTCATTTTTGGCACAAGCTTTTATCGCCGACTGTACCTTTCTTTCAACAGTCATCTACTGCTCTCCGAGACGTTTCTAAAAACCCCTTGCTCGATAGGGATACGACGTTTCATGACAGAGTTCCTATGACCACCTTTCTGCTCCATCATCAGATCAGCTCCATGATACCATAATATTGCATTGTCAAGTGATTTACATATGTGTGCTCGTATGTCAGCTAAGCAACTTAAAAAAATAAACGATTGGTTACCTATAAGTCCCTCGTATGTCAGCTAAGCAACTTAATAACCTAACCACAAAATTAAAATTTTGAAAAAACCCCCGACTGCGACATAGTAGACCGATTTTCATGAAACATGGCTAAGAACACTCCCGACTAACTCAGCTTTCAGACATAAAAAACTAAATCTAAATCGGTTCATCCGTTCGGGAGCTACGATGCTACAGACACACATACAGACAGACAGACAAACAGACGGACAGACAGGACAGACAGACAGACAGACAGACAGACGGACAGACAGAAAGACAGACAGACACGTCAAACTTATAACACCCCTTCGTTTTTGCGTCGGGGATTAAAAAAAATAAACGATTGGTTACCTATAAGTCCTTCGTATGTCAGCTGAGTCGTCATAACGCTAGTGAAGTCCACAGCGCGGTCTAACAACAACAGCTGGTCTATACAAGACGTAGAAGCGCCTTTCGAAGCGCCATGATCTTCTTTGTTCAGTCGGCAAAGTAGGTCCCATACCTGGAGGCAAAAATTGTTCATTTGCAGGGTTTTTTCTTGAAAATTAAATATTGGGGACACCTTACACGGATCAACTTAGCCCCACACTAAGCAAAACTTGTACTATGGATGCTAAGCGATGATATACATACTTAAATAGATAACTACATACTTACATACATAGAAAACATCCATGACAGGAACAAACATCTGTGCTCATCACACAAATAAATGCCTTTACCGGGATTCAAACCCAGGACCGCGGCTTAGCAGGCAGGGTCACTACTAACTGAGCCAGACCGGTCGTCAGTTATTATAACATAAATTAAATATAACAAGATCATACCATCCCATACATTAAAATGCGACCGCCTAAGACCGCGCTTACACTCCACCACACATAGATAGCGCCACAAAAAAAATGTCTTGTAGCTTTCGATTATACTTGTAGATGGCGTTAAATGTCACTTTTGACATAGATTTACGGCTCGGAATTGACACTTAATGCCAATCTACGAATAATCGGTGGCAACAAGGCATTTTTTTGTGGCGCCATCTATGTGTGTTTTGTGGTGGAGTGTAAGCGCATTCGTAGGCGGTCGCATTTTAATGTATGGGATGGTATGATCTTGTTATTTTTAATTTATGGTTATAAGAAGAAAATTTCTACAAAAACTGTAGCTACTGCAGGTGACCTATATTATCAATATTTAACATGTTTTCTGTATGCATATTTGGGTCAGTGCAAGTCTTATTGTAAAAGATGTAAGGTTTACAATTCGGACAGGGACAGTGAAGATGTTAAAAAAAGCTGCTTTAACTAACAGATGCTTATCCATTCCTTAATATAATTATTTCGATTTGTAAATGAAATATCAACATCATCAGCCTCACTAAAAATATAAAAGGCTGATCTGAGGAATATATACTACGCGCCATGTTGCGGAATTTTATAACTATTTTCTTCATACTATACTGATTTGTTAACCCATACACAAGAATAACAGCGCCCTCCGGACAATAGTCATTATTTATAGTCAGGCTTTAGTAAATAATGTATAGCAGAAACGACATGAGCTTTAAAAAAATTTCGTACCTATTTTTATTAATTATTATTATAAATGGGCTTAAGCTAGGACCGATCAGTGTGCACGGTCTTCGGCTGACCAAAACATCCAGCGAGCCAGATTTCGATAGGACGTCCGTGCGCTCAAGTTCACGTCCACGACCGACGACCGATAGTTTGCACGGTTAAGTGTATATTCATTGTCTAGATCCGCGTCCGCGGTCGCGCGACGGTGGACGTCCGCGTAATATGTTCCTAGCTTTACTCTTGGCTTACAATGATCTCTCATTTCTTTTAACCCATTAAATGCTAGTCATAACACGTTGTCGTTCTGCCTACGCCACGCAACTAGTGCCTACGCCAAATCTTGGGATTAGTTGTCAAAGCGGACCCCAGGCTCCCATGAGCCGTGGCAAATGCCGGGATAACGCAAGGAGGATGATGATGAATACGTTGTCGTTCTGCCTCTGCGATGGATTTTCGCTACATTCAGAGAAATAAATGTTGTCGGCCACTGCGTAGCGCTAAGAATGTAGCTCAGCGGTGAATGAGTAATCATGCACTTCTCACTACTGCCTGTAGTCGGACTGCCCCGAACTGGTGGAGCAAATGGTGCGTCTGTACGTCCCCTCAAAGACCAGAATTGATTTCAGACCTCGGGACCGTTGCCTACTGGCAGTCCCGGCTTCACGTACTGTAGCGCGCAGGAATTCCCCTCTGGTGCGTTCCTTGGTCCTCCTGAATGAGTTCCTCGCATCAGCCCTCAGTGCGACTTATTTGCAAGCAGACAGGTTGTTGTGCGTGATGAGTGTCTGAGGTTCTGTGAGAGGATGGATGCAAGGCCTACTACAGTTAAAATGTAGGTAAGATAAATTGTGTTTAGATATCTTTTGTTGTTATTTACTGTTGCTGTGTTGTATGTTTTATTCTATGTAGTTAGCAGTGATTTAGTTTCGACTGTTATGCTGTTAACATGTTTTGTAAATAAATAAATAAATAAAATAAATAAATAATATAGTCAATATACATACTTGTTTAGCAGCGACTCCTTTCCCAAAGACGCGTGGTATGATGCCGTACAGATGTTGTATAGTCCGTAACGCCAGTGCAGATTGGTACGCACATGTTGGATCACCTTCCAGGTAGTTCTCCCTACAACAAAACTCAATTATTACAGATATCAGAAAAACTCAGATATCGACTGTGGGATACCAGTTAAATTGTGGTATAGGCGAGAGGCTGGCAACCTGTCACTGCAATGTCACAATGGATTTCTTGTGAAATTTTCAAGAGAAAAGAAACTAGGAGTTCATGTGCATTGTAAACATTTTTATATTTTTATGCTACAAAAGTTTACATTGAAGTTAGCAAAAGTGGTTCAAAAAATTTGTATAGCACCTTTTTTAACCACTTATTGAGTTTGTCATAAGAAAATCAAGGCTGACCGTCCATTAGGCGCGCCGAATCGAATCGCAATAATTCGTGACCGTCCGTTGGCGACGCGTCGAATCGAATTTACCATTATATAAGGCGAATGATTGCGATTTGAACTGAGATTGAACGCCAGCCTTTACACTGAATATATTATTTTTTTGTTGAGTAATTCACCTGAAATCATTCTGTAGCTCCAATGACATGACATCGCTATCGTACGGAAAGATGTCACACTTGAACTCCTGAATGGTGAGGCTAGCCAGGACTCCTCGGTTCGCGAGGTGCTTCTCACAGAGCTCGCTCCTCCGAGGCACGAAGAACAGGTGGAACTCTACTGGGTAGGTTTGCTTGGATCTGTTGTTGAAAACATAAGTTTACTCATAGAAATAAAAATAAATTAAAAAAAATAGATGCAATAATTATGTTACAAACAGAAATTATGGACTGTGCAGAAAATTAAGATTAGTTGAATTCCCATTCATTCCAACCAGCCGATTCTATAACTTATTTCTTTCAATGCGGACTTTTTGAAACAACTGAATTGTAATTTTTGTTCTATATTGGTAATTATACATTTATTTGAGAAATATAATACTAAACTAGCCATAAATTAGCCACTACAAAACTTTTTCTTTATGAATTTGTTCAGTTTACTTGAGTTTTAATGGATTTTAACAAATGTTATGAAAACTAAAAAAAAAACAGTAGGTAGGCAGGTACTATTAATACATAACATTTTTATTTGAAAGTTTTTGTGTTTAATAAATTGAGCACAGTACAATGTTGCTAAGTTTACGTTGAGATTACAAGTAAATTTCAAAACATGAATCTTGGTAAAACTTACCTAAGCGAGTTAATATAATCAGCAACCAAGTCCATCAATGCCAGTTTAGCTCTAGCGATGAAAACAATGTGCTTCACAGAAATAGTAGGCAGGCTTCCCGGCTTCAACAGGAACATATCCGCTACCTCATGTTCCTTGAGCAACGAATACTGCGCTACAAGACCAACTGGACCTGCTAGCCACTCGTCCCAAATTGTTATCTGAAAACCGCAAATACTTTAATCTAGATTAAAATTTAATTTTTTCAAACAGATTTAGATAAAACAAATACTTCATTAAAACTATTCTAACAAACTGAAACAAAACTAGATTATATTGTTATTCCACAGAGTTCCTAAGGACCCCACATCTAGGTACATCAACAGGTAAGGTAAGTAGTAGGGTGGATCACTGCTGTATGGAGAAAAAAAAGTATTATATTTTCATTGGGCACGGTTACAAAAACTTGCAAACTGATGCAAATAAACAGTATTTCAAATTATTTTGCAATTGGAATTAATCTTCTGCCTCCGGATCCACTTTGAAGTTTTCATATATTTTTTTGTACATTTTGTGTGGTGTGCGGAGTATATGTATGTATTGTCTTTTAATTTAAAATTTTGCTATTAATATATACACTTATTGGCATCGTAATAGCATGCTAAAGGTTGAAAGAAAATAAATGAAGAAAAAACCTCAAAAATTTAAACCTTTTTTACACCCTACTCCATTCTAAGAATGTTGACTGGTATCATAACGGGACACAACACTCTTAACAGACATATGAAGATTTATCAGTATTTTGTATGGAGGAGGATAGCTTGCACCTACTAGCAGACCATACAAAATACAAAAACTCAAGGATGTCAAACTTAAAGATGTCCTTCTGAAAACAAGAAGATTTGAGGAGAGAAGTGTGGGAGGGCAGCCGGAGGCAAAAAAAAAACATAAAAAATTAAAAAAAAATTGTACACTAATTAATTAGAAAATGGCACCTTTTTGTGACTGTGCCCCCTAAAAAAATAAAAAAAAGTAAAAATGACCCACCCTAGTAAGTAGATGCTACTTACCATAATACTGCATAGTTACCTATCCTGTGTATTTGCAATTTCAGATCAATGCAACAATGGGAAGTGAGACTAATTTAGCTTATAATAAATATAAAAAATTGTAATAAAATATGAATATGAGTTAGATCATATTCATATTTTGTTGTTGTTCATTACTTACTTTTGGACCCTCACACATCTGAAGAAGGTTTAACAAATCCTTCCTCATGGTCTCCTGGACTAAAGCCACGTTCAATCTGCCCCCCGAAAGATGGGAACTCATCTTGGTATCTTTCATATTGCTTATAAACACAAGGAAATATTGATACGAGTTTCAACCACGTCAGTGCTAGCAACTGGTTTGTTAACTATTCCAGTGAATATTTATTTTAATATATTATATTTTATCATGTTAATTAGACACGATACGATAAGTTACAATATTAAAGAGATAAATTTAGTGATTTTTTTGTTTACTTCTATTTTACATGAAACATCACACACAGCGGCTGTCAGGACTGTCAGTGACCATCTGTCATGTGTCATGTCACGAATGTCATCGTACCTATCTGCTAAGAAGAAATAACTAAACGCTTTTTGTTGAGTTTTCAATGTTTATTGTGCACTGTTAGTATTAATAAACATTCAAACTAATGCACTAATGCAATTTGTATTTTCTTACATATATATTTATACTTCTTAAAATGAAATGAAGCAAGCAGCAAACATTTAAAGTGTGAATATCGAAAATCGAAACGCAGTACTTTTTTAATAAAGGTCAGTCCAGATGTGGTCCAGATGGACTGATTCAATTGATCAGAAGATGCCGCCAATCTTCAATTTAATCACCGATTGTTTATTTGTTGTGATCTTCGAGAGTTATAAATTTGAAAATTGTTCAAACGGAATATCAGAGTCAAAAAACAGGCCAAGAGCGTGTCGGGCCACGCTCAGTGTAGGGTTCCGTAGTTTTCCGTATTTTTCTCAAAAACTACTGAAACTATCAAGTTCAAAACAATTTTCCTAGAAAGTCTTTATAAAGTTCTACTTTTGTGATTTTTTTCATATTTTTTAAACATATGGTTCAAAAGTTAGAGGGGGGGGGACACTTTTTTTCCTTTAGGAGCGATTATTTCCGAAAATATTAATATTATCAAAAAACGATCTTAGTTAACCCTTATTCATTTTTAAATACCTATCCAACAATATATCACACGTTGGGGTTGGAATGAAAAAAAATATCAGCCCCCAAACATGTAGCCCCCCTACATGTACCCTCATTTTTTATTTTTGCACTTTGTTGGCGTGATTGATATACATATTGGTACCAAATTTCAGCTTTCTAGTGCTAACGGTTACTGAGATTATCCGCGGACGGACGGACGAACGGACGGACAGACAGACATGGCGAAACTATAAGGGTTCCTAGTTAACTACGGAACCCTAAAAATGGTCCAAATTGGTATTAGGGTTCCGTAGTCAACTAGGAACCCTTATAGTTTCGCCATGTCTGTCTGTCCGTCCGTCCGTCCGTCCGTCCGTCCGTCCGTCCGTCCGTCCGTCCGTCCGTCCGTCCGTCCGCGGATAATCTCAGTAACTGTAAGCACTAGAAAGCTTAAATTTGGTTCCAATATGTATATCAATCACGCCAACAAAGTGCAAAAATAAAAAATGGAAAAAAATGTTTTATTAGGGTAGCCCCCCTTAAGTCCCCAATTACGGAACTACAAAATAGAATCAGTACAATGCAAACAAATAGTCTTTTACACATGAATGAGATCCAAAAGGAAATAGATAACCTCAAACAAAATATAAGAGAACTTCAAATAGCTCGCACCGCCCCTGCTGCGCCGTCTTCGCGCGAATATGTGAATGAACCAAATGGCCAGAGAATGTCATATGCTGCAGTCGCTGCAACTCCCCCAACTACCAATCACCAAAAACAATACGACTATAACCCTGTACCCCCAAAACAAGCTTCACTGTGCTTCTCGAATCTTCTGACCCAACATATACAGGAGATGACATCATTAAAGAAATTAAATCATCAGTTGATGTGATTAGTATGGGCATAGGCATTGCTAGCGTGAGAACAACTAAAAATAATAAAGTTGCCATCACATGCGACACCGAACAGGAACGAGAAAAATTAAATGAAGCCTTGAAACAGAAATCACCCCATCTAGCAGCATCTTTACCAGCCTTAAAGAATCCGTTGGTGCGTTTCACAGGAATTACCCCTGATTTGACTAACGACCAAGTAGTAGAGGCGGTATCCAAACAAAACAAAAAGTTAACTGATAATATACCAGAACAAGACTTTATTCTGAAACCCATTCGCACCACTGCAGGACGCTCCGGCACCACAAGAAACATCATCATGGAAACTAGCCCCGCTCTATGGAGTGCGCTCATTAACACAAAAGTTAAAATTGGATACTTACAAGTCTTAGTCTTAGAACAGTCACCGGTGTATCAATGCTTTAAATGCCTAGGATACAACCACAAGGCAATCAATTGCCCCAACTCAACCAACTGCGGTTTTTGTTCAGAAAAACATGATACTAGAAGCTGCCCAAATAGAAATAACATTCCCCGTTGTGTCAACTGCTGTCAAAAAGATGAGAGGAAAAGCTGCCATCCTGCATACAGCCAGGACTGCCCTGAGTGGAGAAAAGCAGACAAATTAGCACGAATGACTATCAGATACTGCTAAGGGCACTCAACCGCATTGTCCAGCCTACAACAACACTCCACGACCCACTTCACACAACAGAATAAAATTTCTACAAGCCAACCTGGGTAGAGGATTTGCGGCAACACATGAATTCAAGCAATATCTCACTTTACACAAATACGATATTGCTTTCATCACGGAACCATACGTGGGAAAAAACAATATTCTAAAGGCTATAAGCGGCTACAACCTATATCAAACTCCATCAATCAGCAACAGAGTAAAAGCCTGCATAGCTGTTAAAAGCGACCTTGGAGCTTCCCTCGGTATCACCCAGCATTGTACCAGCAACCTATAGCTACAGTACAGTTAAGCTTACGGAACTCCAAAATTCTACTCACAAGCGTATATATCGAACCTGATGAAGACGTATCTAACACTCTTCTACATCTAGAATTATACTTACAATCAAACAGGCATGCAAAACATATCATTTGCGGTGATTTCAACGGCTGGCACACAATGTGGGGATCTACTAGGAATAACCAAAGAGGAATAGACATGCAAGACCTCATCATAGCAAACGACCTCAACGTATGCAACATCGGTTCAGAACCTACTTTCGAAAATTTGTTTCAAGGACAACTCAGATCATCGATCATCGATCTCACTCTCGCATCAGGAAACATCGTAAATCACATTCAAAATTGGAAAATTAATCACGACGTCTCACCCTCATCTGATCACCACGCCATTGAATTTTCTTATTACCTAGAAAATGAAACGCCACGAAAAAACATCACGAAAACTACCTACAGGTACAATACCGATATGGCAGACTGGCAAAATGTGACCTCCAAAATAAAAGAAGAAGTGATATCAGCAGGTCTGGAAGATCCCGACTTTGACAACTTGAATGAAAATAAAATAGACGAATACATAAAAAACCTCAGCCACGCAATCTTACGAGCCTGTGACTTAACTATCAAGAGAAAATCTAACCACACGAAAGCAGTATGGTGGACGGAAGACCTCACTAAACTGAAAAAGAGGGTTATTCACTTGCATCACCGAACACAAGATCTTAAAAAAGGCAATAAAAATCTAGACAACATAATCAAAGAACAACAAGACGCCAGAACCGAATATGTTACCGCTATTCACAAAACATCATCAGAACACTTCAGAAGTTTCTGCTCAAACCAGAGCCATGAACATGTTTGGACTCTTACCAATAAACTGCTAAAAGATGTTCCCCAGCCGCAACCCACAACAACTTTGAAAATATCACCAACCGAATACACTAACTCAAGTAAAGAAACAGCTGAAGCCCTCATGCATAAGTTTTTCCCCGACGATAACAACTTAAATGATAATTACCAACAACAGACTCTCAGAACTTTGATAAACTCCCCTTCAAATGGAAATAATGATAACTATTTCACACAAGAAGAAATTATAGAAATGAGCAAATCAATGAACTCGAAAAAAGCTCCAGGAATCGACCACCTCACACCTGACATATGTTATCATTTCATCGACACATACCCGATGCTCTTTACCCGACTCCTTAATCGCTGCCTACGACTTTGCTACTTCCCAAAGTACTGGAAAACCGCGTTTATAAAGACTATCCCGAAGCCTAATAAATCCGATTATGCCGACGTCGCCTCCTACAGACCCATAGGCTTACTTAACGTTTTTGGTAAAATGTATGAGAAACTGATAGCAAAAAGATTAACGCATCATATGCATATTACTAATACAGCAAATCCAAAACAATATGGCTTCAAAGAGCAAAAATCAACTACTGATGCATTAGCCCATGCAATCGACATCATGAAGCAAGCTAAATCTCAAAAAAAGTTAGTGGTTGCCATATCACTTGATATCCAAGGCGCTTTCGATCATGCTTGGTGGCCTGCACTATTTATACGGCTAAAACACATAAATTGCCCAGGAAACATATACAAAGTTATCCAAAGTTACTGCTCAGATCGCACAATATATCTTAATTACGCTGATGCAACCTCCACCAAGACACAAAACCGAGGCTGCGTTCAGGGATCAGTACTTGGACCTATTATATGGAATCTTATAATGGACAGCCTGCTAGATACCTACCTCCCTGATGGCAATTACATCCAGGCCTATGCTGACGATGTTCTCCTCATCTGTACAGCCCGAGATAAACAACAACTACAAACTAACACGAACCATATCTTGCAAGTCATATCTCGTTGGGGCTCAGGAAATTATCTTAATTTTGGACCGGAAAAAACTCAAATGATCACCTGTACCCCTAAAGCCAAGACATGCTCATTTTTCATGGATAATGTAACCCTAAAATTTTCTGACAGTTTCAAACTTCTTGGAGTAGTAATTGACGAAAAGTTTAAGTTTATCCGTCACTGCGAGTACATCATTAAAAAGGCGCAGAAGCTATTTGGCAAATTATGCCATTATATTCGCCCTACATGGGGTATACACTCCGCCAATATATCTATAATATATGAACACGTAATAGAACCCACTATAACGTATGCCGCAGAGATTTGGAGCAGCGCTACTAAATATAAAAAAGTAACCAACGCCCTACTCAGTCTACAAAGAGGGTTTGCAATCAAAATCATCCGAGGCTTCCGTACGCTCCCTACCATCGCTTCCATAGCCCTAGCAGATCTCATCCCACTTCATCTGAAAGTCAAAGAAATAGCAGAAATTGAACAAACCAAACGCACCGGAATCAGCAAACACCTACGCTCAGATATTATTCTAGACATGAAAATACATCCAGCAAAATTACTTCACCCGTCCCAAAGAATATCAACAGAGATAAACAAAGTGAACAACACTGAGGACCTCGAGATTTACAATACTATAGATATGCATCACATTTACACCGACGGCAGCAAACACGACGGAGGAGTTGGCGCAGCATTTGTCATATATTATCCAGACGGCAAGAGAACCATCAAGCAGATAAAACTACATGAATGTTGCACGGCTTTCCAGGCAGAATGTGTTGCTATAGAGGCAGCCTGCGAAACATCCCTAGAATTGAAACTCCAAAATATAACCATCTTCTCCGACTCCATGGCAGCTCTTCAAGAAATTACTAACAGAAGCAGCACCAACCACACCGTAAACAAAATCCACAAGGCAATTAAACTGTTACAACAAACTGGGTCCATAACTTTCTGCTGGATCAAAGCACACGTGGGAATCGCAGGAAATGAGGACGCTGATAGAGAAGCAAAAATCGCCGCTACACTTCATAACACTCCTGACTTCGACCGGATCCCCGTATCTTACATAAAACGCCTTTGCCGAACAGAGACCAAAGAAACTCATAAAAACATATATATAAGCTCTACCACCGGACTGCACTTAAAAAACTGGCTACCAACATTGGACGACATCCAAAATCTCAGAAATAAGATTACGCTATCATTCCACCTCACCCAAATTCTCACCGGCCATGGCTATCACAAAACGTACCTCCACCGCTTCAAAATCACCCCCGATGACCTATGCCCATGCGATCAAACCACTCCACAATCCATAGACCATCTCCTTAGATATTGCCCTAAATTTATAAACCCACGTCTCGACCACGAAATCATATGTCAAAATCTCAAAATTGACCCTTATAACCTTTTGGAAATTATTACAAAAAACACGACTCTAGAATCATTCTGTAAATTTATCACTTATATAGTTAACCAACTCAAAAAATTTAATGGTACATAACTCATTATCATTCATTTATTCATCAGTACATTATTTCACATATTTCATTATTACACACAGATTTTATATACTGTGCATACAGGAACAAAAAAAAAACACGATTATTTGAATTCAGCCGCCCGTATCATTCGCGGGGACTGGAATCAGAAGTTACAGGATAAAAAAAAAAAAAAAAAAAAAAAAAAAAAAAAAGCCCCCCTACATGTAAAGTGGGGGCTGATTTTTTTTTTCATTCCAACCCTAACGTGTGATATATTGTTAGATAGGTATTTAAAAATGAATAAGGGTTTACTAAGATCGTTTTTTGATAATACTAATATTTTCGGAAATAATCGCTCCTAAAGGAAAAAAAAGTGCGTCCCCCCCTCTAACTTTTGAACTATATGTTTAAAAAATATGAAAAAAATCACAAAAGTAGAACTTTATAAAGACTTTCTAGGAAAATTGTTTTGAACTTGATAGGTTCAGTAGTTTTTGAGAAAAATACGGAAAACTACGGAACCCTACACTGAGCGTGGCCCGACACGCTCTTGGCCGGTTTTTTTTTTCTTCGACACCTATTTTTATCATTAATATCGGTGATTAATTCACCATTCACCTGATTAATCAATGATCACACAGATAGAAGAATATAGACTATAATAATAGTTATTTGTTATACAAGGGGGCAAAGTTGTATTTTAACGCCGAGTGTGGGATTGAAAAAGGAGCAAGTGAAAGGATTCTATAGTTGAACCACGAGCGAAGCGAGTGGTTCTAGAATAGAATCCTGAACTTGCGAGTTTTTTAACACACGAGAAGTAAAATACATTTGCACCTGAGTGTAACACAAAACTTTTCCCCTCACTATAGCGAGGAAACTACAACGCAAAAAATGCGTTTATCACTGCTTCCAGTAGTTCCACAGGTGGAAATCATCTTTATCACTAGATTCACATACTTTAATCAATTTTAAAGCAGTTAATTTGACTTTATTCAAGGTCAAATTACTTTACCCACTACTGGATAAAATGCGTTTTTACCCACTGGTATTAAAGAACAAAACACGTGTTTCCGAGCTAGTGAGGGGAAAAATTATTTAAATGAAATCGGCGTCAAATTGTTTCCGTCTGGACTGGCCATATCATTGCGACCGATCTTTCATGTCATTTTCATGTCTATGTATCTTTGTTTTTAGGCCTGTCAGTGTCAGTTATGCTTGAAATTAGTTGAAATACGTGAAATGTTTGAAGCAATTTATTTCGTGAACACACAGGGCACTACATTAAATGTTTGTTTTCTATCTTTGGAGGTACCTACCCATTTTACCTTGTACTGTAAAATGTTGCACACGTGCTGGTAGGTAATTCGCGCATTGTCGATTTAATACAGTCTTCGGTCGCGTTTTAATTTATTAACACACTAGCTTTTGACCGCGGTTTCGCTCGCTTTAGAAAGAGACAAAAAGTAGCCTATGTCACTCTCCATCCCTTCAACTATTTCCACTTAAAAAATCACGTCAATTTGTCGCTCCGTTTTGCCGTGAAAGACGGACAAACAAACAGACACACACACTCTCCCATTTATAATATTAGAATGGATTATCTAACACATTTATCACTATTCTTATCCTACCTCTTATATCGCAAATATTCGTCACTATTAAGCCAATGCAAAACATCAATAGTACACGGAGCGATTTAAAAGACTTCTAGTTTGTAATATATATTCTTACGCCCCGAGTTGCACAATAGTGTTCATCACACTTGCAACACAAAAAAATTAAAAAACGATAAAAGAAGTTAATTATGGTACTTAAAATTTCATAACTCCCTTGGGAGAACGGGTTTTCTATAACTCCCGCTCTACCTGCGTGCAATGGCATATTTACGCGTGTGATTAGCGACTGTGATGAAAAGTACATTGGCAAATTATTGTATCAGTAATACTTTGTAAATACGAGTAGGTTGTTATAATGTTCTCACTAAGTCACCTGATGAAAAATTGCTGTTTAAGAACTAGTACGCGTTAGTAACACGTAAGTATGTTGAGTAGGTAAGGTGCATTAGGGTAATTCCGAATGACAGAAATGCTCGAGTCATTTCGAAAGAGGAATCTTGATATGATATGGAAATAATGGTGATTTTATGCGACTTTCGAAATTAGACGACCTTCGGAATTACCCTAATGCACCTTAATACATACAGCCTGCCTTATTTATTAACTGAACCTAATTTAAACCACATTTACAAAACCCTACTATAAACTAGCATTTCCTTACTTTGAGTAATTATGATGAAAGCTGGTAAGAGTGACTTTGCAGAAACTTTTCAGTTCTACGTTTTACTCGCTTAACGCGTATCAGCTGAAAGCTATAGCTATCTAGCCTGTATATGTATAAAGGGGAGGTACCTACAAGGATGATACCATGGTTAGGCAGTCGGGCCCTTATCATTGCGTGGAACCAGTGAACCACCGGCTGCGCGCGGCGCGGCATCGATTTTTCCGCAAAATAAGCCATTTGTAACCACCCGCGGCCTGAAATACACGTCACACACACACCAGTGACTCCCGAGAGTGTCTACCAAACGTAAACATAGAGAGAAATGTGAATATCTGGGGAAAAATATGCAACACTACTCATGGGCTGAAAATGAAAATGGCGAACCAAAATAAAGGTAAGTTCTCAACATATTTTCCTTTTTTTAACTAATAAAGTAAATACCTACAGCTTAATTAAATTCGTAGGTATTTTACCTATAAAGAATATATAATATCTAATGTAGTTTTATATTAATTGCGAAATGTTTTATAGTTAAACTATTGTAAAAGTTAACTTCGCGTTGACATTGTCATGATAAGAGGATGCGTGGGCGAAAATCGGCCATGTGATGTTTCAGTCGTGTTTTTATGGCATTGAGCGATAACAAACGCCTGATGGAACTTTAATTGTATGTAATGGGGTTTATACCTTGATTCAAGGTTTAAACTTTGTCGTTTAACGACCTGTTTGAAAGTAATCTTGATTACAGTTCCCATTACGCGCGCGTATCAATTTAAAAAAGTTACTACGTTTACATTTTTTAATTTCTTGTGTCGACGGAAATACTGATCGAGCCAAATGATTACAAAAACCTGTAGGTGACTTGTATAACGTTACATGTATCATATGGTTACGTCTTCAAGTAGGTATAGTAAGATAGGTATGTAGCGAAGCCTCCTCGATATCGTATCGATTGTGAATACAATTTGTTTTGCTAATGTTGCGCCCGGCAGTGAGGACACAAGTCACACAACAAGTGTTCGATTTATGTAAATGGAGAACGCACGCTGGAAGTACGTATAGGCAACCTGTTACTCGTAACTGCACGATATTAAATTCCTGCTTTAATTCTTCCTTCAGAAAGGATTACTCTCAATAAGGCCTAGCTTTTAGGGTTCCGTAGTCAACTAGGAAGACTTACCGTTTCGCCATGTCTGTCCGTCCGTCCGTCAGCGGATAATCTCAGTGACAGTTAGCACTAGAAAGCTGAAATTTGGTACCAATATGTATAGCAATCACGCCGACGAAGGGGTAAAAAAAAGTAGAAAAAAATGATTTAATAGGGTACCCCCCCTCCCCTACACGTAAAGTGGGGAGTGATTTTTAGGGTTCCGTAGTTTAGTTTAGTTTAGTTTCATTTAAACAACTAGGGACCCCTTAAAGTTAACGGAATTTAAAATAACAGGGTGTATAGTGAATGAAATTCGCCACTAAACGGATAATACATAAACACTGTGGACCTGAATAACCCGAAAGATATTAACATATTCCTGACCACATTTAGAAACTATAATGTCATGTAAACTTTTCTTGATAACATCTACTTTCAGAATTATTACCAATAAAAAAAACTATTAGTACCTACTCAGTGCAAAAGGCCTTTTTAACGGCTTTGATGCCATTATGGCGAATAGTCTCACTATCCTCATTGATAGATGTCAAAAAGTGAGAAGTAAAACATAACACAAATGAGATTTAAACTTATTTTAACTGCCAGTTTTATACCTACATAACATTTTCTTTTTATGTCAAAATGCATTCTAAAATAGTAAAAATTGTCCAAAAATTACAACAGTCGTATAATATTTTTACATGTAACATCTACATCAAAAATGTGTGGGTAAAATCTTTCGGGTTATTCAGGCCCACGGTGTATAACTAGTTCCATGATATTGTTGAATCATCTTTCTTCCTAGTTAAGTAAATAGCAGGTACTTTACGTCGTATCGTACGTAAGTTCATAATGATGAATGATACATCTCCCGAGTACTAGATGTGTTAGAAACTTTTGCCATTTATAATATGTACTTCACACAGCCGACGTCTGCACTAGAATGTGACTGGAATGCTTGAGTATACAAAAAAGAGTACGTAACTTATACTTTACGCGACGAATGATTGATTACTATAATGTACTCGTATACCACTGGACACTCTATTTAATAATGCAAAAATTGTAAAACATGGAAAAAATCGAAGAGTTGACAAATTGCCCCCCCAGGGGTTTCGTTCGAGTTAAATTCGAAAATTGCGGAATGCTCCATTCAAAATTCCACCCCCCCCCATTTTAGGAAGGGGGGGGGGGGTAAGAAAGAGACATAAAGAAGCTTATGCCGCTTCTCATCCCTTAAACTATCTCCACTTACAAAATCACGTCAATTAATAGTCGCTCCGTTTTGCCGTGAAAGACTGACAATTCACAAACCATGACACACATACTTTCCCATTTATATGATACTAGCTTTTGCCCGCGGCTTCGCTCGCGTTAGAAAGAGACAAAAAGTAGCCTATGTCACTCTCCATCCCTTCAACTATCTCCACTTAAAAAATCACGTCAATTCATCGCTCCGTTTTGCCGTGAAAGACGGACAAACAAACAGACACACACACTTTCCCATTTATAATATTAGTATGGATTAGATTCTAGTTTACCCTTCGGGTTGGAAGGTCAGATGGCAGTCGCTTTCGTAAAACTAGTGCCTACGCCAAATCTTGGGATTAGTTGTCAAAGCGGACCCCAGGCTCCCATGAGCCGTGGCTAATGCCGGTATAACGCAAGGAGGATGATGATGATATATACACTAGAATAACTAGATGTCTGAAACGATCACTGATTTTGACCAACAGAACGAAAACATGAGTAAACCATTAAAAAAATCAAATGTATGTAAATATCGGTCGTTTTATCAAAACACCAGAAACGTTTTATAAATAATGAACGTTCAGCGACTTTCACGTGTGACGTCATGACCCACTTTATGAGTTTTTTCCTTAACAACCTTGGGAAGGACAGCACCAAATGAGGAGGATTCTGTTCTTGTCGTCATTTTATTAGCAACTTCACTCGATAGACCATACATAGATTTTGAACACTTATATTTTGAACGTTAAGCTTAATTTCTGCTACTAAGTTTGTACAGTCAACCAATTTGAATCCTAGGCCACTGTAGAACCTTTGCAAAGTAAACGTCAATGTGACTTCTTATGGCAAATAGAACATGATTTAAATGAGACAGGGTTCTAGAGTGACCTAAGATTCAAATTGGTTGACCGTACCTATAGGAATATTGGCACCGAAAGTCGGTTTGGGTAGGTGCATCAGAATCTGACCATTCTGCGAGTAGATATACCTATTTATAAGTCTAAGATCGTATAAGACATATTCAGGTATATGAAATGAAATGAATGAACTCGATTTTAAACTTTGAAATAATTATGATGACTTGGTTGTCGAGCAATCCGCAGGTAATTGGTACTACTTGGAGTTGCAGGTTACCGTGACTGATTACCATTAGGCGGGCCGTATGCCTCTTTGCCACCCTCGTGGTAAAAAGTAGATACTTAGGTATTTACTTAGACTTTTTCACAAGCAAATAGGTAAGCAAGGAAATGTCCAGTATTTGTTCAAGATTTACATAGGTACCTGTAAAGCTGTAAAGAGATTTGATTAATTATTACGGTCATTATTTTTGTCTTGTAGGGCTAAGTCGCGAGGAAAAATTGCTTACTCCGAACCCGAGTCACAGGCATCAATCTTGTAGGTTGACATATATAGGTACTTCTTAAGGACGTGACATACGGCCACAGGGTACGTATTTAGGCAAATGGAACGTTTACGATAATATAATGTTATCGTAGCTAGCTATCTCTGTCGCTCTTCCATATTAGCGTGATAGAGCTAGAAACTTTGTTTCGATCGGCGTCTGGCGTCAAGGATTATCATTCGGCTAGACCCTAGGCAACGATAAAATCGTTTTCCTCTCACTAGCTCGGAAACACGTGTTTTGTCCTTTAATACCAGCGGGTAAAAACGCATTTTAACCACTAGTGAGTAAAGTAATTTGACCTTGAATAAAGTCAAATTAACTGCTTTAAAATTGATAAAAGTAGGTGATTCTAGTAAATAAGATGATTTACCACCTGTGGAACTACTGGAAGCAGTGATAAACATATTTTTTGCGTTTTAGTTTCCTCGCTATAGTGAGGGGAAAAGTTTTGTGTTACACTCGGGTGCAAATGTATTTTACTTCTCGTGTGTTAAAAAACTCGCAAGTTCAGGATTCTATTCTCGAACCACTCGCTTCGCTCGTGGTTCAACTATAGAATCCTTTCACTTGCTCGTTTTTCAATTCCACACTCGGCGTTAAAATACAACTTTGCCCCTTTGTATACCAAATAACTATTAAACGCTTCATAAGCGTTCCGTCTTAGCTAGCTCTCTCTATCACTCTTGTGTAGTGGCGCGACAGAGCCAGACTGTGTTTCGACCGGCATAGCGTCAACGATTAATTGTCACTTCGACTAGGCGTTGTACAGTGCCGTCATCATTATCATTAACTGCCTTATGCTCAAATGCGAGCGAAACCTGCAGCCCTGCAGTGACTATGCGACAAATGACGCGCGGCCGCGCGCGATTCGTACTCGTCAACTATTGTTATTGTAGCGTTCCACCAAAAGACGCAACAAACGCGAATAGTTAGGCAGTTTGGCGAAGTTATTGTTAAGAGTTAAGTGTGTTTTGTGTTACTTAGCAAAAAAAAAAAATCAGTCGTTTATGTGAATTGCCTTGTCCCTACATTTGAAATCTTTGGTACGTGGACTTAGATAAATAGGTTCCGAGAAACGTATGAGCAACTTTAATCTTGCTGAGCAGTGCTCATAACGGGGCGATGAACATTAGGCGAATCGGGTGCTTAACACATACATGTATGTATGTATGTATGAGTCTTTCCATCACAAAAGGCTTCAAATGAAGGACATTTGACGACCGGTATTACGTAGTCGGTAGTGACCCTGCCTGCTAAGCCAAGGGTCCTGGGTTCGTTTTTTTTTGTAATATCACGTCGGAGGCAAACAGTCATACAGTCCGCGTGATGGAAAGAGGTCACCGTTGCCGACCCTTTAGGGCTTTAGAAACAATACCGGTAAAGGCATTTATGTGATGAATACAGATAGGTATTTTTTCATAAAGAGCTTTTGGGTCTGGAATGCCACATATTATGATAGCGTAGTTTCGCATGTTTAAATTACGAGTAAGATGGGATTAATTTAAGGGTGCTTTCATGAGATAAAACGCGGACAGTGTTCTAAAGCGTCATTAGAGACATTCTGAAACTTTAAAATGTAAATGTTACTGCTATACCAACCAAGGATCATGACATGGTATGTATATTTATCGCTAGAGTCTTCTATATTAGTGAGCAAAAGAGAGAATTATAACGTTTCCTTCGCTTTGGCAAAAATTGGTATCTTGGCAAGGCTCCAGAAACCTTAAAAAACTACCTTAATAATGAAAAGTTTTCCCCAGTCCTTTTAAGTTAAATAATGGTCTCCTGAAAGCCCCTAATTTTGTTTGAAATAAGGCGGAAGGGTCGAAGGATCAGGGTTGTACGACATTTACATTATTAGAGCAATTATTTACCCTACCTAGTGCGTTTTTGTAGTGCGTTTTCACATTATCCGATCCGACATCGGATGTAGCAAGGAAGCGAAATGTCAAAGATGGCGCCTTCCTTTGAGAAAAGGTCCTACATCCGATATCGGTTCGGATAGTGTGAATATGCTATACGCACTAAAATAAACGGAAGATTCTCTGGGTTTTAGCTCTAGATACTCTACGCTTCGTTAAATTCGCATAGGAATAGAGTCTCCCAAGTACAAGTATTCAAATGTCAATAGCGTAATATTTATTTATTTAAACTTTATTGCACAGTTGGAAAAAAAGTACAAATGGCGGACTTAATGCCTTAAGACTTTATCTCTACCAGTCAACCATAGGGCCAAACAGAAATTCGCGAATGTGGGTGCAGTGAGAAAAATAAATTTAGAAAGCATGACAAGTGACAAATTCAATATACTTTATGGTGACAACTATTGACAAGTATAGCAATATTATTTGCAATAATTAAAATACATAAATAATACGTTCATATCATTACACATATACTTATACACAAATATAAATATACATACAATTAATATAAGTATTATAAACATTATGCATATGGGCGAAGGAGAACTAATTAACTTGTGCCGCACTCAGCAGATGCTGGTGCAGCATGCGTTTGAAAATTAACTTACTTTACTTTAATATACTACATACTTACTTTAATATATTATTACTTATTTTATTTTTTACTTTAATACTTTGTAATTACTTAATGTGCACAATAAAGAATATTATTATTATATATATTTTTACTTTAATATAGTACTGATAATTTCGTATATAGCAACCTCGAATATTAAAAAAATTCCACGTTCCGCTTGAAAAATTATCTAAAAACTCTAAAAAAGATATCTCATTTCCGTCGCTTCCAAGAATTACGGTTAAATTTTTCCTGAAATATTAGCAGATATTTTCGCGACGCGACGATAAGATCTCCAGGCACGCTTGTAATTAGTTAGAGTTTGTTGAGATTAAGAAAAAAAGACGTACCTCGGAAACATCACGATAAATGTATGGTCGTCTAGATGGCGCTACGCCTTTTTATATATATACATATATATTAATAATTGTCAATTTTAACAAAAATCTACTTCAGAATTTATGGACCAAATTGTTAAAACGGATGTTCAAAAGTTTTTATCTTGTTTCGGGAGATGGCAGTCTATTCACTGTGACTACACATATTATTTTGACGTTTCGATCCTATTATATTTTGATAAAACTTGACTCATATAGTTTTTTCAAGCTTTATTACCTGTAGCGATAGAGGTTCTCAAGAATATAAGAGGCGAGCCTGTGGAAGAACTTCTCAGGGTCACCCCGGTAACACCTCGGACACTGGCGATCAAATATATGAAAGAGGCACGTTCCTAGCACACAGTCTAAGCTCGTGTAGATGAACGCGTCCTATGCTTGTATGAGTGAAATATGACAGGTCGACTGTTCGCGTTTTTGACAGGCGGTAACTGTGAGGTAACCGAGGGGTGGGCGGCACTTTCAGCGGGGAGCGGGAGTGGCCATACTGTACGATAGTATACTCTTTATTATACTGTGCCCCGGTCCTTCGACCCTTCGCGGAGCTCGACCTCCAGCCTTCGCGAGCTATGAGGCCAGTACAAAAAACATTGTTTACCTATGGTTTATTTCAATGTTTTGTGTTTCTAAAGTTTTGTCTTTATGTATTTTATAATGTAACACATCGTAGGTTTCGCCCGTGTACACGCGTATTAGGTACTCGCTGAAAGACTCGAGCCATTAAACAATTAAAATCTCTTACAACTTTTAAAATAACTGAAGGTTGTATAGCCTAGAAGGCGAATTAGGCGAAGCAAAGACTCAAGGTACTATAGGGACCTTCAAAGTAGTGTAGGTTCGATGTAGGGAACAAATAAAATTATTTTATTAAATACATATTTTTTGATTTGTTTTTTAACACCTCTATTATAAATCGTAAACTGAAATAGATACCATTACACTAAAGAAAAAGCGATCAAGCCCACTGGTGGCGAAGCCGGGAATCAAACCCGGGTCTCCAGCTAACGCGGCTGACGTGATAAACCGCTACACCACCTTTGCGCCTTTGACCAACTCTAAGGGCGAGCAATTTGTGCTTGCACCTCTTAATATATGACAGTGTAGGTTTGCCCTATTCACAAGCTCATGATTTCGCATATTTACAACATTTTTTTTATCTCAGCGGGAATACTGAAAAATGATCTGAACGTGTGTCATGAAAAGAAAAATCCTGTCGTATAGAAAGCCTTTCATTTCCAGATTCGGAAGATAACGGTTGACGGGCAGAAAATTAATGATTCTAATCATTTTGAGACTCGGGTCCTTAGGCTTATATTACATAAAATTTGGTATAATTTTAGGTCTGCCGTGATAAAAGTTGAGTAACTTAATCAAAGGTTTTGTTACTCAGAAAACAAAACACAAACATATATTAAACAAAACAAATAAAAACATAGGAAGTGGTACTACGAAAACAGTATTATCAGCTAAGCACTTATATGATAATATTGATAATATAATTCTTATTCGAATAAATTAGGATATAACGACTGACTGTCAATTCGGAGGCCGCGGGTTTTTTATCCTGGCGCGACCAATGAGTTTTTCCGAACTCATGTGCGAAGTTTCATTTGATATTTACCACTAGATTTCCTGTGGTCAGTGTGACTACCTAAAGGTGTAAGGTGCATTAGGGTAATTTCGAATGACAGAAATGCTCGGGTAATTTCGAAAAGGGAATTTAGATATGATGGAAATAATGGTGACTTTATGCAACTTTCGAAATTACCTTAATGAACCTTACTGTGAAGTCCGCTAGAGTGGAGATTACAGATGACCCTGGCCTTCTTGGGCATAGCATGCCTGTGCCCAGCAGTGAGACGTATATTGGGCTGAATTAAAAAGATTGGTCCCTACCTACCTTCATATTTGACCAAGCCATGTTGTTGAAGGTATGTACAGCTTTCAAACTTTTCACGACCCGGTACCCATTACTGGGTGTCTAATTGTTTACACTTTCCGAACTTCCCGGCCGGGGCGTAAATTACTTTTATCCGAAGCTTCCAAACTTGACGTTGATGCAAAACAAATATTGGATTTTTTGGGCGAAGCTCCCTGCTATCGTTACGTTTCGCCTTGAGGAGTTTTAGAAGATGTTTTTGCTATTATTTCATGTTTTGTTTTCAATACCAAGCCATATGATATATTGATAGTTCATTGAAGAGTGAGTGGCTTGGGCAACCAAGATAAATATAGGTTAGAGAATAAGTAGGTATGTTGCGATTTATAAGAGTTGAGTGGTAATAATAATAACCACAAAATTAAAATTTTGAAAAAAAAACCCGACATAGTGGACCGATTTTCATGAAAAACATCTAAAGAACACTCCCGATTAAGTACTTTTTCACATTACCCGATCCGCTATATCTAAGCCGCTGTCTTTGATTTTTGCCTTATAAATCTTTCTTGTATCCGATATCATATTCATATTCATTTGGTAAATGCACAGATACATTACACGTTACAGTTTATATATCCAAATTTAAAATGTTTAAGATGTCCCTGAATCCACCTAAGAAACGGCAGCTGACTTTCACGAATGTTCATTATTCATGGCCGGTTAACCACTATACGAACACGGGACTCGATGATCACCCAAATTTTCGCCTGGAGAATAAAATGATCATTATAACGAATAAATTATTCAGTAAAATTGGATTTACTACAGAGCTTTTCGCTACTACGCGGGCGGACCGTTTTTATTAATTCCAATTAAGCGGCTTGTCCTAAAAATATAAGATCTTTTTTTACTGTGCTATTGTTATTACGAGTAAAATAATTAAGTATTCCCTGTATTCGTCATTTTTATTAGATTATTTTTAACTAGCTTTTTCCCAGGGCTTCGCTCGCGTTAGAAAGAGACAAAAGGTAGCCTATGTCACTCTCCATCCCGTCAACTATCTCCACTTAAAAAATCACGTCAATTCGTCGCTCCGTTTTGCCGTGAAAGACGGACAAACAAACAGACACACACACTCTCCCATTTATAATATTGGTATGGATAACTTCTTGAATATTGTCAACTCTAAATAGTTTCAGCACTCTCTGAACCTAGAAGGAGATACGACATGTAGGGCGATTTATGTTGAAATGAAATGAAATATTTATTTTCCAAGTAGGCATATTACAATGCGCTTATGAACGTCAAATAAAGCTACGCCGGCTCTAACCCTACGCCTCAGCCTCGAGAAGATTTCAGTCCCCCCTCAGTTAGAGGGGGGTATACAGTATGGGACCAGCAAGAAATTCGGCGGGCCACTTCTTTTTAAAACATTACATTTTATAATTACTTAACATGCATTAAAAAACGAGATACAATTGAATATGTATGTCGCAAGTTGAACCCACACATACTAGTAGATGGACGCTCCTATTGGGCTATTGCGCAATACACGAGCACCATTTACATGTCTGTGTACTTTGTGAATGACCAAGCGAGTCGTGTCATAATGCACTCACACAATGTCAACTGTATGATCCGCTCTCTTGTATTATATGGTCAGCACTTGCAGGGTTAGCACATGATTGCCGCTAGAGAGATTACCCATCCTTATGTCATTAATAAAATTAGAAGAAGACTTGTGATCTACCTCGCGGCGATATAACTCTCGCGCCAATCATGTGCTAACCCTGCTGGGCCCTCTGCGCAGAGTTTTCCGTAAGTACGTTTTCACATTATCCGATCCGATATCGGATGTCGTGTCTAGTCCCATGTCCTTGGCGCATCTAAGAACAGTATGAACAACTCTCTTGATTGATAATATTTCAGTAGACTATTATTAGGTAGGTAGTAAAGTTGGTAGGCCGAAGCAGGGTGAGTAGCGCTGACAAAGAACGAATCACAGCTCAAAATAAAGCGTTAGATATTGCGGGACCCTATATGAATCGTAAGAGGATCTGTCATTTTTCCTATTATTGTTGGTCATAACGATTTCATTTCCCCCGGGAACCTACGTTATGAGAGCTCAAACCAATACAACTGCTTGCACCATTATTGGAAATGATACCTATACGTATAAAGGTTAGTTTTGAAGGTTATCTATCCATCCATCCATACTAATATTATAAATGCGAAAGTAACTCTGTCTGTCTGTCTGTCTGTCTGTCTGTCTGTCTGTCTGTCTGTCTGTTACGCTTTCCCGCTTAAACCACGCAACCGATTTTGATGAAATTTGGAACAGACAATCTTTAGACCCTGAGACAGAACATAGGCTACTTTTTATTTCGAAAAAAAGGGATGAAGGGATCGAAAAAGAGGTTGAAAGTTTGTATGGGATTTCTTAATTTTAAAAGATAAAACCATGAAACTTTATATTTTAGCACTTGATAAGAAATCATTAAACATATATTTAAAGTCACATACAGGTCGAACGCGATTAATTAACATTATTTTTACCTTTAAAATAAACATGGTGGGAAATAAACATTAAGAGCGTTATAACATTTCGGCGTCGGGCGAAATTAGGTATTTTACCCGCCGCGCGAGCCCAATATGCCGACCCTTTCTAGCACGTCTTATCACTCGCTCGCACTACAATAATGGACAAAACAATCTTGATCCTTCCTATGGAATTTTGATAACAACCACAATCTACTATCTCGATATAAACTTTTGATTTCTAATAAACATTATTTTGTACGAAAAGACTAGAATATAGCGCAAAATAATATTAATTACGTTAAAATTTATTTAAAAATTTAAAGTAATAATTATAAACTGTGATCATATTTAAGTAGATCCCATCCCAAATGTTTGCTTTTGTTATATGATAAGTATTAGAGTAAAGTATATATTAATATGATGATAAAATAAGTCAAATATAATTCTAATTACTTCAAGGTGTTACTCAAGGTCTGATGATGGAGAGAGATTGTGGTCACCAAAAATCAACTCGCATATTTGAATAACATAAAAAAACGAAGTGGTTCAGTTACATGGGTTTATTGGTACCGGTGACCACCATCTGGCTCCAACATCAGACCCTCAGTACCACCTCTTGTCAAAGGTCTTATTAAGAAGAAGTAAGAACCCAATGAGCCTGATTACTAAATGGTTTAGTTACATGGATCACTGGTACTGGTGACCATCATCTGGCTCCATCATCAGACCATGAGTACCACCTCTTGTCAAAGGTCTTATTGAGACGATCCCAATGAGCCTAAAGACGATGTGGTTTAGTCATATGGTTCATTGGTACTGGTAACCACCATCTGTCTCCATCATCAGACCCTGAGTACCACCTCTTGTCGACGGTCTTATTGAGACGATTTCAATGAGCCTACATACGAAGTGGTTTAGTTCCATGGTTCATTGGTACTGGTGACCACCATCTGGTCCCATCATCAGACCCTGAGTACCACCTCTTGTTAAAGGTCTTATTGAGATGAACCCAATAAGGCTAAACACAAAGTGGTTTAGTCATATGGTTCATTGGTACTGGTGACAACCATCTGTCTCCATCATCAGACCCTGAGTACCACCTCTTGTCAAAGGTCTTGTTGAGACGAACCCAACGAGCCTAAACACGAAGTCGTTTACTTACATGGTTCACTGGTACTGGTGACCACCTTCTGGCTCCATCATCAGATCCCGAGTACCACCTCTTGTCAAAGGTCTTATTGAGACGATCCCATTGAGCCTAAATACGAAGTGGTTTAGTCATATGGTTCATTGGTACTGGTGACCACCATCTGGCTCCATCATCAGACCCTGAGTACCACCTCTTGTCAAAGGTCTTGTTGAGACGAACCCAACGAGCCTAAACACGAAGTCGTTTACTTACATGGTTCACTGGTACTGGTGACCACCTTCTGGCTCCATCATCAGATCCCGAGTACCACCTCTTGTCAAAGGTCTTATTGAGACGATCCCATTGAGCCTAAATACGAAGTGGTTTAGTCATATGGTTCATTGGTACTGGTGACCACCATCTGGCTCCATCATCAGACCCTGAGTACCACCTCTTGTCAAAGGTCTTGTTGAGACGAACCCAACGAGCCTAAACACGAAGTCGTTTACTTACATGGTTCACTGGTACTGGTGACCACCTTCTGGCTCCATCATCAGATCCCGAGTACCACCTCTTGTCAAAGGTCTTATTGAGACGATCCCATTGAGCCTAAATACGAAGTGGTTTAGTCATATGGTTCATTGGTACTGGTGACCACCATCTGGCTCCATCATCAGACCCTGAGTACCACCTCTTGTCAAAGGTCTTGTTGAGACGAACCCAACGAACCTAAACACGAAGTCGTTTACTTACATGGTTCACTGGTACTGGTGACCACCTTCTGGCTCCATCATCAGATTCCGAGTACCATCTTGATGTGTCTTATCATCTTGACCGTATTGTAATTTTCGCATATTTATCATCAGAACGTTGTAATACTTAAACATTCAAACATAACAAAATATTACAAAAGCAAATATTTACGGATCTAGGATCAAATTCGTTGGTCGCTGTTTACACACACACAATGCGAGGATAGCCCGTGTATAAACAAGGCGTCCGACCCACACAACGATAAATATTCTCGACGTTTGCGATGAAAACTTGGAGAGCGAAGCAACATACGTCTCACCTCCTCGAGCTCCGGCGCGGCACTGAAATCCTAGGCGTCCGTCGCCGGTAAAATAGCGACAGGAAGGCTAGTTTTCAAAAAATTGGCAAAAAATCATGATAAAATATTATAACGACAAATGGATAACAGCAATTTAAGCACATTGTGCAGATTATTTATATACTAAAATAACTTCGATAACATGTAGATTTTCGGAGAAATGATCACTTGTTTCGATGTATTTTCAAGACAAAATTGAGTTCGTTTTACTTTCAATTTCTCAATTTCAAAGGATTAAATGATAAATATTGTTTAATGGGCCTAAAGTACAAGATATTAGGAATTTAAATTTACCGCATTTATGAGAGTGAGCTTATCAAATTGTACATAATAAGAGCTCCGAAATCTGTGCTTCGCGCGGTTTTTCCTAAACGAGCATCAGAAAAAAAAATCATTACTAATTGAAAAAGCTTTTTCTTCCATATGTTTTTTAATGAACCGACAGTTAATTAGATTTTCTAACTGAAACAAGTACTTTTACTGTCTTTTAGTATGAGTAAAGTGTACAATTTTTCCGATAATTATTGTACATTTTACAATATATCGCCTTTTTTTGTCATAGCGCTCTTAACTAAAAGCGGGTAGATTATATTTATTTGTCTACCCCGAACATTTATATAAATTAATATCGGGTAGTTTTGTGTTGTTTACATCTCCGGTGACATTTTGCTGGGACGTCAGTCTTCCGCGACCACGGCCAGTGCAACCGGGCCGAAACGTTGGGAAAAAAGGTAAAAATAATGTTAATTAATCGCGTTCGACCTGTATGTGACTTTAAATATGTGTACAAAGCGCGAGAACTTAAAGTGTTATATCATTAAACATCTTGATCAGGGATAGGGATAGGGATAGGGATAGCGATAGGGATAGCGATAGGGATAGCGATAGCGATAGCGATACGGATACGGATACGGATAATATGGGTATCGTTAGAGGGATACGGATAATCGGTCGGCGCGGTCTCTTACAATCAATGTGCTCTAAGACGATCGTTGTTTGCTTGCTTGAAGATTACGTTTGCGATAAGTATAATAAGCATAATGTAAAAAATTGTAAGGGATAATAGAAAAAAGTACTTTTTACCCACCGATCATAGTGACGAAATACGGGCTATGTGGGATGTTTATAAAGGTTTCCCCAGCGTATATAGAATTACCTACGCTGTGGTCGATGTGTAATATTTCTACAATCATTGCAAGCAAAAGTATTAGGTGCGTATTGTGCCTATGTGCGATCGAAATAATCGCAGATAAATATACCTACAGAGAAACCTACGGTCCCTACGGATCCAAATGAAAATCTTAATGAATACTTTTATTACGCGGGCGAAGCCGCGGGTAAAAGCTAGTATACTAATATTATAACTGGGAAAGTGTGTGTGTCTGTTTGTTTGTCCGTCTTTCACGGCAAAACGGAACGACGAATTGACATGATTTTTTTAAGTGGAGATAGTTAAAAGGATGGAAAGTGACATAGGCTACGTTTTGTCTCTTTCTAACTCCCCACTTCTCTAAAATGAGGGGTGTAAGTTTGTATGGAGTATTCCGCAATTTTCGAATTTAACGCGAGCGAAGCCGCGGGAAAAAGCTAGTGACGACATAAATATAATTCTAATGTCCCTTTTTAGGGTTCCGTAGTCAACTATGAACCCTTATAGTTTCGCCATGTCTGTCTGTCCGTCCGTCCGTCCGTCCGTCCGCGGATAATCTCAGTAACCGTTAGCACTAGAAAGCTGAAATTTGGTAGCAATATGTATATCAATCACGCCAACAAAGTGCAAAAATAAAAAATGGAAAAAAATGTTTTATTAGGGTACCCCCCCTACATGTAAAGTGGGGGCTGATATTTTTTTTCATTCCAACCCCAACATGTGATATATTGTTAGATAGGTATTTAAAAATGAATAAGGGTTTACTAAGATCGTTTTTTGATAATATTAATATTTTCGGAAATAATCGCTCCTAAAGGAAAAAAAAGTGCGTCCCCCCACCTCTAACTTTTGAACCATATGTTTAAAAAATATGAAAAAAATCACAAAAGTAGAACTTTATAAAGACTTTCTAGGAAAATTGTTTTGAACTTGATAGGTTCAGTAGGTTTTGAGAAAAATACGGAAAACTACGGAACCCTACACTGAGCGTTGCCCGACACGCTCTTGGCCGGTTTTTTAAATACTGTGTTTAATTAACAGGTCAAGGTTAGGTATAATTTTGAGGTGATCTGAAGGTATTTATCTCATTAAGGTACAGCGGGGCAAATCTCGACTGGGGGACAATTGTAACTTATCCATCTTTTCCATTATTACACTATGATGTTGAGTTCTACATGTATCCACTGGACACGTCTACCATATTTAACCAGTGGACACTCTTATTTAATAATGCAAACATTGTAAAACATGGAAAAATGGACCAGTTACATTTACCTCCCAGTCGAGATTTGGCCCGCTGTACCTTATTCTAATTACTCGTAAACTAAATCCATTTAAAACTGCCAATTATTGACCAGAGCAACAGCGCAGGTCTACATATTATACGTCTATAGTTTGTCTAACTCGATTTGCATTTTAGTACTCGTTTGTCTGTTTGTCTGGTTGTTCTCCTTCAGGTTGCAATTCTCAACCGATTCTCGTGAAAATTTGTTACCAGATTTCATGATTGGATAAAACTTTTTTGGTGAGACATTTTTCAAAATGCGGAAGTTGCTATTAAAGACTTAAGCGCCAGTAGCGTATGTGGAGCACCGTCATTATTAGTGCGTTTTCACATTATCCGATCCGATGTCGGATGTAGGACCGATATCTCATACATTTAAGCCGCCATCTTTGATTTTTGCCTTTGAAATCCTTCCGACATTCGAAACCGGATCAGATAATGTGAAAACGCACTTACGGTCAAGTCACGATAATCATAGTATACACTTTCATATGTTTGGGTAGATGAATAAATATGGCGCAGCCGGTAGGATAAGCTTGACCATCGTGACAAGATGGGACTTAAAGAACTAAGTGTTTCTCATTTGTACCTTTTCTAAGCATATCGTAAGGTCTACAGTTCACATACCCTTTAATTTTATTTATATTCAACGTCGTTATGGTCCGGATGAGTAATTGCTGTCTTAGAGCAGGCATACGTCACTCACTCGCGGCACAGCATAACGGCCCAGCCACGACATTGGTCTAACGGCCCAGCCACGACATTGGTCTAAGCGCGACAGCGGTGAGCGGCAGCCATACGTGCGAATGAAAAGTCCCATCGCTGTGTCTCGCTCCAATGTATGGACGCCGCTCACCGCTGTCGCGCTTAGACCATTGTCGTGGCTGAGCCGTAAGCGTTACAGCGGTGAGCGGCAGCCATACGTGCGAACGAAAAGTCCCATCGCTGTGTCTCGCTCTAATGTATGGACGCCGCTCACCGCTGCCGCGCTTAGACCAATGTCGTGGCTGAGCCGTAAGAACGACTCAGTAGCTACTTTCCGGCAGCGGCGACGCAAAAGGTATTGTTACGGACTTTAATTGTTGATCCACTTCTAGCTCAATTTATACTGGACATCTCACAGTTAAGCATAGATAAGCTAGGGCGTTCCAGTAAAATATGACCCAGAAGTGGATCAACAATTAAAGTCCGTGACTGTACTACTGCGTTCGAAAGCACGTGGTTGAACAAAATTACTATATATGTTACTCGACATCGTCGAAAGTAAGATGTTGTTATTTAATACCATTAACTATAAGTATAATAATATTTTTATTCTTTCATTTATTTATCTCTTTTCTTAAGCTAGGTTTTTTACAATATGAGTATAAAAGTAAAATAAATAAACACTTACAAAACAATATAAAAACATATAAACATATTATAAAAAACCTAACCTAGGGTGCCGCCAGCAGCGGGGCAGGGCCCAAGCTGCCGGTGGTTAGGGCTGCAGAGAGAGGAACCGTCGAACTATCCGCGCTGTGTCCAAGATCACCGCCTTCTGCATCTGGCCCTTGATCCAGCCACCTAGCGAGAGTCTCTTAAGATGTTGGTCGAGACTCTTCGCTATGAGACCGTTCGCTGAAACGACTATCGGAACAATGATCGTTGATTCAACATCCCACATGGCGGTTATCTCGTGAGCCAAGTCTAGGTACTTACTGGACTTGTCCTTCTCGACTTTCACGAGATTCTCATCATGGGGGATGGTGATGTCAACGAGCACTGCCCGGCGTTGCAGTCGATCTATTATCACAATGTCAGGCTTATTGGCTACAATAGTCCTGTCAGTGATAATAGATCGATCCCAATAGAGCGTGGCACGACCATTTTCGAGAACTGGCGCAGGTAAGTACTTGTAGTACGGTACTTCGCGGTCCACAAGGCCGTATTGAAGAGCAAGTTGCTGGTGAATAATCCTGGCTACGAGATTATGTCTGTGCAAGTACTCGCCGTTAGCAAGATGAGAACAACCGGAAATGATATGCCTGAGTGACTCTCCGGGACGGCGGCATGCCTGACAAATGTCGACCGTACCGTCCTTCAGGATATATTTCCGGTAGTTGTTCGTCATCATAACTTCGTCCGCAATTGCACAGGCAAAACCCTCGGTTTCTCCGAAGAGGTCCCCGAATCGTAACCAGTTCACCGATGCGAGCAGATCTACATCGGGTCCCGTGAGGGCCTTGTAGAACCGCCCGTGTAGCTGCTTGCTCTCCCATACCGCCCTGCGGTCCGCAGTACTTAGTACCACAGGTTTGCGCCAGTTCTGTTTCGCCAAGGAGAGCGGCGTGAAGTTTCCGTCTACTGCCACCACATCACGATGCATCCCGCACTCGTTGTAAAGGAAGTAATTCCTGAGATAATAATATTTTATTATTATTATTTATTTATTTAATAAGAAACAAACAGTCGCTTATATGTACATTGACATAGATTAAAGCACTTAAATTGCAGACTTACAGTTTCCTTAATGAGAATATTACCACAGAATATATAATAGTACAAGTACAGAAGGCCCACTGCTTTGATGTTCATGAAATGCCGCCTTTTTAAATACCTACAAAATCCATACAAAGAAACGAATATTACTTACAAACCATAACATGCTATACTTAAGTAGATAGCTCGATACATTTTCAATATGTGAAGTGCAAACTCGAATTAACCAGAAAAGAAATAAGAAAACAAACAAAATAAAAAGAAAACAATCAAAAACAGAAGAAGAAAACCGTATTAAGCAAACTAAATTACAAATATCTATAACACTGTGATACATTGCAATGATAAGCGTTTTAAACTGCATACATTTTCATGGAATATATCAATGTGACTAAACCACATTATATCAGTCAGAAAACACAAATAATATCATTATGCATATTATTCTTGTCCACGTTTATCCAAATCCGCTTGCATGTGTTGCGTACGTACACAACGCGCTTGTGTGCACATGCGCGGCGTACGTTTGTTAGAAGTGTTATTACTGGTTTTATACTGTGCTCGCGGGTATCTACCCGCTAGCAGTTGCCTCGAGGTACGAGTAACAAAGTGTCCGAGGCACCACGCGCCCGTCTGTGTAGTCGCGTGGTACGTACAGTCAACCAATTGGAACCCTAGGCCACTCTACAACCATGTCAAAATGACAAGCAGTAAGAGATTTCTTACAATCTGATTTATAACGTCACTATGACATAGTTATACAGTGGCCTAGGGTTCCAATTGGTTTACTGTACCTACTATGTATTCTGTGGTTTTACGTAGTAACTTATTAGTATTAGTTAAATAAAGCACATATTTGTCAAGTGAAGGATCTATTACGTTAATAACTTATTAATAATCTGTGCTTAGAGCTTGATTACAATATGAATAGCGTAGTAGTGACTATTCATAAGTTTCACACCATTGTCTCCAAGATTGTCAGGTGCTGGTTCATCGAAGAGAATATGGGAATTCGTACGGGTTCAATGTAGGTAGGTACCTTCACGTATTATACAAGTATTCCGTTTGTAATAATGCGCTATGATTTAATAATTTAATTGTATAAATGGAGGGTGTGGGCGTTAAATGCCTTGTGAGGTAGATAGCTACTATTATACCTATCACCGTGTAGTATACACCGTGCACCGTCTATCTTGATTTCCGTTAAATTTAAGGGAAGTAAGTCAAACACGACTACTTTCTCTAAAAAAATAAAATTTATGACTGAACAAGTTCTAGTAATTTTTTTAAGTAAAGGCTTTTTTAGATAACTAATCATATTTTTGATGCATCAAAGCAGTTTGTTTACAGAGGGCCTACTGCTTGCCACTTTCGACGTGTTGATTCCCTGTCACACGACTGACATGCGCATTAACAAGTGCGATAAAGAGGCAACAAATAGAACATGGTTCGTGGTAATCCCTCCTTGGGGTGCGTTTCCACCAGAGATGTGTGCTACGTTGATATGGATGTGTCTGATATCCTCCAATCAGCTTAGTCGAACCCATTCCCACTAGCGCTATGCTTTGTGGAACAATGAACAATTGGTGGATAGCAAACACACCCCCTTAGCGCAGCTCTGGTGGAAAGGCACCCTTACTAGAGGCGCCCTCTGGGCAGAATTTTGCGTAATATCTTCTACTAAACGCGACTATACACACATACATGTAACTTGTAGGTACATTGAGCACTGAAATTAACGATGTGCTCCCAAGGGCCTGCCAAATCGAATTATGTGCCTCATTGGTATCTTGCCGTCTCGCAGTTCTGGGGCTTGTACTTTGGCTACAAGAGTTGACGTGTAATCAATTCGATAATACTTACGGCCCACCGCTGCCGTGCTTAGACCAATGTCGTGTCCGGGATGTTAAATATAGAACTTCGAACTATTAATGAGATTTCATTGATCGAAGTAACTTATGATTTCATAATTACGGAATTGAACTTTATTTAGTAACACCAAAATATTTCTTTATCCATAATAAGTATGTCTAGAAACATACTTAAGTTTCGAAAGCTCTCTATTTTTAGTATTTTTATAACATAATTATGACTTAATTAATTTAGGTACTTTTCTATAATATTCTCATAATGATATTTTTAGAGGAACGCGGTTGAATGAGTAGTTAAATGTAGATTTATTGGTATTAACAAAATAAAGATAGCCTGGTCTGAAGTAAAGAATTGTTTTTCCCCTCACTAACTCGGAAACTCCTTTGTCCTTTAATACCAGCGGGTAAAAACTCATTTTATCCACTAGTGGATAAAGTAATTTGACCTTGAATATAGGCAAATATTCTGCTTTAAAAATGATAAAAGTGGGTTAAGATAGTGATCAAGATGTTTTTCCACCTGTGGAACTACTGGAAGCAGTGATAAACGCGTTTTCTGCGTTGTACTTTCCTTGTAAGGGGAAAAGTTTTGTGTTACATACGGGTGCAAATGTATTTTACTTCTCCTGTGTGTTGAAAAACTCGCCAAGCTTAGGATTCTATTTACGAACCAATTCCACACTCGTCGTTAAAATACAACTTTGCACCTTTGTATAACAAATAACTATTATTTTACTAACTTATTTTAACTCCAAATTATTATACTTTTGTATAAAATATACGTTTATTCAGTTCAAAAACTACCACAAAGTCTTCGTAAAAGGTAAAGGCGGATGCCACAAAGTTAAAACCAACATTCTTCAAGACTTCTGAACTTCAGATTGTTACTACGGTACCTAGATTACTTAGCCAAGAGTTGTAAAAGACTTCGCGTTTACAACTTTCATTTCATTATAAGACTGAAACTAGATTAGTTCTGAGCTCTTCTTGCACAAAGGGGACTTTTATTCATAGTCATTTGTTTGCATTGCTGCTATTATGTTTCTTATGAAATTATAGTATTAATTTTGTGCTGGTGATGCTTAGTGCGTTTTTACATTATCCGATTCGATATCGGATGTCTGACCGATATCCCATACATTACAGGCGCCATCTTGGATTTTTTCTATTGAAATCCTTCCGACATCCGATATCGGATCGGATAATGTGAAAACGGACTTACGCCTAAAGAAACTATGGTTTTATAAGGTTAGAGAAATATTGGAAAAAATAGTAAGTAGTTTATCAAAACAGATATATCTGTATACGAGCTTACGTAGAAATAACAGATCTCACAAACATTTAAGAGTTAAGAGGGATTTCATGTGAAAAATAGTGAAATCGCAACCGAGCGCTTAATCATACCTACCGTGTGTGGTATCAAATGAAAGGGCTTTGAGAGTAGTTTACAAATATAATATATAACATATTATAAGAACTTTTTCTTCTTGGTCTAACAAAGTATGAGAAAATGTCCAAAATAATTGTGACGGTGAAGGCTCGTTTTCAAAAAAATGCCAAAAATATATAAGATAGAAATTTATAATCACTAAGGCATTAGAGAAATTTTACTAAACGTTGCAGATTAATTTTGAACGAAAATAATTTCGATGTGATGTAGATTTTCAAAGAAATTGTCACTTAATTTTAGGTAATTACTGAAAAAAATTGAATTCGTCTTAGCCTCGATTACTCTTTTTCAAAACCTTATAAGTAATAAAAATGTGGTTTGAGAAGATTGTAGTACATAGGATATACCTACGCATTATAAATTTACCAGTTTCAGTATTCAAAATTGTCCAAATTTTATAAATAAGATCGTCTAATTCAGCGCTGTATGCGGGTTTTGCAGAGGAAAAATTCATAAATAATTTAGTGAGTTAGTTTTCAAAAATCCCGTCTGATAAAAATCAAGATAATAAGATGTTCTAATTAATTTTATCTATTAGATAACAGAAAGTTTCGCCGACTAAAACTGCCAATTTTACATTATTTTGACGTTTTTCTTGAAAGCACCCTTACCAAAAGTGACACTTCAGTATTGATTTGACTGAGCCAGTTGCATTCAGATGCTAACGATATCGCTATCTATACAGGCTCTATACGATTCTGTGCATTAGTCGGGATTCTAATTTACCTCCTTTGTCTGCTCAGACTTCTATTCCTATTATACTACTTAATTAGACATGGTTGCTTAACTCTGTAATCGTACGAGCACTGCAAAGGAATTCATGTTTCAAAGTAAGCCTTCAGTAGATGGAATTAGTTCCAGGCACCCGTCTAAGTAAATCTATCGCGTTTGCTCGTGTGAAACACGATTCATCTTGTTGCATTTGCCCTTGTGATGCTCCGAGCTCCTATTGTAAGGTACCCGCGCCTAACCTCTTCAGACCTCGTGTACTTACAAATTTTTGAACATGTTCCAAAATTTCTTTTGAACTTTTATAGAGCAACAAAACAAATGCTTCCAGGACTTTGGAGGTGATCCCAAAGTAATTTTTTTTTGTTTTTCATATTTGCAGTTTTGTCTGCAATTTTGAAAGTGGCAAATATTGAGAGGTCATGTTAGTACGTTTTCACATTATCGGATCTGGCCCCTATTTCAAAAAGGCTACAATTGTCAGTGACATATGTCGAGCGACAATTGTCGATGACAGGTGACAAATTACAATTTAATAAAATATTTTCTATAGAATTGCTTACAAACATGACAGGCATTTTGCTACAATTGTATGTATTACAATTATGTTGTGAAACAATAATTATTATTTCTAGGCGACATATTTGTAGAATTGTCGGTGAATCTCGACAGGAGGATTAAGGTGTGTCGAATTGTGTGACAATTGTAGTAATTTGTGGTTGACATACGCGTTGTTCAAAATGGCTGCCCATGCGAGTTGTATAGTGACACTATTAGTGATAGTGACAGTAATTCCTACCTATATACTTAGGTTTTCGTACTTAGTTAGGAGTTCCTGTTACTTCGCCGTCGATATAAGTTTCAATAATGCTACGTAAATATGAAATTAAATTTGTAGCAAACTACGGATATCTTAATTTATTTTTATCATTGTACCATCGGCAGCAATGTTAGTACCTTATTACAAGGGCATAAAGCCTACCGATGATTAGTTAAGAGTGTTGCTGTTAGTAAACGCTATTGGCCCCTTCGTAACATTATTAGTACTTAGGTATATTTTTGAGATTTCTCTGCGTTAATACATATTATTATACTAAATTGTGTTTTTAAACTTATGTATCATAAAAAATACTACATACCTATGTACCTAAATAGCTATCATTAATATTATTTTATACAAATACCCTCAAATTAATTTGAGCGTTTTTAAATGAACGAGTTACCTTCGTATTTAGGTTACACCGAATTCCAAATTCAAATATTTTTAGTTTAGTTAAGCATTTTAACTATTCGTTTAGAATAGTTTTAATTTGTTTAATTTGTTATTTGTATATTTTTATTGTAGTACCTAATGGTCAATGTTTTTACTTCTTCTTCTTTTATTCACGTTTATAAGAAATAAATTTTATATATCTTAATAATTCAAACTTATTAAATACTTAGTATAGTGCCAAGTTAGGTATATATCTTAGATATTTCTATTTCTTTGCCATACACTCGTTTCAATCAAACGTTGAGCTATTCCTTTATATTTAAGTATTAACTTTCATTGCGGATATTAATTTGTTATCAAATTTATAAATAACACGAATAGTCAGTCAATAAACATAAAAATATCCATTAAATAAATTTACTTATTGCCATTTGAGTCAACTACTATTCATAATTTGATACATTTATCCCTATGGTTAGTCGTGACAATTGTATTCTACAATTGTCGCACCTGTCAGCGTGGTGAAACCAATAATTCTACATATGTAATATTTTGTGACAATTGTCGCACCTGTCACCTATATGAAATTGGGGCCTGATATCGGATGTAGGACCGATATTTCATACATTTAAGCCGCCATTTTTGATTGTTGCCACTGAAATCCGTCCGATATCGGATCGGATAATGTGAAACCGCACTTAGGCGCCAGTAAGTATCTCTTTTTAAATTAAATTAAATTTTCCATGATGTTTACACTATATTGATAATATTTTTCCAAACAACAAAACATTCATAATTTTAAGGCGTTCACTATCGAGTGCCTTTCTAACATTTTCTAGAACTTTTCATTTCCCGCTACTAATTTAATTTAGCTAGCCACATACTGAATAACCAGTGTGACCACGGAAAGAAGGAAAGCGAAATCGATGCTTTAAAGATTAAATTAAGAAACCCTTTTGGAGGGTTTTTCATTTCATCTTTTGATCCAGGGACGTTACTTTTTATTTATAATATATATATATATATATGGCCTTAGCGTCTATTTCAGACGATTTATGGTGCAATGTCCAAAAGACATCGCTTTTGATGACTAAAGAGACCTATGCGAGAGCGACACATTTTGCCACACATCTGACAAGGAAAGCTTCCAATTTCTCTATTTATAATATTTCCAAAATAAATTGATTCTTTGTTTTTTTGCCAAAATACATACATTAATAAAATTAGTAAATTGTCGCAAATTAAAGACAAATTGCCCAAAGGACTACAGACGGTACAATGAATGACGTGCGATTTAAATAATTATCGGCCAAAGTGAGAGCAATGAATACAATCCATGACTCAGACGCCAATTGCAAATCGCATGCGATTACTGCTAACGTTTGTAGAGGGCATCAAGTACCTTTAGAAACAAGCAATCAACATTTGAAATAGGCCTCACTAGAACTAGACAGAAAGTGCTCCCATCCTATACAATTTACTGAGGAAAGTGTCTAGAAGTCCCGACCCGACGGCGGAGTTTCGAAGCCAAGCGAAGACCGTAGGCCGAGCTCCGCGCGGGGCCCAAGGCCTGGAGTGTCCCTGAAAGGGGCCTGAACACGAGCTCAAGGGCCGCAGGCCTTTTCTGTCAAATTTTGTGAGGGGGTATAAATGTAATACTTGCAAAAAATTACTAAAATCTGTGTCTTTAGACGCACAAATGAATAAAGAAAATACGTATTCTCATTTTGACGCCCTTATATTTCTTAATTTTATACGATTTTTTTAACATTACACAATTTTATTATTAGCAAAAGGGTAAGTAACTGAAATTAACCTTTCAGTAACTTACCCTTACTGCCCTTGCACGGAAATGATTAAGTTTTCTATGGATCGCTAAAAAATCCAGTTTCATGTATGATCATTAATTTAGTGTTTCAGTATCAACTATGTAGTTGCTACTCGTAGTCCTGAACTTGAACTAAGTACCTGTCTCGATTAGTTCTCTACATCTTGGAATGTTTCATACCGCTGAACTGGGAACTGCGGGAATTCTAATGACGTTCTTAGTAACTATTCAGTCATATTATAACAGATTATTACGTTATTGAATTTTCTATTCAGTCAACCTTTTCATTTCATTCACATACAGTGCCTGAGTTTCCAAAAGGGCCTTGGCATTTTAGAGCGATAATATAGGAATAAGTAGGTAGGACAAGTCAGTGTCACTTTTACAATTACCTGCGATTTCACTCGAAAAGTGAAGGTCTTTTTGTATTGGCCCTTTTTGAAACCGAAGGCCCTTTTTACAAGATTATTTTTTATTCAACTTGCCTTGTTAGTATGTTAGTTTGAGTCAAAACGTAGAAGCTAAATTTGACCCACTTCCCGGTTTCCGATTGAGCTGAAATTAGCACACATGTGTAAAGCACGTGACAATGCAATATTATGGTATCACGGAGCTGATCTGATGATGGAGCAGAAAGGTGGCCATAGGAACTCTGTTATGAAACATCGTACCCGCATCGAGTAAAAGGTTTTTAGAAACGTCTCGGAGAGCAGTAGATGACTGTTGAAAGAAAGGTACAGTCAGCGATAAAAACTTGTGCCAAAAATGTATTTTTTGCAAAAAAGACTTATGTACTGGCCCTTTTTGAAACCGAATGCCCTTTCGGGATTTACTGGCCCTTTTATGAAACCGATATGAAAAAAACGTACCTTTCCAAGATGGCGTTACACCTTTGTACAATATTAGTCAACACAATTGAATATGGGCCAAATTGTCAAAACTGAGGCCACTGTAGAACTATGCCATAGTGACGTTATAAATCAGATTGTAAGAAATCTCTTACTGCTTGTCATTTTGACATGGTTGTAGAGTGGCCTAGGGTTCTAATTGGTTGACTGTACCCTTTGTTCTGTAACCATAAATTAAGTTGATGCGTTATTAAATTATCATCAGAATGAAGAAGTCGGACATGGTGAACTATTTGGCAAATGATATTAAGAGTTTGCTGGGCAAATGTCATTGTTCTCTGTTTCCTCCGGCCAGTTCTTCAGAAAGACGTCAAGATCGTTTCGCCATCTTTGCCGAGAAAAATATTACTTTTAATAATTTTCAAAGCAAAACCTAATAAAGGTTCTCAGCCACTTGAACAGTCTAGAGACTGACTTTTAGGCATTTATTTTCTGTGCCTAAGCGTGGTGTCTTCGCAAAATATATTAGTTTATCGTGTCACTCCCTTAATGATTCTTATGCGAACGGCGTATAAATAGGGGTGATAAATTACATTTGACTACTGTAATGACTTTTTATTCTGGATAATTACTCATACTCATACTCATAATACTCATTTATTTATTATATTGTTACATATTACACGTCACAATTGGTTTAGGTATTACCTACATAATGATTATATATGGTGTATTAAAATTAATAGTTATTTGTTTTACAAGGGGGCAAAGTAGTTGTTTAACCGCACGTACCAATATTGATACCCGAGCAAGCGAAAGATTCCAATATTCAAAAAGTGGAATCTTGAGCGTTGCGAGGGTTTCAAGGCACGAAGGTTAAACAAATTTTGCTTCCGAGTGAAACACAAAATTTTTCACCATACCAACACGAACAAAATACTGACTATAAAACATGAAATTAAATCAAATCCCATCAATTTATCCAATATTTAAGTATGATTCGAAATCATCAATTATAGGAAAATTCTATCAGTCAACTTAAGACATCAAGTAAAAATTTGTATGAAACTACTTTAATTGCACTCTTGTGGATGAAATACAATTTTGCTACCTATCTGTTTTCGAATAGCAAAGTAAAGCCTTTAAAAGTTGGTGTGGTGAAAAATTATTATACATATTAAGTAGTATTCATAGCTATTCTTGGCTAGGTCATTCTTTGTTTATAATTTTCTTTGTTGTTGTGACAATTATTGTCAAAACATCCTGTAGAACTAATATCTATCTTAGAAGTCTTAACAATGGCAATCGCTTACTGAATTTAAATATTGCTCTTGATGGGGCCCGGCCCCGTAGCCGAATGGCATTTCAGCGAAACGAAACGCAATCGAAACGCCGCAGAAATGTAGTTTGGCTCTGTCGCGCCAATACACAAGAGCGATAGAGATAGATAGTTCTATCCAAGATAAAAAGCTTGTGTGAAACAAAAAAAAAATCAAAAATCTAACTTCATTCAATAATACAAAAAAACACCTTGATACAAACAATATGATATCTGCTGATATTTAAACCTAACGTTGAATCACAAGACACAATATGAGGAGAAAATCGAAGCCGTTATCTGAGCGGAGCTCCGTATAGGATTTCTTTTTAAAATAAAGATATTGCCTCTTGATAAAAGACGTAATTGAGAAAAGATCGATTGATGTCTGACTGATGTAGATATCTGAACGCTCCTCATTGATGTTCAAACGTAATAAGAATGAATGCCAATTGAGTTCCATTATTTTCCGGCTTTAAAATTATTTCCAGGAGTTTTCTTTCACTTTATATTTACCTGTATGCTCGATGTTATATTTATATACCTACTTACGGCGAAGCAGTTTGGTAGGACCGAGGCCGTTTTCACATTATCCGATCCGATATCGGATGTAGGAAGGATGTAGAATGTAAGATTTATGCGCTTCCAGGTCTTTATTTATGTATTTGATAGATCATTATTACTAAAAAACGATATAAAACGCAAAAATTGCGGATTTAATGCAGATGGCACTTTCCTACAACAGTTTTTGTCCGAGGCACCATCGAACTGCCGATATCGGCAGGACGCTTCCGACATTTTTGGCATGCCGGACCCCCCGCCAGCTGTCGGCCGATAATATTTGTATGTGTGCGACTGTGCGTATATAATGTAGGTATACGTTTGTAGTAGTGTGCGTGACAAAAATGGCGTCTATTAAACAGCTGTTAATGATGAATTTCTGTTGAAAAAAAAAGATTGTAATTCATCGGTCCGAATTGCGGATACTAATTTTTTCATGTTATAGTTATAGTAGATATAGTTAAATGTAAAATTATTTATTTTACCCGCACACACTTGAGTATTTTTATGCTCGTTATTTTAATTTTACAATAAAATATTTGAAAAATAGTGCTTATTTATAATTATTAAATATAAAACTTTTAAAAAATATTTTTTGATACAAAATCATACTTCATTGATTTGGAACAATGCGTTTTATCGGACCGACATCCGACACTATCGGAAGCGTTTATCGGGTGTAGGATGTCGGTCCGACACCCGATATCGGATCGGATAATGTGAAAACGGCCTTACAAGTGACCGTGACAAGCTAACAATATGCGCCAAATTGTCAAGACTGAGGTTCAAAAGTTTTACGCTTGTGCCGAGAGATAGCAGTCTATGCACTATGATTACACATTTTACTTTGACAGTAACTCTTTATAATACTCGATCCTCTTTGGTATGGCTGATCAAGTATCGATAATCGGGTTACCCTCATCTGGCAGAATAATTTTAGTCCGAAACACACTTCGCATAACATGTTTCGCAGAAACACTTTCGGTCGAATGGTAATTTTGCAGAAAACTTAGTTGGCATTATTACTACCACGCATAAGATACATTTGGCAGAATAATGTTTTACAGAACATTACTTTGGTCGACTTTGGTTTAACATAATTGTATGTACCATAATAATCTTATAGCATAATATTACATAAGCAGAATTATTACTTGCTATCAGAAAAGAAAAACTACCCCAGAGTCACCATTAGGTACGACGACGAGCGAAGCGAGGAGGAGTGTTAGGTATCTTGCATCCCCAACACATCTAACTTGCTATCAAATAGCAAATTACAACTTTATGCCGCCTAAATATTATGCATAAATATTATCTGCAAATGTATTGTTCGACTAGAAGACTATTATGCTCATCAACATTATGACAACAGACGATTCGGTATTACAAAAATCTGCGAAATGATTTGTGCCAAAGCATATTCTGCGTAAGGTGTTTCTGCTAAACTTGACTTCTGCCAAGAACTATTATACGAATCAAATATATTCGTAAAAAGTTTCTGCCAGATAATAGTGAACCCGATAATCAATTTAATTTTAAGGTCAATGTCCGCAACGACGAGATAGGTACGTTTATAGAATCGGAGTTTGCTAGTGAATGTAATTTTTCTATCCTTCGGCCAGAAGCCGTCAAATTTCAGGCCACTGCGCTAAACGAAGTTACCGCTTCCCGGATTCGTTGAACAGAAAAATAGTATACACAGGTTGGCCAGTACATAAGGAAGAAGGAAGCCTCAGATTGTTTAAAATTACATGTGATTTGAGACATTTACTTATTACTTTACTGGCCTAGGTATGTAATCTAGGTACGTAGGTACTATGAAATAAATAAATAAATATCATAGGCAAGGATCGTTAACTGCGAGCGAAATCCATTGAAATGACGTATGACAACCAGTTAGCAACCCTAGTACTTCAATGGATTTCGCTCGCAGTTAACGATCCTTGATTATAGGACATTCTTACACAGATTGACTGAGTCCCAAGAAGGCTTGTGTTGCAGGAACTCATACAACGATATGTATAATATACAAATACTTATATACATACATAGAAAACATCCATGACTCAGGAACAAACATCTGTGTTCATCACACAAATAAATGGCCTTACCGGGATTTGAACCCGGGACCGCGGCGTAGCAGGCAGCGTCACTACGCGCTATGCCAGACCGGTCGTCAAAAAAACAAACTATTACGAACTAAAAAAAACAGATTAGATTAAACAAATACTTTATTTATTTAATCCAAGAGAATAACCATAATTCTAAGCTCCTAAATATTAATTATAATCCACCCTAATCTTAATTGTATTCGTATTCACAAATCTCAAAGAGCACGTGAAATGTAAACTGAATTGTCATTAATATTCCCACAGATCAAATAATACTAGTACAGATACCTAACCCCATACTAAAAACACGACGATAAACACTATTCTTTAATGATGTCTAGATTGCCTAGCATAAAGTAAATGTTGTAATCCCTAAAGCTATACCCAATTTATTAAATTTCAAGGATCTATCAACAAAATACTAGTCTCCCCAAAGGAAAAATGACGCAGTTGACAAATTAATTGACTCCGTCGAAGCTTGAAGGGTAGTGGCAGTTCTTTTGTGCTTGGGAAAATATTTTGGCTTCAATTTATTCAAAAGTTTAAGTTTGTTGACCTAAACAAAGCGTTACTCGTAATAGAAAAATAGAATTATACTTGATTAAATTGGGGATTTTATAGCAGATGTTCTTCTCTAAAGGTCATCCGACATCGGATATGGATCTAATAATGTAAAAACGCTCTAAAAATCAGTGAAATACTGATAGATCTTTCCTTTTAAGGACCTTAAAAGTTATTGTACAGTCAGTAAAAATGCTTTTGTCAGATATTTATGCAGATGTTTTCTACGATATTATTGCCATTGACTGGACTTTACATCTTCTTTCATCCGCCCTCTGAAATAATATTGTGTTTATAAAAGAAGTAACAGTACCTAGCCCTTTCCCTGTAACTATAAATTTGATAAACTAATTAATATATTTTGTTTTCGTCCACCAGGCCGTCACCAGAAAATTCGTTCACGAAGACAGCGGCGGCGTTACAGCTCTCTGCGGGGCCGTAGAAGCCTGTCTCGGCCAGGGTCTGCGGAGGCGAGCGTTGGGCCTCTTCAAGACCAACTCGACTACTGCCTTGCTGCATAAGATCGCTAAGGTAAGTGGTACTTTCTGTGGTAAAAAACGCTGCAAAAGCTATTAACCAACTTCATTAGGAGGATGACTGAAGATTCAACAAATTGTGTCGAAAACGCTAGAATCGGCTGCGCTGCGCGTTTAGCGCGACGAATACGTTTGTATAATATTATATAGTATGAATTTTCTGAGATGAACTTTTCGGTTTTGCCCTAATCTGTTGAACAAAGGCCTTTGTTTCTATTATTCGCGGTGGTTAGCTCCCGTTTCCACAGCACGTGCTAAAGTCTCAGTGTAGTTAAAAAGCAACTATCATGATAGCAATAAGGTTCAAATTTATTAAACAGTTTGCAGTGTGCTGTGCAGGTAACTTTTTTTGAAGATGACAAAACGTGTTATCTCTGAAAGGGCTTTTTATGGATTTGAACCTTATTGCTATCATGATAGTTGCTTTTTAACTACACTGAGACTATAGCACATGCCGTTTAAACGGGAGCTAACCGCAGCGAATAATAGAAACAAAGGCCTTTGTTTAACAGATTAGGGCAAAAGCGAAAAGTGCATCTCAGAAAATTCATACTATAGTAAATGCGTTAAACAACATCGGCTACGGGCGTAGTGCGACGACCAACGACAAATTTTTTAGTGAATGCATTTAAATAAAATTGGCTACACGTCTAGCAATACCAAAACGATGGCAGTGAATGTGTCCATCAAAATCGTCTACAAGCTAGCGCCAGGCCTACGTCAGTCGCTCGCGGTTAAGACGCTACAGGAGCGAAAATGCTAAAATGGAAAGTAGCCCCAGGTATTCAAAATTGGAAACAATTAGCCAAAAAACTAAACGGTCCGACACAGATTATTTCATTGATATTCAGATTCTCAAATTTAGTTACGATTGATTTAGTTTTGAAGCAGGAAACAGTCGAGAGCGGAACCTCAATTTTAAAGATTTTTTCGCAATATCTTTTAAAAGAAGAAAAAGGGGAAGGGAAGTGGAAGGGTCAGTTGGAAGTGGAAGACCTAGGCGAACTTTTCTTGTTCAAATCGGGGAAATATTGCAAAAAGGCCAGGTCAGAAGTACTCGAAACCGACGAGCATGTATGAGAAACGTCAGAAAGTGTGTGAAGCGAAAGTGATTTGTCAGGATCGTAGTAAATGGAAATCCGTGTTCTCTGCCTACCCCTCTGGGAAGCAGGCGTGATTGTATGTATGTATGTATGCAGGGCCGGATTAAGGGTAGAGCGAGTGGAGCGGCCGCTCTAGGCGCGACATGGTAAGGGGGCGCCAAAATCGAGAATGTGGAAAAATCCATACAAAAAAAATTATACATTGTGTGGGCGCGCACATTTCACAAAATGGCGAGAGGAGTCCATACACCTATTGAAAATCTAGATTTGTAATTTAGATTAAGTGGAAAGTTGTACCACATAGCCAACATATACCAACATTCATAAGGGCGCTGTTGCTAGGGCGTCGTAAAAGCAGGATTCTAGCCCTTGACGAACCACATTGTTTTGCGGCCCAAAGACAAAGCTACGTCGTTATCCAAATGCGAAAATATGAGTCTATCCGATAGTCCAAAGCGGAGTGCCTCATAAAGCCAAAGGCGCGAAAAGTCTCAGAGAGGCGCAATTTTGTGAGTCACAGGAGATGAGCGAACTTTAAAGGACTAAGATCCCGAAGGGCACTTAGTGGCAAAATAATTACAACTCTCAAATGGGCATCCTGACGGTGACGATAGAATTCGCAGTTAATGTCTTAATTACAACGCTTTGTTGTGTGCGTGTGGATTCAGTGAGCACCTTCCGAAAATAAATAAAAATATGCTGATCTTTAGTAAAAGTTCTAAAACAATTGTAAAACGAATCTCTGAATTTGTAAAAAGATAAATCAAAAGATACAGTCCTTAACGGGTTCCCTCTATTTGGCATAACTTTAATTGTCCGAAACGATTTTCGCATAACAGACTTCGCATAATCGATTTTCGCCGAATGTTAATTTGGCAGAAAACTTATTTGTCATAATCGAAAATAATACGAATAACACATTGTCCGAAAATAAGTTCGCATAATTCTGTTTACGCCGATTGTTTTTATGAATAAAATTAATTCGCATAATTGTATTTGGCATATTTCTTAAAATCAGAATATCCACCCATACTAAATGCTGTTAAGAGAGTCGGTTTGGTTAGGTTAGAACTGCGACCTCAACAAATAAAACATTTTGTCAAGAATTTCGGTTAGGTTAGGTTAGAACTGCAACATTAATATAGTAGTATTACCTATGATAAAAATTCTGCGTAGTAAATTTCCACTAAACCATGTTATGCAGAAATAATTTATGCATAAAAACCATTCGGCGAATAACCTTTATGCATGAAATATATTCGGACAAACAAAAATATGCCTAGACAAATTATGCGTAACTATACTATGCCATAACAGATTATGCGAAAGGTGAATTATGCCAATATAGATTATGCTAAAAAGAATTCTCGATTGTAAAATTATGCCAAAACAAGGGGAACCGTCATTAACATGTGCTCACTCAGTTCTCACAAACTACCAACGAAAACAGTGAATGTATTCATTTAACATATAATATTTATATACTAACATTTAGTAAAAAATATGCCAACTTACCTCTATAAATTTTAGATCACCTAGTGACGTATTTAATTTTTTACAAATAGTTTCTTATGCTCACTCAATCCTCACACTTTTGAAAAGCCGAATTTTGATGAAAAACATAAGATTTAGACCCATAAGGCCTAATAGTCGGGATCATAGGCGCCCTGTGAAGTCAAAATACCCCAAAATATGCCAAATACCGCAGCTCTGCAGTTGATCAAAGCTTGGAAACTCGCTGCTTCCCCGCTAGCGGGTTGAGTTTTAATAAATTGCGTCAATAGGAAAAATAATCGCGCTCGCTTCGCTCGCGCTTACTATTTACATCAGTTCTCTTTTAGTTACTTACGAAAAATTCCACGCGCACAGCTCTCGCGTTTTCATTTCAAGTCTGATTTCTTGACTTGGCCACTATAATACTTTTGTTTGTTATTTTATGTACCTACATGTTATCGACGTTCAGCCCCACCTATACTAGAGTGCGACTGAGAAAGTTCAACCCTTGTCCCTTTTCTGTATGATGAAATCCATAAATTTTGTATTGCCTTGCGGCAAAAATTTCCCGCTCGCTACGCTCGCGATTTTTTCATCTATGTTGTAAAGCTTCTTCCCAAGGGCGCCGAAATTCAAACTCGCTCTACCCTGGTCGAGTGCACGGGCCGGCGCTGTATGTATGTATCTTTTAACTGAGTTGTTCTGAATGGACAATTTTTTTTCGATAAATCTAGTTAATAACACTAATATATTTAACTAAAATTCCCAAATTCTCCTTTCCATTTCAGCATTTTCGCTCCTGTAGCGTCTTAAGTACCTACCCGACCCGCTAGCAGTAGCCTCGAGATAACAAAACAAGTGCAGGCCGAGAGGCGCCACGCGTCCGATTGTATAGTCGAGTTACTCGTACCTACTATTCTTGTCATTTTGCGGGCAAGGGAAAGGTTCTGTTACGTTAGTAACTTATTAATAATCTATGCTAACGCTACCAAAGCGTTAGCAGTGAATGCATCGATCAATATCGTCTACAAGCTAGCGCTACCAAAACGTTGGTAGTAAATCACAATCGGCTACGCCTGTAGCGCTACGAACAGAGTGAATGCGTTAAACATCATCCAAACTTAAAGGCGCCTTAATCGCCTTAACGATGAGTATCCGAGTAGCCGAACGCACAAACGCTCACGATAATATTACTTTCGTAGCTATCTATCTCTATCGTTCTTATCGCGACAGAGCCAGACTACCTTTCTGCGGCGTTTCGATTTCGTTTTGCGTCGCAGAAATGCCATTCGGCTACGAGGCGAGGCCACAAACTTGTAAACTTCGTTTTAGTTGCCCGTATTTTTGCTTTGTGACATTTAACGACCTATGCAACAGGTTGGTAAGGGAAAACGTCATCAGACAGACACGTGCAGGACGTCGCACATGCAATAACATATTTAATGATGCGGGCGGGAATATCTTACATTGTAAGATCCTTTAAGGGCTGATTTATATGATACGAGATCTCGCATGCGAGTTGTATTACATTGCGGCATGGATTGCTCCATAATATAACTGAAACCTTATACAAGAGATACTCGTAAATGGGCCCTAACGAAAACCGACTTTTAGTGTATTATTAAGATTATTAAAAAATCTGTGGGAAAAAATCGTGGGTTCAAGACACGTTGGCACCTAATAGAGCAATAGATGCTCTTAGAAAAAAATACCTAAAAGGGTAACAAATTATGTATCTTTAAATATTAGTTGGCAAGTTAAGGGTTCAATTGAAAGTTTACAATTTCCCTTGGGCTGGCCCCACATCACGGGTTCTTTCAGCATTCGAGGCAGGCTAGGACTGAGAATTAGTTACATTTTTAACTTGGAGCTAGTTATAAACAAAACTCAACTTCTATAATTCTATTCTTAGAACGTTCCTCGATAAATTATCTTTGAAGATATATATAATTATATCTATATACCACCCAACGGGCTATTTTTCCCTCGTCCAAAACAATTTGTTTTCTTTTCTCCATTATTCTCAATATATTGGCGCCTAAAATAGGTGTGACGTAAATAAAACGCTAAGATAACCTCTCTGTTTTGACCTACGTACGTCAGTCAGGGATATCGATTAGGTAATTTAATGATTTAGAGATTGGTTATATTAATTAGTAGGGTTATCTTTGTCATAGTGGTAACACTAGTAACTCTTCTACATACAAGCGTATGCCGCGCGGTATGTATGCGCATCGTGTATGTACGCAAGACATGCAAGCAGATGAAAAAGATTCATTCTCGTTCATTCTTATCCGCTTATACATGTGTTGTGTAGTGGTTGTGTATGTGTCGCAGTAAGATAGATAAAGCCGTTATATAGTTATAACCCTAGGGATATAATTATATGTCGTAACATAGTTAAACGAAAGCGATTAATTGCTATCTTACTAGGAATATAACTATAATACGTTACTAGTTTAGTGATATAATTATATGACTGGATTCAGTTTAGTGAAATTATTGTAGCCAGGATTACGGCGGTGCGGCGGAGGTATAGTTATAACCCTAGTTATATAATTATATCACTGGATTAAACTTAGTCTAGGGATATAATTATAATACGTCTCTAGTTAAGTAATATAGTTATATTACTGGATTAAGTTCAGTAGTATAATTGTAGCAGTGTAGTGCGGGGGTGCAGTGGAGACGGGGGCGGGAGCTTACCCGCTACCACAAGGCAGTCGTTCGGCATCAGTTGTCGTTCACGTCACGGTTGAGTTTTCGTGCATAATTATTTATTGAATTTTCACCACTTTTTCCTGTGATATCGTTATGTTACGGCATATAATTATATCCCTAGGGTTATAACTATACCTCCGCCGCACGGCCGCACTCCTGCCTACAATCATTTCACTAAACTGAATCCAGTCATATAATTATATCACCAAACTAGTAACGTATTATAGTTATATTCCTAGTAAGATAGCAATTAATCGCTTTCGTTTAACTATGTTACGACATATAATTATATCCCTAGGGTTATAACTATATAACGGCTTTATCTATCTTACTGCGACATATGCACACGACACGCAATATACATGTCGCAGTAAGATAGATAAAGCCGTTATATAGTTATAACCCTAGGAATATAATTATACGTCGTAACATAGTTAAACGAAAGCGATTAATTGCTATCTTACTAGGAATATAACTATAATACTAAACTAGTTTAGTCATATAGTTATATGACTGGATTCAGTTTAGTGAAATGATTGTAGGCAGGAGTGCAGCGGTGCGGCGGAGGTATAGTTATAACCCTAGGGATATAAGGGAGCGATTCAGAACCATCTTACTAGGAATATAATTATAATACGGTATTTAAAATTGCAAACGGGACTTAATCGCGTATTACTATGTATTAAGTCCCGTTTGCAATTTTAAATATGTGTAAAAATCGTGAAAGTTTAAATCAGTGTTTTATAATACGTATAGCGGGACGATTTGGAATAACAACACCGTCACTGACGTTAGAACAAAGTTTATTTTGTATCGATCCGAACATAGTTCACAAGGTTTGGTTACTAAACAAACGAATCCAAGCTATATTAGTTAAAACGTAACAGTTAGGGCATGCTCCCGGTATTTCCCGGGAAATCCCGGTAATTTAATCGCGGTAAGCAAATTTAAACCCAACATTCAAAATGACAAGGTTGTAATTAGGTACGAGTTCAATTTGTTATGACTTATGATAAACATTAAGATTAAACTGACAAACAACGTCAAACTCGTAACGGAAAAAGTATCGTCCAAGTAACCAGTCAGTATTAATACCCCTAAATACTGAAAAAGGTAAGCAACCTCTAGCAATGCGATATACACAATGTCGCATTACGAATACAATAGAATGGGCACGTAAAAAATAACTAATAATACAAATTAAACAAAAAATATTACCCCCATCAAGATATAGCTCAATCGATTCTACTCTCGATTCTGAACAAACTGATTTCAGGTTTTTAGTGTTAAGTGAAACACGGTGTATAACTATATTACTTAACTAGAGACGTATTATAATTATATCCCTAGACTAAGTTTAATCCAGTGATATAATTATAAAACTAAACTAGTAACGTATTATAATTATATTCCTAGTAAGATGGTAAGGAATCGCTTTCGTTTAGCTATGTTACGGCATATAATTATATCCCTAGGGTTATAACTATACCTCCGCCGCACCGCCGCACTCCTGTCTACAATCATTTCACTAAACTGGATCCAGTCATATAACTATATGACTAAACTAGTTTAGTATTATAGTTATATTCCTAGTAAGATAGCAATTAATCGCTTTCGTTTAACTATGTTACGACGTATAATTATATTCCTAGGGTTATAACTATATAACGGATTTATCTATCTTACTGCGACATACATACCGCGCGGCGTACGTTTGTTAGGATTATACAGGAGCGAAAATGCTAAAATGGAAAGGAGTCCTTCTTTTAATTAGGGGATTCTAGTTTAATATACTAGTGTTATTAACTAGATTTATCGAAAAAAAATTGTCCATTAAAAACAACTCAGATAAAAGATATTGCGAAAAAATGTTTCAAATCGAGGTTCCGACTGTTTCCTCCTTCAAAACTTGCCTTTGTACATAACCGTTATAATTATTCTCTGTACATGTAATTTGTTCTGTACAATAAAGTGTTTACTACTACTACTACTACTACTACAAAACTTAATCAATCGTTCAAATTTGAGAATCTGAATAACAATGAAATAATCTGTGTCGGACCGTTTAGTTTTTTTGGCTAATTGCCCCCAATTTTGAGTACCACACCTTTTTTGCGCTATAATCAATAAGGCCATTTTTGGGAATTTTTGATGGGCTAGCGTCTTTAAAAATAAGAATATCAAAAAAATCAAAACGGTCCGACACAGATAAAAATAATATTAATTTGGGTTGAAAAATCATTGCTCTATCTGCAAAAACCAGGAAGGAAATAGTCGAGAGCGTTTGTATGGATATTTGACCACTCCGTATCGTCTTAGAAGAGTTAGTCTTATACTGTGCCTTTGTACACATTTATTACAAACTGCCATATTAGATAAGGGACTGACTCGTGACAGGACAGGTTCTGTACACTTTCACAAATGTATATATACTCGTATCAAAGTTTTGTTATGTTAGCCACGTCAACAAGTATCAAAATATTCGGTCCGCCGACGGTTCTAAGTAAACTGTATGTGAATGATATATGTATACACATGGAATATGAAGCCGACATTGCAACCGCAGCGCATGTATTATGATAGAGATACATATAGCTACCCATATATATGCAGCCTGTCACAAACACATGGTTTAATATTGATATGTATGTAGTTGCCGCTGAATAGATTATGGTACCTAGATTAGATAGAAATTGCATTGTGATTTTTGTGATAAGTAGTACCTATCAACTGAATCCCCTGAGTATGGCTTTATTAATTTCTTTTCATCACACTCCCACAGTAAATCCATGCACGCAGGTGGAGCGGGAGTTAAAGAAAATTGCAAACTCGAGTCTTTAAATCGCTCCGGCAAGCCGTCGCGATTTACCTTACACTTAGTGCAATATTTATTTTCTGCTATTTTTTACTATTTTTCGCTCAATCTGTCTTTTATCATATTATCATAAATATCAATATCTGGGCGACCGAGCTTCGTATATCACGCCTTTAGATAAAAAAAAAACTTATAAATACAAAAACAAAAAAAATACAAAAAACAAAAACTTAATTTCTGGCCGGGATTCGAAACCCTGACACCTACGATCTATCTGCGTACATTAGACCGACCTCGTGCGACTGAGCTACGCGGAATCGATGCGCGCGCGGCGAAATTAACGACCATATTTTACGTTTACAAACGCGAAAGAAAAACTCATGAAAACTCGAAAATTCGCGTTTTCCGGGATCTAAGGCTACGCTAAAACCCCCACATAACAAATTTCAGCGAAATCGTTAGAGCGGTTTCCGAGATCGTCGGTATATATAAATAAATAAATATACAAGAATTTCTCGTTTAAAAGTATAAGGTATAAGATAATATGTGACGTTATCTGGATAAAGGGACCTTATTGTTGATGGCGCTTACGGCGTTATGTTATGAGCGATGTTCGTGTACAAATACGACGCCGCGGGACGTAAGCGCCATCGACAATAAGGTCCCTTTACCCATATAATGTCACAATCTGGGCAACTGCCCTTGGTCGAGGCGCCAAACTCGGCCATTAGCCCGGCCCCTGGGGAAGTAGAGCTACCTTCTCTGCTTCCCACTTGGGTAATTCTTGCTCAGCGCGTCCCAGCCGCGGGGGTGGGCACCCTTTATTTCAGTAGGCCGGAATAAAGAGGTGGCGAAGTTCGAGCGAGGACCCAGTGCCGTGGGGTATATCGCGGCCCCGTGCCCAGGGTTACGGGTGAAGACTTCAACGGCTGCGAAGGCGGAGACAAAGGGATGTCGGTACGGCGGAGCAGGCGGAAGAAGCACAAACCCCAATGAAAAGCTGCCCTTACATATTAAGGTACCAGGTGGACATTGGAGCTGCGCTGCCAGGCAGGGCAACGCAGTAGGGATGGCGCGGAAATCACTCCTGGTGTGACCCCGGCTCCCAAGCTCTTCAGAAGAGTTACTGCCTTGGCGTCAGGTGGCAACCGGCCGTAAAACCCCACGCCAACACAAATATCTCCTCACATGAAATGCACAAAGAAATGAGAAAGGGCAATAAGGCTAGGGCGTACCCCGGAAGCGACGCAAATGCGAATACGGAGATTCTCGATGCAAGTACCTCTAGGGCGTTCCCCCAAAGCGACGGACAACGAGACAAGAATAAAAATTCGCATTTGAATATAAGTAAGATAAGACTCGCAACCTGGAACTTGGGGTCTCTTACGGGAAGAAGCCAAGAATTGAGCAATACACTTAAAAGAAGAAGCATTAATATCTGTTGCCTCCAGGAAACAAAATGGAAGGGCTCAAAATCAAAAGACATCGGCAACGACTACCAGGTTCTGTATCATGGTACAGACAATAAAAGAAATGGGGTGGCGATTGTTTTGGATAAATATTTTAAAACCCGCATAATCAACATCACGCGGAAAAGTGATCGGATACTGGCCGTTAAATTGGCTTTGGATGACCAGCAAGTTACCAACATTATTTCAGCCTACGCTCCACAAACGGGCTGTTCAGAAAAAGAAAAAGCAGAATTCTGGGAGGACCTGGATGATGTGATGCACAACATACCACAAAACGAACTGAAAATAATAGGAGCAGACCTAAATGGCCACGTAGGAGCAACTAACACATCGGCGGCCCACGGAGGTTATGGAATAGGTGAAACCAACACGCAAGGGGAATATATCCTGGAATTTTCTACTAGACATGCCCTATCAATTATAAATACCAATTTCCAAAAAAGGAAGAACATCTACTCACCTACAAAAGCGGGGGACGTAAGTCACAAATAGACTACATCTTAGCAGATATGGTGGTTAAGACGAAATTCAAAGATTGTAAGGTAATTCCGGGTGAGCCCCTCGCAACACAACACCGCCTTCTGGTTGCCGTCTATACCTTGCCAAAGCCGATAAAACACATCGTTGATAGAACACCAAGGACGAAATGGAAGGATCTGAATGGCCCCAAAGGCATACAACTAAAGAATGCAGTAATAGAATACCTCGAAACAGACATTAGCGTAAACTACAGTAGTGCTGAACATATGTGGTCTAAATTCGAAGCAAAATGTAGAGCTACAGCCGGAACCATCCTCGGAATTTCTAAAGGACCTTTCGGAAGCGGTAAAGATCCAAACTGGTGGAACGACACGGTAAAAGACTCCTTGGCCAGCAAAAAAGCGTGTTTCAAAAAGTGGCAAAGATCGCAACTTCAAGAAGACAGAGACCAATACATAGAAGCAAAGAAGAACGCAAAAAGATGCGTGGCACAACAAAGAGCACAAAGCAATACAAATTTCTACAATAGTTTGGAAAATGCTAAAAATGCAGACGATGTAATTAAAATAGCGAAATCGAGACACAGAGCAACAATGGATATAAAAATAAATAAATATATAAAAAATAAAGATAGCAAAATTTTAACAGATAATACCCAAATTAGAGAAAGATGGTTCGAGTATTATGAACAACTTCTTAACGAAGAATTCCCAAACGAAGACCCGATGCCATGCAAACCCACATATGGACCAGTGCCCGAAATAGAGAGTGGTGAAGTTAAACATGCAACGATGAAAATGAAAAGTAAAAAGGCTGCAGGGCCAGACGAGATCCCGGCGGATCTTTGGAAAGCTCTCGGACCGATAGGCGTAGCATGGCTTACGAAGCTATTTAATATCATCCTGGCCACGAAAAACATCCCGGATTCATGGCGTCAAAGCTTTTTAATACCGTTCTACAAGAACAAGGGCGATGTCGCGCAGTGCGAAAACTATAGAGGAGTAAAACTAACCTCACACACGCTTAAGATATGGGAAAGAGTTCTTAATAAACGAATTTCAAACATCTCTCAGACCTCTCCAAATCAGTTCGGTTTCACGGCTTCCAGGTCAACCACTGACGCAATACAAACTGTCAGGATTATGATGGAAAAGTTTCGAATAAATAAAAACGATTTGCATCTGACATTTATTGACCTAGAAAAAGCCTTCGACCGTGTGCCGCGGAAGCTAGTATGGGAGGCTCTGCGTGCCCAGAATGTCCCTGAATATTACATAGAATTAGTAAAAGACATGTATATCAAGGCCAGCACGAGAGTGCGAACACTAGCAGGCTTAAGTAGAGCTTTTGAGGTCAAGGTCGGCGTCCATCAAGGATCCGTGCTCAGCCCGTTGCTGTTCAATCTAGTCATGGACTACCTTACGAGAAATATACCATCTCCACTGCCATGGACCATTTTGTACGCGGACGATATAGTCCTAGCCGCCGACACCGCTACAAATTTGCAGGAACTTCTGAATCTGTGGACACAAGCACTTGAGAAGCACGGCCTGAGAGTTAGTAGGAGTAAAACGGAATACCTGAAATGCCCTTTCAGCAGATCTAATACACCGGAAACCATCTATATTGGAGACGCGCCGGTTCCATCTGTAGAAAAATTTAAATACCTAGGCTCCATACTCACATCCGATGCGAATGTCGACGATGATGTGACACATAGAATAAGCGTCGCATGGCAAAAGTGGCGATCGCTGACAGGTGTACTGTGCGACCCACGGATCCCAATAAAAATCAAGGGAAAAGTCTATAAAACGGCTATTCGTCCCGCGCTACTCTATGGATCAGAATGCTGGACAACAAAGAAAATCCATAAACAAAAGGTACATACTAACGAGATGAAAATGCTTAGATGGGCGGGAGGTGTAACCCGGCTAGACCGAATCCGAAACGAATATATACGTGGTAGCTTCAAGGTTACACCAATCGCAGACAAGCTCGATGAAAACCGCCTTCGTTGGTATGGCCACGTTAAACGACGGGAAAACGATCACATAGTCCAAGTAGCACTCAATCTACCAGAGACGCCAAGAGGTAGTGGCCGTCCCCCAGATACCTGGTGGAAAAGCATAGAAAGAGAACTCAAGAAAGCCCAGGTGCCCCAACAGACAACCCAAGATCGTAGAACTTGGCGCAGGACTGTGAGGAGACCCGACCCCAAATAATGGGATCAGGAGAGGATAAAGAAGAATCTGGGCAACCGAGCTTCGCTCGGTTCTGTTTCGTATCCTTGACATGTGTCGCCATCTAGTTCAAAAATGAATAGTACCTACATCGAGCGAAAGAATTCTCAGCCTTAACAACACAACTACTCCACACGAGATGGCGCGCATTTCGCCACAAAAACTCAAATAGTGTATTTTTCTATTCGTTTTAGCCTTGACCTGTGTCGCCATCTAGTGTTTGCAATAAATAGTACTTACATCAACCGAAAGAATTCTGTCTTAACAGTACAACTACTGCACACGAGATGGCGCGCGAAGAAAAACGCATGAAAACTCGAAAATTCGCGTTTTCCGGGACCTAAGGATAAGTTAGACCGATTTTTCACCCCCAAAAACCCCCACATAACAAATTTCTGCGAAATCGTTAGAGCGGTTTCCGAGATCGTCAGTGTAAATAAATATATATATAAATAAATAAATAAATAAATAAATAAATATACAAGAATTGCTCGTTTAAAAGTATAAGATATTCATATTATCACTTCACAAGCTGTCGAAAGATTTTTATCATTATTATGTACTTGTGAGATGTTTTGTTTACCGGTCCGAGAGGCACAAAACATCTCAATTAACAGAGAAGTTGGGAACTGCCTTCGTAATAAAGTTTTAATTGGTGCTTTCGGGCATTACAGCATGGTTCTAAAGGGAAGACCTTGGCCTGACTTTAATGTTACCTATATTGTCTGTGCAATACGGTGTACTTAACACGATGACACAATTTTGACAGTGTATTCCTGGGCTTTACAGATATACAGATATCTTATACTATTAAACGAGCAATTCTTGTATATTTATTTATTTATTTACGATCTTGGAAACCGCTCTAACGATTTCGCTGAAATTTGTTATGTGGGGGATTTCGGGGGTGAAAAATCGATCTAGCGTAGCCTTAGATCCCGGAAAACGCGAATTTTCGAGTTTTCATGAGTTTTTCTTTCGCGTTTGTAAACGTAAAATATGGTCCTTAATTTCGCCGCGCGCGCATCGATTCCGCTTAGCTCAGTCGTACGAGGTCTGTCTAATGTACGCAGATAGATCGTAGGTGTCGGGGTTTCGAATCCCGGCAGGGGCGGCTCACTCCGCGATTCTATCGCCGCGCTACAAGTACATCCTGGCGGCCGCGAGTTCGCGGCCTACTCAGGGGTGGGGCGCGTTCTCACGGAATGCATGTTCGCACTTTCTATTGTTACTTTACGTCGCGAGGTTTTTTTAAGCGATACCTGCGTGTGGAGTGGCTAAAAAAATAGACATATTGAATAAAATAAATACCATAGGATATTCTTACACAGATCTACTACTGATTAAGTCCCACTGAAAAGTTCATGGCTTGTGAATCTTGTGATGTTGGAACTTGAACAAAAATATATAAATACTGTATATGTACCTAGAAATTACCCAAGACTTGAATATAATAGTATAACATTTTATGTGAGTATTAATTCGTTTTAATCCATAGGTAACCCTATCACCGGACGCCGCGCACGTGCGGCTCGTTTCTTTGTAAGAATGTTGTAGGTATTTAAAAAGGCGGCATTTCGTGAACATCAAAGCAGTGGGCCTTCTGTACTTGTACTATTATATATTCTGTGATCCCGGCCAGAAATTAAGTTTTTGTTTTTTGTCTTTTTTTTTTGTTTTTGTATTTATAAAAGTTTTTTTTTTATCTAAAGATGTGATATATTAAAATAGAACCGAGCGAAGCTCGGTCGCCCAGATATTACAGAATTTATTGGTAAATAAGTACATTTACAAGTCATAAATTTCATTAAAACAATAAAGATTATTATTAACAACAATAAGTTAGGTATTAAGTTAGGATTATGGATCAATGATGAATGATCTTTATCATGCCTTTAAAGTAAAGATGCAACGAATAGTTGTTTGGCCGGATACCGGATACCGAATATTCGGCCCAACCATCGGCCAGCAGTAAAATAATAAAATACTGCTGTCCGAATATTCGGACAGCTTACTTACTTTAAAGCAGGGGTCTCCAAACTGTTTTCACTGAGGGCTATATATGTCGCCACAAAACGCTTCGCGGGCCGGACTGTATGATTTCGCGTTTCGCGTGGGGTGTTCGCGAGCCGGATTGGGACGCGTCGCGGGCCGGATTTGGCCCGCGGCCCGGGGTTTGGAGAGCCCTGCTTTAAAGAATACGTTACTCGACAGAGTAAAACTGTAGCACAGCCTAGACCTCCCTGCCCAGACGTGTAGACACACCTTTATACACACGTCTGTGAACGCCTTAACATTCATAGCATTTCATACACCCACCAGTCATCACATTCACTCAACCAATCATTCACACACTCTTTTTTTATTTTATAAATGGGCTTACTCTTGACCACAGACTAGCCAAAGGCAAAGACGTGGCCTACGATGGAGTGAGATCGCCCAGAAGATGCCTGTTCACCCTTGATTTGAAGGTTGCCGGGTTATATGAGCTCGGAAATATAGCCGCCGGCAAGGAATTCCACTCCTTGGCAGTGCGTCCCACACTCGCATGGACCATATTATTCAGTCCGAATCCGTTTGTCTTTGAATGAAGATGTAAGGTCACGACATTGCTTAATCATGTGTAAGTGTCATTACCCTATTCATAGTTCTTTGTTTTGCGTAAATCACGTTGACCATCATCGGTTATACGTGGCGCCCAACGCACCTAATTTATGGTACCAGTATACTAACCGTTTGAGAGATGTTAATTTATTTTGCCTAAAATCCACAACTCATGGTGTATGTTCTGATAATATATGTATAGGTAAAAAAATATTGTTTTTTCTTAGCAATTAGTAGGTTTTCAATAAGAATAATCTTATTCAATTGTTATAAAAAGGGTACACCTAATTAATATTTTATTATTAAAAAAATATTCAATCATAATACCTAGATTGGTTGTTATCAGCTTTTAATTTATTTATTTCCCATATATTTAGGTACGCAAGATACACTTATGTCCGTCAGTTTTTCCTTATAACTAAAACAACTGTTATTAGTTACTAATAACTACTTTCAGGCGGTAGGTAGGTACTTTAAATTTTCTACTGAAACAAACTCGAGCTTGCCTCACTTTATAGTTGTAGCTTCGTAGTCGTGATTTAGACGAACGCAATTTCCATTACAATATTTTCTGCTATCCAAGATTGGTGCCTAATTATTCTAAGTACCTAACTGAGACGTCGATAACAAGTAATTTGATTCTCTTTCAATTTTGATCAGCTTTCAAATATCAGTTACTGTCAATAGTTAGGTACTACTGATACTTGAAACTACTGTAGTGGTGACATTTGAAAGGTGGAAAATACCTAAGTATACACCTAGGTATTTTTCTTCCCAAGCCCTAATGCGCGTCTAGAAAACAAGAACGGAATGGGGAAAATATTGGCTTTGTACAAAGCTCTTTGTGCTGAGTGGGTACTATGTACTGTTATATTTGTTTATTGTCACTGTATTGTTCCAGTATAATAGAATGCCTCGCACTTTTCCCGAGCAATATACATGTGGCTTTACTTGATCGTTTTTATGCTTCTTTTGTCGTTATATGCGGAGGTATGTTAGGAGGCTTTACTAGGTTTTTTGATGTGCTAAGTATGTAGATTCCAGCGTTAGAAACAGACAATTATTAGAAATAATTCGCTATATATTCGGCTTACCGTGTCAGTGCCACTACCTTTAGTGTCCCCAATATTTATATTATTTATATTACATTATATTATATTATATGGTGAGGTGAAAAATGTAGGTACAGGATACCTCACCTCACCATGTCACGGTCACTGATTATAACATTTATTCCAACAGTTCGTGTTGTAACTAAACAGCCAAGCCGTTGCCGTTCTTTGAGATGGTAGTAGGTACGTTCTTTTTGAAACAAAAATATGTACTATCAGCTGTAAAAGTGCATGGCAAATTAATCAATGAATTAATGTATAATGTCTCCATGCACTTTTACAGCTGATAGTACATTACCCACTAACCTAATCACAAAATTAAAATTTAGAAAAAACCCCCGACAGAGTGGACCGATTTCATGAAACAATGGCTACGTACGAACACTCCCGACTAACTCAGCTTTCAAACAAAAAAAAAACTAAATCTAAATCGGTTCATCCGTTCGGGAGCTACGATGCCACAGACGGACACACACACAGACAGACAAACAGACAGACACGTCAAACTTATAACACCCCGTCGTTTTTGCGTCGGGGGTTGAAAATGGAGTTGAATGAAGTTACTAAGTATGGAAATGTTGGAGATTCAGGGATAGAGAGAAATTGACGCAATTTTAGAAAAAATTTCTGTTATTGTCATATTGTTGTGCCATAATGAAATTCCTGGCAAAATTCTCCGCCCAATCAGCATGCTTGTTTGTTCAGTTCGATTCTCGAAGGCCCTCAGAAATGAAATCGAGTAATAAACTTTGTTTCAACTTTCTGTCTTTGATTGTGTGTGGACTTTACAGTTAAGTATTATGTCGTAGCTTTTCTACGAGTATTAAGACAACATATAGATAGATAAAATTATAGAACATACCAGTGTTAAACTGCTGGCACGGCAGTAGACCTCAGGCACCTCTCGCTACTAGATGGTGTGCTCAAATTGTTGCACCCATGCGATTAAAACTGCACGAGGCCATCCGCTTGGCGTGAAGCCTATGGAGGGACCTAGTCTTCAACAGAATGACATGATGTCATGATCCTCAGCATTGAGGGAACGACTAAAGAAGAAGAAGAAACTGCTGGCAGCCATTCTCGTCGTACTTCCTGTTATACTTTTAAACGAGCAATTCTTGTATATTTATATATGTATAATAATATATCGATCGACGATCTCGGAAACCGCTCTAACGATTTCGCTGAAATTTGTTATGTGGGGGTTTTCGGGGGCGAAAAATCTATCTAGCGTAGTTTTAGATCCCGTAAAACGCGAATTTTCGAGTTTTCATGCGTTTTTATTTCGCGTTAGTAAACGTAAAATATGGTCGTTAATTTCGCCGACCGCGCGTCGGCTCCGCGTAGCTCAGTCGTACGACGTCGGTCTAATGTTCGCAGACAGATCGCAGGGTTCCGAATCCCGGCCAGTTTTTTTTTTGAGTTTTTTTTATCTAAAGACGTGATATAATAAAATAGAACCGAGCGAAGCTCGGTCGCCCAGCAGGGCAATCATGGTCGCGCGATAAATGATAAAACATCGGGCCGTCCCTATCGCACTTATAAATAGTGCGGTAGGGACGGCCTGATGTTTTATCATTTATCGCGCGACCATAATTGCCTGCCAGATATTAATATATTAATACATCGTAGCTACCTAAGTAAACATCTATATGTGGCGACTGGCGTACTATTTCTAAAGGGTCCTTAAATATCCATATGCTTATTATATTGACCTTTATGTGATAGACGGATACATATGTATGAGTAATGCATATTTCATACAGGATGTATAGCATATCAAAGAGGGTTCACCAGACCGGCGAAGGCAATTTACCTACCGTTTTGATTTTGAGTAAGACGCAACACAGGCCTTACACAGCCCGTTTTAATAACTTGAGGACACATTTTCCGTTGAATTATATTATGGTAATTAATTATTCAAATCTTAAAAGCGGGACTTCTGGTAATTACAATTACGCCTTGTGGATATATTATGTAAGGTGAAGTAAATCTTTTGCTACTTAGAACGCTTATGTATTTAAATTATAACCGTTTATTTTTTAAACCGTTTATTATTTTGCCCTTTAAAATGACTTTGCCCACCTCTTGTAAAAGAGCAATAACTCGTAAATAATTTTTTAGTTGTTACACAGGATTAAAACGAAAATATATCGGAGTTAATTCGCTATTAAGTGCTGTACTGTTTTTTTTATGGGATAGGAGGCAAACGAACAGACAGGTCGCCTGATGGTAAGCGATCTCTGCCGCCCATGGACACCAGAAACACCAGAGGTGTTGGAGGTGCGTTGCCGGCCTTTAAGATGGGTGTACGCTCTTTTCTTGAAGATATACTGTGGCGCGAGAGGCATGTTAAGACGATACGGTAGGGGTCAATTCTCCATACAAACGCTCTCGACTATTTCCTCCCTGGTTTTTGAAGATAGAGCAATGATTTTTTCAACACAGATTGTTATTATTTTTATCTGTGTCGGACCGTTTTGATTTTTTTGATATTCTTCTTTTTAAAGATTCTAGAGCCAATCAAAAAAATTTCAAAAACGGCCTTTTTCATTGTGGCGCAAAAAAAGGTGTGATACTCAATATTGGTAACAATTAACCAAAAAAGCTAAACGGTCCGACATAGATTATTTCATTGTTATTCAGATTCTCAAATTTCGTTCCGATTGATTAAGTTTTGGAGGAGGAAAGAGTCGAGAGCGGAACCTCGATTTTAAAGATTTTTTTGAAATATCTTTTGACTGAGTTGTACTTAATGGACAATTGTTTTTCGATAAATCTAGTTAATAACACTTGTATATTTAACTAAAATTCCCAAGTTAAAAAAGGGGGGTTCCTTTCCATTTTAGCATTTTCGCTACCTTAAAGGGCAAAGTTGTAAACTTTTACGATACTGAGCTAAATTGAAAATGTGAAATAAAGTTCCACTTTATAATAATTATTTATTACCAACGAGCTATATTATAATAATTATTTGTTACCAATTAGCTATATACATACATAATATATTGTGTCATGACTTCTACATAATACGAGTATGACTTGTTATCAAAATATTCGCAAATAAGGAGATCATGACGGATTCAAAATTATATAAAAATAGCTTTTGTCTCGCGGCTTCGAGAGACAAAAAGTAGCCTATGTCACTCTCCATCCCTTCAACTATCTCCACTTAAAAATTTTCGACAATACGTCGCTCCGTTTTGCCTTGAAAGACGGACAAACAAACAGATATACACACTTTCCTATTTAAATATAGATCTAGATATAGTCCCATTTATATATAGATCTAGATTTATATATTAAATAGTATGGATCTATTAAGAGCGTTATAACATTTCGGCGTCGGGCGAAATTAGGTATTTTACCCGCCGCGCGAGCCCAATATGCCGACCCTTTCTAGCACGTCTTATCACTCGCTCGCACTACAATAATGGACAAAACAATCTTGATCCTTCCTATGGAATTTTGATAACAACCACAATCTACTATCTCGATATAAACTTTTGATTTCTAATAAACATTATTTTGTACGAAAAGACTAGAATATAGCGCAAAATAATATTAATTACGTTAAAATTTATTTAAAAATTTAAAGTAATAATTATAAACTGTGATCATATTTAAGTAGATCCCATCCCAAATGTTTGCTTTTGTTATATGATAAGTATTAGAGTAAAGTATATATTAATATGATGATAAAATAAGTCAAATATAATTCTAATTACTTCAAGGTGTTACTCAAGGTCTGATGATGGAGAGAGATTGTGGTCACCAAAAATCAACTCGCATATTTGAATAACATAAAAAAACGAAGTGGTTCAGTTACATGGGTTTATTGGTACCGGTGACCACCATCTGGCTCCAACATCAGACCCTCAGTACCACCTCTTGTCAAAGGTCTTATTAAGAAGAAGTAAGAACCCAATGAGCCTGATTACTAAATGGTTTAGTTACATGGATCACTGGTACTGGTGACCATCATCTGGCTCCATCATCAGACCATGAGTACCACCTCTTGTCAAAGGTCTTATTGAGACGATCCCAATGAGCCTAAAGACGATGTGGTTTAGTCATATGGTTCATTGGTACTGGTAACCACCATCTGTCTCCATCATCAGACCCTGAGTACCACCTCTTGTCGACGGTCTTATTGAGACGATTTCAATGAGCCTACATACGAAGTGGTTTAGTTCCATGGTTCATTGGTACTGGTGACCACCATCTGGTCCCATCATCAGACCCTGAGTACCACCTCTTGTTAAAGGTCTTATTGAGATGAACCCAATAAGGCTAAACACAAAGTGGTTTAGTCATATGGTTCATTGGTACTGGTGACAACCATCTGTCTCCATCATCAGACCCTGAGTACCACCTCTTGTCAAAGGTCTTGTTGAGACGAACCCAACGAGCCTAAACACGAAGTCGTTTACTTACATGGTTCACTGGTACTGGTGACCACCTTCTGGCTCCATCATCAGATCCCGAGTACCACCTCTTGTCAAAGGTCTTATTGAGACGATCCCATTGAGCCTAAATACGAAGTGGTTTAGTCATATGGTTCATTGGTACTGGTGACCACCATCTGGCTCCATCATCAGACCCTGAGTACCACCTCTTGTCAAAGGTCTTGTTGAGACGAACCCAACGAGCCTAAACACGAAGTCGTTTACTTACATGGTTCACTGGTACTGGTGACCACCTTCTGGCTCCATCATCAGATCCCGAGTACCACCTCTTGTCAAAGGTCTTATTGAGACGATCCCATTGAGCCTAAATACGAAGTGGTTTAGTCATATGGTTCATTGGTACTGGTGACCACCATCTGGCTCCATCATCAGACCCTGAGTACCACCTCTTGTCAAAGGTCTTGTTGAGACGAACCCAACGAGCCTAAACACGAAGTCGTTTACTTACATGGTTCACTGGTACTGGTGACCACCTTCTGGCTCCATCATCAGATCCCGAGTACCACCTCTTGTCAAAGGTCTTATTGAGACGATCCCATTGAGCCTAAATACGAAGTGGTTTAGTCATATGGTTCATTGGTACTGGTGACCACCATCTGGCTCCATCATCAGACCCTGAGTACCACCTCTTGTCAAAGGTCTTGTTGAGACGAACCCAACGAACCTAAACACGAAGTCGTTTACTTACATGGTTCACTGGTACTGGTGACCACCTTCTGGCTCCATCATCAGATTCCGAGTACCATCTTGATGTGTCTTATCATCTTGACCGTATTGTAATTTTCGCATATTTATCATCAGAACGTTGTAATACTTAAACATTCAAACATAACAAAATATTACAAAAGCAAATATTTACGGATCTAGGATCAAATTCGTTGGTCGCTGTTTACACACACACAATGCGAGGATAGCCCGTGTATAAACAAGGCGTCCGACCCACACAACGATAAATATTCTCGACAGGTTGATCTGTGTAAGTTGTCCCCCAATATTTATTTATTCTTATGTACTGATAACATAACTATGGTTTTCGATACTGACTCACTCTTTGACAGCAACAAACTTGTGCACATAATCCCGGCGCAAACAAAGTATCGCGTGTTCCATTGTGAGCACGGAGAAGCTTTCACTCTCCCGCGGCGCGTGGCGAGCTGGCGAGCAACAATGCCTGCCTTAGTCTGAAAGCAATATTGTACACGCGTTACTAGATATTTTCTTTATTTTACATACATACATACATAGGTACATACATACATACAATCACGCCTGTTTCCCAGAGGGGTAGGCAGAGATCACGGATTTCCATTTACTACGATCCTGACAAATCACTTTCGCTTCAAACACTTTCATAACGTTTCTCATACACGCTCGTCGGTTTCAAGTACTTCTGACCTGGCCTTTTTGCAATATTTCCCCGATTTGAACAAGAAAAGTTCGCCTAGGTCTTCCACTTCCAACTGACCCTTCCACTCTTTTTTCATATACTTTCTTCGTTACTCTCCTCTCATCCATCCTCTCTACATGCCCGAACCACCTTAACATACCCATCTCAATCTTTCTCACCACATCTACAACCACTCCACACTTGTCTTCTCTCTTATCACATAATTATTTACAGTGAGATCTGTATACCTAAGTATTGGGAAATTAACTTGCAAGGCTTGATCGGCATAGACATTTAGGTACATTGCATGCTAAATAAAAACTTGTAAATAGTGGCAAAGCACTCCAGCAAGAAAGGATAGATGTCGCTGTCACCTTAACTTAGGTACCTTCTAACTCCAGAATATCTACCTAGCCAAAGTGACAATAATACGAATGCTACGAAATGTAAGCGTTTCGTAGCATTCGTAGCTAGCTGCCTTACCGTGGCGTGACAGAGCCAGACCGTGTTTCGATGGCTACGAAGCGTCAACGATTCGGTTATGTTATGTAAGACGGCAGGCCCCGTAGCCAAATGGCATATCTGACGCCGCAGAAATGTAGTTTGACTCTGTCGCGCTAATACGCATGACCGATAGAGATAGACAGCTATCTATGAAATCTACGAAAGAGATATATTATTATAGTGAGCGTTTGTGTATTCGGCTACGCACAAGGGGTGTTACACGCACGTCGCCTTAATAGTACAACCTTTTTTGCAGAACCCTATGATATAGTCCCCTGAGAAAACCTCAAGTAAGTCATTTCACGAAGAAAATTCACAAAATATAGTTTATCTACGATGCTATTTTAAGATGATATGGCTTGAAATACATGTAAATGACGTTACATTAGCCTAAAAATGTTGCTAAAACGTGAAATCTCATTTGAAATTCAGCTCAAGGTTTAAGGCGTTTGAAATTAAATCATCGTTTGGAGGAATAAGTACGTGATATAAAGCGGAAGTGTCATTCTCATCGCCACAATAGTAATGGTGAAAGGAAAGTATGAACTATGCAGTTGAAAATTGCAATAGCAAAAAAAGTCTCACATCTGACCATTCTGCATAAAGAAGGAAAATTTTCCACACATAATTAATGGAACCTTGAAACCGTTCCACGGGGTCCACTTTCGCAGGGTGCTCTTGACTGAGCAGAAAAGCGGACCCTGGCACTAGATCGGGAAAACGCTAGGTTCAAAAAGATATGGAACCTTGAAACAATTGCGCTATGTACGACAAAATAGTAAACCACCAAAAGTTTTATGTAAAACATTGCCAAGACGAAACTATACAGCTTCCAAGCTTCTGCTTCTACAAGCTGTGACTTCAAAGACTATTGTTAACGCCTCGTCTTCGTTCGGGTATCTTCGGGAGCCGTCGCCGGCGCAATGCATGGTCCGGGGCCCCTTCGGGTGTCATTTAACTCACCTCATCCGCGTCCTCAAGATATTCTGTCCACCCCTACATTCGTGGACAACTGTGCCTACTTTAACTAAAAATATCTGGGCGACCGAGCTTCGCTCGGTTCTATTTTAATATATCACGTCTTTAGATAAAAAAAAACTCTTATAAATACAAAAACAAAAAAATGAAAAAAACAAAAACTTAATTTCTGACCGGCAGTTCGAAACCCTGACACCTACGATCTATCTGCGTACATTAGACCGACCTCGTGCGACTGAGCTAAGCGGAATCGATGCGCGCGCGGCGTTAACCCATATTTTACGTTTACAAATGCGAAAGAAAAACTCATGAAAACTCGAAAATTCGCGTTTTCATCTAAGGCTACGCCAAGCGATCGATTTTTCACCCCCGAAAACCCCCACAAAACAAATTTCAGCGAAATCGTTAGAGCGGTTTCACAAGATCGTCTTATATAAATAAATCAATAAATATACAAGTAATTTCGTTTAAATATAGATATAGCTTGGTCGTCTTGGGGCCATGAAATGCTGGGCAGTTCGATGCGAAGACTTGCCGGCACGTGTAATAATGCATAGGTCCACGCAGTTATCCCAGTGGAAACCCGACCCAAGCGTTGCGGTGAACGCACAAGCTTTCATAAATCAGTGACCAAATTTAAATTAGACATAGGAGGCGAAAATTAACAATACAGATAAACCCGAAACAAAAATGTAGTCCACGGTATCCCAGTGGACCCGAAGGTCCCGCTGCTTTCATAAAGTTGACCAAAATGGATAGAGATTATTTTTTAAGTCTGTTAAAAATCAAAATCATTGACTTTTCTAGGGCTCTGCGTAAATATATAAAAGAAGAAACTGACTAACTAACTGACTGACATATCAACGTACAGCCGAAACCGTTGGTCCTAGAGATTCCAAATTTGGCACAAAGGTTCCTTATGAGGTGTAGACGAGCACTAAGAAAATATTTTTCAAAATTCACATCCTAAGGGGGTGAAATAGGGGTCCAAAGTTCAACGTTTGAATACGGAAAAAGCTAGCTAAAATAATTTGGTTAGCTAACTTTACTGTAAGGTTGTAATTGGAACAGATGTAGGCAGTGCAAAATGAATTTCCTTCGTGTTTTCACGGAAACTCACGAGCGTCTCACGCTATTTCGGTCAACGTTAGTACTTATTGCATTGTAACTAACTAAAATAACAGGAAAAACATTTCACACTACGCTAATTATGTGTAAGGTACAGCGGGGCAATTCTCGACTGGGGGGGAAATGTAACTAATCCATTTTTTTCCATTATTATTATTGAGTTCTACATGTATCCACTGAACGCCTACAATATTTAACCGGTGTGACACTCTATTTAATAATGCAAACATTGTAAAACATGGAAAAAATGGACCAGTTGCCCCCAGTCGAGAGCTTATGTCTGACTATATAATTTACCTATTTCACAGCGCCAGATTACATTACACTGAAAGTGATTAGTACCAAGCTATTAGCCTCTAAGCTCGTGTAAGCCCAATAAACTATTCACGTTCCGCTAAACAAAGCACCGGCCCAATCGATGGCTCCGTTTAGTCAACATTTACTTAACCTATTTTTGGTTAGCATGTGTCATCCGTGCCATCTCATACATCCTTTATATAAGCAGCTTGAAAATACTGAATATGTTACTGATTTTTCAGTACAGATGGTGTTTTTTTTACGCACTAGTGCGAGAAGTGGTTCATTATATGGCAGGTCGTAACTTCGGAGGTCCATCTGTATTGAAAAACGTCGTTCGATACACGTGCGAAAAGGGAATTCGTAACTCGTGTCGATTAAAACACTCCCTTCGGTCGTGTTTAAATTTATCGCCACTCGTTTCGAAGTTCCTCTTTTTCGCACTTGTATCGAAATGTACTATTTTAACATATAGGTACCTACTTAAACAGTTTCACAGAAGATACTAATAGGCTTAATGTTGCGCAAGTAAAAGTAAAAATTAATCAATGTTATTTTGAATATTCGGATATTTTATAAATGGGACCAATGAGTGAATGGAAATGTCTATAAGTGTATACATATGGCTCCTGAGTTCTTCACTGGATACCGTAACAGGGAACGTTGCCGAGTGGCACAAACGCTCACGAAAAGAAACGCTCGTAGATATCTATCTCTATCGCGCTTGCGTATTGGCGCGACAGAGCCAGACTACCTTTCGCGGCGTTTCGTTTCCGTTTCGTGTCGTAGAAATGCCATTCGGCTACGGGTCCTGGGTACGTAGCCGAATGGCACAAACGTTCACGAAACGAAACGCTCGTACATATCTATCTCTATCGCTCGTGCGTATTGGCGCGACAGAGCCCGACTATCTTTCGCGGCGTTTCGTTTTCGTTTCGCGTCGCAGAAATGCCATTCGGCGGCGGCAAGACATGAACCACTTTACCATCTGCAGAGGGTGTTTTTTTACGCACTAGTGCGAGAAGTGGTTCATTATATGTCAGGTCGAAACTTCATTATATGTTCGGTCGTGTTTTAATGTATCGCCAATCGCCACTCGTTTCAGTCTTCCTTTTTTTGGCACTTGTATCGTAAAGGCTGCCAGAGCTCAACGAGGGTGCGGTGTGCTGATGACGGGAGGACTTACGGAACTAACTTGTTCCGTCTATTGTCCTTTGAGTCGTCGGCAACCCGAACCCTCCTTGGAACTTGTACACTCCTTTTTGCTGTGTACTTAACACAGCAAAAGGGAGTGTACAAGTTTCTAATGGGGTGGCAACGCGCATGTGACACTGTTTGAGTTGCAGGCGTCCATAGGTTACGGTGACCGCTTTACATCAGGCGGACCGTATACTTGTTTGCCACCGACGTAGTATTAAAAAAAAAAAAATGTACCTACTATTATAGTTTAATACAAAAACTGTTTACAATACGTACGTATTGTGTTTAAAGGAAGGCTCGCGTAAACACCGGCTTTTACATAATGATTGATTAGGGCGAGGTCAAGGGCGGGCCCAGGGACGCAGCCCGGGCAGGCCCTGGTTTGGGCCCTTAGCGCCTGGGGTTAGGGTGACAAGGCTATGTGTTGGTAAAAGATTACTTTTATAACTTGTTTTAACCCCAATAATGCTTAAATGGGACCAGGGTAGCCAAATGCACAAACGCTCACGATAATATATGTTTCGTAGTTATCTATCTTTATCGCTCTTGCGTATTGGCGCGACAGAGCGGGACTGAATTTATGTCGGCGACTTATAATAATAATAAATAAATAAATAAATATTGGGGGACACCTTACACAGATCAACTTAGCCCCAAACTAAGCAAATCTTGTACTATGGGTGCTAAGCGACGATATACATACTTAAATAGATAAATACATACTTATATACATAGAAAACACCCATGACTCAGGAACAAATATCTGTGATCATCACACAAATAAATGCCCTTACCGGGATTCGAACCCAGGACCGCGGCTCAGCAGGCAGGGTCACTACCGACTGAGCCAGACCGGTCGTCCAAACTTCCGTCGATGATTGCCATTCAGATACAGCTTTTTTTGTTTGTTTACTTGTTTAGGCAGTACACAAGAAGAGATATCCAAACAAGATAAACACAAAAAATATTTTGACATGAAATTTGGATATGTACACAAATATTAACGGTATTTGTCTGTTGTTTGTTATTTTACATTGCATTAAACTTTGATTATAAGTAAAGTAGATAATGGTGCTCCCATACTGGACTGTTATAAATGTTACAAAACACGGTAAGACAGAGACAACGCGCCATCGCCCAATCGCGCTGTCCCTTTCACATCGTGTTATATAACTTATATAACATTCATAACAGCCAGTGTCGGAGCACCAAGATTTTGGATTTAAAACTTTTTTTTGTGTCTTGTGGGTGGTCTTGTGGTAAAGACATTAGCCGCGTATGCAGAAGACTTGGATAAAATTTCCAGCTCGGTTATTTTTTTTTTCTTCAGTGTATGTATATAAGATGATTCGTATTTTAAAGAGATTACTTATCATACCCATTTCTTTTAGTAAAGTTGTGGTATGGTTATAAATAGAAATAATAATTATTTATTCGTGTAAATTCAGCGCTTCCAGCGCTGATCTTCCGATGCAACCATTCGGTGAAAAACGACGATCCGCGGCTAAAGCACAGTATAAGGATAAATCAGTAGTTAATCTCCGGCAGCGGCGACGCGGTCGTTACTACTGCGCAAGGTCACGCAGGGTTGTACCTGTGCTACTGTCCTACTCGTAGTAACTGTGTATGGCGCTATGCTAGTACCAACGCTCTTTCTACCTTTTTATCTAATAAAGATTCAAGTACGTGTTTGTTTCTTAAATACTGACGAAATCGTATTTACATAAAATGTTTGAATAGATGTTTGCACAATATTTAAGTAGGTACCAAACTTTCGAGCTAGATAGATCGCAGCATCTACCTAAATGTCGTTACAGATAAATCCTTATTGATTGTAATGTGTCATTCTAGCTTTAAATCTCACTTTTACGCCATTTACGTAAGCAATAATGTACCTAACACTGCAAAAATATAACACCCACTTACTTTTCTGGGTGTCTAGGAATTCTAAAGAACATTCTGACATTTCCGCATTTTGAGAACTGTTCTCCATACACCCATAAACACTACAGTAACGAAAATATGTCTTCGGTGCTGACGTGGCTAAAGTGTAGGGTAAACTCGCCTAATTCGGTGACAGGCCTAATTCGGTGATACAAGCTTTGAATCACTATTCCGAAAGACGATTTTTGGTTGTTTCACCGAATTAGGCGTGTCACCGAATGGTTTACTCTACCAACTACTTTTTACGCATGAAATAAAACTATGAAAACGGATTAAATCGCGTATAATGAATTTACAATATCACGACGAAGACTGTGAGGCATTTGTGTTGTACCTATGGTGTTGGACATTTGCAGTTTGTTTATGTCAATTTTGTGTAGATTAATTGATTACTTAATTGTTTTTTTAACATAGTACCTAATGGTAATTTTTTAAATATTGTGTAACTAGCTTTATTTATAGTGTGTGAACCTGCCTTAGAAATCTATATTATTTATGGTCATGGTTCGTTAATATTTCTTGTATGTGGGTAGTTGAGTAGCTTTTGCACATTGTAATTTTTTTTTCCTCAGTCACACGTTGACCACGAACGCTGTAAAGTGTTCGAAACGTCGGGATGAATTGTAAATTCATTATACGCGATTTAATCCGTTTCCATAGTTTTATTTCATGAGTAACTATCGCGATAACCGGAGACAATATTACTTTTTAACCGTCGCCTCATATCTCTCAAGAAGGACGGTTATCAAGTCGTCTGTATGTTTTTTTTTTTTTTTTTAATGTTTGTTCCTCGATATCTCCGTCGTTACTGGACCGATTCTGAAAACTTTTTGATTGAATGTATATGCATACAGATTGGTCCCATTTTTCTCAGAACCCAGTTCTGATGATGGAATCCTGGAGAAATCGAGGGAACTCCTCGAATCTGAAAGGCATACATATGGTGATTTTTGTGTTTTTAAAGGAACAGCATGTATTTAGGTACGGAACAGTGACATTTGCTGCAGTGGAACTGCTGATGATGGTCAGAACGGAACTCTTCAAATCTGAACGGCACGCTTATATTGATGACATGACATTTGGTGCAGTGGAATTGCTGATGATGGTCAGAACCGAACTCCTCAAATCTGAACGGCACGCTTATATTGACTTTGGTGTTTTTATAAGAACAGCATGCACTTTCGTCCAGAACAGTGACATTTGGTGCAGTGGAACTGCTGATGATGGCCAGAACCAAACTCCTCAAATCTGAACGGCACGCTTATAGTGACTTTGCCATTTTTATAAGAACAGCTTGCGCTTACGTCTAGAACAGTGACATTTGGTACAGTGGAACTGCTGATGATGGTCAGAACCGAACTCCTCAAATCTGAACGGCACGCTTATAGTGACTTTGGTATTTTTATAAGAACAGCATGCACTTACGTCCAGAACAGTGACATTTGGTGCAGTGGAACTGCTGATGATAGTCAGAACCGAACTCCTCAAATCTGAACGGCACACTCATAGTGACTTTGGTATTTTTGTAAGAAAAGCATGTATTTAAGTTCAGAACAGTGACATTTATTTAGTTATGTTTGTTAAGCATATTGAGTTTTCAAGTCAAAGTTTGTCAAGCTTCGATTTCTTATAATATAATCGGATTCATGAGGAATTGAGGAAACTCCTCAAACCTTAACGTTATACGTATATACTTAACTAGATTTTATTCTTAAGGAACAAAATACAATTTGTGCACTTTATCGTCACATGGTTATTTAATCATATGATTTGAATTAACTATGTTGTTGTTTATTTGTAATTTAGCAATTAATTTTCGAATTAATTATTTCAGAAAAAACACGATTTAATACTATAAGCTTAATACACAATACTATAATAAAAAACTCGATTAAATTAATATATTACTACCAATATATTACAACTATAATAATATATTTTTTCCATTAATTTTTATGAATGGAGGTTATTTCAGTTACAAAGTTGCTCAATGTGGTATTATGTAAACATTTAATTATTGAATAAGATTTCATTATACATTTTTTAACTTGAAAAAAACTGGATAATGCTAGTCTGGCTCGAACACCGAAGGTTACGTGTATATTTTACTATTTTTTTTCTCACAACTATATTAATAATCATGTATGGTGTAATACGATTTATTTTCCAAATTTCATAGTTTAGGTCAACCGGAAGTACCCTATTAATTTTGACTTCCTTGAGAGTGTAGATTTTTTTTCAACTCAATTAACCTATGTTGTATTTACTTAGAAATAAGGTTTTTTTACAGCTTCAAGGAACGGTACAGTACACTTGAGTATAGGGTTTTTTCCGAAATAAAGAATATTGACAAATTGATAAACGGATTGACAAGAAAGTACATAATTGTATAAGGGTTCCATTTTTCTTTTTTGATCCGAAAACGATAAACAATCTTTGTCACTCAAAACTTTGTGTGATTTCTCAAGTCAGCTTTTTTTTCATTTATTAAACATTTTATTTTCATTTATTTATTTTAAAATGTTTCCAGAAAGGATAGATAGATCATTATCACACAAAATTTCATACAAAACGATGTCTTACCAATGCAATGTTAAATCACTTGCTATTTTTTTGAGTTACTTAGCATAACTTTATCGTATTTCGATAGTTTGTAATATACGTTTACACGCACTGAACCCTACACGAAATTTTAAACAAGTTTTAAGAGAGTCATTTGTGTTGCCATCTAATAATTAAAGCATTAAAAGCAGTTTAAAAAAATACTTACACATTTCTACATAATCCAACATTCGCAAGTAGCTTTCACCAGAACCCGAAAGGCGACGGTTTTTTTTTCTTAAAAATTATTACGCCTCAACTACGCGCTCCTATAAAATATTTGACATTACAGATAACGTAGGAAAAGTTTATAGCAGTGTAAACAAGTAGGTACTCACCGAAGGACAAAATAAAGTTATTGGTGCGAAAATATTTACTGACGTGGAAACAAACTGTACATGAGCACAATAGGTCTTTGTTTTACGAAGGAGGCAAAGTTAAATAAATATATTGATACCCAAGCAATCGAAAATCGTTGCGAGGGTTTTAAGGGCATCTTCTGGGCGAGCTCACTCCATCGTAGGCCACGTCTTTGCCTTTGGCTAGTCTGTGGTCAAGAGTAAGCCCATTTATAATTAAAAAAAAAGACTTTCAAGGCACGTAGGTAAAATATGCAGGACCTCCTGGCAATCACACCGGAAGCAAGGGATTGGCTACTTAAATTGGATTTTATATGCATGTATAATAATTTAAATTTTAACAGGAACAAAGCCATACGACATAATAATAAGGCACGTAGGTTAAACAAATTTTCCACCGCGTGGAACACAACATTTTTCACAACACCAACACGAGGAAAATAATAACTGTAAATTATCGTATTAAAGCAAATTCATTAATTTATTAAACTTTCAAATCTACCAGCCAGCTTTGGGCATCATGTTAAAATTTATACATATGAAATTACTTTGCACTCTCGTGGATAAAATTAAAATTTCTCATACGTTTTTGCAATGTCAAGAGAGCTCTACCAGTTGGTTCTGGTAAAAATCATGTCACAAAGTCCTATGTGAAACAATGTAAGTTTCTGTATTATGAATTTTTAACTACTTACCTTGTTCCGACTTGAGCTTCGATGGGTAGGTTGTTTTTTTTAGAATGTCACGGAAACGAGAATTGGAAATTGAATGAGTTTTTGAAATTTGTAATCTAAAGGGCACATGTGAATGATATAGAATAGAAATAGCCAAATATTTAAAAAAGTCACACACGCTATTTAATCTATCAACATGTCATCCGGCACTATTTTTGATTTATTTAATTTTTACGTAGTAATTATGATGCAGTGGAAAAATAAATGTTGAATGGGCAAAGCCGTTAAGTTAATACCTAAGTATTATTCTTTGAAATAAAATGATTTAATAGGTACTTGAATTTTATAAATCCAGTAATAATAAAACTGATCTTAAAATAGAAAATGTTTTTCTCCGTAATTGGCCTTGTTTAGCACATCTGTGTGTTTCATTACAAACGGGCAGTGATAAATTAAAGTGGCTGTGATGGATGTAATAAATGATAGAAAACCTTATTTTGGTAATGAGCAATTAATTACCATTCACGTATTTATGTGATTGTTATTTATAATTAAATAAAAAAAACCGGCCAATAGCGTGTCGGGCCACGCTCAGTGTAGGGTTCCGTAGTTTCCCGTATTTTCTTCAAAAACTGTTCAACCTTTCAAGTTCAAAATAATTTTCCTAGAAAGTTTATACATATAAAGAGATACATTTTTTGATTTTTTTCATATTTTTTAAACTTATGATTCTAAAGTTAGAGGGGGGGGGGGGACAGATTTTTTCTTACTTTGGGAGCGATTATTTACGAAAATATGAGCATTATCAAAAAATGGTTTTAGTAAACCCCTATTTATTTTTAAATACCTATCCAACAATATATCACACGTTAGGGTTGAAATGAAAAAAAAAAATCACTCCCCACTTTACGTGTAGGGGAAATACCCTAATAAAACATTTTTTTCCACTTTTTATTTTTGCACTTTGTCGGCGTGATTGATATACATATTTGTAGCAAATTTCAGCTTTCTAGTGCTAACGGTTACTGAGATTATCCGCCGACGGACGGACGGACGGACGGACAGACAGACATGGCGAAACTATAAGGGTTCCTAGTTGACTACGGAACCCTAAAAATATTAATTTTAATTATAAAAAATATAGTTTTTTTATACTACGTCGGTGGCAAACAAGCATATCTACGGTCCGCCTGATGGAAAGCGGTCACCGTAACCTATGAACGCCTGCAACTCAAGGAGTGTCACATGTCACTTATTCCGTTTTCACATAATCCGATCCGATACCGGATGTCGGGAAGATTTCAATGGAAAAAATCCAAGATGGCGCCTGTAATGTATAGGATATCGGACCTACATCCAATAACAGATCGGATAATGTGAAAACGCACTTAATATGAAATACCTACTTAACATACAAAAATGTGTGCTACCGGTGAAAGATTATTTAGGTAGATTACTCTACTCTCTTTCACCTTTATGTAGCTTATTACCTAATCTCCGAATAATCCCTCATAAAATTTGAAGACCTAGATATAAAATTTACCTAAAACGTTTCATCATAACATAAGAATTAGATAGATAGATAGATTTCTTTATTTCTTTAAGAAAAAGAACACAGTATTTCACACAATTATAAAATAAAGGATTTTCCCTAAAAGATCGTCAACATAAAATTATACTTAAGGGGCTGACAACACCCAATTGCGTAAAATTGATGTTACTTGCGCAGTTTTTTAAGACAAACTATTAGTCTTAGTAAGGCAAGTAAATTATATGTTATTATTCATTATATTTCAAAGAACATAGCCGTACTCGATACACGATTTAATGAAATCGGCTCGATAGAAAAAAATTGCAAAGATTGGTCTCGAGTTCGTCATTAAACGGTTGTGTGTCGTTCAATTATTCACTTAGTTGTCTTTAGTAAATATTATAATAACACATATATACATATCTAAAACACTAACGAAACATTTTGCACAAATAATGCATCTTTCTATTTTATTTTAATATTTTTCCGCACTTTTCGTACCTATCCGCCCTCTTTTAGTGACATCGCGCTCTCACTTACTCCCATACGATTAGACAGTGTACGCTAGCGTCAAGGCCATCGGGTGCTGTCAGCGTTTTAATTACAACAGAACATACAAATAAAATCATTAAAAATAAAAACAATGTCATATATACCTATAATAAAAAACAAATGTCAATGTATAAATTGCTAGGGCTAAGCTATAAACCTAGGTCAAAATGTCAGTATAATAAAAAGAAATACATATTGAAAAAGAAAATAATAAGTTAAAAAATAACTTCGTCAAAATAAATCCAAACGTCAACGATTCCTAAAGGCATGGTTTAAATTATTACTCAGAGCGGAAAAGGGTAAAATTGTTCGGACAGCTAAGTATCTCGAATATTTCTTCTTATATCCAAATATGTTTCGCACAGATATAGCAAGAAAGTTTTTATTAGTTATTCAGATAGATAAATTGGATGTTATTGAATCGAAAAAGGGCCAAATATATCTTATTTTGTTAGCAAATTTCCTTGATTACACGCACAGTCAACAACACAGCTGTGACTACAGACATAGTGCCAAAAATATGTGTACACACCTTAATGTACAGGAAATAAAGTTCTGTTCTGTATACATATTTTCCTCTAAGGCTCTAGTTTGAGGAAAATGTTAGGATGTGGAGGGGGGAAGTGGGAGATGGTTAGCATATTGTGTAAATGTGGCTCGTCGACCGCTATTAGGGTCAAATGGGGATGCTAGGGTTAGCCATCTCACACATTGTCGACCTTTGATATTTCAATGAAGCGTGACACCGCGTTTTTCGCTAGGCGCAAAAGTAATGACTGGTTTTAGTATCATAAATTAAAATTGATATCATAATAGTACCAAAGACATATGTAACTCCTTATTATAGACGGATAAAGTCTAAGAAAAAAAAACGTACCTCAAAGCCATAGAGAAAAAGGTACGGTGGCCTAGATGGCGTTACACCTTTGGACAACGCTTGGCTAGACGGCGCTAATATTAATATTTGACATTTTAATACATAATATCAAGCTAAGAATATGGGCCAATTGTCAAAACTGAAGTTCAAAAGTTCTAAGCTTGTGTCGAGAGATGGTAGTCTATGCATTGTTATTACACTTTTTACTTTGACAGTAACTATCTATAATACCTTGTACTATTATATATAGATATTATATTTAGATAGTTAAAGTAAAAAAAAAAGTTTAAATTAGTCTTAAGTTATGTTTTAGTTTTATATCAAAACTGTATTTAAGTACCTATGTCTAGAACAATGAGCGCCTCTCGCCATCAAACGTTACAGTTTATAAGTTTTTTTTTGTGAATAAAAAAAAAATCTTTGATAATACTCGATCCTCTTTGATAGTACCGACGTAAAAAGAAAGTCAGGACGACCACGAAAACGATGGAGTGACGACATTGCAGCTACCGCCGGCCCAACATGGATGAATAAGGCAAAAGACAGGGACCAATGGAACAAATTGGAGGAGACCTTTACCCAATAAAATGGGGTTCCTAACAACCACTAACAACTAAGAAAAAAAACATACTAACAATAAAATTAAGTCTAAAATAAAACTAATAATAGATAAATCAAATTTATGTGAAAAACAATAGTTAAAATTATTGTAAAACAAGTATTATTATGTTACTGTGTAACTGTAATGTATAAGTAGTTGTTAAGAAAATAAAGAGGCTTTCTATCTATCTATCTATCTATCATAAAAGTAAATCAAGTACACCGGTGGACGCGCCGGGTGAAAACTGAGTGTTCAGTTTTCGCGGCTAATGTCCTTACCACTAGACCACCCGACTACTTCTTCCATTAAGCATGGTCATATAAACATCACGGAAAATTAATGTAATTTTCGTTTCTAAGTTTCGGAAGGCAGTGTGGCGGCTTTAGCTATTAACCTCCACATGTAACATTTTTAAGCTTTCTGGTCGCTGCGATGTTTTGATTGAGAGGTGTCAATATCACGTATGTATTTAAACACCTTCTTGAGAGGTGTCAATATCACGTATGTATTTAAACACCTTCTGTGTGTATCCGTACAATCAATGTCATTTTCTGTGATGATTCTCTAGTAACGAATTCTAAAACGTCGAAATCTCGTGGACTCAGATGGCAACCCTAGGTTCGTTAAAGCAACCATTCGACTTTATTCGGTCGTCAGGGGTGGCTCTTAATCAAACGGTCCCATTATTTACTTTTGTCCGAGTTTGACGCGAGTAACCGCAGCAGCCCTAGCCGAAGTGAAAATCGTTAACGCTCATGTGGCGAAACCACAGACATTTCGCTAACTTTTAAAGACTACTACAATGTGCGTAAGAGAAGCTATCACATCCCACGAGTGCAAAAGAGGTAGACTTAGAAAGAGAAGAGGCCGCTAGCGGCCTCTTCTCTTTCTAAGTCTACCTCTTTCGATGGCCATCGGCCATCTCAATTTAGTGCGTTTTCACATTATCCGATCCGATATCTGATGTCGGACCGATATCCCATGTTACATTAGAGGCGCCATCTTGGATTTTTTCCATTGAAATCCTTCCGACATCCGATATCGGATCGGATAATGTGAAAACGGCCTTAAGTTTAACGGATTAACTGGACTTTACAGTACAACAAATTGTATTTAGATAATACTTATAAAGGGGGTGATTTATATTGCGACTAAACTGTTAGAAAAAAAAGCAAATGATTCAAGCAACCATATGTAGCTATAGGTATCAGGCCCCGTAGCCGAATGGCATTTCTGCGACGCGAAACGCCGCAGTAAGGTTAGTCTGTCTCTATCGCGCCAATACGCAAGAGTGATAGAGATAGATAGCTACAGCTAGCAGTTCTTCTGAATTTAGTACTCCCAATGACAATGACACTTGAAATAGTTTTAGTTTTGGTCGCGCTTTTGATATTTGACAGTAGTTCATTGATATGTTATTTCTGTAATTGAAACACAGTCTAGCCCTGTCGCGCGGGTCGTATTTACCACTACAGGCCCCGTAGCCGAATGGCATTTCTCCGACGCCAAACGAAAACGAAACGTAGTCCGGCTCTGTCGCGCCAATACGCAAGAGCGATAGAGATAGATATTTACTAGAGTTTCGTTTCGTGAGCGTTTCGTGAGCGTTAGTGCCATTCGGCTAGGCACCCAGAAGAGCAATCTAGCTACGGTACGCTAAGGAAGCGTAAGTGATTGTGACGTTGGCTAGCCACCCAGGACGATTGTGTAGAGTTTTTGTTCATGTAGTTAATTACGTTTTTGCAAAGTTTCTGTAGGTTTTCTTTTGCTCAAAGTAGAAACTGAATTACTTAGTCAGCTCTTTACTGAAATAAACTACTTATTCGTAACATTATTTTTAAGTACTTATCCATAAAAAACAGCTTTGTCTGAAATATTATCGTCATTCCGTTGACTGAATAAATATGTTAATACTAAGATGATATTTACTTTTTTGTAGTAAATTTCATCTCATCTTTACTTTAAAACTTAACATTGACTAATATTATTACATTAGAGAATATTGTTTAAGCAGATTTTATACCTGAATAAAGTGATGCCAAATAAATAAATAAATAATAAATAAATAGGTGCTTAAATAAATTTGACACTCTCACAGTCTGTCTATTACATCACCGAAAGCTGCAAGCTGTGATTAAAGACGGACAACTCAGTGGATTTTACTGAGTTAATTTGACACGCTAAGTACTTAGATACGTTTGCTTGATCTATGGTATAAATGACATCTGCGTACTATGACGTGCTAAAAGCCGTTCAGTTTAGGTTGAGAGAGAGGGACGGAGCTATGTAACTGCTATAGCTGTGTCCCTTTCTCTCAACCTAAACTGAACGTCTTTAGTACGTCATGGTAACCCCCCTGATAATTTATAACATTAGTTCTGGCATTTTTACCTCCTTTGAATTCAGACGGAACGGATATCTATACTAGTCTTGTATAATGTGTCGAAGTAAAATCAAAGATCCCACATTGTCATAATTGTGTATAATCATAGCTGGGCACCGTTAATCAAATAGTTAACTTCGATAATCGCTAATCCGTTACTATAAAAGTTAACTTCGTTAATCGTTAAAGCGATACATTTCAACAAATTTAACGGAAGTTAAAGTTAATCGATAATCCGTTAATCGTGATAAAAAAATATTTTTACTGTAGTGTGCGTAAGTTTATATGTTACTGTAAAAGCCCGAAGTTCGCCAAAATCTCTTAAAAGATCCCAGCTGCCAATTGGTAAAAGCGAAATGTTAATAAAATAAATGTTCTCTATGGACTTACACCGACGTTGGTTCGGTAAATCCAGTATAATAGTATAATAAACTTTAGCAGGTTCCAACAAGTATCCAAAAGGCCAATATCAATTTATCAAATCTAAAAGTAATACTACATAGCGGTTATGAGTAGGTAACTGAATTATTATCTGTGGGACTTCTCGTTCATTTCCTTTCCCGACGAGCTTCCCCGGCTTTTCGGTATTATTAGTATAATTAATTAATTTTTCAATTCGCCGTCAACTGAAAGCCACCACAAGCTTCTGTCATTTACATTTAAATGGAATCTGAAATTGCGTTAATATTATAATTTATAATAGGCAGAAGCACTAATTGTACTTAATGAGAATCATTTTAATAATTCATCAAATTTAAGTATGTACTGGTAAAGTCACGGACTTTAATTGTTGATCCACTTCTAGCTCATTTTATACTATGTAGTTTAGAGTAGGTATTTATAATATAAGTTAGTTTAAGATTTTTGCATGTATGTATTTGTAATTTGATTTTTTTTTACCTGTATCTTTTTATTTGACACATAATAAAACTTGTGAACCTCTATTTTATACTGGTTATGTGGTTATCTCAAGTTAAGCATAGTTAAGCTATGACGTAATACCAGTATAAAATGAGCTAGAAGTGGATCAACAATTAAAGTCCCTGACTGTATGTACCTGACAGTAGCCTGTTTCACTACAGTGACAATTGTCGCAAGACAGTTACACTTCGCCGTCCATTGCCTGTTCAACAAGGTAATATTGACGCTGAGTAACAATGTTGTGTTGTCCTGAAATAGGCACAGAATTGTCAGTGTCAAGTGTCAAGTGTCACTGTGGTGAAATAGGCCACAGTAGAGTTGTGCTGTTCTCGGGAACGTTCTCATTTTACTATGGAGAATATTCTCCTGAGAGAACATTTCCCATACAAACGGGAGAACATTCTCGGGAACGGCACAACTCTACCACAGGCAAGTATAGTCGCGCGATAAATGATAAAACATCAGGCCGTCCCTATCGCACTATTTGTAAGTGCGATAGGGACGGCCTGATTTATCATTTATCGCCCAATCAGCATGCTTATTACTTACGCCTAAACCCTGGGTACTAATTAAATAATAAAATTCGTGACCTTTAGGTACTGAAATATAATCGTGTCATACATAAATAAAATAAATAAAAATAAAAATCATTTATTGCAGACCATTGATCCATAGAATATATTAGTAACAATTTTAACTTACAAACTATGTTAGTAGATTTATACATAATATTGTCAGGACTAACAATAGGTAATAAATAAAACCCCTTTGTGTCTCAAAATATGTACGGTTTTTTAAACAATACTAAATGGGTTTATACCTAATGATTGATTGATTAGCTGTCAATAACCCATTTGTAAATTACAATTTTTACAAACAACTTATTATTCCGATCGATTTTTCTAAAAATTAGGTAGAATTTTCTAAAGTTGTAGTGTACATGTTTCTGTATTGAGCATACAGCTTTATACATAACTAGCTTTATCCCGCGGCTTCGCTCGTTTTAAATTCGAAAATTGCGGATTGCTCCATACAAACTTCCACCCCCGTATTTAGGGAAGTGGGGGGTTAGGAAGAAATAAAAAGTAGCCTATATCACTCTCAATCCCTTCGACTATATCCACTTAAAAAATCACGTCTATTCGTCGCTTCGCTTGGCCGTGAAAGACGGACTTGTTTGTAAACAGACAGACACACACATTCGCATTTATAAATTAAATAATAAAGTATGCATTATATTTGACGACCGATCTGCCTGCTAAGCCGCGGTCCAGGGTTCAAATCCATGTTTTGTCTTTTACCGCGGATGGCTGACGTCAGAACTAATTATGCAGTCAATTTTCTTATTTTTACTCTGATGAATCCTTTCATAGGCTAAGGACAAAAGAGCTAAAGACGAAACTTTCATAGGCAGACATAATGGATTACAATTATCGTTAAATACCTAATGATAAACTCGGCTTAGGTACCGACCATAACTTCTGGTCGGTTATTCCAATAGATGACCTAGGGTTATAAAATTTATGAAGATTCCGACTCTGAACGACCATTTTAGTCATAAAGGCGAAGGTTAACTCAAAATAGCGGTTACCTAGTCTGTTCACGTGTAGTGAACATACCTACTGACATCAGCAGCATCAATCTGGGACAAGAAACTGCATCGGCTCACGTGCGTGCAAAAACTACGTTTGCACTTAAAATGTTCATGAAGAAACTGCAGCGTGGTATTACACAAACACTGTAATAATCACTACATAGTATAAAACAAAGTCGCTTTCTCTGTCCCTATGTCCCTATTATATGTATGCATAAATCTTTAAAACTACCCAATGGATTTTGATGCGGTTTTTTTTAATAGATAGAGTGATTCTAGAGGAAGGTTTACATGTAGGTATAGTACCCGTGCGAAGCCGGGGCGGGTCGCTAGTTTTGTATAAATAGTCTGTTAAAAGTGTAAATAAATCTCTTTGATCCTGGACATCGTGGCTGTATCATTTGAGTATAAGGTTTTCCTCTCACTGTTGGTAGTATTTTTAGGAAAAGTTGCACGCTGTCTGTGCCCACCCAGCCTTTATAAACTTACTAGCTTTTGCCCGCAGCTTCGCTCGTGTTAAATTCGAGAATTGCGGATTGTTCTATACAAACTTCCACCCCGTGTTTTAGGGAAGTAGGGCTTAGAAAAAAATAAATAAAAAGTTGCCTTTATTACTTTCCATCCCTTCAACTATCTTCACTTTAAAAAATTACGTCAAGTCGTCGCTCTGTATTGCCGCGAAAGACGGACAAACAAACTGACACACACACTTTCCCATTTATAATATTAAGTAAGTATAATAGATGTGTTGATTTTAACTATAAAACTCCCGTGAGACTCATACATATTTAAAAATATTTTAAGCGGGTTACGCACGTATTAAGTCGATATAGCGTTCGACATGTTTCGGTTCAATTTCGAGAACCTTTAAGAGTAGCGACCCCGCCTTTACATGTCGAGAGCGCGACGCATAACATGTCGAACGCTATATCGACTTAATACGTGAGTAACCCGCTTAAAATATTTTTAGATGTGTTGATTTTTTTAGAATATTGATTCGGATGCCTTCCTTGGTCTTATGTTCTCCTAAAGGAGCTCCCGAGCTTACTCTAACAAAATATTTCTTTGACACGTTCTTCCAAAATATGTCAAGGTTACCCTTTTCGCAACAGAAAGGTTTTCAGGAAATCGTTAGATGAGAAAATCGGGTTCTTATAGCCGTCTTCGGAAAGTTTTTCCTTCTAAACAAATTAATTGCATTGAGCAGCTTAGAGTATATTGAATAGCTTGGACGACATAGACACGAGATAGGGTTATTATAGAGGTCTTACAATAAAGGCACGAGATCGGGTCAAAATAAAGGTCTTCAAAAAATACTAATAATTCATATGTTTTTTAAATATAAACATATAGATTTTTTCCTTTTTTGTACATCACTGTCAATTGATGTCTGCAATTGGAATCCTAGGCCGCTGTAGAACTATGTCATAGTGACGTTATAAATCAGATTGTAAGAAATCTCTTATTGCTTGTCATTTTGACTTGGTTGTAGAGTGGCCTAGGGTTCCAATTTGTTGACTGTACTTTCGATAATATAGTAAGGTACAGCGGGGCAAATCTCGACTGGGGGATAATTTGTAACTAATCCATTTTTTCCATTATTACACTATGATGTTGAGTGAGTTCTACATGTATCCACTCAACACACCTACCATATATAACCGGTGGACACTCTATTTAATAATGCAAACATTGTAAAATATGGAAAATTGGACCAGTTACATTTGCCCCCCAGTCGAGATTTGCCCCGCTGTACCTTACCTACGAAGTACCTCCACATATTAATGCTTAACTCTTACTAGTTCCCTCTGACGGAAGCAAACTACAAAACCTGAAGTTTAATCCAATTCTCGGCATAATCCGCTTCGTCAGTGTCTCTTAAAAGGATTGTGTTCGAGCCGATATGTAGTTTTGTTTAGGTTAGTTACTCGATTTCCCAATAGATGTCGCTGTTACAGATGGAAACTAGATAACGATAGGTTTTTATAGAATATATGTAAGAAACTGTCATATTAAGAATAAATGTTTGGTATCGTAGCAACGTGTCTCTTTCAAAGTGGTCCTTCGAAGGTAGAAGTGAAATGACATAAGTGACATTAGTAAGAACATTCAAAAGTGATTCATAATAACAGTGAAATAGAGTCAAGAATCTGAAATGAAGTCTCAGAACAGTTAGAAAGTCATTCGAGAAAAGAACCATCAAAAATGTCAATCAAAATTACAGAACGAAAATTCAAGATTCCGGAAGATTACATAAATTAAATACAATTTCAAACCTAGAAGATTTCACAGACTTGGAAAAAAAAAGAATTCGGAAAATTCTAGAAAGACGTCAAACAACAAAACAACAGAATTCATGATTTTTATGTGAATTTTTCCTAGTTTTTCAAGAAAATTTATAGCTCAGAAAGATATTACGAGTTTTGGAGTCCTAATAGTTTCGTGAGAGTATGAGTTTCAAACAAAGATGAGTCCGATTTTAGCAACATTTTCATAAAATCAAGCCCCCGAGATAATTTCGGTAAGCTAACTCCAAGATGTCGGAATTATTGCAAGAGTTGATAGCGGAGCAAGAGTTTATTTATGGTAGAATAGTAAAAGCACGAGAGAATTTCAAAAATTTAACAAGCGAGAAGTTAACAATGGGTCATGTCAAAACCAGAATAGAGTCATTGCAAGAGTATTGGAGCAGATTCTTCGCAAACCACATAACAATTACGAGACAAATCAAGCCGGAAGACCGAGATGCTTTCGACTATTTAAAGACAGACATATTTTTGTGCGAAGAAGTGTACATCGAGTTGAAAGCCGACATGATAGATGTTCGAGAACAGCTCCAAGAGGAAACAAACACAGAGTCACAAGTCAAGTCACAGTCATTTCATAGAGAATCAGTAGCCAAACCAGAGTTATGCGAGCAGCGTCATTCGTCAAGCCAGAGTAAAGAGTTCACATCAGAGAAATACAGTTCAGAGAGAAGTCATCACACGTTGTTGCGAAGAGAGTACAGTACACCTTACCAATCCACTGAGTTAGAAAACGAGTTGAAGAGCATATTCGTAAACAAAAAAGAATACATGAATGATATAGAAAAGAGAAAAAAGTCGGAACACACAGAGCAGAGAAATTTGGAGATGAGGAGAAATTTCAAATCAGAGTATAAGCGCAAGAGGAGAGATTTCAAACCCGAGTATAAACGAGACGAAAGAGAGAGAGAAATCGACGAGATTCACGGAGATAGAGCTTTATTTGGCATACATGAGAGAGATGAGTTAAACCGCATGCCAAATAAGTTAGAATTCAGAGAGATAGAGATTGAGAAACATACACTAGAAGAGACAAACAAAGAGTTGTACAAGAAAAGAGTTATAAAAGAAGAAAATAATGGAGAGATAGCGTCGCACACATGGAGGTCTATAGAGAAAATTCTGTGTGACAAAAAGAAAAGTGAGAGGCACAGTGAGGGGAAGAGTCGACGTTCGTCTAACATGATTTTTAGACATGCCTTTATTATCCTAGACACTCAACCCGTTAAGCAAGCAGAACTTGCGGTAACATTGCTCAATGCTACATCTGGGAGCTTGAAACTTACAATTGCAAGCTTGCAACGTTTGAGCAACGTTTGAGGTATATTGATGTTAAACGAATTCGGCCGCGCTGTAGATAAACCCTGTAAGTTTCCCAGATCGGATTTTTACAACTTTCTATAACTTTGAATAGCAATGTTGCTGATACATTGAAATATAAACTTACTGGAAAGTTATGACGAAAACTTTTAATAAGTTCATTTTTCTACATTGCAACAATAGCACAATATGAAACTTGTACGTAACTTACACGCTATTCATTACGGCAATGTTACATTTACAATACACCAATAAGTTTGAAGTTTTATATTGTATTAACTTTTCACAGATACCTTTTAATAAGTTACAAATGTAACATTGCTTTAAATAACTATTGTGAAGTTCCTTGCAAGTTTCATTTTTGTACATTGCAACAATAGCACATTATGCAACTTGTACGTAACTTACACGCTATTCATTACGGCAATGTTACATTTACAATACACCAATAAGTTTAAAGTTTTATATTGTATTAACTTTTCACAGATACCTTTTAATAATTTACTAATGTAACATTGCTTTAATAACTCTTGTGAAGTTCCTTGCAAGTTACACTTGTAATGTACCTAAAAGTAGCTCTCATAATGTTTCATTTGAAACTTCTGCTATGGTTATATTTGGTATGTTGTGTCAACGAATCACTGGCAGTTTATTCGTTTAGTGAAATAATAATATTGCTGCAATTTACTAGATGCACGTTTTGTGCAAGTCACTCGTGAACCGTTCACACAATATTTCATAGGGATATTTCAGGGAACGTGATTTTTGTGGTTGGTAGGACGTCGCAAATATAACTGCACGCAAGGTGCTCTGCAATCTGCGTGAGCCTGAGCGAGCCTCGTGCGGCTGCCAGCTGCCGGTTCAAAGAGATCTCGCTTGATTCGATCGCGATTCGATTGAAACAAGCTAGATTCTCTCCAAAAGCCGACAGCCAAAGGCTCGCGCGCGAGTATGCTCGACAGGTTCGGATCCGTGCGCAGCTTTTACAGATACTTCCCAGCATAATTTTAATGATTATGTATGATCAAAATAACTAGAAACGAAAAAGTCAAACTTAAAAACTACCTCACACAAAAATCATTGATTGTAAAACAAAAACATGGATATACAGACAACATAATTATTTTATTTGAAGTTTTTTCTTCAGACCGCAAAAACAGCACCATACTAATGAAAAATGATATGTATACTTATGTAGTGTTAGACATTTGAATTGAACATATGTTATCATAATACACACAAACACTATTTTAAAACACTGTGTGAATACTACGACGGTTAAGAGCCCGCAGGACCCGAGCTCCTTCTCATATTTGAGAATACACCCGTCGCGCTGAAGATGCGTCACTAAGGCCGTTCGCACACGCACCTACTCCTCGCCTCAGGTGACATACCTGCAAAAAATTAAATTCATTAAATCTATAATTCTGATTGTACACGTGAAACATGAGTTTGCCGCTGATGAGATGAAGGATTTATGATATTTTGTATGATTTAACTTTATTGATTATTATTATTATTTGCCTGAGCGCTTTTGGAGCTCGCATCCTGCACAGTCTCCAATACGTCTGCACGATTTCTTAGAAACTGATAAGTCTTCAAGAGGAGACTTTGCAATTGTGGTTTTGTACATGGAATTTTCCTGTACTTAAAATATTTTATACCATACAAAATTACAAATGAAGCATTAGATAATTATAAGAAACACATTCGCAAAAGTTATTTTTAAATCAAATTTCTATTGAATATGTCTGATAGCGTGCATTAGGGTAATTTCGAAAGTCACAGAAAAATCACCATTATTTCCATCATCATATCAATATTCCCCTTTCGAAATTACCCGAGCATTTCTGTGCTTCGAAATTACCCCAATGCACCATGCTAAAAGAGTTGACCGTGACGTCACTAAACACGAATTCCTACTATTTCCATAATTAGCAAACTTAAAAAGAAGCTGATTTGTGTGCTACTCTGCGGAGGCGAATGACCGAAATGAACTGAATCTTTCCGTGCTCTGAGAATCGGTCTTTGCTCATTTAGTTCAGTACAGGATCGGCGAACACGAGCGGTTTGGATCGAGAACGAATGTCTGACTGCGCCGACCGAGAGTGAGAGCAGAGCAACAAAAAAAGTCAAGTTTTCATATTAAACTTCGGTTACTTACAACCTTTCGGCCCGGAATGTTACTATCTGTAGACTATTCGTATCATTTTGACACTACTCGGTCCCATTCGTTCTGATCTTTCCGACCGCAACGGTCGCTGGTCTGGCTGAACTAAATGAGCAAAAGACCTAAAAGAGCGAACTAGTTCGTGGGGGCGACTGAACGAGATCGGAGCGCTCCGATCAACGAACGAAACGGCACAAGCCTAATGGCGACTCTGCGGATGCCAGAACCATAGCGAGCATCCAAAAGTCCCAAGCCTAATAATGAAATGCAACTAAATGTACCTACATATTATGTTTATGACTGTACCTATACTGCCCCGCTAAGCCGAGTGGCGCTATCTCAAAACCAAATGATTTTGGAAATGGAACTGTCAGTTATAGATCCATACTAATATTATAAATGGGAAAGTGTGTGTGTCTGTTTGTTTGTCCGTCTTTCACGGCAAAACGGAGCAACGAATTCGAACGAATTGACGTGAACGAGTTGACGATTTGACGTGGTGATTGATTTTTTAAGTGGATATAGTTGAAGGGATGGAGAGTGACATAGGCTACTTTCTGTCTCTTTCTAACGCGAGCGAAGCAGCGGGCAAAAGCTAGTACTTTATAAGTTAGCTGTGGATTTCCGTTTGAGATAGCGCTTTTCGGCTTTAGGAGGCCAGTATAGGGGGCAACGAAATAATGGGCTTTGAGCGTGGAAGGGACATATCTCCGTCTCACTTACCTGTACACCTCCTGACATAATAGCTCATAAGCAGGGAGCGTACTTTTCATGCCGATGACATTAATCTGACATCACGCTCCAAATTGGGTGATCCCAAATAGTTTTATTGTAAATTATTAATCATTAGTCGTCAATTATTTTAATCATATACAAATTACTTCAAATACAGTAGTCCATTTACATGTGGCATAAATAATACCTACTTGAAATGTGAAACGTGAATAAAATTATTTGATTTGTTTTTATAAATAAATTTAAATAGTATTGTTAACAACACATTACAATAAATACGTAGAAAAGAGAATTTCTCTCTAACGTAAAGCACACCATCCTTCTTGCATTCATTACCATGCAAATAAATTCATAACTTAAAATGATATTGATGACTAATGATTAATAATTAACAATGATACAATTTGTGATCATCCTATATGGAGCGTGACGTCAAATTGATGTAATCGGCACGAAAAGTACGCTCCCTGCTCATAAGGTTCAGGTGGAATGCGGAATTACTGAAAGTACATAAATTTACTAAGTTGTAATGATTTTTTCAATACGTACATAATAAAAGGCATTTGTACGTCAATTTCCATAAGAAAAAAGTAGATAATGTAGATTCTATCTATGAGTACCGATACAATCAAAGCCCATTATTTCGTTTCCCCCTATAGGTGCAGTCATAAACATCATACGTACATATTGTACGTTATACGTAATTACGTACATCATTTTACCATAGTTAGTTGAAGTTCATTATGAAGGCATCGCCGCCGCGCCGCAGAATAGCACACGCTGAATTGACTAAAAGGAAAGTAGACTTCCCACTTAATGCTAGTTAGTTACACTGTCCAGTTTTTGGACAACTATATATATTATAAGAGTGACCCACATGTCAGTGCGCTCCCTAAGCGTATGATTCAAGACTCTCAAATTTCTTGAAACATGGTCTACAATAAATTTAATTGACTTACGAGATTTGTTATTAAGAGTAAAGTTTAAAAAAAACCGGCCAACAGCGTGTCGGGCCACGCTTTCCGGCCGTAGTTTTCCGTATTTTTCTCAAAAACTACTGAACCTATCAAGTTCAAAACAAATTTTCCTAGAAAGTCTTTATAAAGATCTACTTTAGTATTTTTTTTTTATATTAGGGTTCCGTAGTCGTAGTTTCGCCATGTCTGTCTGTCCGTCCGTCCGCGGATAATCTCAGTAACCGTTAGCACTAGAAAGCTGAAATTTGGTACCAATATGTATATCAATCACGCCGACAAAGTGCAAGAATAAAAAATGGAAAAAAATGTTTTTTTAGGGTAACCCCCCTACATGTAAAGTGGGGGCTGATATTTTTTTCAAACCAACCCCAACGTGTGATATATTGTTGGATAGGTATTTAAAAATTAGTAAGGGTTTACTAAGATCGTTTTTTGATAATATTGATATTTTCGGAAATAATCGCTCCTGAAGGAAAAAAAGTGCTTCCCCCCCTCTAACTTTTGAACCATATGGTTAAAAAACATGAAATTTTGAACTTGATAGGTTCAGTAGTTTTTGAGAAAAATACGGAAAACTACGGAACCCTACACTGAGCGTGGCCCGACACGCTCTTGGCCGGTTTTTAGGGTTCCGTAGTCAACTAGGAACCCTTATAGTTTCGCCATGTCTGTCTGTCCGTCCGTCCGTCCGTCCGCGGATAATCTCAGTAACCGTAAGCACTAGAAAGCTGAAATTTGGTACCAATATGTATATCAATCACGCCAACAAAGTGCAAAAATAAAAAATGGAAAAAAATGCTTTATTAGGGCACCCCCCCTATATAGTCTTTATAAAGTTCTACTTTTGTTATTTTTTTTTCATATTTTTTTAAGTTGATAGGTTCAGAAGTTTTTGAGAAAAATACGAAAAACTACGGAACCCTACACTGAGCGTGGCCCGACACGCTCTTGGCCGGTTTTTTTTTTTAAACATATGGTTCAAAAGTTAGAGTTAGAGAGTCTTTTTTTTCCTGTAGGAGCGATTATTTCCGAAAATATTAATATTATCAAAAAACGATTTTAGTAAGCCCGTATTGATTTTTAAATACTTATCCAACAATATATCACACGTTGGGGTTGGAATGAAAAAAAAAATCTGTCCCCACTTTTACATGTACCCTAACAAAACACTTTTTTTCCACTTTTTATTTTACCACTTTGTCGGCGTAATTGATATACATATTGGTACCAAATTTCAGCTTTCTAGTGCTAACGGTTACTGAGATTATCCGCGGACGGACGGACGGACAGACAGACATGGCGAAACTATAAGGGTTCCTAGTTGACTACAGCACCTTAAAAATGATGTGAGATTGAGATGATTATTTATCAATACATTCTTATTATAGGCTACTTTCCTTCTAGTCAAATCAGCTTCTTTTTAAAAACTCTCAAAACGAATTTGAATGATTTGCTGATATGGAAATTAAATGAAAACGTGTCGACTGACATCAAGGTCAACTCATATGGTCATTATAAATTTCAATGAGACTTCTTAAATAGAAATTGGGTTTAAAAATATTGCAGATTATTTTTAAAGGCAATTTCTATTTAAGTTTTGCTTCGTCAATCTCCTTGCTCTCGTTATCACTACTGTCATTGTCCGACATTTTGTATTACTGAATAAAAATACAGAAATAAATAAATGAAGAGAAGGGTAAAATGTGCAAGCTAACCAAATTCCATCGGGCCAAACAAGGTGAGTGCACTGTCGCGTTGACACATGGATCTGCAGTTGGAGAATGGCCTGGCACGAAGTAGCGGGGCGCTGGGCCACAACCATCTGAAATGTCCGGTACGTGGGCTATATAAAGCAAGTGCAAATAACAGGGAGGGAGGTGCAGAAACAGTTAATGAGAAAACCCAGGAATATTTATGAACACACACAAATAATTTGCAATTAAATGCACCCAAATATCAAATGCTACGCAAACGCTACACATCTCTTAGGTTAATTAAGCTGAGCTCGGACTATCAAAGGGTCATGTTGGACTATTTACATGACGTTTTTATACTTGGTACACAATAAAATACAAATATAAATGTTGTAGACAAGATACAAATATTGTACTCTCGACGGCTTTTTATTGTCAAGTTGTAATATCAAGCAATCACAACTGACTACATACCTAAGGGTCACTTGCACCACCGAAAATGGAGGGTTAACCCGAGGCTAACCCACCATTTCATATGGAATTTGACAGTCGAAAAGGGAATCAAAATAGACGTATAAATGCGCAACTACCTTTCTAAGCTTGAGAAAGATCCGCCGCGTCATTTGCACCCGACGAGTCCGACGACGAATGCGTGATGACTTGATGACGTGGCACTGGGATAGACTTCACTGGCCATTGCTCGCAGGCCGGGTCCTGTCCTGTTGTTGATCGCCGACTTGTCCAGGATGGCGGCAGATGATGGGGCATGGGGCAACAAAAAGAACCCTGAACCTGAAGACAGTGAAAAATTATATTGAATTAGAATGTTTAAAATAAATCGCGTAATGCGCCATGTCGGTCGTCCGGTGGCGAGCCTTTTTTCTGTAATATGATATCTTGGGGATTCACGCCGCCTCAGTGCGCGCCCCGAGACACGCAACGCTTAAGTGGGAACGCTACCACAATAAACTCAATAAGCTATCGAATAGTTAACTGCCACATAGGCTGTAAATGGGTAATTAAATAGCAAATCTCACCATTTTTCCGATCCGGTCAGCTAGCTTCAGCTAGCGGATTTATTTTCAAGTTCACACAGGCACGCACGACACGATAGAAGATGGCGGCATTGCATTGGCGTCCGCCGTCACGCTCCAGGCGTCGCGGCTTTTTTTTTTTTAATTTATTTCCTGACCATGGATACAAGTCCTTCAGTCGCTCGCGGCGCGTCGCGGTCCGGGGTTGCCAACTCTAAAACCGTTCTCAGAAACAGAGGGAAAATTATATTTATAATATTCAGAGCCCGTAACTTTCATAATAATATTATTTAGTTCCGTCACCGTCAGAGGCGAAAATGCATATCGTGATTTCGCTAGGACGGGTATATACATATAAGTTGTATTTAATAAGAAACCCCCCTTAGTAATTAGTCTCTGGCATATAATTTATAAGTGTAGGTATTCAAAGAAGAAAATATTAATTTACGTGAAATGATCAATGAAGGATTTAGAAATAACTGACAAATATTATTTTGTATGTTTTAATGTTTATCTTTTAATATTTATTGTGATTTATTTTCAACACGGAATAAAAGTATAACAGCATCTCAAATAAAATAATTATAATGTATTAAATGATAATGCAAGTTTGAATATACTATACTTATGACGTTTTTCAGTACAAAATCGTGCTTCGAAGTTTCGACCCAGCATAATATAATTCGCTTCTCGCAGTGCGTAAAAAAAGACGATCTGTACTGAAAATGTTTATTAACAAAAACAAATGAGACAAAACAGAGAGAATGTCCTATATAATATTTATTTATTTATATCCGCCAGTGACCAAACTCGGCTGAGCCTGTATCTTGGCTAACTGCGAGTGTGATTAACATTTGTAATCACAAAATTTTTAGGGTTCTGTAGTCAACTAGGAACCCTTATAATTTCGCCATGTCTGTCCGTCCGTCCGCCCACCCGCGGATAATCTCAGTGAGACGTTATCACTAGAGATCTGAAATGTGGTACCAATATGTATATCAATCACGCCGACAATGTGGTAAAATTAAAAGTGAAAAAAATATAATATATATTAGAATACCCCCCCTACATGTAAACTGGGGAGTGATTATTTTTTTCATTTCAATCCTAACGTGTGATAAGTATATTGTTCGATAGGTATTTAAAAATTAATAGGGGTTTACAAAAATATATTTTTTTGATATTGTTAATATTTTCGGAAGTAATGGCTCAAAAAATAAAAAATAAATGTGCCCCCGCCCCCTCTAACTTTTGAGCCACAACTTAAAAAAATATGAAAAAAAAATCACAAAAGTAGAACTTTATAAAGACTTCCTAGTAAAATTATTTTGAACTTGATAGGTAGAACAGGTTTTGAAAAAAAAAATACGGGAAACTACGGAACCCAATACTGAGCGTGACCCGACCCGACACGCTCTTGGTCGGTTTTTAGGATCGGTGATCCCATTTGTGTGCGCCCAGTAAGCTAGCAAGCCAATCCAATACAACCCACCGAACACCGAATCCCCCAATGTTTTAGCTTTTTGAGTAGGATGGTAAGGTAACTGAGACAGAGTATATCCTAAATCTCTTTTATACACTGTGGGAGTGAATAGGCCGAAATATATTTAACCATCCCTTTTTTGTGTAAATCAAACAAAAAATATTACATGAATTTAGTTTCTGAATGTATTTCCATGTAAAAAGTAAATGTTTTTCATGAAACGAGTTTTAACTTTTTTTTTCTAAAAACATGATTCTTGAAACGAGTTTTAACTTTTTTTTCTAAAAACATAATTCTTGAAAGATTTTACTTTTCACTTTTTGACATTTATCAATGAGGATAGTGAAACTTCAGTGAAACTAATCTCCATAGTGGCATCAACTCCCTTAAAAAGATCTTTTTTACTGAGTAACAATTAGATTTTTTTTCAATTGATAGTAACTCTGAAGCTAGGCGATGTCCAAAAAAGTATAAGTAGGTACATGACAATATAGTCTCTAAAAGTGGTCAGAAATACACTGTTAAAATCTTTTGACGACGTTAAAAATATTTAGGGTCTGTTTAACAATGTCTAACTAAAGTATAGCTAATCAATAAATAAAGATAAAACATCCCACAGTTTGCGTTTTGGTCCAAGAGCTGGCAGGATTTTTGAGCAGGTCCTTGAGGCAACCTGGAAAGGTGCTCAGATGCTTCTCTAATCATAACCCACATCAGGTCTGCAAGTCTGGCAGCTGGGGAGTGGGGCTTTATCGAGCTATGAATTTTTAAAGATTTAATTTTTTGGGCCCAAAAAAGGTGTTTGAGGCAACCTGGAATTATTAAAAAGTGAAAGTAGAGTTCCTCAGAAGTCGCATAGTGTTCATGCCAGATAATTTGGCCGGGTTCTTCACCGTGCCAGAACCGTGCAAAGTGGTAAAAAAAAATCCAAAGAAGGTTCTTGAGGCAATCTGTCATTTTTACCAGTAAAACATGAGGGTCTAAATAGCCATGAAAAAATAATGCCATGACATGAGGTGGGTGGGTGGGTGCCATGACGTACCCTGCCATTCGATCTTGAAAGTCAATTTTTTAGTTTTTCGTAAATAACTCGTAAACGGTGGCCCATAGCAAAAAAATATGTTAAACAGAAAATATCTATATAAAATTTCCTACAAGAAAGGTTATGTACGTTTTTTCGATACGATCAATATATAAATGGACTAGTTTTTTAAAGGTGCGCGGGGCCCGAGGGCATTTGATTTTTCCAAAAAAATTTTTCTCATTCCTATTTTTGGACCCCGTTCTTACCACGTGAAAAATTTTAGCGCGCTCGGACCGAAGATAAAAAAATAACAATTCAAAGTCGGCCATTTTGAAATTTTTTAAATGCTATTCGATGGACCTCAGATAACTACATACAACATTAGTTTAAGTACTTTTAACCTTTTTCCTACCGTTACGGAGCTATGGGGATTAAAAAAACCTCCATACAAATTTCAATCGGTCTTCAAAGGCCGCCATTTTGAATTTTTCAAAATTTTGTTTTTGTATACTAATCTTTGGGCGACTGTACACGCGTCTGCCAAATTTCAGTGCGCTCGGACCATTTTGAAATTTTTCAAAAAATAAAGTCAGCCATTTTGATTTTTTAAAAATGCTATTTAGTGGACCTGAGGTGACTGTATAACATTTGTTTGAGCACTTTTCACTTCTTTGTACCGTTACGGAGCTGTGGTAATTAAAAGAAAAACCTCCATACAAATTTCAATTGGCCCTCAAAGGCCGCCATTTTGAATTTTTCAAGATTTTCTTTTTGAATATAAATTTTGAGGCAACCTTCCACCCGTGTGCCAAATCTCAGTGCACTAGGACCATTTTGAAATTATTAAAAAAAAAGGTCGGCCATTTTGATTTTTTTTAATGCAACTTTTTTCTACTCCGAGACCTGTATGACATTTGGTCGAGCACCCCCGGCTATCTCTTACGGTTTAAAAGTTGCCATACAAAATAAAAGTGGCCAATTTTCTCACACTCGTAGCATTTTTAATTTTTTTTTAATTTCATTCGAATCAAGGCCGCTTAGAGATTCAACGACCAAAATTTGAGCACTCTACGAAAAGTCGGCCATTTAAAAAAAAAAAAATGGCGGCGTCAAAAATTTCCCAGGGTCCTCACTGCCAAGAATAATGTTATACAGAATTAATCTACATAAACTTTTTTAATATTATGTAAATTAATTCTGTGTAACATTATTTTTGGCTGTGAGCCACCGTTTTTGAGTTATCAACAAAAAACGGCCCATGTAATCTATTTAAAAATACTTTCCAACTAAAAAAATTATCCTAGCGTAAAAACCTATATAACATTTCTTATAGGAAATTTTATGTAGATATTATCTGTTTAACATATTTTTTTGCTGTGGGCCACCGTTTACGAGGTATTGACGAAAAACGGAGCATGTAATCGAAACACTTTCGAAACCGGGCTCTACGCGGCGCTACGACATTTTCGCTACATACGGGGAAACCCATGTAATCGGCTACGCTTCTACGAGCGGTGTGCCCGACAGTCGGGTTCTTGGTAGCGAAAGTGTTAAAAAAAACTTTCTTACTAAATTATCCATTTATATATTGATCCTATCCAAAAAACGTACACAACCTTTCTTGTAGGAAATTTTATGTAGATATTTTTTGTTCAACATATTTTTTTGTTGTGGGCCACCGTTTACGAGTTATTTACGAAAAACTAAAAAAAATGACTTTCAAGATCGAATGGAAGGGTACGGCTACGGACCCCACCTCATGTCATGGCATTATTTTTTCATGGCTATTTAGACCCTCATCTTTTACTGGTAAAAATGACAGATTGCAACCGAACCCTAATAAAACTTATTATATTATATTATTATGTATTTTTTCCACTTTTTATTTTTGCATCTCAGCAAAAGCAAATTTCAGCGGTTTCCAGTCCAGGACGGACGGGCGGATGGACACACAGACAGACAAATATGGCGAAACTATAAGGATTCCTAGTTGACTACGAAATACTAAAATAAGCGCCAAATTTGAAACATGGGCGAAGGTTTATTGTGCCATAGAAAATTTGAATTAGGCGCCTTTTTTAAACGACAGTATTTGCTTGGCCATAATTTTCTTTAAATAATTTTATTAATGTAAATGTTGCAAATAATTGTGAAAATAAAGTTATCGAATAATAATACTAAAGCCTGACCAGAAATATATGACTATTATTGTCAAGAGGGCGCTGTTTATTCTGATGTATGGGGTGACATTGCAGTTTAGTATGAAGAATAGTTCTCATATTATATTTCTGGTCAAGCTCTCAGGCTTTATCAATCTATGACTTTCGAGCCAATTCATCACTACTTTTAAAAAATTTCGTATCTCACGCTGTTCCTCAAAGTTAAAACGCAGTAAGTCTATATGCATTCCATACATACTTACTACAATTTTCTTTTCATTGATAGACGAAGATATGAGTTTTTTTTAAAGTAGTGACGAATTATTTATGTCTCCTGATTTTTAGGACGTGTCTTCTGATTTTATTCAAATTGGACCTGGCAACACTGAAATAATGTCAGAATCTTTTCTTTGACATTATTTACAATTTATATTATTATACATAATTGGTGTTTTCACTATTCTTAAGCTAAAAAAAAAACACCTGTTTGTCCTCCAAAGAATACCTTATGTACGTATGAAACATATTCTTTCTTCTAGTATGAATTGTACGCATATTGCCAAACTTCAGGTTTAATTAATATAATATTGTTAATCAAACTACCTCTTTTATTTTGCAGTGGATTCACAGGATGATTGAGGATTTGAGGGAAGCATGTTAAGACTGTGACAATATGGTCTTAAGGCAGCCGGCCTCATTGAGAACAAGAAAATACCCTGCTTTATGTAGCGGTTGTTATTTGTTAATATGACATGTCTCGGCAGTGTAGTGACCCTGTGCTTAATTAAGGCTTCAGGTTCAAATCATGGTGAGGGCATTTTTTTATATGATAAACACTGACCCGCCCGTGCCCGTGCGTGTGCGTTGCCCGTGTGGTGACGGGTTAAGAATTTCACCACCCCCTTTCTTCCCGTGGGTGTCGTAGAAGGCGACTGTGGGATTTGGGTGAAATTGTGGCGTAGGCGAGAGGCTGGCAACCTGTCACTGCAATGTCACAATTTTCGTTTTCTTTCAACCCCTGAATTGCCAAGAGTGGCACTGAGACTTTAGTAGTTTCATGTGCTCTGCCTACCCCATCATGGGATATAGGCGTGATTGTATGTATGTATGTATGTATAAACACTGACATTTGTTTCTCAATAAATGTATTATTATACACGGTCAGAGTATAGCAAAAGGACTTAGAAAAATTTGTGAACAATTTTTTTATTGTTTTTATGCAGTACTATTCTAAAACATTACTTTGTTATAGGTAAACCAAAATGAAAGCGGCCGGTTGAAAAAGTAGCAGAGTCGAAAATGGAAATTAATGAGCTGCAGAAGTAAATTTTAGAAGAATAATTCTCTTCTTCTTTGTTGTATCCTTGTGGCTGAGGGACATGACGAATGAGGCCATTCTTTACCAGTGTTCTTCACGCCACTCAATCCTGGGCCCGGTGCATGCTAGCCTGCAGTGGTCTTTGTCAGAGACGTTATTGTGTCTGCCCAATGTGTGCCCATGCTGCCACTTCTTCACTTCCTTGCCGTGTCCTGTGATTATGGGAAGAATAATATGCAAATAAAAACCAACAATGGGCCATCGAAGAACAGGAGAGGGCATGTGGGCCTTAGAGAAAGAGTTGTTAATGTGAAGACTAAATAAATTCAACAAATAAAATCTCAACTATAATACTGTCTTTGGTACACCCGCTACCATCGCGTCAAATAGTGAAAGTGCAGTTCAGTGTAAGCAAAGACAGTGTACAAGATATACCACTCACCTATGGCATTAGTGTTACTAGACCACATTAATACATAAAGACTATTTTTCTAAACTTGTGTATAGCTCTGTGTTGTCTTAATAAATCCTATTGGAAACACTGTTGTTATTCTGATTAGCCAGGCCTGAACATTACACTTCACCATCTTATAAGAGTGCCGACTATTGGGAACCTGAACCTAAATGACAGTAAGGGTCACTTGCACCACCGAAAATCCGAGGTTAACCTTAACCCACCATTTTATATGGAATTTGACAGTCCACTAACCTTGACAAGCGGGTGGTACAAGTGGCCCTAAGGGAACGCCATCACACAATGAAGCTAGGAATATATTGCGCTGACGTCCGCGATCGCACGTGCACGACCGACAACCGATAGTTTGCACAATTCAATCTAGGAACATACTATGCGGACGTCCGTCGTAAATCGACCGCGGACGGGGATCTGGACTGGACAATGAATATACACTAAAGCTAGGAACATACTACGCGGACGTCCGTCGTAAATCGACCGCGGACGGGAATCTGGACAATGAAATTACACATAGCCGTGCAAACTATCGGTCGACGGACGTGGACGTGGCCTTGAGCGCATGGACGTCCGATCGAAATCTGGCTCGCTGGATGTTTTGTTCCGTGCACACTGATCGGTCGCGGTCGCGGTCGATTTACGACGGACGTCCGCGTAGTGTGTTCCTAGCTTTAACCGTGCAAACTATCGGTCGACGGACGTGGACATGGCCTTGAGCGCATGGACGTCCGATCGAAATCTGGCTCGCTGGATGTTTTGGTGACCGTGCACACTGATCGGTCGCGGTCGATTTACGACGGACGTCCGCGTAGTGTGTTCCTAGCTTCATGAATATACACTGAAGCTAGGAGCATACTACGCGGACGTCCGTCGTAAATCGACCGCGGACGGGGATCTGGACAGTGAATATACACCTCACCGTGCAAACTATCGGTCGACGGACGTGGACGTGGCCTTGAGCGCATGGACGTCCGATCGAAACCTGGATCGCTGGATGTTTTGTTCCGTGCACACTGATCGGTCGCGGTCGCGGTCGATTTACGACGGACGTCCGCGTAGTATGTTCCTAGCTTTATCCAGATCGCGTCCGCGGTCGAGACCCATAATATGTTCCTAGCTTTACCAGTTCCACAATATAATATATAATATTATGTGGTCTGTACGTGGCTTGGCCCGAACCCCACTGATGTACACGCCGCTACGGTGGGGAGGCAAGTATGGTCGCGCGATAAATGATAAAAAACATCATCGTTTACCGCTCGACTATACTTAATGCCTGCCAGGGAGCACACGTAAGGCCGTTTTCACATTATCCGATCCGAATATCGGATGTCGGAAGGATTTTAATGGAAAAAATCCAAGATGTCGCCAGTAATGAATGGAATAGCGGTTCAATACATCCGATATCGGATCGGATAATGTGAAAACGCACTAACGTCGTTATACTCGTACCTACAGCGTCAAGCTAGGAACATACTACGCGGACGTCCGTCGTAAATCGACCGCGACCGCGACCGATCAGTGTGCCCGGAACAAAACATCCAGCGAGCCAGATTTCGATCGGACGTCCATGCGCTCAAGGCCACGTCCACGTCCGTCGACCGATAGTTTGCACGGTTATGTGTAATTTCATTGTCCAGATTCCCGTCCGCGGTCGATTTACGACGGACGTCCACGTAGTATGTTCCTAGCTTCACCCTCGGATTAGGCTGGTTTTACGTCACGTGGACCGACCGCGCGGAGCGATCCGCACTGGATTTATGTGTTAACTTCAGGGAGCGGTTTAGATTTAAGCTAGGAACATACTACGCGGACGTCCGTCGTAAAACGACCGCGACCGCGACCGATCAGTGTGCACGGAACAAAACATCCGGCGAGCCAGATTTCGATCAGACGTCCACGCGCTCAAGGTCACGTCCACGTCCGTCGACCGATAGTTTGCACGGTTATGTGTAATGTCATTGTCCAGATTCCCGTCCGCGGTCGATTCAAGACGGACGTCCGCGTAGTGTATTCCTAGCTTTAGAGTGGCATGGATGGGTCCGCGCGGACGACAACATCATCATATAAATTGGTCGCGATCCGCGCGGACGGGCCGCGTGAGACTAGTAAACTGCATGCTGGGGATGAATCTATTGAGTGGTTCGTGATGGAGTCGTTGGATATCCAACATTAGGTCTTTCTAAACGTATAGGGGTTTCGAAATGAAATTCGTCCTTGATGTAACTTACCCTAATACCTACCCACCGAGCAGTAAAAAAACAATCTGAAAAATCTAATATACTTAGCTTAAAACATCTATTGTGTTTATAATTTGCCCTGATGTTATGCTATTTTGATACGGGTAATATTTATAGATTCTAAAATAGATTCATTAAAGGAAATATCAATTTGTGATAACGCAGCAAAATTATAAAAAATATATTTAAAACGGTCAATGACTGTAATATTGATGTTAAATGTTTAATAAACGTTATTATTTAAAATTGGTGCAACATTGAGAAATTAATTCTTAAAAAAAACAATTGCTGTGACATTGTATTTATAATTACCTGTAATGTTACAAAATAAATATACCGGTTATATCAAAAGGTTTTATTGAAGTAAATCTTAATTTGTGATATTGCAGCAACTGCATAAAACCAATATTTCAAGTGGTCAGTTGCAGTAATATTGATTTTGAACATTTGGGAAACTTTAAATTTAGACATTGAAGTAACATTGAAAACTTGATGTTTAAAAGTTAATGTTGCTGTAACGTTGCATATGTAATATAGCTAATACCTTGTTGCAGCAATGTAATAAATGAACATTTAAATAACTTGTAATCAAAACATCCTTGCAATATTATAATATTAGTTTTCATTTGTCATGTTACAATAATATAGCACTACTAATTTTCTGAAAGTTTCAAATTACCAATAAGTTGAATGTTGTTGTCATATTTCTCCGACCTTACATTCTAAACTTACAAATGTGAGGTATGTAAACTTACTGCAAGTTATTGTAAGTTTCATGCTCAGTGGGAATATAACATTCCAATTTTAAGAATTTGCCTTTGGAAGCCGTGGCAGTCCAGGTTTCTCAAACGAGTAAAGGAAAAGTGGAAATAAAGATAAACTATCACAGGAACTATCGAAGAGAAGAGAAGATTTATGTTTATTTAAATTTTATTTCAGTAATAAATGACATTTTGTCATTTAGGCGGGAGTATGTTCGAGCCGATATGTAGTTTTGTTTAGGTTAGTTACTCGATTTCCCAATAGATGTCGCTGTTACAGATGGAAACTAGATAACGATAGGTTTTTATAGAATATATGTAAGAAACTGTCATATTAAGAATAAATGTTTGGTATCGTAGCAACGTGTCTCTTTCAGATTGATATAACGGCTTAAACTCCATGCGCTAAGTTGGATAAAATGAGTAAAGTCTAGATGAGGTATTTTTACTTACGTTATTATATTCTGTCAAACAAGTCTGTCAGTAAATAAGAACTAAGAAAACTATAGGTATCCTTTTCTCTAGCACCTAAAGAAAAGGATGCGTATAAATATAAAATAAAAAATAAAATAAATATTGGGGACACCTTACACAGATCAACTATAAGCAAAGCTTGTACTATGGGTGCTAAGCGACGATATACATACTTAAATAGATAAATACATACTTATATACATAGAAAACATCCATGACTCAGGAACAAATATCTGTGCTCATCACACAAATAAATGCCCTTACCGGGATTCGGACCCAGGACCGCGGCTTAGCAGACCGGGTCACTACCGACTGAGCCAGACCGGTCGTCAAATATAGTTTTCTTTGTTCTTATTTACTGACAGACTTGGTTGACAGAGTATATATATATATATAAATATTTTTTACAGCTGAAAAAGATAGGGGCCAATCTAAACTCTTTTGGCATGAGGCAACCATTGAGTTTGAGCTTAGATTAAATATAAGGAGTCACATACATTAAAATGCGACCGTCTAAGAACGCATACACTACACCAAAAAATGTCTTGTAGCTTTCGATTATACTGTAAATGGCGATCTACAAATAATCGATGGCAACAAGGCATTTTTTTGTGGCGCCATCTATGTGTGGTGTAGTGTATGCGCGTTCTTAGGCAGTCGCATTTTAATGTATGGGATGGTATGATCTTCTTATTAGGGTTCCGTACCAAAAAGATACAACAGGAACCCTTATGGTGCGACTCTGTCCGTCTGTCTGTCCGTCTGTCACATTGTTAAATATCTCGAGAACTACTTATGCTATCGATATGAAATTTGGAATAGTTATAAACATTGTGAACCTTTACAAGTTGAAAGTATTTTTTTTTTAATTAATTAATATAAATGATAGAAAATGGCCAAAATGAAAGGGGGGCAAACTGAAAATTGATAGGTCAAGTGGGGTATCGTTAGAAAGAGCTCAAATTGTACATATCAAAACTATTTTTAATAATTTTTTGGTTGTGGAAAAAAAATGTTTTTTGAAGGAAAATGTAAAAAAAAATACCGTTCCCCCCCTTATCTCCGAAGTTTATCAACATAAATGTATGAAATTTTCACCAAACATGGGTATTATAATGAATATTACAGGAAAAATAAAATCGTACACGTATCTTAAAAACTTTTTTATTTATTTATAAAAAAACCTTTCAGATTTACATTTTCAATTTCAACACCCTTGCGGGTGTTTATTGTACCTGTATTTTTTAACAAAATAACAATGAAATTACCTGCTTTCAAATAGAGGCAAAATTAAAATCGGTTCACGCAATAAACAATTATTCCATAAAAATCATCTTCCATACTAGCTCGCGCGCATTCGTTTACTCAATTTGAATTTTTTTTTTATGGGATAGGAGGCAAACGAGCAGACAGGTCGCCTGATGGTAAGCGATCACCGCCGCCCATGGACACCCGAAACACCAGAGGTGTTGGAGGTGCGTTGCCGGCCTTTAAGATGGGTGTACGCTCTTTTCTTGAAGATTTGAAGGTCGTATTGGTCCGGAAATACCGCAGGCGACAATTCATTCCACAGTTTAGCTGTGCGGGGCAGGAAGTTTCTGGAGAAACGCACAGTTGAGGACTGCCAGCCATCTAGATGATGACGATGGAAATGTTGTCGCGTAGGGCGATGGCGGAAAGAAGCGGTAGGGATTAACAATTCCTCGGAGCACTCCCCATTATACATGCGATAGAAAATGCAGAGCGAGGCCACATCTCTACGCAGCGCCAAGGGGTCAAGCCGATCGGAGATATGCTGGCAGTTGACAATTCGAGTCGCTCGTCGTTGGATGCGGTCCAGAGGGAGAAGCTGGTACTGAGGTGCCCCTGCCCATAGATGAGAACAGTACTCCATGTGTGGCCGAACCTGCGCCTTATAGAGCTGAAGGCGGTGGGCTGGAGTGAAATACTGTCTCGATCTATTGAGCACACCCAGCTTTTTTGAGGCCAGTTTGGCCTTACCTTCTAAATGACCGCGAAACTGGACTGCACTCGAAATGTCAACGCCTAGAATTCCTATACTGGCTGTGGCAGTGAGGGGAGTGCTCTCAAAAAAGGGTGATGCGACAAACTCTAACTTTTTTGCGGTAAACGCGCAAACCTGTGTCTTGGTAGGGTAAAATCGGACTAAGTTAAGTCGACCCCAAAATTAGAATGAATTAGATGTCGCTGTACGTTGAACGCTCATTTCCTACATCGCGTTTTTCCTGATATAATGAGGTCGGTTCAGGAGCGTCGTTGCGACATGTCGTAAGTCGTAAACTATTGAAGCCTAATAGTCTTGATTTTATTTGGACGTTGTCTACCAATAAAATTGTATATTAAAATATTACTTGTTATGTGGGAAATTGAGTCTTGAGGGATTTAGTAAAATCTGTAGAGTTCTATGAATAACATTTTGATGATGCAACTATTGAAAGTTTGTACGGAACCCTCGGTGAGCGAGTCCGACTCGCACTTGACCGGTTTTTTATTTAATCTATGGTTTGAGTCACTTTCGTATGAGAAAAAAATTACGGATAAAAAATTCCCATTTCTACTTTTTTTGCCAAGCTGTACATACCACGTCAGTAGCAAACAAGCAAGTAGCCAGAACGATGGTAAGCCGTCACCCTAGCCTCTGGATGCCTGCACTATCAAGGTCACATACGCGTAACCGAACTAAATGCAACAAGTTAATATTTGAAACCAAATTTTGATGAAAACATTTTATTTTATGCACATTGAGCAGTATTATATTTCCTAGCTTCATTCTTAGCGATTTGTTTACATGTTGTAGCTGGGCTCACGTCACAGCCTTGCACGGATATTTAAAGTAGGGAGGTTTAAAAATCCCCTACTGGCAACACTCCTCAGTTCCCCGATCCATACCGTGTACCCCGATATTCATTCTGTGCTTCCGTGCTCATAGCCTTCGCACGTCACAAGATTTTATTTTATATAATTATAAACTGTTAGCTGGTTGTTATCAACCATGTCGAAACGAAAAATGTGTGAAGAAAATGACGACATCAGGAGGAAGATTAAATTACTGGAATTACAATTGCTACGAAATTCCAAGCGACAAAGAATCATGATTCATTCTGATCACGAAAATGAAGGTGAGTTTGTCAATAACCTACCCTCAAAAAATATTTTTTTCTTTTTATATGTTATGATACCCTCATAATGGTGATATTTTATTTTTTATATTATACATATCGTATAAAGTAATTTGTAATGATGTTAAGTGTGTAAGTAGCTCGTAAGCTACACAAGCCTGCACATATTGAAATTGCTAGTGTTCACTCGTGATGCGAGACGCCAACTGGGCTATCTCTTTCACGCAAAAATGTCCAATTATGATGCGAGACGCCAACAGGGCTATCTCTGTCATATATTTTAAATGATTAATCCCTACTTTGTATGTGTGATGCGAGACGCCATCAGGGCTATCTCCTTCACAAAATACATACAGAACTGATGTCACATAACGCGTATTAAGACAGACTAATTGTTTTAGGATCAGATAGCGATGTGTCAGAAAACCTCGATCGAGGTGATTTATGTGCCTTCGCATCCCCGCCGCGCGTCGCGCGGGGCCCGGCGCCCGCGCCCGCGCCCACTCCCGCGCCTCGACCGCCATCGACTCCCGCGCCACCGCCGCCACCCGCGCCCGCGCGCGCGCCGCCAACTGTCACTAATGCGCCTTCGACTTCTGATCCTGTGAACACACAAGACTCTACAGATCTCGATGATGAGATTCTAGAAGTGTTAGGCGACGCACCGAAATCAGAAATAAAAATGGGGAAACCGACACATAAAGATTTAGCATCGAGATGGCAAGAGTTTCTAGATAAAGGGTTAGTCAAAGAGACTAAAGATAAATTAACTGAATCCTATCTTATTCCTGAAAACTGTGATTTATTAGTTGCGCCATTGCTGAATCCGGAAGTGAGAACGGCGTTAGCGGAAAATCTGGTAAAACGAGACAACGCCATTATGATGAAACAAAATCAGATCGCCATAGCGATTGCCGCTCTTAATCAAGCGGCCGAGTTAATAATTGCTAAAGAACAACACACCAAGATCTTGAAACCGATTAGCGACGCTTGCAGGCTCCTGTGTGATCTAAGCCACTGTTCGGATACTAAGACGAGGCGCGGATTCGTCATTTCAGCGATTAACCCTGATATGAAAGATGTACTTAGCGAAACCAAGCGCAACAAGTTTTTGTTTGGAGATAATGTATCCGAGAAATTAAAATCTGCAAAAACAATAAAACAGTCCGGAGCCGACCTGAAACAAGCAAAAAATTTTCGTTCCAACAAATTTCACATAAATAACTTCGTGAAAACGGATCGTTACAATGGCAATAATCGTTTAAACTGGAAGACGACGCCTCGAAAAATAAGGCCGAAAGCCGACTACTCGTACAGCGGGAGGAGTCGCCAGTCGCAGCGCAGCGAGCCACGCCACGGCCACGGCTCTCAACGACGGGGGACCGCGGAGCGCCCGGCCTGGAGGAGCAGGAGACGATAGACGCAGAGGTAGCGTACGCCGGCCGGCTTCGATATTACTTGTCACAGTGGGAGCAAATCACGGACGATCAGACAGTTTTATCATGGTTACAAGGATATAAAATTCCATTCACGTGTACACCTTCTCGTCCTGATGTTCCAAGTGTTTATCCGAAATCAGATACTGAGCATACTGAATATTCTAAAGCAATAGGGTCATTGTTAAAAATGCAGGCTATCTCAGAATGTGATCACGTAGATAACGAATTTTTATCAAGCATATTTCTTGTTCCAAAACCAAATGGCGACAAAAGGTTTATTTTAAATTTAAAATGTTTAAATAAATTTATAAAACCTCAACATTTTAAAATGGAGGATTACAGGACAGCGTCAAAACTAATAACCAAAAATTGTTTTATGGCATCTATTGATTTGAAAGACGCATATTTTTTAATCCCTGTACATGAACATCACCAACGGTTTCTTCGGTTTAAATATAACAATAAGTTATATAAATTTAATGTACTTCCTTTTGGTTTATGTACTGCGCCATATGTTTTCACTAAAAAACTGCTCAAACTTGTTATAGAAAACTTGAGATCGAATGGTTACATGTCAGTTATCTATCTAGACGATATACTTTGCTTTGGTAGAACTTACTTAGAATGTCAGGAGAATGTAACTTTTACTAAAAATATGCTTGAAAATCTCGGGTTCATAATTAATGTTGAGAAAAGCTGTTTGGCACCAAAACAGCAATGCAAATTCTTAGGATTTATATTTGATTCAGTGAACATGACACTCAGTCTCCCAGAGAATAAGAAAGCTAAAATACTAGAACAATCAATTAAGTTTAAATCACTTACAAAATGCAAGTTACGCGACTTTGCCGCGTTTATCGGACTCCTGACATCCGCCTGCCCAGCCGTCCAATATGGATGGCTGTACACTAAACAATTTGAAAGACATAAATATCTTTGCCTTTTAGAAAACTCAAATTACGATCAAGTAATCTCGTTGCCTAGTAAATTTAAAGATGATTTTAATTGGTGGATTGACAATGTAGGGTCCAACAATCCCTTTAGATTTAATAAATTTAAATTGGAGATCTTTTCAGACGCTTCTTTAAGCGGATTTGGAGCATTTTGTAATAGTCAGGAAGTTAACGGTTTTTGGAAAGATAATGAAAAAGACATGCATATTAATAGCCTAGAATTAATAGCTGCCTTTTTAGGTTTAAAGACATTTGCAAAACACGTGTCAAATTGTGAATTGTTACTAAGGATTGATAATGTTACTGCCATTTCTTGTATTAATCGCATGGGCAGTATTCAATACCCACATTTAAATAGCATATATTATGTCGCGACATCTGGCAATGGTGTGAAGACAGAAAAATAATACTATTTGCGTCTTATATAAATACTCATGAAAATATAGAGGCAGACCATCTTTCGCGCAAAAAATTTACTGATACAGAATGGGAGTTATCTGATGATGCTTTTCAAGTGATTGTAAATACCTACGGCTATCCTACAATAGATTTATTCGCTAGCCGAAGCAACGCTAAGTGCCGCCGGTATGTGTCGTGGAAGAACGACCCAGACGCCTGGGCAGTAGACGCATTTACAATCACGTGGAATAATACCTTCTTCTACGCATTTCCACCTTTTTCCATCATATTAAAAACCTTACAGAAAATTATACTAGATAAAGCCGTAGGAATTTTGGTTGTGCCATATTGGCCTACTCAGCCCTGGTTTCCAATTTTGAGAAAAATTGCCACGTCGAGTTTCATACATTTTGAACCAAATCCTAACTTGTTAAAATCTCCTTTCAGATTGTCCCACAACTTGAACAAGACGCTTACATTGGTTGCCGTGAAATTGTCCGGAAATCGTTATCACAGAAATTATTGAACGATACGTCCATAGAGATTATAATGTCATCCCTTTCAGAAAATACTTACAAGCAATATGACAGTTGTTTAAAGAGTTGGTTAATTTACTCTAATAATCATTGTATAAATTATTTGAAGCCGTCTGTTACCGATGTTATAAATTTTTTAGCATTTATTTATGAAAATGGTGCTCAATATGGTACAATAAATTCGCATAAGTCTGCGATTTCTTTGTTGTTAGGTCCGGCATATCTAGAAGACGAGCGAATTAAAAGATTCATGAAAGGTGTATTTCGTCTAAGACCGACTGTCCCAAAATATGATTTAACTTGGGACCCTGGTATTGTTCTTCGTTATTTATCAAATAAAGGGCCGAATGATTCACTTGATTTAGAAAATTTATCAAAAAAGTTGTCAACATTATTGGCACTTGTAACCGCACATAGAGTGCAAACTTTGACCTTGATTAAATTAAATAATGTTAGTATTATAGATAATACAGAGGTCTTAATTAGGATACCAGATCTAATAAAAACATCCCGCTTAAATTCAACACAACCTTTATTAAAATTGCCATTTTTTGATCAAAATCCAAATATATGTCCAGCGAGATGTTTGATTTCTTACATTAACAAAACCAGGTCTCTGCGGTCAGGTGATCATGACAATTTATTCATTAGTTACAGAAGACCTCACTCGAAATTATCATCCCAGCGACTAAGCCATTGGATTAAGGACACACTAAAACAGAGTGGTTTAGATACCACCATATTCGGTGCACACAGCACCCGGCACGCGGCTACATCCAGAGCCAACTCGCTCGGCATAAGCTTAGATGTGATTCGAAAAACGGCGGGTTGGACTCCGTCCTCCTCCGTGTTTGCTAAATTCTATAATAGGGAAATTGCAGTCGACCACAAAAATCAATTTGCTCAAGCAGTTCTGTCTTGTACTTCACACACTAATTAAAATTGTTTAATAATGCTAAATATAAATAAGATACCTAGTTTATTTTTTCGTTTCGAAATAAAATGTTGAAATATTTTTTCTTTTTTGTATTAATATTATTTCTCTCAACATCTACAACATGTAAACAAATCGCTAAGAATGAAGCTAGGAAATATAATTAATGATCAAACGAACTTACCTGTACGTGAAGTTCGATCATAATTATATGAGTAGCTTCATTCGACGCGATTATTAATAACCCTCCCAATAAATTCCCACCCCATACAAAAAAAAAAAAAAGCTTTTAACGAATATGAATATCGGGGTACACGGTATGGATCGGGGAACTGAGGAGTGTTGCCAGTAGGGGATTTTTAAACCTCCCTACTTTAAATATCCGTGCAAGGCTGTGACGTGAGCCCAGCTACAACATGTAAACAAATCGCGTCGAATGAAGCTACTCATATAATTATGATCGAACTTCACGTACAGGTAAGTTCGTTTGATCATTAATAAACGATTCTAGTGGAAAGGTTAAAAGACAATATCCCTTGAATTTCGCCACTCCTAGAAATCCGAATTCAAACAAAAATAGGTACATAGACCTTTAAAACTACTATTTGCCTCTGACGAGAGTGACGAGTCCAAATTCGATTCAAATACCATGAAAATCCACACATTGCGAACTTTTCAACCAATCGCGTTGCAGTATTCTACCGAGTGACACTCGCACCAAGCGAAAACGGTCGGTCAGACAGAACGAACCAATTTATCCTTGAAACCTTTGCATTCAATATATTCGAATCACTATGATACTTATATCTTTTACACGTGCCTCGGTGTTATTCCATATACATTTTATATCGAATACGGCAGTAAACCTTCCGCAAACGAACTAAAATGCGATACCTTTGGGTTCAATTGGCGTAAAGGACAAAATGCAGGTTTTCAGGAGAAGCAAAAAACAACTTTTTTTTTAGAAAAATGTTTATATCTTTTTTGTTTTTTGACCTATATTTGTGACGTATATAGAAAAATATGTAGATTTTTAGTATCCTTCACCTAGTGTAGCAACCGTAGTGATAAACTAAACGGTTTAGAAGTTAGATGGTTGTAAAGGACACGTCAAAATGCTATGGACGTCCTTTACACCCACGACTTTTTTGAACAATTAGAGTTGATAGGGTCGTAAATGACGGTCTTAGATGATTTTTATACAAATTCGGGGCGTAAATGTAACCGGAATGGTACAAATGGCAACTGTTTTTAGCTTAGTTTACAATTGAGAAACTTGAAAAATGTATCAAAACGTAGTTAATATGGCATAGAATAGCCACATTAGTGTTACAGTGTATATTTATCTAAATATTTAGCAGAGACAAAGAACAAGACTATTTTATATCCAGTTTTGCAATAAAGAAACAACATTTGCTTAAAAACTATCTAATATTTTGGAAAGTTATTATTTTAGTACTCGCCGCTCGGCTGTCTCAATAAGTTACGCATTCAGTATTTAATTCTAGTAGGGAAACGCTTTCGTAGTTTAAGTAAAACACTAATTGTAATCACGTAAATTTTAATCAGCAACTGTGAATAGTAGACTATATTAATACGACAGTAATTTTAAGTCTAAAGTAGAAAGAAGTTTTAAGAACCACTAAGAGTTAAGTACTTATTTATAAACGCAAGTTAAATAAGAATAATCTTAATTATGAGTTCAATCCTAGAAATATTATAGTCAATGCTTTAAGTACCTGGGTACATAGCCAAGTCACCAAACGATAACGCTCATTCGTTAGCGAAACGCACCTGTTATTGTCGCACTAAATGTTAGTATAGTCTACTGTTAAAGTTTACTGCCGGCGTAGCTGAATGGCAATCGTCGACGACAGACGCCGACAAAAATGCAGTCTGTAGGCCTAGCACATGATGGCCGCGGGATTATGTCGCCGCGAGATAGATCACACGTCTTTGTCTAATCGTATTAATGACATAAGGACAGGTAGTCTATCTCGCGGCGACATACTCTCGCGGCCATCATGTGCTAGGCCTGCTGGTGCAATACGCAAGAGCGTATTGCACCAGCAGGCCTAGCACAGCGCATGCTGCCTAGCATGAGCGTTTGTGCATTTGGGTACGTACCCTGATTACCATAATGTTTTTTTTAATTACCTACATCTCGCCGCAGTATAATAATACTACGAAAGCGTTTCCCTGCTAGAATTAAAGACTGAATGCGTAACCTACTGACTATTCAGACAGCGGCGAATACTAAAAAAATAACTTTGAATTTGTTGCCAAAGTATTAGATAGTTTTTAAGCAAATATTGTTTCTTTATTACAAAACTGGATATAAAATATTAGTCTTGTTCTTTTTTGTTGCTAAGATAGCTTAGATAAATAATATACTGCATTAAACTGATGCCATATTAAGTACGTTTTGATACATTTTTCCAGTTTTTAATTGTAAACTTAGAACAACATTTGTACAATTTCGGTTACAATTACGCCCCGACTTTGTATAAAAATCATCTAAGACCGTCATTTACGACCCTATCAAATCATGGGTGTAAAGGACGTTATAACATTTTGACGTGTCCTTTACAACCATCTATCTTCTAAATCGTTTAGTTTATCACTACGGTTGCTACACTAGGTTAAAGATACTCGTAATCTGCATATTTTTCTTATACACGTCACAAATATAGGTCAAAAAAACAAAAAAGTGGGTTTATCTTTCTCTTGGAAACCTGCATTACATGTCCTTTACGACAATTGAACCCAAAGGTATCGATTACAGTTGCGGATAAAATATTTTTAGTGCTGGTCGTAAAGGACGAAAAACAAAAAACTTGTCCTTTACGCCCAACTTTATCACACTAATATAGAAAGTGATCCTTAGAAAGTAAGGGCTTATAGGGCAACAATATATAACAAGGTGACTTACGACTATATTTTTATTTGTAGATTTCCTTTACGACACAAATAATAATTTATAATTAATGACTTGATATTTACGCCCCTTCAGAAAAGCTATTTTTGCAAGTCCATAGTAGAAAATCTTGGTCGTAGAGGCAACTTTTTAAGAGATATCGAAATTTTAACTACACAGATCGATAGCGCTTGAAATTCTGAACAAAACTGTATATATAACTCATTTTCGCCAAAATGTCCTTTACGCCAATTGAACCCAGAGGTATCGATATGGAATAACACCGAGGCACGTGTAAAAGATATAAGTATCATAGTGATTCGAATATATTGAATGCAAAGGTTTCAAGGATAAATTGGTTCGTTTTGTCTGACCGACCGTTTTCGCTTGGTGCGAGTGTCACTCGGTAGAATACTGCAACGCGATTGGTTGAAAAGTTCGCATCAAGCGCGGGATTGGTTGCAACTAGTTACGTTGGACTGCACCATTTTTGCTGACACCATTTCTGGTGCCCGTAAGAGAGTTTGCACATTTTTTTTAAAATTATAAATGGGTTTACTCTTATTATCGGATATAGAAAGGTTATCAAAGGCAAATTTGAAACATGGCGCCTTTAATATCGGATAAGATAATATGAAAACGTGCTAAGTCCCAAATCACATGTAGAAGGCCGGCAACAGACAGTCTTAAATTTCATAATCTTAAAAAATCATGATCTTATGAAATCAGATCGAGTGCTCGGATTTCCATACAATGTCCACACACAGTCTTATCTTTTAAGATTATAATTTTTTTCAGATTGATCTGACAGATTGCGAATAATCTGAATTTTAAGAATTTTGTAAGATTATGATTTTGTAAGATTATGAAATTTAAGAATGTCTGTTGCCGGCCTAAAGTCAATGGTGGAATTTCAACTAGATATAAAACTTGAATATATTTAAAATATTTTAACCGCGTCTTGAGGAGCTTCAAAGAGTGAAGCCAGGGTCGTTAGTCTTAAAGATTCTCGAAAATGTATCAAACAATGTTGAGCGTTTTCCGACTAATTTAACGTCAGTGATAGAATGTCTGTTGTGTCATTAACTGAGTAGTACCTAAGTACTAGAGTAGTGTGTGGGCGCTATAAAATGTAGATTAAACAATATCTTCAATTTTTCGTAGATATGTCACTCTCAAACAAAAATAAGATCGATTTCAGGTATGTTAATTTATATAATTTAATCACTTTGATTATGCAAGAGATTCGAAGTTACACAGTGAAAATAATACTTATCCAAAAAATTTGCGACGAAACAGTAACCTAATAATTTAAAAGTTATGGGAATATGTTATACTACTTGATTTAGCTTCAGCTTTGATATTTATTAGACTGTAGTAACTCAAAGATTCGTGGGACTTGTAACGTCTTACCCAGGGTAAGCTCAAAGAACTAATAGAAAACTACTTCAATAAAATTATTGACTCTACTCAAGCTTTAATACTTACCATTAATTTAAAATTTTTAGTTAAAAATTTAAAGTTAAAATTATATTAATTAGATATGTAAGCTACGAGGGTGTAAGCTACGAGGGTGTAAGCTACGAGGATGGAGTATAAAATAAACAAAAGATTGGATACTAAAACATTTCGATTTATTGTATCTATAATCATTTATATTTTGTCAGAAATAATTACTATAACTCTGTATTCAATTAAGTCTGATTAGGACCTATTTGAATACACCGCCTTCATTACTAGAGCCAAGTCCCTACGTCAGGAAAAGTAGACGGAAACAAAAACCTGACTACCCAAGTTTAACCTGTACACAAGCATAATAAAATATGTTATGGATAAAAGTAAAGCATATTAAAATACACAAACAATATATGGCAAATCATCCAGGGTAATATGGACTAACGTTATGGAAACTAGTAACCAAGTTCCTGAGGTGTGAGACATGTTAGCGATACAGACAATGATATGTTCTAACAAGCATAATACGTATCTTAAAGGTGATTTAATTAACTATTAATTATAAACAAAATATAATTCAATACTCCTAACTGTATTGCATAACCAACGAACTTGGATCCTATAAAATGCTATTGTGGGAGACATTATGATAAGAAAACCATGAAGATATTAAATAATTAACCTGGGAAGACAAATTGGGAAATAAATAAATTAAGTAGGTGAAATTACGCAGATAATACATAAAATATGTTAGCGTTGTTGAGTTTGAAGTTGAATAACATATAAGTATGTTATAATGTCGATAAAATTGACGAATAAATCTGGCTCATCACGATTAGGCCAACGAACATTTATATCTTAAAATAAAATAGCTGGTTGCAGTCAACGTTAAGGCAAGCTTTGAAATCTCATAAAATTATCATGCATAAGTCGTTCATGGGCATTACGAATACGAGTATGTCTAGCCGCAAGTCCCTAGCGTGAACGTATCCATACGCATGGTATTATAGTCACTCGGACTCGCACCGTCTGCAATACCGTAGACCCGTCGCCTACATGGAATACTTCACGCAAGGTTCAGACTATCGAGTACTGAAACCGGGACATAAAAGTATGATATATGACATGAGTGCCCATGAACGTTCATAAACAAGACAATGATATAAGCGTTGCCCTTGATATCATGAGATCAGCCATTTCATTATGGTATCATTGAGACATTACGCGAATGAAGTATAACTTAATTAAAACCAGATGGACTCAGATTTATATATTACTAAAATATATTGTACTGAAATATTCTTCAGCTAATATATAAAATAGATTAGTGTTTATTTTGATTGAAGTATCAATAACACAAATATGTCATAAAATCCATAAATTCGATGGATAAATCTGGCTTATCACGACTATATTGAAATAAACTTATATCGTTATATAAAATAGCTGGTTGCAGTCAACTTTAAGCAAACCTTGAGATCTCATAAAATTATCATGCATATATCGTTACTGTGGGTGCTGTTAATATGTCGGAGCCGCAAGTCCCTACGTGAACGTATCCATACGTATGGTATTATAGTCACTTGGACCCGCACCGTCTGCAATACCGTAGACCCGTCGCCTACATGGAATACGTCACGTAAGGTCCAGACTATCAAGTACTGAAACCGGGACCAAATAAGTAAGTAAGTATGTGACATGAGCACCCATGAACGATCATAAACAAGACAATAATATAAGCGTTGCCCTTGATATCATGAGATCAGCCATTTCATTATGTTATCAACTGTAACATCGCGCAATATAACTGTTTATTAAATTATGCCAGTTGAATAAGAATCTGTTACCTTTACCCATTAAAATAAGAAAAGCTAAGTGTGTGAAATACGGTTTAAATCCATATTGAATCATACTAAATAAAACACGGTTGTTTGTCCCCAACACCGAGTCATACCGAAGCAATCCTCAATGTCGTTTAGTTGTCTAATAAAATTTAAGATAAACAGACCACCAATCATTTGAGTATTACATTGACTCCAATACAAGCTAGCTTATACCAGCAAATGAAATACCCAAACTTCTCGTCCTGTGAGGACAATAAACGTCTCAGAAGGATCTAGAAAGACATAGCCGTCATTAATACGGATCTCGCCAGATCCCGATGAGCAGCAATACTGACACTCGTAGCATGTCCCTCAGCGGGAGCATGTCCCTAGAGGGGAGCGCCATGTATACGTTTTGTATGAATATTAAATTTACACAAACAATGTACTTGACACCCCTAATAACACACACATACACAGGATATACCTGTGAGGACAGACCAAAGGTTTGACCATTTATTAGACATCTAGGACGGGCCCTATAATAAAACACATGACGTATTCCATCAACGTGGATGAAAACCATTGCTTAGCAACATTCAAATAATTAAATATGGGTAATCTCAAAACCTTGTCATTGCTGGAATAAATCAACTCAAGGACAATTCCAATAACGACTAAAATACCTCATTGTTAAAACAGCCACGTGTTTAAATAAAGCCACTGTGACCGGTTTCAACAACTACAAATTAGTTAGTAAATAAATATAATATACTTTTCGAATGGACGTATCGGGCGTACTAAAATTATATTAAATATGTATTAAACATAGTCTCAGTCCAATGACGATTCAATATGACACGTGAATTGGGTACGTATAAAATTCGAATGATCGAATATCACACCCACAATAGCATTTCATGACTCCTGAATTTCATAGCATAATAGCTGTTTGCGAATCATGCTGACTCTAAATTGAATTTTACGTAAGACCATAAATATCTATGCCAATCTGTTTAATGAATGATGCGTTAATAATAAATATAACATTACACCTTAGCAATGTCATTGTAATGCACTGCAAATGATTCATGATTCGCAACCAGCCAAAGCTGAATTAACGTGTGCGAAATATAGATATATGAATAGCTTGAAGCTGTGTATGTACTCATGTGTATTTGAATATTGTTCTTATAGTGAAATAAATGCGAATTGTTATATTAGAACTTGGATACGAAATATATTTGGATAAACGCCTACATAACTATATGGTACCTAACATCTTACATCTAAAATGAATACATACCTAACATCTTACATCTAAAATGAATACGTTATCATGATCATTAAGTAGGTGTCAAATATTATTAATTATCAACCAGATGGCTTTACCAGATAATCAAAAGGTCTCGTAATATCAAAATTAGAGTCAGGAATAACTTCATTTGTCATGAGAACCGTCTACTTTCACAGTCAATGACTAGACATGTAAATCAATAATTATCATTAATAAATACGTGTGTGGCTGAACCGCAATAATGGAAATATACAAATATACTTAACACGTGTCTTAATCTTAAACAAATATGCCGCAATCAATTTAATCATTTAAATAAATAAAACGTACCTAACGTCAAAACTACCCCGCCTAAAATCTCGGGACACGCAGTATAGTTACATTCTACGCAAGTAAGTAAATCATCTAGGTCGCCGCATAGACTATAGCGTCAGGGTTGACGGCCGTTGTCCGAAGATCTCACGGTTCATGACGATGAAGACGGAGTGGCTCACGCGTAGCTTGTCGTAAAGAAGCTTGCGTCTGACGCCCGTCGTGGCAGAGGAGGCCCGTCGTAGCGCCGTAGTAAACTCTGCATGTCACCGATGGCATCAGGCTCGCACCCGCAACCGCTCGTGAACCGGAAATAGAAATATAATTATGTTTATAACATATCTAAATATTTATTCTTGAGTCAGGGATATTTTCTATGTATGTAAGTATTTATATATATATTATTATATATTATTGTCTTGAGTACCCCCAAGGCAATCCTTCAGCTTACTGGGACTAGTCAATCTGTAAACGTGTACCATAATATTTATTTGTTTGTTTTATTTTATTGGTTTAATAGTTTGATAGTGCCGATTAAAATAAAAGGAAAATCCTATAAATACTGCACAATGTAATAAACTCAAGATTGTTAAGAATACGGAAATTGCCTTTACACCCTAGAGTGATCACCATTTCGATATTTAATTAAAATTATAATCATACCTTAAAGGGACCTCAATATTAAATTACTTCTTTTAATTAAAGAAATAATAAATTACCGTTTACAGCACGATCCAGGCTTAGATTATGCTCAGTATGACGACCTAGGGGAGTATGTCAATTTTTACACAAAATATGAAATCAAATCAATCATGATTAAGATAAATATCAATTCAGAACCAACGCACCGTTTGTATTGTCTTCGGTAATACTCCATTTTGCATTTGCACGTCCTAGTCACGGCGCCTTGGCTAGATGCCGACGAGGAGCACCTTGGCCCGATGTATTTTGCAAGTGGCCCGAGGTGACGGTAATGTGGCCGCATGTCCATGTAGAAGGGTTCCCAAAACCTCGACGATACACTGGTAAACTGGAGGTCTGGTAATCCGCTGACGGAGGTGCTCGTCGATTCTCCTCGCCCATGGACCGAGAATTGAGAAATGAACAATTTGAATAATATAGTAAATAAAGGAATGCAATTACCTACAACGTCCGTTTATTTCAAATCCTATAGGTACTATTTCTTTACGTTTAGTCATATTAGGTAATATTACGATTAAAGTAACTATTTGATAAATTTCTGATCGTTTGAATGAAAGAACTTAACGCTACCTAAAACTGTATCGAACACATCTACGATTCAAATAAACCATTGAGAACCATACATACACTACTCACTTCTATAATGTAATTAATCGCAAATTGAATGTAATAATTATGTGGTAACCATTACAAAAATTACGCATATAAACAAATCACTAATAGTACCAGAAAGGTTGCAAACACACGGCCGCTATTTATAGACTACACCTACTTCTACCATATCTACACGTAACTAAATAGGTAAATACTCGTCATCATATTACCAAATTAACATACACACGATTGCAATTTATTTCGACACAAACCCTAGTAAATATTACAAAGTCACGCGGGTAATCATATCACTAGTAATACTAAAAGGTTGCAAATACGTGACCGGTTTTTATGATAGTACTATTCTTCTACAGCTTTTACGCGTATAAGGGACAGACTACTATAAACATACATACTTTGAGACTTACTTCCGTGAAACTAGTGCCTACGCCAAATCTTGGGATTAGTTGTCAACGCGGACCCCAAGCTCCCATGAGCCGTGGCAAATGCCGAGATAACGCAAGGAGGATAATGATGACGTTGAATCTTACTTCCGACTCCGATTGTACGCACTAACCCAATAATCCGTTTTCACTCTTCGTAATCGTTCCCGAACTCCGACCCACGTATATCGTCAAAACACAAACAAGTATCTGTTACACTGTTAAAAAATCAAACTAAACTGAAAATATTCACTTCGAACTTTATAGCATAGCTGGCAAACTAAAACAATCAACAAGATTTAATTTATTGCAAAATACAAGGTATAAGCTAACATGACCTATGGAACTACCCGCCATTCATTCAAGACAAATATTACGTTCCGTTTATACTACGCCCATTATGTTTTGTTTATGCTACTACGAATTCTATGAAACCATACGAACGATATACGATCTTACTAATAAGTACGCCGTCACTATAACCTATGGGTATGCACAAAGTTGAATAACAACCAACAACTAAATATTTAAATTAACATACCATGCCAGTGTTATCCAATATCGCGTCCACCTCGTGATAGGTAGACTTACGTGGCTCCACTCGCCCACGTGAATGTAGAAACCCCAACCATGTGCCGTCCATCTTTGACACAAGCTCTGTCCTAGTCTCCCCTCACAACACAAGGCGATAGCAATTAGATACTCACGCCCATGTTAGGACTATATGACGTGTCTCGGTCAGCATGCCTTCAGGTTTAAGAATACTGAATACTCACAGTAATCATGACGCTAATGATAAGTAGTCGTTGTGGAAGCTGCCTCGATAGCCACGCTGTCTTTGGAATTCCTCACGAAGATAATAGATAGCACGTAGATATTTACGCCCATAGTTAACTATGCAACTTACATTTCAACCGACATGGCTGCAGACTATTCAACAATGACCCAGATCTTACAGATGGTGTGCTGTAAAGGAATAGATAAGGAACCTGAACACTCACAGTAACCCCGGAACCAATGAAACGTAGCTCTTTTGAAACCTCATGGCGGCATGATGCTGTCTTTCGCGCCAACGCTCAGCTTGCCACGACATGCCGCATGCAATGTCTCGCCCGTCACAGCCGTTGGTTTTCTTCATCCTTTAAATCTTCTGATGGCGGATGCTAGACCTCGTATCTGTGAACAAGCTTATTACACGTTTTCCTTACAAACTAACACTCACAGAATTCCCTACTGTCTCGACGCTCTGCCGACGGAAAAAGCCCCTAAAATCTCCTCTCCCTTTGTTTTCTGCCTTCTCTCTTAACGATCCCTCACTCGGTCTTACATCCGCTTCCCCCTCTTGTTTTCACCAATCCCTCATCGGTCTTATCAAAATACCGTGTCCTGATTGGTCAATATCTTCAATGCTAACATAAGATTGGTGGTTATAGTTTCCCGCGCAATTGAATCGATCTCCCGGCATTACTTTAATAAGAAAGTCAGTAAAATAGAAAATCATTAATTATTTTGTTGAACAAAGATTAGATTAAATAATTTATTTTAAATGTTTACGTTAAGTCCGCAGGGTAGCAATCAATGAATCAAAACGAATCGACCTAATAGTTCCCTACACCATTCATAGATGGCGTTCAATTGAGCGTCACGTCTACAATCCCAAGATAACGCGCGAAATTCAATATTGAAAAGTTAAATTATCTAACTGAATTAAAACGTTAAATAATTGACTGTAGATGTCGGTCTGTTACAGACTGATAATATTGTAGTATCTTTTAAAGCAATATATACGAGGTTGTCTCAAGACTTACTAAGTATCCTCTTACGACGGCAACTTTATACCTATGAATGTCTGAATACTCACGTTGAGGCTGCTGAACCGGTGTAGGTGAGATATAATAATGGATATTGCCTGGACTATGTTTATTAAGTAACTATCATCACTGTGACTATTCTATGCGGACCAAAGAGGATCGAGTATTATAGAGAGTTACTGTCAGAGTAAAATGTGTAATCCCAGTGCATAGACTGCCATCTCTCGACACAGGCTTAAAACTTTTGAACCTCAGTTTTGACAATTTGACCCATAACTTGATTTGTGTTAAAATGTCAAATATTATTATTAGCGCCGAGCCGAGCGTTCCCCAAAGGTGTAACGCCATCTAGGTCACCGTACCTTTTGCTCTATGGCTTTGAGGTACGTTTTTTTCTTAGACTTTATCCGTCTATACGGAGTTATATATGTCTTTGATGCGGACTAAATCATGAGCCGAAACTGGTGATTTAATAACAATTAACAAATTTGTGTCCTCTTTATTAAGTTTAGTTTGTGTTACGATCCCCACAGTTTTATTTTACTTCTGATAGGTGTGTATACCGTCATGGCAAAGTTAAAAGCTAGCTTAGTCAAAATGATAATCGTTGAAGCTATGTGACGATCAAAACGTAGTCTACATAGTTCTATCGCGCCACTATTAGAAGAGCCATAGGGAGTGCTAGCTATGAAACGCTAAAGAAGCATGCACGCACTTTACTTACTTATTTAAAAAAGTATAGCAACTAGCAAGGACAATATATTATAGGTATGGCTTTTTTAGGGTTTTTAAAAAGTAAATACTTTGAAACATGATATTCAGTAAATTTTAATTAAAGAATCATTTTTACGACTTAATTACTATTTATAACAAAAAATAAAACCGCCTTCAAAAAAGCGTGTTATTAACACGGAGAAACTAAAAAGCCAAAAATAATAAACCTTCGAATTCAGATTTCTTATCGGATTGCAATAATCTAAACATCCAAATTATAAACAAATCAATTATTTTTGTAGTCGGTACCAGACCTGTTCGTCACCTTGCTATTTCCTGTTTGCCCCACCCAACCATACGCAGGCTGGCCCCGACTCCAAAAATAATTGATTTGTTTATAATTTGGATGTTTAGATTATTGCAATCCGATAAGAAATCTGAATTCGAAGGTTTATTATTTTTGGCTTTTTAGTTTCTCCGTGTTTTGTAACACGCTTTTTTTGAAGGCGGTTTTATTTTTTGTTAAAAAGTTAATTTATTTGTTGATTTTTAGTGGTTCCTAGTGATATTATATGTATCAGTCCGAATATGTGTACAGTAGTGAAAGAATTATCCTTTAACTCCTAACCGTTGAGGAGTTGACCTTCCATCATCAGCTCAGCCACATAAAATTATTACCATCAGGCGTAAATACTGGTGTACCTTTGAAAAATACACTAAGAACATTACATGTGCCTATAACATTTGAAGAGTTCCCTCGATTTCTCCAAGATCACATCATCAGACCCCGACTTGGTGCCAATGGGACCATCTCGGGGTTATACCCGTTCGATCAAAAAAAAAATTTTGAAAATCGGTCCACGATCCTCGGAGATATCGAGTAACATACATACAAAAAAAAAAAAAAAAACATTCAGTCGAATTGAGAACCTCCTCCTTTTTTGAAGTCGGTTAATAAAATCAGCCCCACGTTGGGCGCCACATTTTGTAAGTCGCAAAGTTAGAGCGCGACAGAGATAGCGGAACGACCTTGAGCTAGTGTTGTGAATTTAAGTTTCGAGGCGTAAACTACAAAACTCGAGTCGCGACTTCTGAGGCTTGAAGCTTCGAACCTTAAAGTTTCGACCATATAAGCCTCAACTTAATAAGTTCGCGTTGCTGTTTACGAACACAGAAACCTCGAGTCTTTAGGCTTCAAGCTTTAAAGCCTCCTAAACTTTAAAGGTTTAAATCTATAAGGTTTTAGCTTTTAAGCGTTTAACAAATTCGAGCCTGAAGTCAACAGAAGTAAAAAACTGGCCAAGTGCGAGTCGGACTCACCCACTGAGGATTTCGTACTTTTTAGTATCCTGAGATACATGAGATACAGCCTGGTGACGTGACCAGATGGACGGACAGCGGAGATTTAGTACCTAATAGTGTCGCGTTTTCACCCTTTGTGTGCGGAACCCTAGAAACTACCACATTGGACACTGTAAAATTAAGGGTTAAAAATAAATACACAATAATATTTTCTGCCTATAACGCTCGTTGTTTGAGCTCTGAACGCTTAACTCAGGCCTTCGAGGTTCATGGGCTTGAGCTCTCTATGAAGCCCGAGCCTTAAAGACTTACTCTTAAGAGCTCATAAAAAGCTTGAGTCGTTAAGGTTCTGAACCGTTTTTGAGCTCAAACTTTTAACGCTTGAGTCTTCAAAGCTTGAACCTTCAAGGTTTGCAAGTCTTTAAGGTTTAAAAGTCTTCAAGACTAGTCTTTTAACAACACTACCTTGAGCCTTAGACATTATATTACTGGTGGGTGATTTCAGGGGCTAGGGTAACGTGGAAGAATTTGATAGAGGCCCTTGTTCAGTCATTATCCTCCTTGCGTTATCCCGACATTCGCTGCGTCTCATGGGAGCCTGGGGTCCGCTTTGCCCCAGTAATGGGACAGTATGTGCCTATGTGTTTACGTAAGAGTCTTAGGTACCTTATATATATCATTTAGGGTCTCTTCTTAGTCTACTTAGGGTTATTCCGGCTTTTGACAGGGCCAGGGTCAGCATTCTGATTGCGTTTTCTCCACTTCTAACAGTCCTGGGCGTCATCTCGTATAATTTAGGGTACATTTAAAAAATATATGAAACTATTTTTTTCCCGCGGTTTCGCTCGCGTTACATTAGAAAATTGCAGCATGCTCCATACAAACTTCCACCTCCCTTTTAGGGAAGTGGGGGGTCAGAAAAAACAAAAAGTAGCCTACGTTCTCTCTCAACTTCAACTATCTCCACTCACGAAAAAATCACGTCAATTCGTCGCTCCACTCGCTCCTTTTTGCCGTGAAAGTCGGACAAACAAACAAACACACACACTGATTTAAACTTTTACGATTATTACACATAATTATTTTTAAAATCGGGACTTAATCGCGTATGACTACATATTAAACTGACCTCCAACGTTTCAGGGACGGCGTTGTCCCCGTGGTCTCGGAGAAGACTGACTTGAAATGACATCAACACCTTCTGACAGCCGCGCGAGTTTTCTATGTTATAGAATTATTAAATACACACACTTCGCCATTTATGATATTAGTATGGATTGTAGTGACAGCCCTAAAGGCTACACGTGGCGCGGTTTAATATTGTAACTCGGTCGTAATATTCAGCCTCTGATTTATACGGTTTTCATTACCGGCTCGCCGTGGACAGCGATCCATTTAAGTTTAATAGGTTATATCCGGCACATTTTCATTTAAACTCAGTGACGACATAGTGCATCTTCTGGGCGAGCTCACTCCATCGTAGGCCACGTCTTTGCCTTTGGCTAGTCTGTGGTCAAGAGTAAGCCCATTTATAATAATAATAATAAAAAAAAAGTGTAGTACTTACATAAAGCCTGACCGGAAATATATGACTTGAAATGAAATGTGTGATTTGGCGACCGGTCTGGCGCAGTCGGTAGTGACCCTACCTGCTACGCCGCGGTCCCGGGTTCGAATCCCGGTAAGGGCATTTATTTGTGTTATGGGCACAGATATTTGTTCATGCATGGTTTCTATGTATATAAGTATTTATATATTATATATAGATAGATAGATACATTTATTGGTACTAATCATACACCGTCAAACACTGTTACAATTATGTAAAAAATAAAAATAAATAAAAATACAATCTTTCAAATAGAATTCCAATAAAATGATGTCTAATTTGATCTAAGGAACTTGATGCCATTTTGTACATTAAAAAATAAATAATAATAGTAATGATCAGAAAAGTGATATCAATACAATAATTACAACACAATTCGAAAATCAATGAAATTACAATTAAAAATAATAATAATAAATAAGAATTCGTAAATACAATTTTATTATGGCATTTTAGGTCATGTTTAATTTTTAGCTAAATTTTCATTCATCAAAGAACTCATTTATTGTGTAATAGGCCTTCATTAGGCAATACATTTTCAACTTGTGTATAAATTGGCGTTCATTGTCAACATTTTTGATAGCTTCAGGAATCTTATTGTACACTTTAGCGCCCATTACCTTGAGAGACTTGCCCGTTTTCTGCAGTCTATGTGCTATATATCGTTGTCTGAGTACCCACAACACAAGCCTTCTTGAGCTTACCGTGGGGCTCAGTCAATCTGTGTAAGAATGTCCTATAATATTTATTTATTTATTTATTATTATATGACTACTAGCTTTTGCCCGCGGCTTCGCTCGCGTTAAATTTGAAAATTACGGAATGCTCCATAAAAACTTTTATCCTTCATTTTAGGGAAATGGGGTACCCTAGGGGTGGACAGAGGGCGCTACGAGTCCTTGTATGGATTACTCATATGAGAGATAATTTCGACCTCGACAGCTGTGACCTGGGTGGCCGAGCGGATTAAGAGGCATTTCCCGCGATTGGAAAGTACGCTGGTTCGATTCCAGCCTCAGGCACCAGAGGACTTGGTCACTTTTACTTTCATATGTGTAATTTATTTCGGTTTTAATTTATATACATAGTAGTGTGACTACTTTAAGACAGCACAAGATGAAATATTTTCAATAGATTATAATTTAACTTGTGTTCATTAGAAATGGGGTACTCCCCATTGTCTCCAGAAGGAGAAAAAAAAGTAGCCTATGATACCCGCCATCCTTTCAAGTATCTCCACTTAAATCACGACAATTTGTCAAACAAACACACTTTCCCATTTATAATATGGTTTTATTAGTAGGTATGGGTGGTTGGGTGCATTGGGGTCATTTTGAAGAACAGAAATGCTCAGGTAATTTCGAAAGGGGAATCTTGATATGATGGAAATAATAGTGATTTTTATGTGACTTTCGAAATTAGACAACTTTCGAAATTACCCCAATGCACCCTATGGTTTGTCAAGAAGGCGCTGTTATTCTAATGTGCCTAATGAAATTAACGCAACATGGCGCGTAGTTATACCTTTGTGGTCAAGCTGTAAACATAATTGCACAAATTAGTTAAAAAGACATACTTAGCGTATACAGCTAGGTCAAAAATAGTAGAAACTAAAAAGTAATGGCAACATCATAGTATCGTTACGTCTCCTTTGCCACAGTATAATAAAGAGTACTATCGTACAGTATGGCCACTCTCGCTCCCCGCTGAAAGTGCTGCCCACCCCCTCTCGGTTACCGCCTGTCAAAAACGCGAACAGTGGACCTGTCATATCTCACCCATACAAGCATAGTACGCGTTCACCTACACGAGCTTAGACTGTGTGCTAGGAACGCGCCTCTTTCATATATTTGATCGCCAGTGTCCAAGGTGTGCCTTTACACACATTTATTTGAAAGGGACGATTCTACGATATTTTTTAATTTCTATACTCTTTTGCCATGCTTAACACATTTTTGTTATGCTTTTCAGACTTTTACCTTGGCTAGGTCGCGTATATACTTATCAGGCCCCGTAGCCAAATGGCATTTTTGCGACGTGAAACGCCACTGAAACGCCGCAGAAATGTAGTCTGGCTCTGTCGCGCCAATACGCAAAAGTGATAGAGATAGATAGCTACGAAATAGATATTATCGTGAGCGTTTCGTGAGGGTTTGAGCATTCGGCTACGCACACTGTTTAGAATATAATAGGTAGGTTTGTATGTTTAGTACCTATCCCATAAAAGTGTGTTAAGTCATAATGTGTTGTTTATCCGTATTTTTGTTAGTCGTTATTTGTTTTTTATCAGAAACGCTTTACTTTCATGGATGATATTTTTAAAACACCCAATAAAATAATCCTGCTTAAGTGTGTAGTGTACTAAAGTATTTCAGCAAAATTGTAAATTTATACGTAATAGCGAATGAAGTTCGCTAAAAGCGATACTAATAAGATGTAGCATGTAATATCAAATATAATTTACATTTACCTAGTGAAATAAACGTCAAGAGCTCTTATAGAAAGTGAACTGAACGAATATTATATCATATACATTTTATTTACTTTGATATTACATATATTTTGTTACTCATAATCATAACAAAGACGTTTCTTACGTAGGCACTTATGTTATACGTCTAGGATATGTACCCGTATATGTAGATATAACATTATTAGGTACAGCCAGTATTTTTAATACTACAGAGAGGTTGGCTTTATAAATATTAGATTCGTCGTCGTAAAAATATTCAATTTCAGAAGCAATATACTTAGACACTGTTTAAACCGAAAATATTACTTATTACTTTGTATGTAATGTTTGAATTTTATATTAAATTCGGTATAGTACCTACCTATAGCTAATTTGAGACCATTGAATGTTTGTACGCTTACGATAATATCGCTACCGTAGCTAATCTATAGCTTTTTCGTAGTGGCGCGATCGCAACAGGATTGCGTTTCGGTTTCGTTCGGCGTCAACGATTGTCATTTGGCTACGTATCCAGCTGGGCTCTTGTCGGTGCAGTATTTTGAAGTTATTGTCCGTAACCGTAAGATGCCACCTCTCTTTCCATTTAATTCTTTTTTTTAAACCCCTATAGCGAACCGCGTCCGTTTTTACTCCTCGTCAAATTGACATTTAAATTTAAGCTGGCTTTTGAGACCCAGTCGCTAGGATTTTAAACTTCAATGACTAACAATATTAAATTACACAAAGTCAGTGCCAAAATCGGCCTGGTTTCACCTCGCCTTATTGAAAAGGTTCAGCCGGCCTATCAGAATGACTATCGTTGACGCTAAACGCCGATGGAAACGCTGTCTGGCTCTGTCACGCCAATACGGAAGAGCGAAGGAGATTGATCGCTACAAACAAATATTAGGGCATTTTCAAAAATTGGGAGGAAAAATTTGTGAAAGTTGTTAACAAAAATTAACTCGATGTCAGTTTTTACTGACTTCAAAAAAAGGAGGAGGTTCTCAATTCGACTGAATGTTTTTTTTTACTCGATATCTCCGGAATCGTGGGCCGATTTTCAAAATTTTTTTTTTGATCGAATGGGTATAACCCCGAGATGGTCCCATTGGCACCAAGTCGGGGTCTGATGATGAGATCTTGGAGAAATCGAGGGAACTCTTCAAATGTTATAGGCACATGTAATGTTTTTAGTGTATTTTTCAAAGGTACACCAGTATTTACGCCTGATGGTAATAATTTTATGTGGCTGAGCTGATGATGGCAGTTCAACTCCTCAATGGTTAGGAGTTAAAGGATAATTCTTTCACTACTGTACATATATTCGGACTGATACATATAATATCAATAGGAACCTTTAAAAATCAACAAATAAATAAACTTTTTAACAAAAAATAAAACCGCCTTCAAAAATAAGCGCGTTACAAAACACGGAGAAACTAAAAAGCAAAAAATAATAAATCTTTGAATTCAGATTTCTTATCGTATTGCAATAATCTAAACATCCAAATTATAAACAAATCAATTATTTTTGGAGTCGGGGCCAGCCTGGGTACGTGTGGGTGGGGCAAACAGGCAATAGCAAGGCGACGAACAGGTCTGGTACCGACTAAAAAATAATTGATTTATTTATAATTTGGATGTTTAGATTATTGCAATACGATAAGAAATCTGAATTCAAAGGTTTATTCTTTTTTGCTTTTTAGTTTCTCCGTGTTTTGTAACGCGCTTATTTTTGAAGGCGGTTTTAATTTTTGTTAAAAAATTTTGTAACGACAAATTAAGCATGAAATTTCAATACAAATATTGCTTTTGTGTTAAATAATTACACAAACTATAAGCAATAATCCTACATGTAGAACATAAAAAAGTTGGTTTTTAGACTTTTATTCTTAATTGCCGTCAGAAAACTGACATCGAGTTAATTTTTGTTAACAACTGTTACCTGGTACTAATCTTGGGTCTGCAATTTCTGAAAATGCCCATTATCGTGAGCGTTTGTGCATTTGGCTACGCACCCTGTCCTTGCAAAGTTTAAAAGCTCCTAATCGCGGGCTTTTCTCACTGCCGTAACTTCTAATTAGTTTAGTATTCACTGTATTCAGCCGACTCCAGTTTTATAACTATTAGTTATTTGTTGTTTGGGAGTTTGTAGATAGTTTGGCATGATACGATAATAGGAAAATGACGAATTAATTTGGTTTATCTCGGTAATTCAGTGAGATACAGATGTAGTTTACTAAAATATTAACTACAGTTAGTTATGTTATGTTTAGGGACTATTTGTGTTGCCAATTTCAATAACTATCTATGGTTTTCTTTCAATTACTCTGATGATTTAAATCATTAGTACAATATCATTTATAACTCGTTTTAGATATTAATATAATTATAACATTATTAATCTTTGTCCACAGCACTGCCCAGAAGCAGCCCTAGTATCCGCACGAGTGCTATCAGCCGAGGGCGCTCCAGCGGTCCGTTCGGCCTCGGGCGTAGAACGACGGCCTTCAGCTCCTCGGCCTCCACTGAACAAACGAGGCTCCGGGTCTTTACTGTCGTCTTCACCACCACAACCAAGGTCAGTACCAACGAAACAAAAGAATAAGCTCTAATGACGACTGAGGCTGTTCAAGCTGTCACCGGCTTCAGGGGTAGAACGACGACCTTCTGTTCCGAGACCGCCTCTTAACAAGCGAGGCTCCGGGTCTTTCCTGTCATGGTCCCACCACAACCAAGGTCAGTACCAACGAAACAAAAGAATTAGCTCTAACGACGGCTGAGGCTGTTCCAGCTGTCACCGGCTTCAGGGGTAGAACGACGACCTTCTGTTCCGAGACCGCCTCTTAACAAGCGAGGCTCCGGGTCTTTACTGTCATGGTCCCACCACAACCAAGGTCAGTACCAACGAAACAAAAGAATTAGCTCTAACGACGGCTGAGGCTGTTCCAGCTGTCACCGGCTTCAGGGGTAGAACGACGGCCTTCTGTTCCGAGACCGCCTCTTAACAAGCGAGGCTCCGGGTCTTTACTGTCATGGTCCCACCACAACCAAGGTCAGTACCAACGAAACAAAAGAATAAGCTCAAACGGCGGCTGAGGCTGTTTCAGCTGTCCTAAACTCCAAGACAGCCACTCTACGAGCGAGGCTTGTCTTTTATTTTTATCTTTACTTTGATATTGCCACGACAACCATGGTCAGTTCCAACCATGATCATAACCGAGGGTTTTCTTTTGTTCCTGTGGAATCGACGTAGGGAACGCTCGACTGCTTCCTCTCAATAATGGGGCTTCGGGCCCAGTTCTCCTGCTGTCATTAACCACTAACTACTAACTATGTAACCACTACGTCCACTACAACCCAGGCCAGTACTCCTAAGTACTGTAATGTTCTAAAAATGATGTGTAATGCTCGCCAAGGTAGCTAAAACAGTTCGCTTGGTTTCGTGAGTTCTATATGTAGGTATGCTACTTTTGATCTTATACCATAATGTTCATACCATAACGGAAAGGACGTTTCATTCCAAAAACTTTAAAACTTTTTAGACTTGTGGGTTTTAGTCTTGTGGGTTAGTTGGCCAAGTTTAGGTGGAACTAGTACAGCTTTTCCTGACCAACGCTAGCCATATCAAAATGAATTACCAATTTAATAGAATTCTAATACATACATATTTACTTATCACACCAAACATTGGTCGGGTATTACATAATAGACAACACGTGTCAAGGCTCAAGGCTGAAGCGTTCTGTTTACGATATACCTCCTTATTCAATAAGTTCAACATGACTTTGCTTCTTAAATGTAATGTGTTGAACCTTCAATCAGTTAATAGGTATTTGATTGAACATGAACATGTTGGTTTTGTATGCTGACTTTCCACTATTAGGTACACAAAACGGTTATTGTAAATTTAATCAGACTATGTAAACAATAGCATATAAAATTCAAGGACTTTATGGATTTGGGAAATTATTTAAAATAAAACGTGATCTTGAAATGGTATATTCATAAATTATTTGTAATTCCATTATCATGATTAAAATCATCTCTACTTTATCCCGAAGAGCCCAGAATTATTGCCGACCCACTAAAATCTCAAATTAAATTGCTCTGTGAAATTTAATAACATTACATAAGCTCAGTACCTACAAATATCTTTTGAGAACTTGTATAAATACATTAAATAAATGATATAACGTTTTAAGACCAAATAAAAGAGAAGAGCAATCGCAAACGGGCACAACTTGGTCGTAAATCATTATCGCGTATTGCCACGACATCTTGCAATATGGCCGTGGCGTTTTGTTTTTCTACCGCGTCGGAACCTTTTTCCGCTAGGATTTCCCTCTAGCCAGTGATATTACTTTTTTTTTCGCAATTCGTCTGAATACCATCGTATGGTTCGAAATGTTTGCTTAAAGTGGCTCCCAGACGTTGCTCGATTTATTTTTTCAATTTTGTATGTATGATGGAAAATTTGCTCATGCTGTAAAAAAGTGTACCTCTCATGATCAAATAGAACCTAAATAGGAATTAAGAATGTAAAGTATTAAAAATAAGGAGCCATTTTAAACTTCATAGTTTTTGGTATGATGGTGGTGAAAATTCGAAAACTCATTTTTACCAGTCGTGTGTCGTGTCATTGAAAGGTATCCTTTTACATCAAATGAATGGGAATTCCGATGGTGAATGTATATTTTTAGGCTCTGAAAAAGTATTCATGTGTCAAGGATGGAGGGAACTAATATATACATGTATTTGGAACCAAATGGATGTATTAACACAATTTTATGCTTTTCCGGAATAAATCCATCAAAAACCTTTTTGGGATTTACTTAATTTGACTGGCCTACTCTGGCAGTTACAGGGGAAATTAAATTCGCCATCAAGGTACGGTAGCACTACAGTATAAGGACGACTCAGTAATAATTCTTCTAACAAATTTTGCGCCGCGCGGTTTGTCCTTGCGCGAGCCAGGTGCAGAGAGTACAAGTACATGCGGAACCGGATGATGCTGGTCTAGAGATGGGTAGGGGTGAGTAAATACTGAGTATTTACCCGTAATTTACTCAAAGCACCGAGTAAATAGGTACTCGTATTTACTCATTTGGGTGAGTAGAAACTGTTACCTAAAAATAATTTAAAAAATGAGATTTAAGTACTTAATCGTGTTTATTTTAACAGTGTGGACATTTTTATATGAGATTTATATTATAAGAAGCTTATGGGAATCTTAGTTTGTCGAAAAAGAGGTAATCATTGTGAGAAAAAAATAGTGATAATGTTTAGTTAGCAGTTTTGTTTTAAAAAAGCAGGTATTTACAGTAAAAGTATGAGACTTAAATTAAATTGATGTTCTAGATAACGGCATGACGTTCGGAAGTTTTGTTATTGTTAATGTGGCACTTACGACCTTTTATTAAGGGTTTTCTAAAGAAAACTCAAAAATGGCTCAGCTGGTGACGTTTAAAGTACTAGTTTTGTGTTTTGTATTATATGGGCAATAATTTGACGGTTTCTGGATATTTTTCCAACAACAAATTCGAAAGTTATAAAGGTATAAACATTATTTCGGCCTTAATTATCGTTTTATTCCAAAACTGTTCATATTATTAAAAATCTTTGTTAGAAACATTCAATTAATTTTTAAAGACCTATCAGATGATGTATAACACACTGGTAATTTCTGAATTTTATTTTTGTGAAAAATAGTTACATGTATGGAGAGCACGTCTTTAAAATAAAATTCATATAAATTTGATTACTTAACTTAGTAGCCGATAACAAAAGACACCAATATTTCTAATTTGTATTTCCATTTCAGCACGCGAAATAGTTTATACCCACCAATTTGAGTAAAAACGAGTAAATACGGGTATTTTGAGTAAATACTGAGTATTTACTCGATATTTACTCTTGAGTATTTACTCACTACCCATCTCTATGCCGGTCGCGTCAGTACGAGCCGCGCTGCGCGGCGCGTGCGAGAGAGGCAAATACCGATCGCGGGTGATTAACTACTGAGTCCTCCGTATACTGTGGCAGCACGATTAATTTCAACGTGACGCTTCAAGGTCGCTTCGTAAATTTAACAAAATTTTGAAATTGTCTGAATATCTGATTTGATTGATGTAGACGCGGGAATATTGTTGTAAGGAATGTTAGAATCAAAGAGTGAAATTATATTGAAATGGTACTTATGAACTGTTTCACCACAGAGACAATTCGTTAATACTTTTAAAAAATCTCGTATCTCACGCTGTTCCTCAAAGTTAAAACGCAGTAAGTCTATATGCATTTCATACATACTTACTACAATTTTCTTTTCATTGACAGACGAAGATACAAGTTTTTTTAAAAGTAGTGACGAATTGTCGCCCGACAGTGCCACTTCGTCGTTCATTGCCTGTTCGACAAAGAATTAAATCACTAAGGGCCACTTGCAGCAACGAAAATGGAGAGTTAACCCGAAGGTTAACCCAACATTTTATATGGAATTTGACAGATGACAGCCCCCTAACCCCGAGTTAAGTAGTTGGTGCAAGTGGGCCTAATAATGATACTTATCTACCCTGAAATAGGCACAGACAGAGTTGTGTTGTGCACTGTGCAGTCTGTGCACTGTGGTAAATTGGCACTAAACCACGAAAAATGCGGTTAGAGAGTCCTGGGAAACCTAGTAGTGGACTTGTAATCCATACTAATACATACTAATATTATAAATGGGAAAGTGTGTATCTGTTTTGTTTGTCCGTCTTTCACGGCAAAACGGAGCGACGAATTGACGTGATTTTTTAAGTGGAGATAGTTGAAGGGATGGAGAGTGACATAAGCTACTTTTTGTCTCCTTCTAATCCCCCACTTCCCTAAAATGGGGGGTGGAAGTTTGTATGGAACATTCCGCAATTTTCGAATCGAAGCGACAGGCAAAACACGAGCGAAGCCGCAGGCAAAAGGCATTATATATCATCATCATCCTCCATGCGTTATCCCGGCATTTGCCACGGCTCATGGGAGCCTGGGGTCCGCTTTGACAACTAATCCCAAGATTTGGCGTAGGCACTAGTTTTTACGAAAGCGACTGCCATCTGACCTTCCAACCCGAAGGGTAAACTAGGCCTTATTGGAATTAGTCCGGTTTCCTCACGATGTTATAGATGTGTGTTGTGTGTTGTTGTGATGCATTATATATATTTAGATATATATATATAACAGTATATCTAAAGGTATTATATATACTGTTGTAGTGGTCGAAGTACGAGTAACAAAGTTGTAGGTTTTATTATCCACAATCCACAACAAAGTTTGAAGGGGAGCGAAAGTGGGTTGCTTCGTGGTAACGAATGATACTTACATCAGTTTATGCGCAAGATATTATTGAATTTTATTACTTGAACTCATGTTACTCGTCCTAGTTAAGTAGTAGCCGCACACCTCGGACACTGGCGATCAAATATATGAAAGAGGCACGTTCCTATACTTCGTTTCTTTTAAGATTAGAATTATCTGTCAAACGGGTAATCAAAGAAGCAGTGGTCGTAGACCTTCCTTCTTCGATTTCGGCCGATACCACTGACTTCTTGGAACTTATAACTTATAATACTATGTACATAAGTTCCAAGAAATCAGTGGTATCGGCCGAAATCGAAGAAGGAAGGTCTACGACCACTGCTTCTTTGTTTACCCGTTTGACAGATAATTCTAATCTTAAAAGAAACGAAGTATAATAGCACACAGTAAGCTCGTGTAGGTGAACGCGTACTATGCTTGAGTACCTCTTGAGTACCTAGGAGTGAAATATGACAGGTCGACTGTTCGCGTTTTTGATAGGCGGTAACTGTGAGGTAACCGAGAGGGGGTGGGCAGCACTTTCATAGTACCTATAGTACTCATTATCATGGTTCTTGGTGTAATAATTTTGCCAAAAAAGGTAAACTGCTTTCGTTAATAACTGTAGACTTTTATAAACCTAAGATTACGGTTTAAATGTAAATGAAAAAAAAATAACCTTGGAAAATTCGTTCGTCGTATCTTACAATGGGACAATAGTGCATTGTGCCACGTGGGGCGGAAGTAAAATATTGCAAACGAGAGTAAATTAAATCGTGACGGGTTGCCGGAGTAGCGTAAAGACTCGATTTGGAAATTTTGGAACATTATTGCGCCTCGGGTTACACACAATTCTTTTATCACACTTGCAACAAAAAAAGAAATTAAAAACGATAAAGTAGTACATTACGATACCAGTGCGAAAAAGAGGAAATACGAGTGGCGATAAATTAAAACACGATCGCAGGGAGAGGGGAGTGTTTTAATTCGACACGAGTTACGAATTTCCTTTTTAGGGTTCCGTCGTCAACTAGGAACCCTTATAGTTTCGCCATGTCTGACTGTCTGTCCGTCCGTCCGTCCGTCCGTCCGCGGATAATCTCAGTAACCGTTAGCACTAGAAAGCTGAAATTTGGTACCAATATGTATATCAATCACGCCAACAAAGTCCAGAAATTAAAAATGGAGAAAAAATGTTTTATTAGGGTACCCCCCCCCCCTACATGTAAAGTGGGGGCTGATATTTTTTTTCATTCCAACCCCAACGTGTGATATATTGTTGGATAGGTATTTAAAAATAAATAAGGTAAAACCTTAGACCCGTATAGATCGTTTTTAGGGTTCCGTAGTCAAGGAACCCTTATAGTTTCGCCATGTCTGTCTGTCCGTCCGTCCGTCCGTCCGTCCGTCCGTCCGTCCGCGGATAATCTCAGTAACCGTAAGCACTAGAAAGCTGAAATTTGGTACCAATATGTATATCAATCACGCCAACAAAGTGCAAAAATAAAAAATGGAAAAAAAGGTTTTATTAGGGTACCCCCCCTACATGTAAAGTGGGAGCTGATTTTTTTTTTCATTCTAACCCCAACGTGTGATATATTGTTGGATAGGTATTTAAAAATGAATAAGGGTTTACTAAGATCGTTTTTTGATAATATCAATATTTTCGGAAATAATCGCTCCTAAAGGAAAAAAAAGTGCGTCCCCCCTCTAACTTTTGAACCATATGTTTAAAAAATATGAAAAAAATCACAAAAGTAGAACTTTATAAAGACTTTCTAGGAAAATTGTTTTGAACTTGATAGGTTCAGTAGTTTTTGAGAAAAATACGAAAAACTACGGAACCCTACACTGAGCGTGGCCCGACACGCTCTTGGCCGGTTTTTTGATAATATTAATATTTTCGGAAATAATCGCTCCTAAAGGAAAAAAAAGTGCGTCCCCCCCCTCTAACTTTTGAACCATATGTTTAAAAAATATGAAAAATATCACAAAAGTAGAACTTTATAAAGTCTTTCTAGGAAAATTGTTTTGAACTTGATAGGTTCAGTAGTTTTTGCGAAAAATACGGAAAACTGCGGAACCCTACACTGAGCGTGGCCCGACACGCTCTTGGCCGGTTTTTTGATAATATTAATATTTTCGGAAATAATCGCTCCTAAAGGAAAAAAAAGTTCGTCCCCCCCCTCTAACTTTTGAACCATATGTTTAAAAAATATGAAAAATATCACAAAAGTAGAACTTTATAAAGTCTTTCTAGGAAAATTGTTTTGAACTTGATAGGTTCAGTAGTTTTTGCGAAAAATACGGAAAACTGCGGAACCCTACACTGAGCGTGGCCCGACACGCTCTTGGCCGGTTTTTGTGTGTGTATTATCGTACGACGTTTTTTAGTAGGTACGGATGACCCTCCGAAGTTTCGACCTGACAAAAAATTAACCACTTTTCGCACCAGTGCGTAAAAAAAAACCATCTGTACTGAATGAGTTAGTTACATGACCTATATTAGGCATTGTAACCAAGATGCTGGTGGCACTTTCTCGATATATACGAGAAGTCACTTATTACCAGAGGGCGGAATTGCTCATGGCAAAAATCAAACGTCAATCGAGTTGAAACGTTAAATTTTATCGACTATCGATTGAACTGAAATTATCAGTATATTGAGTTGTTTTCGTCGTAAGTAAGACGAGGATACTTCTTTATCCATTTGTTGACTGTTTTTCGTTTTAGATTAAGCATTTTTTTTCAAACGTTCTTGCAAGAGGACTAGTGACAAAAATGGTAATCAAATGTTATACAATTTACTTTTAATCTAGTCAAAGAGGTCAAAATCAAATGGTCGAATAGCTAATCAGAGGTCAAATAAAGGCAGAAATTTAAAAGGTGACTGGTTTTATCGATAGCTGAAAATGTCGATAAAATTTACCGTTCCAACTCTATTGACGTTTGATTTTTGCCATGAGCAATTCCGCCCTCTGCTTATTACGTCAGCCAGATGCTTTACGAATTCTGTAAAAAAACCGTGATTATAAACAAATAAACATGTAAATGAGATGCCAATATTGCTTCATCTCTATCGGGGCCATATTTTTCGAAGTTACCCCCCTCCCTTGGGATTAAATATTTATGCGGTTTCCACTCATCAGAATCGCGAGCGTGTCCCAAAGTTTTTCCCATTCCGTTACCATTTTTTTTTTCATTTTTGTATGGCGGTAACTGAATGGAAGGTTTGAAAATTGTATGGAAATCTTGGTACATTTTTTTTCTCCTATCAGGATCGAAAGACCTCGCAAAATAACCAGGTTACAAGAAAGTAGGGTGGACAACTTTGAAAAAAATGGCCAATACATTACGATACAAGTGCGGAAAAAAGGAAGTTCGAAACGAGTGCCGTTAAGAACGACACGACTAAAAGGAGTGTTTTAAATCGACACGAGTTACAAATTTCCTTTTCGCACGTATACCTATCATACGATGTTTTTCAGTTTCAGTACAGAATGTACAGATGTCCCTCTGAAGTTTCGACCTGACAAGAAATGAATTACTTTGCGCACTAGTGCGGGCAAAAAGCACCATCTGTACTGAAAAACTATTATTTTTGCTTCTACGCACCGTGTAGGAGATACAGCCATTCAGTTTTCAGTATACTTTTTAACCCCCGACGCAAAAACGAAGGGGTGTTATAAGTTTGACGTGTCTGTCTGTCTGTCTGTCCGTCTGTCTGTCTGTCTGTCTGTCTGTTTGTCTGTCTGTCTGTGTGTGTGTCTGTCTGTGGCATCGTAGCTCCCGAACGGATGAACCGATTTAGATTTAGTTTTTTTTTGTCTGAAAGCTGAGTTAGTCGGGAGTGTTCTTAGCCATCATGTTTCATGAAAATCGGTCAACAATGTCGCAGTCGGGGGGTTTTTCAAAATTTTAATTTTGTGGTTAGGTTATATTTATTTCATACCATGTTTGGGAAAAGCACTATACATATCTCGGAGGGAAATATGGGGTTGCCCGACTCAGCCCTATCGGCCTCGCTTTGCTCGTCCGTCTATATGTATTCGGCCGGCAACCCCTTTTGTCCCGGCCTCTGTAGTAATGTACTACTATTAGACTTATATTGACCGGGATATAGACCGTGATTACCTTTTTGATTTTTGTCGAGCTCCCGATATTTCGACGCAGTTGCATGCATCATGATCACGGAAAACCCGTTGTCCCGTTTAGATCATGATGCATGCAACTGCGTCGAAATATCGGGAGCTCGACAAAAATCAAAAAGGTAATCACGGTCTATATCCCGGTCAATATAAGTCTAATGAAAATAACCGTGAATCATTCTAAACTCTTAATGTACTACTATGTTCAGAATTTGTGAGTGTGTTTAGTAAAACGTCCCACTTTGTCGGTTACCATTAAGGCGAGATTTACTTGTATCTTCATATGAATAAACTGACAAAGTGGGACGTTTTCCCGTGCACACTCACATTTGAAATCAATCGGTTCTTGTGTCTGCTTTTGGCTGTATAGATAGATCAATAAAAATGATGGGACATTCATTTAAAGTAAGCACATCTAATACTTTTAAATCCATCCTACCACATGTTCCAATAAATATTATTTCTTCGCAATAAGTTTCCAATATGATTCAGGACCGAAAGGAGAAATCTTAATAGTTATTTGTTTTACAAGGGGGCAAAGTTGTTGTTTAACCGCACGTGCCAATATTGATACCCGAGCAAGCGAAAGATTCCAATATTGAACCGCGAGCGTAGCGAGTGGTTCAAAAAGTGGAATCTTGAGCGTTGCGAGGGTATCAAGGCACGAAGGTTAAACAAACTTTGCCACCGAGTGAAACACAAAATTTTTCACCACACCAACACGAACAAAATACTGACTATAAAACATCAAAATGAATGAAATCTATCAATTTAATCAATATTTATGATTCAAAACCATCATTTAAAGGTAAAATCTAGTAGCCACAGCCAGATTAAGACATCGAGTTAAAATTTGTATGAAATTACTTTGCCCCCTTGTGGATAAAATGCAATTTTGCTATCTGTTTTCGAATAGCAAAGAAAGCCTTTACCAGTTGGTGTGGTGAAAAGATCTTTTGTAAACCCCTCAAGGTCAAGGCCGCCCCGATAAATCTCTGAAGGGTCTATCGAGATCGGCCGTGAAATAGGGACCCGATTCCTTTAATGTAGGTTATGTTTGTTCTTTGAATTCTCTTTTGCTCTCTTAATGGATATTGATATTACGTATGGTCTGTTATACCAGATACAGTCAGCGACATAATATGTTGCCATGTTATCCTTACATTCTGCGAAATGTATGTGGAGCTGACGCTAACATGTATTGTATAGTCTATACCCGTTTGATTCTTTAAAAATATGTAACTAGATTTTGCCCGCGGCTTCGCTCGCGTTAGAGAGAGACAAACAGCCTATGTCACTCTCCATTCCTTCAACTATCTCCACTAAAAAAATCACGTCAATTCGTCGCTCCGTTTTGCCGTGAAAGACGGACAAACAAACAGACACACACACTTTCCCATTTATAATATGAGTATGGGTTATGTATGTAACTTACCACACACTAGACACATACCTAGTGCTCTTGCCCGTGTCAAGGGACGGCAAAGGCAGCACCCGCTAGACTAGACTATTGAGAGTTGATGGAATTTAAAATTAACTACAGATTGTATTGTACAATTTATTGTACTCGTAGGGACTCAAAGTGAAAGTTGTTAACAAAAATTAACTCGATGTCAGTTTTGTGACGACAAATTAAGCATGAAATCTCAATAAAAATATTGCTTTTGTGTTAATTACAATTACAATAAGCAATAATCTACATTTAGAACATGAAAAACGTTGGTTTTTAGACAAATTTTATTCTTAATTGTCGTCACAAAACTGACATCGAGTTAATTTTTGTTAACAACTGTCACTGTCACTAATTTTGGGTCCCAATTCCTGAAAATGCCCTTAATTGAAATATCAGTATGGCCGCCAATAGACATACCTACTTAGGCCGGCAACAGACAGTCTTAAATTTCATAATCTTAAAAAATCATAATCTTGTGAAATCAGATCGAGTGCACGGATTTCCGTACAATTTCGCAACTGTCCACAGTCTTATTTTTTAAGATTATGAATTTTTTCAGATTGATCTGACAGATTACGAATAATCTGAATTTTAAGAATGTGTGTGACATGGCAGTCGATCTAATTATACCTCTATAAGATTATGATTTTTTAAGATTATGAAGACTGTCTGTTGCCGACCTTAAAATTCATAATCTGAAATAATCATAATCTTACAAAAATCAGATCTAGTTCACGGAGTTTCATACAATTTCGCGACTGTCCACACACACTCTTGTTTTTTAAGATTATGAATTTTCAGATTGATCTGACAGATTGCATACAAGTATTTTTTTTAAGATTATGAATTTTAAGACTGTTGCAAGCCTAAATCATTTTGAGTGTCTGATTGCTTACCCATATATACCTTTATGTATGTATGTGAGTAATTACGGCATGGGAATTTATTTGATAATTATTTACTTATTGAATGTTATCAGTGTCATACGATCACACGTGTATTTAATGTAAAGTGATGAGCCGAATTTTCGAATATTCCGAATTGCCGAATATTCGATTGAGCCAATTATTTTAAATTCTGGCTTAGATTTAAAAACGTTTCAATGATTGGTAATGGGTACACATTTATCTTACTAGGGCTCTTAATATTACAAATAATTTAGTGCATAAGAAAATTTTGGTTTTTGTTTCTTAGGATGGGTCTATATTAATTCGCATAACTGAATACTCCTAATATGAATTGGCATACCGTTTATTACGCATAACGTTTAATACACATATCATTATTTCGCATAACAGATTTCGTATAATGCTAATGCGCATAATGTAAATTGTTATAACGATGAATTGGTATAAGTATAATAAGCATAACTTTGTTTCATATAATGTTTAAATGGCATACAAGAAAATTATATTTTCACCACACTAACGGGTAACGGCTTACTTTTCTGTTCGAAAACAGATAGCAAAATTGCATTTTATCCACAAGAGTGCAAAGTAATTTCATACAAATTTTAACTTGATGTCTTAAGCTAGCTGATAGAATTTTACCTATAAATGATGATTTTGAATCATAAATATTGAAGAAATCGATGGATTTGATTTAGTTTGATGTTTTATAGTCAGTATTTTGTTCGTGTTGGGGTGGTGAAAAATTTTGTATTTCAAACTCGGTGGCAATGTTTAACGTGCCGTACGAAGGTTAATGTGCCTTGAAACCCTCGCAATGCTCAAATTTCCACTTTTTGAACCACTCGCTACGGGGTGTATAATGATTGGTATAACTTTTTTTGGTATAGTAACATTTGATATAACAACATTTGGTATATATTTAAAGGATATAATCACTCATATAACATTATTAACATTTGGTATAACTACAAAATATCTACTTTTATTTTGTATAACCATTATTTCGTATAACACTTATTTATAATAACCGTTATATGGTATAACTATCTATTGATATACGATTAGTATGATATAACTAGCAAACAATATAAAACATTTCATGAATTAATTTTATCCTTTTTTTGAAGGGATCACAGTTCTAACCTAACCTAACCTAATACTTTTCTGATAGCAGTACATATGTTTAAGGGTCACAGTTCTAACCTAACCTAACCTATTTTTCTGGTAGCAGCGCATTGTGTGTAGGGGTCACAGTTCTAAGTTTCTAACCTAATCTACTTATTCTGGTAAATGATAGATCTAATTTATTGTTTGTTATGTGGTGCTGGCGTCGAATGGCAAGGATCAGTTGGACTCAAATGAAAACTAACGAAGAGGTTTTAAATATAATAGGAGAAAAAAGAAGTTTGCTGAGAACTATAGATAACAGAAGAGGGAAAATGCTTGGGCACCTGATACGATACGACTAATTCATTAAAAACATACTAGAAGGAAGAATTGAGGCAAGAAGGCAAAGGGGGAGACCAAGGAGAGCGTATATGACCCAAATAAAGGAAAAAAATCAACGTTGTGTCGTATCAGGAAGTCAAAAGGAAGGCAGAAGACCGGCACGCATGGAAGTTGCTCCACCGACAAGAGTCCAACTCTTAAATGATTGATGATGATGAATTTATTGTACTTTTTTTTATTCTGTGCTTTAGAAAGAATTTGCGTTACACGATTTATTTATTATCGGAAATAAGAATTATATTCAAAGTATGTTATAATAAATGTTATTCGAAAAAATGTTCATTATATTAAATAAGAATTATACCATTTGTTAGTATATTATTTGTTGTTATATGATTCAATAATTATATCAAATGATCGTTATAACGACTAAAAATATATCAAAAAAAGTTATATCGATCGATACGCACCCCTCGCTACGCTCGCGGTTCAATATTGGAATCGTCCGCTTGCTCGGGTATCAGTATTGGCACGTGCGATCTGCGAAAATCTGAACGATGAAATAATATTATTTAAATACTATCCATTTTCAATTTCTTTAGTAAGGTACAGCGGGGCAAATCTAGACTAAAAGGCAATTGTAACTAATCCATTTTTTCCATTATTACACTATTTCCATTAAAATAAATAATAAATAAATATTGGGGACAACCTTAATAAGTAATGTATAAATAAAATAAAGACTCCTTAACTCAAATCTAAAAATTATAAATTAAAAAAAAATTTAATTATGCAAACATTGTAAAACATGGAAGAAATTGACCAGTTACATTTGCCCCCCACTCGAGATTTGCCCCGATGTACCTTACTTACCCCTATTTTTTTCATGCTTAATAAGTGAGACAGTATAAAATTAAACACTCAAAATCGAGCGCTCGAAATTGGAAAATCAGCCCCTGATTGATCCAATCGCTTGCTCCATACAGTTAGTAAGTATGGCAATTCATTTTAGGATAATTAAAGTTATACGAAATAATAGTATGCAAATTTCAATTATGCAGATTCATTGTTATGCGAAATAAGAATTATGCATTTTTAATATTATACTTATTTAATGTTATGAACAATTATGTTATGCCAAATCTGTTATGCGAATTCAAATTATGCGAATTAATGATAGGCGAAATAGAGGGCCCTCTTAGGATACGTTATTTTTACTTTTTTACAAAATTAATATAATATTTTATATTTTAACGCATTTTTAACTTACTTTGTTAGTTCCTTTATCCGATGAATTACGAAACATCTTACGCTATTTATTTACTTTGTTTATTCAGTAAATATTCGGCAATGTAACCGAACTATTCGGCCGAATACGAACATTATTGATAACTTGCCGAATTTGCCGAATACCGAATATTTACCGAATATTCGGCACATCTCTAAATGTAACCAACATGTTTCCTTCAAGAGAATTTTATACATAATTATGCTTCGTATATCCTTGAATTGAGATCAAAAGGATACGTTACGATACGAGTAAGTATCTCATTCGCGCTTCAAATTATTACCTTTAAATCCACGTTTAAGGACAGGGTGTTATTATCCTTCGGGTATCTAAAGGGTTCGAATATAAATGTAGGGTAAATTGCAAGTGTAACCACGGTTGGGACTACTTTTAAGCACTGGTCCCACCTAAAGCTAGTAAACTATACTCTGTCAAACAAGTCTGTCAGTAAATAAGAACAAAGAAAACTATAGGTATCCTTTTCTCCAGAACTCTAAAGAAAAGGATGCATATAGTTTTCTTTGTTCTTATTTACTGACAGACTTGTTTGACAGAGTATATGAGCTATCGACGATAGAAACGAAACGAACGAAAAGATCCCCGATCCCGTATAAATAAAAGAGAGAGCGAGCTCATAGCTTACTCAGTTCTGGTGGGACCAGTGCCTTAGTATCTTGTTAGTTTTGAAAGGAGCTTTGTTCTTACAACGTACAACGACAATTCAAAATCAAATCAAAAATATTTTATTGTATAAACATGGGTACATAAAGATCTTGGGTAATGTTGTTTCGTTTCGCCATATTTTTTTTAAATTATAAATGGGCTTACTCTTGACCACAGACTAGCCAAAGGCAAAGACGTGGCCTACGATGAAGTGAGCTCGCCTATATTTTGCCTTACAAAGGCGTACAATATTTATTTATATTACAAAACTACTTTACAATTTACTATGACAACATACATATGACAGCTTATAACATACTTAACTGATATTAAATACATAGCACAGTTGTAAGCTTGTACTTATTAATAAATGAATCTAAGTAGGTGAGTACAAGATGTCAATGTCAAAAAGTCAATGTCAGTACAAGATGTACTGACATTGACTGAACTAGCATGACAAATACAAACGTTTCCGAAGGACACCCTTTTTGCACTACATCTATAGATGTAAGTCCAGAGGGCGGAATTGCTCATGGCAAAAATCAAACGTCAATCGAGTTGGAACGTTAAATTTTATCGACTATCGATTGAACTGAAACTATCAGTATATTGAGTTGTTTTCGTCGTAAGTAAGACGAGGATACTTCTTTATCTATTTGTTGACTGTTTTTCGTTTTAGATTAACCATTTTTTTTTCAAACGTTTTTGCAAGAGGACTAGTGACAAAAATGGTATTCAAATGTTATACAATTTACTTTTAATCTAGTCAAAGAGGTCAAAATCAAATGGTCGAATAGCTAATAATCAGAGGTCAAATAAAGGCAGAAATTTAAAAGGTGACTGTTTTTATCGATAGCTGAAAATGTCGATAAAATTTAACGTTCCAACTCTATTGACGTTTGATTTTTGCCATGAGCAATTCCGCCCTCTGGATGTAACAAAATATCGGTATCCTTCTAGTATGTCTTCCTTGCAGAATAAACTATGTTTAATAATATATATATACCTCCGTCACCTTAGTTTAAATGGTTACTTACTCTCTTGTATGCATACAATCACGCCTGTATAACGCCTGTGTAAAGGGGTAGGTAGAGCACATGCACTACTCGTTTCAGTGCAACTCTTGGCAAAAAAGGGTTTGAAGAAAACGAAATTGTGACTCTCTTGTATACTAGGTATACTATACATATGTATTATGAATTGCAAACGCCATCAGTTGAATGAAAGAAAGAAAGAAGAAAGAAAGAAAGAAAAAGACATTTATTCAGTACAGCACACATACACAGGACAAAATGGTGAAATTAAAAAAGAAAGAAACAGATAGTAAAAACAAATACACAAAAACATTCGAAGAAAAATTATATACACACAAAACAGAAAATTACACTTGTGTGTCCAGCAATGTGTGCAGTAGGGAAAAGGCTTTGACTCAGCATGTTGTTGCAAGACGCCGGCGAGGCGAATCGCAACGCTGTTATTCTGCCAAGGCCTGAGGGAGTGACTATTTTAATTAAATAAAGTAAACTAAACTAAACTAAGAAATAAACAAATAGTAAACGTGTAAAAAGAAACATAAATATTAAATATTTAATTATGTGATATATGCAAACAAGAGAATAAATAAAGCATTATAAGTGGGCAATGATACTATTATTGTAATATGAATGTAAAATATAAGGGCAACCATTTAAAATCTAAATTAAAAAATTAAAAAATGAGACAACTACTGTGCAGCGAGTCCAGGTTATAATTGAGTGCCTAAAAGTATTTGACGCAGTTTCTGTTTGAAACCAAATTTAGAACCGCAATTTCTAATTGGAGGGGGTAAGTCATTCCAACATTTGGTAGCCTGGAACCGGAAACTACCGCGGAAAGCAGCACATTTATATTTCGGCGCCATGAGTGGCTTCAGGTTAGCTGTACTACGTTCGATTCGCTTTTGTTGTCGCCAAATTAACTTCTCTGACAGATAAGACGGCTTGCCGTGTTTAATTACACCAAACAGAAGAGAAGCTAAGTGGAGGTGTTGCCTTTGTTCCATCTTAAGCAGCCTTGCACTGGACAAGTAAGGTGAAACCGATGTCCGTGGGGGAATGTTAAAACAATAACGGGCACAAGCGTTTTATACCTTTTGGATTGTTGTTGTTGTATGTCCTAAGGCACCCCATAGGTGCATAGGGCCTCCACAAGATCCTTCCACGCCTTTCTATCTTGAGCCACCGCCTTGGCCTCGTTCCAGCTCAGTCCATATTCCCTCAGCTCGTTCTCAACGCTCCGCCTCCAGGTGTGTACGGGGCGTTTGCGGGCCCTCTTTCCTCCTTGAGGCCGCCACTCAAACGCGATACTGGCGCTGTTGGTAGCTCCTCTTCGAAGGGTATGACCGATCCATCTCCATTTCCGCTGAGCCACTTCCTGGGCGATCGGAGGTTGTCGGCACATACTCCACAGATCCTCATTTCTTATAGTTTTCGGCCAGAAGATACGGAGGATCGACCGGAGGGACTTATTGACAAACACTTGAAGTTTGTGCGTCAGCCCCTTTGTCACTCTCCATGTCTCACAGCCGAAGAGAAGCACCTTTTGGATTAACTTTTGGGTTTTCTGGGTAACTTTTTGGCTTGTACCTTTTGGATTAACTTTTGGGAATGTATATTTTTAAAATTAAATTTCATTAATTATTTGATTTAAATTCTCTTTGAATCCCATAATTTGGTTGTAGCTCAAATACGCACAGATTTCAGTAGGTAAAATACTATGGATTGTATTTATATAACGTATTGAATTCGATGAAATTAACAAACAATGTCGGACTAATGAAGCGGAGGCAGCTGAAACCAATCAGTATAAAACTGAGTGGAACTCAATTAGAACGAAATCAGGGTACCTAGCCAACTTCACTATTCTGTATCGTAGCAAAGCTCTCTCTCTATCGCTCTTCTACAATACCACATCTCGGAGACTGGCGACCAAAGATATGAAAGAGGCGCGTTCCTAGCACACAGTCTAAGCTCGTGTAGGTGAACGCATACCATGCTTGTATGAGTAAGATATGACAGGTCAACTGTTCGCGTTTTTGACAGGCGGTAACTGTGAGGTAACCGAGAGGGGGTGGGCGGCACTTGCAGTGGGGAGCAGGAATGGCCATACTGTACGATAGTACTCTTTATTATACTGTGACAATACAGTGACACGCCAGTCACACTGCGTTTCCATCGCCACATACCGTCAACAATTGTTACTTCGGCTAGGCCGGTAGTTATGAAATTTATGAATATTTTGCAATTTAAAATCTCAGAAGCATTCGGAGTTTTGGCGCCTGACGAAAAGTTGGCTCGATTATTACAGAAGTTTGTTCATCAGTTAAAGCAGCAGAGATCTTTATGGAAAAAGTGAAAGAAGTGGGAAAGAAGGTTTTGATTTTTTTTATTTAATAAAATAATGTCAAATAAGGACAACAATGACGTCATCGGACAAACTATCCACACCCCACAGATTGTGTTGAGCATTCAAGTGCAATAAATATGTGTCGAAAAAATCGTCTCATAGATATGGTACTAGGTACGCTCTTATTACAGCGGACTAAGATGCTATGGGACATATTTTTGAGTAAGATGTGTACACCCATATTTTTACACTTGACTGTGATAATACGTACAGTACATGTAAAATATCTGCGCTCATTATAAATTAAGTAGCTTTTACCCACGGCTTCGCCCTCCTACTAATGTAATCTTGTTTTCCCATACAAACTTTAGACCCCCATTTCACCTCACCAGGAGGTGAATTTTGAAAAATCCTTTCTTAATGCTCCTCTACACCTTATAAGGAAACTACGTGCCAAATTTGGAATCTCTATGACCAACGGTTTCGGATGTGCGTTGATTTGTCAGTCAGTCAGTCAGTTTCTCCTTTTATATACAATATTTACATAACTCTTACTGGGAATAGAACCCAGAGGCCAGAACCACCGGCTTTTCACCACCGACACGGCCAGACGGTACGTAGTAGTACGATTGGGTCGATGCATGAGAGATACGATTTTAATATTTACTATCTCTGTGCAAATAGAGCTTTATTGGCAATCGTGAGCAAAATCCTTGTGACGATTCTGAATATTTGTATTTATATATCTTTACTAGCTTTTGCCCGCGGCTTCGCTCGCGTTAGAAAGAGACAGAAAGTAGCCTATGTCACTCTCCATCCCTTCAACTAAGTACCTCCACTTAAAAAGCACGTCAATTCGTCGCTCCGTTTTGCCGTGAAAGACGGGCAAACAAACAGACACACACACTTTCCCTTTACACTTTTATTTTTTTATATTAGTATGGATCCGATGGTATACCAGTTTTCATCCTTAATCTTGGTCTGAAAGTATAAATTTAAGAGAGTTGTTCTCTTATAAAAATAATAATAATCAGGAGACTTGAATCTACATCATACTAAAATTTCGTGAGATTTGACTGAAACCACTTTTACCCTGCATTTGGTGCGACGTCCTTTGCGACAAATTACTAGTTCCACTCAGACAAACTCGCGGGAGAAAACTGGTAAGATAATATAATATCTTACAAGAAACACGTCAGAGTGCTCTGGTTTCTTAGAAACCTGTAGGCGGTAACCCGCGGCAACAATATTACTTCGTGATGTGATGCTTAAGCTTTGCCCCTTTTGGAATCAGCCAAGCAACACTTCCTTTACGTTGTTTGCAGAAGCATACTCTTGTAAGAGTTTCAAACTACTCTTTACGATAATAAAACTTACAATGTAATGATGGCGCTGATATAAGCACATGTTTGCCTTTGTTATACGGGCTTCTATTGCCTAACGCTACACGGCGTGGCACACTCGCATACAATTTCATATCGCATACATTGTTGGCGTTGAGATATCATAAATTTCAACATAAGCAAACCTCAAAACTCTCTCTCTCTCTATCTCTCTCTTACCCTTATCACAAGTTATGTGGGGTCGGTACCTGCTTCCATTCTCCTCTATATTTTGTCACACAATCCATCGCAACCAATTATCGTAATGTAATGAAACTCACATGCAAGATCTCGCATATTATTGTAAATGGGTTCTTAGAAGCTAACTTAAACATGTACCCACTTAAACCCACGTGTGTAACGGCTCATTGCACGCGAACGAGACAAAACCGTTTTGCTCCCGCAAACACAATCAATAGCAATTTTGTTCCACTCTCAAACGGGATAGCTCTGAATTTCCCAACGCTGGTATTTTCCATGCGAATCTTTGGTTACGTGAGCTGAATATATTTGCGGCTCGCAAAATCAGCATGAACTGTGTATTTCTAGTCACAGAGTAGAAACAGAGAATGCTCTGATTTTGGTGACGTATAAAAAGCATAAATATTTTTTAAAAGTCATGGAAAACAGCAGGGTTAGCACATGATTACAGCGAGTTTATGTCGCCGCGAGATAGACTAATACCCGTCCTTAGTCATTAATACAGTTAGAAGAAGGCGTGTCATCTATCTCGCGGCGACATACTCTCGCGGCTATCATGTACTAGGCCTACAGGGTGGTGTTAAAAGTGCAATAAACTGGCAACTTTTCTGTAGGCCTAGCACATGATAGCACGAGATAGATGACACGTCTTCTTCTAACTGTATTAATGTCATAAGGACGGGTAGTCTATCTCGCGGCAATTATGTGCTTAACCCTGCTAGGGTCACATGTGTGCTGTGTATAAGGCACCTATTGGGTTGGTAAGAAAGTAATGAGCGAATCATAACCAATATTGTAATTTTTATTTAATTTATTATTTTAATCATTTATCAAAAATATAACGGCCTTCGTTATCTACTACTTGTCTCCATCGTTCTGGTAAAGAATGAATAGCATCGGCGAAGAAGTTCTTAGGTTTAGATTCAAAAAACTCAGCTATGTACTGTCGTAGATGGGCTTGATCATCGAACTTTTTTTCATTCAAGGCATTGCTTAGCGATCTGAACAATGCGTAATCCGTAGGTGCCAAGTCTGGAGAGTACGGTGGATGAGGTATCACTTTCCAACCTAGCTCCAATAGCTTTAGCCGAGTCACTTTTGCAATGTGTGGGCGAGCATTGTCGTGTAAGAAAAAAACTTTAGCATGCTGTGGACGATTCTGACAGATTTTTTGGTTTAAATTTTCAAGCTGATTACAGTATACTGATGCGGTAACAGTCATTCCACTTGGTAGGAGTTCCCAGTGAATAATACCATGAATATCCCACCAAACGGACAGCATAACTTTTTTCGGGTGAGGCTCTGTTTTTGGTGCCTCTATTCCTTTTTCGTTTGGAACTAGCCACTGACGTTTGCGTGTGTGATTTATATATAAGACCCATTTTTCATCTCCAGTGATAAGATGGTCCAACCAGTTGAATGTGCGGCGAAAAGACAGAAGTTGTATGCAGATATCGGCACGGCGGTTTAGTTGATCTCTATCAAGTTCGTGCGGTATCCAAACACTGTATTTGTAGTTTTTTCCCAACTCGTGTAAATGTGTTTCTATGGTGACATGAGAGCAGCTTAACTCAGTAGCAAGAGTACGACTCGTTAGCCTCGGATCTCCTTCAATTAAGGTTTTTAATTTGGCTACATCGATCTTCACCGGTCGACCAGACTTAGGTTGATCTGATAATGAAAAGTCGCCACTACGAAACCGCTGAAACCATCGTTTCGCCGTGGCCTCAGACACAACTTCAGGAGCAACACGCTGACATATATTACGCACTGCTTCGGCGGCTGAATGGCCAGACTGAAATTCATATAGTATGCAATGCCTTACATGCACTTTTAATTCGTCCATTTTCTTCCTTATATTAGCTCGGCGACAGCTAGTGAATGACTGACGAGAAACTGTGCGACTCGCCCTTTATATACTTTCGACCATAGAAGATTCTAGAACTCTCTCAAAAATTTTATGTGGAATTCAATCGATCGCTCATTACTTTCTTACCAACCCAATATTATTTAACCTAAACATAATGAAGTTTTCGTTACATAGTTTTCAGTATCAAAATAAAATAACGGTACAATTAGGTATTTAATTGATAATTCGAGAATAAAGACAACACATAGGTTTAACATTTTCAGGACGTACGACTAAGAGTTCTATTCTACGCATTTTATGCCATGACAAAGCGCCAAACCACCTTCATCTTTCCACTAAACCTAACTGTAGTGTATAGGTGTCTCGAGTACATATGGCAGTCGGTGTCCGAGTGCGATGGAGCACGGACGTGCGGTGTGTATTGGCGAGCCAACCCGATGTATATAGTGTAATAGCGTGACATTACAAGTGGCGACGAGGATGGGATAGAAACATAAGTAACATAACCTATAAAATCGAGTAACGATGCGCCATGATGCACCGTTATCTTTTTGTAAACAGGTTTGGTTACCTGCCGTTTTAAATTACTGGCATTCTTAGTAGTTTCGGAACGTAATGAAGCTAAATGAAAGTGTTCATTAAATACTACAAAGCGAAATGATTATAACGGCAGTTTTTCAAGAATTAAGTCAAAACCAAATAAAAATAAATGAAATGTTATTTCTTTCAACCGTGCGAATATAAACCTTAAGCAGGTAACCGAACGATGCAATTAATAAAATGTTTGAGGCAATTGACAACATACGGCCAGCCTTCCTAGATTGTCATGCCTATACATACAGGTGTCGGTGTGTGGCTCCTACCTACCTAGTAAACGGTTTGGTTACCTACCTAGATTGCCAAATGTTTTTAGGTACCAAAATGTTATTTGAGTTTATGTGTAGTGGGTTTATAAAATTGATTTATTATTTACATAAATCACAGCCCGGAATCATTACAATAATTTCCGTCCAACCAAAAGAAATTATATTTATTTTTAATTAGTGAAGTTACCATCTACCTGTTGGTTGGTTTAATACACAAAATTATGTGATGTTGCTAAATTTATGAATGGTTAAGCTATTTACCTAAATAAGGCATTTACTTGAATGATAAAATGTTGTACAACCATCACACTTAAATGTCCTATGGTAGCATTAGTCGATGTTTGAGAGTAAGGTGAAAACCAAAACAAACTAGATAAATACTTACCTAAGTATACTTCCTTACAGGGGTGAATTTACGTAAAAGTAACGTAAGTCACGACTTCATTAAGTGGTTATTTGAACTACAGCTGCAAATGAAAGGATCTATGCATATGTCGGGAAAGTAACACTTATTTAGAGATAGATTATCACTTGAACGTGAATCTTTTGAATTGATTGAACATGCCATAAAATCGTGACTAATACTCTTGTCGCGGATTGACTTACGTAATTTTACGTAATACGACATTCCTAACGCCGATTTCGAGCAGTTTTATCTGAGTATTTAATTACTTAAAAACCAGAAAACTAGATGGGTTCACATTAAGTGCTAAATAGACCTACTTATAATAAATAAAGAAATCCATTTAAGTATTAAATTACTTTGTCAGTAAAGTCGGCAGAGAAAAAAGAGGCATTAAACGGATATGCAACTCTGTACATTCAATTGTATCGAACATTTAATTGGCACCTAAGTACTATGAAATTTTATGCCATTTGTGGCTGAAAATAAGGCATTAAATTGCGAATTTGGAAACAGCACATGGAGGTGCACTCTGTACATTCAATTGTATTGTTTAGTATCGACCATTTAAATGGCATCTAAATACTATGAAATTTTATGCCATTTGTGGCTGAAAATAAGGCATTAAATTGCGAATTTGGAAACAGCAGATTACAGAATCTGGACATTTAATTGTCATGTGTGTGAATTGGATAACAGAAATTCTGGTTATTAAGCTAGTTAATACAGCAGATTACCGAATCTGGACATTAAATTGTCATGGAAAAAAAACCTACTGGTAACAGAATAACAATGACCTGACCTGTACAGTGTGCACGGCTCATTCAAAGCAGATAAAATGTATCTGGTCATTAATTTGACATGACTTTAGCCTTACGAGGATAAATATAGATATATGTGGAACCAGCAGATTACTGAATCTGGACATTTAATTGTCATGTAAAATAAATGAAAAAAAAAACAAATACTTACCTTGGTTAAGGCAGATATATTTATCTGGTCATTAAATTGTTGTAAACATAGTTAAACAGCAATTAAAAAAAAAAAAAAAAAACTGAACATTGAATTGTTGCAAATATGAGCTTAATGATAATAACCTAAACACGAAGTAATTACGGTTATACTGGTTGAACGTGCGCTTAAATGACGCTTAGATCAGATGATAAATGCTATCTGAGCCTTCAATTGTCATAATAGTAGATTGACGTCGGTCAATAAATATCATTAAATTGAAACCGAAATAAATTACACATATGAAAGAAAAAAATACCAAGGCATCCAGTGCCTGAGAGTCTGAGACAACTACCCCAGTAAAACACTCAAGTACAATGACTGAGTACTTTGAGATAGCATAAGTTGAAATATTTTCAATATAATATATTTTGACTTGTGTTAGTTAGAATCATTAAATTGATTGGGTACAGGTTGCCCCAAGAAAGTCCAGTATGGCTTCTTAATTGTCGTTGGAGGCATTTGACAGCGAAGGTGATCCTACATCAGTAGGAGTTCGGTGGTAGCGCTGGAAAAGAGCACTCTTTATATACCTAGATGCCGCTAACGTCAATCAGAGTGAAAAGAGTGAAAAAAATAAATAAATAAAGACAGTTCATTGGTTTGACATTGCATTGTATATAAAAAAAAAACACGTAGTGGTGCAGCTGAATTGAATAAAATTAAGCGAACGCTTGATACATTTCAACAACGCGGAAAAAAAAAGAAGTTGCTAACTCTGCTTACCGTCAACAAGGCTTTGTCAGTATGGGTGACCTCAAGAGAAAGACATGCCTATTTAAGTTGATCTATGATAGATTTTCAAAGACAATCTACGTCAGTTGAAAATCATTATAAAAATATATTGGTACTGAAGGTACTCGTTATCAGTTAGGGTAATAGGTACATACTGCAGAGATTCATGTAGGTGAATCTCATACAAGTCAGGTGTCCAGTTAAAACAAATAAACTAATGGATCTGTGAGCCTCTATTGAACTAATATAGAAAAAAAAATAAGAAATAAAAATGCTGAACTTGTTTGCGTAATTTCACGGGAGGATATTGAAATGTGGTCTCTTTCGTGAATACATATTAAATTTGTATAAGATTTTCCAAGCGAACTAGTAACCTAAGTTTGTAAATTTATAAAATAAATCTCACTAGTGACCTTATTTCGTCTGGTCAAGAAAATGAACAAAAGGACAGCGGCTGAATCAGCTTTGTCTGTAGTGATTGTAAAATGTTAAATAATCACAGATTTCAATGCTTCACGTCAATTATCTAGGTACCTAACTACTTACAATGCACATTATTTAGAAGTTAGGGAACATGATTCTATTCTATATATAAATGGATTGATAGACGGATGTGAAGTTAAGGGTACAACTGAGAGAAATTTGCCTTGTGAATCTAACAAACTCGTCTTGTTGCGTGTTTATCTGTTTGAAACAATAGTATTTTAGTAAAGGGAATAAATCACAATATTGATGATACAAGTCGAATTTGTACGAACCAAACAACAAGGTCAAACTTGTTAAAATATATTTTATTGAATCAGCCAAACATATGTTTAAATCAATATGTGACATGTGCTTTTACAAAATCGACTTGTTGGTTTAAATAAAAGATTGGTTCAAAAAAAAAAACAATAATATTTCCTCCCACGAACGCTCCGGCTGTGGAATGAGCTATGTCAAGGTATTCCCCGATGAACTACAGTATGGGGTTCTAAAAAAAAAAAGGAGTATACAAGTTTCTAATGGGTCGACGACGCGCATGTGACACCCCTTGAGTTGCAGGCGTCCATAGGTTACGGTGACCGCTTTCAATTAGGAGGCCCTATAACTGTTTGCCACCGACGTGGTATAAAAAAAAATGTAGAAGGAAGTGTAACTACACTTAACAACATCAAACTTGTAGTTGGAATGAAAGAACACGTAGGCGCAATTTTAACAAAAAAAAAAAAAAATAGAAATATTGAACGAACATTAAATCTAGTTGTTTTTCTCTCCGTGTGACACATAAATAAACGCTGAGTCTGTCAAGATAATTATAACATCTCCTGAAGGAATTTAAAGACACAGCTGCAAAAACAAATTCAAATCGTGGTACCTGAGGAGAAACACTGTGCTTACCTACTACGAGGTAGTTACCTCGTAGTTCGGTGAGCTGTATAAGTATTCTGTTACTCCTGTTACTCCGGTCAATTTCAGTATGACTTGATGCCTTGTAAATGGGCATGCTGATTTGTTCGGTTAACAGCGCAAAGAAAGTAAATGAAGGAGATAATATTTGGGTAATAATTTAGATAATATTTTATCAAAGGAATGGAATGCACTCCCACCATAGATGTTCCCAGAAAAAAACGACCTCGGTCTCTTTAAGATAAAAGTGAATATGCTAAGTATTACTGAATCGGTGAGCTCTATCTTCGACTATATCTTCACCTTCCATCGGGTGTGACTAATATGGTCAATAGCCAATCAGCCAAAAAAAAAAAAAAAAAGTGGTTTTGTAATTTCTTTAATAATCATATTATAAAATAGCCTAGCCTAAGAGTTAAGATCTTAAGATAGATAAAGAGATAATAATAATAAAAAAAAGATGTTGATAAAATACTTTAAAAGAAAAGTGTTATCTAAAATATATACATACTGTGTAGATATAAATCGGATGTTAGTATAATTGGGTCAATTGGGAAAGCACTTCTTAAATAGTATATGAACAGCTATCTATTTTAGAAAATTAATCGTTGATTACTTTGTGTGGTACAAAGTATCTACGAGAAAGAAAGCTGATCATGATGAAACAAAATCAATAAAACCATAAAGTGGATACGTGACCCTGAATAGGATTTTAATGCATATTCTATATAGTATCTCTATGTATTACAATGCAATGAATCACGAGCCCTTTCGATCCAGAAAAAAAAACAGTAGACAGTAAAAGTTTTAATAACTATGCACTGCAATTTATAATTAAATTTATGAGTAGATCTAACTAAACATTATAATATCCGTAAGTATTATGAATTGCATTAGATGAAATGAAAAATGAAATAAAATGAAATAAATGTTTATTCAAAAACTAAACCTACAACTAAATTTATCTTCTGCCAAACCAGAGTATGGTTTGTCGGCAGACGAGGCTCCAGATACATTAGGTTCTATAACTAAATACTTATATGTACTATTTACTAGTTACTAGCAATAATAGGTGCATATAATGAAGTATAGGGCCGATACAATCAGTTATCAATGTTATCATCAATAATTACCTAATATACATTAGACGCCTGACAACCAACCTATTAAAAAAAAAAATAATAATAATAATAATGTAAATCATGAAAAGGTATGAAATTAGTGAAATATTATTGTACGAGCCGTACACCTTAGATGATATGATTCTTGATGGTTGATGGTAGTCTTGATAGAAACACTGATTTTTGATACACTTATAAATTTATTGATAACCAAGGTATACTGAGTACTAGCTAGGAGCACGTATAAACATAAACTAATGCATAAATCGATGTATAGCGTAATCGCAAATACAGCGATCAATCAATCAATCAATCATTATTTATTTGCAATAAAACATAACTAAATGCATGCAAATGCAATCAAGCAATGCAAAGCAATTCTAATCAAGTCATAATTATATTAATTTTAATGCTGACGCGAGAAATGTGCGATGCTTGCATTGTACAATTATATTGTATGCTATTGAAGAAAGAAAAAAAAAAACAATCATATATGTATATATAAAAAAAAAATGTACTAATCTAGTTTTCAAAACAGTCTAAATTGAAAAAGGTAACAGATTTAAAGAAGAAGGAGTGAGACTGACATCTAGGAATTGTAGTTAATAAAACACACAAGTATGTTTGAGTATACACTGCAGGTGGTGGTGCAGCGTCCGCTCTGAGTCAACCCTCAGACCGGAATGTCCTAAACATATGACTAAAGATAGAAAATTAATCCCTAATTATAACTACTTTACATACAGTACTAAGTGGTAAAGACGGAGATGATCAAGTTAGGAATGACGAAAGTGGGCAGACAATTAGAAGAAACGTAGTTCATTAAAAAGAAAAAAAAAAAAAAAAGATACACGGCACAGCATGGCAAGTATTTGAATTAAAACTAAATTGACCTATTATTTAAATATTTATAAAAAAAAAAAAAATTAAAACAAGAAAGGGATGTAGTGTATAGGTGTCTCGAGTACATATGGCAGTCGGTGTCCGAGTGCGATGGAGCACGGACGTGCGGTGTGTATTGGCGAGCCAACCCGATGTATATAGTGTAATAGCGTGACATTACACTAACCATTCGGTTAGGTTAGGTTTTGAACTGGTTTTAATACAACTTTGATGATTAAAATTAGTAGTCTCGGACTTTAACGTCATTTTTGCATATCAGTTAGTGGCTGAGCGATCAACATTCTTAAAAATAATATCAAAACTGTGCCAATTTCTTAAACCTGAGTCGATCAGCTGCTAGGCACAATGAGTCGGGAGAGTTCCACCTAAATTGGCTCTGAATAAATTCACCCTCAATTGGAATTAGAATTCTTTCTGTTTTCGTGTAATGATCCCCCTCGAGGCTTGAAGATCGAATGATGAAGATAAACACCCGGCTAATGTGGTTTTTCTGCTTTTCTACTTAAAATAATGAAAGATTTTGGCTCATTTACTTCGCGGCGTTACCATTTTTAATTGGATTATGGACTGATTGGCACTTTCTCTGATATTTACCGATACACATTTGCTAAAATTAAATGAATGAATGTAGCAAAAAATATACACCGTGTTTTTTTTTATACTACGTCGGTGTCAAACAAGCGTACGGTCCGCCTGATGAAATTCGACACGTCGTTAGGTTAATTATCAGAAACTACCCTGTATATCACTTTTAGTTGAATTCGCAAAAAAAAATCATCATTTTCATACATAGTAAATGAATTAATTAGTGAGAGAGACCCTTAAGAATAACATTCAAAAGTTAGTGTCAAGTGATTGACGGCACATGTCAAAACAAACAACTAAACACACAGATGTGTTCAGTAATTATATTTATTTTCTCAATAACTCGATAACCGTAAGAGTTAAGAAGAGTTTCTTAGAGAAATTAATTGTATTTGATCTAAAGAACCGTCCCTTAAAATTAACGGAATTCAATAAAAACACATTTTTAGATTGTTTTAATTCAGTTAGGAATATAAACTACCTACTAACTCTTAAGCATATTCTGTTGCGAAACATCACAAAATCGTTAACAAAATATAAATATTTATTTTCTTGGTCGGTAAATGTGACGTAATGTGACACGTGTTCAGGAAAACTGAAATTGTGACAAAGACGGCACAAAAACTGACATAAAATATGACAAGCGACACGACAAGGCAATTCCTTTCAAACTGATTTTATGAGCATAAGCGATGGTTGTATATTTTTAGCTAATTGAACGTGCGATTTTAGTTACATTGCAGACTGTTGAGGTTACATATCGTCACTACTTTTAAAAAATCTCGTATCTCACGATGTTCCTCAAAGTTAAAACGCAGTAAGTCTATATGCATTCCATACATACTTACTACAATTTTCTTTTCATTGACAGACGAAGATACAAGTTTTTTTAAAAGTAGTGACGATATGTACCTACATTTTTGCACACCAATAAATATTAGGTAGAGGCAGGCAAGCATGGTCGCGCGATAAATGATAAAACATCAGGCTGCCCCTATCGCACTATTTGTAAGTGTGATACGGACGGCCTGATGTTTTATCATTTATCGCGTGACCGCCTGATGTTTTATCATTTATGCCTATACGCCAGGACTTTCTTACACCGATTGACTGAGTTCCACGGTAAGCTCAAGAAGGCTTGTGTACTCAGACAACGATATATATATAATATACAAATAAGTTACATTAGGGTAATTCCGAATGACAGAAATGCTCGGGTAATTTCGAAAGGGGAATCTGGATATGACGGAAATAATGGTGATTTTTATGCGACTTTCGAAATTAGACGACTTTCGGAATTACTCTAATGCACCTTACATAGAAAACCTCCGTGACTCAGGAATAAAATAATATCTGTGTGATCAGTGAATTCAGTGATCACACAAATAAATGACTTTATCGGGATTCAAACCCTGGACCGCGACTTGGCAGGCAGGGCCACTACGCGATAGGCCAGGCCGGTCGTCAAATCCAATACCGCAATGTAATGAAACTCGTGTGCGAGTTGCACCGTGTAAATTGACCCTTACAATGCTAGAACGCCTGAGCCTTTCTTAGTAATCGGTCATAAGTCATAACGACACTCAGGCTTTCATCTAGCACTCAGGGATCATTATGTTTCTAAGAAAATAATTACGAGCAGTTTCAACCCGAAAGATAAATTATTTTACAAACAAAGCGTTAGTCTAATTGGATTAATTCAAAGGATCTTTAACAATTCGAGCAAACACAGCCCGGAAAATGAAATATTTCTCATTTTATGAATTGAGCCTTCCGCACCAGAAATAAATTGACGGAGCAAATAAAAGACCGGAATTGAAGTGTCAATAAAACTGCCTTTATTTTGTTGCGGTGTATTGTTTTTTGTTGCTTTAATCCTCGATATTGTGTTACAGCGGCTGCTATGTTAAATGACATAGGCACAGAATGAAATAATAATAATCATCATCATCATTTCAGCCATTAATCGCCCACTGCTGAGCATAGGCCTCCCTTCGTGTACGCCACTTATCCCGGTCCTGGGCTAATCTCATCCAGAAGTGCCCCGCAGGTTTTCGAATGTCGTCCACCCAACGAGCCAACGGATGCCAGGCGCTTCTGACATCCGATAGCGGCCACCATTCTACCTACCTACTACAGAGCTACCAATAGCGCCAGTATCGCGTTTGAGTGGCGGCCTCAAGGAGGAAAGCGAGCCCGCAAACGCCCCGTACACACCTGGAGGCGGAGCGTAGAGAACGAACCGAAGGAATGTGGACTGAGCTGAAACGAAGCCAAGGCGGTGGCTCAAGATAGAAAGGCGTGGAAGGATCTTGTGGAAACCCTGTGCACCTATGGGGTGCCTTAGGATATTAACACTTTCGCTACCAAGAACCCGACTGTCGGGCACACCGCTCGTAGAAGCGTAGCCGATTACATGGGTTTCCCCGTATGTAGCGAAAATGTCGTAGCGCCGCGTAGAGCCCGGTTTCGAAAGTGTTAACAACAACTTACTACAGAAAGGAAACTTCCTATACAATCGAAGTTTGACAGCAGTTCAGGGTCGAATAATGCTACCTATCTCTTTCGACAATTTAGGGTTGTCAAAACTCAAAGTAAATATCTAATCTGCGGTAGCGCACGCAAAGGGATGTCAAATTGTGCTAATCCAATAATTGCCTCGTAGCAATGCGAGCCGGAATCGCCCGATCGGGCAGTGTCCGTGACGTAGGGAGGAAATTCGTTTTTGAATTTCACAGTCCGTTTGGTATTCGGTTTATTGCCATTTTGCGAGCGCTCGTGAGCATCTGAAATTCTGAGCGTTCGTTACGACGACATTTATTTGGGGAATTGGTGTTTTATTGGGGCAACATAAAAAAAGTCCAGTGATACTTGGTAACATAATGTATGATATTGAGAAAAAAAATGCTAATAAGATAATTTTCTTTGGTGAATTGAAACACATTACGAAATTTATTTAAACACACACCAGTGCGCGTAGCCGAATGCATAAAAGCTCATGATACGCTCACGATAATATCTCTTTCGTAGCTATCTATCTCTATCGCTCTTGCGCGACAGAGCCAGACTACCTTTCTGCGGCGTTTCAATTTTGTTTCGCGTCGCAGAAATGCCATTCGGCTACAGGGCCAGAAAGTGAAACACATAACATTTATCATATATTTTGAAAGATTATATGTTGCATTACATTTATTTATATAATTTACATCCCGATTATAACTACCTATAAGGGCCACTCAGCTGTCAACTTGGGTTAACCCTCCATTTTCGGTCAGTGTCTTTTTTTTAATTTGATAAATCAAATATTAGCTCTAGATACGATGAAATTCATCCGGACTTTAGCATCTTTTTTGTAAATGTTACTGTTTAGGGCATTATCATCTTACTATTTTATTACAAACGAACCTAAAACAACCCTTCATACACATTATCATCATCCTCCTTGCTCATGGCAGCCTGGGGTCCGCTGTGACAACTAATCCCAAGATTTGGCGTAGGCACTAGTTTTACGAAAGCGACTGCCATCTGACCTTCCAACCCAAAGGGTAACTAGGTATTATTGGAATTAGTCCGGTGGCCAACCCTACATACACATGTAGGTACATACCTTCAATATCAGATCGGTAACTACTTATTTTACGTCCAATGAAAACCACACCTCTCACTACGTCAGTCAGTTCTTTGTTCAATTATAACTAGAGATGGGCCGAATATTCGGTAAATATTCGGTATTCGGCATATTCGGCAAGTTTTTCAATGTTCGTATTCGGCCGAATAATTCGGTTGCAACTAATGAAGATCTTACGTATTTCATTCGATAATAAGCTCCTATTTTAGTAGCTTTCTAAGGAACGACTAAAAATAGATAATTAACTAAATATGCGTCAAAATATAAATACAAAGTTGGAAAAACCGTAGTTTAAGAGTTGAGAAGAGTTCAGAGTTGTTTTAACTCAGATTTAGATAAATCCACTAAATCGTAAGAACATATGTAGTTCTAGTAACATATATAAACATTATCAATCATTTGATAGTTTTAATCTTAACATCCGCTTTCTAAATATGGCGTAACCGAATATTCGGCCGAATGTTCGGTTCGGTAAGATCTGAACCGAATGTTCGGCCGAATATTCGTATTCGGCAAAGTCCATATTCGGCCCATCTCTAATTATAACCATGAATTTACTACAAAAGCTCAGAAGAATGTAATTTCAGATATCAGATAAATCTGATCTTGATTCTATTAACTTTATTAATAAAGTGTACCAATTCAATAACATTTTCATCAAATAATCTTTCAATAAAACCCTACTCAGGCTGAAAGCGAAAGTAAAATCGATTTACAAAATGCAAATTTGTAATCACTGCTTTTCATTCGATAATTCTATTTTGGGTCTATGGTTTTAAGTTTGACGACCGGTCTGGCGCAGTCGGTAGTGACCCTGCCTGCTGCGCCGCGGTCCCGGGTTCGAATCCCGGTAAGGGCATTTATTTATGTGATGAGCACAGATATTTGTTCCTGAGTCATGGATGTTTTCTATGTATATAAGTATATATATATTATATATCGTTGTCTGAGTACCCACAACACAAGCCTTCTTGAGCTTACCGTGGGTCTCAGTCAATCTGTGTAAGAATGTCCTATAATATTTATTTTAAGGTAACTGTGAAATATATGGGTTAAAAGTAGAGATGGGCCGAATATTCGGTAAATATTCGGTATTCGGCATATTCGGTAAGTTTTTCAATGTTCGTATTCGGCCGAATAGTTCGGTTATATTGCCGAATATTTACCGAATAAACAAAGTAAATAAATAGCGTAAGTTGTTTCGTAATTCATGGGAAATTACATCCTATTTCAGGATTCTAAGGACCAAAGGGGGTTATAAATGCGTTAAATATAAATACCTACAATAATTATGTAAAAAAGTAAAAATAACATAGCTTAAGAAACAAAAATCTACATTTTCTTATGCACTAAATTATAGGAACATTAAGAGCCTTAGTTAGTACCCAATGTACCCATTAACCAGCTTTTAACTCTAAGCCAGGATTTAAAATATGGTGGAACCGAATATTCGGCCGAATGTTCGGTTCGGTTACAGCTTAACCGAATGTTCGGCCGAATATTCGTATTCGGCAAAGTCCGTATTCGGCCCATCTCTAGTTAAAAGTAAAGTAAGAATGTCTCAGATCATATGTAATTGCCGTCTGAGGCGGAACCGAGGTCAACAAACATGTGAGACGAGTCTTTCTTATTTACTGGCCAAGGTGTGTATACTATTTTTCTGTTCGACGGAGCCGGTAAGCGATAACTTCGTTTAGCGTAGCGGCCCGAAATTTGACGCTTTCCGGTCGGAGGACAGAAAAATAAAATTGACTAATAACTTTCATTTCCTTTCAATCTGGTCCCTCAAAGGTACCGCCTCATAAGTTCGCCTTTGTAAATTGTTTGTTATTTTTAATAAGTGTTTTGATTTTGTACAATAAAGATTTTAAAATTGCTGAGTACTACCCCACCTCGGACACTGGCGATCAAATATATGAAAGAGGCGCGTTCCTAGCACACAGTCTAAGCTCGTGTAGGTGAACGCGTACTATGCTTGTATGAGTGAAATATGACAGGTCGTCTGTTCGCGTTTTTGACAGGCTTTAACTGTGAGGTAACCGAGAGGGGATGGGCGGCACTTTCAGCGGGGATCGGGAGTGGCCAACTGGCCATACTGTACGATAGTACTCTTTATTATACGTCTAACTGTGTTTAGAAAGTTTAATGTTTATAGTCATTTATAAATTATAATTTTCAAAGCAGACCCCAGACTCCCATGAGCCGTGGCGAACGCCGGGATAACGTAGGAGGATGATGATGAGTCATAATTTTGTATTAAACAGTGTGCGTAGCCGAATGCGCAAACGCTCACGAAACGCTCACGATAATATCTCCGTAGCTATCTATCTCTATCGCTCTTGCGTACACTGAGAGAAAATACAAACAGTTTTCATGTTCGTTCAACAAGTTTTTTGGTTAAAATAGCGCCTACGTGCTCTTTGGTTCAAACAACAAGCTACTTGTCATTTGAATCGGCAATATATTTGAATCAACAAGTCGATTTTATAAAAACAACCTGACACATATTGTTTTAAACATACGTTTGGCTGATTCAAACGGATAAACCGCAACAAGTCAAACTTGTTAAATTCACAATGCAAATTTCTCTCAGTGTATTAGCGCGACAGAGCCAGACTACCTTTCTGCGGCGTTTCGATTTCTTTTCGCATCGCAGAAAGGCCATTCGACTACGGGTCCTGGATAGCTAGGTAATAACTAGGTAATAGAACTTGATGGGTACCTAACGCTAAAGTTACCTTTAATAGTAATGTGAGTTGAATAAATAATGTTGCAATTATGCTCGAATCCCTCTACAAATATTTAAATGAAGTCTGCGCTGAAGCTGAATTGTGGTGAAATGAGATAGATAAAGCAAACTTTATCTTACGACCTAATCTGTAACTAAAATGTGTTGGAGTTGAAATGTTTGAACATATTTGAAGCAGATTTGGTTAGTGGTTAATTTATACTCCTACTGACTAAGCATAATGAAATATAAATCTTCATATGCTTAGGGTAAATTTATCAGCCTTAATATTTCAATTTTTATTTGAACGGGTTTTATTTGAATTGATCATAGGTACCTACAGCGTACCTACCATTAAGACGATACGATATGTCAATTCTCCATATAAACGCTCTCGACTATTTCCTCCCTGGTTTTTGAAGATAGAGCAATGATTTTTTCAACACAGATTATTTATTTTTATCTGTGTCGAACCGTTTTGATTTTTTTGATTGTTTATTTTAAAAGACGCTAGAGCCAATCAAACATTTCTTAAAACGGCCTTTTTCAATATGGCTCAAAAAAGGTGTGATACGCAAGATCGGTAACAATTAGCCAAAAAAACTAAACGGTCCGACACAGATTATTTCAATGTTATTCAGATTCTCAAATTTCGTTCCGTTTAAGTAAGTTTTGAAGGAGGAAACAGTCGAGAGCGAAACCTCGATTTTAAAGATTTTTTCGCAATATCTTTTAACTGAGTTGTTCTTAATGGACATTTTGTTTTTTTCGATAAATCAAGTTAATAACACTGGTATATTTAACTGAAATTCCCAAATTGAAAAGGGGACTCCTTAAAAACATAACATACCAGAAAACAACTTTCACTCTTTACTGAACGATTTTGTAATCGCGCTTCACACACTTGGGTGCCAATCGTTTGCGCCCTAACAATACGCCTAAACCTTTTAGAGTTCGCTACGATCCAAACGATTTTCATCTAGTCCCTCTGACACAACACATGGCCTAGGAACAATCCCAATTTGAATTACAATTACCGTTATAAAATACACATAATTTATAACAAATCTTTTGTTTCAGATACCTCTGGATCCGAATAGCGTTGTTCGAGCGTCAACTCGCCAAAATAATCGAGCATCTCGTGAGCAACGCTACCCGATACTACGAACGAGACGCTTTGGTCGCCGATCCTGACTTCGGGAGTATTCTCAGCTCTTTGCTGGTGGGGCCCTGCGCCCTGGAGTATTCTAAAGCGAAGGCTCCAGCTTGCTTCTGGACGGATCCGCCGGCGGACGAGCTGGTGAGTTCCATCTTTTGTATTTTTATTTTATCCTGACTTCGGGAGTATTCTCAGCTCTTTGCTGGTGGGGCCCTGCGCCCTGGAGTATTCTAAAGCGAAGGCTCCAGCTTGCTTCTGGACGGATCCGCCGGCGGACGAGCTGGTGAGTTCCATCTTTTGTATTTTTATTTTATCCTGACTTCGGGAGTATTCTCAGCTCATTGCTTGTGGGACCCTGCGCCCTGGAGTATTCTAAAGCGAAGGCTCCAGCTTGCTTCTGGACGGATCCGCCGGCGGACGAGCTGGTGAGTTCCATCTTTTGTATTTTTATTTTATCCTGACTTAGGGAGTATTCTCAGCTCATTGCTTGTGGGGCCCTGCGCCCTGGAGTATTCTAAAGCGAAGGCTCCAGCTTGCTTCTGGACGGATCCGCCGGCGGACGAGCTGGTGAGTTCCATCTGTTGTAATTTTAGATACTACAAACGAGACGCACTAGTGGCCGATCCAGACTTCGGGAGTATATGCACTGCAGCTGCACTGCATAAAATCGATCGTTCTATATTTCTAACGACTACCTACTGTTAAAAGGATTTCAATGTAACGCTGAAATGTAACATGTACGGTAAATAAATCATTTTATTCCTATTTCATACTCGGCAAGAAACTGAAACTACGTTGGTACTGCAAAGTACTATTCATTAATCATTTTGAAAAAGGAATTTCGGTGAGACGCCGAAGCTTTTAGGATATGGTTACAACAGCGGCCCGCGTTTTGCTCTTAGTTATTAGTCCGAGAGCTATTCGGTATCGCCACTACTGTGTTTTGCTAAGTACGTTTACCGAAACCCTTAAAGGATCAAAAATGCAAACACAACCTTATCGGCCCTTCCGCACTCTCGATACTTTTAAGTTTGTTATGTACTTGGTACCTACATAACTGGTTCTGAATCTTTTCTTTTGAATTTTAAATGAGGTTAGTAAGTAAGGTGAGTAGAAACATAGGTAAAGTGAAACAGGAATTTCCACTAAGTGTTGAAAATGCTTTGGATGGTCCAGCAAAGGATGAGAGAAGACAGCTATATTTTAAGTTGGTACATTGATCAGCTTTATCTGTAGGTAACTAGGTACAACCTTTGTTATCAAAGTATTTTTTTCTTTTAATTTCTTTGTCATTACAGGAAAATTCAATGCAGATCCTTTATAAGTATTCTATTATAATCCTTCCGAGCGACATCATACAAAATTTTGTCATCCATAAACGATTTGCTTTCAATTCAGAGCGACGGAAGATTTTCATCGGAGCCATTATTTGCATCGTATAATGAATTTTGAGTTTGTTAAGTCCTTTGCAACAACAAAAGTGTGTTTGAAATTGGGAAATTTATTTTGAGGTCACGTGCGATGTACTTAAATAAGTACCTACTTATTTAAGATTTAAAAAATCTACCTAATCACAGTAATCACGCCAAGATTTCTATAATTTTCATTCGAAATATGCTTGGTTATTTTTTGCATGTTTAATTTCCGATATTGTTTCGAGAAATTTATAATAGAGTTTTGCTTTTCAAGATATAACTAACTATACTTCACGTATTTTGAGTGAATCTTATCATGTAATGCCCTTTTCATTAAATGTCATTACATGTTTCACCTCCTCACAAATCTACGTTACTTTTTCATGTTGTGTAAGTGCGTTTTCACATTATCCGATCCGATATCGGATGTCGGACCGATATCCCATACATTACAGGCGCCATCCATCTTGGATTTTTTCTATTGAAATCCTTCCGACATCCGATATCGGATCGGATAATGTGAAAACGGGCTAACGAGTTCTACACAGACAGACAGAGGTTGCGGTTTCGGGTCAGTACCTAATGCATACAAATACTCGACAGTAGGTAACGAAATAAGTCCATTAAATGTGGTTAGATGTCGGAGTTGGTATTATGAGCGTGCGTGCTAGAGTTACGAGTTAGGAGAGTAACGACTATCGAGATCGAGATTCTGACCTTCAATCAAGAGTGAACAGGCATCTTCTGGGCGAGCTCACTCCATTGTAGGCCACGTCTTTGCCTTTGGCTAGTCTGTGGCCAAGAGTAAGCCCATTTATAATTTAAAAAAAAATTGTATGATTCAGTAAATAATTGACTACTGGGGGCCGATTTTTGAGTCTCACTGTCACTAAAATACCGGTTGAAAACGGTGACTTGCCTTTTATTTTCAGTGTCAATTTTCTGAATTCGAACGCGTGAGACTCAAAAATCGGCCCGTTGGTCTGACTTAGTCGGTTGTGACCTTGCCTGCTAAGCCGCGGTCCTGGATATGTAGCCGAATGGCACAAACGCTCACGAATCGCTCACGAAACGAAACGCTCGTAGATATCTATCTCTATCGCTCTTGCGTATTGGCGCGACAGAGCCACGTGCCGTAATAGCCGAATGGCATTTCTGTGACGCAAAACGAAAACGAAACGCCGCGAAAGGTAGTCTGGCTCTGTCGCGCCAATACGCAAGAGCGTTAGAGATAGATATCTACGAGCGTTTCGTTTCGTGAGCGTTTGTGCCATTCGGCTATGTACCCAGACTACCTTTCACGGCGTTTCGTTTTCGTTTCGCGTCGCAGAAATGCCATTCGGCTACGGCTACTGGGTTCGAATCCCGGTAAGGGCATTTAGATATTTGTGTGATGAGCACAAATATTTGTTTCTGAGTCATGGATGTTATGTAATGTTTACTTATAAAGCATTCTTAAATGTTATAAAGTCATGGTAGACACGTTTCGTGCCCAGCATTATCGCGATGTTTTGTAACATTGTTCGCATTTTAGCGGCCGGCAATGAAATTACTCTATTACGTGCTGGTTCTGTAATTATATTACGAATGTCACGCTGGGCTTTACTAGATAACTCTACTACTAATGCAGCTTTTTACTTAGTGTTAATATAGGTAATATACAGAGTGGGGCCTGTAACCAAGTTGAAGAATTGAACTGTAGGCTATTCTCCTTATACTGATCAACATTTGTTCGGCGACTTTCAAAAATAACTTGTATTTTGATTTTTATTACCCTTGAAAGTTTTTTCTAAGAGGTAATGTATTGCGAATTCTGTTAAGTCTAAAGTGTGACAGACAACGTCAATGACAACAATAATGGCGTACATTGAAGCTAATATTTATTTTGTATGGAAAATTAAAAATTTAAAGACTTCATAATTTTTAAAAGTCACTGAACAAATGTTGATCAGTATAAGGAGAATAGCCTACAATTCAATTCTTTACCTTGGTTACAGGCCCCACTCTGTATAGTAGCATAGAAAAATAAGTAAGTAGGTAAGATTTAAAGTCAACACATTCGTAGTATTTAAGATAGTAAGTTATCTTAGAGCTTTGCGAATTTATTAGTAACTAGTTCTTTCCCGCGGCTTCGCCCGCGTACTAATCTAATCTTATTTTCCCATACAAACTTTGAACCCCTATTTCACCCCCTTAGGAGGTGAATTTTGAAAAATCCTTTCTTAGTGCTCCTACACCTTATAATGAATCTTCCTGCCAAATTTGGAATCTCTAGGACCAGCGGTTTCAGCTGTGCGTTGATATATCAGTCAGTCAGTTTCTTTTTTATATATTTAGATAATTACAATTAAAACTTACCTAACTAATTCTTTTTTTAGGGTTCCGTAGTCAACTAGGAACCCTTATAGTTTCGCCATGTCTGTCTGTCCGTCCGTCCGTCCGTCCGTCCGTCCGTCCGTCCGTCCGTCCGTCCGTCCGTCCGTCCGCGGATAATCGCAGTAACCGTAAGTACTAGAAAGCTGAAATTTGGTACCAATATGTATATCAACCACGCCAACAAAGTGCAAAAATAAAAAATTGAAAAAAATGTTTTATTAGGGTACCCCCCCTACATGCAAAGTGGGGGCTGATATATTTTTTCATTCCAACCCCAACGTGTGATATATTGTTGTATAGGTATTTAAAAATGAATAAGGGTTTACTAAGATCGTTTTTTGATAATATTAATAGTGTCGGAAATAATCGCTCCTAAAGGGAAAAAAGTGCGTCCCCCCCCTCTAACTTTTGAACCATATGTTTAAAAAATATGAAAAAAATCACCAAAGTAGAACTTTGTAAAGACTTTCTAGGAAAATTATTTTGAACTTGATAGGTTCAGTAGTTTTTGAGAAAAATACAAAAAACTACGGAACCCTACACTGAGCGTGGCCCGACACGCTCTTGGCCGGTTTTTTTATGGTATACGTACCTACCTAGTTTAATTTAATGTACCTAATTTTTAGGGTTCCGTACCTCAAAAAGGAAAAACGGAACCCTTATAGGATCACTCGCGTGTCTGTCTGTCCCTCTGTCACAGCCGATTTCTCCGAAACTACTGGACCGATTTACTTGAAATTTGGCACACGTATGTAAACCTGTGGCCCAAAGACGGACATGCAATATAATCAAATGAAATTAAACGAAATTTAATCATAAGGGGCACTTTTGGGGGTAAAATTGAAAATTAAAAATCAAAGTTATTAGAACTATATTGTGATACATATCAAATGAAAGAGCATTTTATAAGCATTTCAAATATATTTTTTTTATAGTTTTTATTTTGGTAATTTAGAAGTTATTTAAGAAAAATCACCATTCCCCCCTTATCTCCGAAACTACTTAGCGTAAAATTTTCAAAAAAATACACGAGATAGCCCTCTACCTGTAGATTACAGGAAAACCTATTAGAAATCTACAGTCAAGCGTAAGTCGGACTTAAGAGAAAAAAACTCAAATTGAGATTTTCACTCACTGCCGCTGCAAGTACTTACTAAATGTTTTGAAGTTTTGTGAGCGCCATGGACAGGTAGAAAGAAATTCATTTCTGTTTAGAAATTGTTAAAAATTTTAATCATTTGCCAAAATGACTTAAGTTCCTACTAAAAAGAGGCGCTTAAGACTGTTTAGAACTGCACTGACCATAATATTGCCCTAATAGGTCCAAAAAATGGTGTATACTCGTATATACGAAAACAAAAAAATTGTGCCACCGACAACCAAAATCTGAAGTCTATTTGCTCTATCTCTTATAGTTTCCAAAATATACGCAAAATCTTTAAAGTACAAATCTAGTGTACGTTGCTATCACATGTCGTCAGGCGCTCATGACCTTTTTGTATGGAAATGTCGAAATCCGACTCGCACTTTACCGATTTTCATAGAAAGTTGTGTTTTATTATAGTTTTGAAGGAGGTTTCTTGTTTTTAACCACCAACGCAAAAACGACGGAGTGTTATAATAATAATAGGTTTGACGCTTGACATGTCTGTCTGGCATCATAGCTCCCGAACGAATCAATCGATTTTGATTTAGTTTTTAATGTTTAAGGTGAATTCGTCGAGATTTTTTTTTGTACCACGTAGGTGGCAAACATGCATACGGTCCGCCTGATGGAAAGCGGTCACTGTTACATATGGACGCCTGCCACTCAAGGAGTGGCACATGTGCGTTGCCGAGTCGACTCATTAGAAACTTGTACAAACCTGTACTTAGAAGGGGCCTGGGTGCCGACGATTCAAAGGACCGAAGGAAGGAGGAGGAAGGAAGGAGGAGGAAGGAAGGAAGGAGGAAGGAGGAAGGATCTATTGTCCTAATTACTTCCGTAGGTCCTCCAGTGCGATACAGGCTGCCAACATTTTAATTACACTTTGTGCATTTTAATCTTTCGGGCCGCATGACCACGCCGTTGATAGTTCATAATTAATGGGAAAATACTTGAACAGGCATCCACGACTACTTTCCTAGGTTTAAAGATTGATCAGGGCTTAAAATGGGACCAGCAAGTAGATAAACCGTGTGGTAGTCGGGGCAGTGCGTGCTTTGCCTTAGGTCGAGTTGCAAAGTCTGTGGCTCCAGAAGTAGCCCGGACATGCTATTTCGCCACTGTCCATTCATTAATACAGTACGTTGCGGAGGTCTGGTCTGGGGATGTTGTCCTGAATGGGAGAGGGTCTTTCGCTTTCAGAAACGAGCTGTCAGGATCGTTGCTCTGAGTACCTGTAGACAGTAGACACTCCGGCCAAAGAACTCTTTAAAAAATAAGAATCCTTAAGCTAGGAACACACTACGCGGACGTCCGTCGTAAATCGACCGCGGACGGGGATCTGGACAATGAATATACACTTAACCGTGCAAACTATCGGTCGACGGACGTGGACGTGGCCTTGAGCGCATAGACGTCCGTTCGAAATCTGGCTCGCTGGATGTTTTGTTCCGTGCACACTGTTCGGTCGCGGTCGCGGTCGATTTACGACGGACGTCCGCGTAGTATGTTCCTAGCTTTACACTCATTACACTGCCTGCAATAGTTATCATGCAGGTAGCCATTTATGTAAGAGAGAACTTGGCAGCATACAAAACCAGGGGCGGCTCACTCCGCGATTCTATCGCCGCGCTACAAGTACATGTCAGCGGCCGCGAGTTCGCGGCCCATTCATTGGCGACGACCTTCGCGCGGCGCAATAATAGTTATTTGTATAATAGTTATTTGAAGAATCATGAACTTGCGAGTTATTTATAGAATCCTGAACTTGCGAGTTTTTTAACACACGAGAAGTAAAATACATTTGCACCCGAGTGTAACACAAAACTTTTCCCCTCACTGTAGCGAGGAAACTACAACGCAAGAAATGCGTTTATCACTGCTTCCAGTAGTTCCACAGGTGGTAAATGATCTTTATTACTAGATTCACCTACTTTTATCAATTTTAAAGCAGTTCATTTGAATTTATTCAAGGTCAAATTACTTTACCCACTCACTAGTGGGTAAAATGCGTTTTTACCCGCTGGTATTAAAGGACAAAACACGTGTTTCCGAGCTAGTGAGGGGAAAAATTCAATGTTGGCTGCTCGCGTGCGGTCCGTTTGTTAATGTAGGTAAGAATTTAGAATGGCGTCATTTTGTGAACATCAAAGGAGCCTTCCGTACTTGTACTATTCTACATAATATATTCTGTGACAAAACTAACAACATTTGTTCCAAGTACAACATTCGAAATGCCGGAAAGTTAGTAGGTATCGACCGTAAATTGGCGAAATCCAATTTACGGTCAAATTAACACATGTGATGGACCCTGCCGTCTATAATAAATTGCCGCAATATGTGGTTGAAGCGCCTAGTGTGTCGAAGTTTAAGTACCTATCGCTTAAAAAATTGGCTGGTCGAGCACCCGTTCTACACTAATGACAATTTTTTTATTACCTAATTATAAAAATATTTTTGTTCATTTTTTATGTGAATATTGCCTAACTTTTTGTAATTTCAATCTTCTGTCTATTTATTCTCTAAGTATTATTGCTGTATAAATATTATTTTTTTAAATCAAATCTTGACGTGTAAAATGGCGTTACAAATATATGAATAAATGAATATGAGTATAAGTAGTATGATTATTTTAACCATTGAAAGTTTGTACGGAACCCTCGGTGGGCGAGTCCAACTCGCACTTGGCCGGTTTTTAATTTATTAATGTAATAGTCAGGTATTTTTTTTATTATACCTACTACGAGTATGGTATCCAAGAACCACTAGACGGAGAGCTGGCAGGATTTTGGAGTAGGTCCTTGAGGCAACCTGGAAAGGTGCTCAGATGCTTCTCTGATCATAGCCAACATCAGGTCTGCAAGTCTGGCAGCTGGGGAGCGGGGCTTTATCGAGCTATGAATTTTTAAAGATTTAATTTTTTGAGGCCCAAAAAAGGTGTTTGAGGCAACCTGGAATTATTAAAAAGTGAAAATAGAGTTCCTCAGAAGTCGCATAGTATTTATGCCAGATCATTTGGCCGGGTCCTTCACCGTGCCAGAACGGTACAAAGTGGTAAAAAAAAAAATTCCAAAAAAGGTTCTTGAGGCAGTCTGTCATTTTTACCAGTGAAAGATGAGGGACTAAATAGCCATGGAAAAATAATGCCATGACATGAGGTGGGGTCCGTACCCTGCCATTCGATCTTGAAAGTCATTTTTTTAGTTTTTCGTAAATAACTCGCAAACGGTGGCCCACAGCAAATAAATATGTTAAACAGAAAATATCTACATAAAATTTCCTACAAGAAAGGTTATGTACGTTTTTTCGATAGGATCAATATATACATGGATAATTTAGTAAGAAAGTTTTTTTTAATCGATTACATGCTCCGTTTTTCGTCAATACCTCGTAAACGGTGGCCCACAGCAAAAAAATATGTTAAACAGAAAATATCTACATACAATTTCCTATAAGAAAGGTTATATAACTTTTTTCGCTAGGATCAATTTTTTAGTTGTAAAGTATTTTTAAATAGATATTTGAGCCGTTTTTTGTTGATAACTCAAAAACGGTGGCTCACAGCCAAAAATAATGTTAGACAGAATTAATCTACATAATATTTTCTACAAGAAAGGTTCTATAAGATTTTTCGCTAGGATCAATATTTTAGTTGGAAAGTATTTTTAAATAGATTTCATGGGCAGTTTTTTGTTAATAACTCGAAATCGGTGGCTCACAGCCAAAAATAATGTTATACAGAATTAATCTAAATAATATTTCCTACATGAAAGGTTCTATAACATTTTTCGCTAGAATCAATATTTTAGTTGGAAAGTATTTTTGAATAGATTTCATGGGCCGTTTTTTGTTAATAACTCGAAATCGGTGGCTCACAGCCAAAACTAATGTTTCACAGAATTAATCTTCATAATATTTCCTACAAGAAAGGTTCTTTAATATTTTTCGCTAGGATCAATATTTTAGTTGGAAAGTATTTTTCCAACTTCCCGGACCGCCGGCGAGTCCATCAGGGACGCTCCGGGCCTTGGGCCCTACGCGGAGCTCGGCCTTCGGCCTTCGCTCGGCTCCGAAGCTCTACCGTTGGGCCTTCGGCCCGCCGGTTACGCTTGTTTAAGACACTTTTGTAAGGAAATTGTATGGGAGCACTTTATGCCCGCAGTGAAATTAGTTTGATTTGGCCCGGGTGGGAGCCTAAAGGTGAGCCCCGTTCCTGCGGCCCTCCGCGGGGTCGGCCTTCGGCCTCCCACCTTTCTCGCCCTTCGGGCTCGCGAAAATACTTGAAAAAATTATTTTGCCATAACGGCGGCCATCTTGGATTTTCGAAAAAATTTTTTTGACATTTGTATTCTAGGGGCCCATACCTCTCCGCATGCAAAATTTCAGCGCGCTCGGACCAACTTGAAAAAAAAAGTCGGCTATTTTGAATTTTTTTGATGCAACTTTTTTCTACTCGGGCTCCTGTATGACATTTGATCGAGCACCCCCCGGCTATCTCTTACGGTTTAAAAGTTGCCATACAAAAAAAGTGGAATTTTTTTTCCCATTTGTAGCATTTTTCAAATTTTTTTTATATCATTCTAATCTAGACCCTAGAGAGATTCTATGACCAAAATTTGAGCACTCTAGGATAAACTTGAAAAATCGACAAAAAACAAGTCGGCCATTTTGAAAAAAAAAATGGCGGCCTCAAAAACTGCCCAGGGTCCTCTATGACATTTGGTCGAGCACCCCCCAATATCTCCCCCGTTTAGCCAGGCCGTCCAACATTTTTTGACCCAAGAGTCGCAGACCAGATTCCATATTTTTCCCACACGTCTCCCCGCTCCTTCTATACAAAGACACTTCGACCGTCGAAATCGGTTTAGCCGTTCTCCAGATATAGGGAGAGGTTAGAAATCAGTGGGGTTGCAGCTATATATAAGACCGTATGCCTGTTTGCCACCCACGGGATCAAGATTTGTTAAGTCGCAGTATACAGCATTTCTCGGAACTATCTAGCTACTTACGAAAGCAAGGAGCGCCGGACGATCGAACGCAAGTCCGTTGTCTACGACCTACGAGCGCTCGGTGCAGACTGAGCGGGCCCGTATCAACACAGTGTATTTTATTCGAATTTTAGGTGCTTTAAAAAAATGTCTGTCGACAGAAAGGTATGTCCTATATGTATATTTTTTTCTTATATGTCAACAAGAAGTTCTAGTTTAGGATAATATTATTTAAGAGTTACAATAAATGCAGGAATCCCAGGAAAAATACATAATGTAAACCTCTTTTTATCGAAAAAATGGGGAAGATACGGAAGGTTATTTATTAAATCCACCATTTCAAATAAATCTTAAAATGTCAAACTATGATTACCTCGTACAGCACGGGGAGCATGGTCGCGCGATAGACGATAAAATAGCAGGCCGTCCCTATCGCACTATTTGTAAGTGCGATATCCGGACGGCCTGATATTTTATCGTCTATCGCGCGACCATGCTTCCCGTGCTGGATATAACAAATAGGATTGTGATCATTTATTACCCCAAATAACATATTTAACAGCACAATCACGATTCTAAACGAGTGATCCCACTACGAAATTTGAAAACGTCTACCGAAAAAACTGATTTGTTTTAAGTATAAAAAGACATATTTTAAAATATTATATTATGATTAACTAGCTTAAGATATGTTCTTTTAGGAACATTATCAGTTTTTTAATAATCACTTAAGTATAGTTTCTTTATAGTTTTGAATGAAAAATGTTACATTTTGCAAAAAACGCTCTTCTTTAGGAATAAGGCCTCTTAACACGTTCCCTGTGTAACCGACAACCAGAAATTGACTCCTCACGTGCATTTTTATTTTTTTGTAAATTAACTCGGAACTGTATTATATTGTAATATTTATGTACAAATACATCTTTTATGACGACCATTTTCCCTATTTTCCCATTTTTCCGAGTGACCCACATGTGATGCACACACGTATAGGCTTCTAAACTAGTGCCCACAATGTGATGCATGCACGTATTATCTCATTGCTGAGTGCATCACTCCTATATTTATATACATATTTTTAAGTAATTTGACGTTCTTTTTGTTTTTATATATGTGGCCTACGTTTGTTTATGCCATTTTTTTGAAAGAAGAAAGTTTCACAAAAGTTTGATTGGTATATGAATATGCCTAGTCAATTGTCAGAAGTGTTTGGTAAGACGGATGTTAATCATGAAATACTCTTCAAAACTAAATGTGATTAGTTAATTTTTGCCATATATATACTTATGAATAAATATAGATAATTTTAGAGGGAGTGATAGAAAAGATCATGGACGAATTGGAGCAAATTGATGGTCCTAACATTTCTGCTGATAGGGCCTGTATCGTCCTTGGACTATTGATGACATAAAATACTTTATCAATTTACTTTATCTTGAAGATTCCAAAATCAAACAATTGGAGATTATGTGGCTTTGCAAAAACTTACTAAGACATAGCCTGAACCAGGTTTGCCGCCTCTAGTTCAAAATGCAGAATGTGTACTGCCAGTACCAAATTTGACGTCTGACAACCGGCAACATGGAGCTTTATCTAGTTGAATCCTTGCATCACAGTTTACAAATTTATTCAATTAGTCTTTTGTTTCAATATAACGTGAAATTAATGCAAATAATTAATATTGTTTAGTTATTTAAAATAAAAATAAAACATTTTTTTGTAAACAGCCGTCACCTGGCAACATTATGAAAATGTCCTCCGGACGCACGTGTTTTCTGTCAAACTTTTCGTACCCAATATGTGCACGCAAATAAAAAACATCTAGCTCACACGTGCAAGTTTTGGCGATGCCTTAAGTTCACGAGGGGTCGTGCATCACCCATGATGCATACACGTATCATGTATACCCTAAAATGCTACACATATGATACATGCACAGGGAACGTGTTAACCTTGGTTGATTCCGTTTCGCGCTACTTAGATAGAGGGATGCAGGCGGACGTGCTGTACTTTGATTTAAAAAAAGCCTTTGATCGCGTAGATAACGACGTACTCTTAAGCAAATTATGCAGCATTGGTTTTGCCTTTTTGCTAGCTATCTACGTGATAGACGGCAATATGTGCAGCACGGATGCTTTGTGTCGAGTGCCTACCCTACCCGTTCCGGGGTCAGTCAGGGCTCTATTCTGGGTCCTCTGCTCTTTGGCGTTATGGTCAATGATCTGGCCTTGGTGCCTAAGCATGCGCAATGCCTACTCTATGCTGACGACCTGAAACTAATTTACAGGGTCCAGGAAGATTCTGACTTACAATCTTTACAAAGTGATATTGATCGGGTTTATGAATTGAGTCTTGTAAACAAACTTCTGAAACTTCAGTTCAATGTTGACAACTGTGCGGTTATTACTTTTTGTAAAGCGCGTAGTCCCCTGTGTAGGCAGTATCTCCTGGGGTAGAAACCCATCGCCCGTGTCACATTGATACGGGACTTGGGGTTGTTTTAGATTCCCACCTTAACTTTCATGAGCACATGACAATGCTTGCTGCAGACTGTTACCGCAGGCTTGGGTTTGTTGTCCGCAACGCCAAAGAATTTGACAATCCCAGGGACATAAAGCTTCTTTATACTGCCCTCATGAGAAGTAAGCTTGAGACAGCCTCAGCCGTTTGGAATCCCCATGAAGCGCCCTACATCCTGCTGCTCGAAAAGGTCCAAAAAAACATTTTTGCGTTTCTTTTATAAAAAAAATGTACGGGTATTACCGATTCTTGTACCCAACAAAATTCCTTTTGGGGACGTTGGGTTTCTTCTCATTAGAAGTTAGGCGTAATGTCGTGCTGATGTCTGTTGCATGTGGTATTTTGAAGGGGGAGTCAGATTGCCCGGTTTTAGTATCCCAGCTGGTCCGTCTATTTGTTCCCTCTGTGACGAAATATGCTTTCCGTGATGCCTACATTCACGAAAAGCATATAACCCCTACTGGCGGTGCCGGCCGCTCGAACCGTGTTTTGCCGCAAGTAACCGCTAGTTCGTGCACTGCAAATAGTGAATGAGTTTTTAGACGTGGCACCTAATGTTGATATTCTTGCGAGCAGATGGGCGTTTATACGTGACGAATGCATGAGGTTTTGTGTGAGATTGGATGCTAGGCCTTCATCTGTTATTTATTAGTTATGTTATGGTATGTAATGTTTTGATTTTGCTGTTTATTTAATATTTAATTTTGTGTTACTTGTTGTAATGTTTATTTAAAATTCACGGTGCTTTAGTTTTGTATACTGTCATACTGTGTAATTTTCTTTGTGTAAATAAATAAATAAATCTATTTAAATATAATAATATTTTTTAACGTTATCATTATCAATTTTAGGATCAATAGATCCTAGCAAAAAAACGTACAAAACTTTTATTGTAGCAAATTTTATGTTTGTTATTCCCGTTGAAGATTGATTTAGCTGTGGACCACCGTTTTCGAGTTATTTGCAAAAAACGGCTCGTGTAATCTATTTAAAATACTGTCCTACTAAAATATTGATCCTAACGAAAAATCATACATAACGTTTCTTGTAGCAAATATTATATAGATTATTTCTGTTTAATATTATTTCTGGTAATGGGGCACCGTTTTTGATGTTATTAACAAAAAGCGGCCCATGTAATCTATTTCAAAATACTTTCCAACTAAAATATTGATCCTAGCGAAAAAACGTATAGAACCTTTCTTATAGGAAATTTTATGTAGATTTTATTCTCGTGAACATTTTATTTAGCTGTGGGCCACCGTTTACGAGGTATTTACAAAAAACGGCCCATGAAATCTATTTAAAAATATTTTCCAACTAAAATATTGATCCTAGCGAAAAATCTTATAGAACCTTTCTTGTAGGAAATATTATGACGATTAATTCTGTATACCATTATTTTTGCTGTGAGCCACCGTTTTTGAGTTATCAACAAAAAGCGGCCGATTTAAAAATACTTTCCAACTAAAATATTGATTCTAGCGAAAAAACGTATAGAACCTTTCTTGTAGGAAATCTTATGTAGATTTTTTCTCGTGAACATTTTATTTAGCTGTAGGCCACCGTTTACGAGGTATTTACAAAAAACGGCCCATGAAATCTATTTAAAAATACTTCCCAACTAAAATATTGATCCTAGCGAAAAATATTATAGAACCTTTCTTGTAGGAAATATTATGAAGATTAATTCTGTGTAACATTAGTTTTGGCTGTGAGCCACCGATTTCGAGTTATTAACAAAAAACGGCCCATGAAATCTATTTAAAAATAATTTCCAACTAAAATATTGATTCTAGCGAAAAATGTTATAGAACCCTTCTTGTAGGAAATATTATGTAGATTAATTTTGTGTAACATTAGTTTTGGCTGTGAGCCACCGATTTCGAGTTATTAACAAAAAACGGCCCATGTAATCTATTTAAAAATACTTTCCAACTAAAATATTGATTCTAGCGAAAAATGTTATAGAACCTTTCTTGTGGGAAATATTATGTAGATTAATTCTGTTTAACATTATTTTTGGCTGTGAGCCACCGAATTCGAGTTATTAACAAAAAACTGCCCATGAAATGTATTTAAAAATACTTTCCAACTAAAATATTGATTCTAGCGAAAAAACGTATAGAACCTTTCTTGTAGGAAATATTATGTAGATTAATTCTGTCTAACATTATTTTTGGCTGTGAGCCACCGTTTTTGAGTTATCAACAAAAAACGGCCCAAATATCTATTTAAAAATACTTTCCAACTAAAAAATTGATCCTAGCGAAAAAAGTTATATAACCTTTCTTATAGGAAATTTTATGTAGATATTTTCTGTTTAACATATTTTTTTGCTGTGGGCCACCGTTTACGAGGTATTGACGAAAAACGGAGCATGTAATCGATTAAAAAAAACTTTCTTACTAAATTATCCATTTATATATTGATCCTATCGAAAAAACGTACATAACCTTTCTTGTAGGAAATTTTATGTAGATATTTTCTGTTTAACATATTTTTTTGCTGTGGGCCACCGTTTACGAGTTATTTATGAAAAACTAAAAAAATGACTTTCAAGATCGAATGGCAGGGTACGGACCCCACCTCATGTCATGGCATTATTTTTTCATGGCTATTTAGACCCTCATCTTTCACTGGTAAAAATGACAGACTGCCTCAAGAACCTTTTTTGGAATTTTTTTTTTTACCACTTTGTACCGTTCTGGCACGGTGAAGGACCCGGCCAAATGATCTGGCATAAATACTATGCGACTTCTGAGGAACTCTATTTTCACTTTTTAATAATTCCAGGTTGCCTCAAACACCTTTTTTGGGCCTCAAAAAATTAAATCTTTAAAAATTCATAGCTCGATAAAGCCCCGCTCCCCAGCTGCCAGACTTGCAGACCTGATGTTGGCTATGATCAGAGAAGCATCTGAGCACCTTTCCAGGTTGCCTCAAAGACCTACTCCAAAATCCTGCCAGCTCTTGGACCACACAGTGCGTAATGAGCTCTATCGTTGTAGATCAAAAATACAATTAATCAAAATGATAATGATAACCCTAACTTACTTTTTCTTTTCCATCGCACCGCTCGCCATCGACAGGGCGCTCATCCACACACATTGCAATAACATAATGGTCGCGCATCGTGCGGTTTCAGAGGAAATTCCTCGCGCGATCGCTCCGGCTGTTGAATGAGTTCCCTGCCGAGGTATTCCCGATGAACTACAGTATGGGGTTGTTCAAAAAAGGAGTGTACAAGTTTCTAATCGGTCGGCAACGTGCATGTGACACCACTTGAGTTGCAGGCGAGGCGTCCACTGGTCGTCCAGCACCGATAGGTTGGTCGCGCGATAAATAATAAAACATCAGTGATCAGCAGTGATCGGTTTTTTGGATTCACCCTCGCGGGATATCAAGTAGAAAAGTTAATATTGATACGACGAAATTATCTCTACGGAACTTTTTACTCTTACATGGCAACCAGTTGAGACAAAAACTTCTATTCTTTTCCTAATCTCTACACTCTATTAAGCAAAATATATTAGAACCTGCACAAAGTATTACCTTACATCTATCATGATATTTATACAAACCGAACATAAAATTTATTTATTTATTATTATTTATTTAATCTTTATTGCACAACAAAATAAGGTACAAATGGCGGACTTAATGCCTCAAGGCATTCTCTACCAGTCAACCAATGGGCTAAACCAGAAAGATTAAGTAGGTGCAGTGTCTTAATAAAAAGAAGGAAAAGGAAACTGTAACCTAAACTATGGATAGATGAATATTAAACTATACATATTCAAGATAAACTTACATATATACGTAATAAAAATAAACATACATATATATTTACATTAATATACCTAGTGTGAATCATTAAGAGGGCATTCAACGAAAACGTCGTAATAATGTAAAATTGATAGTTTTAGTCGGCAAAATGCTACACTTTCCGTCATCTAAAAGACTTATTAAGTTCAGGATTCGATTAGGACATCTTCTTAACTTACATGTTGTGAGACTGGATTTTTAAAAACTAACTCACTTAATTAATTATGATTTTTTTCTGGTGCATGTTTAGGAAAACCCGCGAAAAGTGCTGACTTAGTCCGTCTAATTTGTAAAATTTGGATAGTTTTGAATGCTTCAAGTGGTAAATTTGTATTATGTATATCCTGTACTACAATCTTTTGAGACTACTTCTTTGTTATAAGGCTTTAGAATAGAGTAAATGAGGATATGATGAATCCAATTTGTTTCAGAAATCACCTCAGATTAAGTGTCAATTTCTTCGAAAACTTACGTGTTTTTGAAGTAGTTTTAATATAAAAATAATCTGCAACGCTTACTTAAACAGATTTTATGCAAAAGTTTTCTATTAATTGCAATTTAATATTTTTGACGATTTTTTAAAAATGCCTCCTTATTACCGGTTACGCGCGCTTGCGATGTCAGTACCGCGGCAGAGCTTGTAGAGGCAGGACGTATGTTAGTCCGCTCCGCACGCGGCTCGACGATCGCGAAGTTATTTTGTCATTGTGTGCGGCACCGCCGTGTCCAAAACCGCACTTGTGTGCGTGTTTGGCTGTACTGTTGCATGTATACTGCGACCGAAAACTTTGATCCTTGGGTTGACGACTTTGGTAACTAACTAATTAACTTGACTAATATTTTTAGTAAGTATTATTTATTATTGAATATCATTTTAGGTTACTGACTCGTCTCAACAAAATCTTTGACAATAGATGGTACTCAGGATCTGATGATGAAGTCAGATGGTAGTCATGAGCTCTCATCAACCAGGTCTTGAAACCATTTCGTGTTTGTGCTCGTTTGATTTGCCTCAACAAGATCTTTGACAAGAGGTGATGGTACCCAGGATCTGATGATGAAGCCGGAAGGTAGTCATGAGTTCTCATCAACCAGGTCTTGAAACCATTTCGTGTTTGGGCTCGTTTGATTTGCCTCAACAAGATCTTTGACAAGAGGTGATGGTACCCAGGATCTGATGATGAAGCCGGAAGGTAGTCAACAGAATTCATCAACCAGGTCTTGAAACCATTCCGTGTTTGGGCTCGTTTGGTTCGTCTCAACAAGATCTTTGACAAGAGATGGTACCCAGGATCTGATGATGAAGCTGGCAGGTAGTCAAGAGAATTCATCAACCAGGTCTTAAAACCACTCCGTGTTTGGGCTCGTTTGGTTCGTCTCAACAAGATCTTTGACAAGAGATGATACCCAGGATCTGATGGTGAAGCCGGAAGGTAGTCAAGAGTATTCAACAACCAAGTCTTGAAACTCTTCTGTGTTTGGGCTTGTTTGATTCGTCTCAACAAGATCTTTGACAAGAGATGGTACCCAGGATCTGATGATGAAGCTGGAAGGTAGTCAAGAGTATTCCACGACCAGGTCTTGAAACCACTTCTTATTTGGGTTCGTTTGATTCGTCTCAACAAGATCTTTGACAAGAGATGGTAATCACTCTTTTATACTCTGGCGCATCCACTGTCTCAGTGTGTCAACAGTCAACTAAAGCAAGTAGGCGTAGCGTAGAGTTGTATTTCCTTACAAAAAACTAATACATATATGTGGACCTTCCTGTGCTCCATGCAATTAAAACAACATAATATTTAAAAACCGGCCGAGAGCGTGTCGGGCCACGCTCAGTGCCTGCACTGAGCGTGGCCCGACACGCTCTCAGCCGGTAGATAGCCGCTCGGGTCTTCCGTAGTTTTCCATATTTTTAAAAAACTACAGAACCTATCAAGTTCAAAACAGTTTTCCTAGAAAGTTTATAAAGTTCTACTTTTGTGATTTTTAAATATTTTTTAAATATATTGTTAAAAAGTTAGAGGGGGAAGGGGGACACTTTTTTTCCTTTAGGAGCGATTATTCCCGAAAATATTAATATTATCAAAAAACGACTTCAGTAATTCATTTTTAAATACCTATCCAGCAATAAATCACACGTTAGGGTTGAAATGAAAAAAAAAATCAAGCCCTACTTTACGTGTAGGGGGGTGGGTACCCTAATAAAACATTGTTTCCACTTTTTATTTTTGCACTTTGTCGGCGTGACTGATATACATATTGGTACCAAATTTCAGCTCTCTAGTTCTAACGGTCACTGAGATTATCCGCGGACGGACGGACGGACGGAGGGACAGACAGACAGACATGGCGAAACTATAAGGGTTCCTAGTTGACTAGGAAACCCTAAAAACACATTTTAAATATAAAAAAAACTACTTAAAATTAAAGAAAACCGATCTTAGTTCCATTATATATATGTACCTAGAAAACATCATCATCTTCCTTGCGTTATCCCGGCATTTGCCACGGCTCATGGGAGCCTGCGGTCCGCTTTGACAACTAATCCCAAGATTTGGCGTAGGCACTAGTTTTTACGAAAGCGACTGCCATCAGACCTTTCAACCCAAAGGGTAAAATAGACCTTATTGGAATTAGTCCGGTTTCCTCACGATGTTTTCCTTCACCGAAAAGAACCTAGAAAACATATATCATATGCAAAATGAAATAAAACTAAGAAAACGGATTATATTCATTATACGCGAAATAATCTGATTCCATAAATTTATTTCATGAGTAACTATCGCGGTGACAGAAGACAATATTATATACACAATTTATTATATTATAAAAGGTTTTTTAAATTATTTCTTCCAAGGCTACACACGTTTTAATAGAAAAAACTGTGATAACTTTAATAATTAAACTAAAAGGTCAAGTATTTATGCACGAAATCATGTATGCAAATATGTAATTTATATGGCGGTGTTTTTACGCAAGTATCAATAATGGTTAGTCCGCAACGCTACTGACGGCGTGGCGGTACCGACCATGAATGCTATCCCTTTCGCTCTAGCCGCACGTAAGGTTGGTTCGAAGAGGATCGCACGCTATGTCTGTACCGCAGGCTACAATCGTTATGCTTCTGGTTATAGTGTGCGTCTGCACACAGGCGCACGCCAGCGCCGCCGGCGTCGAAATTCGAGCAAGCAGATTTTTTGAAAGCGCTCTTAAGATGACGATGAAGAAACTTTGTCAAGGAAATACTTGCGCAACATGCGCTTGAATGCGAATTTGGTCTGTGCTTGTCTAATTGGGAGAGGAAGAGAGTTCCAAAGTCTAATTGCCTGGACAGTAAAAGAGTTGGACATAAAACCGGTACGATGTTGAGGGACAATAAGCCTTAAACTACGAGAGGAACGAAGATCAGCGCCAGGGCGTGGTGTATCAAATTTGAATTTCGAGCGGAGATATTTGGGGGCTGACGGGTCAAAGAGAATCGAGTATAGAGTACATAAAGTACGAAGGGACCTACGTTCTCGAATAGGAAGCCAATTGAGCATTCTACGGAAAGAAGAGATGTGGTCGTACTTACGAAGGCCAAAAACCAAACGAATACAGTTATTAAGTAACCGCTCTAACTTATTCGAAGAAACTTGGGTGAGATTAGAATAACAAACATCAGCGTAATCAAGTACTGGCAGAACAAGAGCTTGGACGAGGAGAGTTTTTGTGCTGACCGGGAGAAAATATTTAAAACGGTAGAGTGCTCTCAATGTGTTAGTCACTCTACGACTAACATCGGACACCTGAGGTTCCCATGTAAGCCCACTGTCGATTATTAGCCTTTAGCCTAGCATTAATTTAAATGGTTTTTCTAAATTTTATTGTAAGAATATCAAAGCTAAAGAGTTCACATTTTTAAATTGTTGGAGAGATTTATAGTGGTTATGAAATCGCATGTTAGTAAGGCCTATTTACGTTATGTACTATTTTTAGGTGGTTTAAGTCTATAATGTTAATGTTGTTGCTTTATATTTTTGGTTGAGCAATAAAACCATTTGGCATTGTGGACATTGTACATATTTTTTTGCCTTTTCTAACAACATTAAGCCCGGATTCCCGGGGTATATCCATACTAACATAATGATTGAGGTCGTTCACCCCATGTCGAATCCAAAAAACCGATCACTGGTGATCAGGCCACTTGCCTGCCTGGTTGCGGTGACCGCTTTCCATCAGGCGGGCCGTATACCTGTTTGCCACTGACGTGGTATAAAAAAAAGATCTTTAGGCTATTTCTAACTGTCATAACATGATACATTACCTTAAACAGCAATAAAGCCAGCTCATTTGTGTAATTTTTGCGAACATTCATACACAGCAAGGTATTTTCATGTCCCCATATTTTACGTCACATTTATGCTCACGTAAGTCGCGCGGAGGTAATGAAATAACCCTATTACGCTCGTGCCGCTTTACTAGCCTTAACGTGAAGGGAAAGTGCATTTTTAGAGCACTTTCCTGCCGCCACTTACAGGCCAAGGGCGGTAATGACGCCTTGACCGGTACCTTTGTTTTCATGCTCTTTCAGTTATTATTTCCTTCGCTTTTACTGCGTAAGGTGGAGGCTTACATCTTTTTTTAGGGTTCCGTAGTCAACTAGGAACCCTTATAGTTTCGCCATGTCTGTCTGTCCGTCCGTCCGCGGATAATCTCAGTAACCATTAGCACTAGAAAGCTGAAATTTGGTACCAATATGTATATCAATCACGCCAACAAAGCGGTAAAATAAAAAGTGGAAAAAAATGTTTTGTTAGGGTACCCCCCTACATGTAAAGTGGGGACAGATTTTTTTTTTCATTCCAACCCCAACGTGTGCTATATTGTTGGATAGGTATTTGAAAATGAACAAGGGTTTACTAAAATAGTTTTTTGATAATATTAATATTTTCAGAAATAATCGCTCCTAAAGGAAAAAAAGTGTGCCCCCCCCCCTCCCTCTAACTTTTGAACCAGATGTTTAAAAAATATGAAAAAAATCACAAAAGTAGAACTTTCTAAAGACTTTCTAGGAAAATTGTTTTGAACTTGATAGGTTCAGTAGTTTTTGAGAAAAATACGGAAAACTACGGAACCCTACACTGAGCGTGGCCCGACACGCTCTTGGCCGGTTTTTTTTGTGTCTTTATGTAATATTTCGTAGGCGGTTTGAGTAAGTTTTCATGCCAAGTGCTAAGTCGTACGGAGCTTATAAGGACACCTATGAATTCTTCTCGTAGTCATAATCCAAAACAAATTTATTCTAAGTTTGATTGGAATGCGAGCTTTGTCTCTGCTCTAGACGAAACGAATGTTACACATAAAACAAACAAGAGTAATTTATTTCTATGTTATAAGTACTTATTTTTTGGTTGTGTCTCAATTTTTTATTCCACCTACTCGTATTCATTTGTTTTCGGTGCAGATTTCTGTTTCGGAAACTAACAGCCCAGCCACGACATTGGTCTAAGCGCGACAGCGGTGAGCGGCAGCCATACGTGCGAATGAAAAGTCCCATCGCTGTGTCTCGCTTCAAAGTATGGCCGCCGCTCACCGCTGTCGCGCTTATAAGACCAATGTCGTGGCTGAGCCGTGAGCGTCCTAATTTGGACTGAAAGTTGTTCGCTAGTTCCTTGTGACATTTTCTGGCCTATATCTTTTCAAAAGTCAATGACCAAAATATGTATTGCCTTTTGTCACAGGTTCAACGCCACAGGATGTCAGCCGGTACGACCACGCCGCCCTCGGTGCGGCGGCCTATCCTCAACTTCGGGAGGAGCCTCAACACATCTTCGGACGACAGTGCCTCTGGGAACACTGGTACGATTTCTATCTTTCCACTTTCCGCCATTTACATCTTATTACATCTTAAATGTACTGGGATCATTAACTAGTTGATCTTATACAATACAATACAATACAAAGCATTTATTCATGATAAACAGACATAGAAATACAAACAAATGGTTATAAAAAAAAACAGTATAAATAATGTTTACCACGAAATAGTCCCGTCTCAGCATATTGCTAACATATGGTCAGCGCTGGTCTTCCGGCGAGACCATTAAATTTGTGGGCCACGGACGCAAACGTGCAGCACGGCCTTAACTAGTATCCTGAACGCGTCCATTAGAAGCGCGCCGATCTTATATTCTGCTAAGATCAATAAGCCACAATTTAGGTTAAACACTACTTTTGTGAAACAAAAACTCAGGAAACACTTTCACCTCATATATACCATAGATCAAGCAAGCGTTAGATGCGCTTAGCGTGTCAAATGAACTCAGTAAAATCCACTGAGTTGTTCGTCTTTAATCGCAGCTTGCATTTTCTTGTTTGTTGTTTGTTTCTTCTATCCAAATCTAGTTCTGTGTTTTCACCGTTTTCTATGCCCGACAAGGCAAAGGTATTTGCAAGTGGCGCGACAGAGCCAGACTGCGTTTCGATTGGCGTCTAGCGATTTCCATATAGTTTTGTCAACTTTTGTCTTCTTATATATCACACAAAGCATACACTTAAGGTACAGCGGGGCAAATCTAGACTGGGGGCAATAGTAACTAATCCATGTTTTCCATTATTACACTATGGTGTTGAGTTCTACATGTATCCACTGAACACGCCTACCATATATAACCGGTGGACACTCTTAAAATAAAATATTTTATACCATGCACGAAATAAAGCATCAGATAATTATAAGAAAAACATTGACAGAAGTTTTTTAAAAATACAATTTCTATTTAATAATCAGGTAGAAATATATAAAGTAACTGAATTGACCGTGACGTCACTCAATGCGATTTCATATTAATTCCATATTAACAAGTCGTTCAAATTCGTTTTGAGAGTTCTTAAAAAGAAGGTGATTTGACTAGGAGGCAAGTAGCCTATAATGCAAACAATGTAAAACATGGAAAAAATGGACCAGGTTACATTTGCCCCCCAGTCGAGATTTGTCCCGCTGTACCTTATAAAGATATTAAAGATACCTATTTACAGTCATGTAGGTGGTGCCAAGCTATATTTAGGTATTTAGGTGAATAATACCGTCAGAGTCAGCATTACCTACCTATGTTATTATATCCGAAGTTTGTGTTTCTTCAAGTTTTTCTGTTATTTCTCCTACCTACGTGTAAGTAATATCAAAGTTTTGTTTAACTTTAGCGGTTCAGGGCCAATTTGTCACGAAACTTCGACCTTTTGTAGTTTTGGTTATACCTATTAAACTTTGACAATATTTATACACGAAGGACAGAAGTTGATTCTAAACAGTAGTATAGTTGTATTTTATAAGAAATACGAGGGTCATGCCAAAAGAAGTTAGATACTCTATGGTCATTTGATCGATACTGGCCAGTTATACACCATTGTAAAGGTAGGTTATTTGCTTATAAATTTAAAAATGGAACACTTGGAAATTCGTACGATTCTTTTTTTAATTATTTTTTTTCTTAATAATTTTGGCGGAAATTTTCCGCAACAATGGAGCTTACTCGACGTGATTTTCATGTTATGATATATTATGACTTTAAAAAAGGTTTAAAACCTCAAGAGTGTTTTGAAATTTTAGTCTCGACTTTTGGAGAGTCTGCGTGTTCACGTGCAACTGTTTTTAATTGGTTTGCTGAATTTAAAAGAGGACGGGAGAGCTTTGAAGATGAGGCGAAGACCGGACGGCCGCCAACCGCAGTCACTGAAGAAAATGTACAGGCTGTGGGCGAAAAAACCGCAGTATTCGTGCGAACCGAACCGACGAATTACATATGTAGAGCTCGAGCGTGAACTGGGCATTGGATCAGCTGCATTGCAAACTATAATTCATAGTAAACTGTCTCTTCATAAGCGTTGTTCAAGATGGGTGCCGCACAAGCTCACCGATTTACAGAAAGACCGTCGCGTGGATTGGTGCAAATTTATGATAGATAAATTCGACGCAGGCGAGAAAAAAAACGTATATGATATACTTACAGATGATGAAATATGGCTATATAACTACGATCCCGAAACAAAGCGACAGTCCACAGTATGGTGTTTTGAAGATGAGCCGACGCCAACAAAATGTCGCCGAACCCGAAGCACACAAAAACAAATGGTTGTCTCATTTTTCTGCAAGACGGGACATATTGCTACAATAGTGCTAGAAGATCAAAAGACAGTTAATTCAGAATGGTATGTGACAGTTTGTGCCCCAAGAGTACTGTCAGCTTGGTGTGACAAGCGGCCGAAGTCAGGAACCCGGCACCTGCTTTGGCACCACGACAACGCTGCCCCGCACACTTCCGCTAGAACACTTGACTATTTCAGCTCAAAAAACTTGACTATTCTGCCCCACCCCCCATATTCCCCTGACCTATCCCCCTGTGATTTTTACCTTTTTCCTAAAATTAAAGAAAAATTAAAAGGAAAGGGATTTGAGAACAAAGAAGATGCCCTGGCTGCGTATAATTACGAAATTTCTGAGGTGTCTAAAGAAGAGTGGTCATCGGTATTTTCTAAGTGGTTTAGACGGATGGAAAAGTGTATACGTGTTCACGATGAATACTTCGAAAAAATAGATAGCTGTAATAAAGAATAAAGTATGTAAATTTTGAGTATCTAATTTCTTTTGGCATGACCCTCGTATGTATAGGTACAAGCTGAAATAAAAAAGACCGTTCAAACTTTGCATAGTCATTTTTGGGGGCATATTTAACTTTTTTTATTATGGGACTATCAATACTGAACTCGCGAAAAAAAATTTAGCCTGTTCCAGAAATGAGCGGCATGACATGACAGTCGAAATGTATGAGCATTGGTTCCATAATAAAAGTTGTTCATTATAACCTCAAAAGTCACTGTTCATAATTTGAACGGCCCTTTTTATTTCACCGTGTATTATATTTAAATGTTTATAATCCTACTAGCTTTTGCCCGCGGCTTCGCTCGCGTTAGAAACAGACAAAAAGTAGCCTATGTCACTCTCCATCCCTTCAACTATCTTCACTTAAAAAATCACGTCAGTTCGTCGCTCCGTTTTTACGTGAAGGACGGACAAACAAACATACATACAATCAAGGTTAAACTTATGTAATCGAAAAAAAATGAAGAAATTTTTTATTTGACTATTACTTAAATTACAGGAAATTTTGAGCGATGACCCCCTTTTTTATTACGTAGAGAAATATACTATTTTACCTTTATAATGATACCACAACCAACACATACAGTTCTCATGAAGATATCCAAAAAAAATTAAACAAATTCAAAATCAAACACAAACACGCGGAGTTTGACAAGGCACTGCCGAATTTATTTTTTCATTCACTAAATAACGAGCGTACACTGCCATCTATACTTTTTGTAGCAAACTATGTAGTTAGGCTACGTTATTGTATCAAGATAATAAGTAAATAATGCCGCAATATTTCGCTAGATGTCACTTTAATCAACTGTGTCTCCATCCCCTCTTTTGGATAGTAAGGTATCGTAGGACTGTCTACCAGAATTTATTTTTGGATACTATGCTATCGTAGGACTGTCAAGTGGTTAAATATAAGTATTAACAATGTTAGGTTCTTTGTATGTATATTTAAAGAAAACATACATTTTAAAATGAACAATTTTTTTTTTATTTTCTCAAAGACAGAAATTTTGTTGTTTTATCAAAATTCTAATTATAGCTAGGAATTTTAGCATGATGTTCGTTTTAGATTTCCGACTGATCCGCTTCTGTCTGCGAAATGGATTGAGACAATCCGGCAAAACAGGAACGATTTTATGTGGAAGCCTACTAAACATAGTCGTGTATGCTCGCTCCATATTAATGAGCAAGACAAGTACATTAGTAAAAACGGCTTGCGGAAATTACGCCGTGGTACGGTCCTTTCTAAAGTAAGTGCCTTTCTACAAGCTTTTTTTTTAACTTGCAATGTATGCAGACTCTGCATAATTACTCTGCATTGCAGAGTAAGTCCGTTTTCACATTATCCGATCCGATATCGGATGTCGGAAGGATTTCAATAGAAAAAAGATGGCGCCTGTATTGTATGGGATATCGGTCCTATATCCGATATCGGATCGGATAATGTGAAAACGCACTTACTGTACTAGTGTTTCCGTCCACCGCTTTATATTTTTTATACTACATCGGTTGCAAACAAACATAGGGTCCGCCTGATGGAAAGCGGTTACCGTAACCTATGGACGCCTGTAACTCAATGGGTGTCACATATGCATGGCCGGTTTTTTTACCAAGTAACATGAAGTTGTTCTTTTTTATTAGGGTTCCGTAGTCAACTAGGAACCCTTATAGTTTCGCCATGTCTGTCTGTCTGTCTGGCCATCCGTCCGTCCGTCCGTACGCGGATAATCTCAGTAATCGTTAGCACTAGAAAGCTGAAATTTGGTATCAATATGTATATCAATCACGCTGACAAAGTGCAAAAATAAAAAATTGAAAAAAAATGTTTTATTACTCACAGTCCACCGCATGTCACCAAATACACAATAAATACAATCATAATAATAAAGTATCAAAATAAGGACTCGTATAATCAAATTTTATAAGGTAACACGAACGAATACATACACGAATAACGAACCTAATACGTTCGACAGCATTGACAGCTAAAAAATGAACCGATAGTTCCAAACCTCTCAAATGTTTAGGTTTTTTAACATGCAACCTTCCTAGAACTGAATTAGAAAATTTTAAACAACACAGACTGTAACAAACACTTCCTAATTAAATGTATAATTTTGTATTATTTATATACAAATATCAAAAAACACTTATAAATTTTGTGTAGAAAACAATGGAGTATTTTATTTAAATGTCTGTTTAAGATACAGTGACAGCGGGCGCAAAAAATGTCTCATATAAAAGACTTCGTGCTTCTTAAGTACTTAATATGTAGGTATAGGTATTTTTAAAATAAAAGACTGATTAAATTTATTGGCTTATTCATTTCAACCATTTGCAACAAATTTAAATAATCTTACTTACAGCAATTTCCATGGAACACACACTAAAATTATTAGTAATTAATTACTATGACCAAGTACGACTTTGTAAAATCCCAACTTCGAGGGAAAACATTTTTCTCTGGCAACATTTTTTATATGCATGTGTGCGTGGGGTGAGCGTAAAACAGGAGCGTTCCACGCACACATCGATCGGGTTTTGGCTTCATTGTTGGCCGATGAGTTGTATGGAAACTAGTATTCTATATGTAATATTTCTATGCATACATACATACTTTCCCATTTATAATATTAATATGGATATTTAAAATATTTTAAGCGGGTTAAAGTCGATATAACGCTGTCGTTTATAATGCTGGTATGAGTTAAACCACGCAACCGGCAAGTTTTATGTAATTTCTCTGAATGTATGTACTACCTACATATTTGACGTCAAATTTCGATGAAATTGTGACGTTACGTTAAATTGTGACGTTACTTAACCCTTGCAGAGGCTATCGAAGTAGTTGCAAAATGATCTTGTCCTGACTCTGTATGTTAACCTTAGGTGCAATCAATGCCGTTGGATCGACAGCGAAGGACTACGTGGAGAGTTTGCACCAGAACTCCCGGGCGGCGCTCTTATATGGCAAGAACAATGTACGCGTACAACCGGTAAGACTTTCACATTTTTTTATTGATATTTTATATAATCTTTAAGTGAAACGCTGGTGGCCTAGCGGTAAGAGTATGCGACTTTCGATCAGGAGGTCGCGGGTTTGAACCCCGGCTCGTACCAATGAGTTTTTCGGAATTGATGTGCGAAATATTATTTGATATTTGCCAGTCGCTTTTCGGTGAAGGAAAACATCGTGAGGACACCGGACTAATTCCAATAAGGCCTAGTTACCCTTCGGGTTGGAAGGTCAGATGGCAGTCGCTTTCGTAAAACTAGTGCCTACGCCAAATGTTGGGATTAATTGTCAAAGCGGACCCCAGGCTCCCATGAGCAGTGGCAAATGCCGGGATAACGCAAGGAGGATAATGAATTAATGAAATAATCTTTAAGTGTGAATATTCGATAAGGTTCGGACATCAAAAGCCAATGCTTTAAAAAACGAAGATTCTGTTGCATTGGTGTCTACCTAATTAGGTACGTACTTTACAACTTAACATATAGATTACCTACAAACAGGATTGAAATAGGATTGCAAAATACTGTTATCATTTTTCAGTCGAAAAATTCTTCCAATTTTATTTAACATTCTGGACGCTGATGGTTAGCGTTCCATGAAATTTGATTCAAATCAACCAGTCTTTGAAATCTGTTTGGCATTTTTCCAAGTAGATAAGCCAATTCTATGCTGGACCGTGCGGATTCAAATGTAACTTTTCCGAGTGACCAGATCTCCTTACTCCCCTAAGAATTTCACCACCCCCTTTCCTTTGGGTGTTGTAGAAGGCGAATGTGGGATAGAGGTTCAAATTGTTGTGTGGGCAATGCAATAACACCTACCCCTTCCTCCTCCTCTCTTTTTCCTTCAATTCCTAATTCCTAAGAGTTGCACTGAACACCCCCCCCCCTCATGTTAGGGAAGTGGGGGGGGGGGGGTTAGAAAGAGACAAAAAGTAGCCTATGTCACTCTTCATCCCTTTAACAATCTCCACTTAAAAAATCACGTCAATTCGAAGTTCCGTTTTGCCGTGACAGACCGGCGGACACACGCAGTTTCCCATTTAAAATTAGTATGGATGTATGTCATGCTAACCCAAATATTGTAACTGCAGAAAGACGTAGCGGAGCCCATGCCGGGCTACCTGAGCCTTCACCAGACTGCTGCTGGTCTGATCATCAAGTGGACCCCTAACCAGCTCATGAACGGGTACGCTGAGAGCGAAGGAGTTGATAAAAGGTATGCTGATTTTAGAATATGGGGCCCTATACAAAAAGGCCCTAGACGCTTGCGCTCCGATAAACAAATGCATAAGATCTTTCTATTGTTTTCCACATTAGTGAGATAGTGACTGCGTTTTATTGGCTACAAAGCGTAGATAATTGGCCCTTTGGCTAAGCAGCCTGAGGTTTGAAGTCTCATAGCTGTCTTCTAGAGGTTGATTGATTACAATTAAAGTAGTATAACTAGGCGACATTTTAGTGCATGCTGATTTTATCTGGTAAATTGCAGGGGAGTTTTTAATAGGTAGTTTCTATTATTTGTTCCCTTAGAAATTACGCAAAAATTGTGCAACCTCTAAGTAGTTCACTAGTTATACTTTAAATTGAAATAACTAACAAAATGTAATAAATTAAGAAAATAATACTTGACTTAATTGAAATAGTAGGCAATTTAAAGTATAACTACTTTTGAGTGCGGTTCGAGAGTTTATTGATTTTGAAATAACTAACAAAATGTAATAAATTAAGAAAATAATACTGGACTTAATTGAAATAGTAGGCAAAGTCAATAAACTCTCGAACCGCACTCAAAAGTAATTTCCCCTTTAATCCATTCCCCAAGTGGCAAAAGCATAGGTAATAATAACCTATAAGTCCCCAAGGCCACTTATTAACACTTCACTGAAAAGTGAAGTGCAAAGCTTGTAATTACAAAGTTTTTATTCATAATGCCGCTTTCGTGCCATTGTGTACTTCATTCCCTGGCTCGAGTTTTGCTTTCTTTGTAATTTTTATTTCCAGGGTTTCTGTGAACATAATGCTGGGTTTACATGGGCTTAGTAGCTAATGCTTAGTGCGTGTCACTAATACTTGTCACATGCGTGTAAACTGCACATTGTACAAGTGCTTAGTATTAGTGCAACTGCGAGTTCAAGTGAATAGAAGTCTGTTCTATTTACCAAGCAACAAGAATCTACCGCCCGCCCCGGCAAAAAATACTAATACTTGCCACTTTACAAATGGTGTAAACAGTACTGACAAGTGAAGTTCAACCACTCCAGTGATTAGTTTACTTCGTTACCATGGCAATATCTTGTAACTAATACCACAGTATAATAAAGAGTACTATCGTACGGCCACTCCCGCTCCCCGCTGAAAGTGCCGCCCACCCCCTCTCGGTTACCTCACAGTTACCGCCTGTCAAAAACGCGAACAGTTGACCTGTCATATCTCACTTACACAAGCATAGTACGCGTTCACCTACACGAGCTTAGACTGTGTGCTAGGAACGCGCCTCTTTCATATATTTGATCGCCAGTGTCCGAGCCACTCCGAGTTGTGCTAATAATACCCATTCTCTAACACCCATGTGTAGACGGCTACTTGCCACTTGTCACTTTGCTGACAAGCCCCTAATCGCTAATACTAAATTACAAATACTAAGCCCGTGTAAACCTAGAATAAAACTGCACCTTTTTAGTACTTTTAATATTGTTAACTGTTATTAAAAGTTAGAATTCTTAGCTCTTTCAAACATGGAGATTTGGCCCCGTAGCCGAATGGCATTTCTCCGACGCCAAACGAAAGCGATACGCCGCTGGCTCTGTCGCGCCAATACGCAAGCGCGATAGAGATAGATATCTACTAGCGCTTCGTTTCGTGAGCGTTTCGTGAGCGATTGTGCCATTCGGCTAGCCTGTGCTTTTAAAACTTAGTTATTAATTCGACTTATGTTGTTTTATTATTTGCGAAAGTTCTGCTTTGAGTGCGTGTTTTGAAGTTAAGAGATTTGTGGAATGTTTTTGTGTAAAGTTTCATACTTAGCTGATAATAATTTAATGTGATGTGATGTTGTAGATACTTTATTTAAAGTTATAATGTTGCTTAGTGTATGATGTAGGTATGTGTATTCATGTCACTTGGAACGAAACTGAATACGAAACGATTATAAGTTGGAAAATCTTACTACAAACCTACAAAATGTATAATTATTTCTTTATTTATAAATTCCGTAAAATTAACACTAACAGACAAGCTATACATGTTAATAGGAGGGTAGTTTTAGAGACACATACAATAGGGTACACATTTATGGTCTTATTATTATGTATCAAAGAGGATCGAGTATTATAGAGAGTTACTGTCAAAGTAAAATGTGTAATCACAGTGCATAGACTGCCATCTCTCGACACAATCATGAAACTTTTTAACCTCAGTTTTGACAATTTGGCCCATATTGTTAGCTTGATATGTGTTAAAATGTCAAATATTAATATTAGCGCCATCTAGCCGAGCGTTCCCCAAAGGTGTAATGCCATCTAGGCCACCGTACCTTTTTCTGTATGGTACTGAGGTACGTTTTTTCTTAGACTTTATCTGTCTATACGGAGTTATATATGTCTTTGATATGTATGCACTGCTAATCTAGCAAACCTCTTATTCTGAATGACAAATGGGTGCCAATGGTGCCATGCAACCTGTCCAAATTGTTTTATTGAATGTGCATTACGTGTCATTCAGTAGGTAAGTATTTGCCAATAATCAACATGTGAAACGTAAATACATACACTGACCAAAAATTTAACAGTCGTCATGACACAAATTATTAAGTCTAAATAAATAGATTAGAGTTATAGTCACTTTTCGGTGAACGAAAACATCGTGAGGATTAACCGAACTAATTCCAATAAGGTATAGTTTACCCTTCGGGTTGGAAGGTCTGATGGCAGTCGCTTTCGTATAAACTAGTGCCTACGCCAAATCTTGGGATTAATTGTCAAAGCGGACCCGAGGCTCCCAGTAGCCGTGACAAATGCCGGGATAACGCAAGGAGGGTGATGAATAGATTTTTGTTTGTGAAATTCTATGAAAATTTCTGAGATAAACAGTTTTTTTTGTTAAACATGTAAAATCGAATCACTCACGTAAAGTTGTCATTATTATCGGCATCGCGCGACCTCAATGACATACTCCTCGTTACGGAGCGAAACATGTCGAGCGATCTTCGACAAATTTACTAAGTGACCTATACATATTTAATAAGTCTGCGACTTGCCAAAGTTTTGTTATTAAAAAGTTTTTTTCCCCTCACGTTACTAGCTCGGAAACACGTGTTTTGTCCTTAAATACCAGCGGGTAAAAACGCATTTTATACACTAGTGGATAAAGTAATTTGACCTTGAATAGAGGCAAATTTTCTACTTTAAAATTAATAAAAGTAGGTTAATCTAGTGATGAAGATTTTACCACCTGTGGAACTACTGGAAGCAGTGATAAAGGCGTTTTTTGCGTTGTACTTTCCTCGCTATAGTGAGGGGAAAAGTTTTGTGTTACACACGAGTGCAAATGTATTTTACTTCTCGTGTGTTGAAAAACTCGCAAGTTCAGGATTCTATTCTCGAACCACTCGCTTCGCTCGTGGTTCAACTATAGGATCCTTTCACTTGCTCGTTTTTCAATTCCACACTCGGCGTTTAAATACAACTTTGCCCCCTTGTATAACAAATAACTAATTTTTACCCTAACTAAAGTGACAGTGTACACAATACATACACCTTGCACCTTTATGTTTTTCTAGTTATTTTTTAGCTTTTTACATTTTGGTTACGTAGCTCTGTTGTGTAGTTTCCGCTGTCACATTGTGCATGCGTCCGCCTGCCCTCACACGTGTCTCATGTGCAGCCCTGCGCCCTGCTCAGTATACAGGCGCCTTTGCTCTGGCCCTTTGTGCATTGACTGGTATGTTCTGTTTTATTTTTATGTTTTTATTTTCGTTACATGCTTCTTATGTTTTTTCGCTATCGTAATAACACCTTCTACGCAAATAGGAAGCCGATTTTTGAATTAAGAAACGCTCAATTTCGTTTATCAAAAATGTGTGGAAAACGGGGGTGACTTTTTCTTTAATATGATTGGTGATAATGAAAATAGATAGGGAGTTACACGAAATGGAAAGTTTGAAATTCAAAAATCGGTTATCTGTCCATAAATTTCGATCGTTAAATATTGAAAATGTATTTTATACTTTTTGTGGGACAGAATTATTAAAATGTCGTAATTTCATTTACGCCTGAGGTTACTGGCACCAAATAAAATTACGAAAAAATTGGGGAAAAAAATGATAAAGCAAAATTATTTTTTGTTAGGCTAGGAATAATGTATTTAGAAATATTCGCCGTATCATTTTACCAATCCCTCGACGATTGTTTGTAAAAAATATGTTTGTAATTTAAAGCTCGGTTTTTTACGCAGCCCTTGTAAATGGGTAATTTGGCCTTGTTGCCAATTTGCATGCCCAAGTTAATTAATGTTTTGTCCTCGTATGTTACCGACTTGTAACGTAGTAATCTTTAAGAAGGAACATGATTTTAACATACGACGTACGACATTGTTTCTCCAAATTATATTAAACACTTTCAGATGTTTTCTTTTCCCAATCTTTTAGAAGGTAAATAAATATTCATTAATATTACCTGTGATATTACCAATATAAATAAACTAAACTTAGCTAGAAAAATAACTAGGGTCAGACGGGCCTAAATATAAGACACGGGCAAAAATAAAACAAAGCTATTATTCGATTTCATTCCTATAGTTAAATCTAATTATATACCTTGATGTGAAGACTTTATTTTAAATGATATAGGAATGAAATAATAATTTTACTCAGTGTTAAAGCCCTTTTACCCCGTCTGTCCCTCTAATAAACCTTACGTCTTAGTAAGATGTCCAATTGGGTAGAAAAATTTTTTGAAGGTAGGCAAGTAATATATTTTTCAGAAAAAAAGCGATGTCAACTGTCAGTGTGACTTAGCTGTCATGGACTTAGGTATTTTTTTTTCTTCTAATTTCTAATAATTCAGCACGCGCAAAGGCATTGTCACCTCATCTGCTATTAAATTTCACTAACGTCATTTCGGTCACTTAAAAAAGATAATAAATAAATTATACGAAATAAAAATAAAAGCCACCTTTTCGTGATCGTTATTTTAATCTATTCTAGCAGAAAAATATATTATTTGCCTATCTTCTAAAAACTTTACCTACCTACTTGTCCATCACCCGCGTGCCTCGCTGCATAGCTAATCGCTATGACGAGTCTTTGTGCGACATAGCGGCCCACTCATTGAAACGTCTTGTTTCTGTCAAATTAATTGAAAAACTTCTTATAATGCTCGTGGTTTATAGCGGAAATTGGGTCTTTGTGCGACATAGCGGCCCACTCATTGAAACGTCTTGTTTCTGTCAAATTAATTGAAAAACTTCTTATAATGCTCGTGGTTTATAGCGGAAATTGGTGGAGCTAATCGCTATGACGAGTCTTTGTGCGACATAGCGGCCCACTCATTGAAACGTCTTGTTTCTGTCAAATTAATTGAAAAACTTCTTATAATGCTCGTGGTTTATAGCGGAAATTGGAAAATGAATCGGCCTGCGAGGTTTGAACTCGCGGGGTTTTGAATAATCGAAATATTCTTTCGTCCCACGCTTCAGGCGCGTGCTTCATCTTTAAGAGGATTGGGGATTTTATTAATGACACTTTCCAATTTTATTGATAATTCGTTATAATACTCATAATTTAACAAAGTTCGCGTACAATTGTTTAAAAGATAGGTACTTTTACTGACTTTTGTAAATTTGAATATGCAAAGAACGAAATTGTTACGACGATATTCCTTTTGACAATAGACCGCATGATCTAGATCTAAACCATATCTTGTATACCTATTCGTTAAATTGTTTCATAGTCAATCAGAAACGTCTGCTAACGATTCTAAACATTTTTATATTAAAGGAATAAAGGAAAAATTGGATTATGCTAGAAACGCGAGTTAGGTACCTAATTAGTGAACTCGATTAATGTTAAGTACTTACACTTTTTTTTTTTAAATTAAAGATAAGCGCAGAGTTTCATGTACTTACAATGCTCCACAAAACTACATAGCTATAGCTACGAGTACATATAGATTGTTTTACAGCGTGTACTGGGCGATGTCGCTGCAAGTGTGCGTGTGGGAGGTGGTATACGTCCACGTGCATCGCGCTCCCGGCGCCGACGCGCTTATACTCGTAGGCCAAGATGGCGTGCAACGCCCGCCCATACACTTCCCTAAAGGTGAGTGTAGATGTGTACTAATATGCGTGTGGTGGAGTGTGTGCACGTGCAACGCGCGCCGGGCGCCGACGCGCTCATACTCGTTGGACAAGATGGCGTGCAACGCCCGCCTCAACACTTCCCTAAAGGTGAGTTTAGATGTGTGATAATATGCGTGTGGTGGAGTGTGTGCAACTATGCACGTGCAACGCGCGCCCGGCGCCGACGCGCTTATACTCGTTGGCCAAGATGGCGTGCAACGCCCGCCTCAACACTTCCCTAAAGGTGAGTTTAGATGTGTGATAATATGCGTATGCGTGTGGTGGAGTTTGTGCACGTGCATCGCGCGCCCGGCGCCGACGCACTCATACTCGTTGGACAAGATGGCGTGCAACCTGTGTGTAAATCAAGATTGTGTGTGTAAGTTTCTAATGGGTCGGCAATGCGCATGTGACACTCCTGGAGTTGCAGACGTCCATAGGTTACGGTGACCACTTTCCATCAGGCGTATGCCTGTTTTCCACCGACGTAGTATTAAAAAAAAAGTGTACACTATAACAAGATGGGTGATGTATGTGTATCTTGGTGATACATAATTACATACCTCTACTATTCACTCACTTCAACTTTATCTTAACGAAGCTATGTGTCCATTTCCGAATCTTTACCATTGTATTTTTTTCTGCAGGTGGTCATCTTCTCTCATTCCTGAGCAACTTAGAAACTGGACTGTTGCCACATGGGCAACTCGATCCTCCACTCTGGTCACAAAGAGGAGCTGGAAAGGTACCAGAACATAATTACCTACTTGAACTTTGAAAAGAAGGGTTTCCTCAAACCTATCGCCGCGAAATTGAGCTCTAGCCGAACAAAAATCGCTCATCAGTATGAAGACGCTTACGCGTCGTCATCGCTGAACGCATGCGTACGCATGTTTATACTAAAGAGCGATTTTTGGTTAGCGAGAGCCGATTCCGCGTCGATGGGTTTCTGGAGACCCAAAAGCACACAATAATCAAAAAAGTGTTATTTGTACTAAAACGGTCACATAGCTTTTTCAATGAAAAATAATCCAGGCATCGAAAGCAAGCAATTTTAACATCTACATATATTTTTCGGTTTCCTTAGGTATTTGGGCGTGGCAAAGGCCGCCGACGCCCGATGCCAAGCCTGTGCGAGAGCGGAGAGACTGATGAAACTGAATGGGAAGAGGCGGCTGGAGACTACGTCTTCCGAATTGTCAACAATGCTATAGCGGATCGGGAAGGTAGGTCCGGTTATTCTGTAGTGCCTAAAGCAAAAATGTCAGTTCTCTGCAAAGCAGAATGAAAAGAGGATGAAGTGAAGTGAAATGCTAATGAGACCAAGAATGTAACTTTAGCATACCTACTTAGAAACACAAAATCTTGACTGAAGGAGTAAATAATTGATATCCCACGGGTATTTATGGTATTGGCGCTTAGGCTAATTTAGTGACGCTCAAATTCTAACGTAATGCTACTTATGTGCTGTAAGCACCGACCACCTACGTGCCATTTCCCGTGGGAAACATATAGATTTTAAATTTCTTCAAGCTAGTAGTGAAAATCTATCTAGCTATCAATTACTAATGTTTTTAACGCAATATAATATTTTCTTGTACTGCTTCCAGCGATGCGTCACTCACTCCTAGAGCGTTCCGTGCAATCCCCACCGCGCACACCTCGACGCCCTCTCGCGTCCACTTCCACAACATCATCGGATTCAAGCACCATGTCTGTGGACTGTCCGCCATCCGCTGGGCTCAATGGACACCCGCCGGCGTTGATACAGCATCACCCCGTAGAACAGGTATGACTAAAATATTATCACACTAACGTAACGTAAACACACTCTGAGAACGTTTAGTCCGGCAACTTAAGCCCATTTATGATAAAAAAGGTGCCCGCTGAGTACACCTTGACGCCACGCCATCTTGCATCCACTTCCACAACATCATCAGATTCCAGCACCATCTATCGCGCGACCATGATTGCCCTACATGTCTGTGGACTGTCCGCCCTCCGCAGGGCTCAATGGACACCCGCCGGCGCTGATACAGCATCATCCAATAGAACAGGTATACTCACATTGTTACTAGATCTGGGTCCTCGAATCTATTTCCAAGGCATCAATAGACTCCAGTACCTTGTCTATAGACTACTCTTCCTACTGCCGGAACCTAAAGTGATGAATCAAATCTTTACTCCAGCAACAGGTTAAATTTAAACACTGGACACAGTTCTTAAAAAGTTTGTCGTGATTAGGGAACGATCTGAAATCTGAAATACCTCTCATAGACCCAGACCCAGTGCCGTATCATATTTAATCTAAAATAATTAAATGTACACAGCATTTCTACAAGTCACGAAAATACTAGTCCAACAACAATGTTTTTTGATTTTTCCTTTTTCTATTAATTTCAGTCAGCGTCAATCGAGCTAGTATGCAGCACAATGCGTCGACAGATCATCTCCCGCGCATTCTACGGGTGGTTGGCGTACTGCAGGCATCTTTCGACCGTGCGCACACATTTGAGCGGCTTAGTTCATCCTAATATTATACCCAGCGGTAAGTACTAATTCTAACCTACTGCCTACAAAATAAATAAAAAACGAGACGGACACAATGCTACATTCCATCATGAGAACTGTTTGGGAATTTTTGCGTGTTCCGAGAAATAGGTTGACGTCAAATGAGCGCATTAGACCCACCAAAACAAAAAACTCAGTTATGATTGTTCTGAATTTTTTGTAAAATGTTGAATTTCATTAATGGGGAACAAAAGCTTGGCTTCTAAAATAATTTAGACTAAATATGTTTAACTTTAAATAGTATTAAGAATTGCCATACCCTACCAGGGTGCCATGTGATCCTATGTACTTATATGTAAACAACTTTGTAACCATGGTTCGCAATAAACGGTTATCTTATCTTATCTTAAATAGAGTATCAAAACAGAATTACGGTTACTGGGCTTTCTGTCATTATTACAAAAATCGGAAGCACTTTATGAATGTTAGTGTGTGGAGAAAAGTTCTACAAGAATGTACGAATAACAAACTGATTTTGAAAATGTATTTCTTCAGAGGGTGCTGAAGGCGGTCTTACAGAGGAAAGATGGAGGGCCATGACGGATGAGCGCGGTGCCGTCAGCGATAAAGATGAAGTGTATCGACTGGTATACTATGGTGGTGTGCAACACGACATACGCCGGGAAGTGTGGCCGTATCTACTTGGATATTATGAGTAAGTTCCATTTCATTAGAAGACTGGGCAAAGTGTTGCCAGTTGGTGGACATGAGATTAAAGCAAAGCAACTACAATAATAATAAAACCAAAATTCATTCTTGTAGTACTTACCTACTTTGCGAACGGATAAGAGAATCGACTATCATTGTAGGCAGATGTAAGATCAAGAATTTAGGACAATCGTCAATAACAACTATTACCTATAGTAATTTACATACCTTCGGCTGACAAGCATGTCTTGTAATATCAATGTTCTGTTCTAATCTTGGACGTTGTAATACTTCCAACCTACTTAGTTATAAATTCTTTTAGTTCAATACTTGCGTCCGTAAAGTTCTTATTCTTTCTGATAAAAATCCTCCATTATCATCATATAATCCTCCGTTTTCCTTGTCTCTCAGATTTGGCTCAACAACAGAAGAGCGCGCAGAACAAGACGCAGCCTGCCGCCGACAATACGAGACTGTGATGTCAGAGTGGCTCTGCGTGGAAGCCATCGTGAGGCAGCGGGACCGAGAAGCTACAGCTGCTTCTATAGCCAGGCTGAGTGAGGCTTCTGGCAGGCTGAAGCCGGTTGAGAATGCATCGCCAAGCGAGGTACTTAGCTGTTAACTTTAGGTACGGATGTACTGCCAAAAGGTTTCCTTCGTATTTTCCGTAAAAACGTTCGTATTTGTCATGCTAGTTCAGTCGATGTACTGAGACTGACTGAAATAGCATGACACGTTCGTCCGTTTCCGTAACAATACAAAGGCAAATCTTTTCGCACTACATCTGAAGACCTTATATGAATTATAGATACCTACTACACATATAGCAGTTGACTGTAGGCTGTACAACAAGACGAACGATTTATTAGTTAAACATATACCTATACAGTTACATATAGTCACGCCTGTTCCATTTGCTATGATCCTGACAATCCACTTTATCTGTGCTCATATATATTGACAGTGATAGTGACCTTTTTTTTTGTCGTAGTGGGGAATGCGTTACGCACCAGTGATAGTGACCCTGAACTGTTACACACAAGTCATACGACTCGTACTAGTTTGTATGAATGCTTGCTCCAAATAAATTTAGGTACCTTTTAACCCTTTGATCTTATTGAGAAATATTTCCAAATGATAATTTACATTGACAACTTCTTTCAGGTGTTTGAAGACGACTGCAGCATTATATCTGACAACCCACCAGTTGTTTCACCGGAACCAAACGAAATCGAACAAAAGAAGCCAGAATCAAAACCGGTTCTGTCAAGAGCGCCAAGCATAGACGAAGTAGACAACATAGAGATGGATTCAGAAGACAAAGAGAATATAAACGGAGAGACTGAGAAGGGTGATAGTAGGGATGTAGATTTAGACAGTCTTAAAGACTTAGATGAAGAGGAGGAAGTACACATTAAGAGTACAGTTGAGAATCCTGATATGAGAAGGGAGAGCATAGCTGAGATAAAGAGGTTGGCTGAAGGCATAGTGCAGACGGGCAGCGGACGAGGGCCGTTGTGTAGCGTGGATAGTGCGAACATAAATCTAAACGGGAACGAATTGAGGTCATCGTTGGACGAGAGTGTGCCAGTAGCTCCGCCGCCACCGCAGCAGCAGCATACAAGTGTGATTATTACGAATCCATCAGTTGATCTGGCAGCGGGCGGGTCACCTGCGTCAGGAGGAACCACTGGTAAGAAAATACCTAGTTTTTACTACTCTTCTAAGCTCTAATTTAACTAATGTTACTTCTAGTATATTGTGCCTGAAAGCCAACGAACTCATATAAGTGAAAGAAAATTATAAACCCTTTGTTTTTCAAATTAAATTATGCACAATGACCGTACTTATTTCAACATCTCATTGATTAAAATGCTGAAAATCCGACAATTTCGTGATTTAGGTTATTTATTTAAGGCATTTAAGCGTCAAGGAATTTATTCAACGTTGTAACTAAAGTTTCCTTCAAAAAACCGCCTTTTACATGTTTGAAAGTGGAACTTTTGAATTTAAAAGTATGCCTTTCGGTCTAGCGAACATGAGCCCAGCACGCAGTCCGCTCGGCGTGGTGCGTGAGGAGTCCACGTCAGCTGGCGCGTCCTTCGACACCTTGGAACCTTCCAATGATCCCAGACCAGAGAACAGGTCTAACTGTGTGTCGCCGGCAAGCTCCAATGGCGGTGTTTACTCAGTAAGTTCAAACTGGTCTTGGTTGGTTGATTTACCCAGTTAGGTGTTAAAAATATATAGCGTTTGAGTAGCAAGATACTTACTTCTCATAAAGCAGATTATAATGTTTTACATAATCACGTTGCGTTTTCAGAATGAGTTGGTGGAAAGTTTTGCTTTGAACTTGCACCGCATTGAGAAAGACGTGCAGAGGTGCGACAGGAACTATCCGTTCTTCACAGACGAGAACCTGGACAAGCTCAGGAATATTATGTGCACGTGAGTATTTTTATATAAAAGCAAAAATACATGGCTTTGCAGCACAAATGTCACCTTACAGTTCTTATGCATCAAGTAGAAGTAGAAGAAACACCCCTTTGGCAGATGAACCATTTAATAAAACACTTCTGTATTTCGGGAAAAGACACTTATAAACTGTCTTTTTTGACTTTTTTGCACGTGTCTTATGACCAGTGATCGGACTCTTGGCGTCATTTCTAACAACATAAGTTTCATTATTCTGAAAACGTTATACATATGAAGTCCGATCTCTGCTAATGACATTAGCAATCAAACTCAATAGGCGTATTTTTCGCTAGTAGCGATATTCTGTAGCGATATCATTAAATCATTCCTCACAAACCGGGGATGCGGGATAACTTGGACTCCTTTTTGAAAGATTGGCCAGATATTGCTCCTAACAGGGACGAGTGGAAAAGGAGGGGGGAGGCCTTTGCCCTGCAGTGGGACACAGTTTGGGCTCTAAATAATAATAATCATTAGATCATTAATGGTCCAAGCTTATTCACCTGCATGCATCTTTCAGGTACGTCTGGGAGCACCTAGAAATGGGTTACATGCAGGGCATGTGTGACTTGGCAGCACCACTCCTCGTGATGATGAGGGAGGAGGGCGCCGCACACGCTCTGTTCGCGGCCCTCATGACTCGCGCCAAGGATAACTTCCCATCTGGGCAGGCTATGGATGCGCACTTTGCGGACATGAGGTATGTGAATAGTTAGCTTTGTCACTGGAAACAGCACCACATATATATTTATCAAGAGTAGCGACCCCGCCTTTACATGTCGAGAGCGCGACGCATACACAACCCCGCTTAAAATATTTTTAAATATGTATGAGTCTCACGGGAGTTTTATAGTTAAAAAGCACCACATCTATTAGTTATAATCAGGCATCGGACAAAAAGTGCCTATGACGTCAAACCACTTATAGGATGATTTTAAATAGTATCTATGATTTTCATAAACAATTATCACTTATCTGTTTATCAACCTCGTAATTAAACGATATCGCCACTTGAAATGAGTAAGTACGTACGTTACGTTTTTTACTAATCTTACCTACTGTTCCCACCTTTGAGTTTTAAACCTATTTATCTGAGGTTCCCACAGATTTATTCAGTCCTAATTGAAGGGATGTTTACAAAAACAATATAACTGACTACACTGGTTGACACCTGTCACGATCAAAAATGTTGTTCTAAAAGTGTCAACCGCTCTAAGCAGTTATGTTGTTTTTGTAAATATCCCTTCAATTAATTTCAAATAATCGTACTTTATGTTAACAAATCTCGTGAATACATATTTTATTCACTAACATCATCCTACCTGTATTATGAATTCCATAGATTTATTTACGATTATTTTGTTACTTCATTAATACTACTTTGTTACTACATGTCACACGGAAGTTTAAATACCAACATCCTGTGTAGAAGATTACCTACGTCATTTTTACGTCATCCGCACTTTTTGTCCGATGTCTGGTTATAATGAAAGAGGGCGCTGCGCATTCTCTGTTCACGAGCTTTATAACGCGCGCCAAGGATAGCCCATCAGGACAAGCCATGGATGCGCACTTTGCGGACATGAGGTATATGCATAGTTATTCTTAGATACGTTAACTTTATCAGTCAAAACATCACCACTTCTCGTTATGATGAAACGGGGCGCTGTGCATACTCTGTTCACGCACACTGCGAATATGGTGTTTGTTTGGATGGAGATCACAGTCTGACAAGTCACTTTTATTAATAGAAAAAAAGCGTAAAATTTTAAAGTTGTATTGGCAATCGACTCCTGACCTCTATGTATTAAAATAGTGTGCCGTTGCTAGACTTAACCCCCTTTGCGTTTTAAGTTCTTTAATTTTGTGATATTTTTATAGGTAAGAGATATTGGGAAAATTTTGTTTCAACAACAAAGTTAAAGGAAAACAAACATGATAAAACTACTAAAAAAACCTACAAACAAAAAAAATGGAAAATATGCATGAATAGGTAGACATATTGCAACACTAGCTTTTACCCGCGGCTTCGCCCGCGTAATAAAAGTATTCATTAAGATTTTCATTTGGATCCTTAGGTTTCTCTGTAGGTATATTTATCTGCGATTATTTCGATTGCACATAATACTTTTGCTTGCAACGATTGTAGAAATATTACACATCGACCACAGCGTAGGTAATTCTATATACGCTGGGGAAACCGTTATAAACATCCCACATAGCCCGTATTTCGACACTATGATCGGTGGGTAAAAAGTACTTTTTTCTATTATCCCTTAAAAAAAAATACATTTTGCTTATACTTATCGCAAACGTAATCTTCAAGCAAGCAAACAACGATCGTCTTAGAGCACATTGATTGTAAGAGACCGCCGACCGATTATCCGTATCCCTCTAACGATACCCATATTATCCGTATCCGTATCCGTATCCGTATCGCTATCGCTATCGCGATACGGATATAAAAAGTAGCCTATGTTCTGTCTCAGGGTCTAAAGATTGTCTGTTCCAAATTTCATCAAAATCGGTTGCGTGGTTTAAGCGGGAAATTAGTATGGATAGTGTTTTCTAGGAACTCTTTCGGACTTTAATCCTTAGGCAAATTGGATTCCAACAAAACGATAGTCATCCCACGCTTATTGAAAACATCTACGGGTAACGTAATCATTTCGTGTAAACCGCAATGACGTTACCCATAGATGTTTAATAACGCCCCTATTGCCTCAGTTAGGTACACTATGCTAGGATTTGCCTAGGTTCGTAGCCAAATGCACAACAGCTTACGATAATATCGCTCTTCCGTATTGGCGGAAAGCAGTCAGACTGTGTTCGTCAGCGTCAACGATTGTCATTTCTAACTCCAAACTGTCTTTGAAGTGTGATTTTCTAGACGAACATCGAATGTAATAAAATTGACACTTAAATAATCACTTGTGTTCAGGTCTCTGATCCAGATCCTGGATTGCGAGCTGTATGAGCTGATGCACGCCCACGGCGACTACACACACTTCTACTTCTGCTACCGCTGGTTCCTGCTTGATTTCAAGCGCGAGTTACTCTATCAAGATGTAAGTCACATTCATTTATCAGACGCCCACAAAGGTGCCAAAAACATTTAAAATTGTGGCCTTAACATCACCAAGGTCGCACCTCAGCATTCGGGATTCTAACTGCAATCCACCACGCGGCGACTAGTCGTTTATCTCACGTGCACTCTCTTTACAGCGCTATCCTCCACCATTATCTTTAGAAAAACAAAAGAAGCTGTAGATAAAAATGTGCGCAATAACAAGTTCACTTATTCTCTATTCAAATATTTTTGAACCTTTGAGCCACCAGTCCTTGTACGAGTCATGATGTTAAATGATATAATTCGCAATCGTTATGTTAAGAAAGTATAAAAACATTAATATTAGTATAAAATATATTTATGTTGAAATAGTTATTTGTTTTACAAGGGGCAAAATTGTTGTTTAACCGCACGTGCCAATATTGATACCCGAGCAAGCGAAAGATTCCAATATTGAACCGCGAGCGTGGCGAGTGGTTCAAAAAGTGGAATCTTTTGCCACACGAAGGTTAAACAAACTTTGCCACCGAGTGAAACACAAAATTTTTCACCACACCAACACGAACAAAATACTGACTATAAAACATGAAACTAAATCAAATCTATCAATTTATTCAATATTTATGATTCAAAATCATCATTTATAGGTAAATTCTACCAGCCAGCTCAAGATATCAAGTTAAATTTTGTATGAAATTACTTTACACTCTTGTGGATAAAATGCAATTTTGCTATCTGTTTTCGAATAGCAAAGTAAGCCTTTACCAGTTGGTGTGGTGAAAATTATTATTATTAGTTATTCGGCGTTAAGATAGCTATTAACATAAAACAAATTGTATACCACGTCGGTGGCGAACAGGTATATAACGATCATTATGATGTAAAATTGTATGAGAAACATTTTCAGACTTCCAATAATCGAAGTTGCAATTTTATATGAACTTTGGCGCACCCATACAGGGTGGATCACTAGATCGTCCTAACGTTTGCTTATCAATGTCATCAATATCTAGGTACCTATTCTAGGTACAGTCGTCCAAGAATGTGGTCTACCACTTTTGACAAAAGTTTCTGCGAGCTCTAACGATCGCTAAGGTTGACTTTACACGTGGCATGACGTAAGTATCATAAGTATATAGAGAGAGCAATTGTCACTGACATAATATTATTGCATGGAGAAATCGACCTTGTTGTCTCATGACGTTCAAACGAACCTCAACCGTAGGGTGGTAAACCACATTTTTGGTCGACTGTACATTATCAGATCTGGTAGATCGTGTAGAGAATGCCTTCTGGTGTTAGGTTCGCATTTTGTATAATATTTACTGTGCGATGAAGCATCAATATCAAAATTATCCACGCAGGTGTTTGCTGCATGGGAGTTGATTTGGGCAGCGCGGCACGTGGCCTCTGAACATATGGTGCTGTTCCTAGCATTGGCTCTTCTGGAGACCTACAGAGACGTCATTTTGGCTAACACCATGGACTTTACGGATATCATCAAGTTTTTCAATGGTGAGTCAAACATAGGTACCAAAGCTTCGTTATTTCATATTTTTATTATCACCTTTAGCAGTCTACAGTATAATTTCTGCGGAAAGATAAAAAAAGTGCAATGTCTATACCAAAACACAAAATATTTATTATAGTTAGCACATACCTTCATAAGGAGCACAAATAATGCTTCAATGTTTATTTTAATAAAAAAGTAGAAATCGGAAAATAATACTTCGTTGGTTAAAGACCTAAATATGAAAAATTCGTAGTGTTCCTAACGTGTAAATATAATATTTTTATAGTTATACGAGTAGGTGCCTTTTAATATTATTGGTTTATTTGAGTTTTTGATAAAATTTGTTCCAACCGTTGCCGCACCGTTCTAGTAAACAATTATCACGTGTATTAACACGTTCATTTTTGTATCCTATCAATAAATAACGTAATATTCCATAGTTCGACACAATAATAATTTATCTAATCATGGTAATTAAATACATCTGCTCATACAACATGTTAATGAGATAAGCCCGCTGCCGATGCCGCCGGGGATTCACCGTACGGACGTAGCACTGACGAAGCGCGATCTCTAATGATAATCGCAAAAATAACGCTAGTTTTTGTTTGATATGATGGATTAATGATTCATTGTGGTATTTAAAAGTAGATTAGGTATTTAGATTGGTTTTTATTTAATGGACGTACTGGTAGGTATTGCGTGGGTTCATGGAAATTCAGTTTCAAACAAATATGGCAAAATTATAAAACATATATTTGATCTTAGAAGTTATTTTACGAACATTAAATCTGATATTAATCCGAAAGAGGATTGTATTTTCTTTATTTGGATATTTGATATTTGTGACATGACAAGTTACTTAATAAAAAAAATATTAAAAGGGGGTTTCAGACTTTCAGACTGCCAGTTGTAGGTATAGGTTGCTCTAAAGAATGAGTCTATGTTTAGTGCTTTTTGGCATTTTGAAAATCACTATGCCTTATCGTCAAAGGTCTCACCGGTTTCGTATCCCCATCTGTCTATAACCTTCAGCCGGCAACCCTTACTTCCTGACGTTTGCTTTAGTACCCAACTTTATTTTTTTTCAGAAATGGCGGAACGGCACGACGCCTCAGCAGTGCTGTCTCTCGCAAGGGACCTTGTGCTGCAAGTTCAAACCTTGATAGAGAACAAATAAACTGTAGGTATCTAACAATAATACTTATCACGACTCTACTTAGGCATATGGATCATCGAAAGTAGGGAATTATTTTGGATAAAGATAATGTACTTATTTAAGTTGATTTAAAAAATCCTACTTATGATCGACTGGTGCCTGTATACGGCTACTTCTCAAAGCTTTATTTGTATGATTTAATAAGAAAATGTATGTATCGCATGCAAAGATATATTATGTTGTTTGAAAATGGATCGGTAGATATACATTATAACTTGTGATCTGCCGTCAAGGAAAGGAGTAGGTACCTATATCTTAAATATGTTATTTATCAACTTGGCAAAAAAGCAGCTCACTGTAGGTACTTAGCATCGTAAATTAGCATTATTTTTGTACCTAGTTCCTTTAACACCGTTCTGCAATTACGATGACCTAAATTCATAATTCCTAAAACATTATAATCATAATCATAATTTTTATTTGCTTTTAAAAAGGTGTTACATAATTTTTGTGTCCCAACTTTTTAGCCGGTTTTGACAGCATGCAAAATATACTACCTACTAACTAAAATTACATTCAATTCCCTTAATTACTTACGTATTAAACTATTCTATTATAATAAGTATGCATATACACGGTGTTAAGTACATGAGGAAACCGATTAATTTGAACAACGTATTCCTCATCATTTTAGAAGATTAAAATGTCATATAAACTTGATTTCGCCTACTTTCATAGTTATAAGCATTAACAATTATTATTTCTAAGAACAAAACACTGTTTTGATCGTATCCTCGTTGTTAAATATCAAAAAGTAACTAATGACTCATTGCACAAAAGTATTTTTTTAGAAAAGCATTTACTTCTGTGAATATACATCCAACATACCTAAAAAATACACAAAAAAAAATATTTTGGCGAAATGTGTTGACGTCATATAACATTTATATTTATTTTGCCCTCAGAAATGCGTAGTTAAGTTAAATCTTTCAGTTTCCTCATGCTACACCGTGTATAATTATATATATAAATCAGAGTGTTGACACTCAATCGTAATGTAACAATTACAAAACGATCATTATTTTGGTACATTTTACTCGTAGCAAACGAGAATGCTAAGTTAGGCAAATCGTCTATTAAATAAAGTAAGCCAACTTATTTGTTAGATATAATCCAGTTGAATTAATGTCAGATTGAATAAGACATGCTCACTTTTATATGTACTGAATTTATATTAGTAACTCAAAAAATACGAATATTTACGTATTTTTTTATTTATTGCAGACGATAAATATAATAATATTTCAGAATCTTATGAAACATAAATAATAAATAATTATATTCATTACCAATTTAGGTTCTACCTACTAAGTACATTTATATACGTCGTTTATAATAGCCAATAGTTGGCAGGAAGCTGCATAGGATCGGGATAATTGGCGTGATCTCGTTTTGAAGGCTAAGGACCTCTTTGGATAGCAGAGCCATATTTAGTTATAGTTTCAGTTACTTTTCAATTACATACCATCATCATCATCATCATATCAGCCGAAAGACGTCCACTGCTGGACATAGGCCTCCCCCAAAGATTGCCACAATGACCTGTCCTGCGCATTACATACCAATTCAAACCAAAAACAATAAACATGAATGAGGAAAACGCGAGAATTTTACTTATTTCATTCATGAAATTAATAGGAAGTGTTTTGATAACATACACATTACACATACACTACTAGAGGGGTTCCTCGAATTTGTACTACATAATATTTACTCATTGCTTGTAGTAAAGGAATCCCCGGTATTGTAGATAAAAACATTCTTTAGTTACTACACGGTTCAGTGCCTACGTTAGGTAGTGCGCAAGCGGTCGCGCTTAATCCATCAAGATGTATGTCCGTACAATCGAGAATATTCGGAATATTTGGAGTTATAGCAGAATTTTCCTAACACAATTGATGTAAAGAATGCTCAGTAAAGTAATAATTGATTTGAAACGTTGAAAACATAATATAAATAATTTCCGAAAAAATAGAATGCTATTGGAATGCCCCTATTAATATAGTCGATGGGCGAATCAACTTTTTGACCGACATTTTTGGTGTCTCTGGCGTTACTCAAAATGTCTCTGGAGTTACCAAGAAATCGAACTTCTAATGAACAAAGTTTCAGTTTATTGGATCTAACAGTTAGGGTTATGTTTTAATATACAGGGGAAAGTGAAAAATACCAATAAAATTCATTATTTAAGGGTTTAATTTTACAACTATGTTAAGAATGTGCGGACAGATTTGAGTCGGTCAAAAAGTTGATTCGCCCCGATATCTATTCATCGAGAACTATCAGCATATTTTTTTAAATCTCAGGAACCGGCATATTTTTTGTGCTACTTTTGTTCGTCTAAACAGCCATTTGTTTTCGTTTTAGGTATGTGCTGTTATCAAAATGACAATAGATTATAGAGAAACTTTATTGAAAAAAAAAACTATCGAAAATATACTCAGGCACTTTCACTAAAATATTGACATTTTGTCTATATCGTTGATTGTGTTTTTGTTTTCGCTTTGTCACGCCAATCATCACGCCGAGATGACTTTTTATGACTTTATCAGTCGGTTGAAACGTGAACGATAGTGTGACCGTGAGCTAGACATTATAATCCCCTTATATATTATCTGATAAATAATATACCTAATGTTTTCATTATATTAAAATATATTAATTGTCGCCTGCGGTATTTCCGGACCGATGCGACCTTCAAATCTTCAAAAAAAGAGCGTACACCCATCTTAAAGGCCGGCAACGCACCTCCAACACCTCTGGTGTTTCGGGTGTCCATGGGCGGCGGTGATCGCTTACCATCAGGCGACCTGTCTGCTCGTTTGCCTCCTATCCCATAAAAAAAAATCAAGGTATTCATTATAGATGCGCATAAAGTGCAAAAATTTACTTTATTGCTTACACGTTTAGATTGTGGGTATATATTTTCGGCACTTTGTCCGCATTTATATTTTAGTATCTTACTGTACCGGTCAACCAATTTGAATCCTGGCCCACACTAGAACCCTGTGTCAATGACATCGTGTTATATTTGTCATAGAAGTCAACATGGACGTTTACTGTGAAAAGGTTCTACAGTGGCCTAGGATTCAAATTGGTTGACTATACTCTGTTTCTCTTACATACAATGTAATTACGATTCCACGCGTTTATCTAGTTAAATGAATGAAGCATGAATGGTATGTACCTACTCATATCATATCGACTACACACAATAGGGATGACGACTATTTAAAAAAAAATGGCATTCTGTTTATTCCGTCAGTTAGATCGTCCAAAAATACTGAACACATATTTTTCGCTTTTTGTCACTTCTAAGTAAAAATTGTACCTAGGCGAGACGTCACGCGAAACTTCAACGCACTGTACCGTCGTAATTTTTCGTTTACGAGAAAAAAGAAAAAATACGTTTCTAAAATTCTTTGATAATCTAACTGACGGACTAATTAGTTTTTTTTAGTCGTCTCGCATATTGCAGATGACTCAATAATATCGTTCCAGTACCTACTTACTATTCAATATAGATATTTACACAATTAATAATTATCTTGAAGTCTATCAAACTTTTGCATATCGTCTTATCCCTCCGTGCCTTGACCTTACACAGCTTTCATATATGTACTTCAAACTCTTAATTCTGGTTATAAACCATTTTAATATTACCTCGAATAAACCTCAGTAAAACTAGTAGTATAGGTACCCAATATATGCAAATACTGTGTGAATGGTATACGATGCGCTTGTTTGTAAGAATAGGAATCATTACCTACACCTAGGTTAGACAATCAAGACAGGTTAATACTGGTATCAATTTTATTTGCACTTTTGTTGAATTTTAGTTACGAAGGTAGTCAAACTAATGAATTTTATAGGTATGTATGTGTATCTACAAGTTGATAAAAATGACAAAATCGCTTGGTATTAATTAAATGTAATCTATTATTTATACCAAATGGATTAACGCATTATAGTTAAATAAATCGGTTTCTTCGACCCTGTCAAAAATCAAATAAGTAATACAATTATTAAACTAGCTCAGTCGTACCAAATTGTCTTAAGTATAAATTATCATAACCATAATATAATAAGCGCTTCCATGATGATTTTTATGTATACCGACATCATAATCTCTTAAATTATTTATTAAGATTAAGTAAATACGATAGTTTTATTTGTATACATATGTACTCGTGATGTAAAAACTTAATTTGCTATATTTACTGTATCACCACCAACGGGTACCTAAATCGCTAGATTTTTGTATACTTTCGAAACAAATAGCTTTATTTTACTATTAATGTACATAAAAAAAAATTGTGTGCTACTATTATTATAGATATTTAAATACATTTATGTATAATACCTACTTGTTTATACCCATATAAATATTATAAATTATGTTTGCCAGTTTTTTTATACCACTACTAAAACTTAACTTGTGATTATAAAAAATTAAAAAATATTTAATTATTATACATGGTTATTTATAACACTATTTAGTATAGCCACTATATTCTTAGATTTATTTTAAAAATATATATTTCTATATATGTATACATAATTTTTAAATCTTTGAGAGTGGTGTTAGTCAAGAAAAATAAAATTGGTCAGTCAATTGGTACCTACATAAACACCACAAAAAATACACACGACAGTGAGAAAATAATTTCATCATTATCAGTACAGCTTTTTTAGTGTTCTACGTTCTGTGTCAGTCTGTCCGGATGTATGTGATGATCAATACGCTTACCCTATCATAAAATTTATATATACTACTTACTATACAACATTGGCCTAAGTCCAAACATTTAATATTACTAATATTAGCTAAGCCATTGTGTTAAGAACACATTAACTGGTGTCAAATTTAGTCAAATATTTAAAATACATAAGAAAAAGATAAAATATACCTTATGCGATCAAGACGATTAGGAAAATAATAAAAAATATATTCTTTTTCTTTTGGTGGAAAAAAAATATACGTAGAAAATAAGTTTAAAATTTCTAAACGTTTTGTTCGCATTGCGGTTAATAAATTAGAAAATATAAAAGATGTTTTATATAATTAGATAAATGTTTGTACGAATCAATGTTACGGTCACTTATATCGCACTTGTTAAATTAAGGAGATAAAATTATTTAATTATGTTTAGTGTACAGATGTATAGATGGATGTTATCATGTGTCTATAGCTAATGGAATATTATATCGAATTTGTCTTGAATGTCTTTTTGTACTTGTCTAGCTTCGATAAACTTTTTAACAAGTAGCAAAATCTCTAGACCCTTTGTAGCGTCCGTATTTACATTTATCAATACATATTTACTTTTTTCACTTAGAAACCAATCCCTCTATTCTTTTATTTTATATTTTCAAGCATAAAAGCTACAAAAATATAGTCGGAAAATATTTAGTTACCTAATTAACCGACCGTTTTACTGCCGAGAATTTTGGTTATCTCACGTAGAACTTATCTGTAGAATATCCAAAAAAATATTAAGTAGATTATAGATATTTAACGATGTTAATAAATGACATTCTAACTGTCAATGTTTATAGATTCGTAATGAAACTATTTTTGTGAAAGTCATCTTGTCATTAAAATATGTTTACATTTGTATCGTCGTTTTATTTTTCAGCTGTAACTACTACCCTAAGGCCCACTTTCACCAACCACTTAACTCAGGGTTAGTGGGCTGTCAACTGTCAAATTCCATATAAAATGGTGGGTTAACCCTCGGGTTAACCCTCCATCTTCGTTGCAAGTGGCCCCAAAAGTCTATTCAAAAAATAGGAATGTTAATATAATAAATAATAAACTCACAATTCACATTATCCGATCCGATATCGGATGTAGGACCAATATCCCATACATTACAGGCGTTATCTTGGGTTTTTCCATTGAAATCCTTCCGATATCCCATATATTTTGCCGCCATCTTTGATTTTTTCCTTTGAAATCCTCCCTACATCAGATATCGGATCGGATAATGTGAAAACGCACTAATAGTTGTAAGACTCAATTTAATTAAGTTGAGTCTTACAAATCTTGCTGAAGCAAAAAAACTGTCAAGAGTAATTTGCATAACAAGAATAAAATAGTCCAAAGTGTCAATTAACTCTAAATAAGTATTTGACCTCGGTGACAGACAGGTAATACGGTGATGCCCCTCAGTATCCGTAGTAATATTCATCGTAATGACGTCACAGCCGATCATTCACCCGTGAAGTGTTAATGAATCGTATTAGAGTATGACTCATTGTTTACATGCAATAATTTAGAGGGAAAATTATGAATTTTAATCAGTTTAATGATTACCTAAAACTTGAGCACGTGTGTAAATAAGCTAATAGTATGTGTGCAAATGTTTAGAGTAGACCAAAGAGGATCGAGTATTATAGATCATCGATCATAATGTAAATTCATATAGGTTAACGTAGATTAATTTATACTGTAATTTATCATTATCAAATAAATAAACTAAACTAAACTAGAGAGTTACTGTCAAAGTAAAATGTGTAATCACAGTGCATAGACTGCCATCTCTCGACACAGGCTTATAACTTTTGAACCTCAGTTTTGATAATTTGGCCCATATTGTTAGCTTGATATGTGTTAAAATGTCAACTATTAGTATTAGCGCCATCTAGCCGAGCGTTCCACAAAAGTGTAACGACATCTAGCCCACCGTACCTTATTCTTTAGGGCTTTGAGGTACGTTTTTTTCTTAGACTTTATCCGTCTATACGGAGTTACATAAAATTTTGAAACGTTGTCAATTATGTCTTTGGTGTAGACGTACGAGGTTATGCGTACTTAGATATTTTTTGGAGAGTTTTCTTAACGACATGTCTAACCTGTAGAACTAAGTGTGAACGGGATTTTATTGGTTTTTTTGTTGGCAATGTTGTTTAAATATAAGTATTTTAAATAAGTTTATTACAGAATATTTGGGTCGTATTTGTGTTACTTAGAGCCACTTGCACCATCCGCTTAACTCATGGTTAGTGGGCTGTCAATCTCGGGTTAACCCTCCATTTTCTGTGACTCAAGTGACCCTAAGAAGAACTTCTATCAATAAAAAATAAGTTCAAAAACTGAAACCCGACTACTATAAAATGTGCTCTAAAAAGTATGAAACAAAGATAGAATTATTTTATGAAATTATCATGCATGAAATTCACAGCTGTGTATTCTTTTCAATACAAAATTCAATAAGAGTTTTGAATGATTCACGGTTATTTTCATTAGACTTATATTGATCAAAAAGGTAATCACGGTCAATATAAGTCTAACAAAATTCAATGTTATACGTTTGTAAATTTTATAAATACATGCAGAGATTCAGAAGATAGCCGTGGTCGTATGCCACTTGTATACTTACCTTAAAGTTTATAATTGTGGCATACGACCACGGTTCTCTTACATACATACATACATACATACATGCATACCCACATAGATATACATACATACATACATACCCACATACATAGCGGTCAAAATCATAACCCTCCTTTTGCGTTGCCGTAGTCGGGTAAATAAGTACATGCATAATGATATAAGTATAAATAAAAGATGGAAGCGTCCAAGTATGTAAAATTTATTTATTACCAGCTAACCTTTTAAAAATAAATTACATATATGACTGATTGAATACCTACTTAATCGACACATTATAGGTACAAAACTTATCGAAAAATTACGACATCAGATCTACACAGATTACATTATAGTCACCTTTATATATCATTACACAGCACTAAATAAAAACATGATTATAATATGTTCACTATTACAGATTTTCCTTCGTATATTTACGGAAACGTACGGACGTCAGTGTCAGTACAAGACGTACTGACACTGTCTGAACTAGCATGACAAATACGAACGTTTCCGTAAAAATACGAAGGAAAAGCTTTATTCCACACTACATTTGTACCATTCTATATTTTATTATCTCTATAGGTATGTACCATATCATATTTTTGAGCAATTGCAGAAAAATTACTCTTCAACTGGTCAATGGGTACAAAAGTGCCAATCCTTTAGTTAATTGATTTACTACTTATACTTTATACTACCTACTTATTTTGCTAGGCTGGCCCGCTGAAAAGCTGCTCCTTCAGACATTTACTATACTTTAAGACGATACAGGACGAGTCAGTTCTCCATACAAACGCTCTCGACTATTTCCTCCCTGGTTTTTGAAGATAGAGCAATGATTTTTTCAACACAGATTATTATAATTTTTAGCTGTGTCTATTTTGTTTTGATATTTTTATTTTTAAATACGCTAGAGGTAGAGCCAATCAAAAATTTTCAAAAACGGCCTTTTTCATTATGGCGCAAAAACAGGTGTGATACTCAAGATTGGTAACAATTAGCCAAAAAAAGTAAACGGTCTGACACAGATCATTTTATTTTTGTTCAGATTCCCAAATTTCGTTCCCATTGATTATGTTTCGAAGGAGGAAACAGTCGAGAGCGGAACCTCGATTTTAAAGATTTTTTCGCAATATCTTTTAACTGAGTTGTTCTTAATGTTTTTTTTTTCGATAATTCTAATTAATAGCACTAGTAAATTTGACTAAAATTCCCAAATTGAAAGGGGGGGCTCCTTTCCATTTTAGCATTTTCGCTGCTGTAGCGTCTTAACTGGTTTTCGATGGTTGTAACGACTGGCATAATCCATCATATTTTCATATATTAGTCACATTATTGATGATATTTCCAGATGTTCTGATTGCCAATCTCTGCTGTTTTAGTGCGACTCTTATTCGTAGTGGGACAGGCACTAAAGGTAACATCAAACTGCGTTAATCGTTTTATTATATTCCTTCCTAAACTCCTCACTAAGCTCCGGTACATTGACCAGGTCCTCATGCGATGCAGGGAAGGGCGACCAGTGGTCCCAGACCTTCACTGCGTCGAAGAAGGTCTGACCGGGACACTCAGTGTCCCTGACTTGACGGTGACCGAGTAGCTTGTAGTTCGGTTGGATGTAGCCAAGGTCTACGCCAGCTGCTATTAAGGATTTGACGGTTTTTATCTGCTCTGCTGGCGGGGTGGAGTCTGGAAGGAAATTGTTATAATTTCAAATATAACACAGAATGCTAAGACAATAAACCAAAATTAATCGGAACTTAGGCCAAGTTCCGATCAACTTAGGGAATAAATCAATTTATTTTACGCAACTATGGGAACAAATCAAATTATTTTAACAAATATTCTGATTTGTGTTTTTTATGTTCGAATCCGGCCTTCACCACTGGTGGTGCTCGTCATTTTTTCTTTAATATATGACATCTTATTTCGATTTTTTCAATTTATTTTATTAAATATTTTTGATCCCTTAGAGTTGGTCAAAGGCGCCTAGCCTTCAGAGATAACATACACTAGAGAAATTTCGACGTTTACCTCGGCGGTCGAGGTGGTGTAACGGTTTAGCACGTCAGCCGCGTTAGCTGGAGACCCGGGTTCGATTCCCGGCTTCGCCACCAGTGGGCTTGATCGCTTTTTCTTTAGTGTATGGTATCTATTTCAGTTTAGTTTTATGACTTAAAACGTCTCCGAAAGTACGAATATATAAGTGATATCTAGACTAGAGTTTGACTAACTTGTAGACTTAGCAAGCGACCAAGAATGGATGAGTAACCACGAACATTTGTACTGTCATGCTGACAGTTTGTAGCTGCCAAGTCAGCGCAGTGCTAGCTTACACGGTAAGTACCTAAACAGTCTAAACACACCGTTATAATTCACGGGGTGGCACCTTGACGTAATTCCTCAGAGGTAGATCGACGATTTTTAGTTGATATCCTTGAACTAATTTAGCTAAAATCTGTTGCTAGCTCCTAAATCCGTCCCTTAGTGCATTTTCACATTATCCGATCCGATATCGGATATAGGACCGATATCCCATACATTGAAACCGCCAACTTTGATTTTTGCCTTTGAAACCCTTCTGACATCCGATATCGGATCGGATAATGTGAAAAGACACCTATGTGTTCTGATTACTTCAAGATATTTTGATCTGTAATGTACTTACTTGACCAGTCGCCAATAACGCAGATGCCAATGCTGATATTGTTGAAATGCAGCGCGTGGGCTCCAAGAATAGGCCATCCTCTGCCTTCGTATGCCACTCCGTCGCTGCCCACTCCGAAACTAGAATAGATATAAAAAAAAATCATATAATCCATACTTAGTATTATAAATGAGAAAGTGTGTGTGTGTCTGTTTGTTTGTCCGTCTTTCACGGCAAAACGGAGCGATGAGTTGACGTGATTTTTTAGGTGGAGACAGTTGAAGGGATGGAGAATGACATAGGCTACTTTTTGTCTCTTTTTATAAGCAATTTTTGAATTTAACGTGAGCGAAGCCGCGGGCAAAACCTAGTATTGTATAAGATTACACTTTTACTATAGATGTCGATAGTTAGACAAAAGCCCTTATTTTAAAATGAATATCTGGCGGAGCTTCAACTATGATCTCGCGCGCGAGAACTCAAGTAGTGCTAAACCGTAGTGTGTGACACGATACTATACCTAAACTATTTAATCCAATATTGGTTCTATGCATGATTCATCAATCATAAACTTGGGAAAATCCTTATAATACCTAGGTACAGATAATAACCATTTTACTTCTCAAAACTAGCGTTGTTTTCATATCAGTATAATATAAGGTATAGCGGGGCAATTTCAACTAGAGGGCAAATGCCACTGATCTATTTTATTCTATGTTTTACAATGTTTGCATTAGTAATTAGAGTGTCCACCAGTTATACACCGCGTTTTAATGTTTTACTTTAAATTCGACACTTCGTTAGGTTCATTATCAGGAACCATTCTGTATATCACTTTTAGTTAAATACGCCAAAAAAAAAATTTCATCGATTTTATACCTAGGTACATAGTAAATGAATTTATTAGTGTTAGAGACCCTTAACCTCTCGTATGCTTAGGAGCAGATCTGCTCCATATTGTTTCAACTTTAACATGTAGTTATTATGACTAATATATTAATGACAATTTTTTGACAGACGCATACGAAAGGTTAAGAACAACATTCAAGTTAGTGTCAAGTAATTGACGACACATGTCAAAAAAAAAACATTCAGTCGAATTGAGAACCTCCTCCTTTTTTGAAGTCTGTTAAAAACAAATAACATTAGGAATTGGTAAAGGCTGCCACACACGTGTTCAGTAATTATCTTAATTTTTTTAATAACTCGATAAACGTTAAAGTTAAGATGCTTGTTTCTTAGAGAAATTAATAGTATTTGATCTAAAGAACCTTCCCTTAAAGTTAACGGAATTCAATAAAAACAGGGTGTATATGGCACGCATGTCCAGTGAATACATGTGGAAATCAATAGTGTAGGTACTAATTGGAAAAAATGGATCAGTTACAATTGCCCCCCAGTTGGGATTTGCCCCGCTGTACCTTACATGTTTCCAAATAATACTAGCTAATGTGTCTTGTTGTAATATACCTACAATACCTACATATTTCGTCTTTGGAATACCTATCGCTTCTTCAATACGTTAATTAATAATTGATTACAATTTACTTACTGGTAGGCAATGTCCCACCAATGCCGATCATCAATATGGAAATTCTGCATGCTCTTCATAGCCTGTATACAGTCCTGTCTGTTGTAGCAAGCTTTCGGTGTATGGGAATGGTGGATGACCACGTAGGGCACAGGTGTGCGAAGCGGCAGCGTCTCTACAGGCGGCCTTGCCCCCCATTCTGAGCGGGTCACATACGGAAAGTCGAAGGTCACAACCTCGTTCTCTGATGGGTCGGAAGTGGACGATTTTCCTGTAATCAATAAAATATCTATGTAGCGGTATAACAAATACCTACCGAAATATTCAAATTAAGTGTACCTACTGTGTTTGTCATATGTATATGACAATATTTACTTAAGAATATACATATGTAGATTGTAGGTTGTAGGTATACTTAAGACGATACAGGAGGGCTCAATTCTCCATACAAACGCTCTCGACTATTTCCTCCCTGGTTTTTGAAGACAGAGCAATGATTTTTACAACACAGATTGTTATTATTTTGATCTGTGTCGGACCGTTTTGATTTTTTTGATATTCTTATTTTTAAAGACGTTAGAACCCATCAAAAATGTCTAAAAACAGCCTTATTGATTATGGCACAGAAAAAGGTGTGGTATTCACAATTGGTAACAATTAGCCAAAAAAACTAAACGGTCTGACACAGATTATTTCATTGTTATTCTGATCCTCTATTTTCGTTACGATTGGTTAAGTTTTGAAAGAGGAAACAGTCGAGAGCGGAACCTCGATTTGAAAGATTCGCAATATCTTTAACTGAGTTGTTATGAATGGATTTTCGCTTTATGATAATCTAGAAAAGGATGCATGAAACGCACTAAAATGCAGACTCATACAAGGAAAGTAGTTAAAAAAGCAAATATTTCCGCTTGGTGACTGAAAAATATAACAACTGATTCACCTCTTTAGTAAACTTAAAGTTATGCATTCAGTTAATTGTAAATTGTGAAGCTAGAAAGTGCATGTAAACAAAATAAATTCAGAGATACAATCCTCTTTGGCTATATCTACAGCGAACTCCAAAAAGTATTGTTGCGTTTTTTTCTCTCTGTCTATATAAATCGTTATAAATCAAAATAAAATATTAATTTAATCAATGTAAAATATTGACTGACCTGTCTCTGATGTAACGACCATGTTATTTACTATCAATAAAGAAAGCGCAAATAATCGACTATAAAATTTTAAATGGATTTTTTATCCAGGCACGTCTGTACACTGCGAGATTAGAGTCTCAACTGAGTAACAATAGTTATTTGTTATACAAGGGGGCAAAGTTGTATTTTAACTCCGAGTGTGGAATTGAAAAACGAGCAAGTGAAAGGATTATATAGTTGAACCACGAGCGAAGCGAGTGGTTCGAGAATAGAATCCTGAACTTGCGAGTTTTTTAACACACGAGAAGTAAAATACATTTGCACCCGAGTGTAACACAAAACTTTTCTCCTCACTATAGCGAGGAAACTACAACGCAAAAAAAAATGCGTTTATCAGTGCTTCCAGTAGTTCCACAGGTGGTAAATCATCTTAATTACTAGATTCACCTACTTTTATCAATTTTAAAGCAGTTAATTTGACTTTATTCAAGGTCAAATTACTTTACCCACTAGTGGATAAAATGCGTTTTTACCCGCTGGTATTAAAGGACAAAACACGTGTTTCCGAGCTAGTGAGGGGAAAATATTTTTATAAAGGACGTGACGTGCTGACGTGGCTCTCTCCAACTTCGTTTGATATTAGGTATTTTATAAGCCTACAGGTTAGCTGATAAATAGGTTTAGGACTTTTTATCGCATTTAAATGTAATAACTGTTTAATTAATAACTGCTTAATTTTTAATGTTGAAATGTATAAAATAATTTTTATGTTTAAATGTTTGTTTATATGTTAAAATGTGTGATAATAATGATAATATGGATTTTTTTATCTGAAATAAATGTTTTTTTTTTATACATATGGCGACTCCACGGATTTTAGAACCACGGTATGCGATAAAAAGTCCGAAACCTACTTATAAATGAAATGGCCTTGATTGCTTAATTAGTGTCGCCAAAAATTAGGGGATTCCTTTATTCCTACATTCCATGCGAACTACACTTTTTAAATAGTCATAATTATAATTTATACTCGTAAAATCGTAAATGAGTCACACCTATGACGAAAATTAATTTTAATAAATAGTCTCAATGTTTTATGAATCCTTATTACGAGCACTAATTATTACGATAACAAAACTTCTAAACTAGATTATTTTTTTCAGGTTTCTCCTAAGTATAGGTGCACGTTTTTAGGGTTCCGTAGTCAACTAGGAACCCTTATAGTTTCGCCATGTCTGTCTGTCCGTCTGTCCGTCCGTCTGTCCGTCCGACCGTCCGTCCGTCCGTCCGTCCGTCCGTCCGTCCGCGGATAATCTCAGTAACCGTTAGCACTAGAAAGCTGAAATTTGGTACCAATATGTATATCAATCACGCAAACAAAGTGCAAAAATAAAAAATGGAAAAAAAATGTTTTATTAGGGTACCCCCCCTACATGTAAAGTGGGGCCTGATATTTTTATTCATTCCAACCCCAACGTGTGATATTTGTTAGATAGGTATTTAAAAATGAATAAGGGTTTACTAAGATCGTTTTTTGATAATATTTATGTTTTCGGAAATAATCGCTCCTAAAGGAAAAAAAAGTGCGTCCCCCCCCTCTAACTTTTGAACCATATGTTTAAAAAATATGAAAAAAATCACAAAAGTATAACTTTATAAAGACTTTCTAGGAAAATTGTTTTGAACTTGATAGGTTCAGTAGTTTTTGAGAAAAATACGGAAAACTACGGAACCCTACACTGAGCGTGGCCCGACACGCTCTTGGCCGGTTTTTTTATAGTTATTTATCAATGTTGAGTAGGTAAGTAACTGTCTCCGCAATATAGAGGTAGAATATAAAAAGCCTGAGGGGGATCTGGTCGTATTTTAAAATAAAAACGTACTCAGGCTGCATAATTTGTAAGTGCGATAGAGACAGCCTGATGTTTTATCATTTATCGCGTGACCATGCTTGCCTGCCTGGTTAATACCATGCGTTCGTCGTTGTGTATAGTCGAGTTTTCACCTTATTACAACGAGTTAAGGTGAAGAAGTGTACACATAATTATGAACTCGACTGTACATACTATTCTGGTGACTGTACCTTAAATATTTCTCACATTTGCTGACTAAGATAGGTACAAAATTCTACTCACGAGTTAACATTACAGTAGGAATGGCCACCGCCACTCCTATCAATCCAATCAATAAAACTGCAACCAAAATTCTCATTCTATTCTTCTTCTTTACAGTTTTCACTGGAAGTTCTTCACAATCACTTTCGTACGCATCAGACATATCTGCAATCAAATTATACATGAAACTGGTGAAAACAAGTGATTCCTTTGAAATTTTGTTGGGAACTGTTTATTTCCGTGTGATAATTTTACCTGTAATCTGTTGGTATCAAGTTTTATCGGATGCGTACTCGTGAGGAGATAAGTTTTCACGAGTGCGTTTAACTTCCCAAGTAACAATTTCTGGTCCTATAGTGGTCGAGAGCACCAAATTAAATCACATTAAATGGTCCTATAAATAGTCTATATTGGTACTGTAGAGCCGATTTGGCGCAATTATGCAGCCATTTAGTGATATAATAGGGCTATAGCAGTATCATCCGTGACGTTTAAGGTCTATAATGGTGATGTGATGATGACTATTGTGCTAATTTGTTGACATAGAGGACACAGTAACGCTATTATAGTATCAATTTATGCTATAGTAGCATTTGAGATTCCGTTATACAGGTTTTTTGTTCTGTAATAGCAGTTGCCGTCCCTTTTAATGCGAATGAATGAAATTTCTAAAATAATTTAATGTGTGTAATATTTAACAAAAACTGTTCTAAACGAGGAACTTTATGAAAAGTGGCGTGTGAACTTGTGAAGTTTAGTGTCAATCAAAATAATTTGGATTTCGTATAATTCCATCATTACTGCAAAAAGGTATGCGATGGAAATTTTACCGTTAAAAGAATATTAGTTTAATGGAGTATTTTAACTGCGCCCTCGATTTATACCTGTTTTGAATAAAATAAATAAATATAATTTAATACAATAAAATTATTGGCACCATAGTTTCTACTATGGATCCAAGAAGTAAAACATACGCTTTTATAGTTCGACTATGTCACTTATCATACGCATTCACTGCCATAAGCCCGCCATTGTGGATTCAATTAGGGTTGCATGATATTTTAACTATGTTCCAGTTTAACTTATAAGTTCTTTATATAGAAAACAATACTTGTTTTCAATGTTTTACTATAGAAAGATCTTCTAAACAGTTTTTTTTTATTATAAAACATATAGTAAACTCAGCTATAACGCTATTGTGTTTTAATAGAGATACCGAAACCATTATTCCACAGTTCTGTGATATAAAAGAGTCATTGTGACGTATACGGCGATGAGATATAAAAGGCATTATAAAACGACTATTAACGCTTTTCAAAGCTATATAAACGTATCCTGAAAACTTCATTATACAGCAAAATAGCTCTATAATGGTATTCATATCACTACTACAGTGTTAAATACTGTAGCAGTGTTTTCCAAAGCCACTATATCCCAAAATAGTGGTATAGTTAGGTTTTAATTTCTGTTAAAATACGACTACTAAAAATACTATAAGCGGCTTGTTGGGAACCTTAATAGCGCAAATTGATAGCATAATAGTGATTCCTAACACTATTATACAATAATATTGTTCTTTAGTAGGTTATTTGATCCTGTTATAGACCAGGCCTATAGCGGCTCTATAAAATGGTGATATAAATGTTTACATCACTTCCTAATAACACCTTTTAGCTGTATAACACAACAACTATAGCGGCTTGTCGGGAACCTTAATAGCGCAAATTGATTGCATAACAGTGATTTCTAACACCATTATATAATAATACTGTTCTATAGTAGTCATATTTGATCCTGTTATACACCAGGCCTATAGCGGCTCTATAAAATGGTGATATAAACGTTTACATCACTTCCTAATAACACCTTTTAGCTGTATAACGCAACAACTATAGCGGCTTGTCGGGAACCTTAATAGCGCAAATTGATTGCATAACAGTGATTTCTAACACCATTATATAATAATATTGTTATATAGTAGTCATATTTGATCCTGTTATAGATCAGGCCTATAGCGGCTCTATAAAATGGTGATATAAATGTTTACATCACTTCCTAATAACACCTTTTAGCTGTATAACGCAACGACTATAGCGGCTTGTCGGGAACCTTAATAGCGCAAATGGATTGCATAACAGTGATTTCTAACACCATTATATAATAATATTGTTCTATAGTAGTCATATTTGATCCTGTTATAGACCAGGCCTATAGCGGCTCTATAAAATGGTGATATAAACGTTTACATCACTTCCTAATAACACCTTTTAGCTGTATAACGCAACAACTATAGCGGCTTGTCGGGAACCTTAATAGCGCAAATTGATTGCATAACAGTGATTCCTAACACTATTATACAATAATATAGATCTATAGTAGTCATATTTGATCCTGTTATAGACCAGGCCTATAGCGGCTCTATAAAATGGTGATATAAACGTTTACATCACTTCCTAATAACACCTTTTAGTGGTATAAGCTTATAGAGCTAAAAGGTGTTACTGGAGGCTTTTATACGACAGGCGGTCACGCCGAAAACCTTTATACGACATCTATAGTACCTTTTGGCGTCGAAAACCAAAATTATAGCACTAAAATGTTACTTGGGTTGTATATATTAATAAGTAGTATATAAATTAATAAGTAGCTTTAGTATACTATGCTTCTTGGGAGGCGGCGTAAGATGTAAACAACCTACGTGCATACATACCTAATGTAGATTGTAGCATAGGATATGACTGGATCTGTTGACATGTTACGTGTCCTCCAAATTCAACTGTTAGTGGTTAGTTTTGTATTAACTGATGGTGCATGTTAATGAATAGTTATAAGTATTTAATATAAGAGTGCATAACCTCGCCGTTAAACTTTGGTTTGGCGAAATTGTAGCAGTAAGCATCTTTATAGTGTTATTAGAAATAAATTAAAAAAAAATTAAAAAAAAAAACAATACGTATGGCGACTATAGTTAGATTGGGCACTGTTATCACGCTTATCATCTTCGACATAAATTATAAGGTACAGCGGGGCAAATCTCGACTGGGAGGCAATTATAACTAATCAATTTTTTCCATTATTACACTATGATATTGAGTTCTACATACGTACACTCAACCAATTGAACCCTAGGCCACTGTAGAACTATGTCACAGTGACATTAGAAATCAGATTGTAAGAAATCTGAACTGCTTGTCATTTTGACATGGTTGGTAGAGTGGCCTAGGATTCCAATTGGTTGACTGTACCCACAGAAAACGCCTACCATATATAACCGGTGGACACTCTATTTAATAATGCAAACATTGTAAAACATGGAAAAAATGGACCAGTTACATTTGCCCCCCCCCCCCCCCAGTCGAGATTTGCCCCGCTGTACCTTACATTTTTTTTATGGGTACTTATAATTGGGTATTTTAAAAACATCTCGAAATATCTCTTGCATTTTCGCATCTGCATTGTCATCTTACATCACACGGATATTAGGCACTTTGGGGATCGATTTTTTAATTTCGAACGCACGAATTCGCCGTTCGAAAGTCTGTGGAAAACGACGTAAATGCTATTTTTGAAAAAGGACGGCTAGTAATTTTAAAAGTAGTGGTAATGACCACTCGTTTTCGATTCTGTTAGTAGAATTTAAATCGCTGGTAGTGGAGATATTATTGAACGAATTTCACGAAATCGAATGGTCTAGATTCAAAAATCGGCCCCCTGGTCCCACCACGAGCTAGTAAGCTATGATCTACCTGCTATAAAAACGAACAAAAAATAATCACTACCGTGTAAATAAAAAAGACACGGCGATGTTTATAGTTACTCGCCCAGCGGTGAGCTATCAAAATCGCCCTGTCTCTTTTATTTGCACGGGGGTGCTTATCTTTTGTTCGTTTTTATAGCCGATAGCTCATAGCTGACTAGATCGCGGTGGGACCAATGCCTTAATCACCTATTCATATGTAAGGTAGATATTCGAAATGTCTTTTTCAGTACAGATGGTGTTTTTATTACGCACTAGTGCGAGAAGTGGTTCATTATATGCCAGGTCGAAACTTCGGAGACTCATCTGTACTGAAAAACGTCGTACGATACACGTGCGAAAAGGAATTCGTAACTCGTGTCGATTTAAAACACTCCCTTCGGTCGTGTTTTAATTTATCGCCACTCGTTTCAAACTTCCTTTTTTCGCACTTGTATCGAAATGTACTATTTTGTTAAGTACACACACACAGGTAGGCACTAATTTAGCTGGTACCGCAATTTATTCAATAATTAAATAACGTATGATTATCTAATGCACGCCAATTTATAATAAAGTTGCTACTGAAATATTTCATAATATCTGTTTAGAAGCAAATCAATCTATTTCCTTAGATCACAACAAACAACCAAAAAGTTTCAGTAAACAAAATACCGATAGAGATCGCGTCAATGTTTCACCTACTTATCTACTCAAAACCCATAATTTACCTAAAATTATCGCTGAACTATCGTTCAAATTTTTACCATTATTTCCTCCATATTATGTTTATTTTATTCAATGAAGTATCTGTAATTGAACAACGATTCTTTTTATATTTAATCATTTAAAAAAAACACTAATAATTGGACATGCAAATAATATTTACATTAAAAAATATAATGTCAAAACTATTTGCAATTTTCTAAAGTGATCTTCAAATCAATCAACACACTATCTAAGAAAAATCGTCATAATTACTAGGACGTCTAAATATAGCCAACTCCTTTAAAAACTAGAAAAAAAAAGAAACCTACACTTTCAATAACTGATCACAGATCCTCCATCCAACACACTTGTCCAATATCTTGACAACTCGACACTAAAGAATTTGGACCACCGCGTACAATTTGAGCTAGCGACGCAGCGAACTGGCGGGGACTATAGAAACATGCTTGGGTAAACTGGCTTACTTTTATATATATAGTGGCTTTGGCAATCGAGGTGATTCCCCGACGGTATTGATCAGATGGAATTTAATCCTCAAAATGAGATGTGGGGTGAAATGTATACCGGTATGCGTTCTGATCTGGACTTTACTCAGTCAGAATAATTAGTTAGTTTAGTAGAATAGGTAGGTAATACGCTAAGACTGTCTAGGAAATAATCTTAGACAGTTAAATTATTTATTTTTATTACCTGCCAGAATAAATCAAAAAATAAATCTGAAAATTTTATTAATCCCTATTCATATTTTGAGAAATAATGATTTCAGCCTGGGTGATGTGAAAATAATGGACCTACGCTTACGAATAGAATACGTTATTTTGCTCCTTTGTGGCACAACATTCCAGTAACATATTAAATTAACTTTGGTAACACATATGTGTTAATATTAAAGTGCTATAATAATTTGTTCCCTTTTAAATTATCCAATTTTTATCATATTCAACTAATAGTCGCATATCCGAATGTAGCTGCAGGTTAATGAACATTCAGTCATTTTTAAGTTCATGGCCAACTTTAACAGCGGAAATAGTACCTTACCTGCCATCTGAGTATTTTTCGACTTCATAGTTACACCTTCCCCGTAAACAAATTACCTAGCTTAATCAAATATTTATCTAATATTTTTTCTTATCAAAACTAAATGTAACTAGAGAAATCACTACATATACACAACTTAAACAGACGGAACACACTTGCTCGAGTGTCATCATTGTCATATCAGTAAGTATCATGTCACTGAAAACTGACTACCTGTCGCAGTGCGCAATTAAATCATTAAGAATACTGTCTACGGAACATGTTACTATACACATATATGTTCTGCTACTACGTTTGTTTACCTGTTGAAATATATGTGGATTTCTTAAATAAAAGTTACCACATTGTCGCTTACCGTAGAGACGAAATTCGATCGTATCTTCATAAAAAATACCTACCTGTTAGAAGCGTCCGCTCAAGTGACAATGTGGTACATTTTGTTAGAGAACGCCACATTTATAAAGAAAAATATCTACAATATAAAGTGCAATTGCAAAGCAAACACTTTTATTTTGCAAAACAAACAGCTACTTATATAAAACTGCAACGTTTGTACTAAGATTCTTAAGTCTGACTAAGATTCTTGAACCTTCAGGCCCGTCTGTAGTGTATGCTAAGCTTAAATAGCATACTGAACACTATCTCGTGTGTCTATTGCATTAGCGGCAAAGCCGTGGAAAGTATCTGTCACTTACGCTCGGTCTATGGTATGATGGCCGTGGGCTGGACGACGGAGAACGGAGTGAGGATACATGGTATGCGAGGGCATTGCCGAGCCAGTGTGGATTGTAGGAGTAAATTAAATAACTAGTTATTAAGCAATCACTACAAATATTAAAAAGTACCTACCTAAGTGAAAACCCCATAAAATAGATCCATTAATCTTATTTACTGAATTAAGTACTACTTATTGTGTTTAATTTGCTACGCGCATAATTTTCATGGTTTTATATTAAATCTTTATTATGCATGTTATAGAACATTTCTATTATCTTCACGGTCAAACGTGTTTGCAGAGATCATTTCTGCTTAATTACTTTGATAAAGATCTGTGACGTACATAGCACAATAGTCACATATCCAGTCAAATTAAATTGATAAAATAACACATAATGTATTTAACGCTAATAGATCATCACGATGCACATAATTCGCGACCGATATTTATAATACAATAAATATGATATATATGTGATGAGCGATTTATCAGCGTTAAATGCATTGTATGTTAATAAACCTTAATTAGGTATGTAATATTGTTATATAAGTACAATTTGAATTTAATATCAATGCAATCATAATTGCAACTTGCATGCATATATATAATTTGTTATAATACCTATTACAAAAATCTAAATAAGCCACATGTTCAAGTACGGTTAAGTCATATTATATGTACATAATTTTTAAGAAAAAAAAACCGCCGCTTTTGGGGTTCTGGTGAAAGGTACTTCCGAATGTTTGATTATGTAGAAATGTGTAGGTATTTTTTAAAACTGCTTTTAATGTAAAACTTTGATTATTTGTTGGAAACAAATGGATATACGTATACCGTTAAGGTTTGAAGAGTTTCCTCAATTCCTCATGAATCCGATATCCGATTATAAGAAATCGAGTTTGACAAAATTTGAAATCTCAATATGTAAGCATAACAAAGAGAACAAATCTCCCAACAAATAAATGTGGCTGTTCTGAACTTCAATGCATGCTGTTTCTATAAAAATACGAAAGTCAGATAAGTGCACCGTTCAGATTTGAGGAGTTCCGTTCTGATCATCATCATTTCACTGTTCTGGACGTAAGTACATGCTGTTCTTATAAAAATACCAAAGTCACTGTAAGTGTGCCGTTCAGATTTGAAGAGTTCCGTTCTGACCATCATCAGCAGTTTCACTGCACCAAATGTCACTGTTACGTACGTAAATGCATGTTGTTCTTATAAAAACATAAAAATCACCACATGTATGCCTTTCAGATTTGAGGAGTTCCCTCGATTTCTCCAGGATCCCATCATCAGAACTGAGTTCTCATAAAAATGGGACCAATCTGTATGCCTATACATACTGAATTAAAAAATAATATTTTCAAAATTGGTCCAGTAACGACGGAGATATCGTGGAACAATCATAAAAAATAAATAAAAAACATACAGACGAATTGAGAACTACCTTGCTTGAGATTTGGGGCGGCAATTAAAAAGGGTTTTTGAGCATTTATTTTTTTTTGCCACTTTTATGAAGTGTGATATTTTTGAAAAAAAATGTGCTATTTCTACTCAGAATTACTAGCCTTTTCAATCCTAGTAGTTAAAAAAATTGTCCCATACGATTTTTAGGGTTCCGTACCTCAAAGAGGAAAACGGAACCCTTATAGGATCACTCGCGTGTCTGTCTGTCCCTCTGTCACAGCCGATTTCTCCGAAACTACTGCACCGATTTACTTGAAATTTGGCACACGTATGTAAACCTGTGGCCCAAAGATGGACATGTAATTTAATTAAATGAAATTTAATCACAGGGGTCACTTTTGGGGGGTAAAATTGAAAATTAAAAATCAAAGTTATTAAAACTATATTGTGTTACATATCAAATGAAAGAGCATTTTATCAGCATCTGAAATATATTTTTTTTATATTTTTTGTTTTGGTAATTTAGAAGTAATTTAAGAAAATAAGCAAAAAATTACCATTCCCCCCCCCTTATCTCCGAAACTACTTAGCGTAAAATTTTCAAAAAAATACACGAGATAGCCCTCTCCCTGTAGATTACAGGAAAACCTATTAGAAATCTACAGTCAAGCGTAAGTCGGACTTAAGAGAAAAAACTCAGATTACGAATTTCACTCACTGCCGCTGCAAGTAGTTACTAAACGTCTTAAAATTGTGTAAGCGAGTTGGACAGGTATAAAGAAATTCATTTCTGTCTTTTTCTTTTTAGAACTTGTTCAATTTTTTTTCATTTGTACAAAATGACTTAAGTTCCTACTAAAAAGGAGGCGCTTAAGACCGTTTATAAATTGACTGAGCAAAATTTTATTCAAATCGGTCCAAAAAAGGTGTCTGTTGACGAAAACATAGAATTTGTGCCACCGAAAGCCCAAATCTGAAGTCCATTTTGCTCTATCTCTTATCGTTTCCGAGATATATACGTAAAGTCTTGAAAGTGCGAAACGTTAACTTTGCCATTATAGTCGTTCAGGCGCTCATGAGTTCTTTGTATGGAAAAGTCGAAAACCGACTCGCACTTGACCAATGTTCATAGAACGTTGTGGTTTTTTTTTATTAGCATAAATGACTTAAGCGCCTTCAGAAGTGCAGGTGCTTAAGACCGTTTGTAAGTTAAAGTTAACTGTGATGGCTCAACGAAGAAAGAAGATTTCAATATCCTACTTATACATATTTTATTAATTTAACTATACAGTTTTTATTACTCAAGCCAAGCGTTACGTTAGCTATTGCTATTGAAAGGAAAACTTGTGTATAAAGCTTGAAACAAATTATGGGACGCGTCTGACGACCGCGACTGATAAGCCGATGGCTTGCGTGGGCGACGGTCACGCGACGGCGATGCGACGCATACGAAATCAAACCTTATCGATATGGACCGTCGCCCACGCAAGACACGGCGTAAGTGTGCACGCCAATTGCTTGCATTGGAAATTGAACTTTAATTACTAAGAAATAACGTTGTTTTTGTAAAAAAATGAAAGTAGTTTTTACTACATTGCGAAGTTTTCGTTTGTCAACTAGACGCACACATTTGCAACTAAGCGATCGGACTGTGGGTGACAGTGTATCTAACTATCTACTCTAGCCTCGTGGCGCGGAATGTACTTTCTAAAGTACATAATGGTTTCAATGGAATTTTAACTCTCATGTAAACAAATAAAATATAATTTCTTTTGTTTCTAAAATTTTTCGAATAACTGAAATTGAATTCAATCTCAAGTACAATAAGAATCAAAATTCCCTAGCAAAAATTTTGTATGGTGGGCGCCACGAGGCTAGGGAAGTTTAAATCGATGTTATCGCATCGATCTACTGAGGGGGGCGGTGCCTACAGCAGTTGTAGTTGTATGCATACCTAGCTCACGCACACAGACGCGTCCACTGGCGCCGCGCCGGTGTCCGCGTGCGCTCTCTGCAATGTCTCTGCAATATATGCAGAAACCACATGTTGGTCTGTGGCAGAAACTCAATAGACATTTTTAGGGTTTTTAAAATAACTAGGTACTTATTTAGTACGTGAAGTAACATGGTAAATTAAAAATTATCATTAGATACTTATTTGCGGAGGTGTAAACAATTTCCTTCGTTTTGCCATATATCAATAATTACTTATCTATATTAAATTCATTAATCCGTATACATTACATTTTAACAATTAAGTGTATTAATTATACTCATAGCTGGGCACCGTTAATCAAATAGTTAACTTCGATAATCGCTAATCCGTTACTATAAAAGTTAACTTCGTTAATCGTTAAAGTGATACATTTCAACAAATTTAACGGAAGTTAAAGTTAATCGATAATCCGTTAATCATGATAAAAAATAATTTTACTGTAGCTAGTTGCATCAGTTATCAACTATTAATTTTTTGGGTAAGTTTATTATGTTACTGTAAAAGACCGAAGTTCGCCAAAATCTCTTGAAAAATCCCAGCTGCCAATTGGTAATAGCGAAATGTTAATAAATATTGTTCTCTTTGGACTTACACCGACGTTGGTTCGGTAAATCCTAAATACAACAATAGATAATGTATTTACTAAATAATATTTATTTAGTAATTTCCCGCTAGAAACTTGCGTTATACTATTCTGTATACTTTTTCAGCTACCATAACCAAATTTGGATTAGATTAAAAAAACCTTTAAGTAAAACTTAGAACCTTTCAGATTGTTTTACTCACCCTTTCTGATGTTTACCATACTTACTTACCCCGTTATTCATAAACGTACACTAAAGTTATCAAGCCGATAAATTTCGTTTGTCCCTTTCCGACGTATTGGTGTGATAGAAAGGGACAAACGAACTTTATCGGCTGGATACTTTAGTGTACGTTTATGAATAAGGGTGTTGAAATTTATAGCTACGAAATTTTACATAAAACACCTACTTTAAAATAAAATAAAAATGTTGAATTTGGTTAACATTATAAAAGACCTCACGCAAGCTGTGCTAATTAGTTCGCGAATTCGTCGAGAGGTGGCGCTAAACACAATTATGCTCATTAGAGAACCTATACTTCTAGCCTAGCCCAGTCTTTAGAATTATGTGAGTAACGTAAAAGTTTTGTAGGTACGGAACCCTCGGTGGGCGAGTCCGACTCGCACTTGGCCGGTTTTTTCTTATTTATTGTTACCATTTTCCGTACATCTTGTATGGGGTAACAAAAGAGGAAAGTAACAAAAATATATGGAAATTCTGGGACACTTTTTTCTCCCAGTGAGATTGAAAGTACTCGTGATTCTGAGTACAATTGACCTAAAATTCCGTAAAACAATAAAAAAAAATATTGGCAAAAAAAAAAGAAATTCTCTTTTGGGGTCCAACTGTTGAGTCACTGACAGAAAAAGCTGTCCCACCCCTGCTTCCCTGTATTATTCCTCAAATTACGATATTGCTATTGATATAGATCGATCATTACGCTCGCATTTTCTTCCTTACTTCTGCATATACTGTTCGTGCGTAGCTACTACTTACGACCATTATGGGGTAAATTACAAAAGTCATGGTTAAAGCTAAGAACAGTTATACGCATTAGGGGAATAACTAAATCAATGACGGTTTATTTCCAGTCTTTAATTACTTTGTTTCCTGGTAACAAATTAACTATTCGCTTCCTTTTATTACCTGAAGTGTGTCATACTTTAATTTCACTGAGGTCATAAATACATAGATCGCAGGGACTTACAATGTGTGTGATACTTATTACTTTATTACTACCTAGTGTACTACTTATCACTACCTAGTGCATTATAAAAAAATGTCGCGTCCCGCTGTCTGTACCTATGCATGCTTAGATCTTAAAAATTACGCAACTGATTTTGATGCGATGTTTTTAATAGATTGAGGAGGGAATGAATAAAGAAAAATTAAAACTTTAAAGGCACATATTTTATTAATAAGTAGTAATGATAAGAGCTAAACTTACTAAGAATAAACAATACCTATATCCATAGTCATATCGCTTAAAACAAATTTAACTTAAGTTTTGTACTGTTATTAATACAGTAACCCCCTTATTCATAAACGTACTCTAAAGTTATCAAGCCGATAAAGTTCGTTTGTCCCTTTCTGACGTATCAGTGTGATAGAAAAGGACAAACGAACTTTATCGGCTTGATAACTTTAAAGTACGTTTATGAATAAGGGGGTAAAACGGCAGTCAAGACAGATCGGCAGGCGGTCAGTTTAATAAAATAAATATAGCACAACAATTTGAACGTTTTGAACTTGATAGGTTCAGTAGTTTTTGAGAAAAATACGGAAAACTACGGAACCCTACACTGAGCGTGGCCTGACACGCTCTTGGCCGGTTTTTAGGGTTCCGTACCTCAAAGAGGAAAAACGGAACCCTTATAGGATCACTCGCGTGTCTGTCTGTCCCTCTGTCACAGCCGATTTCTCCGAAACTACTGGACCGATTTACTTGAAATTTGGCACACGTATGTAAACCTGTGGCCCAAATACGGACATGTAATTTAATTTAATGAAATTTAGTTACAGGGGTCACTTTTGGGGGGTAAAATTGAAAATTAAAAATCAAAGTTATTAAAACTATATTGTGTTACATATCAAATGAAAGAGCATTTTATCAGCATCTGAAATATATTTTTTTTATATTTTTTGTTTTGGTAATTTAGAAGTAATTTAAGAAAATAAGCAAAAAATGACCATTCCCCCCCCTTATCTCCGAAACTACTTAGCGTAAAATTTTCAAAAAAATACACGAGATAGCCCTCTCCCTGTAGATTACAGGAAAACCTATTAGAAATCTACAGTCAAGCGTAAGTCGGACTTAAGAGAAAAAACTTAGATTACGAATTTCACTCACTGCCGCTGCAAGTAGTTACTAAACGTCTTAAAATTGTGTAAGCGAGTTGGACAGGTATAAAGAAATTCATTTCTGTCTTTTTCCTTTTAGAACTTGTTCAAATTTTTTTTCATTTGTACAAAATGACTTAAGTTCCTACTAAAAAGGAGGCGCTTAAGACTGTTTATAAATTGACTGAGCAAAATTTTATTCAAATCGGTCCAAAAAAAGGTGTCTGTTGACGAAAACATAGAATTTGTGCCACCGAAAGCCCAAATCTGAAGTCCATTTTGCTCTATCTCTTATCGTTTCCGAGATATATACGTAAAGTCTTGAAAGTGCGAAACGTTAACTTTGCCATCATAGTCGTTCAGGCGCTCATGAGTTCTTTGTATGGAAAAGTCGAAAACCGACTCGCACTTGACCAATGTTCATAGAACGTTGTGGTTTTTTTTTATTAGCAAAAATGACTTAAGCGCCTTCAGAAGTGCAGGTGCTTAAGACCGTTTGTAAGTTAAAGTTAGCTGTGATGGCTCAACGAAGAAAGAAGATTTCAATATCCTACTTATACATATTTCATTAATTTAACTATACAGTTTTTATTACTCAAGCGTTACGTTAGCTATTGCTATTGAAAGGAAAACTTGTGTATAAAGCTTGAAACAAATTATGGGACGCGTCTGACGGACGCGGCTGACGACCGCGACTGATAAGCCGATGGCTTGCGTGGGCGACGGTCGCGCGATGGTCGCGCGACGGCGATGCGACGCATACGAAATCAAACCATATCGATATGGAAGTAGACGATGCGATGAGACGTGAAGGTGACGGTCGCGCGACCGTCGCCCACGCGAGATACGGCGTAAGTGTGCACAGTCTTAAAACATTCAGCGCCTCAGATTGCGGTAGGACACCATCCGATTCATCCGAACGCTCAAGGCCACGTCCACGGTTTATGTCCAATAGTTTGCACAATTCAGTGTCATATTCATTATCTAGATCGCGGCAGTGGACGGCGTTCGTCGCGTTTTTAGGTGATTATCTGATTATCGATGGACTATCGCATCGTTCTAAACTACCGCGCAGCAGCGCGAACTGAATTAAACTTATGTTGGTTGCAATAAGACGTAGATTTGTTTAAAAATATGCACACTTGCCACCTGCGGTAATAAAATTTTATGGCTTGCGCGATGATCACATTTATTAATGTCATAACCGCCAATTACTTGCATTTGAAATTGAACTTTAATTTCTAAGAAATAACGTTGTTTTTGTAAAAAAATGAAAGTAGTTTTTACTACATTGCGAAGTTTTCGTTTGTCAACTAGACGCACACATTTGCAACTAAGCGATCAGGTGACAGTGTATCTAGCCTCGTGGCGCCGAATGTACTTTCTAAAGTACATAAAGGTTTCAATGGAATTTTAACTCTCATAAACAAATAAAATATAATTTCTATTGTTTATAAAATTTTTCGAATAACTGAAATTGAATTCAATCTCAAGTACAATAAGAATCAAAATTCCCTAGCAAAAATTTTGTATGGTGGGCGCCACGAGGCTCGGGAAGTTTTTAAATTGATGTTATCGCATCGATCTACTGAGGGGGGCGGTGCCTACAGTAGTTGTATGCATGCATACCTAGCTCACGCACACAGACGCGTCCACTGGCGCCGCGCCGGTGTCTGCGTGCGCTCTCTGCAATGTCTCTGCAAATTCTATGCACAGCGCAGAATATGCAGAAACCACATGGTGGTCTGTGGCAGAAACTCAATAGACATTTTTACGTGAAGTAACATGGTAAATTAAAAATTATCATTAGATACTTGTTTGCGGAGGTGTAAACAAATTCCTTCGTTTTGCCATATATCAATAATTACCTATCTATATTAAATTAATTAATCCGTATACATTACATTTTTACAATTAAGTGTATGAATTATACTTTTTATCGTACGGTCAGCTACATAAATATCTATACACCTGTATTCATTCAATTTTGAACCTTCTTCTTCAGTAATAAGTTTCGATATATAATGTATTTACTAAATAATATTTTTAAATTTAAAAGTGGAAAATGTCTGCTTTGGGTGAGACTTGAACTCACGGCCTCTGAATCGATACTCCAGCGCAGACGTTTCTGCTAATCAGAAGTTAAAATTTAAATAATATTTATTTAGTAATTTCCCGCTAGAAACTTGCGTTAATTCTGTATACTTTTTCAGCTACCGTAACCAAATTTGGATTAGATTAAAAAAACCTTTAAGTAAAACTTAGAACCTTTCAGATTGTTTTACTCACCCTTTCTGATGTTTACCATACTTTATACTTACTTACCTCGTTATTCATAAACGTACACTAAAGTTATCAAGCCGATAAATTTCGTTTGTCCCTTTCCGACGTATTGGTGTGATAGAATTAGAAAGGGACAAACGAACTTTATCGGCTGGATACTTTAGTGTATGAATAAGGGTGTTAAAATTTATAGCTACGAAATTTTACATAAAACACCTACTTTAAAATAAAATAAAAAATGTTGAATTTGGTTAACATTATAAAAGACCTCACGCAAGCTGTGCTAATTAGTTCGCGAATTCGTTGAGAGGTGGCGCTAAACACAATTATGCTCATTAGAGAACCTATACTTCTAGCCTAGCCCAGTCTTTAGACTTATGTGAGTAACGTAAAAGTACCTAATAGTTTTGTAGGTACGGAACCCTCGGTGGGCGAGTCCGACTCGCACTTGGCCGGTTTTTTGATAATATTAATATTTTCGGAAATAATCGCTCCTAAAGGAAAAAAAAGTGCGTCCCCCCCTGACTTTTGAACCATATGTTTAAAAATATGAAAAAATCACAAAAGTAGAACTTTATAAAGACTTTCTAGGAAAATTGTTTTGAACCTGATAGGTTCAGTAGTTTTTGAGAAAAATACGGAAAACTACGGAACCCTACACCAGAGCGTGGCCTGACACGCTCTTGGCCGGTTTTTTTTTATTCATGCGGTAAGGAGTTATAAACTTGACTAACACTGAAGACTAGTTGTTATTTGTTATAAACACAATTCATCACCCTCGTCTTACAAATTGGAAGTAGAATTTGTCGTCGCTGGCTTAAACTCCACATGGCCGGGCCAGTAGTGGTCCCACGTAGCTATGTGGGCGAGCAGCGCTCCCCCTGGGCACTCCGTCGACATGACTTGGCTGTGCCCTATTAGGCGGTACTGAGGGCTTATGACGCCGTCTTTGAGTCCTTTGGCTATGAGGGCTTTTGTCGTGGCCAGCTGCGTGGGTGGCGGGAGGTTTACTGCAGAGAAAAATGAGAAGTTAATTTCCTCAACTTAATTGAGTTCTTGATCCTATTGTTGTCGCTTATATTTTTTTTATGATCATATTATAGTTAAAGAAACCCTATATTTACTAAAAATGTGACATTGGTCCTTGGCAAAAATGCCAGGATAACGCAATGACGATGATGCCTACAGGTTGTCAATCCAAGACCAAGAAAAATCCCGTAAATGAAAAGATCTGACAAAAAATTGTCCAAAACATCTGCAATTTCTTCAATCTGTATTGTGTTTGCGGTGACAGTGGTAATGCGAATATTAAGACGATACAGTAGCGAAAACGCTAACGGCCCAGCCACGACATTGACTAAGCGCGACAGCGGTGAGCGGCAGCCATACGTGCGAATGAAAAGTCCTATCGCTGTGTCTCGCTCCAATTTATGGCCGCCGCTCACCGCTGTCGCGCTTAGACCATTGTCGTGGCTGAGCCGTAAAATGGAAAAAGGGGCTCCCCTTTCAATTTGGGAATTTTAGTTAAATATACTAATGTACGTAGTTAAATATACTAACTAGATTGGTCGCAAAAAAAATATCCATTCAGAACAACTCAGTTATAGATATTGCGAAAAAAATCTTTGAAATCGAGGTTCCGCTCTCGACTGTTTCCTCCTTCAAAACTTAATCAATCGTAACGAAATTTGAGGATCAGAATAACAATGAAATAATCTATGTCAGACCGTTAAGTTTTTTTTGGCTAATTCTTACCAATTTTGAATACCACACCTTTTTTTGCGCCATAATCAATAAGGCCGTTTTTGAAAATTTTTGATGGGCTCTAAGCGTCTTTAAAAATAAAAATATCAAAAAAATCAAAACGATCCGACACAGATAAAAATAATAATAACCTGTGTTGAAAAAATCATTGCTCTATCTTCAAAAACCAGGGAGGAGATAGTCGAGAGCGCTTGTATGGAGAATTGACCCCTCCTGTATCGTCTTAAGCATTAGATACATATGTAACTATATATGTAGTTACGTTGCTAATTATTTCTTGTATTAGGCGTTAAGGCGTTTCTTGAACCAAATTAAGAGTTAATTGCAAAGTATATATCCGAAGCTCACCTCGCCAATCGCCGATGAGAACGATTCCAAGGCTATGGCTATTGGCCCTGCCGGCGTGGATGCCCATGGTGTCCCAGCCTCTGCCTTCGTAAGCACCTCCATCACTCCCAACTGCAAAGCTGAAATCAATTTATTCATAAATATTACTTTACTTAAGGTACCTACAGCGTGGCAAATCTCGACTGGGAGGCAATTGTAACTAATCCATTTTTTGCATTATTACACTATGATGTTGAGTTCTACGGTTGACACTCTATTTAATAATGCAAATATGGAAAAATGGACCAGTTACATTTGCCCCCCAGTCGAGATTTGCCCCGCTGTACCTTATATGTTAATCCATGTTTACTCTAGTTCGGAATGTTAGAAACTGTTGTATAGTATAGAGAATATTATTTAAGGTATGTATTACAAAGAAATATATTAGTTTTAGGCAAGTCTTCCTTAGTCCAATGATTGATAGGAGAATATTACTCTTCGTCATGTCTTAGTAATAGGTTACGTTACTTATTATCGTGTCGTAAATTATATGTTAGATACTTGAACATGTCAAACCTAACCTTTTACAAATTGGTAAACATCAATTATTATGATTACCATCATCCTACATACATACCTATGTATATATGTATTACAAATATTTAATATGCTTATCAGAGCATATAGAACTGTTCTACATATACGTATATGTACACAGGTAGTACCTAATATAAAAACTACAACTTGAGGATTTTTCTTACATTAAGATAATTATTTACTGTACACTCGCGCTACTATGTAATTTAAACAATACGAGTATACCTATTTATTACAGTTGCTATGCATGGTTTATGTATGAAATCAGATTTATTTTTGGACAGAGACCTAAGTATTAATATAGGTAAATTAAATACTACATACATACATACATACATATAATCACGCCTGTATCCTGTAATTTTCAAAAAGAGTCCATATTACCGATGTGTACAAATTTATAATAAAATACCGCAAAATATTTTAAATTTAAATAATAGCACCCGTTTTAAAAATACAATAATGAAAATATTAATACAGAAATGTTATTACTCAGTTGACGAATTTTATAGTGACAATGAATTTGAAATCACATTTAATAATTAATTTACAGTATTTTATTGTTAGTATTATTTGCTTGTTTTGTATTATATAATTTTTGTAATAATTATTATCAAATTGAATTTTATATTAGGATTTTATTTTGGGATTTTTGACATATCAGTTTTATATACCTTATTACTTTTCAAATTACTACAAATGTTTAAATTATGATAATGTTTTTTAAGCATTACTATTGTGTACATACAACCTTGCTTTGCCCTAACAGGGCCCATGTGAAACAAGCTATTGACTGTAACACCTATAATTATTACCATGGTTGCAATAAAGGATTATGATTATGATTATGATCCCAGAAAGGGGTAGGCAGAGCACATGAACTAATGAGTTTCAGTGCCACTCTTGGCAAAAAGGGGTTGAAAGAAATCCAAATTGTGACATTGCAGTGACAGGTTGCCAGCCTCTCGCCTACGCCACAATTTAACCCATATCCCACAGTCGACTTCTACGACACCCACGGGAAGAAAGGAGGTGGTGAAATTCTTAACCCGTCACCACACGGGACAAATTAAATACTAATCAGCATTTAGGTACGCTTGCAATTACACGCTAACTAAAAAAAAAAAAAAAAAAAAAAAAAAAAAAAAATTACACGCTCTCTTGTCGATATCAGACGACCCTGATTAGAATGCATTTTATTTTCTAAAAGATTACGAAGCCGATAAGCGGGAAAAAACATAAAATAGTTGTTAACGTTTGCACTAGCATACAATCGACTAAGGTAATGGACAGGGTAAAACTGCAATTCAGAGGTCGCCAGAAACTAATTACTCTTAGTGATAATTTCCCGCTTCCGACTGTATAGCTGTTTACCTTAAACGCAGGAAAATTGTCACACTATAGTTGACTTTATATTGCGAGCAGTTAGGGATAAAGGTGACAAATGTTCAACTATTTTGTTGAAATGTGCTTCTATCAGCATATTGTTACATTGAAGTAAAGGCCACAATGTATATTACACGGATGCTAAACTATGAGGTTAAAATAGATACCTACTTAGTGCACTTCAGTTCAGTATTCCATACGGGCGAATATCTTAATAATGATTAGTATCGGACCTTAAGGAGCCTAAATACATGTTTTTTTTAATAGACGAGATTTTTTTTTCATACAAAATAATTCAGCAAGCAATGTATTATGTCCACATCAATTAGCGTACCTACCTAATCGTCATTACGGCATGACGTTTATGTCATGTCAAATTAAGTTAGACGGCGTACATTGCCGCTTGGTCAGATTGCGGAGTATTGTTCAGTAGTGTTACAGGCACCAGGGATGTATGTGTGATGGATTACCACGTAAGGCACCGGCGTGGAGTGGGGCTCGACGTCTGTAGCAGGGGCCATGTTGATTAAGGTTGTCCTTTCGACGGAGAAGCATAAGAGACTGGGTTTAAAGTAAACTCACTTGTATCCAATGTCGCCCCAGCCTAGGCTCTTGTGGTACTCTTGCATACCCCTCATGGAGGCGGAGCATTGTTCAGTAGTGTTACAGGCACCAGGGATGTATGTGTGATGGATGACCACGTATGGCACTGGCGTGGAGAGAGGCTCGACGTCCGTGGCTGGGGTCGCGAGCCAGTCCTCTCGCGTGTAGTATGGGTACGGTTCTAAAATCAGAAATTTTATTTAATTTGTTACACTAAGAATATGTAAAAATTGATAATGTCTAAAAAACGTCCTTAGACGTAAATAAATGTCTTAGGGGTACGTCTAGATACGGGGCTAGACTGTGTAGAAGATGATCATAGGGGATTTAGGAAGACAAGTATAGTAACTGGGAAAGGTTGAAAAATATCGCTAAAGAAACTGAATATTTTTTAAAGTTATATTTATATTGATGATTAAATATTTTTAATAATATTTGGGGTTACCCTTTTACAATGATCTAAAAATATTAAAGGCAGGTAATAGTTATTTGTTATACAAGGGGGCAAAGTTGTATTTTAACGCCGAGTGTGGAATTGAAAAACGAGCAAGTGAAAGGATCCTATAGTTGAACCACGAACGAAGCGAGTGGTTCGAGAATAGAATCCTGAACTTGCGAGTTTTTTAACACACGAGAAGTAAAATACATTTGCACCCGAGTGTAACACAAAACTTTTCCCCTCACTATAGCGAGGAAACTACAACGCAAAAAATGCGTTTATCACTGCTTCCAGTAGTTCCACAGGTGGTAAATCATCTGTATTACTAGATTCACCTACTTTTATCAATTTTACCATACATATTTTATAACACACTTCAAAATATAAGTATTTATTTACCATCATCAGTAAGAGGATGAGCATTCACATAACAAAACACAGTCAACAATAAACAGTAACTCGCGCCCGATATCGCCATGTTTATCTTAACACAGTAGGTATTAATATATTAATTATTTAACTATAGGTAATTCCACGGAGGTTGAAGTGAATGATACCACACACAGCTAAATGAAGATTAGTACTGATTGCAAAAAAATGAATGAATGAAATGAGTGAGTGAATGTAAAAAAACTATCAATATATTTTTGAAAAATATTATTATTTATTGATAGACTTATCATTAATGGTATTAAAAGCAGTAATGGTATTATCCGGTGAACTTTATAGCTCATATGAAATTTCACTTCCAAATAATTATTCAGCTATCGATATATTTTGTATCGGAAGGATGTCCCTATGTTAATTGACGTATTGCTACTGCGACTTCTATGTCTGCTAATAAGTACCTAATGAAAAAATAGGTAAACACCATTTTAACAGCTACGATGATAAAATAAGGCAATCTAATAAAATATCTTTGATTTCTACGATTAATATTACAATCATAATCTGACAATTAATTAATCACATACGAGATATTTTATTTTCTGCTTTGTTTGAAAATTATTCTATAGACGTAATTCTTAACAAAATAATAGAAACTTTTTGGTCTTTCTTGCAATTCACTGTTGAATCTGCAGTCGGTACACGGTAAGAACACTAATTTCAAAATCTCGTTGTCTTTACATGACAGTGTGCGTGGCCTCAACTGAGTTGAAACTACCTATACAAGTGATGGCCGATTGATTGCATGTCCAACTGAACTATAGACAGTTGCTTTGTGCATTTTATACTAAACTGCTGGATCAGGGTACTTTACCGGGGGCGCTTAAGTATCGGACTTTACTTTAAAAAGTGGACGATAACGGTAAATAAAGATCATTTATCGGTTGCAGCTTATATTATGGGTTGCAGTAAAACAAAAACGGGGTTCCGTTATTAATTTAAAAAAAATGTTGCGGACAAATACTTGCTTGCAGAAGAATCATTTAAATTGACAAACTTAATTTTTCTTTCACTGGCCTATTTTTTGGAAACTCAAAATACTAAATCGATATTTTTATATGAAATCGGGTTTGTATTGAAAGTTGTAACTAAACCTCCGCTCACCTTACTTATTTACTTACTTACTTGACTAATCAACAGTATAGCTAACCCCCCTTTAAATATATCCCGTAAATTTGGCCTTGTGATCATCTAGCGTCAATAAGTAGAACCCTCCGATGTGAACCGTGATAACCTAGATCCTTTAATGAGTATCAGCTGTATTTTTGACTAATTTTTAAAATTTTATTTATTTATATTTTAAAGAAGAATAAAGGTTATTGTAGCATAATAATATAGTGTTATAGAAGAGTATTTTATCAGATTTAGGCCTAGAAAGCTATATGTGAAAAATTTATGACGTAATGAAGAAATTTTTAGTATAGAAGTTAGTGAGTGAAACATACATGAAATAAATATTAAAAAATATTTTGGTAATCATCCACTACGCCCTATTAATAGTTCCAATGGGGCTCGGAGCTTGCGTTGTGGTATGGAACTCCTCATCTCAACCAAACTGCTCTGTTGAGTCCTATGCCAAACCAGAAGGGCTATCTATCTACTAACTAACCCCCCCTTTTATTTTGTTTCTTTTTCCCTAGCTAAACCCCCATTTTCCCCAATACTGCTAATAGACCATAACTTCTCGATCTTTCTAATGTTTTATCGAAACACCGAGCAGTTGCTAACTTTTATAAGAACTAAGTCTACTAACTTTTCTAAGCTTTTGACTTTCCATCAGTGGACGGCGCTCGCATGCCACTGGGCCCTATAACAAACCTATGCTTTTTATTCCAAAGTATAGTTTGTTTCCCTAACCAACTTGATAGAATTTACCTTGAAAAACTAATTAGCAACACCAAGTGTCCCGCAGTCACACCGAAAGATCAGAAATTGCTACCACAATTATTAATTTCACTCAAAAAAATTAAGTAATAAGAGATTTTATAAATTACCAGTTTTACCACATATTTGAAGATAGTAAACACCACATTTAAAGTCCATTTAAATAGTAGTAGTTAAATTATTTCTCCACAATACACGTTGACCAATTATAATTTAAGACCAATCATAATAGAACTCTACTTTCATAGAAATAGTGTGTGACTCTACCCTACTCCTATTGTTTTCCCTACTCTAACATATCTGAAACACAGACCCTCACTTACTTACCATAGATCTTGTGTTCAGAATATGTACAAGTGTATCCCTACTAGAACTGTACAGTTCAGCCAGCGAAGCTGAGATAGGCAACCTATAGGCTTGTGTTCTGATCCCCCCCTCTGCTCTTGCCCGCAGGCTAGGGTAGCAGAGAGTAGATCGCCCTATCCGTGTATATATTCAGTATTCTAGGACACACCAGTACCAGCCACATGGGAGATCCAGCTGCGATCAGTCTTTACTTAGATATGGATCGATCACAACCGAAATCTCCAGCGGCCATCGCCAGCATGAACCAGAACACCGAGTAAATAAATATATATATATATATATATATATATATATAGGACCCCAGCCTCAAATACTGCCGACTTCAGTGAGCAAGGATTACTCCTAATGTCTTTCGTCAATCGTGAAAGTCCTCACTTCCATCTAACAGTTGGACTCTTTGAGACCGGTGAGAAGATACGCTTTTGTTAGTATAAAAAAGCGTCCAAGCCCCCACAAAAAGGCCCCTTGGAACAAAAAGACCCCTAAACGCCTTATGTTTAACACCGCGAGGTATAAAGCGATTAGCCGGACAACAGTCTGTCACAAACAATGATCTGGCTTATAACTTTCACTAAATAACCCCTTAGAAAATTACTAAGTTCAATTTTACTGACCAACTAAACAAACGTATGAAGTTTCCTTTACGTGCTATAATCTAAGCTTAGTTTTGCAAGAATTTCTCCCTACAAAACCAAACACAGACTTATCTCCAAGCACCAGCCATACATCGACCCAGTCTTTGTATTGCTTGACGGCGCTCACGAAACAAAGCACAGAAAACTTCACTATACACATTAATTTAATTGTAACACTACACTATAAATAGAACACTAAAATAACCCCACAACTGATGGTAAAGCAATTCTACCACAGGTCTAAGTTCAACTGTACGACGATATTGTCCCCGCACAATCAAACAGAGACACAATTTCAAAGTTTACAATCACTTAGAATAATTTCCAAGTAAACACAAACAGAGAAACAATAGCAGAACAACTTCACTCACCAGTATCACACGAAAGCCAGGGACACTGTTAGTCTTGTGGATATTGTAAGAATGACGCGCGTCGGCTCGCTCCGACCCTTTTATAGATTCTATCTCCGACTTCCGACTTCCGACTTCTGACATTCGACTTCCGACTTCTGACATCCGACTTCCGACTTCTGACATCCGACTTCCGACTTCTGACTTCCGACTTCCGACAAGATGGCTACTCAATCGTGTGCTTTGTTTACTAAGTCTTATGCCCTATGCATTAGAGTTCACGATTAACACACGAATGTTTGCTTATCAACACGTGCCGAGTGCACGTGTTTTAGAGAGAGACAGAGCTATTGATATTGATACCTATGTAGTCCAATAGTGGAGCGATTCGCAAATATTTTTACGTAAATATTATTTTGTGGAACATTCTTATTTATTTTGTAAGTAATTTCGCAATGAAATATTTTATCTGTTACTAAATGTTACATTGAATGATATACTCAGGAAGCATAATAACCAATATTAGTCATTATTATTTCTTTGACTTGTAAATGAAACCCAGACATAATATCGGAACGTTACGCAGCTGACAACTGTCAGTGTCAGTATTCCGTCCATGTGAACGTAGTTTGTTGATAAATACGTTTTTCCAACCTGTTTTACATTAAATAATAGTGAATTTTATCAGTGATGACGTAACTGAACATGTGATTAACCATCAAAGATATTATTTGTTAAAATATTCAATGAAATCCCGAAGGAAATATGCACCAAAAAGTTGGTCAAGAAAAAGTTGATTCGCCGTAAGTTTTATATGTAATAACGAGTCTATTTCCTCGTCATAGACGCTTGTTCTGTTACAAAGTGAAAAAAAGAAAATACCTATATTCAATTCACTCAATGTAGTCTTTCTTCAAAAGAATAGGTACCTACTCTAACAAAACAGTAAGTATACAAACAAAACACTAGAAGAAATCAAAATATTTCATAAAATTTTAGTTTAGCCACACCGGTGAGCTTGATCGCTTATCTTCGGTGATATGATATCTAATATTTCCGTATATAAAATACTTGTTTACTAAAGGGATGAAAGGCACCCATCTCTGTCGCAGTTAAATTCACTAGATTGGTAATTTGGTAGCTATTGGGTCTCACAGAGTTCGAGCTTTTCTAGTCTTCTATTCCACCGAATTAAATACTCTACTTTTCAACTACTAGTACGAGGAAAGCGTGTATTAAAAAAACATTACTGTTTTAGCAAGATTTCGTATGACCTATTTTTGGTATGGATGGAGAATTCGCAAATTATCAGAATGGCAAGTGTACAATAAATCCATTTAACAGATTCGTCTTCGGTTAGTTCAATGTCCTAGATCGAAGACTGTCAATTTCTTCACACATTTCATCTCTTCTCATTTTTACGTTACCGGAACACCTAGGTACATTATTCAAATAAAAATAAAAAAAGATGAACGGTTATTGAAACGTAAATAATTTTGTGTACCTACGGGCTCAACGTTATGTACCTATGTAATTTGAGCATGTTGCTAGGTAAATATAGTATTTATTACATACATAGGTGTCATAGGTAATTGAAGGATTATGATTAGGTATGTAAAAAAACCTTTAGGTTTCAGTATTTTTACCTATCTATTCTTCATGAACATAAATAAATTGTTTTGTTTAACACCTTCGTTCCGGCATTTGACGCAACTCGATATTAACCATAATTCGTAAGGAGGAAAGGGCGAGCTCAATATAAATATTTTACCAACCAATGTCTTTAAATAATATAAAACAGCTTATTTCAAGCGAAAATTGACATGGTTAGAATTTTGCTGACCTCCACTCCACCCTATGCAATACCTGTCCTATGTATAATTATGTAGCCTATGTAGGTGATCCAATGTAGGTTTCAGCGCCTACAGTGTTTGTACAGGCAATTCTTATTTAACAAAGCACATTGGAATGCGCATTCTCCACTAGTTGAAATAAATCGAGAATCGTCGAATAGTTGTAATGATTAATTTTTTTTTTTTTAATTGAATTTTTTCTTCTTCCGCATTATTCGGCATTGACGGTGTCGTGCATCTTTAAAACCGTATATATAAGCCTATTCCAGCCCCCCCCCCCCTCCCCCCGGCTCCTCGGCATGCAGTAAACTTTTATATCCTTTAACGCTGGGGAGTGCATGCGAAGTGAAGGAACAAAGGAGAGGCCTTTTCTAAATTGAAAAAGATACCATTGGTTTTCATCCAAGTCAACATAGTCAAGAAAAGTTTTTTGGTACCTACTTATTATTATTATTTATTATTATTATTTGGAGCCTGTCGTGTCCCACTGCTGGGCAAAGGCCTCCCCCCAATTTTTCCACTTCTCTCTATTCAAAGCCGTGTCTGGCCATTCCTTCAAAAAGGAGTCCAGTTCGTTCCGCCATCGCTGTCGGGGTCTGCCAGATCCCCGATTCGAGTTTTCGGGCTCCCACTCCGTGGTGATTCTGCCCCACAACTCGTTCGGCATCCGGCAGACGTGACCAGCCCAGTCCCATTTTAGCTTGGCCGCCTTCCGAGCTACATCGATAATTTTCGTCTTGGAGCGCAGCGTGGTGTTCCGGACTCGATCCACCAATTTGACACCTAATATGCTGCGCTCCATGGCACGTTGGCAAACCCCGAGCTTGGACTTCTGAGCTTTAGTCAAAGACCAAGTCTGTGCACCGTAGGTCAGAACTGGGAGTATGCATATGTCCATGAGCTTCCGTTTGAGTGTCATCGGAAGATTACCTTTCATAAGATGTTTCATGGACCAATAGCTCCTCCAGGCGTTTTCAATCCGTCTTTCGACCTCTTTTTCCTGACGCGCCTGGAAGGAAACTAATTGGCCCAAATAAATGTACTCTTGGACATATGCAATTGGTTCTCCATTAATCTCTATGCCATGCGGTGCACTGTTAGTCATAAGCTTGGTCTTTGACATATTCATCTTTAGTCCAATCTCGAGGCTTGCGGTGCTTAGTTCTTCAAGCATTTGTTGCAGCTCGGAAGCTGTTGAGGAGAAAATGACAATGTCGTCAGCGAACCTCAGATTAGTCAATCTGCGATTGCCGACGGCCAGCCCCCTCTCTCCCCAACTTGGCGCAAGTATTCTGAAGACGTGTTCCAGAGTGCTGGTAAAGAGTTTCGGCGATAGCGGGTCTCCTTGCTTAACTCCTCTCTCTATTTTGAAGGACGGGCCAGAGGATTGCAGTTTGATGGAGGCGGTACTGTTTGCGTATATATTACTCAGGAGCTTAATGTAGGGTGGGTCTATTTCTTGGTTCAACAGGGCAGTGAATATGGAGTCATGTGTGATACTGTCAAATGCTTTTGAATAATCTATGAAGGCGATATAAAGTGGAAGTTTATGTTCTTGACATTTTTCAATAATTTGGTTTAGAGAATGTATATGGTCGGTGGTGGAGAGGCCCGGTCTGAATCCTGCCTGTTCGGGTGGTTGGTGGCGATCAAGACGGCCCCCGATGCGACTTTCTATTATTTTAATAAAGATTTTGTACAAGTGGGAGACAAGGCTAATAGGACGGTAATTGCCTATATCAGCCTTGTCGCCCTTCTTGTACAGCAGTATGATGTTAGAGTGGCACATTTGTTGTGGAAAAGTGTTTGTTTCTATTATACTATTAAATAGTTTTGTAATGTGAGGAATCAATTCTGGCTCTCCTACTCTTAAAGTTTCTGTTGTGATTCCGTCTTCTCCTGGGCTCCTGCTGAATTTCATTTTATGAAGTGCAAGGTGGACTTCATGCTCTGTTATGGGTGGTATATTATCTTCGGAGTTTATGTCTGTTGTTTGTGCTTGATGGGATATAGAGTAAAGAGATCGATAATAATCTGTGGCTATTTCTAAAGTTTTGTCTCTACTACCATGTTTTACTCCAAATTGATCTTTTAAGTTGGTGATCCAGGTTTTGCCAGCCGATGCACCTTCTTTAGCCGTTTTAAGGGACCTGTTTTTGGTAAGAGCTATTTCTACAAGTTCCGTTTGATAGCATCTGATATCTGCTCGAATACTGCGTTTTACTAGTTTATCTATTTCTCTATACTCTGAACTGTTCTTGGGGTGGTTCAATGTTTGCCTTGTTTCTATTAATTTTATTGTTCTATCTGTTAGTTTTTTGTGTCGGTTCTTACCTGCTTTTATTTTGTTGCTTGCTATTTTAATACTGTTTTTTATATGGTCGTATTGTTCGTTAATATCTTTTTGTGCAGTGATGTCTAAGGCAGTGTAATATTGTTTGAGTTCTGAAATGAAATCTTGTTTATGTACTATTAGTGTATCTTTGTCATGGTTTCGGATTTTATTCTTTAGTATTAACTGATGGCGATAAATTTTATTGTTAAAAACTAATTTAGCACGGAGAGGTCTGTGGTCGGAGCTGAATTTTATATTATTTATAGCTTCTATGTTCTTCATGGTCTGTATATTGGATGTCATAATATAGTCTATTTCATTTCTATAGAGGGAATTTGGGGAGATCCAGGTCCATCTACGGTTGGGTTTTTTGTAAAAATATGTATTTGAAATTTGTAAATTTTGACCAAAAGCAAACTGGATCAGACGCGACCCTCGAGTGTTCCGGTCTCCTAAACCATGAGGGCCAATGATTTTGGCGTCTTCCAGGTCTTGCCTTTTCCCTATTTTGGCATTGAAATCGCCGATGATCATATTGTAAGTTGCACGGTGTTCATCGAATGCCTTATTGAGTAAGTCATAGAAATCTTCGACTTTTTCATCAGGGTGTGTTGATGTTGGGGCGTACACTTGTATGATAGTTAATGATTGTTTGTCTGTTAAACGGAACTTTAAAACTGCTATTCGGTCTGAGTACGGTACGAATTCTATAATATTGTCCTTCCATTTTTTCGCAACTATAAAACCAACTCCGTTTAATCCACCCGAATCTCCGCAATAGAAAAATATGGTATTCTCTCTTTCGACGGTGTTTTCGCCTTGTCTGCGTACTTCAGAGAGACCGACTATGTCCCAGTTTATGTGGCTAAGTGCATTTTCTAATTCTAATAATCTTTCCTCTGTTCTTAGTGTCCTAGTGTTGTATGTGAGAACGTTTAAGCAATTTTCGGAATCCTTTTTAACCTTTGCCGAAGTTGTATGACGGATGGGTGATCGTGACGCCCGGAGATTCTTCGCACCCCGAGTTCTGGATAAGTTCCTCCTACCGTCATCAGCGGAGTTATCCAAACCGCCGGGCCCTAGGGGCCATTTATTTATTTGTGCTTTCATATTTGGGGGGGTATAGACAATTAACCTTCCGCGCTTGTCCAATGCGTGTTGGAAGGTGAGCAGTGAGCCTCCTAACTCGGCCCTCGGGCGCCACCGTTGATGGACTAGCCATTCCTCCGCCACCGCCCTAAGTTAATATCCTGCTCTGATATTAACTGCCCGACAAAGCCACAAGTACTGTGCCTTAGCCGGCGTTACATACTTCGAAGTATGCGACAGTTTTACGTCGTATCGAGGACGAACCTACTTACATCCACAATACTCCTACAGAACCACGATCATTTCAGTAAAACTTGCTTCACCGGGAATTACCCGGCGTTAAGTATTACCTACGGATTACGGCTTTACGTTCTAAGTACTGGAGGTATAACAAATAAGTTCAAAGACCCATAATGACCTATGTTTTTAACTTTTTACCAAGAGTTTAAGCCGAGCCTGAAATTAGAATTTGGTTAGTGAGCAGCGACCCTAAAATTTAGATACAATGTACTATCAGCTGCAAAAGTGCATGGCGAATTTATGTATGTATGTATGTATAAACTCTTTATTAATTTATCAATGAATTCATTCATAATTTCTCCATGCAATTCTGCAACTCACTGTACATGTGGGGCCTATTCATTTATGTTACTCTCTTTCCGCACAGACTCTATACAGGGTGCCCATGAGGAAAGGGAAAAAATTAAACCACGCATTCCTGGGGTCATAAGGAGTAATAAATGTTATATGTATGTATAAGTTATTTTGTATTGATTAGGTTAATGTCTGATGCGTTTTAGGAGGAGCTAGGAAAAGCGTCATCATGTATACTTTAAATAATGTATTCTAACTAGTATTATGCATTATTAGATTATATCTACAAATGGCGTATCAAGATACAGATAAGTAGCTACTAAACTGTAAGGGCCAGTTGCATCAACCACATTTGTATGACAGCAGACGACTGTGGAACTTTTCATACAATAAAATTTAACGAACGCTTTAACGATCACAGATGGTTTATTGCAACCGGCCTCATCAACTCATTAAGTAGGACTAGGGTTGCAAATAGAAAAAAAAAACAAATGTTTTTTTTCAGAATTAGGAAAAAAACCGAGCACCATGGTTTTTTTTCTAAATATGGTTTTTTTTTCAGATGAACAAATAATTCGACAATACCGGTTTTCGTGACTTGTAACTTGTTTCAATAACAAATCATACATTTTAATTCGATTAACATTCAGTATACAAACGTTTATTGGGGAATCCCCGATGCTGCGTGCAGCGTGGAGAGGCGGTGGTGTTGCCAACAGTAAATAGTGATAACTACCAACTACAGATATCGTAAATGTTACTTTTATAAGACCAGAAATTAAAGTTATTTCATTAAGGGCCAGTTGCATCAACCACATTTGACAGACACGTCATCGTCACGCAGCAGACGTCTATGGAACGTCCCATACAATAAAATTTAACAAACGCTTTAACGATGACAGACGGTTTGGTGCAACCGACCCTTATTCGTTTAATAGTTGACATTAAGTCTAAAAACCGTATAAAAGTATTAACTGCTTTGCAAATTTTGAGATTTCGTACTTTAGAAAAAAAACATACTCCAGAAAAAAAAACTGGTTTTTTTTCAAGGTTTTTTTTCATGTTTTTTTCAAGCCAGAAAAAAAACCGTTTTTTTGCAACCCTAAGTAATAGGACTATTACTATTACTACTATTAGTATTACGAATACGTACCTATAGGTAGGTATTATTTGTGTTTTTATTATCTATCCATAAGTATATCTGACAAAGAAAAATAAAAGGCGAAGTAAATTACACAAGTTCTTTATTGCTGACAAGAGTTGACGTCAAAATCTGGTAAAAATGTCTAAGTTGACGGCAAAAATGGTGATCTCAGTCTTCACACTTTGGCCTAGCACACTCTGTCTTGGTGCCGTAGCCGAATGGCATTTCTGCGACGCGAAACGAAAACGAAACGCCGCGAAAGGTAGTCTGGCTCTGTCGCACCAATCCGCAAGAGCGATAGAGATAGATATCTACGAGCGTTTCGTTTCGTGAGCGTTTGTGCCATTCGGCAACGTACCCTGGGAACTTTTCACACAGTTTCGGTAAAAACAGGAAGTAAATTGTACTGTTGACACTCTTTATTGTTTTACGCGTTGACGTCAAAATCTGGTAAAAATCTGTCCCAACTTGTGATCTCAGAGTACAGACTCTGTCCGGGGCACTCAGTGGCGGAAACCTGACGGTGGCCTATTAGACGGTGGAATGGAGAAATGAAACCAGCTTTTACTCCAATAGCGATCAGGTCTTTAGCCGCTTGTAGGCTCTTCGGGGTGGCAGATCCGCTGAAAAAGAAAAAGATAAATGTTTACATTATTGGAAATAGTCAATTATTAGGCGCTACTGGCGCTAGCAGTCTAGCGATATTAGTGACATGTATAAGAGCCATCAACTGTCAATCTGGAGGTCGTTAACTTCTGGCTCGTATATAGGTATCAATGTTTTTTGGATCTTTTGTAAGAAATCTCTTTTCGTCGAGGTAAAACATCCCGACTATCCTGAGGAAACTGGACTACGAGTATTTAACCCCAATAAAACCTATTTTGCCTTCTGGGCGCTGGAAGAGGTCAAATGGCAGGCGCTTTCGCTATAAGTAATTAGTAATGCCAAATCCTGGGATTACTTGCTAAACGAACTCTAGGCTTTAAAGAGCCGTGGCAAAATGAATGGATGGAAGAAGAGTTTCTTTTAAAAAACCTAGTTACAGTACTCATGAAGTGCGTTTTTTGATTGGAGCAATCCATGTAAGTCCGTATGTAATCGAATTACAGGTTTTTGGGGACCTTGTATTGATATCTTTTAACAATGACTTTTGGCATCTTATCTCATGATACACCAAGCAGGCAGTGATAATTCTGTCCAACTTACAAACATAATCTCCAAAGAAGACGATGCCTATGCTTCGGTTATTGACGCCTATGGCATGAGCGCCGACTCTGTACCAGCCACGGCCTTCGTACACCGCACCATCACTGCCTATTGCGAAGCTGCAACAAAACTTTCAGTCAAGGACGGATCCAGTTTCGTAGTCGAATGGCAATCGTTAGACGTCGACAGAAATGCATCAGGCCCCGTAGCTGAATGGCATTTGTGCGACGCGAAACGCCACCCAAACGCTGCAGAAAGGTAGTCGCTGGCTCTGTTGCGCCAATGCGCAAGAGCGACAGAGATAGATAGCTCTCTTTCGTAGCTGTCTATATCTATCGCGTGCATTAACGTGAGCGTTTCGTGAGAATTTGTGCATTCGGCTACGTACCCAGCTCCGACCCCCGGGGGACCCCCGACGAGGTCAATTTACATAGCTAACCTAGACTCCAGGATCCACGCTTGGTTTCAGTGCCACTCTTAGCAATTATCAGGTTGAAAAAAACTAGTGATATTGCAGTGACAGTAAGTTCACCGCCCACGCAAGAATTGAGCCCAAATTCCACAGTCCACTTCTATCTACAACACCTACGGGAGAAAAGGAGTGGTAAAATAAAAAATACCCTTTACCCACAAGACTAGATGCGGTATTAGGTATTTAAAAAGTATTATTTTGATTTTCAGATTTGAAACACACTAGTTTAATCATGTTAGGTGCATATTTTTCTATAATAATAGGTAATAAGTACCTATTTATGTACTTACACGCCCCATTGTGATCGTGATCAACATCAATAAACAGCTTGATCGATGTTATAATCTTAAGTTATTGCAAAAAAACATTACATTAAGCGAAAGTAGGTAAATCAGTGCCTTTTATTGGGAATAGATAACCTAGCTTATCTTTATTGGTTCCAATTTGATTACTTGATTAATTATTATAAACATGTATGCGGAATATTATGTATGTACATGCGAAAATCTTTTCTAGAACAGGTTAGAAATCTTAGTTAGAGTCAGCCCAAGATAAATTGGCAACGATTTTGATAGCGTCGCCGATGTCGTTGTTTTAAGAAAATGCACCGAAGAGAATGTTAATATTTTGTTATCATTCTTCCTCATGAGTCAGAGAATAGTAGTAGTTACTACAATTTGCTTGAAAAACTGCTGCATCATGTTCTATTGTAAAACATGATTAGTAAGTATAAATAAGTCGTTGAAATGTTCAACTATAGGTAAGTAGTGCAAGTAGATTGAAAGTCTTTACCATAATCCATGTTTGGTGGATTTAGTTAAGTTAAAACTAGGTTTTTAAGTGACCCAGGAGACCGTAGCCATGGCACAGGATGACAAGAAATAGTTGCAAATGGTTTTGATACGTACTTGTATCCAATGTCACTCCATCCATTGTCGTCCTGGTGTAATTTCTGTACTTCCCGCATAGCATATTTACATTGCTGAGGGTTGAAACACGCTACTGGAATGTATGTGTGGTGGATGGTCACATATGGAACGGGTAAACTGAGCAGTTCGTAGGAAACTGGTGGTTTGGCACCCCAATCTTGTCTTGAGTAGAATGGGAAGCGTAGACGGTAACCTTCAATGAAAAAGTGTTCGATAAAGGTAGGCGTCAACATGTCCTTATCTTAGGCATCGGACGCATGGCATCGCATCTGATATTGCGATACGTGCGGTGCAGATCGAATGACTGACGCACTTGTTTGAGTTGTGACACTTGTGACTTTCTATACAAAGATTATAGTCAAATGCAGTGAATCCGATGCGGGTCTGTGTACGCTTTACCTTAATGAATCACTACACCAATAATATAAGAATTAAATAAATAGATTCTTACCAACTTATTACCTCTAAAGTTTTTGACACTGTAGTTTTGATTAGTTGGCAAACTTAAAACGCTGGCCGACAAACAGGCAAATATAACATTGTATATATAACCACTATAACCAGCCATTGTATATCTGAAAATTAAAGCACATTTTTAAGCATCATCCATCTTAAAACAATAGTAACTTTATTATTTATTATCAAATTATTGTAAAATACTTTAATAAAGCAAAATAATCAGTAGTCACTGTAATCAGTAGGTAATCAAAATAAATATTAATACGAGCATAATATTAAATAACTGCGGTAACATTTGTTGTAGGTTTTTTATAAAAAAAATATTAGGTTACAATTGAAATTACTGCACTTTCGATAAAGAAGTGTTTTGCTATATCGAAACTTTGAAGTCGCAGTTGTTTTAAGCTTATATGCACTAATATAGTATTATAAATATTTCTTTAAACTTTAACGCCTAGAAAATAAAAAAATAACAATATGTTCGATACTTTGTGTCAAGTCACTGTGTTTAGAAAACCTGTATTCTCACGGGAGCTTTAAATACACACACTTAATGTATTTTTGACCCGGATGAATCTGGTTTTTGCCATCGGAAACCGCACCTTTTTTACAAACGTTAAATTAAGACACTAAATACCTAACAAAATATACTAGTAACTTATGCAACATAACTATAAAATACCTACTCACCTTTTATGAAGGTAATATTTTATATATTTCCGTCCTCGACAGTGACCACCCTCTTAATGATTATCTATGCAAAGCAATCATGTTTATATATGAAGCGCTTTATGCGATACGATGAACTTCTTGAGATAATTCGGCGCGACGCGGACATATTTGTGACGTATTGATTATGATTAGTCATTCTCGGCTGGGAAGATCCCTAAATTATGTAAATAATTGATAAAAACGGGATAGTCACAAAAACCATTAATAACACATTCACTTTAATAAGATGGAAAGCTTTTTTCTTAAATATCTACCTATCTATTGGTCATTGAGCTAAGTAGTTTCAGTTAAGATACGAATTACGCTGGTTTTTGTCCTTTCACAAGAGTCACAAAACATCAAATACTAAATACAATTTTTAATATTTACGATAGATACGAGTATTATGTAGTTGTTTATCTAGATAATAAGGATTGTAATAAACACGGTCAAGAAGGTCTTTTTATTTTTGTTTCTATTCGTAACCGATAAGAAAAAAAAAACAAAGTAATTTTCAGGTAATTTTTATTGGTTTACGCGTTCACGTCAAAATCTGGTAAAAATCTGTCCCAACTGGTGATTTCGGTGTACAGACTCTGTCCTGGGCACTCGGTCGCGCTCACCTGACGGTGCCCTATTAGATGGTAGGATGGAGATATGAATCCAGCTTTCACTCCAATAGCAATGAGGTCTTTGGCTGCTTGTAGGCTTTTGGGAGGCGGTAGATCCGCTGAAACAGAAAAAAAAATAGTATAGAATGTCAAGCAAATAATCCTAACCCTACATTTTTGGTTTGCTTAACCATCTAAGATAACTTGCACGCAAAAGCTTGACCGTCTGTAACTTGCACGGGCGCAAGAAAAATATTTATATCTTCATAGTAGTAGAGCTAGATAATATTGATATTCATATGTTTGAAATTGCCTGTTACATTTCGTAAGGAAACTGTAGGTAATACAACTTATACAATATAAAGTTACGTAGAGATTAAATGAGGAGTGTCTTTTCAAAAGGGCTTATTTCCACTTTGAACTTTTTTTGGGAAATCGAGAAAAACATAATTCCACGGTATTGATTTTGAAATTAATATTTAATTAGCAAAATTGTAATATTGTAAGTTGACGTTAATGCTATGATTACATCAAACGCAACATGTGTACCTAAATAAATATTTAATTACCATATGTTTTGAGAATTAAGCACTTTTGATGCGAACTCTTGGGAATTAAGCCCTTTTGTTGTGGCAGCGTAAATGTTATTATTTTAAAATAGTTTTATTTTATTTTTGGATTTGTATTAACGTTAGTTAATATGAATGTTGTTGTAATACATACATTGGTTTATCCACATAAATAATCATTACACATTTTTCAAAATGTGTTCTAAACTTTGATGTTAATCTTTTTTTTAAAGATCAAGGCGAGATTTTTTGAACTTTTATCTCAAAACAACGCGTACTTTTCTATACTAAGAACAACTGCATTCATAGTTAAAAAAAAGAAAAAATGGAAATAAGCCCTTTTGAAAAGACACTCCTCAAATATATACCAATACGTTTTAATTTTTTCCAGTTACAGTACTCGAATTTTCATAAGCTTGATGAATGTTAATTATATCGCCCAAATTATATAACCCAAATTTGACCTATACAAATCCCTACCTAGTTTATAGACTGCGTCATATAAATTAAACTAGTCATATACCTAGTTTAATTGTTTGTAAGCAATTATGTATCCTTGATTTTTGAATAAATACATTTTATTTTATTTACCACGTGATAGAGCCGATACTAAGATCTCACCACAGCAGCTGCCAAAAAATCCATTTGTTTAGTTGTCCAATAGGTACTTACATATATAATCTCCTATGAAGACGATGCCTATACTCCGACTGTTTGCTCCATAGGCGTGTGCACCTACAGCCAACCAGCCTCGGCCTTCGTACACCGCACCATCACTGCCTATTGCAAAGCTGCAACACAATGTTTATCAGAATTTTATAATGGATGTAGCATGATAAATAAATAAATAAATAAATATTGGGGGACAACTTACACAGATCAACCCAGCCCCAAACTAAGCAAAGTTTCTACTATGAGTGCTAGGCGACGTTATACATACTTAATATAGATAATACATACTTATATTGTACCCATTTTTATGTATACTTATGTGAAAGCATGAATAAATGAATATGAATATACATAGAAAATATCCATGACTCCGGAACAAATATCTGATGTGCTCATCGCACAAATAAATGCCCTTTACCGGGATTCGAACCCGGGACCGCGGCTTAGCAGGCAGGGTCACTACGCGCTACGCCAAACCGGTCAATGATGGTGTCTCATATATATAGTCCGAATTTGAAACTTTGAGTTCATGGGTAAGCAAAACAGTACATTTGAAATATTTCCACTGCGCACACAATCTTCGATAAGCTTCTAGGTTGACTTAAGAGCCATATTTTATTTCATGTCTAGTTACCTAGAACATTATTAAAAACGTCTATATACTGTACGACTATAATTAATGAATGAAAAAAAATTGTGTTTCACTCGGTGGCAAAGTTTGTTTAACCTTCGTGCCTTGATACCCTCGCAACGCTCAAGATTCCACGAATATTGGAAAGTGCGGTTAAACAACTACTTTGCCCCCTTGTAAAACAAATAACTATTGAACTTATAATGAGTAAGAAATAGTTCCAAATTCAAAAACATAACAAATGCTTCCACGACTCAGGAGGGTATAAATACGTACTTGTATCCAATGTCACCCCATCCCTGTGTGTCTTGGTGGTAAGTCTGCATACCCCGCATGGCGCTCTTGCATTGTTGGAAGTTAAAGCATGCTCCCGGAATATATGTATGATGGATGGTCACATAAGGGACCGGCAAACTGAGATGGTCGATGGCAGTGGCTGCTTTAGCCCCCCAATCTTCTCTTGAATAGTATTTGAAGGGACGAGGGAAACCTTAAGATGGACAAAATGAAATGTCAGTATTTTTTGATACGTATACATAAAATTCTAAACGGGGTAGGCAGGGCACATGAAACTGTTCAAGCTTCAGTGCCTTCAGAGCTCTTGGCAATTAAGGGGTTGAAAATACCGAAAACGGAATATTATATTAATAGTCATACTATAGTTATGAAAAAAAAGCTGCACTTTTGGATGGAAGCAAGCCGCTTTGCATAGTGATAGTAGACATCATAGTAAACGATTTTTTCCGAGGATATCGAAATTTCATCCCTTAGGAAGCCGAGCGTAGCGAGGTGTTTTATGAAAATGAAAAAAATTCTATCTTTTTATTGTATCGTCCGATTTTGACAAAACGTATCTCAAATGAAAGGTATTAATTTGTGTAATTAAAAAAAATACAAAGAAAAAAAATTTAAAAGAAAAGTAAGAAAAAAATAAAAAAAGTAAATTTACGTCTCGCACTGAATAACTTCAAAGAATGACAGACAAAATGTACAATGTCGATATACGAGTTTTTTTTAATCGAAGACAGATAAATTTTTAGTTGAAAACTGAAGACCGCATCGAAATCAGATTAGCATTTTTTAAGATACAAGTTGCCAAAGTTGGGAAAGATCGCTTTATATGGCCACTTTGAAATTCCTTTGCCAGAAAGTCAGAAATAATATGTTTTTCTGACACAGAAAAATACATAGTAACAGTACACATCAAAATAAAATTAAAAATTCCGAGGATATTATAATTTCATCCCTTAGAACGACGAGCGTAGCGAGGTCGGTTACGAAAACCGAAAAAAAAATCTCATTTTTTTGTACGTCGTCCGATTTTGACAAAACATGTTTCATTTGAAAGGTATTGCTTTATGTAACTTAAAAAAAATATTGAAAAAAATTGGAAAAAAAATGTAAGATTTTTTTTAAAAAAACCTTAATTTTCGTATCACACTGAATAACCGCAAAAAACGGTAGACACGGTGTATAATTTCGATATATGATTTTTTGAAATTAAAGACAAATAAATTCATGATTATAAACTAAAAACCGAATCGAAATCGAATCAATAGTTTTTAAGATGCAAGTTGTCAAAGTTGGCTTAGTTTGTTTATATGGTCGCTTATAAATTCCTTAGGCAGAAAGTCAGAAACATTATATTTTTCTTACAGTTAAAAGTATGCATAGGTAATAGACATCATAATAAACAATTTTTTACGAGGATATAAAAAATTCATCCCTTGGAAAGCCGAGCGTAGCGATGTCTGTTACGAAAAACAAAAAAAGGCAGTTTTTTTTTTATTGGATCGTCTTTCTAAGGGTTTCTAAGGAATGAAATTTTTATATCCTTGTAAAAAAATGTTTATAATGATGTCTATTACCTATGCATACTTTTAACTGTAAGAAAAATATAATGTTTCTGACTTTCTGCCTAAGGAATTTATAAGCGACCATATAACAACACTCTTAACAGATAATAGGTATCAACAAACTAAGCCAACTTTGACAACTTGCATCTTAAAAACTACTGATTCGATTTCGATTCGGTTTTTAGTTTAATAATCATGCATTTATTTGTCTTTAATTTCAAAAAATCATATATCGAAATTATACACCGTGTCTACCGTTTTTTGCGGTTATTCAGTGTGATACGAAAATTAAGGTTTTTTTTTTAAAAAATCTTACATTTTTTTTTCAATTTTTTTCAATATTTTTTTTAAGTTACATAAAGCAATACCTTTCAAATGAAACATGTTTTGTCAAAATCGGACGACGTACAAAAAAATGAGATTTTTTTTCGGTTTTCGTAACCGACCTCGCTACGCTCGTCGTTCTAAGGGATGAAATTATAATATCCTCGGAATTTTTAATTTTATTTTGATGTGTACTGTTACTATGTATTTTTCTGTGTCAGAAAAACATATTATTTCTGACTTTCTGGCAAAGGAATTTCAAAGTGGCCATATAAAGCGATCTTTCCCAACTTTGGCAACTTGTATCTTAAAAAATGCTAATCTGATTTCGATGCGATCTTCAGTTTTCAACTAAAAATTTATCTGTCTTCGATTAAAAAAAACTCGTATATCGACATTGTACATTTTGTCTGTCATTCTTTGAAGTTATTCAGTGCGAGACGTAAATTTACTTTTTTTATTTTTTTCTTACTTTTCTTTTAAATTTTTTTTCCTTGTATTTTTTTTTAAATTACACAAATCAATACCTTTCATTTGAGATACGTTTTGTCAAAATCGGACGATACAATAAAAAGATAGAATTTTTTTAATTTTCATAAAACACCTCGCTACGCTCGGCTTCCTAAGGGATAAAATTTCGATATCCTCGGAAAAAATCGTTTACTATGATGTCTACTATCACCATGCAAAGCGGTTTGCTTCCATCCAAAAGTGCAGCTTTTGGCCAAAAATTCTCCATAACAAGTATGACTATAAAGTTAGGTACATATTTTAGATTTTATTCGAGTTTATGCTCACCTCTGAAATTTCTTATGCTGATATTTTTTTGATTAGCCACTGGCAAACTCAACACGCTGGAAGCCAAACAGGCAAAAATAATAATCTTTCCAGCCATTTTTATCTGAAAATAAAGCATATATTTTTATTCATAAACAACCCATAATAAAATATTACAAAAAGTACTTGACATGGAATCTCAACTAATCGCGGCCGTTTTCAAAATAAATAGGTATTGTGCTTTTTAATAAATAAAAAACATGTTTTTTGCTAATTATTTCCGGCATTAAATCCTGGTGCCGTAGGTTAAAGGCATCACTCTTTTTCATCCATAACAATGAAACAGATAACATTAAGATCACTGCACTTTCGACATGTGTATATATGAACCACCATTTTCAGGGTTCCGTAGTCAACTAACCTAAGTCAAACCTTATAGTTTCGCCATGTCTGTCTGTCCGTCCGTCCGTCCGCCGATAACCTCAGTGACCGTTAGCACTAGAAAGCTGAAATTTGGTACCAATATGTATATCAATCACGCCGACATGGACACTGTTTAAATGTACCAAAATAGTAGAGGTAATTCGAAATAGGATAGATACGACCGGTCTGGCCTAGCGGGTAGTGACCCTGCTATGCCGCGGTACCGAGTTCGAATCCTTGGTACCTAAGGGCATTTATTTGTGTGATGAGCACAGATATCTGTTCCTGAGTCATGGATATTTTCTATGTATATAAATATTTGTATATTATATTATATCGTTGTCTGAGTACCTGCAACAAAAGCCTTCTTGAGCTGACCGTGGGACTCAGTCAATCTGTAAGGATGTCCTATAATATTTATTTATTTATTATTATTTATTAGATACGAAATAGGTAACCTACATCAATAAAGGGTAACAAGAAAATAAATTAGGTACTTACCTTTTAAATATTATTTAATAAATTATAATATATTTCTGTAGGTCCTCGACACTGATCACCCTCTCAGTGATATCTATGCAAAACAATCACCTTTTTATATGGGGCACATTTTGCGATATGGATTTCTTGAGATAATTCGTTGCGTCGTGGACATTAGTGACGTATTGGTTAGTCATTCGTGGCTGGGAATATCCCTAAATAAGTTATGTAAACAATAACTTACGTTACGGCGTACTTAATTTGAAACAGCCCCCTATAAGATTCACATACTTTAGTACTAATAGTTTTTTTTTCTATTCGTCGACTAAAATCTGTGTATTTAAGGCTTCACAGGCAATTTAAACCTTACTCTTTTCAATGTAGTACAAGTCTATGGCACTTCCTATTCGCTTACAGTTTCGCTATGTCTGTCTGTCTGTCCGCCCGTCCAAATTTCAGCTTTCTAGTGCTAACGGTCACTGAGATTATCCGACGACTGACGCACAGACAGACATGTCAAAACTATAAGGGTTCCTAGTTAACTATGGAACATTAAAAACGGTTGGACCCAAATAAGAATGCCCTACACTGTTGTCATATAATTATGGTCATTCATAAAACAGACACTATCCTTGTAAACAGTAGTATCAGTCAAGTTATTACTTATTAGTGTCAAGAAGCCTATTAGGTACAGGAAAACGGCAACAATAAACTAGGGGAGTTACTCGTGATCTTTGCTGTTTCAGGAGGGGACTTTCTAAAACAATTGATTGATTTGTATGTTACCTACGAAAAGCTATTAGTAATACCAAAGAGCATCGAGTATTATAGAGAATTACTGTCAAAGTAAAATGTGTAATCACAGTGCATAGACTGCCATCTCTCGACACAGGCTTAAAACTTTTGAACCTCCGTTTTGACAATTTGGCCCATATTCTTAGCTTGATATGTGTTAAAATGTCAAATGTTAATATAAGCGCCATCTAGCCGAGCGTACCCCGAAGGTGTATCGCCATCTAGCTCACCGGACCCTTTTCTGTATGGTTTTGAGGTACGTTTTTTAGGGTTCCGTAGTCAACTAGGAACCCTTATAGTTTCGCCATGTCTGTCTGTCCGTCCGTCCGTCCGTCCGTCCGCGGATAATCTCAGTAACCGTAAGCACTAGAAAGCTGAAATTTGGTACCAATATGTATATCACTCACGCCAACAAAGTGCAAAAATAAAAAATGGGAAAAAATGTTTTATTAGGGTACCCCCCCTACATGCAAAGTGGGGGCTGATATTTTTTTTCATTCCAACCCCAATGTGTGATATATTGTTGGATAGGTATTTAAAAATGAATAAGGGTTTACTAAAATCATTTTTTGATAATATTAATAGTTTCGGAAATAATCGCTCTTAAAGGAAAAAAAAGTGCGTCCCCCCCCTCTAACTTTTGAACCATATGTTTAAAAAATATGAAAAAATTCACCAAAGTAGAACTTTGTAAAGACTTTCTAGTAAAATTGTTTTGAACTTGATAGGTTCAGTAGTTTTTGAGAAAAATACGAAAAACTACGGAACCCTACACTGAGCGTGGCCCGACACGCTCTTGGCCGGTTTTTTTCTTAGACTTTATCGGTCTATACGGAGTTATATAAGTCTTTGGTAATACCGATGACTAAGTACTTATACTTATATGAAGCGCGCTTCGGGCTTTTACCGTAAGATATATAGTTTACATTAACCCTTAAATGCATAGTGATGTATATATGCATCATTTATTTTTGACTAATGACACCATGTCAAAATTCAAATTTGAACAAATATTTGTCAAGGTCAAGTATTTAAGGGTTAAATAGTCGTTTCTGGTTTGATCACGGTCAACTTCACACGCTCCTCCTCGCTGCGCTCGTCATCTCACCTAAATTGGACTCTGTCACATGTGATTTTTGTTACTATACTTATTGCTACATTACATTAAGGCTTATCTAATGGGGCGGCAGCTACGGTGGTGTGGGTGTGGGCACGTTTCTCGGATGTCCGACAGCAGAGTGGCGAAGCGCATCTTCAAAAAGACACATGAAGAGGAGCAAACTTGAGCCCTCTGACTGGGAGCGGAAGGCAGCGCAGCGGCCCGAATGGCGACGTCTCGTTCATGATAGAGTAATAAAGGACTTTGAAACTGAACGCCTCATTGAACTCGACAGGAAACGAGATGAGTTTAAAGCCTGCCCGCCATCCTCAATATCCTACAATTATATAAGGTAAAATACCCCATAATGGACGGTGATGCCATTATGGACAAAATTACACAAATCCTTAAAAATAAGTATCTAAAATTAGTTTCTGATAACTGACGGCTATGTACCATAAACTAGAGTTGTAGAGCTGTTTTATTTTGAAGTTTCAATTAATTCGGTTAAGTTCGGTCGGTAAGATAAAATTCACCAGTTTACAGAAAAATATATCAAGACGAATTTTTAGCAATGTTGCTAAGAGAGTTTAGTTCATGTATAAAATAATAAAAAAATAATACTCGGTGTAAACTTGAATGAGTTTTACTTAACTGCATTAAGCATGAGATAAGGTATAAAACATATTAGTTTGTTGCTCCAAAGATATAAAGAAATGGCGTTATTTTGCGAGTGTCCATTACTGGAACCGAAAAACTGCGTACCTCCTATGATGGACAAGGAACAATTTACAAAACCAAATTTACAAGAAACAATCCTATGTTAAAATAACCCAAACTAATTGTATTTATATGGCATATAAAATTGACTCATTGAGTATCAGTTGGCTTTAAAAGTAAAATTTTAAACTTATTTCACTGTCCATAATGGGGGATCCATTACTGGAGAACTGCCGTCCATAATTGGAGAAAAAACACCTAGTTTTAATTTGTTAACTATGAAGAAACCAAATAGGAGTATCTATTCTGAAATACGCTTGAAATGTAAAAGAAGGATAGGACATTCAAGATTTAACACGCTTAGCGCTAGAATTTTTACATTTATGAGTGAAATATCAAAAACAGGCGAAAATTTTTCTTAAACTGTCCATGATTGGGTCCGTTACCTTAGGTGGTGTTCTGACGTGCCCAAAATGTGCTTGAATATTTAGGCATATTTTGTATCAATACAATATGTTGATAATGATGCTGTCATGGCCGATTTCGGCCACAGCGACTGACTGCGTGTTCTGGAACATACAATTTCAAGAAAGAGAGTGTAGCTGTTCCACTCTCTGGTGTGCCTTTACGTGGCTCGCGTACCCTATCTTATGCCTCAAATATTGTGATACAATTTTATCATAGAACTTCCCCAAAACTTCCGCCTAATACAACATTTACCTACCGACCGCCGTGGTAAGACATCTCCAGCCGCGAGTTAACACTGGTAAGACAGCGGCAGTCGCGAGTTATTAACACTCGTCGACAAAATCCCCCTTACCTCCCTTGTTGCACAACATACTATTATAAATAATGCTGTTTTTGGGATTTTCATAGCATTACTTTTAAGATGGGATTTTTGTAGCAATGATAAACTACTGTCTCTTAAAAACAAAAGAATTATGTTCATTATGTATAGAGGTACATCTGTTAAGCAAACGAGTAAGTGTAAGCGAAGCCAAGTGAAGTTCTTACATGCGACTTTACATGTACATGGATGGCATTTCGGTGTTTGTAACATAAACCCTAAGATTATTTGTCCGACCATCGTATAAGGTAAGGTCTTTTTCTTAATTCAATGAAGTATTTCAAAGTATTCAAGTAAGTACGTATCAATTAAGTTATAACAGCATCAACTGCACACTGCACTAGCCAGATCGATCAAAGGGTCATACAATATAAGAGCCTAGAAGGCTCGAAGGCTAATTGTGAGGGGCTATACTGGCTATCTCCTTTGCAAGAAAGTAAGCGTGGTAGTGTAAGTACTTACATAGGTGGAGTAGGTAGCATAAATAAGCAAAATAAATCAGTGACTCAGTGTCATTTACTTACAATAATATTTTAAATCATCACAACCATACACTTAGAACTAAAATCTGTCAGACGATATTCCAGCAATACATTCCATCTAGGTAAGTAGTACTAGTACTCGTACAATGACAATAGGCACGCTCTAGCTAGTAAACAAATTTATTTATAGATTTTAGAACAATCGACTTCCCAAAATTAAATGACATATTAGTTCACAGTCCAGCGGTCATCAAAGGAGTGGCGAAATTCAAGCGCAACGAAGCTGCGCGCAGGCGCGGCATAGTCCACCGGAAAAGATCAGCCATCTTGTCATCAGCCATTGGCAGGAAGTAATTACTGAAAGATTTCTGCATATTGATGAACATTATTTAATAATAAAGCGTCTGGTTGATGTTACTGGTGACTGAAAAGCTGGCTACTTTCTCGCAAAACGTCGTCAGCATTGCGATACAGCGAGGAAATGTTGCTGACATCCCTATTACTATTTCTCAAGAACATGCGTTGAGTAAAATAATGCATTGAATAATTACTCGCTATGAAAAATTTTAAAGGGAAATTATCGACTGAAAATAATGTCCGACCCATCAGTCACTAACACAAGACTAATAAATACGCAGCCAGAAAGCAGCTCTAATATATGTTTCTCTATATTTGAATCAAAACCTCATAAAAAATGATCATAGTTTTAGTACAGACCTTAGTTCTTATTTAGCCTCTTAATTAAATTATGCATATTTTTTGATATTTTGTAGAGATAATTAGGTAAAGTACACATTTTATACGCAATGTAGAGTACCTACGCATCTTAAGATAGAGGAGACGCGGACACAACGCGAAAGCTTCAAAAATAGAACAACTGGACAGAACATTTTATTAAATAAAATGTTCTTTTAAAAACCGTCTCCGTCAAATAATGGCGTAGAGTCGTTTTAATATCTAATGTTATCAAAAGGGGGTTTAGCTAAATAATACATATTCATCTAAAATACATAAAAAATTAGATTTAAATAGATGCCTGAAGATGCCATATCAAAGTAACAAATTTTCTGAAACTAAACAAATTTCTAATATTTAAAATATTAGTATAATTTAAAATTTCTACCAAAACTTGTGAAACTAAATAGATAATGTAATATCCCAAAAGTTTTCATGGTTCATGCCGTCTTGACGCACCTATTTATAAGTTCCAGAGGATTGTTCTGTCATGAAATTCCGCCGCTAGTCGAGAGCGGATCGCGCTCGGGATCGCTTCCCAAACTCACGATTCCTCCTGGTTGCTCTTCCGGGTTACCGAAAATATGATCAGTTGAAAAAAGTGTCGTGTCACGTGTGTCTTCGAAGTGCGTAAATAACACAACACTACACAGGACTATGTAAGACTCTTCATATCACAATCTTGTAGTATGTTTCTATAAGCAGCTGCTGAGAAATAGCTGGGTTTATTTCAAATTTTGTATAAACACGCTGTAAGGAATGTGAACAGTTGTGGTGTATCGTAATTGAAGGGGTGTAGTCAGTATTTGTAGATATTCTGCTCTTATACATACCTAAAGCCGGTGAATCTTTTTTAAACTGGGTAGCTGAAAACAGTACTAGGAGCTGTAAACATATTAGGATCATTTTGGAGGTGAAAAGAATGACTTCTACGAAAAACTCGTTACAAAATTTACAATTCATTAGTAGTAAGGGTTATAAAACCCATTCTAATCATAAACTTAAAGCCGGTAAATCTTTTTTAGACTGGCTAGCTGAAAAAAGTACCAGGAGCTGTAAAACATACTAGGATCATTTGGAGGTGAAATGAATGACTTCTTACGAAACCCAAGTTATCAACTTCACAATTAATTACGAGTGGGAATGAGAGTTATAAAACCTATTCAATTATAAACCTTCAGTTTGGTGCCCATCTTCACCTGGCAATCTTTTTTTTCTTTCTTCAGCTTAGCGTTATCATTTTTTTTTATTGTGAAGATTTTATTGCTTTTTTTATACTACGTCGGTGGCAAACAAGCACACGGTCCGCTTAGTTATTATACATAATGTAGTCAAAGTAACATTATGGTGACGGTGGCAGTTAAGGCGAATTTGGGCATTTTCGCGAGAACAATCACCAAAAATATTTTTTCTAAGGTAGGTAAATTTTATGTGTTTCCTACTCAGAATTACGAGCCCTTTCGATCTAGAATAAAAAACAACAGACAAAAAATCATCCAAAAATTTTCTATTATTTTGCATACTTTCAACTTTGTAACCGCTGTACAAAACGTTTGAAAAATGGTAACGAAGTGAAAAATTGGCTTGTGATTTTGAGGAAGAAAAACATTAAATTTACCTAATTTATAAAAAAAGGTTTTTGAAAAGTTTTCGCTAAATTGCCCATTTAGGATACTTATATTAGGTATTTAGGTACTTTTATTTGCCAAAACGTAAATATTGTCAGCTGTAATGAAGAGGATACATAGTTGGCTTCTGAAACTGAATAATAGACCTAAACATTATAGATTTAGGCCTATCGTACAGGAACTGTAAACCTTTTTAACCTTCAGTTGGGGCTTTAGTACCTACCTATTCGTTTATTTACATCTTTAGTTTATAAACTTGTGTACACATTTTTATATTTCAATAGGTAGTTATATTTAATGAATGTGGAAGGTGGTGGAAGTAACGGGAGAGGAAAACCGAAGAAGAGGTGGATGGACTGTGTGAGACATGATATGGATCTAAAACAAGTTAATGATGAGATGACGAGTGACAGAGATGTACTCGTATGGAAGAGAAAGACATGCTGCGCCGACCCCAAGTAACTAGGATGAGGTCAAGAGAATGATGAGGTAGTTATATATTTATACCGACCAAATCTTAACAATCAAAAGTAGTAACTATATATTACCTATATTTTGCATATGCTTTTAAACCTTGATCTTGTTCAGAGCTTTCCAAAATAAATCTTAATGTATGGGATAAGTCATGCTCAATAGATCATTATGCTTGATGAAGCCGAATAGCCAGCCAAGTATTTCTCAGGTTACATGGTAATGTTGAATCATTTGAATTTTAGGAACTGATCTTAGTAAAGTAAAGGTATTTTTGTATTAAATAAAATGTATAATTTTATTTTATACAATAATATCTTAATTTACATTTATATTGTTTACTGCAATAGATAAGTAACTTACGAATCTTAATATCAGAGACCAACGATTGAAAAAAAAAGGTCATAATTTCATAGCGATTAGAGGTTTAAAATAATAAATAATTGCACCGGCGAGACTGTCAAAATCGATGTAAACTTAGCTTGGTATGATGCTATGTTTTTTAGTTTTATTTAATACCTACTTAGTAGACGACCATTCTAATCATAAACTTAAAGCCGGTAAATCTTTTTTAGACTGGGTAGATAGCTGAAAAAAGTACCAGGAGCTGTAAAACATACTAGGATCATTTGGAGGTGAAATGAATGACTTCTTACGAAACCCAAGTTATCAACTTCACAATTCATTACGAGTGGAAATGAGAGTTATAAAACCTATTCAATTATAAATATAAACCTTCAGTTTGGTGCCCATCTTCACCTGGCAATCTTTTTTTTCTTTCTTCAGCTTAGCGTTATCATTTTTTTTATTATGAAGATTTTATTGCTTTTTTTATACTACGTCGGTGGCAAACAAGCATACGGTCCGCTTAGTTATTATACATAATGTAGTTAAAGTAACATTATGGTGACGGTGGCAGTTAAGGCGAATTTGGGCATTTTCGCGAGAACAATCACCAAAAAAAAATTTTTTCTATTATTTTGCATACTTTCAACTTTGTAACCGCTGTAGGTAGGTAAATTTTATGTGTTTCCTACTCAGAATTACGAGCCCTTTCGATCTAGGATAAAAAAATCATCCTAAAATTTTCTATTATTTTGCATACTTTCAACTTTGTAACCGCTGTACAAAACGTTTGAAAAATGGTAACGAAGTGGAAAAATTAAATTTGGGATGTTTTTTTTCGCTTAGTAAGATGGCTTGTGATTTTGAGTAAGAAAAACATTAAATTTACCTAATTTATAAAAAAAGGTTTTTGAAAAGTTTTCGCTAAAATGCCCATTTAGGATACTTATATTAGGTATTTAGGTACTTTTATTTGCCAAAACGTAAATATTGTCAGGTGTAATGAAAAGGATACATAGTTGAGTCTGAAACTGAATAATAGACCTATACATTATAGATTTAGGCATAACGTACAGGAACTGTAAACATTTTTAACCTTCGGTTGGGGCTTTAGTACCTATTCGTTTATTTACATCTTTAGTTTATCTTAGTTTATAAACATGTGTACACAATTTTATATTTCAATAGGTAGTTATATTTAATTAATGTGGAAGGTGGTGGAGGTAACGGGAGAGGAAAACCGAAGAAGAGGTGGATGGACTGTGTGAGACATGATATGGAACTAAAACAAGTTAATGATGAGATGACGAGTGACAGAGATGTATGGAAGAGAAAGACATGCTGCGCCGACCGGATGAGGTCAAGAGAATGATGAGGTAGTTATATTTATACCGACCAAATCCTAACAATCAAAAGATATTACCTATATTTTGCAACATATGCTTTGAAACCTTGATCTTGTTCAGAGCTTTCCAAAATAAATCCTAATGTGTGGGATAAGTCATGCTCAATAGATCATTATACTTGATGAAGCCGAATAGCCAGCCAAGTATTTCTCAGGTCACATGGTAATGTTGAATCATTTGAATTTTAGGAACTGATCTTAGTAAAGTCTAAAATTTATAATTTTATTTAATACAAAAATACCTTAATTTACATTTATATAGTATACTGCAATAGATAACTTAGGAATTTTAAAAAAGGTCATGATTTCATAGCGATTAGAAGTGTAAAATAATAAATAATTGCACCGGCGCGGCGAGACTGTCAAAAATAATCAAAATCGATGTAAACTTAGCTTGATATGACGCAATGTTTTTTAGTTTTATTTAATACTGCTTATTAGACGACCAGTCTGGCCTAGCACGTAATGACCTTGTCTGCTAAACCGCTGTCCTGGGTTCGAATTCCGGTATGGGAATTTATTTGTGTGACGAGCATAGATATTTGTTCCTGAGTCATGGATGTTTTCTATCCCCCTTATTCATAAACGTACACTAAAGTTACCAAGCCGATAAAGTTCGTTTGTCCCTTTCTATCACAACAATTCGGAAAGGGACAGACGAACTTTACCGACTTGATAACTTTACCTTTTGTATTGTACGTTTATGAATAAGGGGGTATGTATATAAGTAGGTATCTTAAAATAAGTACAAGTGTTTACAAATATGTAGGATTGTAGGTACCTATATTACCTATATACGTATTTATTTTTTTGGACAGTTTTAGGTCGTCTTGTCATCATTAGTAAAACGCGGGGGCGTTATGTCTCTTTTTTGTTTTATGTTATATATCCTCTTCCTCTACAGACTTTTGTCTATTTTCCAATTCCATTACTTAAGCTTAATTAACGTTGTTCCAATCTTTCTTTTAGTAGAGTAGAACATAATTTAATTTCCACAATAAAAAGCATTTTTATGTAAAATCCTCATAGAATAGCTTAGGCTTGGTGAGGATGCGTACTAGAGATTAGAGAATAACATATAATATCTGCTTCCTCTTTAAAACGAGCGTGATTACGTCTAATGGTTGGAAAACATCATTTCATCGTCTTTGAGTGTTTATAATAAGACTCGTAGAGCATATGACGGCCACGTTAAAAATAATACGTATTGAATGAATGGACGGGACGTAGCGTACTTTTGGATGAAAGTCACTCACTATGGTGGAAATATTTTGTATAATAATGTATATTTATTTTATTATCACATTAGGTACACATAACACATACAATCCTATATAATATAACGTTCCTTGATAATCTTTTTTTGAGTCTACATTAGATCGCAATTGAATAAGGCCGCTACGGCATCATAAACTTTACACACATTTATCACACTATCTTTACATACAACTCGTACAAGTGTGCATTTCTAAGAGTAGTTTTTGTTTAGAAATGACGGAAACATTTTGTTGAACAGCCCACGATGCCGATTGGCAGCGTAAACAAGGAACCGGCGGTCAAGCGGGAGACCTTCAGACCGCCGTGGGTGAAAGACAAGGACGCTGCAGCCCCCCCACCATGGACTCAGAGGAAATTGAAACCGGTGGAGACACCAGCTAAGGCTGACAAGACTGATGTGGAGAAGCCGACCCCGGTAGCAACGACTAAACCTTTGAAGCGTAAGTATCTTTAACTCGTTCAGTTTAATTTATGATTTGTTGGTCTTTCCCATCATGGAAACCATTAGGGTATTCCAGAGCTTACATAGCAAGCGTGTGCACTTTTTGCGCGCGTTTTTGAACTTTAATGAAATATAAGGAGAACACCGATCGGATGCTGCCCTTGTTCGTGTCAAGAGGTGGAACACACGCAAAGTAGATTTGTTTATTATAAACTGCCTAATTGAGGTAGTAATATATGTCAGAAAAATAAAATATAACGCATTGCAACTTGACAAACTGTTCTAGTTGCAACTTAAATATGTATTGACATGTAACTTTCGTTATGAAGAAATAAATTGAAATTGAATTGAATTAAAGCAGCTGTGGGCGTTCGCATTTCCCTAAATTAGGGTAAATATTATATGAAAATATATTATAAAATCTCTATATTCTTAACTTTATCTGTTGCGTTGCTATACTTAACCTGTAACTACCAAATTGTGCCCTAAGCCAATACCACGAGTTTTGACGTTTTTGACTATATTACTCGATTATATTTTCATGTGTGGAAGCGATTCCGTGCGTAATTAAAATAGACACGTTCTAAAACAAGGCATAGAACATCATAGTGCTCCAATTAGATAGCTGTCACTGTAGTTCTATTTGTTTACGACCGACCACCGACGTCATTGTGACGTGCGTTACCGGTGCCTGTCTCACGCGGAGTTTTCGCGAACGGAGTTCGTCACGATTGGAAACATTGCTGTTATCGTAATGTAGGAGTAATAATGAGGAGGCACACTCAAAGGTTATGACAGATGGCGCCACCCTATTAGTCCTTTGCACTTGCATTGCACAAATAAATAATTTTATACGTGAGAGCGAGAAGATAATATGTTTTTTCTCTCTCTCACATATGAATGACAGTGACATGCCTAGACACTTGCACAGGCGCCGCCTGGTGGGATAAAATGTCAGTGTATCTCGTCATCGAAGTCAACTTGACACTATTTGTCACTTTTGCTATTTGATATTTTGTTTTATTTTTTATTTTTTCCTGTATACTTAATTTTACTATTGACATCGAATGATTTCGATTTCAGACTACCTATTAGGTGTAATTTATTATTATTTTGATATTGTGTAGCGACGATCTTTTTGTGAATGCATTTTATTTTATTCTGACATGTAAAATTCAATATACATTTTCAATGAGAAATATTCTAATCTAATCTAATCACTTGACTTGACATCTTTAGTGTTATTTACCATAATAGACATAATTTAAAAATATAGACCGATAGTATAATATAAGCAGGATTTATATAATGTGTTATCCTGTACACTCTCATGAAGCATTCAGTATACTTAAATAGACAGGTACATACTCTAAGTACTACTCGATCTTCAATCAGTAAAGGTACTGACCGCGTTGTCTCATCAACTTTATGAAAATTAAATGATTTTTGGTGAGCTGAACTGTCTATCAGTAGCACAGAAATGGTCGGGTAATTTCAAAAGGCGAATCTTGATATGATGGAAAGAATGGTGATTTTTATGTGACCTTCGAAATTACCCCAATGCAACCTACCTATACCTATATGTATAGCAGTAATGGAAAATTTCTACTATCTACATATGTTATTTACCATTACCTACCGAAAGTCCGATCTCTAATAACATCCTTTCCTATCTTAGGGGACCTGGGACATATCCTTGTCAGTTACTAAACTTTGTTTCGTCAATTTACCTTTTATGACACAAATGATAGAGCGAGTGATAAGTGTTTTTTGTACAAGATAAACAATAAAAGTAAACAATCCCTTAAAAAGGATGAAACAGTTAAGGAACGTCGTCGAAGAACAATACAATTTTTCTCAACTCTGTTTACTTATAATGAAATGAAGTGTGCCGCAGCTCACACAAGAAATGACTCGTCAACTTTCTCGCTTTTCTAGTGGGCTTACAAACACATACAATTTAGTTACTGTAAGCTTGTATAGGTGTTGATATACAGCATAATGACGTCAACACCTGCCCGAAACTTTGGCAGGAGACACGACTAATAATTGACTCTCAGAAACGGTTCATAAGTTGGTAGTCTGGAGTTTGGAACCGAGTGACGTTCTTGTGTTCACGATCGGCGAATTCAATCAGATTTTGTTAATTTCGTGATACGTTTTTGTATATAAAGTAACACTTAAGTGCATGTGTGAAAGTAAAAGTTTTCGTGTCTTTACTGTATTAACGCAGGTAGGATTTATGGTAAAATCACATCCACAATAGATGTATTGTTTAGTAAGTAATATACCCAATATGGTTGCTTATACAACTTTGAGCTTTTCTTATATATCCATAATCAATGAGTAAATGTGGCCAGTTGTCTATGACAAATAGCTTAGTTTGATATAAAAAAAGACTTTGAACACTAAAGATTGGCGTCATATAAGCGGAAATGGGAAAAGCTTATAATACGTAATTGGCATAGACGAGGATCGCAGTCGGTCTGTACGAAATCCCAAAGTATGGTAGGTAAAAAGTAACCTACGCTACGGGTAACCCGTAGTAGGTAAAGATAATTATTAAAAAACATTAAATTGTAACATGTGATTAATCAAAGCCTAAAAATATACATACCTACTCGTATCTATATTTTCTTCTGAGTCTACCAATACATCGATATAATTTATAGAATGGCTTATGTTTTAGCTATTTCGTTAATTAAGTTCATGTTCTATAAAATGCGTTTTAAATCAATGCAAAACTGATCACATTTTGTCCCGTATTTTCTGTTTGAATAAACGTTGAAGATGTTAAGAGGAGATATTTTAAGCGGGCCGACGCCAACGATTCGAGATATTTTTAGGCACGACAGACTTTTTGAAAACAAATGAACATGTTGGCGTTACGGCAAAAGTTTTGATTTAGACGATATTCAGTTGAATTAAAAATTACTATCCGGTTTGGTTTTCCACGATACCTTTAGGGATTACTGTAACTTTTGTTTTGTTTACAAGTGAATTTTTTGTCAGATAAATAGATTTTAAATTAAACATGTTCTACATCCACTTTATTGGCAGAAACTCATTATGTGTGGGTGTTACTAATTGGTTAGAAGTAAATCGTGTTCAGAAATTAGACATTGTTTTTTTTTCACGTCTACGGGTTCAGTAATTCGTGTTCACATTGGCACGTTACACATTATGTAGGATGCTTAGTCAAATTGCAATCCTTTTACTAAGCGAACTTGTATTGTACGTATATAGTAAGTAGTCGATCTCGTGAGAAATAATGTTTTTTCTAAGAATTTATGTAATTTTGGAGTTAAATTATGCAACTTGTAACAACCGCCAAGTATATTAGCGTCATATACAATGTTATATTAAATGTTGGTGATGATGTTTTCATGGCTACAAAAATGTATCTTGACGGTCATCAAATAGGAAAGTTTGACAAGTAACCGCGCTAAAATAGCGAAGGCCGGCCATCTTGGCAGCGAGTGTGTTTATTTACGTACGTGAATGCCATCAAAATGCACCACATCGGGGTCGTAACACGTGCTTCCATCAATTTAACTAAATGTTATTAAAACCAAAAATGTATTGCGAGTAAATAACAAAATATACTTAGTGCATATTGCAATGTTGCAAAGGCATCATATACATCTATAGGTACCTACCCGTAAAAAACATAAACTCACCTAGGTACTCATATAAGTATGTATATTATATCTAGCCAAGTTATACATTTCGTACATGTATGTTGTATTCGTATAGTTTTAAAAATAAGGTATCGCCATATGTTTATTTTGAATTCTAAAAATTATTTAAAAAATTTCAGCGGTCTTAAAAAAGCAGTCTACGATAAAGCCTGAAAAACCAGAAAACGGAGTGTCCGAGACAGTTGAAGAAAAACTTGTAAAACCGTCGGCAGCAAAATCTGCTGATAAGGCGTCAAGACCAGCAGATGAAAAGCCTAGATTTACAAAATCTTCATTGAAATCCGTAGATAAGTCTCCTAAAACTGAAGACAAAAACTCAAATGAGAAGGCTCCAGAGAGACCTACACTTCGAAGTGTAAGAACCATTGATAATGATAAAACAAAAGATAAGTCAGTAACTATAGTAGACAAGAAACCTAATAGTACATCAAAAACAAATAGCACAGCAAATGATAAAAGAAATGACAAAAGTGTTAACTCATCAAGCAAAACTTCAGAGACAAAGCCGCTTCTTAAGAAAACTGAAACAACAAAAGTAGAAGAGAAAGCAGACTCAAAAATGGCCACTAAGCCACCGATCGAAAAACCTCCTACAAAGGTGTGTATGAACTCTTGGTGTTCTTTGATAACAAACATAGCATCAAGGATCTAATCTAACACTTTCACTTCGATTTCAAACTCATTTAACACAATATACTGAATAATCCTACAACAGCTGATCTTATTAACCACTAACCTCTTATGCTCAGGTTATATGCATTCATTCATTTGTATGTAGCGTTTTTTTCTGTGAGATTTTTAAGTAGCTATTTTACGATGTCAATATTTATGAAAGAAAAAAAACATAAAACTATATTCAAAAATATCTATTTTGCGCCCACGAGGTTTTAGCGGATGTTTGATTTGTGCTCCGCTTCTGTGATCTATTTTTTGGTGGACGTCATTATTATTAATATTATAGCTTACACGTATAACATACGCAACTAGCCAACTACCGAGTTTATAAATAGGAAAGAGCACATTTCCGTACTATTCATGATTATTATTAAACATGTGTTGACTAAATACAATCAAATTGGAATTATGAGAAATTACATAATTATCTACATTAAACATTTAGGCACAGTATTTACACTGACATAGGTATTAGGTACTGTGTACAAATCTAGTAAAAGATCCCACTTTGTTGCTTACCATTTGTATCTTTACACGTATATCTTATCAAAGCAAGCGACAAATTGGGTTTTCGTTCCGAAAATACACATTTAAGGACTGATAATAAATATAGGAGAGCGATCCATGATCTTAATATTTTTACCAGATGGAGATATTTATTTGCTTGACAAAATTCTCAATCACATAATTATATCTCAATGTTTACAGCTGCCTCCACGCAAGCCATCCCTTGTAAAGCAGCTATCCAAAGATGAACCAGTCAAGAAATGGAGGGATCCTCTACACGAACGGGTCAAGGAGAACATCGATAAGACACTCAATGAAGTGCCTAAAGGACATACGCTGACGAAGAATGAAAGTTTAAGAAGTAAGTTTTACGGATAACTTTATAATTATTCAAGTACTAACAGTTAATATAATATAATTACTGTTAAACTTGTGGTCTTGAATGGCAATACTTTTTCCTACTTGTCCAAACAGATTGGTTTTAGCAAATACTCAAGGTTTATTTACCGCAATTTCTTCAGGATTTGACAATAACACAATACATAATATACAAAAAAAATTGGCAATAGAAATAAGAGCACTATAATAAAAACATTTGTAGACGAGTACACGCATTAAGACAGTAATCATAAATAATTTCTTTATTTACTTGATATTAATAGATCACTAATAATAGGCCAAGTAAAAAATAGATTCTGATTTCTATCTTATTATCTTAAATTTCTAAATCAAACACCAGAATGACGATCGAACAATAAGTGTTGTACACAACTTACAAAACCAAACTAATGAGATTAAAGTGTCGTGATCCAAAAATGAACAATCCCAAGTTTCCTTTTGCTTATGTTGTGTGCAGTAGAAACTCAACATTGACACAGTGGCACTTTCGCTGCAGTATAATTAGAGTGTGTGACAGATAGTGCGCTCAATCGGCGCAGGCGCAAGATCAATCGTCATCGATATTGGCACAATCAATTTGATGACATTAATGGTTAGATGTGGCAATTTTATATTAGGGGCTGAGGAAAACTGTCATTTTATGACGTTCGGGGGCGCCACTAGCCACTTGCTGTCAGTCAAATCATTTTTTTTTCTTCCTTGGGATTAATTTTATGCTGTATTCTGTACCTACAGTGGTTAAGTATTCGCTAGTGCACAACCCTCATTATGTAGGCTTTTTCTATGTCGATCTTATGGAGTCAGTTCCAAAAACCGCCGCTAGCTAACTAAACAATCAGCGCTACTCTTTTAAGCTCTTTGCCGATACTAGAATATATAAATCCTTGTATTTGCATTTCACAATATGTAGAAAAAAAATATTGAAAGTGTATAGGTACCAGTGGCGGAGCGTCGATACAACTCGATTCCCAACGGGTTCCCTAAAATTCTCTAGTATCTGTAGAAGTCCATACAAAAGAGATGCCAAAAACCCCTCCGGCTTTACCAACGAAAATGTTCACGCCCCGCCACTGATAGGTACTTCGTACTTATACCACATAAGTACGTAGAAAAAAGTTTAATGCACGTAAGGATCACAGATAAATTACAGGAATAAAATTAACTAGGCTCATAGACGACGCACCTAAAATATTAACTTCATCTCATATGCGCCAGACTGCCTAGGTAGAAGACTAAATCCAACCAAAATAGTCACGGATAGTTCCGCGTTCATCGCGGGCATGAATCAGGTGCAAAATTTGATTCTTCGCCGGTGTATTACACTCATACATTCAAATGAATCCTTCAAACCTTTATATAAATTAAAAAGTGTACATTTAAGCTATTACCTACTTATCGTGTAATGCAAAGTGGTGTAGTGGTTTGAAAAAAATCTTAACATTTATTGTTGTTAAAAAACGAAGGAAGTGAAGGAGTGGTGTTTTGAAAAATAAAGCGATTTATAAAATATAGTTCGGAAAAAATCTAAGAAGAAAGTGAAAATGGATGACTACACAGATGATCGAGTTAATATTTTTAAGGGTTCGTAAAAATTAATAATCTCATATTTTTGTACGGTACTAATAGGTGCGCTAATCACATTAGACCTTTTCAGTAAAATATTTACAATGTTTTCAACAAAAATAAAAACAGTATCTATGTCGTACACATTTGTATAACTTAATAACTTAGTCTGTGCAAAATGTAAAAAAAGATGTATACATAAGTTTTTTGCATAATTTAATCTAGTTCGATATGTTTTTCTCTTTAAGTTCAATCAAAATATACTACAACTCATGTATATGCAAAAGATGGCTAATTTTGAGTTTAAATTAAACAGGCGATAAATTAAATACTCTCAATCGTGCAGTGAAGTTGCGGAATCTCACAGAAGCTAATTATCTTTTAGCGTAATTCGTAAAACGTTAAATTAGACATACTTCACTCTTTTAAAAAGTTAACAAAAAAAAGAGAATACGTCGTAGTTGTATTCAAATTTTATCTTAAAATGTTCTTTATAACAGGCTTATTGAAACCAACGCCACCACCAATGCCGCCACCATTGCCACCGAAAATGCCGCCTCCGCCCGAGTTCAAGAAAGCTCCATTAGATCCAGAAAAGTTGAAAAAGTTGGAAGGCCTTCGTAGCAGACCTAGAAAGCGGCCTGACTGGAGTGACATGATGAAAGAAGTAGAAGAAGGAAAAAAATTGAAACACGTCGTTTGCAATGACAGGTATATTTTCTATTTATCTAGTTTTTTGTTTTCAAAATAATGTGAAACGTGCAGAAATTAAAGTACTTAACTGATTTATTTTGCAGATCGAGTCCAATTATTACAAAAACGTCAGTAGTGAAAAACAAAGACCAATTCATATTTGAATCAGAGAAACCAAACTCACACAACGCTCTATTAAAAGAAATCAATACTGGCATTAAACTAAAGAAGGTGAAAACAAATGACAGGAGCAAACCTAATTTGGAAGGTTTAAGGAAGTTTAGGAGGCAAATGACTATTGAAGAACAGGTTCAGAAGTCCATGTCTCAAGCAAATTTATTAGCTGCGTCTCCTTCAGGAGTCTCAATAGCAGGAGGAGTAGCAGAGGTAAGCGTTTTTTGCTTGATTTGAATTTAAATCTACCTGAAATAAAGACCAGCAATAATGTTCCTTATAATCTTAATAATTTCAGGTCCCTGGTGCAGAAGAAGAAGATATCGATGAGATGGATGATATTGATAAAGTGAGAGATGATCTTCAATCAACAAAACAGTTGCTGGCAATTGAACTTAGGTAAAATCTACAATAAATAAATGCACTCCGAATAACTAAAAATAAATAAATTAAATTTTTCTTTGCTGTTAACATAAGTCATAAGAAAACAGATTGTTTATCCTTTCTAAATTTACAAAAAAATTGCTTTGAACCTTTTCAGGAATAAGGAAGCTCAAGAAAGAGAAAACAAACGACTGCTGACGAAGATACAAAATCTCGAAGCCGAATTGGCAAGAGAACGTGCAATTATTAAACAAGAACAACACAAGACGGTTATATCAGTGACAGATGCTTACGATGAAAGACTGGTGAACAGCCTTAAAATGGAAGTAGATAGGGCCAAAGATACAGCAGACAACTTGGAAAAGCAATATCTGCAAGCCGCAGAAGACCGAGACACGGCATTAACTGAACTAGAGGAAGTAAAACGAAAGAATGCGGAGTTAGAAAAGAAATTAGAACAAGCACTACAGGTAACACTATTCATTACTTTAACCAAAACTATATGTTTTAAAGAAAAGTTATATGATTCTTTATTAATATAACTGCTTCAGCTTAGCTTTACTAACACATTTGCAGGTTGAGGAGGTATATAAATCCGAAGAACCACTGTCATTCTATCAGAAGAGACAACTGGATTTCGAAAAAGAGTGTAGGTTATTAAACATTGATGTAAACTCCACTGCTGCTCAGGAGTTAAGGAAAAGCGCTAAATCCACTAACATTATTGCTGCTACTAACGCTGATACTAATAGCGCCGACGAGGTATGGGTTGCTTTTTTATTCGCAACAAGTTTGCTTTTTAATATATTTTTTAATTAAAGAAATAAAGCACACCTCCGTCAGGGCTCGAAGCTGCGAGCTATGGCTTTGCCAGAGCCATCGCTCTCACCTACTGGACTGAGCCACGGAGGCCTACTGGATGTGTGCGAATTTATCCATTGCCTTCCCTCAAATTCTTAAGCCAAACCCGTAAGAATGCATCTTAACAGGCACTGGAAAAATTCGCACACATCCAGCAGGACTCCGTGGCTCAATTGGTGAGAGACATGGCTCCGGCAAAGGCATAGGTCGCAGATTCGAGTCCTGCCGGAGGTGTGAATTTTTCCATTTTTCCCTTAGTCAAAAATATGTAGTGTCGCTCGCAGACGTTTCTGCATGATAAAAAACCAATTTAGTATGGGTTAGCACTTTGTTAATTTGTTACTGGCGAATTTTAAATGCAAATTGAGACTCCAGTGCCTGATGTTAATATGCATTCTTACACCCGTAAGAATGCATATTAACATCAGGCACTGGAGTGATAGATATCGCTATACGCCACCCTTAAGGGCCACTTGCTCCAACGAAAATGTAGGGTTACCCATCATTTTATATGGAATTTGACAGTTGACAGCCCACTAACCCTGAGTTAAGTGGTTGGTGCAAGTGGGCCTAAGGCGTTTAAGAATTGAGGGAAGGCAATGGCTAAATTCGCACACATCCAGCAGGCCTCCGACGCCTCCGTGTCTCAGTTGGTGAGAGAGATGGCTCCGGCAAAGCCATAGGTCGCAGGTTCGAGTCCTGCCGGAGGTGTGAATTTTTCCTTTAATTAAAAATTATGTAGAATCGCATTGCATGATAAAAAACAAATCTTTGATTTTTAATTTATTTCCGTAAATATTATAAAGAATGAATCTAAGTCACACATTTACACCATTCTAGGGAATAATGCCTTCAAACATGGGTTCAAGAAGATCAAGTCACGCAATCAAGCAGCTTTCGGTTACCAGAGATGAAAGTTTCGAGATGGAAGAAGAATCGGAGCCTGAAGAGGTGTGTTTTTAACCGCCTTCCAAATCTCAAAGGAAGGCGTCTATTTCGTCTGTTTTTTTTTTTGATGTTTGTTCCTCGATATCTCCGTCGTTACTGGACCAATTTTAAAATTTTTTTTTTGATTGAATGTATATGCATACAGATTGGTCCCATTTTTCTCAGAACCCAGTTCTGATGATGGGATCCTGGAGAAATCGAGGGAACTCTTCAAATCTGAAAGGCATACATATGGTGATTTTTGTGTTTTTAAAGGAACAGCATGCATTTACGTACGGAACAGTGACATTTGGTGCAGTGGAACTCCTGATGATGGTCAGAATGGAACTCCTCAAATCTGAACGGCACACTTATAGTGACTTTGGTATTTTTATAAGAACAGCATGCACTTACGTCCAGAACAGTGACATTTGGTGCAGTGGAACTGCTGATGATGGTCAGAACGGAACTCCTCAAATCTGAACGGCACACTTATAGTGACTTTGGTATTTTTATAAGAACAGCATGCACTTACGTCCAGAACAGTGACATTTGGTGCAGTGGAACTGCTGATGAAGAGTGAGCCGCCTCTGGTTAGAGTTCCGTTCTGATAATCATTCTCATCTGTAAGTACTTCAGAATCATCCAGATTTCAAAATTGGTTCAGAAATGACGGAGATATCGAATAACAAACATTAAAAAATATACAGACGAATTGATAACATAATCCAACATTTGAAAGTATTTATCACCAGAACCCCAAAGGAAGGCGGTTTTTTTTTCTTAAAAAATATTTTATGTATGCTTTCATTGGCGACCGGTCGGGCGTAGTTGGTAGTGGCCCTGCCTGCTAAGCCGCGGTCTCGGGTTCGAATCCCGGTAAGAGCATTTATTTGTGTGATGAACACAGATATTTGTTCATGATGTTCTGAATCATGGATGTTTTCTATGTATATAAGTACGAGTATGTATTTATCTATATAAGTATGTATATCGTAGCCTAGCACCCATAGTACAGTCAACTACAAAGAGATGTATCCATGTTAGTCTTACAAAATGGAGGAATTTTTAGTATGCAAAAATTATTTACCCTTGCTTCGTGACATTTTCGGTATCCGACAAAGCTTACACAATCATCGATTCGTTTAATATGCCACAATGATGTATACGACTACGTTTCCTCTTAATTTACACTTATAAACCTCTTTTATTGCCTATCTCAGCGTATTGACAAATGAAGATAAACTCCAAATGTTACAAAGAAATGTAGCCAATATCTTTAAATTCAGAACAGAATCCAAACAAAAGATTTTCAAATTTGAAAACAAAAAATAAATGTCTTCTTTACGTAGTTTGTTAAGAGGCAACAGGAGCTAAAATGGAATGGTCACAAGCAAAGGCCCGGGTTTCAAATATTAGTTAAATATACTCTTGTTGTTAACTGGGTTCATAGAAAACAGTTGTCTATCGAGGTGCCGCACTCGTTTATTTTCTCCTCCAAAACTTAATCAATCGGAACAAAATTTGAGAACTTTTTTGTTTAATTAGTTTTTTTTGCTAATTGTTAGTAATTTTGAATTTTGCACTTTAATTTTGAACTTTTTTTCCGCCATAATCAATAAGGCCGTTTTTAAAAATTTGGGTCTTTGGGTTTCAAAAACCAGGGAGGAGATAGTAGCGTTTGTAAGTGGAGTATTAACTACTCCTCTTGCGTCTTAATTCAGTTCGCCATTTCTATTCGTTAAAAAAAACGTATAGATGGAGAACTAGCTACGGAAAAGGTATGCAGTTTATAGAACCATGGAATCTGTCTAGTAAGTGTAAAGTTATTAATAAATTCAGCGGTGGGTGTATGAGCTAGCTACGAAAATAAGTATGCAATTTATATAGCCAAGAAATCCCTTTCGTTAGTTTGTTGAATTGCAATTTAAATTGCAAACCTATTTTCCTAGGTAGCTTCCACAAACATCACTGAACAGCTGCCAGGCGCCCGGATTTATTGATAATGATAGTAAGGCGTATTAACAAGACAAATTTCGTGGCTCTATAAATTGCATGCCTTTTTCCGTAGCCAGCTCTTAGTCTATGTCAGTGCCGTAACCTGATATAAAGAAGATTTGACCTATGTGCGATTACAATGATCGCTTTGACGTCTGACTGACACCGACAACTCACGAAAGCAGTGCAGGCTTGTCATTGCATATAGAAATTATACTTCTTTGTTGGCGTCTGGCAAACTATTCAAAATGGATACATTTCTTTAGAATATTGAAATATGACATATTTGTAACGACATAGTGATAGGTAATAAATGAAGGTTCCAGATATACATTCATAGGAACTTTGGTTGGATACATAATTACAGGACTTTAAACGAATCGTTGATTGTGTAACATTAGTCGGATACTGAAAATGTCACGAAGCAAGGGTAAATATTTTTTGCACACTAAAGGTGCGTTTAAACGGCGCGTGTCAGCACGATCTTACGCGAGCCGAGCCGTCCGTGTAGATGCGGCTCGGCTCAATACGAACGCGAGCCTGTGCGTTTACACGGCGCGAGGTAGCACGATCCTACGCGAGCCGAGCCGTCCGTGTAGATACGCGTTCGCCAGCAAGAAAAAGTCAACTGTGTATAGCTTGTAGGTATTTATTTTATACTCCCGGCAAACCTTTTCAATCAGTCCTATTTTTTCTGTAATGCCAAGTTTATCTGTATGGTGTTCCCTTCTTGTTTATAGCTTCTCCATATGGTCCCTCGAACCGGATAGAGAATCTTTTTTAGACAATGCCAGAATACATGGAAAAGGAAACAGAGGCTCTGAGTGATTGATTCTAATGTCCACTCCAGGCTAAAGGATTGTTATCTAGTATTATACTACCATTGACCTTAGCGTGTATTTTAGACGATTTATGGTGCAATGTCTGCTTTTGGTGACTTAACAGGGTGCGTAGCCGAATGGCAGAAACGCTCGTAGATATCTATCTCTATCGCTCGTGCGATTTGGCGCGACAGAGCCAGACTACCTTTCGCGGCGTTTCGTTTTCGTTTCGCGTCGCAGAAATACCATTCGGCTACGGCATCAGATTATGAATTGATTAGTTTTCTTTTTCTTGTGCTCTTTTTTTGTCTTTTCTCTCTTTGTTTTTGTTATCTAAGTTTCGTGACGCATTGGTTACACTGTAGGTAAGGTCATGTAAACATGTTTTTTAATAAATAAATAAATTATGGCAGAGCGATATTCTTTGCCACATTAGCTGACAAGGGAAGCTCGCAACCGAATGCGACGCTTCGTTACGGTGCCTTCTTTCCCTTTTGTATAATAATCTAATATCATCAAATCTTATTTATTTATCGTAACTAATTAAAAACTTAGGTACAAAACAGGTAGTCAACCGGCAGTAAGTTCTTTCTAATATTTAAGAACAATAGCCTGCTCGCGCGGCGTGGCGGCACATCGCGCTGTTGAAGCGCCGTCCGCTTGTCCGTTCTGCAATATGAATTAAACAAAAACGCCTTGCTGCAGCAGCATCTACTGTTATTTTGCTCGGTAGTGAACATTTACTACAAAAAGAAAGACGAAGAAGACGATGGTGGATTCGTGTCCACGCATCGTGGACATTGTTGCGATTTTTGTGCCCTAGATGTTTTGGGTTCCATATTGATGGTTCCTCTTCATATAATTCAATAAAGCTTTGAATCATATCATTGCTCCACTCCATATTTCGAACACATAAAAACGCCGAAAAAAACTTAAAACTCGACTTCCGTTGTCGCGCGCTTTGTACCATCTGTTTTGACGGCGCGTATTAACACGAGCCGAGCCGAAGATGGCGCGCGCGCCTTTGATCCGTGTCGAAAAAACCGACAAGTGATGGATCGCGCGAACTTTGCCGAGCCGAGCCGAGCCGCGCCGAGCGTAGCTATTTAAACGGCGCGTGGCGCGCCGGATCACGAGCCGAGCCGGGCTCGGCTCGCGTTATCGCGCGCCGTTTAAACGCACCTTAAAAGTTCCTGCATTTTGTAAGACTAACGTGGATACATCTCTTTGTAGTTGACTGTACAAGCTTTGCGTAGTTTGGGGCTAGGTTGATCTGTGTAAGGTGGGCCATTTTTTTCAAAGTTGTCCACCCCACTTTTTTTTAGATTTGGAAATGTTTATGTGGTTTCCACTCAGAATCGCGAGCTCTTTCAATCCTAATAGGAAAAAAAAGTGTCCCAAGGTTTTTTTCCCATTCCGTTACCACTTTTTCATACATTTTTTATGGCGGTAACAGGATCGAAAGAGCTCTCGATTCTGAGTATGAATTGCCGAAAAAAATACCCATGGGATTGGAAAAAAAGTGGAGTGGACAACTTTGAAAAAAAATGGCTCGGTGTTCCCCAATATTTATATATAAAAAAATGGTCCATATAATTTTAAATAGATTGATATTTAATAGGCACCTATTCTCAGTGATGATGCCCAGAGCTCAGAAATAATGAGTTATTTCCCTCACAATATGATGTAACAATATGATTCTTATATTATTAGGAATATTTCAACCTGTTCGACCTCTGATGATGACTATGGAGGTACAATTTTAGTACTTTTGTAATAAAAATGTCTCATTTCTAATTTTAGGAGGAGAGCGAAGAAAAGAAACAAAAGCGAATGGAAAAAGAAGTACGCAATATGAGGAACAAAATCCGACACCTAAAAGAAAAACAGGACCTTATGAAGCGCGAAAGAATGGCCTTCAAAATGTCCCTCAAAAATCAACAGCTGGCGTTGAAGTGAGTAGAATTTGATTGTAACTGTTAGAAGTTTTACTTCTCAATGTTTATTATCCTTGGTGGCATAGCGGTAAGAGCACGTATTAAGAGCGTGTGACTTTCAATCCGGAGGTGGCGGGTTCCATCCAACCTACCAATAAGTTACCAATAAGTCATTTGATATTATTTGTTGTCGGTCGCTTTTCGGTGAAGGAAAACATCGTAAGGAAACCGAAATAATCTCAACAGGGCCCAGTTTTCCCTCTGGATTGGAAGTTCAAATGACAGTCACTCTCGTTAAACTATTGTCACCACCAGAACCTGGGTTGTCAAAGCGGACCCTAAGATCCTATGATAAATGGCAAAATGCCGGATAACGTAAGGACATGTTACTAAAAAAAATACCTGTAAAATCCTTATTAATCTTGCAGGGACGAGAAGAAGAAATATAAAGAACTAAAGCGCGAAGTAGACAAGATGGCGGCCATGATGAAAGAAGTGGGCTCAGACGAGGAAGAAGAAGAGGAATCGGAGGAAGAGGAGGAGGAGGACGAGAAGAGTGAGACGGAAGAGGAGACTGAAACTGAGACAGAGCAGGACACCGAGAGCGAGACGGAGAGTGAGAGTGAACCTGAGGTAAGCCATGCTTTTAGTTTCGCTACACAAGAATCCAGGGCATCCAAGCAACGTCACATTATATTGATTTAGACTAACACGATTTGCACTCATAATTTTAGAACAAAACGGGACTTAATCGCGTAAACACTTACATTTATATTTAGCCCGACGTTTCGAACATAACATTATGTTCGTGGTCACGGGTAGAACGTCACATTTCTTACGAATTGTAAGCGCTTCACTCCCTATCGCTCTTCTGTAGTGACTCGACAGAACCAGACTGCGTTTCGATCGCCACGGAGCGTCAACAATTGTGCTCTTTGTTAGAGGGCCATTTCGCGTTGCACTGTAATTAGTTTTTAAGGATAGCATAGGTACCTACTCAAGAAATGGCGGGGATAATGGCCCGTTATCCGTGAAAGCTGGGGGTGCCACTTTAAATCCATAAATTTGTACTTTTATGGACATTTCCACACTCAAAGACCTTAGGGTGAAGTCATACGAGCGTAGTTTCTATCGCGCAGTTTCCGTCACATGTCACATTATACAATATATACGTAATCATGTGACACGATTCACACGATGTATGGCACGTAAACGAGCGGAAGAAATCAGGGTTGTGTGACCACACAGCGTTTGAGTTACAGTATTTCTCTACATACTAAGTATACTAAACAAAAATTTTTATCTATTCATTTCAGGACGCTCCACTACCGAAAAAGAAGGACAACCTGACGGCTAGGCTTAAGCGACACGAGAGTAGGGTAAACGCTCTGAAGAAGGGCAACGCGCTACTGATGGCTAATGTCGACAGACTGAAGGATGATGTGCTGAAACAGAGAGAAGAGTCCATGACTCTAAAGAGCGAGTTAGACTCTCTTATAAGCGACCTTGAGTGAGGGAAACAACTGTATTTTTTATAGATTTTCCCTGCTTTTATAGTATTGTCCCTTGCTGCTAAAAGGGCTCATCAAGGATATGAAATAAAAATAAATATTTTAAAAGGGCATAATAAGGGAAACCTATAGTGATGCCATATGTTCTAATACTCACCCAGCCAACATCGTTAACTAGTCTAAGGTTGGAAACCGAAATATGACATAAAATCATAAAATGAAGTTATCAAATGGACGTAGTTACGCAATAACGTTCAATCCACATTAAATTGTCATTAAATTTTAGACCTTGTATGAAAAACAAAAGTCTTTCATTTCAATGACAATTTCAGATGGATTGGAACGTTTCTGCGTAACTCAAAGACCTTTACAGGGGACAGCTCAATCACATTTTTTGCCATACGAAATTGAACCTTATTAGTGAAACAGAAAGTCGATCGTATCAGACTAGCGAAAACGGTCCACATGAGAGGGCATTGTTTGGGCTGGTGTCCCTCTCGCACGTGTTGCCAGTGTTAATGAGGTTCCCATAGTAGTAGTATTTTTATCTGTATATTACCTGACTTTATAACTTCTTATATTATTTTAGTGTTATATTCAAACTAGGGTTTCGATATATTTTATAAAATTGGAAACTAATTATAATATAATTATTTTGATGCCAATAAAATTAAAAAATACCTTCAATTGGGTATTAGTAGATTTGATAGTAACTTTGAAAATTGACTGGTATCCCCAATTTATGACAGTGATGACGTCACTGAATAATGTTGACATTGTCAGTAAGTGCGAGAGGGACACCAGCCCAAACAATTACCTCTCATGTGGACACACTTTTTGACCTAACTCCACAATCTAGTTTAATAATTCTAAATCTATGGCGTAACTACGTCCAAATTAGATAGCTGACAGAAAAGAAGTCGTCCATTTTTCATTGGATAAAACTTTGTAAACTAAATAAAGCTCAAATCCTACTTGCAAGTGGCCTTAAACAGTGTCTTAATTGAACATCTCTTAAGTAAATAGTTTCAAAAAGAGAGTATTTTGAGTAAATATTCATTAAATTGAGATTATGCTGTGCAAAGATTTTTAAACATGAAATTTTTTGGCTGTTGATAAAACAGTAAGTTATTTTCTCTAAATGGCAACTAACTAGTTTTTTTAAGTTTACCATAAAATAACCTAAAACATGCTAGTAATTATGTATTAATTTTTTATGATGATATAAAAGGAATAAGAATAACAATTGAAATGTTGAACATATCATGCCACAAATATTTTATGTCAAGCACAAATAATTATTATTATAAAATATTAATATGTTTAAATACTAATTACCTACATATTTTTGTGTTACCCCTTTTTGGGTACATTTTTTATAACATATTTATTCATATATATCTTAATTTTATTATTGTAAGGCATATACCCTTGTCAATCATCATTATTTATTTACTTATATGAGTTAATAATTTTACCTTTACTATTATTGCAACTATTTTTATGCAAGTTTACAATAATTGAATACACATTATGTGATTTGTATATAATATTGACACATACATATAAGATTTTCTAATATAATACCTAATTTGTATTGCCAAAGGAAAACAATAAACTTTTTTAAAGATGTAGCTGTTTGTCTATTATCTACTCATACCTATTAGTTAAAAAAATATTTTGTCCCTTTCTCACAAATAATTCAACATCATATACATATAAAGACAAATGTTTAGGTACTAGCAAATTCAGGTTTATTCAGCGTTTATGAATAATGTCATTAGTCGTCAATCCAGCCTCTGCAAAAACAGGTCTTCACCGACAGTTAGCTGCACGAGTATATGCCTGTGTGGAACGCGTTGCTCTATGTGGACCTGCCTAAAGAACAGTATCTTTTCTCCTTGCACACTACAGTCAGCTAAATAGCAAAATTCTATCAGCTAGTGCTCTTCAATCAATCAATACCCAGGCTAAAACCACAAACAATGAACACTGAAGTTTGTAAACTGTAGGCGATTTTTCCATTAGACTCTAATTGATGTAAACAAAAGTTTACCAATTTGCAATCAGAAAGGCATGAGATGATTTAGTGCAAGTACTGAGTATTTATATGACAAATGATGGCAAGGTTTGACTGCTTAGAGTGCTACTATTACAAAGCTATTGTTTACTAGCAGATCGCAGACTCAATAAAATTACATGGGGTAAAGAAATTGAATGAGCCATGGCAAAGCATGCATTACAAGCACATTTTAGATCGTTTTTACATTTTAAAATACTTAATTGCTGTCTTTAACTAAACTTTCAACAAGGTTTATTGATTTACATTACAACCTCAATAAAGAACAACATTACTTACGTTATATTCACATTTATATACAATTTTGATGAAGGTAATAACTTCTACTCAAAAACGACTACCTAAGAAGATACTTCTACTGAAGTCATATAAATATTTCGAATACCTCTTTGAAGACGAACACTTGAGGTTTTTAAGACTTTAATGATGAACGTGAAAGCCTTTACTTGAATCACTATCATATTCATCGAAAAATCATTTTTGATTTAAGTAGGTAAAGTTTTCCAATTATCCACTTCATATTTTATTACTCTTAATAAAACCGATAAAGTAAGTAGACCTATGTACAAAACTGTTGAGTATACTATTATGTAACTTTCCATATTTTTATTTCACTTCGTAAAATTTTAAAATAAAAATAACCATCAAAAATCATAAAAACATACTGAAAACTTTTTGAATTTTGACAGTGACGTGACATTACTTGAGGTGTTGCCAACTGTCTTATCAGGGCTCTACAGCGTGAGCGTATGTGTATTTTAATGACTCCAGTCCTCTATACGATGGCTCAGTGCTGGACCGGTATCGCGGGATCCCGGTATTGGAAGCCCTAGACCGGTCCATCCTTTTTTGGGCACATTTCAATACCGGTATTTATTTTAGTAATACCGGGATCCCGGTATTTTTAGTAACTAACAAATTATGCCAAATGCACGTAAATTACTCATCAAAAACGTTAAATTTCTGCATCATGATGGTCGCTACACGCGTAAATCTTGCTTTTTGCTCTCGTTTCTCTATTGGACACATTCTCTGTTTGGTGTTTTTACAATATTTGTATGAAAATGATAGTTTTTTCGATGATTACCTAGATAAAGATACGCTGTCAAAAGCATTCATTCAGGAGGGCCTGCCGCGAACCTTTTTTGACACATTTGTCTCACTTGTGAATTCGCACGTAAGTGTGACAGAGAAGCAACACGTCAAACGTTGTTGCAACAGGCCACAGACCCTCTGTAAACAAATCGCCTTGATGCATCTTTATCATAATATAACTTTTCAAAAAATTGATTAATGCATACGAACTAACGTACAAAGTAGCTACTATATGGTTTATTGTGCGTGTGCGCTAATGTGTTGAACTCTAGCGCAAAACTTTGCCGTAACATTCCCTATAATAACGAAATTGAGAAATCTGAAGTATCAAAATCAAGAAAATTACTTTTCTAATCCGTAAATTAAGTGTTCCTATTCCGCGAAGTGATCTTATTGATTTTGAGTATCATGGATTTCCGCAAAGTAATGTGTGATTCCATAGATTATTTCTTAATGTGATTTATAATAAAATAAACTATGTCGGACAATTTAGCTTTTTTGGCTAATTGTTTAATGATTTGGCGGATTTATTTTATTAGTGCTCTAACGCCTCTAGCGCCACGAAAAACAAAAATATCACTAAATTGTACCACAGATATTGATTACAATGTGTTTTAAAAAAAAATCATCTCATGTTCTAGTTTCAAAAGTCAATGATGAAACTGTACAGTGAGTATAATCGAGAAATGCTCTTAATGCTTGTTATTTAATAACGTGATACATCACGTTATTAAATAAACTGTGTTAAATCTACAGTACAATTACACCATTAACACTGACCATAACATGTATAATTAAGATTACCTACTGAACTATGAGGTTCTATTCCACACGAGCCTAAAGAGAACGATTTGGCAGAAAACGGTTTGGTTTGCTATGGCCGCGTCTTCTTGCGAAATGTCCGATCTGGTGGCGATATCTAACTTACGGAATCAACTGAGTAGAGATCTGGGGCTCTTTCCCGCTTGCTTTTATATTGCGTCCTCAGTGCCACTCATAACAAAAATAAAGAGCACGAGGCTTAGCCCTTTGAACTATGTAATTATATGTATACTTAAAAACAATAGAAGTTGAATCGACTTGGCCACATAAGTTTGTGAACCGTTTTGGGTTGAAATCGAAACTTATGAAGTTCGAAATGTATTCGATTTGACCCATCACTAAGTCGGATTGACAAGATTTCGCTGTAGTATTAACACGCATGAAAAGTAACAAACGAGATTTTGACTAAAATTGGTTATTTTAAGCAAATTACTTGGTTTTTATATTTTCCCGATTTCAATACCTTGTATTGTATTAAAATAGTATTGAAATCGCCAATACCGGAATGAATACCGGTATTGGTCAAGGTCCGGTATTTGGAAGCCCTATGGACCACGTAAATTTCATTTATTTTTTATAAGCAGAATATAAAATTATAACTTTAACCGATATAAACTTTAAACTTCCAAATACTTATTATTTATAAAAGAAAACGTATACATGCAAATAATGTGTAGCACCGTTGCTGACTCACATTTCTCTATCGGTCTTTCATTTTTCAAGACCGACACTGTGGCAATCGATCTATAGAGCCCCTTATACAAACAAACACGTGAAGTGCGAACCAGTTTTATATTTTTTTGACATGGCAATAATAAACAAAGCAAATGTCAATCTAAATTTGAAAAATATCAACAAACAACGGTCGTGCATGTGATCGTGATTCCGTTCGTGCGTATTTTAATTGTGTACTAAGGTTTTTATAATTCGTTAACGTATTAATATCATTGCATTGGCAAAATGCCACCAACAGACGCTGACGTTTTACAAAGTGTTAATACGAGTAAGCCTAAACCCAATCCGAAAAATGATCCAACGATGTTTCAAATATTTCAAAATGTGCAATACAACATTGTGCAGCACAAAAAGTATGCTAAGGAGTTGACAAAACTTTACAAAAAGGTATGTAAAACAATAATAATGTAACATTTTTTCATTTTTCGTAGGTGTAATGAATTACTTAAATCATTTAAGTGAGACTGTATTATAGTATCGTCGGGTGGTGCCATGATAATATTGTTTTGTTTATCATGGTAAAATTGGCTCCAAAATGTCAAATTTATATGATGACCTACATTAAATTAGCTTATATACTTAAAAATCAACATGTAACATTGTTCTAAAATAGTGATGCTCAAGTAAATAAGGCTAAATTTTGTACAAATCTCATCAAAGATAGACTTTTTCAGTACTTTGTCTGTAAAGTATGGTAAATTGCACAGGTCTTTACTTTGAGCCAATCAGTAAATGGTTATTAGCAAGAGTGATTAGATGTTCAACTTGTTAAGTTGCCGCAGGCCCAGGTTATTAAACCTTAACAATTTTATACACTTCTATTTCAGATGGATGAGCAAATGTTCAGAGAGAGTTTCAAGAATGCTTTAATGTATTTATTTACCTTCGGAGACACCAGCCCTAATGTGGACCGAGTTATCAAGTTTGTGGCCACTTTCTGCACAACCTTGGATGATGAGGAGGAGTTCTTGTTGTTTATCATCAATATTATATTTGATGTAAGTATGAGTTTTGTGTGCTTCTTTAAGATTTCTATGATAATCTTCCAAAAATTATCCCTTATTCTGAAAACATAATATGACTTCTTTCATGTGCTGGTGCTGATCCTTTACTTTTTGCTTATATTTGTTAATTTATAAAATAAACCTATTTTTCAGTGTCAATGTGTGTCTGGTCAGTCTGTGCGCTACCGTGCCAGTCAGTTGTTGGAAGCTGTGCTGTCAGCACTCGGTGAAGATGCCTCGCTGACGAGGATCTCTGCACCAAGTTACTCCAGTCACAGGTAAATTAGATCTAATAATTATTGATGTATAGATATTATTATTGTTTTCATTATATTTTTTCATTATTTAGTGTCCAGTAACACTTCAAAAGATTCTAAAACTTTTTTTCTAAAATAGGTAAATTTAATGTTGTATGAATCACAAAGCCCTTTCAATCGTACTAGGAGAAAAAAAGTGTCCCAAATTTATTTTTTCCACTTTGTTGCCATTTTTCAAACACTTTGCGGTACAGCAGCGTTACAAAGTGGAAAGTTTGCAAAATAATAGAAAATTGTCCCAAAAAGCATTTTGTCCTAGATCAAAAGGGCTTGTGATTCTGAGTAGGAAAAACATAAAATTTAATTTGCTGATTGTGATTGCATTTTCGAGCTAAGTTCTATAAGTAGCCTAGTCACTCTTCTTCTGGTCATATTTGTCGGAAAACAGATAGTCTTATGCTGTTACCACCACATTGCCTGACCGTTTTATCACCCACCAGTACCCAAAGATATTGCTATAAAATTCTCTTAGCAAGATACTAAGGTTTTAATTTTAATGTCTTTGAATAAGTCACGTTATCATGATCATAGCGCTAACACTCTGTGTGGACCGAGTTGTTGTTTAAAATCAATTTAAAATTAACTTACAGATGCAAAGACTGCAAGACACCCGCGGCGCCGTGCGCTGCCGAGCGGCGCTCGCGTTACAGCGTCTACAGGATCCGATGGATCCAGATGACGAGGTCACAAGGGCTTACCGATTCCACATGAGCTGCGATCCTAGCGCGTCAGTCAGAAGGTAGGTCACATGCAAATCCCAAATACCAAGGACTAGTTCCAGTCCATATTGCTAATGCAGTGGTCTTAGTCTGCTCCCCGGCGGGTTCACAGTCCAGGCAAAGCGAGCCACGTCCATGTCGCGAGGCAATGTCTTGCACAGCAAATGGCTAATGCAGAATTGCAGATGTGCCTCAGCTGAGCTCGTGCTTTGCTCTGTGTGGAGTCACCTAATTGATATTCTTGATAATAACACAAGCCTTTTTGAGCTTACCGTGGGGCTCAGTCAATCTGTGTAAGAATGTCCTATAATATTTATTTAATTACTTTATTGCACACTACAAAACATAAGATACAGTAAGATCCAATGAAATTAACAAACTAAGGTGACAACAGGCGGGCTTATCGCTGAGCAGCGATCTCTACCAGCCAACCTTCAAATAGTGAAACAGTGATTCTTCTTCTTTGTTGTATCCTCAAGGCTGAGGGTCGTGACGAATGTGGACACTCTTCACCAGCTGTCTCCACGCCACTCGACCCTGGGCACAGTCACAGTCACAGACGTTATTCTGTCTGCCCAACGTGTACCCATGCTTCCACTTCTTCGCTTCCTTGCCATGTGTCACGTGATTGTGAGCTTCTCTGGACTATCTGGTGGTTGATATTGTTATTATTAGTTATTGTTAACTGCTTGTTGCTACACATACATTATGCATGAGTAAAACAGTAATTATTTTATCATGCTTCTGTTTCCAGAGCCATAGTGTCGCAAATAGCGAAATGTACCCGCAACGTTCCCTACGTGCTGGAGCGTTTGTGCGACGTGGACGAGGCAGTCCGCCGCGCAGCGTTCATGTACATCGCCAACATTAATGTCACTCAACTCCGGGTACGGCAGAGGGTACTCGCACTCAAGGTGAGTGAAATCTAGTGACATGTTTAACGTGCTTGAGCGTTTGTGCGACGTGGACGAGGCAGTGCGCCGCGCAACGTTCATGTACATCGCCAACATTAATGTCACTCAACTCTGGGTACGGCAGAGGGTACTCACACTCAAGGTGAATGAAATGTAGTAACATGCCTAACGTGCTTGAGCGTTTGTGCGACGTGGACGAGGCAGTCCGCCGCGCAGCGTTCATGTACATCGCCAACATTAATGTCACTCAACTCCGGGTACGGCAGAGGGTACTCGCACTCAAGGTGAGTGAAATCTAGTGACATGTTTAACGTGCTTGAGCGTTTGTGCGACGTGGACGAGGCAGTGCGCCGCGCAGCGTTCATGTACATCGCCAACATTAATGTCACTCAACTCCGGGTACGGCAGAGAGTACTCACACTCAAGGTATGTACCTCATAAATATATCTTTTTACAAAACCTATAAGCTACATCGAATTTAGCTGAATTTTACTGTAAAGTTGTCCTATGTGGGTCGCGTTTGATAATCGGACGAAGCAGTCTGTGAAGGCTTTCTACAAGATGATACCATTATAAAATATTGTCAAGATCACAGGAAAGTGTTGAGAGGGATATCAGACATCTGTTTGAATATTCTTTTGAGAGACCTAGGAATGGCTGTTGGTTTAAATGATGATGATAAATAATTAAGCAGTTTCATAACAAGCACCAAACTTTCACGGATGTCAATCTGATTTGGTTCTTAATCTATAAAAAGCCTTTTTCCTTGACTAGGTTGGTCTCTCCGAGCGAAGCACCCGCGTCCGCCGCGTAGTGGAAGAAATCCTCATCCCAGGCTGGCTGAGCACCTTTAAAGGCAATATCGTCGATCTACTGAAAGCTATACGATTGGACAACACTCAGGATGCTAAGGATTCTCAGTATGTTGCTGGGAAACTGTTGGAGTCTTTGTTCAAGTAAGATTTTGCATTTCTATAATCCATACTAATATTATAAACGCTGGATGCGGGTGGCGCAGGACAGGTCATTGTGGCAATCTTTGGGGGAGGCCTATGTCCAGCAGTGGACGTCTTTCGGCTGATATGATGATGATGATGATGATGAATATTATAAATGGGAAAGTGTGTGTGTGTGTCTGTTTGTTGGCTATCTTTCACGGCAAAACGGAGCGACGAATTGACGCGATTTTGTATGTGGAGATAGTTGAAGGGATGGAGAGTGACACAGGCTACTTTTTGTTTCTTTCTAACCCTCCACTTCCCTAAAATGGGGGGTGGAAGTTGGTATGGAGGATTCCGCAATTTTCGAATTTAACGCGAGCGAAGCTGCGGGCAAAAGCTAGTTTTATTATAAGGACACGACACGACACGGGCTTTTTACCACCCCATTTCGTTCCGTGGCTGTGCCGTGAGCAATGCGCTGGCATCCTGTCAAAGCTATGTCACAATTTTCTTTCAAACCTTTAATTTCTAAGAGAGCCACTGAAACGAGGAGTTTTATGTGCTCTACCTACCCTTCTTAGGAATACAGGCGTATGAATGACCTTGTGTTATTATCAGATGATTTCAATAGAATATAAAATCATCCTCTCTGATTGACTGAGCATGTTCAATGGCTTATTTCACCGTCCCCATTCTACCATCGGACTCTTAGACGCACGGCCGATTTCCATCCTTACTTGGTAGATATTCCGCGAATTCGCACGAAGCGCTTTGCTTCTTCTTTTCTTATGCACACTGCCAAGGAGTGGAATTCCTTGCCGGCGGCTATATTTCCGGGCTCATATAACCCGGCAACCTTCAAATCAAGGGTGAACAGGCATCTTCTGGGCGAGCTTTGCCTTTGGCTAGTCTGTGGCCAAGAGTAAGCCCATTTATAATAATAATATTAAAATGGAAAAAGTCATAGACTAACTAAACTTAATGTATATTTTCAGACGTCTCCCAATCTCCGAGCTCCTCCTATGGCTACCAACAGAGAAATCCCTCCGCCTTATAGCCGCAGAGAAGCTGAATAAGGAAACAGCGTGGTACTGGAGACATTTGGCCGAGCATCTGCAGAAAATTGACGATGATGAGACTTTGGAGATGGTGCTACCAGATCTTGTTGTGTTGATCGGGTACATCAGAGCGTAAGTATACGTTACAAGTCACTTTTTTATGAGTCAGTAAACTAACAGAAGAGACGCTGAAAATCGGTTATCGTCACCCATGGACATAAGGAACATCGTTGGAGCCACTTATGTTATCTCTCTAGAGAACCATAAAAATTCGATTCTTTTTACTCTTGTTCCAAGCTGTTATGGCTATTTACGATGGAATTTCTCCGCCTAACGGCTCAGCCACGACATTGGTCTAAGCGCGACAGCGGTGAGCGGCGGCCATACACTGGAGCGAGACACAGCGATGGGACTTTTCATTCGCACGTGTGGCTGCCGCTCATCGCTGACGCGCTTAGACCAATGTCGTGGCTGGGCCGTAACACCCGAGGTGAAGTTAAAACAGGAATTAGTAAAATTTGCAGAAAATTGACGATTATGAGACTTACATTGCATATGCTATGTATATATAAATCATACCTTATCATCCCATTTGTTCTCATTACTGTGTGCGACTTTTTCGTTATTTATAATCATTAAAAACTTACAGTATCGTGGAGTCTCCGTATCCCTCTGAAGCAGATGACCCTGTAAGCTTCAGCACACGTCAATATGTTCTACACGAACTTGGCTGCATGCTGCGCGTCTATGATACAGACCCACCAGGCCGTGCTGCGCTACAGAACCTTATAACCGACGTGCTCACAGGTAAACTTTCCTTGACTTTGTATTTTTATTGATATCGTAGTATACAGAATTCTGTGTAGTCTCTCTAGCAATCGGAACCAGATGAACCCGTGAGCTATAGTACGCGCAAGTGTGTGTTACACCAACTTGGCTGCATGCTTCGAGTGTATGACACGGACCCGCCGGCCGCGCCGCGCTACAGAACCTTATACACCGTGTTTCACTTAACACTAAAAACCTGAAAACAGTTTGTTCAGAATCGAGAGTAGAATCGATTGAGCTATATCTTGATGGGGGTAATATTTTTATTTAAATTAGTATTATTAGTTATTTTTTATGTGCTGTGTTCTATTGTATTCGTAATACAACATTGTGTATATCGCATTGATAGAGGTTGTTTACCTTTTTCAGTATTTGGGGGTATTAATACTGGCTGGTTACTTGGACGATTATTTTTTCCGCTACGAGTTTGACGTTGTTTGTCAGTTTAATCTTAATGTTTATCATAAGTCATAACAAATTGAACTCGTGCCTAATTACAACCTTGTCACTTTGAATATTGGGTTTAAATTTGCTTACTGCGATTACTTGTCCAATTTGAAGTTTACTATGACAAAGCTTTAAAGTGTTTTACAGTGACATCTTAGCTGTCCATTGGTAAACCTTATGTCGTTGCAGTAACGTACACAAATAAATAGTATTATGGTTTATGATGGTAGTTAACAATTATTTTATTGAGTGTAGAGCTAAAAGTCAAGTAGAGCTGTACAGAAAATTAAAAATTCAATTAAAAAAAAAGTAACCATCAGATTAAAAGATGAATACTCTAGTTGAGTTTAAAAAAATAAAAACCAGTTGGGGTGTCTGAGGTTTTGAGTGATACCGGAAACACGTTGTATAACTGACGTACTCACTGGTAATCTCGCTGCCTTGTAGATGTAGATGTAGTGTAGGGACGCCTGGCCGGAAACAGGCGGGCTGTCGATCACATGATGTGTTCATTCAGCCCAGTTCCCTGGAGTTGGAGCTGCAGGTTACTGTCCCGGCTGCCCTCCGACACTTCTCTCCTCAAATCTTTCTTGTTTTCCTGCAGAACAGAAGGACATCTTTAAGTTCTACAGTCTTGAGTTCATTTTCTCTCAAACTGTCTCTACCGAATGTACATATATATCTCGCTACTTTATTAGTGATATTAATTTTAAGACAGGGGTGGACAGTGTTAAGAAGGCCTGCCTGGGATTAACACAGGCGCCTACTATTATTAGGACTGCAGTGCGAAATGGAGAGCTTTGGTGCACAAAATAACGACCTAATGTGGTCGCGACCCCACAGCCATAAGGAATAAAGAGAATTTTAAGCATCCCTGATGCTCGTATGTAATTTTAGATTAGAACTTGAATAAGAAACTATTCGTCGGCGCAAATGCGCATGAATTTAGACCGATTTCTGTAAGAGAAAAAAGTGCCACGCTAAAAAATACTTATGACTTTAACACATCGATAAACTTTCGACGTGTCGTTATGAATGATAAGATTGAGTTCAGTGTATGACAAAATTATATAACAAGGTTTGAAAATGGTCAGTTAACACTTAAGTGTATCGTTGATGGCACTTATTTGTCTTGAAGCCACTAATTACTAACATTTCTTTTCACAGGTGACTATGGACACCTCAGTGCAGACGTTATCCGACCCTTAGTATCAGCGCTAGAGCTAGTGTTCCCTGAGCTATCTCCGCGTATGGAGGTGGTCTGCGGCGTGATCTCCGCGCTCCGCGACCCGCCCGAGCCTGAAGCGCCGCCGCCGCCGCCGCCGCCGCAGGCAGACACGCAGCAGATCAAGATGAAGGTACAGAATACCATCCAATTTGTCTATACTTTATCAATCTCTTTAATCGAGGCTGGTTTGTCGTTCGAGAGACACTTGACAGATGACGGGTACTGTGCAGACGTCATCCGTACCCTAGTATCAGCGCTTGAGCTAGTGTTCCCTGAACTGTCTCCGCGTATGGAGGTAGTGTGCGGCGTCATCTCGGCGCTCCGTGACCCGCCCGAGTCTGAGGCGCCGCCGCAGGCAGACACGCAGCAGATCAAGATGAAGGTACAGTTTGCAGGTGCTATACTCTCTACAGATGTCGCTTACAGTAGATCGTTAGCCGACGTGTCGATATATAGCCGAGGCAGGATGCTCGTTCCTCGGCCGAGGCACTGACCGTTTGCCTTGCGAGGGCATTGCGTCAGGCTTGCGTCACTCGCGGTCGCGCGGTAAGTACCTACACGCTAGCCGTTCATTCGAATGAACAAGCGGCCGAGGGGCGCCCGCCTGTATAGTCGCGTGGCACGTACCTACTATTCTTCTGAGTTTTACGTAGTAACTTATTAGTATTAGTTAAATAAAGCGTAGGTATTTGTCGTTTTGCTGACATGACAAATTATTAATAATCGATTACGTCGCGCCACCGCTCTATACGGATCCACACAGCCACATTCAAACCACTATATATACTGAATATGAAGCAACTCTGAGTGTTTAAATTTTAAACTGGTTTATTTGTCAGACACATTACTTTTTTCTAAGATAGGTATAATTAATAATCAAACGAACTTACCTGTGAAGTTTGATTACAATTATACGAGTATCCAAATCCGAGACAACAAATATTATTTACTATGCAGCACACGGAATCGTACCGTCCAAAGTCACACATTTCAGAGATATAAAATTTAAAAAACAAGTTCTCGCCATGCATACCTACTACCTTCAACATAGCCCAGCGCCCTGCGGCGTAAACCCATCATTATTTTAGAGTAGATCTTTTTGTGTCGTGAAACCATTTTATTGTTATTTTCGGGGTTGGGGGGCGGGACTTTGTTGTCTCGGATTTGGATACTCGTATAATTGTAATAGTGGAGTAAAAGTAAGGTACCCTGGACATAATTCAATAACTCGTCCTTTTTGATATTTTATTGGGTATTATTATTAAGCATCAAATAGTAATTATGTACATAGATAAAAAAAAATACGATCGTATTCGTATCTTATAAAAATCATGAGATAAAGTACATTATCCCACTTTTCGCTAACAGCAAAATAGTTAACCGAAAACTTTGTTAGATTAACTTTGTGGTGCACTCAGATGCGATCAGTTATTAGCGATATTACACAGAAAATAAATCTGATTGTGTACTTTTTTTTACCGTTTTCATTTAATGTGAATATCTAGGTAGGTAAAAATGGTGACCATGATATATATATCAATTTGCATTGTATTAAGTATATATAGACATTTAACACCGATCTTAAAAATATATTTTTAACGCTTAAATAAACATGAATTTCTCAGTAGGTATAAATTGTAACTGAGATTTTTTTGCTTAAGACCAGGTTTTTGTGTACTATAATCATGATTTTATCAAAATTAATACTGTGAAGGTCGCGCTTAAGAAACTGTAAATGTCAGTAATTTAAAAGGGTGCAAAGTTGTCGTAGAGCGGCTGTCGCGGGGCGGGGGAGCGCGCGGGGCGCGGGCCTGGGAGAGCGCGCCGCGCACCGGCCGCGTCACCGCGGCGGATCGGTTAATAGGTTAGGGACGTAAGGTACCGGCCACACCAGAGCGTCGCGTGTCTCGGGGCGCGCAACGGACGTCCGCGCCACGCCACCTGAGTGTAATTCAAAAATCGTCTCCTCAGTACATTTTGTATAGGAAGGACGTAAGACGCGCCCCAGGCGGCGTGGCGGCGGCGTGGCACGCGCCGCGCCGCCTGGGGGCGCGTCTTACGTCTAAAATAAACACAACGGACGTGGCGTGGCGCGGGCGTGGCGAGGACGAGGCGCGGACGGGGCGCGGACGCAATCTAAATTACACACAAGAGGTGAAAACACGGCTCGATGCGTCATTATTAGGGCTTCCAAATACCGGACCTTAACCAATACCGGTATTCATTCCGGTATTGGCGATTTCAATACCGGGATCCCGGGATCCCGGTATTGAAATCGCGAACATATAAATACCAAGTAATTTGCTTAAAATAACAAATTTTATTCAAAATCTCGTTTGTTACTTTTCATGCATGTTATACTACAGCGAAATCTTGCCAATCCGACTTAGTGATATGTCAAATCGAATACATTTCGAACTTCATAAGTTTCGATTTCAACTCAAAACGTTTCGCAAACTTATGTTGCCAAGTCGGTTCAACTTCTATTGTTTTTAAGTATACATAGTTCAAAGGGCTACGCCCCGTTATCTTTATTTTTGTTATGAGAGGGACTGCACGAGGACGCAGTATAAAAGCAAGCGGGAAAGAGTGCCAGATCTCTACTCAGGTGATTCTGTAAGTTAAATATCGCCGCCAGATCGGACATTTCGCAAGAAGACGCGGTCATAGCAAACCATGTTTTCTGCCACATCGATCTCTTTAGGCTCGTGCGGAATAGAACCTTGTAGTTCAGTAGGTAATCTTTTACATTGTATAGTTAGTGTTATTGAATGGTGTCATTGTACTGTAGATTTAACTATAATATCACTTTATTCAATAACAAGCATTAAGAGCATTTCTCGATTATACACACTCTAAGTTTCATCATTGACTTTTGAAACTAGAACATGAGATGATTTTTTTGGAAACACATTGTAATCAATATCTGTGGTACAATTTAGTGGTATGTTTGTCTTTCGTAGCGCTAGAGGCGCTAAAGCACTAGTAAAATAAATCCGCCAAATCATTGAACAATTAGCCAAAAAAGCTAAATTGTCCGACACAGATTATTTTATTATAAATCACATTAAGAAACAATCTATGGAATCACACATTACTTTGCGGAAATCCATGATAATCAAAACCAAGAAGATTACTTCGCGGAATAGGAACACTTAATTTACGGATTAGAAAAGTAATTTTCTTGATTTTGACAATTCAGATTTCCCAATTTCGTTACTATAGGGAATGTTGCGGCAAAGTTTTGCGTTAGAGTTCAACACATTAACGCACACGCACAATAAACCATTGAGTAGCTACGTTATACGTTAGTTCGTATGCATTAACCAATTTTTTTGAAAAGTTATATCTATGATATAGATACAGCAAGGCGATTTGTTTACAGAGGGTCTGTGGCCTGTTGCAACTACGTTTGACGTGTTGCTTCTCTGTCACACTTACGTGCAAATTCACAAGTGCGACAAATGTGTCAAATAAGGTTCGTGGCAGGCCCTCCTCAATGAATGCTTTTGATATGTATCTTTAATTCTTTATCTAGGTAATCATCGAAAAAACCATCATTTTCATACAAATATTGTAAAAACACCAAACAGAAAATGTGTAAAATCGAGAAACGAGAGCAAGAAGCAAGATTTACGCGTGTAGCCACCATCATGATGCAGAAATTTAACGTTTTTGATGAGTAATTTACGTTTATTTGCCATAATTTGTTAGTTACTAAAAATACCGGGATCCCGGTATTACTAAATTAAATACCGGTATTGAAATGTTCCCAAAAACAGGTGGGATCCCGGGATCCCGAGATACCGGGATCCCGGTATTGGAAGCCCTAGTCATTATACAGGCTGATTTCGTTGCGGAAACGTCTTCCTCGTCCGATGATGAAGATGCGTTTGCCTTGCTGCAAATTCTCAATATGCAGAGGCACAGGAGATATTGGGTTCACCCTATGCGAAAATTATCCGAACATTACAGATATTTCGAAACCATGGAAAAGTTGCATGAATATCCGGATCTTTTTCGTACAGTTTATAAAATGGCAAATAAAAATGCAAATAATAAACCTTTGAATTCAGATTTCTTATCCCTCATGCCTGTTTGGTGTTTGCCCCACCCAACCATACCCAGGCTGGCCCCGACTCCAAAAATAATTGATTTGTTTATAATTTGGATGTTTAGATTATTGCATACGATAAGAAATCTGAATTCAAAGGTTTATTATTTTTTGCGTTTTAGTTTCTCCGTGTTTTGTAACGCGCTTATTTTTGAAGGCGGTTTTATATTAAAGAAAAATTTATTTATTTATTGATTTTAGTGGTTCCTATTGATATTGATATTATATACGTACAGTAGTGAAAGAATTATCCTTTAACTCCTAACCATTGAGGAGTTGACCTTCCATCATCAGCTCAGCGACATTAAAATTTTTACCATCAATCGTAAATATTGGTGTACCTATTAAAAATACACTAAAAACATTACATGTGCCTATAACATTTGAAGAGTTCCCTCGATTTCTCCAAGATCCCATCATCAGACCCCGACTTGGTGCCAATAGGACCATCTCGGGGTTATACCCGTTCGATTAAAAAAAATAATTTGAAAATCGGTCCACGATTCTCGGAGATATCGAGTAACATACATACAAAAAAAACCGGCCAAGAGCGTGTCGGTCCACGCTCAGTGTAGGGTTCCGTAGTTTTCCGTATTTTTCTCAAAACAATTTTCCTAGAAAGTCTTTATAAAGTTCTACTTTTTTGATCTTTTTTCATATTTTTTTAAACATAAGGTTCAAAATATAGAGGGGGGGGGACGCACTTTTTTTCCTTTAGGAGCGATTATTTCCGAAAATATTAATATGATCAAAAACCGGCCAAGAGCGTGTCGGGCCACGCTCAGTGTAGGGTTCCGTAGTTTTCAGTATTTTTCTCAAAAACTACTGAACCTATCAAGTTCAAAACAATTTTCCTAGAAAGTCTTTATAAAGTTCTACTTTTGTGATTTTTTTCATATTTTTTAAACATATGGTTCAAAAGTTAGAGGGGGGGGGGACGCACTTTTTTTTTCTTTAGGAGCGATTATTTCCGAAAATATTAATATTATCAAAAAACGATCTTAGTAAACCCTTATTCATTTTTAAATACCTATCCAACAATATATCACATGTTGGGGTTAGAATGAAAAAAATATCAGCCCCCACTTTACATGTAGGGGGGGTACCCTAATAAAACATTTTTTTCAATTTTTTATTTTTGCAGTTTGTTGGCGTGATTGATATACATATTGGTACCAAATTTCAGCTTTCTAGTGCTAACGGTTACTGAGATTATCCGCGGACGGACGGACGGACGGACGGACGGACAGACAGACATGGCGAAACTATAAGGGTTCCTAGTTGACTACGGAACCCTAAAAACGATCTTAGTAAAAGTAAACCCTTATTCATTTTTAAATACCTATCCAACAATATATCATACGTTGGGGTTGGAATGAAAAAAAAAATCAGCCCCCACTTTACATGTAGGGGGGTACCCTAATAAAACATTTTTTTCCATTTTTTATTTTTGCACTTTGTTGGCGTGATTGATACATTGGTACCAAATTTCAGCTTTCTAGTGCTTACGGTTACTGAGATTATCCGCGGACGGACGGACAGACAGACAGACAGGGGGAAACTATAAGGATTCCTAGTTGACTACGGAACCCTAAAAAACATTCAGTCGAATTGAGAACCTCCTACTTTTTTTGAAGTCGGTTAAAAAAACAACCTTTATTGCCGGCCGGCAAACGGCTAACCGATTGAAACAGAAACATAAATGAAAAGAGAGGGCGAACGGCGACACCTGCGTGTCGGCGATTTCAAAGGTAAGCGCACGTGCACCCGATCTCGCTACCTACGCCCAGGTGCGGGCGCGGCTTTCGACCTTCGCGCCGTGCAATAGAATTTAATGTCGGCTGCTCGTGTGCGGTCTGTTTGTTTTATAGAGTGGCGGCATTTTCAACATCAAAGGGTGAGCCTATTTTGTGCAAAATTCTGTTATATCAATAACTTCTCATGTCACTAGATTATCGACTTTGAAATGTCGAGTATATTTATAGTATCATCACTTTATTTCAGTGTACGAATTTCGTATGAGTTAAAAATCATTGTTCTAGCTTCATAAACCAGGGAGGAAATAATGGAGAGCGTTTATATGTCTTGTTTTGCCTTAATTCAATATCATCACATATTTTTGTTGCTGATAAAATAATACATCCTATATATCAAGGCCTTGTAGCTCGGCGAAAGAATCGTGATCGCGGAGTGCGCCGGCACTGATTATAATTATTTTGTCCAGTTATTATAATAACCTATACAAAAAGTACCGATAGAATAGGTATTCTAATCTATATATATCTGCATAGAACTATTTAAAACAAACCACAAAAGTTCATAGTTGATCGTTATTGGTACAGTCAGCAACTCAGCTGTGAATACAGATAAAGTGCCAAATATATGTATACACACACCTTAATGTACCAAGTACCAACACTTGTACAGGAAATAAAATACTCTATACATATTTTTGGCACTTTGTCTTGCCAGCTGTGTTGTTGACTGTACACGATCTAAAAAGGAGCCGAACGGTTATTATAATTACGCGGTGACTTGCGTAGTCGGCGGCCGCGCGATACATAGTGCTGTCTCTGTTCAGGCCCCGTAGCCGAATGCCATTTCTCTGTTGCGCCAATACGCAAGAGCGATAGAGATAGATATCTACTATAGCGTTTCGTTTCGTGAGCGTTTGTGCCATTCGGCTACGCACCCTGTTCTCACTACCACGAATTTGAAGAACAATATTGCTGTCTCTCTCAATCTTTAGGCGTCATTCATATATTACGTCATACTAAATGTGATAATCCATGTTAAAGGATTAAAAAAGCGTGACATTGGGGGGTCCAAATAGTAGTCCATAAACCACGTCTTTGACCAACGTGAGTGATATCTCTGTCACTCTTTACGTCTTTACTAACAGAAATTTAAATAACAATAGTGCTATCTCTGTCACTCTTTACTAACAGAAATTTAAATAACAAAAATGCTATCTCTGTCACTCTTTACTACCAGGAACTTAAATTATTATAGTGCTATCTCTATTCTCTGTCACTCTTTACTATCAGGAACTTAAATTGTTATAGTGCTATCTCTGTCACTCTTTACTACCAGGACCTTAAATTATTATAGTGCTATCTCTGTCACTCTTTACTGTGTGCGGGAAGTGCACATACCACGAGTTTGACTAACATGAGTGCTATCTCTATCACTCTTTACTACCAGGAACTTTAATTATGATAGTGCTATCTCTGTCACTCTTTACTACCAGGAACATAAATTTTATTATTACAGTGCTATCTCTGTCACTCTTTACTGTGTGCGGGAAGTGCACATACCACGAGTTTGACTAACATGAGTGCTATCTCTGTCACTCTTTACTACCAGGAACTTAAATGATTATAGTGCTATCTCTGTCACTCTTTACTTTAAATATTTTTTTCGGTTTCGGTTTTGGTCTTGGTTTCGGTGTCGGTTTTGGTGTAGGTTTCGGTGTCGGTTTCGGTTTCGATTTCGGTTTTCGTTTCCATTCCCGTTTCGGTTTCCGTTTTCGTTTTCAGTTTTGTTTTTGTTTAAACTAACAGAACTAAAACTAAAACCAAAACCAAAACCAAACCAGAAACGGGAAACCGAACACGGGAAACCGGATATCGGATACCGTATATCGGATACTGGTTACCGGTTACTGTCTACCGTTTACCGGATACCGGTTACCGTCTACCGGTTACCGGATACCGGTCACCGTTTACCGGATACCGGTTAACGGTCATTGGTTACTGGTTACCGGTTACCGGTCACCGAATACCGGAGACCTGTCACCGGTTACCGGTTAACGGTTACCGGATACCGGTTACCGGATACCGGTTACCGGATACCGGTTACCGGATACCGATTACCGGATACCGGTTACCGGTTACCGGATACCAGTTACCGGATACCGGTTACCGGATACCGGATACCGGTTACCGGATACCGGTTACCGAATACCGGAACCCGGTTACCGGATACCGGATACAGGATACAGGATACCGGATACCGGTTACCGGTTACCGGGTACCAGATACCAGAAACCAGGTTTTGATTTCTGGTTTCTCATGTTACAACGTGTATATGTAGATTAGTCGATACCAAGTCGGACACTTCCGATTAGGCGATTTCGGCTCGCATTGTTACGCAGCATTCGAGTGTTGAGTTTCTCATACATGAGGCCCCCTAATAAAATTTGTACCACTCATATTATTGATTTGACTCTCGCAACACAAACACCTCATGCCCACATACACCGGTCAAATCTTACATGAAAATCGGCTAAAAAAACAAAGTGTGATGTAAAGCTGGATTTTTGGTATGTTATTTGGAGTCCTTGGGGGAATGTAAGACTATATTTTGCAAGCAAAAAAAAAGTGTGCTAACTTCGTAATTTAATAAAAAAAGTAAAAAAATCGGACTTTTTTTGGTTTTTATTTTTTTATTAAAAAACTATGCGTTTTTGGTCAAAAGTTGCTTTGTAATGTTGAAAGCGCATTAAATTTCAAACAGTTTGACATCTTTTTTATCAATGTCCGTCAAATAGTTTTTGAGATATGAAGCGTCAAAAAAGGTTAATTTTTGACGCATTTATAAAATGTAGCGTTTTGCCAATATTTTTAGACAAATATCTGCAAAATACTTCATGATATGATATATATTGCAATATAACATTGTATAAAATTTATTTTGCTTTAGTTTTAGTACAAATAAAGGTCAGTAAGACGAATAGTTACTTTGGTAAACAAAAAAAAATCTATAAATAGAGAAGCCAAGAGTCTGGTAGATTGGTTAAAGTAAAATAGTTTACGCTAAAAGTTTGAGGTTGAAAGTGCTATCTATTCGATCTTACTTTCTTTGATATCCGTTTATCTGAAAAAATTGTCTAAGCTAACTTTGCATCGATTTGACTATTACTAATGAAGAAATAAAATACAATAAAATTTTGAAGTTTAGTAAATTAGAAAAATAAAACAGAATTAGTTAGATTTTACTTTTTCCTTTTTGAGGGTCCTGGTCCACTTGAGTTGTATTTGACCACCAATTGCTGTGGAATAAACTACGGGAACGGAAAGCACCCACGCCAATTATTAAGATACTGGAGAAGTGGTATTCCCAGCAGAAGAACGTAGTAAGATGGAAGTCAACTCTGTCCACAGCCAGCGGGCTAAACTGTGGCGTGAGACAAGGAGGCAGTATGTCTCCGGCTCTCTTCAGCGTGTACATGGATGGGCTGTCGCAGGCTTTGACCAGTACCGAGGTTGGCTGCTCCATCAATGGGCAAATGATAGATCACATCGCATAAGCAGACGATATGGTCCTACTAGCACCATCTGTGGGAGCTATGCGTAAGTTACTTGCAGAATGCGAGAGATACGCCAGCCAGCATAACATGAGATACAATCCGGACAAGTCTGAATTTATGCTCATGGAGGCAGCACATATGCCCACACATGTACCACCTGTTGGAGGGTTAAATTAAATGGAGGGTTAACCCGAGTTAACCCTCCATTTTCGTCGGTGCAAGTGGCCCTAAGTAATACTTGAACAGCCCCCAAATAATAATAATTCGTTCTCTGCTACGCCTCCTGTAAATATATGTAAACTATCCCATTTGGCCATTACCTTTAAGACCAAAAGAGTGCCAGTTATTTCAAAAATAATCGGTGGATGGTAATTTACCATCCACCGATTATTTCTGATCCAGTTATACAAGACTTATGATATAATCCTATTTTATGAAATAACTGGCACTCCTTTGGTCTTAAATGAAAGCTAGTGAAATTTTCTACATTTTTATTTTACAATTTATGTAATAGCCTGAGTTGTTTTGCTGATATCTGTCTCAAAATATTAGCAAAACGAATATTTTCATAGAAAGGGGAAAAATGCTCTTTTTTTGACGCTTCATATCTCAAAAAATATTTGACGGACATTGATAAAAAAGATGTCAAACTGTTTGGAATTTAATGGGCTTTCAATATTACAAAGCAACATTCGACCATAAATGCATAGTTTTTTAATAAAACGGCAAAAACCAAAAAAAGTCTGATTTTTTTACTTTTTTTTTTAAATTACGAAGTTAGCACACCATTTTTTTGCTTGCAAAATATAGTCCTACATTCCCCCAAGGACCCCAAATAACATACTAAAAATGCAGCTTTACATCACACTTTGTTTTTTTATTTCTCTTTTTGACCAGTGTAACACAAATACACACAAAATAAAATCATTCACAAACTTCAAATCATTCAAAAACTCAACAGTCACACGCGCTCCTCGCGGTCCTCTAAGAACTCCCTCGCGAGAGTCGACACTTCAAAATGAAGCGACATCGCATCGGCTCATCGTCCACAAATCCGAAAAGATCCACCGATAAATTTGTACCGGAAAGACCTCACCGCGACAATGTCACATTACCCAAATTACTTCAAAAATCCTCTGAAAGTGAAACAGTTCATTAGGTTTACCGTAAGAGTGAGTGAGACAGACACGCACTGTGCTTCAAATTTGCCTCGCCAAAATACGTTACACACGACTCGAAAGAATACAGTCTTAAGCGCCGCAAGCTTTCATACATATTACGTTGTAGTGATCCAAGCATCTCGTCAAGCTCGATAGGTACTATTATTGAGCTAACGACTTGACCAGTTTAACGTGACCTATCGGACTAATTGATTTGTATGACTTTTGTCACTTGTAATAAGGGAGCTCTCTTATACTGGACGGTGAAATATTTGTTATCGAAGCGTTTTGAAAACGCGGTGCCCTTGATATCGCCGAGCGAAACACGTGTTGACGACTCGCCGCCCGTTCCCGCTACTACTATACTAGCTATACCTACTTTGTGCACGACCTTATTCTGCAGGTAATAACGTTCATATTAAAGCGCAAGTAAGAAAAATATCAATTAAGTAATGAATCTTACATATTTGTTGTTTAATTGATTTCGTATAGTACTAAGAATATATTAACGGCAAAATTTACCATCTTTCAATTTAGTTAGGTATTTTTCCTTTCCTAAAATTATCAATATTTAAGATTTTGAACAAGCGCCAAAAGTATTGGTATAAGTTTTAATAATTTATCAACACACGTAATATTATATTCATAATAAATTGCAGGATTACGGTTAACAATATTTTCTAGTGAAATACGCCTGAAAATGTGTAACTTACTAAACCTTCTTTATAAATGATAGTTCTGTATGAATTATTTATAAAAATTAGGTGTTTTTATATGAAATGCAGGTGTCACAACATAATACAAGCACTTTTTCCGGATTACATTTAATACTTTAGTTATAAAATCAAAAAATATTCAAAGTTCGTTTTTATTTTTTTTTAAATTGAATCAGAACCCTAATTTGATTAATAATTTGTATTTTAACTATCACTAATGATACTTTATACGACAGAAAAAGAAAATTACGGTTATCGAATTATGTCCAGGTCAAGCTATTTTTCCTGGTCTATAATCAAACTTCACAGGTAAGTTCGTTTGATTATTAATTATACTTCCTATCCAAATCCGAGACAACAAATATTATTTACTATGCAGATGTTCAGAGCCTTGCATGTCAATACAAATACTGCATGCGAAAATAAAATAAAGTAAGAACATCAAAATATGATATAGTGTTAAGTTTCGTATGAGTACCTACTTAATGGTATTAAGTATCTGATGATGTGACGTCATGATGACGTCATTAAGCAAATTAAAAGTTATTCCTATTATTTAAAGTTAAGTTATTCCTATTATTTTATATATAACCTATTGAAAATGTTATAATTATATTAAGCTTTATGAATGTTTTTGATATTCCCTGGTTATGGTAACACTGATTAGTTTGCAACTTCTAAGGTCTTAGAACGGCGCTTTTTGGCTTTTAATGAAATGTTTTTAAATTAGTATTAATTACGTTTTAAAGTCAAGGTCATTATAGTTTCATCAGTTTTCATTTAAGGTTTTTCTGATGTACAAGAAATCTCATGTAAAATTATGCGTAGCAACAAATTCCCTTTTGTGCATTGGCAATGCAAGCAATAAGCATACGCAGTTACAATGTTTTATTTATATTCTAAGGTGAATTAAAAGTCAAATTCAGTTACTATGCAATTAAAAAGTAAGTCCATACAATGCCTTAGTATACTACTTTCTAAATATTGTTTTAAAACGTCATATCACTTTGTTCATATAACATAAGTAACCTGGTAAGTATTATATTAATTTATATAGATGCCAACAAAAAAGGCTCCTATACTTAAAAAGGAAGAAGTAAACTTAGCTAGTTACTAGTTTAATTATTATGTAATTATTGCCGATGTTTTGAAGACAAAATATACAACATTCAATTTTAACATCTGATTGTAAAGTTGTAAAGAAGGCAAATGAGCAGACAGATCGCTGTCACCCATGAACACCAAAAACCTGAAGCATTAGAACTTTTTTAAAGGTGTGTTTGTCCGGTAATCCTTCAGAAGACAGTTCTGCTTATTCCACACTTGCCACAGTTTCCTTTATTAATTAATTGAGGGAGTAACAAACAACAAACATACATACTAATAAAATAAAATAACGTTACAGTAAAGCTGTACTATGTATTGTGATACAAAACTACAATTAACAAGAAAGAAAATAGGTAGTTGGGTTATACAATCAACTATTATAACTATTTAAACTTTCTTGTTACTAAGCGAGACTGTATGTCAATCAGGGATTTCAAATTTAAATATTAATTTCATTGGAAACTTTATTTTCTAATTGGATTTATTAATCTAGCTGTTCACGGCTGCAATAACTCTGCATAACTGCACAACTATATTGTGTGTATTAGTTTCCATCGGCGATTTTACGCCCCGGGTATATAGGCCTAGATAATGTGCACCACCCACGAGTCAGCCCCTGTTTTCCGTACCACAATTCCCCTATAGTTTAGAGCTCTAAATATTGTATTAGATTTCTCTTTCAATCGAGGTATGTTAATTAAAGTGTAGGATGTAGGTAGTTAATGCGTATGTGGCAACGTACAGGTATAGTCGTTGCTCGCCTGGCCCCGTAGCCGAATGGCATTTCTCCGACGCCAAACGAAAGCGATACGCCGCTGGCTCTGTCGCGCCAATACGCAAGCGCGATAGAGATAGATATCTACTAGCGCTTCGTTTCGTGAGCGTTTCATGAGCGTTTGTGCCATTCGGCTAGCCACCCTGAAAGGGATTTATTGCGCCTTGATTATTTATTTTCATTATTATAACTATTATAACAGCGAGTAATTAATGATGACACGTACTAAGCATTGTAAAGTGATTTGTGTAGGTATAGGCTGTGGTATAGGTCATAGAGCTATGACTGAAGGGTTAATACGGCGTATATTTTATTATTTTAGTGTATGCATGATGCTCATATGGTGTAGCAACATTATATTGTATGTCTTGTCAGAGCAATAGTATTAGCAATTTTAAGGAAAATAAGATTTACATTTTTGTTTACTGTTCAATCATTGGTTCATTGGTTCAATCCTTAGACGAAAGTGTTCTTATATTCATTCTGTATAATGTGCGTTAAGTAGGTAGGTACCTACATAAGTTATATAACAACATTACATTACATTAAATCTGATTAACAAGTCTCGAGATAATGTAAATCTCATTAACATTAACACTTTTAAAGCGGAGTAATGTTACTATCTTTAATTTGTGAGAGACCAAGGAGCGGAGCGGCCGAAGAATAAACAGATTGAATACAGCGAGGAGAGAAGCAATCTAAGAACGTTGGAGTTGCGAGCGAAGAGCGAAGTGACCGATGAACGTAGCGACAGAAGCGTGAATCCACCGAAGCGTAAACCGATTGAAAAAACACAGTGGACAATGCACTGTGAGACCGGAATTCTCAATGTAGTTTGAACGAAAGAAGAGCTCCTGAGACAATTTGTGGAGAAAATATAGTCATTTTAAGGTTGACTTGATGTGCATATAGCTAGAACGCTATAAATACAATGTTCTCTATAAAATGTATCTATAAAAGTGGAGCCATCGATACAGTTTTGAAGCAAAGATCACACTATTAATGTTTATTTTATTTATTTCCTAATAAAGTGGAGCCCACAAAGTTTCAACAGTCAGAGAGCGGAGATCTTGACTTCATTCGTGGAGAATTACATAGTAAGTTTAATTTAAAATGATAACATTTTGTTTTAATTTCTTGTGTTTTATATATATAATTATGGTTAGTATTTAAATTTATCATTATTTTTTGACTAAGTTGTTTAAGATTATTTTAATTCCTTATTTATTGTATTATTATTTTTGTATTTTTGACATGTTTTGTTTATGCCATTAAAGGTTTTGAATTGAGTTGAATGGATAGCCTATCACTGTTAAAATGTGCCACAAACAGCTACTACGCCTTAAGCGGAGCCTTCGATACAACTTGTGAACAAAGATAGCAACGTTACTGTTAAAGTAGGGCACATATAGCTACAACGCATTTAGCGGAGCCCTCGACACAATTCATGAAAAAAATAGCCACGACACTGTTAAAGTGGGGCACATATAGCTACAACGCATTTAGCGGAGCCCTCGACACAATTTGTGGAGAAAAATAGCCACGACACTGTTAAAGTGGGGCACATATAGCTACAACGCATTTAGCGGAGCACTCGACACAATTTGTGGAGAAAAAATAGCCACGCCACTATTAAAGTGGGGCACATATGGCTACAACGCATTTAGCGGAGCCCTCGACACAATTCGTGGAGAAAAAATAGTCACGCTACTAATAAAGAAGGGCATTTTACTGTAGGTTCAGATATAATTTTGCATGCCATTTTTGGCTAAACATGTATTGCTAGTCAAAAATAGTAATGTACCAACTAATGTATACCATGTTTATCGCAATAAAGTAATTCATTCAATTCATTCACAAATGGCTACAACGCATTTAGCGGAGCCCGCGACACTATTTGTGGAGAAAAATACCACGCCACTATTAAAATTTGGTACATATAGTTACAACGCATTTAGCGGAGCTCTCTCGATTTTTTTTTTTTTTTTTTTTTTTTTTTTTTTTTTTTTTTTTAGTGGGGTACCCAACATTGTATTCTCAATTTTCATCACTCATCAGGGTTTTATTTCTTTTCTACCCGATACTCAACCAATCATCCTTGACGCTATTATACTATCGGAATACTATTTCAAGACATGCTTACAATATTTATTATTGACACAAGTAAATCTTTATTTACAATAAGCTCTTATAATTATAATCTCTAATGTCTTAACAATGTCAAACAATATCTAATGTTCTAATGTCTTTATTTTTATTTCTTTATGATTTAATTGCTGGACATAGACACATGTCATCCAAATAGTAGGTAATTACTTACAAAAAGAGACTTGCTCACATAGGGTACTTGTCTTCACACAAAACTGATAGAAAAAATTTTGATGTGACCATGATGCCGAGCTAGAAACCCGTAATGTTCGCATAAATCCTTTCGTCGGCATCGAAGTACGGCCCGTACTATATACAACAGCAAGCAACAGGCAACACTGTCAACACATTTGTGATCCCTATTACCACGGCATAAAGTCTAACGATAGTCAGTTAAAGGTGTTGCTGTTTGTGCCATGGATTCGGTATTAGTTAAGGCGCCTTAGGTAAGATCGTGCAAGCGCATCCTGTTTAAATGCATCAGTTACTGGCAATGTGCAGTCGGTCATTATATTTATTAATACATTATTGAATGAATCAACAGAAAAAATATAGTTTAATTATTGGTTCCAGTATTTGTAAATATTGCTACAACTATTGCTCGTTTGACTTATAAATATTGTTGAATGTTGTTACAATTTACATAACGATGCGTTTTTCTTTTAAACTTTTTATAAAATGCGCTTTATCACCAACCAGAAAAAATATGTTTATAGATCAGACATGTTGTTAACGTATAATATACTGTTCTATACGCCTACGATATATACGAGTAAAATCATATTCGTAAATATTGAAGTCAGAGATCACATCGATTGTCAGTAGGTAGTTTAATAGTTACATATTACTGTAAGTAATCTGTGATTTACGCATTACTTAAACACATATACTAGTAATAAGGTAACAACTACATCGTATTACTTTCCTACTGCAACTTAAGTATTCATACCGAAAGCCTTTTGTTTGAAAAAGAAGGTAGTCGTAGAAAATCCTATCGTATGACCAAATATGACCGCAAATAAATTTAGTATTTCGTTAACTTCTTAGTTCTAGTTATCAATAGGCAAGTGAGGCAAGCTACTTAAATGATAGTACAATTGTGTGTTAATGTGTAAAATCACATTAGCTCGTAGCTACGATCGAATGAAAAACAAAACTATTATACACTCGCCGATAACTAGACTAAACTCGCCGGTACTATACGGCGGTCGGCAGTTGTTCAAATATGGTTTGAATTCTATAATCACCATTTAGCGCACTATAGGTACATAAGTAGGTATTAAATCACTTACCGAACTTCATAAATTCACAACATTTACACTTTTAGAGGAACACTTATTTTGACGAAATTACGTGTGACTCGGACGACACAAAAACATGTAATGATGGGTTTACGCCGCAGGGCGCTGGGCTATGTTGAAGGTAGTAGGTATGCATGGCGAGAACTTGTTTTTTAAATTTTATATCTCTGAAATGTGTGACTTTGGACGGTACGATTCCGTGTGCTGCATAGTAAATAATATTTGTTGTCTCGGATTTGGATAGGAAGTATAATAGTCTGTAGCTTTTGTAATCATAAGTGTGCTAAAATCGAAGTTAAACTTACTATGTAAAACGATTACGTTTTACAGATTAGAATTTTCATTTTTTATTGTCTTAAATTTTTTTTTATTTTAGCGAGCGAGATTACGCGTGTCACTAAACGTAGCAATAGAGGCGCAAGAAGACGCGGTTAGGGAGGAGAACTACGCACTCGCCGCAGAGTGCAAAGCTAAGGTATTGTATTTTTTATTTTCTATTTATTCATTTTATTTTAAAAATAACCGTATTTTAAAGAACTTGAAACTATGACGGTTTAAATTGACATGTGAAAAGCAGATAATTGTTATAAAAATGCATGTACTTTTAATATCTCATCTTATATAGTTATTTGACTATGATATGAATGTATTTTATACTAAATTATATCATTTTTTTAGGTGGCAGACATTCAGAAACAATTGGAAGAACTAGAGGTGCAGGCCGCTCCGCCACCGCCGATGCCCGTTCCTGTGAGTAAACTATGAGTCTATATTCTCTATTAATAAAAAAGTTTTAGATACCAACGCTACTCTTTTACAACTCTCATAACGATGAAACGTCCGAGTATTGCCAAGCACCCACGAGTCTTCGCGAGTGCTTGGCGTCGAGAAACCTTCACCACGATAGAAAGGTGACGATGTAGGTAAGGGCTCATGTAGATGACGCGCGAACTTTACTCAATTTCAGTTATATTACGAACTGTTTACAAGGTTATATACCATTCAGCAAACCAACCACATACAAAATGCAAAGAAACATTTAAATTGAGCAATGGCGTATGATGTCAGCGTCACCTGCTTGCTGTTCTAAGTTTCTAAATGTGGTTTGACCTTTACGTGTCACCTTTTTGTTTATGAGCGAATAATGTGTTTCAGACCATCAGAGAGAAGGTATCGGACGCCGAAACGCTAGTCAAGTGTCTGACCATTCTGAACGCTGCATTGGATACACCACAACTAAAAACTGTTACACCCATGCTTCACACAATGTTCAATGAATTGGAAGTAAGTCTATAAATACGGTCACCAGCATAAATAAGTGATGATTTCTGTACCTTGTCGCTTTAATCGTTTGACGAATTCGTATGGCATTTCAAACACGACTTAAAGTGACAAGGTACAAAAATCATCACTTATTTTTGCCGGTGACGTGTACAACTTCTTCACGATTTAATTTTCAGTTAAGATGTTCATGAATTTTCGCTAAGTTGTAGTAATTATGAAAAATTCGTGCATGGCGTTCCCAAGGTCACCTTTGCATATCGTCAAAGGACCATGAGAACCAGCAATCTTCAAAAAGGGTGGACAAGCACCTTCTGGGCGAGCTCCCTAGTCGGTCACGTCTTGGTCTGGGCTAGTCTGTGACCGCGAGTAAGACTATTTCTAATATGAAAGAAAAAACGCACGAATTTATTAAGCTCTCAGTAAATTTCTATGACACGGGGCTAAAACAAGTCCACTCTCATTATAATTATTTACTGAACAGGCAGGCAAGTATGGTCGCGCGATAAATGTTATAACATCAGGCCGTCCCTGTCGCACTATTTGTAACTGACGGCCTGATGTTTTATCATTTATCGCGCGACCATGCTTGCCTGCCAGGAGAAATATACTTAGTAATAACTTTAATACGTAATACAAAAAGGCTTATGATTAATAAACAATAATTTTCGTTTCTTTATTTATTTTTAGGTGGACATTAAACAATAATTTTCGTTTCTTTATTTATTTTTAGGTGGACATTAAACAATAATTTTCGTTTCTTTATTTATTTTTAGGTGGACATTAAACAATAATTTTCGTTTCTTTATTTATTTTTAGGTGGACATCTTCCAAAACCCCGACATTTTAGAGCCCGCTCTAGAAACAGTAGCGTTATTTGGAATGTTGGACAAGAATTTCGCTAAGGACAACAAGGCATTCTTCTTCGCTAATGTAAGTATTAAACAATACAAATATCAACTAAAATAAATGTCATATACAAAGAAAAAATGACCAAGGCCTCCAAGTCGCCATCAAGGCGCCATCTCTCTTCGCTAACTCGTAATCACATGGTTTAATTCAGTTAGGAGGTCGAACTAGTTCCGGTTCTACCTCAGAGATGGCAGGGAGCGCCGTTAAGCCTTCGGTAATTGTGTCATATACTTGAAAATTTCGACCCTTGCCGCCGTGACCGGTTGGCCGAGTGGTTGAGGCATCCGTGGCTATAACAGAGTACGCTGGTTCGAATCCAGCATCGGACACTTGGAGGCCTTGGTCATTTTTTCTTTGTATATGACATTTATTTCAGTTTATAGTTAAATAATAGTAGTGTGTCTACTAAAAAACACAAATTAAAATATTTCCTATGAAATAATTTAATTTGGTTTGTGAATACAAATATCCCATTCATAAACCACGCCCCCGGCAGTGAATGCGATATTTAAAAGAAAATACAACGCACTAGAAGCTATGTGCAGATGCCTCTTACACTTTTAACACTTTCGCAACTAAATACCCGCCTGGTGGGCACTCGTTAACTTTCCTCAGATGCCAGAGAACCCGCTGAACCTTACAAGCAGGCGGTTATAAATTACGCCCGGTTTCTGACGTAATTTTATGTCTAATACTAGTGAATGTGTTAAATCACAAGTTATTAATTTATTTATTTAATGATTAGAATAAATAATGATTTCGTATAGCTACCCGTTTTTCGCATGCCCGTTTTTATGTTTTACTTTTTTGTCCCGCCTATGATTTTATGATTAAAGCCACTGTGCGAACAGAACAGCAAAAATCTCACGCAACAGATATAGAAAATGGCCGGTCAATGTATGAAATGACACACAAATGTACAGTCAACCAATTGGAATCCTAGGCCACTGTGGAACTATGTCACAGAGACGTTATAAATCAGATTGTAAGAAATCTCTTACTGCTTGTCATTTGGACATGGTTGTATAAGTAGAGTGGCCTAATAGGGTTCCAATTGGTTGACTGTACACGTTAACGTGACATGTGAAGTGAAAGATTCCGTAGAAGATCCAACATCCTCTCTCTGGTTCAATATGATCAATCTCTTGCAGCTCTTTAAGAGTTCGAGTTTGCAGTCCATTTGTTACTCAGATAACAGTGATTCGTCGCATACTGTACGTTGTATGATTATTGAGATTTTAAATTTTGGTTCATTTTTGTTCGAAGCTCATAAATACAAATAGTCTACAATTGTCGCAAACCGTTCGCTTACTTAGTACACCTAATTAAAAAAGATTTTCATTTATTTTAGTTCTTTTAGAACACATACTATAGTCATATATGATACATACATAACGTTTCATTATTATTTTATTTTATTTTTGGTAATTTAGAGTTGCTTTAATTGTTTATTTTATTTGTCCTGAATAATCTTAGTTTTTTGCATTGGTGGTAGATTTTTTACAAAGTTTAGTTATGAATAAAGAACCGATACACCTACTCGTATTCCTGCATTTTTTACTTCAATTAAAACTATTTGGTCCATAAATAATAAACTCTTTAGTCACTAGATTTGTCATCAGTTTGCTTTATTATTTGATTTCAAATAACATTATTTTTTAAATGCACCTCACACTTCTATTTTTAACTCGATATTCCCTTGCAGCTGATCGACACTTCAAACGAGTCAGTAGTACTCACAGTGCTACGATGTATAGTAGACCTGCTCTGCGTTCACGGCGTGCGAGTATTCGAAGACGAGGAATCACAGGACGACTCCAAAAACGTGTCTAAAAGTAGGAGGAAGGCCTATGTAGATGCTGTAGATGAAGACGGTAAGATATCTTCTATTTCTGAAATTTCATGCACACATAATGAATTTTTTTCACGATAATGTCTTAGACATTGGTCCCACCGCGAGCTAGTCTATGAGATATCGGATCGCCGTGTCGCCGGAACTATCAATATCGCCGTGTCTCTTTTATTTGCACGGGAGTGCTTATCTTTTGTTCGTTTTTATAGCCCATAGCTTACTAGCTCACGTTAGGACCAGTGCCTTATGAAGGTTTAACGTGCCATACATGAGCTATTCTGTCTCGAGTGGTCCCAATAGTAAGGGGTTTAATAATAAATATTTTTTCAGTACAGATGGTGTTTTTTTTACGCACTAGTGCGAGAAGTGGTTCATTATATGCCAAGTCGAAACTTCGGAGGCTCATCTGTACTGAAAAAACGTCGTACGATACACGTGCGAACAGGAAATCTTCCTTTTTTACGCACTTGTATCGTAATGTACTATTGTATTTCAGGTTCTATTTCGGAGTCTATCCTGTCAGTCTCTCCGGCGCATAGTACTGTTATCGAGCTGCTGTTGAAAATCATGGACAGTCCAGTAAGTGTTTTATGTTCTACATGTTAAAGTTCAAGTTTTTTCTTCAGCTCTCAAAATAATCAAAGGAAAATTGTCAATTTCTGAAATAGTATACTGCATCTATCTAGGGTGGAACTTAATTTAGGTATAAAAAACTTCAATTCGCGGTATTTTTATTGGTAACTTACTACAGTACTACTTACTTGGCTGGCGCAATAACCCAAAATGAGTTTTGGTCTCCAACACAAGAGCACGCCATTTTGCTCGGTCTTGAGCGGTATCGCGCCAGCTTTCGCCGACGCCGAGCTCACGGAAGCCTACCTCCACTCTATCTGCCCAACGATATTTTGGGAGACCAGTAGGACGGCGTCCATTCGTTCTTCCCAAGTAGGCTCTTTTGACTGTCCGATCTTCACTCATCCTTTCTAGGAAATAATAATAATAATAGGTGAAACCAAAGCACATCGTCTCCGTTGGCTGGGTCACCTTGATTTTTATATGTAAAGAACTATGGTATCTGAAGCACTGTGATTACCAGGCATCGGACAAAAAGTGCGGAAACTTCCGTGTGACATCATGACATGTAGTAACAAAGTAGTACTAATGAAGTAACAAAATAATCGTAAATAAATCTATGGAATTCATAATACAGGTAGGATGATGTTAGTGAATAAAATATGTAATCACGAGATTTGTTAACATAAAGTACGATTATTTGAAATTAATTGAAGGGATATTTACAAAAACAACATAACTGCTTAGAGCGGTTGACACTTTTAGAACAACATTTTTGATCGTGACAGGTGTCAACCAGTGTAGTCAGTTATATTGTTTTTGTAAACATCCCTTCAATTAGGACTGAATAAATCTGTGGGAACCTCAGATAAATAGGTTTAAAACTCAAAGGTGGGAACAGTAGGTAAGATTAGTAAAAAACGTAACGTACGTACTTACTCATTTCAAGTGGCGATATCGTTTAATAACGAGGTTGATAAACAGATAAGTGATAATTGTTTATGAAAATCATAGATACTATTTAAAATCATCCTATAAGTGGTTTGACGTCATAGGCACTTTTTGTCCGATGCCTGGTGATTACCTACACATTTTACTTTGACAGTAACTCTCTATAATACTTAATCCTCTTTGGTAATTTACTTGAAGTGTTGTTAACGTGTATAGATGTAGTTCGAAAAGGGTTTCCTTCGTATTTATCCGGAAACGTTTGTATTTGTCATGCTAGTTCAGTCAATGTCAGTACATCTTGTACTGAGACTGACTGAAATAGCATGACACGGTAGTACGTTTCCGTAACAATCTTTTTGCACTACATCTGTATCATGTTTTGGTTGCAGTGTGCATCGTACAGGCTGATAATAGTGGAAGGCCTGTGCCGACTACTGCATCTTGGACAAATCGAATCCCCCTCTATACTGAGCAGGTTAATGCTACTTTGGTTTAACCCGGCTACAGGTAATTTATTTTTGATAACCGATTTGAGTAGTAAATCTTATTGCAATAAAGCTGGCAGAAAATAATGAATGTATTTATAATTAGTTTAGATAAATAAATAAAGTCAGATAATACTCAATGAAGATTTTTTCTTCTGGTAACAAACTCGCTCTCTGTTATTATAGGAATAAGTGCACGCACGCATAAGTGCACGCTCATACTGGGCGTTTGCGGGTTTGGCGTGCGGCGTGCATATCAAACAATGAAAGCTCATACAAACAAGTGTCTCTAGTCGACGCTGCATGGATAGTATGCACGCTCGCCCGCCCTACCGAACGCTCCGCAGCGAGTGTCCACTAAGGCTCAACACTAAATCGTGATATCGTAGCGTTAGCGGAGCGCAATGATAGCGGTGCGCCGCTCGCAATCCGCGCTCGTTAGTTCCCGCCGGCGTCCGCTGGGCGCAACGCCAGCGTTCGTTCCGCTGACGTTCCGCTACTGCTCCGCCTACGCTATCAAAACGCGCATGTGTGGCCGAGCTTTAAGGGTCAGTTGCATTCACCAAATTTGACAGACACATCGTCACACAGCAGACGGCTATGGAACTTTAACGGTGCCCTGCGGTTTTGAATTGATGCAACCGGCCCTAAGTGACACAAAAAATATTTGATACCTGCTGAATGTTGAACTGTATCAGCTATTTAATTAATGTGTCCTTTTTTAGTGGAGGAGGATTTGCTGCGCCAGACGATCGGAGTTTTCTTTCAAACGTTCCCTGCGAACGTTGACGGCGCACAGGAACAAATTCAGGTGGGTCTTGATTTTCTACAATTTTCTTCAATGTTTATTTTTATAGAGTGTTCAGAGCTCTATTCGTTTTCAACTTGCAATTCGCTAATGATCAACCGCCTCGATCCTTAGTCTGTCTTTTGTCTGTGGCAGTAAAACTTTTAGATTTATCGGGATACATGAGTCCACTATGTTGGTGTTTCTAAAATTCTGGTGCTGATCTCAATAATATCTATTGATTGGCCTTTTTTGAATTGTTCTTTTTTTCAGAAAGCAACACTACCCACGTTGCGAACGCTAGCAAATGCTCCATCCAGTTCGCCGCTATCAGAGATAGACCAAGAAGCGGTCGTCAGGTTTATTGTGTCCCTCACAAGAATCAACCACGAGGTAATTATTAGAAATGAAAAAAAAAATGTCTAGCAAAACTTTTTTGTCACTTGTAACATTGTAAGAGTTTTGTACTCTCATTGGGTAATTCGCGACGTCTCGTCATATCAGGTTGTAAATTAATGCTTTCTATTTTATTATGTCATTTGATTTTATTTTTCAAAAAACTCGTATGACTATTCCATTACATTTTTTCTTTTGGCAGTCGCTTTCAAAAACTGGCCTACGCCAAATTTGTTAGTTGTCAAAGAATAACTGGCTGTTGGCTGATGATTCTATGGTTTATATGTTTTATGTTTAATTTGTCAGTATAATCGTTGGTCACTAGTATAAATTGGTGTCAAAAAACCTTGAAACTGATGACTTTTTATAAAGTAATTAAAAAATATGAAGATGATAGGAAATAGAAAGGACATGGTTAAATACCATTCCATAAAACTTTTTGGTATCTAATGGTGTCCCATTTTTTCAGCTTACTGACAGTCAAGGATCCATGGCGATGTTGCTCTGTGGCTACCTGGTCCGGCGACCGTCGTCTTCAGAAGTGGGACTAGCTTGTCGAATGCTAGCACTGTTGTCACCTCCAAGAGACGCGCATCAGGCATCAGTGCTGGCGAATATGCTGAAAGAACTGTGTCTCGTGAGTATTTTACTAACTGACTGATAGTCAAGGATTCATGACAATTAGTTCTTTGCATCTACACATCTTTGGATGTAGTTTTACTATCTCTGTAATTGACATCATGGACGTTAGATGATTACATTTTTATTTTTCATTTTGCAGAAGCTGCCTGACAAACAGTCGACTCGTAACCTCACCCGTTACCTAGGGGCTATAGAAGCATCTGAACGTCTTACAATGAACAAAATGTCTAATACCGGTGAGTACTTCTTACACTTCGTCACTACTTTTAAAAAAATCTCGTATCTCACGCTGCTTCTCAAAGTTAAAACGCAGTAAGTCTGTATGCATTCCATACATACTTACTGCAATTTTCTTTTCATTGACAGACGAAGATACAAGTTATTTTAAAAGTAGTGACTACTTGTCACTGTTTGGCATTTTTAAAACACGCAGACATGACGAAGTGTGACTCCATTGTTTTCCCTTAAAACGAAAATATTTTTGGGCTTTATTTTTTTTATATGTCTGTACGTTTTCAGGCGTCACAGAAGGAACAATGCAAGGCGATGACACCACATTTGCAAACATGGGAGGCAGAGTCACTACCTCTCTACGTAAGTACCACAATTTCTTGTGAAAGTAAGCAAAAATACCTATCTCCTCTCAAGAGTGGATGGCTTGGGCTATGATCCTCGGACCCCACGTCAGTCCAATCTTCTTCAACCTAGCGCCAGGGTCCGCTTTCCTGCTCAATCTTCTCCACTTTGCCTGGTCTTTCGGTATCCTGAGGTGTGAGATTGTTCTCTTGCTTGTCCGCTGTCATGACGTCCAGCCAGCGCTTCTTAGGCCTACCGTGGCCGCGTGACCTAGGTTGGGCCTTAGACAGTGAGGTTCTGGCATCACGCCAGTTCAATGCGGATTAAAAATAATAATACGATTGTTTTTTTCTTTGTTCACAGCAATCACCCAACCATTAGCCAGAAGCACTCATGTTGTCGTCAACGACACAGTTGAAGAAGAGGTGGAAATAGACGAGACTTCACCAACGGAAGTCATATCAAAAATAAATGAAGGTAAACACATAACGCCAATCGTTCCAATACGGGGGATCCCAAACTATTTTTATGTACGCTTCCCTGCTGTCTAAAACGACATGTCTACTGTCTACCCCTGTTAGCGCCTGCAATAGGCTACTTGCCTCCTAGTCAAATCAGCTTCTTTTTAAGAACTGTCGAAACGAATTTGAACGACTTGCTAATATGGAATTAATATGAAATCGAATTGAGTGACGTCACGGTCAACTCAGTTACTTTATATATTTCTACCTGACTTATTAAATAGAAATTGTATGTAAAAATAACTTCTGTCCATGTTTATCTTATAATTATCTGATGCTTTATTTCGTGCATAGTATAAAATATACGGTATGGCCTTATTGGTCTAAGGCGGCAGCGGCGAGTGGATCCATAGGTGCGAATGAAAAGTCCCATCGCCGGGTCTCGCTCTAATCTATAGCCGCCGTTGCCGCTGCCGCCTTATCTTAGACGGTAAAAAGCGTTCCGTATCCGGGCATTTTCAGAATTTGGGACACCCCAATTTTGTGACGACAATTAAGCATACAATTTGTCTTAAAGTTTATGTAATTAACATAAAAACAATATATTTACAGAAATGTCATGCTTAATTATCGTCACAAAACTGACAGTGAGTTAATTTTTGTTAACAACTTACGCTAATGGGGGTGTCCCAAATTCTGAAAATGCCCATCCTTCCGTTTACATGCTCTTTAAGCCGAGATTTCTGGCTATGTGTGACACATCAAGACGTTGCGCGTTGATTTCTAGAATGGGTTGGAAGTCAATTATTTTCTTGAACTGATGTTTTGTTCATGGGATTTGTATGTCCAGCCTCCTTAGGAAGATAGTTATAATAATTATTGCTTTAGGCAACCAATTATTCATAATAATCATAATTGCTATAGAAAGTACAGAACCCACTCCTATGGCGGAGGAGAACTCCCCGGACTCCGTTCCCGACTCGCAGCCGACAGCGGAGGCCGGGGACAGCGACAGCAGCGGAGTCTCACCGGTCAAGAAAGCTAAAGTCACCAAAGGTACGGCCGTCTGGATTTCAACTCTGTTAATATTGTTATGTCGGATTTAATTGAGTATATGCTTAATCGTATTGAGTCGTTTTAACCCTTTTCCAGGCATAGTATATTTCATTGATCGCATACAGTCAGCCAAGAAAGTGGTTCATTTTTCGACTCTATTTCAAACACATAAGGCCGAAAAGTTACCACTTTTTTTAGATGACTGTACGTGTCAACGCGATTTACACTCTAGACACTGCAATTCAGGGTACATTAGATTCCACTTTTCCAAAAAAGTGATTTGACTTAAAATCTGTCGCCAAAACGTAACTAGTGAAGATATACATTGAATTTTGTATAAAACTTTCTAGAATGGCGCGACCTGGAAAAGGGTTAACGGACTTGACTTGGGCTGTAACTTGGATTTAGTGTATGACATTCTTCTAGTTTATGATTTTAATTGACTCTAAGTGCCAGATTACATTAGTAATGTTTGAAAACCTACATACTTAGTTTTTCATTATTATTTGGTTTAGTAATTGAAACCATCTTATTGAATTTTCACTAGTAATCTTTGAGTAATTTGCAGCTATAAATATTGTAAATGTAGCAAGTATCAATGTTAGTTGTGTTTTATACTTAGGCAAAAAGAAGAAACTGTCCATCACTAAACAAGGCTCAGACACTACCAAAGCTAAAGGCAAAAAAACTAAAGAAGTTACTGAAGAAACAGAAAACGGAAAAGAAAAAGGCAAGAAGACTAAGGAAAGTTCAGAAGAGACAGAGGTAAAAGGCAAGGGCAAGAAAGCTAAGGAAAGCACAGAAGAAACTGAAAAGGGTGGTATTAAGAGAAGCCGGTCTCAGAGATCAGTAGCTGATGTTGATAGAGGTAAGAGCTTCGCAAAAATGAACCTTAATTTGTTCTCATTTAATTCATGTTTAGTGGGTTTTCTAAGCCAGGCTTAAGGCCAGGCATCCATCTATATGGCTTCCGTTCAAATGGACTATATGGAGCGTTAATTATTGTGTTTTTACACTTTGCCTTTCGTATCAACCTCAAATAGATGTCTTTAAGAATTTTATCAATGGTTAAGTGTTTGTCGTATTAAAATTGCGATTTATCAGAAGCAACGTAGTAGAATGATCTAATTTCTTGGTTTGTCCCCATTTAAGTCTGAATTTTCGAACTGTCTTTATTGCTTAGAATAAATTTAAAAGTGTAAAATGTCTGCCTTGAGTGAGGATTGAACCCACGACCTCTGTCTTTATTGCATTCCATTTTTTATGAACCTAAAATTACTAACCATAACCTTTCTTTCCAGCCCAAAAAGCCAAAGCAGCCAAATCAAAGAAAGCTCCTCCGAAATCCCCCTCGCCTCCCCCCTCCTCTCCCTCCCCTACCCTCAAAGGCATCGACACCTCCAACATCACCGTCCGCAAGTCAAGAGGCCTCCAGTCCAGTTCTAGCACAGATTCTGACAGTAATAAAGCTGGTAGGAAGAGCAGTGAAAATATACCGGCTAAAGGGAAGAAGGGAAAAAAGGAAGAAGTTAAAGGGAAGGCCAAAGGAAAGAAAGCAGGTTAGTAAACTAGTGAATTGTAAAGGGTCAAAGACAGAAATCTCCAACATCACCATCCGCAAGTCGAGAGGCCTCCAGTCCAGTTCTATTTCAAATATAGCGGTCAAAGGGAAGAAGGCCAAAAAGGAAGAAGCTAAGGGAAGGCGAAAGGGAAGAAAACAGGTAAGTATTCGAATGTTGAAATGTTCTTTGGCGCACAGCCGTTTACAAAAGATCTCCATTTGATATCGTCCTCACCACATGAATTAATGTAGATCATATTCACACCACGTTTATTTAGATATATCTACTGCTGACTGTGTCTGTATATCTCGTCTTAACTTAATATTTCTTCAACCAAATTTTATTCATGAAACAGGTGCATATACATACTGAAGTGTCTATTTGTTGTTAGTTAAATTATTCATCTATTGCAGTACAATTCACGAGTCATAACCACAGAACTAAATCAAGATAGAAGGAAAATGCTCGGCGATTAACAGCGAAACCGAGCGTGTAACGTTTTGTGTCGAGCCTATGACGTCACGAGTGTACTTTAGTGATGGGAACGTTGTCGCCGCGTAACCCATTCGATCGATTGTGGAGGTTGCGAAAATATCGGATGTTCATCTTCGTTGTGAAATGAACCTGTATTCGTGTGATGACAAACAATTCACTAGTAGGTATATAATTTGCCTAAGGCCAGGAACAAAGATTTTAGTAGGTAGGTATTAATACTAGTTAATATTTCGTTATATTTTAAGAAATCGACCATGTACTCACAGCATTATCCTCATGTTATTTAGTTACAACTTTTAGTAATATATAAATATAATTAACCATTAACACATTTTTAGAGTTATTTTTATTCATAATAAATATAGAGCGTATTATGTTTGTATTTGTTTTTTGCCGACCACAAATTCAACGTTAATAACTAACTGTAACCTATTTTAAAGTTAAATTTACTTTTCACTCGTACTTTATATGTATAGTTTTATAACAATATAAAAATAATTATAATTTCCATACTGTTGCAAAATCGATTTAAATCGAATAAGCAATTACACTCATACATGACGTCTATAGTTCGTGCACCACTATTCTTAAGTTCGACGGACAAAATAATAATTCTACCTTCACTTTGTCTCGATCTAGAATGCATTTGATTATCGCTAAGATTTAAACGCACGCCAAGTCGGACTCGTCAAATTAAAGCCGCAATGTAAAACTAGTTTGACGGCCGTACGTAATTAATGTTTTGATGATAAAAATAGGAAAATCGTGTTTTTTATTTCATAAAAAATATTTTAGGACAAATGTAATTACTAATGATAGGTAAACACTTTGTTTAACACCCTTGTTTTATAGTGTTTGAACAAAGTTAATTATCGAATAACCCATTTTGTGTTTTTTGTATGTCACTCGCCAGCCGTCGGGACCAGACATTGCCACGAACAATGTTGCTCGCTATTTAACTTTTTCGCACGCGAAGTAGATACACTTTTTCGTTCTATCTTGATTTAGTTCTGTGGTCATAACAATAGATTTTTGTTTGTTAGCAGCAAATACCTATATAACTTCGTATAGACAGATAAAGTGTAAGAAAAAAACGTACCCCAAAACCATACAGAAAAAGGTACGGTGAGCTAGATGGCGATACACCTTTGGGGTACGCTCGGCTAGATGGTGCTAATATTAATATTTGTCATTTTAAAACACATCAAGCTAAGAATATGGGCCAAATTGTCAAAACTGAGGTTCAAAAGTTTTATGCTTGTGTCGAGAGATGGCAGTCTATGCACTATGATTACACATTTTACTTTGACAGTAACTCTCTTTAATACTCTATCCTCTTTGGTTAGCAGTGACCAAAACCACGAGCCGGCCTCAAACCCGCGCCTCCACCAGCTCCCGCAGTAGCACGGGCAGCTTCCCGCCCGACGACGACTCGGGAGACGAGACTGAACTACACACTATCGTCTACGATAATGAACTTGTAAGTAACAGTTAACTTCAAAAATCAGCCACACAGCGAGACTGAAGACTCTGCCTGCACGGGAAACATGGTCGCGCGATAGACGATAAAATATCAGGCCGTCCCTATCGCACTTACAAATAGTGCTATAGGGACGGCCTGCTATTTTATCACTTATCGCGCGACCATAATTGCCTGCCTGGTTTAGTTTAGATAAGTGTTGCTATGATAAATAAATAAAACAAAAATTGTTCCATATCTACTCTTTTTATGTCAAGCTTAACAGTCATAACACATTCATGTGTTAATTTGACGACCGGTCTGGCATAGCGCGTAGTGATCCTGCTTACTACGCCGCGGTTCCGGGTTCGAATCCCGGTAAGGGCATCTATTTGTGTGATGAGCACAGATATTTGTTCCTGAGTCGTGGATGTTTTCTATGTATATAAATATTTGTATATTATACTAACTTTTTGCCCGCGGCTTCGCTAGCGTTAGAAAGAGACAAAAAGTAGCCTATGTCACTCTCCATCCCTTCAACTATCTCCACTTAAAAAATCATGACAATTCGTCGCTCCGTTTTGTCGTGAAGAACGGATAAAAAACAGACACACACACACATTTCCCATTTATAATATTAGTATGGAAGTATGGATATGTCGTTGTCTGAGTACCCACAACACAAGCCTTCTTGAGCTTACCACGAGACTCGATCGTAACTCGTAATTTTACGTTCTTAAAGTATAAGTGTCTGTCCTTTTGAGCATGATAGACTTAGGGTCGGTTGCACCAAACCGTCTGTCACCGTTAGAGCGTTCGTTAAACTTTATTGTATGGGAAGTTCCATAGACGTCTGCTGCGTGTCTGTCAGATGTGGTTGATGCAACTGGCCCTTAGTCTATCAAGAGCAGTGTAATTAATTTGACGTTTCTATTTATAGCAACAATCTCTGCTAAATGATACCAGTGAGCTGATCGATAGCAGACGCGACTCCAGGGGAAATGTCACCATCCCTGAGACGCCGGAAGGAAGCGATTTGTAAGTACCCCTTTTATTTTTATCTGTGCAGGACACGTAGACAGGTGGCAAAAAAGACGCAAATGTCTGTGTTGCACCATACACCCATCTTAAAGGCCGGCAACGCACCTCCAATACCTCTGGTGTTTCGGGTGTCCATGGGCGGCAGTGATCGCTTACCATCAGGCGACCTGTCTGCTCGTTTGCCTCCTATCCCATAAAAAAAAGGATTTGAGCGAGAGCGATTTGCCACTTGGCTACCTGCATTGCGTAGAAAAAATGTCACGCTATTTATATCTAATAATGAAAACATGTAAAAAATCTTCGTTAAAATTCTTTTGAAAAACTAACACATTTAAAAAAAAAATTTCATAAAAAACTACGCTTATTCTCATAACATAACTTTACTAAAAATACTAAATCTAAACAACACGGAGAAGTTTTTCTTTGTGCTTTAACATTAACAATATTTTGTTTCTAAATTTGTCAGCAAAAATCCAACGTAAAACATATTTTTGCAGATCCGATTCTGAACCAGAGGCAGTGATAACAAAACCAAAAGGCAAACGGAAGTAGGATATTAAAACAAGAAAAAGTGTGTTTTAACAATTTATTAATTATTTGTATAATACGAATTACAGTACGAATGGGCTAGAAAAAATGCAGATACAAAGCGTTTTTTCTAGCATATTCAGTAGTGCTCATGAATTTACGCTTAATTGTAATTTTGTACTTTAATTAAATGCATTTACACAAACATGAAAACACGTTTTTTAATCTACACATGCACCATTTGTACACATACATACACAAATCGTCACTACTTTGAAAAAAACTTGATTTCAAATTGTAAAGTATGTATGGAATGCTATGAATGCGTTTTAACTTTGAGGAGAAGCATGAAATACGAGATTTTTTTAAAGTAGTGACGAAATATCGATTCAAATAAACCTTGAATTTCCTCAGGTGACAATACAATAGGTACAATAGAAATTTTCTTTATTGCTCACCAATATAACAAGATGACTTTAAAAAAATTAATCACATAACTTTAACTATTACAACAACAAAATTGTACGAAAACGAATTTTTGATGACGTAGTTATTCTGCATTTTGATCAATTTTATTTGACTATTTATTTAAAAAAATAGGAATGTAAAAAAAAAAACTATATGTTCATGGGTGTGTAAAACTATTAAGAAAACAATCTTGTTACAAACAAGTTTATCAACGAAGTCTTGACGACCACATATTGGAGTTTATCATCATTAACGAAGAAGAAACTCCAGGCAGGCTAGCATGGTCGCGTGATATATAACGTCACACCGTCCTTTTCGCACTATTCGTAAGTGAGATAGGGACGCACCGATGCGATAAAGTTTATCCAACTAAGTGTGGTACGCCCGCAGGCGTGCGTCGAAACTGACACACAAAACTGTATTATTATAACACTCCTCTCCATCTCTTAATTACTATCTCTAGTTGTATAACTAAATAAACACTAAATTTTAATGGCCATGCGTATAATCGCTAGAATACCCACTAGTGGTCCAGTCCAGACTCGGTCCAGTGTAGTGATCATCGTACTTATTATAGCTGTCGTCTACGAACTTCTCCTTGTATTTCTGCTCGTCCTGGTACGCGTGGAAGCCTTGCTTCCAAGTGGCATCGTGCCAGGAGGGGATCTTCCAGTCTTTGTGGCCGTACCATCTGGAGACATAAAGGATTCATATCAGAATCTGTATATTAGAACTATATTCGAAACACGCGACCAGTGAGTGATATTTTTGTATTTCGAGCGCTCGATTATGTCAACTGATGTTGATGTGACCAATCGTTTTCAATTCCAATAGCACAATTGATACTCGCAGTGGTAATAATATTGAAGAAAACACGAAGTCGAGTGGTCGATTCAATAATGTCACTTATGGATATATATATATATATATTCGTGGAGTTGTCTAGACTTGTCGTCCACGGGTAGTGCGTACCTTCAAGATAGTTTAGTTTTGCGAGCAACATCGGAGTATTCCATTGTCCGGACAATATTTAACTGATGATGGAGTCACCATTGCATTGGTAAGGAATGACATAATAATAATTGACGGTAATATTATAAAAGCCTCAAACAGAGAGACCAGAACAGATAAGATTTTTAATTAAGAGATGTAAAACGTGCAGTTTTCATTGATCAAACGGGTGAAAGTGAACCAGTATAACCTTTCTTTGAAAACGATGAATGATTCAAGTGGAAGATGTGTTGATTCAATATACTGAAACTATACTTTTCTACAAACAATTGAAGCAGGTGAAGATTAATAATTAGTTAGCCGAAGTGACAGTCGCTGACGCTACTTGACGATCGAAACGCAGTGTGGCTCTGTCGCGCCACTACAGAAGAGTGATAACTAGGTACGCTAGGAAACTCTTACTCTACAGTATGACACCAGTAGTAACTCTTCTAATAAAAGTGCGCCGTGCGCTATGTATGTATGCGTTCCATATTCGTACGCAACACATGTAAGCGGATGAAAATGAACGGCTGACGTTTGTTAGGAGAGTAAGTGATTGTGACGATGGCTAAGTACCCAGGCGTGCGAGGAAATAGTGCAGACTACTCTACCCAGTGCTTCTACCTACACCATAGATTAAATATAAGAAGATCATACCATACATTAAAATGCGACCGCCTAAGAACGCGCATACACTACACCACACATAGATGGCGCCACAAAAAAGGTAGCTTTTGATTATACTTGTAGATGGCGTTAAGTGTCACTTTTGACATAGATTTATGGCTCGAAATTGACACTTAACGACAATCTACAAGTAATCGATGGCAACAAGGCATTTTTTGTGGCGCCATTTATGTGTGGTGTAGTGTACGGGCGTTCTTAGGCGGTCGCATTTTAATGTATGGGATGGTATGATCTTCTTATATTTAATCTATGCCTACACTAATGCTGTGGGTCTAGTGAAAAAGGTATAACTCAAATTGACTCGGTGAAAAAGGGCACAAGTCCCACCTCGGACTTGTGACCTTTTTCACCGAGTCAATTTGAGCTATACCCTTTTTACACTAGGCCCACAGTTTATGAACCTTACCTGTCCGGATTATAGTGAGTATCGTAATCGTATTTCTCACTGGGATTGTACTTCCATTTGGGTTGGAAATAAATCGACTCCGCCGTTTTAGCCGATTCTCCGAAGCTGAAATATACAGTCCAATGACTAGATGCCAATTGCGGTCCATGCGGATCGACCATTATCTTTACCGGTAATTTTGAATTTCATATAAATATAAAGGAGATATCATATCATTGGGCGGATAGAGAGTAGGCCTCCGTGAGCTTGACGTCGGCGCGATATCGCTATAGATCGAGCGAAGTGGCGTGCTCTTGTGTTTTAGACCAAGACGCATTTTGAGTCATCGCGCCAGTCAAGTAAGTATACATTTCAAATGAAATTTAATAAGACTATATCTAAGCTCACATTCTGTACATTTCAATGAGTAAAATGTAATTTTTAGACAATAATTTAACAAATCACGCATTACGAGTATATTAGTTTCACGATGCTGCAATAAGAACGATTCAATACTTCGAGAAATCGTTCGTATTATTTTACGTAACAATTACTTAGCTGAACAGTTTCACGTGTCATGCCTACAACTTTTGGGAATACAGGCGAGAAATTACGTAATTACTTAACCTTACTTTTTATCGGTAGTCCCACCAGCAAGAGCGCCAGTATCGCTGCCGAAACGGTTGTTGAGGCCGTCAGTGGCGGCAGCGTTGTTCTTGTTCTTGAGACGCGAGTACCGAGACATGATGAACTGCGCCGCACGTTCGGCTACCATGATGGTTGGGGCGGCTGTGTTACCTGGAATATAGGTTGTTATTTCCGTGATTTGACATAAGAGAATAAATTATCATAATTCTCTTGCACTTATGCCAGTTACTTGGGGTCGGCGCAGTCTTCCTCTTCCATACATCTATCACCCGTCATCTCATCATTTAACTTGATTTCGTTTCATATCATGTCTCACACAGTCTATCCACCTCTTCCTCGGTTTTCCTCTCCCGTACTTCTTTCCACATTCATTTGCAATACCTTTCTCGTCACACGTTAATGTCATCAACCATCATAATAACATTATATTCATCATTCATCAATGATATTTTTATAATATCATTGATGACTTACCCGAAGGCACAACTGGCATTACTGATGCATCAGCCACACGTAGACCTGAAAAATAAAAGCAATTTACTCATTTATCCGGTTTAAAGCTACCAGAACAACAGGTGCTATATATACATGTATTAAGTAAATCTTATTAAAGGGTTTGTGCCCAATTGCCCATACACTCTTCTAAATAAACTGTGCTACTCTGTCTCGAAGTGTCAAGACTTTTATATTATAGTGCGTGTATACAGATTGGTGCCATATTTTTCACATTGCCAGACATAGATTCATATGATTCCCAATAGATTCTTACCTTGAATTCCGTACACCTTGAGCTCCGGATCCACAACAGCCATCAGGTCACTCTTGGGCCCAATCTTGCAGGTGCCTACTTGGTGATTCTCGGGCGCCGTGTAATGTTTGGCCAGGCATCTAAAGTACTCGTCAGAAGGTTTCACAAAGTCTTGGCATTCTTCGCGCTCTGAAGGTTCCATGCCGTATTTTTCTCGCATTATCTGAGAATGTTAAAATTGTTGGTTAGTGGTTTTATATTCAGGTCTACTATTAATGGTAGCTTTATCTATGATCCCTTTTGAAAAAAAAAAGATTTTCTAAAGTCGGTATTGCAGAAATCGATGCAATATTACCGACTATCCGACTAATTAAAAACTGAGTTGACGAAATATTGAAGTCAGTAGTTAACCACGACATCCAGCTCGAAGTACTCAAATTTAGTTTATTGTGAGTTTTAAGAGCGTTATAACATTTCGGCGTCGGGCGAAATTAGGTATTTTACCCGCCGCGCGAGCCCAATATGCAGACCCTTTCTAGCACGTCTTATCACTCGCTCGCACTACAATAATGGGCAAAACAATCTTGATCCTTCCTATGGAATTTTGATAACAACCACAATCTACTATCTCAATATAAACTTTTGATTTCTAATAAACATTATTTTGTACGAAAATACTAGAATATAGCGCAAAATAATATTAATTATGTTAAAATTTATTTAAAAATTTAACGTAATAATTATAAACTATGATTATATTTAAGTAGATCCCATCCCAAATATTTGCTTTTGTTATATGATAAGTATTAGAGTATAGTACATTACGATACAAGTGCGTAAAAAAGGAAGTTCGAAACGAGTGGCGATAAATTAAAACACGACCGAAGGGAGTGCACTTCACATATTGAAAATGTATCGAGCTAGATCTACTTATAGCATGTTATGGTTTGTAAGTAATATTCTCTTTAAGGAAACTGTAAGTCTGCAATTTAAGTGCTTTAATCTATGTCAATGTACATATATGCGACTGTTTGTTTCTTATTAAATAAAATAAAAAAAATAAATCGACACGAGTTACGAATTTCCTTTTTGCACGTGCATCGTACGACTTTTTTTTGTTACAGATGAGCCTCCGAAGTTTCGACCTGTTATATAATGAACCACTTCTCGCACTAGTGCGTAAAAAAAAACACCATCTGTACTGAAAAAGTATATATTAATATGATGATAAAATATGTCAAATACAATTCTAATTACTTCAAGGTGGTACTCAGGGTCTGATGATGGAGCCAGATGGTGGTCACCAGTACCGATGAACCATGGAACTAAACCACTTCGTGTGTAGGCTCATTGGAATCGTCTCAACAAGACCTTTGACAAGAGGTGGTACTCAGGGTCTGATGATGGAAACAGATGGTGGTCACCAAAAAATCAACTCGCATATGTGAATAACATAAAAAAACACGAAGTGGTTCAGTTACATGGGTTCATTGGTACCTGTGACAACCATCTGGCTCCATCATCAGACCCTCAGTACCACCTCTTGTCAAAGGTCTTGTTGAGACGAACCCAATGAGCCTAAACACGAAGTGGTTTAGTCATATGGTTCATTGGTACTGGTGACCACCATCTGTCTCCATCATCAGACCCTGAGTACCACCTCTTGTCAAAGATCTTATTGAGACGATTCCAATGAGCCTAAACACGAATTGGTTTAGTTCTATGGTCCATCGGTACTGGTGACCACCATCTGGCTCCATTATCAGACCCTGAGTACCACCTCTTGTCAAAGATCTTATTGAGACGATCCCATTGAGCCTATACACGAAGTGGTTTAGTCATATGGTTCATTGGTACTGGTGACCACCATCTGGCTCCATCATCAGACCCTGAGTACCATCTCCTGTCAAAGGTATTGTTGAGACGAACCCAATGACCCCAAACACGAAGTGGTATAGTCATATGGTTCATTGGTACTGGTGACCACCATCTGGCTCCATCATCAGACCCTGAGTACCACCTCTTGTCAAAGGTCTTGTTGAGACGAACCCAACGAGCCTAAACACGAGGTGGTTTACTTACATGGTTCACTGGTACTGGTGACCACCTTCTGGCTCCATCATCAGATCCCGAGTACCATCTTGATGTGTCTTATCATCTTGACCGTATTGTAATTTTCACATATTTATCATCATAACGTTGTAATATACTTTAACATTCAAACATAACAAAATATTACAAAAGCAAATATTTACGGATCTAGGATCAAATTCATTGGTCGCTGTTTACATACACACAATGCGAGGATAGCCCGTGTATAAACAAGGTGTCCCACCCACACAACGATAAATATTCTCGACGTTCGCGATGAAAACTCGGAGAGCGAAGCGACATACGTCTGACCTCCACGAGCTCCGACGCGGCACTGAAATCGCAGGCGTCCGTCGCCGGTAAAATAGCGACAGGAAGGCTAGTTTTCAAAAAATTGGCAAAAAATCATTATAAAATATTATAACGACAACTGGATAACAGAAATTTAAGCAGATTGTGCAGATTATTTATATACTAAAATAACTTCGATAACATGTAGATTTTCGGAGAAATGATCACTTGTTTCGATGTATTTTCAGGACAAAATTGAGTTCGTTTTACTCTCAATTTCTCAATTTCAAAGGATTAAATGACAAATATTGTTTAATGGGCCTAAAGTACAAGATATTAGGAACTTAAATTTACCACATTTATGAGAGTGAGCTTATCAAATTGTTCATAATTCATTACTATTAAGTGGGACTGTATAAGCGAAGGTTAAAGCTGGTCTTCCGAACGCATGTCGAGGTAACCTCGGCTACAAAGCTATGGCTGATATGCTGAGAAGATACTCACAGTAGTATTAGCCAGCCTGTGTGCAATCCAAGCAGCGTCAACCAAGTAGTTCATCTTAATCGAAAAAATACCTTAGTCGGGCTGCATCACGGGAGGCTGAAACGAGTCTACTAAACATTTCCTGGTCTGACGGGTATGGATGATATGTTGGAAATTATTCACAGTTGTATTAGCCAGCCTGTGAGCGATCCAAGCAGCGTCTACCAAGACGTCCAACTCTTGCTCATCGAAGAAATATTTGGACCTCTGCCGAATTCATGGCGAAATAACTGTGGTGATATAACCGATATGCTGAAAATTACTCACAGTTGTATTAGCCAGCCTATGAGCGATCCAAGCAGCGTCAACCAAGACATTCAGCTCATGCTCATCGAAGAAATAGTTGGGCTGCATAAGTGGAGGTTGCAGCGGATCGGCCGAACGCACGGCCAGGTATCCTCGGCTACGGGGCTGTAAAGCTATGGCTGATATACTGGAAATAAAAGAGATTGTGTTTAAAGCTGATGATGTGATGGTTTTAGAGGTGATTTAGTGAGAAGGTAATCAATAAGATAAAAAGGAGCCCAGAAGTAAAGAAGGCGTAGAAAAGACCCACAGAAAGGAAATATGGTATCCGTGACTGAAAGTAAAAGAGATGGGGTTTAGGTGCTGAAGTGTTTCGCAAGTCTGTCATAATACTCATAATAGTCAACTTTATGTTGCCTGTTCTAGGATAGTCGTACCTATGTAGGTTTCCAATAACGTAAAATTATAAAATATTGCTTGTGGGTCTAGTCTAATCTAGTATTCAAATAACTAATGTAAAGCCTGACCAGATATATGACTATTGTCAAGAGGCCGCTGTTATTCTGATGTATGTTGTGACAGTTCAGCTCAGTATGATGAATATAGTTCTAATGAAATTCCACAACATTCCACAACCTATATTTCTGGTCAGGGTACGTAGCCGAATGGCACAAACGCTCACGAATCGAAACGCCCGTAGATATCTATCTCTGTCGCTCTTGCATATTGGCGCGACAGAGTTAGACTACCTTTCGCGGCGTTTCGTTTCGTTTCGCGTCGTAAAAATGCGATTCGGCTACGGCAATAGGCTTTAAAGTTATAGATTTGGAAGTTTCTGTCTTGTTACTGTTACTCAGATGTGTAACCTACACTAGGATGTCTGGAAACTTACGAGACACTTCTCCTCATTTTGATATCTTTTAGTTTCTCGGGGTCAGTCGCAACACCATCGCTGCAGGACGCGTAGTAGCCACCGAAGAAGAACTGAATGTCGGGGTGACGGCCGCCTCTCGCTGCGTACTTGGAGTTCACTATGCCTGTGAGCTGCGCAAAGTGTAAAAATTAAAACCGAAAATAGCCTAGAACCATAATATTTTCTTTTGAAAATCAACATCTGTTTGGGAGTTTCAGTGTTACGAGTACATTAGAGTAAACATATTATGTAATCTTTTGTCCTGATGTGCCGATGAAATCCAAAATTCTGAAATTTTCACATAGGAAAACTTTGGAAAAATTCCATACTTTGTATGGACAATTGTATGGATGGAAATTTTCCATTTCATAAATTTAAATTTTCGTGAAAGTTTCTTGAATTTTTTTAAGAAATTTAAGATTTTTTTGGAAAGTTTCCGCAACTTGCACATCACTAATCTTTTGTATAAAAGTAAAAAAATAAAAAAATCTTAACTAATAATTTGCTCTTCACTATGTTCTCACAGACCGTGACGTTATTTTTTTTGGCAATTATAAAAAATATTGTCGAATAGTAAACCCTATTGCCTTTTAGCTACCAACAAAAGTTACCTGCGACAAACCAGTAGAAGACAACGGCCCATCTCTATTCAACAGATACTCAGTTGCACTAGCCCAATCCAAGTCAGCAATCTGAGGCTCCTTCGACAGCGTAAACTCCAGCTCGACGCCAACGTGGTTATGCAGGTTCTGGCCTACGCCAGGCAGGTCCTTGACCACGGGGATGTTGACTTTCTGCAGCATCTCCTTGGGACCCACGCCGGAGAGCATGAGGATTTGGGGGGAGTTCAGGGTGCCGGCTGATAGGACCACCTAAAACAAAAGACAGCAGATTTGTTGTAGGGATTCTATTGATACCACGAATCTCGTAGGCGTATTCAGCTTTATAGTCTTGTGATTTAAATCTCGTTATTTTTTGCTAAAAGTAGCACTGAAACTTTAGCAGTTTCATGAGCTCTGCCTAGTCCCTTTGGAAATACAGGCAAGTTTGAATATTTATGTATTATTGGACTTGTGAGGGGGACCCATGGTCATATTAGGCCTATCGGCCTAGATAGGACTTAGTCGAATGCATTCGTATACGATCGATAGTGGAGTGTGATCGAAGTGTAACATAAATCAGCATAGAAGTTCATGAGATCGTCTGGAGCTGAACTTTCTTACCTCTTTGCTAGCCTTGACAAACTTCGTCTCCTTATCCTTAATATACTCGACTCCGGTGACCTTCTTTGTGTTGGGATCTATGCGAACTTTGGCGACGTGTGCGTTAAGCAGCACGTGGAGGTTTTCCCGTTTGGAAGCGGGTCTGAGGAAGGCGCGTGCTGTGCTAAATCGGGAGCCATTACTGAAAAAAAATGTTTTAGGTTATGGTCGATACGCCAGCGTTATGAAATTATAGTCCGAAAATATTCAGACAGTGGTCCTCTTGTCTCCGGCGCCTCGATCATGGCGAAGTCACTATTGCCGATCGATAATGAGCTGGCGGTCTTCACGGTACTTAAAAGTCTCAAAGCTATAAGTTACAAGCGGACGTCTCTTTTCAACTTGGACATCATATTGGACAGCGATTACCACTTTTGATTTGTACCCCTAAGACTGCTGAGTTCGACTTAAGGTACTTGACTACATCACTCCTTGTATTCGGACGAGAACCGGTGTGCACAAGCAAAGTGGTGATGGTACTGGATCACCAATATATGATGAAGGAATTCAATGGGTACAAGTCATGTAGATCAAGTTTTTGACTCCGAATCTGGTAGCCCAGTTCGATGCCTTCGAAATTGCGGATACGACATCGTGCACAAACTGGGGCGTGCGTCGGAACTGTTACGAAATAAGTGGTGTACTTACAACTACTAATTCGTTGAGGGTTTGAGCGAAAGTGAAGCCAGTGATGGTCTCTACTCCGTTGAGATCGCTGATAGGCGGGTAGCTCAGTGTCGACACCACGTCATGTAGGACTGAACAAGTATACTAACTGTCATGTCATGGTGTTCATAACCCCCTCGGGAGCCTAGGTTGGCCAGAGCACCCACATTGACCACATGACCCCCCAAACTAGGGGTACCCCTGCGTACGAAGCTGGATCCTCCCTTGTGTGTGTCAGATCTGAACAAATGGGATACTAACTCGTTGAGAGTCTGTGCGATGGTGAAGCCAGTGATAGTTTCCCCGTTGAGGTCGCTGGTGGGCGGGTAGCCGAGTTCGATGGCCGCAGACACAACGTCGTGCGCAAACCGAGGTGCGTGTCGGAACTGTTACAGAAGGAATTATTTGAATGACCGATGTTAGATTTAGTTAAATGTAACTTTAGGTATGTACACATTTTAGGAGTTTTTTTATGGCCGGTAGCGCCCTCTATTGCCAATCACGACGAGCAGACGAAAAGAGAAACTGCATAATCTACGACTAAGTCATATCTTACCTTCTGTACGGGCAACGGCCCGCCAGTGTTATGATACTGGCTAGACACTCCGTCTCCTATCTCTCTGTTATCTTCGCTCTTCAGGAAGAACGGTAGTACGTCGTACCACGACCAGCCGGTGGCGCCCTCTATCGCCCAACCGTCGTAATCGGCCGCGTGTCCTCGCATGTACATCATGCCGTTGATTGTTGAACAGCCGCCTGGGATTTTTAAATTAATATAAACTTAATTACCAATCGGCTGATAAATTATAGTGTAAATAATACGCATTAGGTACTGAGACAATACGTTGGAGCTATAGAAAAAGACACCGTAGTAGACTAAGATATCCTTCATCATCATTGCGTACCCACCTTTCGCCAGAGTTCCGCTACCTGGATGTGTTTGGTATCCGCTAATCATATTCATTGTTCCACAAAGCATAGCGCTAGTGGGAACGGGTTTGACTAAGCTGATTGGTTGATATCAGACGCAGCAATAGCAACATATCCTAGTAAATCTCGGGTGGAAAGGCACCCTTAACCCGGCATTTATCCATGGATCATAGAACCCTGGGACCCGCCTAGCAACTAATATTTACAATTGACGTAGGCGCTAGTATTGACGAAAGCGACTGCCGAAGTTCAATATCCTCTGCGTCGATACAATTAGGAGCACAACTGAGTAAATATTTGTCCACGGTAAAATGTAATTAATGTCACTGATTTAAACTTTCACGATTATTACACATAATTATTTTTAAAATCGGGACTTAATCGCGTACTACATATTAAACTGACCTCCAACGTTTCAAGGACGGCGTTGTCCCCGTGGTCTCGGAGAAGACTGGCTTGAAATGACATCAACACCTTCTGACAGCCGCGCGAGTTTTTCGAACTACCCGCACTTGGTTTTGATTATCAACTTGAACTGTTTGCGCACTAGGGATGTTACTCTGTCGACATACAACACTGACGATATTCGATTTAACGACTGTCGATATTATTTTCCGCTTACACTTATTAATGACAGGATTCCATGTGGATGAGATCCTAAATCCTTCGTCCCGATTGAAATTGCGATGTTTTTTGATTTCAATGGCTTCACGCAATTTTCTACTGTAGAAATGTCGGGACGAAGGTTTTAGGATCTCATCCACATGGAATCCTGTCATTAATAAGTGTAAGCGGAAAATAATATCGACAGTCGTTAAATCGAATATCGTCAGTGTTGTATGTCGACAGAGTAACATCCCTAGTGCGCAAACAGTTCAAGTTGATAATCAAAACCAAGTGCGGGTAGTTCGAAAAACTCGCGCGGCTGTCAGAAGGTGTTGATGTCATTTCAAGCCAGTCTTCTCCGAGACCACGGGGACAACGCCGTCCTTGAAACGTTGGATGTCAGTTTAATATGTAGTTATACGCGATTAAGTCCCGATTTTAAAAATAATTATGTAATTAATTTGATGACTAAATATCAGCAAATTTACGCAAAATTGCTAAACGCAGAATATTACTCCTTGAGTAACGCTACATTTTTTTTCTTATGCGTTTTAATTCAGTAAGTCATTTAAAGTAAGAAATTCCATGTCCATTAATATTAGTTATCATTGATTTAAATCAGGATTTTTGTATTTAAGTATTAGTTACTGACGACTAATGATGCATAATGATTCAGTTATGCTCTTTAGCTGTCACTATCTTTTCATAAGCATTTTCATGGTGATGATATTTAAATGATAAGTAACAGCGATTAAACCATGCAGGTAGATAATTATAAACATTTACAGACTAGAATTTTGTAAATGAATACGGGCTAAAGTGAATCTGGGGCACACATCAGGCGTCACTATACCGTCACTATACACATTATTGTACCTATATTCTGTTAATATGGGTCAAATTCGAGACTTCAAACGCAAGAGCTTCCTCCATAAAAATGTTTGTAAAAGTGTAGGTAATGTTGTTCTGTGATTGTGCTCCAAAGGGCTACCCCACACTAGCAGCTTCCGTGTATAGTGAACTCTATAGCTGCTGCTTGACATAATGTCTTTGGCGGAACTGCGGAGCAGCGCACCGCCATTTTTCTTAGCACTCGAAAGACGCCAGTGTGGAGCGACAGTAAAAGGTAACACACTAAGGATTAAACCGTGACGTGACTTACCCAACATCTTGCCTCTAGGCCAACTGCAGTACGACCCTTCAGACAGACAGGCTTTCTCTTGGGCTTCAGTCTTGTACAGCCAATCCGTGTCAGGCCGGCCCCAGTAAGCTGTCACCCATGCTGGCACTGAAGACTGCGTTGGTTCGTCCCCACCCGCTTCTATTAAAAGTACCTGTTGACAAATAGGTTAAATACGAATTAAAAAAAAGAATAAGGGAAAACTGATGGCGGCAGATATGAGCATGACTCGCCTGTATCCTTCGCGTCCTTGCTGACGAGACCTGTGCACGCCGCCGACACAACCAAATAGGTCAAATAAAATAAGTATATTGATGTGTTCTATTTTACTGGTGCGCTGGGGAAATACTGCAAAAAGCCCGAAGTATCCGAAACCGAAAGGGTGTAAGAGGAACGTTATAAAAATGGGTGAAACGAAAGTGGTTTGTTAGGCGATCCTACTAGCAGATAGCAATCTGTGATTATCTTCCTAACCATCTGGGAAAAAGACGTGAGTATATGTATGTAAGTTTTTTTTAAATTATGAATTGGCTTACTCTTGACCACAGACTAGCCAGAGGCAAAGACGTGGCCTACGATGGAGCGAGCTCGCCCTATATGTATAGGTATTGTTTTTGTAACATTGATCTACCTACTATACTACCATATCATTTTCACTTCTAAGAAGTGCCAAGAACCCGCTAATCGGGAAATGATCTGTTGTAATACAGACGGTTGCTGCTCCTTTGCTTATTTTAAAGTAAGCAATATACATAGATGTTGATTGATTGAATGAATTAACCACATTTAATATTAACACTTTCGAAACCGGGCTCTACGCGGCGCTACGACATTTTCGCTACATACGGGGAAACCCATGTAATCGGCTACGCTTCTACGAGCGGTGTGCCCGACAGTCGGGTTCTTGGTAGCGAAAGTGTTAACCACAACATAAAAATCGTGCCATGACTTGCAATAGAAAAACCGCGACCCACTTGGAGTCAGATCTTTATCATAACATAATCTAATGTTCCAAAAGATGTATTTTTAATTTATACGAATTTATAATTTTACTTAAATGTGTATATTTTATATGTCGTGGCTATAAAGGTATTAGAATTCACCTATATGTCAGAAATTATATTAGGTAGGTACATTTTTTTTTAATACTACGTCGGTGGCAAACAAGCATACGGCCCGCCTGATGTAAAGCGGTCACCGTAACCTATGGACGTCTGCAACTCAAACAGTGTCACATGCGCGTTGCCATCCCATCAGAAACTTGTACATTCCCTTTTGCTGTGTTAAGTACGCAGCAAAAAGGAGTGCGCTAGTTCTAAGGAGGGTTCGGGTTGCCGACGACTCAAAGGACAATAGACGGAACAAGTTAAATGCTTTTATCACCAATATGCTGAATTATGTGGCTATACATATATAAATAGGCCAAATCTTGAACCAAAAGTTGCATACATTTTCCGTAATTTTTACCTCTCTATCGGGTAACGTACCTCTATATCATAAATCTATAAGGTCCAGGCCCCCTATTCAAGGTGAATGTTTTGCTCATAACTTTACAAATACCTAATACCATTAATGGTTATGCTCGTACACACAATTTTTTGCTTTAAACAGTCGCATCGTGCTTGTGGTTTTCGTATATTATGGTTTGTGGTTTTATAAAAAAAAAAACATAAACAGACTAGACGATTAAGTTGATTAAAAAACTAGTTTCGTACCGTCTTAACTAATTATCTTGATGTACGATGATGTCATTAAGAGTGGATGTAGAGAATATTTTCTTGTGTTTACATAGATTGGGAATTTATTTTTTGTCATCATATGTTACTTAATAGGTACGACCGGAGCTTAATAAATTAATACAATAACTACCGATTGCCGATTTTTGAGTCTCACGCGTTCGAATTCAGAAAATTGACACTGAAAATAATAAGCAAGTCACCGTTTTCAACCGGTATTTTAGTGACAAAATCCCTTAATGCGAGATTCAAAAATCGCCCTCCTGTAGCCGTATGTAAAAACCCATAAGATTTTGACGAATACAAAAGAGCCTGCGTTGTTTATGAAATCATTCCCGTTGAGTTTAATTATAATAAATATACGTTGATAAATAAGGTGATTGAGGTCACACAATGTCCCGTGTTACAAATGGTCCAAAATACTGCCGGACCGTTAAATGTTTATTTATTCCTTCCCTCATCCAAGCAAGAAATACAAGAGTTCCATTTTGTCGCATTCTTTTGCCGTGATTTTAACTAAAATAAATAAGTTTAAGTTTAACTTAAATTCGGTTCGTTCGGTTCTTGCTAACTTAAATTGGTCTAACTCTGTGTTTATCCATAGTGCATCAATTAACAAAACAATGTAGTATCTTGTGCTCTGCAGACATGGACAATGCGCGGATTTTCACATTAATGAGACACGGATGGACAGGCATTGTGAATGGGAGGCCGAAGATCTACCTATTAGAGAATAAAGAACTAGCTGTGCTTCCACGTTTTGATGCTTAATGACATGATGTTTGTTTGAAAGACATTTATTCTTGAAAAGCACAAAACATGAACAAACATAGCAACGAAATAGTTCTCTATAAGTCTATAGTAATTCTATTATCATCACGAAATAGGGCTATGAAGCCAGCGCACACAGTTTTTCGTTGTTTTCCTTTTTCGTTGCACCCATTCGGTAACTATAATGTGGCACACCAAAATATAACTACATAATATAGAAGACGTGTAATAAAAAGAATCGAGGTATGCTGAATTGCTGATGTATTCAATACCCATAAATGGACATCACTTTCTTAAGGATTCCCACACACAATTGGGTCCTTTCGCTTGATAGAGACAGATAATCCGGGTGTGCAATGAACACAATCTATCTGGAGTTACACATACCTTCCACTGTGGATTCTCCGACAACCTCGCAGCCACCACCGATCCCGCCGTCCCGCCACCCACAACTATAAAGTCATAAGTATCCAGTAGACTGTCAGGTGTTTCACTGCTGACCCTATTGCAGGGGTCCGCGAGGTCGCATCGGCCATTGATGAAAGCTTCAAGCACTGTCATGAAGAGCATAAACTGCCCCCCGCAGGAGGCCGCCATGGATGGCCCTACCTCCCGGATCGGGCAGGCGCATGCCTGAAAAACAAACAGGAGGTTACGAAAAAAGTAGGTCCTCTACCCAGACATAAAACACTAGATTAATTCTGTACTACAACATGTAGAGGTATTACCAGCGATGTAGGGTAGATTGGCGCGACGATGCCAGAATTTGCGCTATATGTATATCTGGCGACATTTAGTCCCCTAAGTTGGTAGTTTTGAAGGTCTCCGAATACGATATCTTATACTATTAAACGAGCAATTCTTGTATATTTATTTATTTGTTTATTTATTTATTTATCTATTTATTTATTTATACCGACGATCTCGGAAACCGCTCTAACGATTTCGCTGAAATTTGTTATGTGGGGGTTTTAGTGGGTGAAAAATCGATCTAACATATCCTTAGGTCCCGGAAAACGCGAATTTTCGAGTTTTCACGCGTTTTTCTTCGCGCGCCATCTCGTGTGGAGTAGTTGTACTGTTGAGACAGAAGTCTTTCGGTCGATGTAAGTATTATTTTATTGGCAGTATTCATTTTATTACAAATATAATGGTCAAGCAGTTCAAGCACGCACATTAATTTGTAATGAGTTAATCTAGGTTCAATTTATCTTTATTCGTTCCTTTGATGATGCTTTGCGAATGGGAAACGGAGTAAAAACCAAGTAATTACTTAAGATAATCATTTGAATTTTTGCAAATATATATTTCTTGTGTAGAAGAAAAATTGTCTTAAATGCTCGACGCAACTTGTCTTAGTTTTTTTGCCTTGTCATCAATCTCATCATGTCCACGAATCAATTCTTTGTCATTGCTAAATCAATCGTCTAATCATCGGATAAAAACATAATAATGATTCTATGTACATCCACGTTCTACAATTACATCTGCGACTGTAATTATTTTTTCTTCCAAGATTTCATCAATACAGTTCATCTAATTGTCATAACTACGAGATCATGTACAAATTCTAATGATTGAGGATACAAAGGCTGTTTTTGTCGTGAGTTGGCAACTAACCATTCATGATCGTCATACAATGTTGTAGACGTAGAAAGACATAAGTATTGAATGATTGTGGGTTACTGACGTCCTTTTCATTTGGATATGTATACGATTAATCAAAGATAAAGCTTCACATGGTTATTTAAAGTAAAAACTTGGATTTTCCATTGATGCTCGTTGGTACGCTGTAGATGCGGGTTTGACATTTCGTCGTGACTACCTAAGTATTATTTTTATTTCAAAGATTCCTGATTGAGCTCAGGAAAATTACAAAAAAAAAGCTGCTTGGATAACATAGGTAACCTACTGCGAAACTTAAAAGCAAAATAAATTACATATTTCACTTAAATTTGGGATCAATATCCCATACATGCGCCATCTTGGATTTTTTCCATTTAAATCCTTCCAACATCCGATATCGGATCGGATAATGTGAAAACGCACTTAGACCACTTGCCGTCTTAAACACATTGTTTCGGTGCGTAAAAGCACCAACTATATTATATTGAATTAATACTAAATTAACGCGTTGATGTTCATAATTAATTCATTTTAACGAAAATGTTATATAAGATTCTTAGGTCAAAAAACTTGAGTTAATTAAGCAATTAATTAATTACACGCCTGTAGCGCTTGTTTTTAGTCTACCGTCAAAATTAATAGATAGGTATGAATATTTTTAAATAATGCGAAATTGCTACTTTTGTCCATGACCAAGACCATGAGCTTGATCATCCGGTTGATGGCGGTCAGGGTTTGCGTGGCAACACACTCGTGTTTAATAGGTACCTTTATTAGTTTTATTACTGATCGATATATCAATTCTGGTAGAAGGACAGATGGCAGTCGCTTTCATAAAACTAGTGCCTACGCCAAATCTTGGGATTAGTTGTCAAAGCCGACTCCAGGCTCCCATGAGCCGTGGCAAATGCCGGGACAACGCAAGGAGGATTATGATTAACCACAAAAAACGTTTTAGTACTAAGTAGTTTTTTAACTTTGCGAATGGTGCTTTAAGCCTGGGGTCCAATATACTCCATTGTAGGCCACGTCTTTGCCTTTGGCTAGTCTGTGGTCAAAAGTAAGCCCATTTATATATATAAAAAAAATTGCGGAATCGAGCCGCGTCGCATCGAGTTCCCATACATTTTGAATGCGACTCGACGCAATGGACGCAGTCTCATGAGAAATGCAGAAAGCGAATTAACGAGGCTCGACTCGGCGTAGTCATAGGGCTTACGGAAAAAAACTGCATTTTATGCAGAAAGCAAGCCACTTTGCACAGTGATACTAGGGACCAATACAAATGATTTCATCCGAGGAAACACGATTTTCATCCACTAGAATTCAAGATGGCGGACATTTTCCAAAATGGCGGCCGCATATTTTTAAAAATTTATAGAATCACAACGGCTGCACCGATTTTGATGGTTGGGGTGTCTATCAGTTCGTATTGAAGCGCTTATTAATATAAAAAAAATAAAGTCATAAAAAAATAAGATGGCGGCCGAATAATAAGAAAAATATGAAATTTTCAAACTTTTATTTTCATTCTCGTGAAATTTACCAATAAATTTTCTATGATATGGCCACATGTGTATGTATTTAAATTAAACCTGTTAATATTATCTACACAATCAAATAAAAATCATGAAAATCCGTTGAGTAGTTTTTGAACTATACCCATTTCAAATGGAGCGCGCGGATTTGAAAGACGTTTTCGCACATGATGTAAAAAAATTGGAATCATAACGGCTGCACCAATTTTAATGGTTGGGGTGGGTATCAGTTTGTATTAAAACATTTATTCATATAAAAATTAAAATCATTTAAATAATTAAAGATGGCGGCCTAATAATAAGAAAAATATGAAATTTTTTTTTATTCTCACGAAATTTACAAATAGTTTTTCTACGATATGGTCACATTTTTATTTATTGAAATAGAATCTGATAATTTCATCTGCAAAATAAAATAAAAAACGTTAAAATCCGTTCAGTAGTTTTTGAACTATACGCATTGCAAATGAACCGCGCGGGTTTGAAAGAAGTCTCGTACCGCTATACACGCAAGACTGATTATTTATTTTGGTCACAACTTACTATATTACTATTCAGAATCAATGTTTTTAGTATTTATATACATTATTAGTATTTTATTCCGAGTTTAGGTATATTTAGATAACCCCCGTAAACTTTGATGGTCATAATTTTTATTTTAATACGTAAAAGAACATAAATGCACATAACATAGTATTTGTATTAATAGCAATTGTCCTTTCCGAGGACTCCAGAGATAATTTTCGACAATTTCTGTAGGGGTTACAGAAATATAGAAGTCGCTATGTATAAAATAACTTATTTTCTGCTTCTCGTCTACTTAGTCTACGTTTCGAGATGGTTTGCTTGTTATACGAAAAGGAGCGTATGTTTTGTAGTGCTGACGATGTTGGTGGGATGCTGGTTATTAATTTTGGTTGGAAACGGTTCCTTGCGCACCAAGTTCACCGATAAATGTGGAGTCTGCGGATCATATATAGGCCGCAGGTGAACTTTTCAAGCTTGGCCATTATTCCTCCAGGAAGACCCTGTTATGTTAGTAGACAACCAACAAGGCTTGTTCCAGAAACTGTAGCCTGTTGGTGTTATTAGTGTGGTGATTTTTTTTTTCTAAATAATTTACTTCCTCAGAGAACATTTGCTCTGCTATTTCAGGGTAAACCATAGGAACGTAACCGGAAGAAGCTGATAGCCTCATTGTACCTCGCGCAAAAGATATGGCGGAACAGGGACTCACGTGTATCATCAGATCTTCCGATACAAATGTCTTGGTATTTAAATAAAAACTACTGGAGTCTGAAGTACGGATGAAGGATAGACGCAAAGTCAGTGGCCAGATTCGGGTTTGGACCTAGCTTAGAGCCCGAAAGGTCTTTGCCTCATGAAGAGGCCTCGAGTGAGTTCAGGGTGGTAACGGGTACCAATGTCCCATGCCCTTTGTTGTTTGAGTTTATCTCGCAGTTTGTAGCCGTGGAGGCTTTCAAGATGTTACTTGCGAGATCGGACGTGATGTAAATGGAGGCAGGAATGTCGGCAAAACGACACTTTACGAGTGCCTAAGCCGCCAAACCATACCGGAAAACAGGCCTGAGTCCATGCTTGCTCACTAAAATATGTGTTAAGAACGGTCCCAATTTGGCATTTAAGCATGGGATCTATGGAGCTAATTATATTGGGAAATTTCCAAGTCTTATCTAGTATATATTTTCTTAATATTTTAAATGAGAATAACCTGCCAGAGTATAAGTTATAAAATAGCCAACACTTTGGATCCTGGAAGACCGACTGCTCTTCGTGGTTTTCACGTCTTTACGTCTGACACCACTTCTTTTTTCAATACAAAAGAAAAAAATCATGTTCTAAAACATTCTTTGCACACCCTGAAGTTATACCAGCTTTGATAGAAACATCGCAGTAACTACAAAGTCTTCCTGCAGGAATAATCGCCATGCTTGAAAAGTTCACCTGAACTTGGTGAGCAAGAAACTGATGTTTACCACCAAAAATAAATTAGTAACCAACATCGGCAGCACTTGCGCTCCGTGTCGTATAACAACGCCCCATATTCTGGATATTACTTCTGTGCCTATGCCATCATCCTGGGGTTGGAAGACGTACAATGATAGTTGGGTACAGGGGGCCGATTTTTGAGTCTCACGGCGTTCGAATTCAGAAAATTGTCACTGAAAATAATAGGCAATTCACCGTTTTTAACCGGTATTTTAGTGACAGTGAGACTCAAAAATCGGCCCCCTGCAGTGGTCTGAAAACAGGGAGATATGGTATGAATGGGAATACTTGGACAATTGCGGTTGTGAAACAGGCTGCGAAACAATACGCTGTAAGTGTTGTGGGTCTACCCTGCGCAATGCAAATAATGCAATGTAACATTTGCACAGGCAGCTGCCAAAATAAAAAGTATTTTGCAAAAATGATATTATAAATTATTATTTATTCATTATTTCCTTGTATTTTGATATTATTTTGAATCACTCTTCTATCTTTCAGTATAACCTAGACGAGAAGCAAAAAATAAGTTTGTATTAATATATGTTTCCGTAGCCCCCTACAGAAGTTGTCGGAGATTAACTCTAGCCTTGAAAAGGAGAAGTGATGCAAATGTTATGTGTACCTATTTAAGTTCTTTTACGTATTAAAATAAAAATTATGACCATCAACGTTTACGGGGGTTATCTAAATATACCTAAACTCGGAATAAATTACTAATAATGTATATAAATACTAAAAACATTGATTCTGAATAGTAATATAGTAAGTGGTGACCAAAATAAATGCGTATAGTTCAAAAACTACTAAACGGATTTTAACGTTTTTTGTTTTATTTTGCAGATGATATTATCAGATTCTATTTCAATAAATAAAAATGTGACCATATCGTAGAAAAACTATTTGTAAATTTCGTGAGAATAAAAAAAAATTCATATTTTTCTTATTATTAGGCCGCCATCTTTAATTATTTAAATGATTTTAATTTTTATATGAATAAATGTTTTAATACAAACTGATACCCACCCCAACCATTAAAATCGGTGCAGCCGTTATGATTCCAATTTTTTTCACATCACGTGCAAAAACGTCTTTCAAATCCGCGCGCTCCATTTGAAATGGGTATAGTTCAAAAACTTCTCAACGGATTTTCATGATTATTATTTTATTATGTAGATAATATTATCAGGTTTAATTAATATATATAAAAATGTGGCCATATCATAGAAAATTTATTGGTAAATTTCACGAGAATGAAAAAAAAAGTTTGAAAATTTCATATTTTTCTTATTATTCGGCCGCCATCTTAAATTTTTTTATGTTTTTAATTTTTTATATTAATAAAAACTTCAATACGAACTGATAGACACCCCAACCATCAAAATCGGTGCAGCCGTTGTGATTCTATAAATTTTTAAAAATATCAGGCCGCCATTTTGGAAAATGTCCGCCATCTTGAATTCTAGTGGATGAAAATCGTGTTTCCTCGGATGAAATCATTTGTATTGGTCCCTAGTATCACTGTGCAAAGTGGCTTGCTTTCTGCATAAAGTGCAGCTTTTGACCATAATTTCGCCGTAAGCCCTATGACTAGCGAGCCTAGTGGACGCCAGGCTTTATAAGTATTTCCATCACACTCGCATACTAAATATGCTATTGCAGGAAAGCGGAGCGAGAGTCACCTATAGAAAAATCGTTCTTTCAAGGGAGTTATGAAATTTCTAGTATACCGTACTTAATTTTTTTATATCTATTACTTACGGTCGGATACCTGATACGGTCACAACAGAGTACCTACTGTACTGTAGTTATTGACATGCCCCTAAATTACTATCGCTCGCTGATGTGGTCACGGCAAATGAGCATGTACGAAACAATTAGTTACGGATGCAGAAGCTTAGGTGAGTAATTATCGTTGGACCACAAAAACTAATTTAATAAAACATTTAATGCGTCTCTAGGTAGATATCTACATTAATTTTTAGATTAAAGCAAAATGTCCCAAGACGATTTATAAATGAATTTAAAATTTGACTTGTTTTCTAGCGACCTTTATTTCACGTATCTACAGAAAATGTCACTAATCCACATAAATCAGTGTGAATCGAAAATAGGTTCATATTTAAATAGACTTATATTGACCGGGATATAGACCGTGATTACCTTTTTGATTTTTCTCGAGCTCCCGATATTTCGACGCAGTTGCATGCATCATGATCACGGAAAACCGTCAATATAAGTCTAATGAAAATAACCGTGAATCATTCAAAACTCATATTTAAATAGTTTCTAAATTATGTATTTAGGTATAATGTTGCCGTTTATTTATTTAGTTATAGCTAAATATAAATGTAAGACATTACTAGAGTAGTTTTTGAACACGCTACAATCAGTATCCGTGTACCGCTTAACGTAACATATCGCTCCTTGAAAAACATAGTGTCATTAAATGAAAAACGTCTTTTTTGGGTACAATGGTTTAAAGTTTTGAAATTTTTGAATTGTCAAAAATTGCCATTTTTAGAACAAACTTGTAATTTTTTGGCAGATCTTGTTAGGTTTGTGACTAAACCTGATAGATATAATAGTAAATTGTATTTTTTTTATTTTGTTTCTAAGATAATTAAGCTTAAACAAAATGGTAGTGACACTTTTCCATTTATTTTTGTTTAGGGACACATGACAACTTTATATCTTCGTTTTAATTTATGGAAAAATGACACTATAGCCATTTTTTATGAAATTTACCTTTTATTTTAATGAATAATTAGCAATCAAACCACCTTTTATGTATATACATTAAAATTTATTGAATTAAATGACATTCGGTCTCAAACCCTGTATCTATTTAGCATTACTGCCCTTAAAAACTAGTGTAAACACTCCTGGCTTGCCCTCTTAAACAATAAAATATAACTAAAAAAATATTAGAAACAAAAATCACTTTCAGTTTTGACATTTGCGTTAGTAATACAACATTTATTTTACTATCCATAAAATTCATGACATTTTATACAAAAAATTAAAATTGTCAGGAAAAAGTAACTTTAGTTAAGTACTTTAGTGCATTCAGGTTAAAATTAATAAAAAAAACAATCGCAATAAAATCAACAAATATCGAAAAAAATCCTCCCTCTGGCCCTTCCTGTAGCTTCCATGCGATCAGTTATGGACCTGATCAGTGTTACGATCAGTTTTTGAGGAATATTTTCCCATTCCTCAATAACTACGGCTTCCAGCTCGTTGAGAGTGGCTGGAGCAGGATCCCGTGACCAAACAAGCAGTTTTAACTCATCCCAGAGATATTCGATCAGGTCGGGGCTCGTTGCTGCCACTCCATTACGGTGCATTCCGACCTCATGCATCAGGGAGTCCCGCACTATCAAGGCAGTATGGCAACGGGCGTAGACGTGCATGAATTGGAAATCAGGTCCAAAAAATTCAGCGTACGAGACCATACGTTCTTCTAAGATCTCCATAATGTAACTGCCTGCAGTTAAGGATCCGTTTTGCCGTCGATGGAAATGCCGCCCCAGAACATGCACGAGCCGCTCCCGTAACTGACTGTTTCTTCGGTGAAGACTGGTGTAAACTGCTCTCCTTGACTCCTGTACACCCTTTTGCGTCTATAGTTGGTGTAAATGATCTCCTTCGTCTCGTTGGGGAACAAACTTTCCTCTATTGCTGCAACGTCCAATCCTCTCTGGCTCTGGCTTCAATTGGTAGCCTCTGTCAGCTCTTCGGGGTAACATTTTCTTCTCCCTCAATCTTCTTCTGATCATGGAGACACTCACTACAGTTCTTCGAGCTGTTCTAAGCAGTATCTGCAGCTCAGGAGCGATAAGAAAGCGGTTCCGCAAAGAGGCCGATACAAGGTACCGGTCGTCTCTAGCGGTGGTGCAGCGTCTTCTCTCAGATCCTGGCCTCCTGATGTAGCTACTGGTCTCCAGAAACCGCAACAAGACTCGTCGCACCCGGAAACGGATGCTTAGGCGTTCAGCAACTTGCTACTGCCGTAGTTTGTTTAGGAGCAGTACCACCACTTGAGCTGCTTTTTCTGGTGTTTAACCACTATTGCCTTCAAGGTTTTTTTTTCTGCAGGCGTTCGTCCTCGGTGACTTTTGGAGTGCAAAAGATCCACATGACACCTTTACAGCTCCTTCTAAAACCGTCTGGGGTAGCACACCTAGAGTCCCATTAAAATCGCATCAATACCTTTTTTTTCAAACCACGGCAGATTGGCGATTATTGCTTTTAAGAAAGTTGTACACCTTTTCTCTTAAAGGGCTTTAATTGTACTTTGAAATGATACAAATATTGATAGATTGCAGTCAATAAGATTAGAGATATTTTTGCTTGAAACGATTTTGCGCGAGGTGAGATTTTTTTTTGACGACGTGGTATACCCTAACTTATGCGAAGTTTAGTCGGCCGCTTGAAATGTGCATGCTCGTGGCGATGTAGCAAATAGGTGATCTGTAGATGCTGGTGTGTTTATACTATTATTGATGATTGCTTTGAATTTTTGAGCCTTGAATATCGTTGAGCCATTTTTTACTGTAACAAACAAATATACTTAATTATGGCTAATAATTTAGTTATATTAATGCACAAGAAATTTATCCACTAGCAATCATAGTTTTTATATTGTATCTTAAATTAGTAATTGTGTCTTGTAGATCATAAAAATAGCAATTACTTCGTAAAAAATAATTATACAAAAAATAATTTTAATTTTTATTAGCGCTGTATATAGGCATTTTACAAAAAAATAGAGTAAAATGTCTTTTTCATAGAATTTCATCAAAATTGTGTAGGTTTATGTGCTAAACTTAAATGGAACAATGGTATTAAACGTAATATGTCTAGAAGGTAATTAATCATTAACTGTTTTGTAATTTTAATTACCGCAAAGCATGACATAAAACTTAAAGTGACAATAATCAGTCAACGCACTTAAAGCTACCATTACCAGTTAAAATGGCTTTAAACTCATAACAGCGGTATTCCATTTCTTTGCAAGCGTAATTATGGTAATTCATACAATCAAAAATGACACTAAACAGATAATGACGATTCATTCATGCAAATTATTTTTAGCGAGTTAAGACCATAACGTCATTTTAAGTAAAAGTACAGTACAACTTTATTTTTAACCTGCATTAAGCCTAATAGTTTAAAGCCAAACCGTCATTACGTGCACAGTGTCACTATACCTATCTCAAAACATTTAGAATCGTTAAAGTACTAGTGTCATTATAGCAAAAATGACACTGTTACTTTAAAATGAAACTCAATATTGAATAGTTATTACAAGTTCAAAGTGACACTTTAAGGATTGATACAATGTTCCATAAGAAAATTGTCATACTTACCATTCAATCTCGCGGAACACCGTCACTAAACACAAAATGACAACTTTCGGCTTAGAGTTCACTACATTTTGATCGGCGTCCAGGTCATTAATGCAAACATGACATTGTTCCCGTCCCCCACGCGTCTATTCCCACTATTCGCCATAGTGACATTAGCGCCCCCTGTCGCTTCTAAGCGAGCTAAATCGATAGGTGTCTTTGCATTGCGTTCGTTATGAATGCGCGACCTAGATGGCGTTGTTAACTAAAAACCTATGTTTTTTGGATAGTGTCACTATGTTTTTCAAGGAGCGATATATTTACAACCCCGAGGAATTCTAAAATATCAATTATAAATGATTACTTTAATCGTGTGTGTGGTGAGGAGTTTAAAATTGCACCACTCCCTTTCCTCCCGTGGGTGTCGTAGAAGTCGACTTTGGAATATGGTATCACAATTTTTGTTCTTTGTTTTCTTTTAACCCCTCAATTTGCCAAAAGTGGTACTGAAACTTACAGTTTCTATGCTCTTTCCGTTTGGGAATACAGGCGTAAATATATGTACCAATGTATGTACATATATACTTTACTGACTGTAGACGACGGAACTACCAACCTCCGTGCTGCGCGCGTGTTGGCAGCCTGGCCGGTACGGATGCCGCTGCCAGCGCGCGTCTTTTGTTTATATGGATATATTTTCTCTCTTGAGTTGTCAATGAGGCACAAATGTTTCGTTTGCACATACTTTTGTAAATAATTTGTGTAAATAGCTAGTTTTTTGTATATATATCTTTGTCTTTTTCCGTGTGTGTTGTGTACATAGATGTATTATAGATGTATACTGTACAGTCAAATATTTTACGTGTTTTATTCACCACCGGCGCACAGCTTACACTGACAAAGAATTTGTGTGCAGTTTTTTTAATACTTGCCTTCATTTACTAATAATAGGTACCTATACGATCAGGATGCTTTTATAATGCCTAGTATCGGTAGTTAATCGTCTTCCTATAATACAATGCTCTTATGAAAACTTTATTAGCATGTTGTAACTGGATAAAGATCATGTTAACACATTACATTTTAAATGGAATATCTATACACCGTGTTTTTATTGAATACCAGTAACTTCGGCCTATATTCCATTATAGGAAACAGAATAGAATAGTTTTTACAAGCTTTTATTCTATTTATTTTGCCTTGTTAGTATGTTAGTTTGGGTCAAAACGGAGAAGCTAAATTTGACCCACTTCCCGTTCGGTTTCCGATTGAGCTGAAATTTTGCACACATGTAAATCACGTGGCAATGCAATATTATGGTATCTAGGAGCTAATCTGATGATGTAGCAGAAAAGTGGTCATAGGAACTCTGTTATGAAACGTCGTATCCCTATCGAGTAAAGGGTTTTTAGAAACGTCTCCGAGAGCAGTAGATGACTGTTGAGAGAAAGGTACAGTCGGCGATAGATACTTGGGCCAAAAATGAAAATTTTATTCGTATTTTTTTTTTCTAAAAAACACCATACACCTGTGTCAGATGTTACATCAATTGCTGTTGAGAAACGAGCTTTGTGTGTTCGATATGAGATTGACATGGTCATAGTTTTGACACTTACTTAATAGAGTTAATTGTAAAGCCCGTTTCTGAACAGCAATTGGTGTAACATCTATGGCAGGTGTATGTTTTTTAGAGAAAAATAGGAATTTAAAAAACTAACTATGCCATTCTGTTTCCTATAATCGACTTAATTATATGCCGAAGTTAATGGAATTCAATGAAAACACGGTGTATACTAATTTTTGCAAGTAAAACCTAATATAGTATTTTATGGTTGACCTAATAATCTAAGTGAAATAAAATTGAGTAAGCACTTACCTCTGCCGATCGTATCATTTTCACTGAGATTCAACTGAAACAATGTGAAATATTTGTTATTGAAGATAGTTTTGGGCAAATTGTATTCAGACTATAAATAGTTATACCTATAAGTTTAACTTTTGTTAATCATCCTCCTTGCGCTATCCCGGCATTTTCCACGACTCATGGGAGCCTGGGATCCGCTTTGACAACTAATCCCAAGATTTGACGTAAACACTAGTTTTACGAAAGCGACTGTCATCTGACCTTCCAACCCGAAGGGTAACTAGGCCTTGGGAATAAATAGTCCGGTTTCCTCACGATATTTTCCTTCACCGAAAAGTTTAACTTTTATTAATAAGTAGGTAAATGTGAAATTACTACAGACTAAATAGGAAAGTCAAAGGTTTTCTAGTATTTGAAGGTATGATCGCCCTCAGTAACGCTCTGTACTCCGACCAACTAACAGATCCTTACAAAATTAAGACAGCTATACATTTCTCCGGAGCTTTTGACATGTCATAACATAACACCACACGCGTATTATAACCATTCTGAATCATAATATAGTGGCCTATTATGATTCAGAATAGAACCCTTTCACAGTAGTACTTGTACTAATATTCTGTGGTAAAAGTCTAACTGACTTCTATAGCAAATAAAGCACGGTTTCAATACGACAGCTGAGTGGCCTAGGATTCTAATTGGTTGACTGTACCTTATTGTATTGAAAATTATATATTATACTTATGTGACTTTTCCAACTACGAGTGCCTTATTTATCCTCATTTCTTACTTTATGTCCCTTTCCAATAACTAGTTTTACTTTCGCCGAGTAAAATGTATTTAGGTACTAATCGTATACACACATCTGATTACATAGGAATAATTTATATAAATTTATCCATAATCAGCCATACCTACGTTTTCATAATTTATAGTTTATTATTTGAGCCATAGCGATCACAGACATTATTTTGAGTGTTTGGTTGGACTGATTGTCATGAAATACTTTGTTAGCATACTTTGTTTTATGCAGGTTTTACGTAAAAAAAAAATTGTTTTTATTCTACGTAGGTATATATTGTTCAAAAAATGAAAATAGAGATAATACCAGGGGCGGCTCCCTCCGCGACTCTATCGCCGCGCTACAAGTACATGCTGGCAGCCGCGAGTTCGCGGCCTAATCAGGGGTGGCGCGCGTTCTCACGGAACGCACGTTCGTACTTTCCATTGTTACTTTACGTCGCAAATATTTTTTAAGGTTCATATGCGGTTTCCGCGTGTGGAATGGCTAATAATGCTTAGTTAAATAGCCATCATGAATAAAACAAGACAATCTTACACAGATCTACTATTGATTGTCCCACGGACAAGTTCAATAAGACTTGCGATGTTGGGACTTAAAAAAATATATATATATATATATATATATATATATATATATATATATATCTAATACTGTATATACTTACATCTAGAGAGTACCCAAAACTTGACTATAATAGTGAAACATTTTATCTGAGTATTAATTCCTTTTAATCCATAGGCAACCCTATCGTCCGACGCTGCGCACGTGCGGCTCGTTTCTTTGTTAGAATTTTGTAGGCATTTAAAAAGGCGGCATTTTGTGAACATCAAAGCAGTGGGCCTTCTGAACTTGTACTATTATATATACTGTGATAATACACAGTGTTTTTATTGAATTCCGTTTACTTCGGCATATAGTTAGGTCCATTATAGGAAACAGAACAGTTCAGCATAGTTCTTTTTTTTTAATTCGTAATGTAACAGAACAAGCGTCTATGACAAGGAAATGGACTCGTTATTACATATAAAACTTACGGCAAATCAACTTTTCCTTGGCTAACTTTTTGGTGCATATTTCCTTCGGGATTTCATTGAATATTTTAACAAATAATATCTGTGATGGTTTATCACATGTTTAGTTACGTCACCACTCATAAAATTCACTATTATTCCATGCACAACTTATTGGAAAAAGCTTATTTACAAACTATATTCACATGGATGGATTGTTGACATTAACAATCTGCTCTGTCAGACGAATGGCGTTCCGATATTGCGTCTTGGTTCCAATTACAAGTCAGATAGGTAATAATCACTAATATTGATTATTATACTTCCTGAATATATCATTCAATGTAACAATTAGGAACAAATGTGATCTTTTATTGCGAAGTTACTTATTAAATTGATTTAAACAATCTTTCACAAAATAATATTTACGTAAAAATATTTATCGACTTATGGAACGCTCCACTATTGAACTAGATAGGCATCAATATCAATAGCTCTGTCTCTCTCTAAAACACGTGCAATCATGCAGATGTTACTACTGATAGGTAAACAATTATTTGCTGAGAGAACATGGACGTTAAATGTATAAGGCGTACGGCTTAGTAAACAAAGCAGTCTGCGGTATGTCTGCAGTCCGCGTTATGTCTGTAAAACATCTGCATTGTGTCTGCGGTATGTCTGCAGTCCACATTATGTCTGTAAAACGTCTGTATTGTGTCTGCGGTATGTCTGCAGTCCGCATTATGTCTGTAAAACGTCTGTATTGTGTCTGCGGTATGTCTGCAGTCCGCATTATGTCTGTAAAACGTCTGTATTGTGTCTGCGGTATGTCTGCAGTCCGCGGTATGTCTGCAAAACGTCTGCAGTCCGTATTATGTCTGGATTAAAGGCTATAAAAGGGTCGGGGCGAGCCGACGCGGGGGATTCTTAAAATATCTACAAGACTAACACTACTAACAGTGTCTCTGGCTTTCGTGTGTTACTGGTGAGTGAAGTTGTTCTGCTATTATTTCTCTGTTTGTTTTTACTTGGAAATTATTCTAAGTGATTGTAAACTTTGAAATTGTGTCTTTGTTTGATTGTGCGGGGACAATATCGTCGTACAGTTGGACTTAGACCTGTGGTGGAATTGCTTTACCATCAGTTGTGGGGTTATTTTAGTGTTCTATTTATAGTGTAGTGGTACAATTAAATTAATGTGTATAGTGAAGTTTTCTGTGCTTTGTTTCATGAGTGCCGTCAAGCAATACAAAGACTGGGTCGATGTATGGCTGGTGCTTGGAGATAAGTCTGTGTTTGGTTTTGTAGGGAGTAATTCTTGCAAAACTAAGCTTAGATTATAGCACGTAAAGGAAACTTCACTCGGTTGTTTAGTTGGTCAGTAAAATTGAACTTAGTAATTTTCTATGGGGTTATTTTGTGAAAATTATAAGCCAGATCATTGTTTGTGACAGACTGTTGTCCGGCTAGGCGCTTCTTCCCTTACGGTGTCAAACAAGGAGCGTTTAGGAGTCTTTTTGTTCCAAGTGGAGGCTTGGGCGCTTTTTTTCTATTTACAAAAGCGTGCTTTCTCACCGGTCTCAAAGAGTCCAACTGTTAGATGGAAGTGAGGACTTTCACGATTGACGAAAGACATTAGGAGTAATCCTTGCTCACTGAAGTCGGCAGTATTTGAGGCTGGGGTCCTATATATATATATATATATTTATTTACTCGGTGCTCTGGTTCATGTTGTTCATTCTATGAAAGTAGGGTTCTTTTACGATTGGTCTTAAAATATAATTGGTCAATGTGTATTTATATGGTTTAAATGGACTTTAAATGTGGTGTATACTATCTTTAACTGCTTGCTAAAACTTTGAACTCATAAAATCTCTTATTACTTAATTTACCTGAGTGTAATTAATAATTGTGGTAGCAATTTCTGATCTTTTGGTGTAGCGGCGGGACGCTAAGTGTTGCTAACTGGGTTTTCAAGGTAAATTCTATCAAATTGGCTAGGGAAACAAACTGTCTTTGGAATAAAAAGATTAGTTTGTTATAGGGTCCAGTGGCATGCGAGCGCCGTCCACTGATGAAAAGTCAAAAGCTTCGAGGAGTTAGTAGACTTACTTGTTTTCATAAAGGTTAGCGACTACTCGGTGTTTCGTTAATACATTAGAAAGGTCGAGAAGTTATGGTCTATTAGCAGTATTGGGGGAAAGGGGGGTTTAGCTAGGGAAAAAGAGACAAAACAAAAAGGGGGTTAGTTCGTAGATAGATAGCCCTTCAGGCTTACTTGCTTAGGATCCTGATAAAGTGGTTTGATCAGGTCAGGGGTCCCATACCGTATCGCAAGCCCTTGCCCAAGCCGGGACCACTAATAAGGCGTAGCGGATGATTACCAAAATATTTTTTAATATTTATTTCATGTATGTTTCACTCACTAACTTTTATTCTAAAATTTCTTCATCACGTCATTAATTTTCTCACATATAACTTTCTAGGCCTAAATCTGATAAAACACTCTTCTATAACACTATATTATTATGTTACAATAACCTTTATTCTTCTTTAAAATATAAATAAATAAAATTTTAAATATTAGTCAAAAATACAGCTGATACTCATTAAAGGATCTAGGTTATCGCGGTTTACATCGAAGGGTTCTACTTATTCACGCTAGACGATCACAAGGCCAAATTTACGGGGTATATTTAAAGGGGGGTTAGCTATACTGTTGATTAGTCAAGTAAGTAAGTAAATAAGGTGAGCGGAGGTTTAGTTACAGTAACTTTTTTCTGAAAAACACCATACACCTGCAGTAGATGTTACATCAATTGCTGTTAAGAAACAGGCTTTGTGTGTTCGATATGCGATTGACATGTCATAGTTTTGACACTTAGTGTGAGTTAATTGTAACGCCCGTTTCTCAACAGTAATCGAATACCCACCACTGGCTTCCACACACAATTCTTTAACAAATGTGCTGAAGCGCTGAGTGGTACTGAGTATTGAAGTAACATATATCTATCGCAGGTGTATGGTTTTATTTAGAAAAAAAAAACGAATTTAAGAAAACTAACTATGCCATTCTGTTTCCTATAATGGATCTAACTCTATGCCGAAGCTAACGGAAGTCAATAAAACACGGCGTATACGAAAACACTCCAAACTGCACGCGACTGTAGTGAATAAAACCCTTAATCATAAACGTACTTTAAAGTTATCAAGCTGATAAAGATCGTTTGTCCCTTTCCGATATATTGGCGTGTTAGAAAGGGACAAACGAACTTTATCGGCTTGATAACTTTAGTGAACGTTTATGAATAAGGGGGTTAAAGTATGAAAGCTAAACAGTACTTAAGAATTTCGTACTTAGATCCGTTTGTCCTATCTCTATCGCACGCTCATAATCTCTGTATCTCGATACAACAATATATAGTTACGTGCCTCATATGAAGACACAGGTCAATGTACGAAATTCTTCGTGCTTTGCGTCCCTACTTTAGGCCATCAATTCGCAAGTTCGCGGTCACAACCGTTAACCTTCATAACAAGCTATAAAATGTGACGTTCTCATGTAAAGAGTTCCACAATGTCGCTGAAGTGTAAGGACGTTCTAACTGACAATTCGTATAAAGATACGATCAAATTTCGTCCTTACAGTGAACGAGACTGTGGTATCTCACAGAGGACGTCACAAATCTCTCTCCAGTATTGTGCGTAAACTTCTAACCATATTTGCATAAATGCAAATTTTATTGTAAAACGCAGAAGCTGATGTGTTACTGGAAAGTAACGGGGCTACTTTATGTTACCGATTCACTCCGCATCGATTCACCGTTTCTGTAACGGTTTGTCCTGTCCCTGGTCCATTATTACACGGCTGATAAAATAGTAGGGGTTCTTTCTTCTTTAATGGTCAAACTAAAATTCGAAGTAAGGTTAATGCGGGCAAGACCGGCATACTTTATTTGAAATAAAGTTTGAGTGGATAAAACTAGACTATTAAAGTAGTCTGGAGTGATCCGCATGGTCCTATGGGCAAGCAAATTTTATATTATACACAGCTTTTATAATACTTTGGTGAATTAAAGTAAACTTATGTGATAAAAACCACTTTTTTAAGGCTCAAGACCGTCATATGTCCCGTAAATGAGGTTGATAACCTTCTTTTTTCAGGCCCAGACGAAAGCAAAGCCGAAACTTATAATTAAAATTAACCTAAAACACCCGTTTAAACTCGACTTTATTTCCCATAAAACCTAAAAAAGGTGCTTTACTCTTATATGCCGATCTTTCCGACTATGCACAATTTCGAAGTTACATATTTCAGGACATAAAACAATAAATCGAACGCGTTTTAAGAGCATCAATTGTACTAGACAGGAAGAACGATTATTAAATTAACACGTTACAGACATAATGCACAAATATTCCAACTGCTTCTATTTTATTTTAATTTTTTGCGTAACCATGTTGAACTCGATGGTCGAGTTCGAAACACGAATCAAGTTTTTTGTTAATATAGTGTTCGTCCTAGGGATATCTATTGAAGACCAATGGATTAAGGATGAAAAACTGGTATACCTTCGGGGGTGTAAGAAGTGATAGATATATAAATACAAAAGTTATATTCAGTAGACGGTCTTTCTGGGTAGACGGTCTTCTCCACACTGGCATTATCATTGCACTGTACGGACGGCAAATTATTACGAACGGCACTTATAATGTGTAAGGGAGTCCCCTCTATCAACAAACTGTTCTGCAGTTTGGCAGAAGAATTAATGATGTCAAAAAAGGGTTTATTTTGAGAATAAACGATTTTTTTATTGCATAATTATTTATCTTGATCAAGAAAAATGTAAACAGTAATTTACTATTCAAACATTTGAAACTTATCCGCGATTGGCTCTTTTCCGGCAGAGCTTTTCAATAATGTACTATTTTGAAAAGCTTCACATATTTTTCTTAATCCAATCTTCTAAGATCCAAAGAAAATATTCTTAGAGCAGTTCGACTTCCTCAACCTAAAAATTTACACTTTTACACATATCGCAGGTATAAGAGTTCTTTTTCTGTCACAGTGTATGTATGTATCACATACTTGAAGAATTATGTATGAAAAGAAACGCATTTGTACGAGACAGCAGCTCATTAAATGTCTCGAAATTGTGTGAACTACTTAATTAAGACAAAAATAAAAAGGATCTACTTAATCAGTGCCTTAAGAGGGCTTTCGTGTTAAAAATAGTGAAATCGCAACCGAGCGCTCGATCATACCGTGTGTGGTATCAAATTAAAGGGCTTTGCGAGTAGTTTATAAATATATATCACATTATAGGACTTTTTCTACTTGGTCTAACAAAATATGAGAAAATGTCCAAAAGTGGTAATAATTGTACCGGTGAAGGCTCGTTTTCAAAAAATTGGCAAAAATCAATAATAGCAATTTATAATCACTAAGGCATAACAGCAATTTAAGTAAGCGTTGCAGATTAATTTAGTACAAAACTTACTTCGATGTGATGTAGATTTTCAAAGAAATTGTCACTTAATTTTAGGTAATTTCTGAAAAAAATTGAATTCGCCTTAGGCTAGTTTACTCTTTTTCAAAAACTTAAAATAAAAATGTAGTCTGAAATGATTGTGGTACAGGATATACGAATTATAAATTTACCCGTTTTAATATTCAAAATTGTCCAAATTTTACAAATAAGATCGACTGATTCAGCTCTATACGTGCGTTTTTCTAAACGTGCATTAGAGAAAAATTCATAATTAGTTTAGTGAGTTAGTTTTCAAAAATCCAGTCTTATAAAAATCAAGATAATAAGATGCTCTAACTGGAACTCGAATTAAATAAATCTATTGGATAACGGAAAGTGTAGTATTTCACCGACTAAAACTATCAATTTTACATTCTTTTGACGTTTTTTTTGAAAGCAGCCTTAATATGTATGCCAAATAATTAATTAATTATTGCTATATTACAGAAAGGATTAATTATTGCTATATTGTCATAAATTTTAGAAAAAAATAAGGTAAAAAACATAATTAACTTTGAATCTACCATCCTAAAAGCGTTTTCAAATTATCCGATCCCATATCGGAAGTAGAGAGGATGCGGTGGGCGCGGCAAGGATGGCGCCTTTAATACTTATGACATCTGTCCTACGTCTGACATCGGATCGGATATACACCCTGTTTTTATTGAATTCCGTTAACTTTAAGGGAAGATTCATTACATCAAATACAATTAATTTCTCTAAGAAACTAGCGTCTTAACTTTTGCGGTTATCGAGTTATTAAAAATAATAAAGATTATTTGTTTTGACATGTGCCGTCAATCACTTGACACTAACTTAAATGTTGTCTCTCACACTAATAAATTCATTTATTATGTATGAAAATTATGATTTTTGTTTTTTGCGAATTTATCTAAAAATGATATACAGGGTGGTTTCTGATAATGAACCTAACCACGTGTCGAATTTAACGGAAAACAAAAAAACACGGTGTATATTTATTGAAAACGCTTTGAGCAAAAGGTTGGCGATTATTATAAGATCCGGCAATGGTGTAGGTTTAGAGATAACATTGAATTTGTACTCTACGTAGACTAAGTATTCATTCATTCACATTGAGGAAACGTCGCGTTTGGTATGGTTTTTGTTTGACGACGTCGTACCTATCCACGGGTTTAAAATTTGTCCTCAACAGGTATTTTTATATGTTACTAATTACCAACATTTAAGAATGTATGCAGAAACTTGGTTTCCGGTTCTTATAGGTAAATTATCTCACACAAATAAATTCAGTAAGTAACGTTTAAAATAAATAAATAAATGCTTAAAGAACATTATCTATCTCTCCCTTAGTGATCGTATTGCTATTTTTACTCTGTGGTTGGTATGATTGCTGTATATTTTTGGTTTGATACTATATACCTATCTGGCTTGTTGTATATTACTATTTAAGTATGTTTATGTAAGTCTATTTATATTCTCTTATATGTGTATATGTTTATTCAATTTGTGTGTTGGAAATTAGAATAATTATGTTTTTTTTATTTCGAAGCACCTACTCTTTTTGATTATGTTTTTTATTTCCGCTACCCAAAGGTTGTCTGGTAGAGATCGCTCTTTAGCGATAAGACCGCCTGTTGTCTGTCTCTATTTATAATCATGTGTTTTGTCTCCACTGTATCTTTTGCTGAGGTGTGCCAATAAAGAGTTCTATCTATCTATCTATCTATAAATAGATATTATTTCAAAACTTAATTGATTAGTATTCGTTTATTTTACCTCATTTAGTTTTAGTAATTTTAATATTGTCTCCGGTTTTCACGATAGTTACTCATGAAATAAAACTATGGAAACAAATTATATCACGTATAATGAATTTACAATTCATCCCGACGTTTCGTGTAAAGTGTTCGAAACGTCGGGATGAATTGTAAATTCATTATACGCACCATAATTCGTTTCCATAGTTTTATTTTAGTAATTTTCTTAATTAAATATTATTAAAACAATAATATTTAGGGCAAGTTGGATTTCAAGTGTACCTTCATATTATCTTTGTTAATGTAAACAAAAATAAAATAGAACTGTGTTAATATTTATATCTACCTCTAACTTATCCACTAATTAACTTTTAACGATGTGTTTTTATTTTAATCTAACTATACATTGCCGTTAAGGTTTTGTCGTCATTAAGGTTTCAATGTCGAGTGCAACATTTGCAATCCTTGTCATACCCTTCTACAGAATTAAATACATCCTTACTAATATTATAAATGGGAAAGTGTGTGTATCTGTTTGTTTGTCCGTCTTTCTCAGCGAAACGGAGCGACGAATCGACGTGATTTTTTAGGTGGAGATAGTTGAAGGGATGGAGAGTGACATAGGCTTCTTTTTGTCTCTTTCTAAGTTTTCTAACGTGAGCGAAGCCGCGGGCAAAAGCTAGTAAGAATATATTTGAAAATGTTGAATATGTATTGTTGACAATGTAAATACTTATTCGTGTCAATCGAATAAGGAAATGTCACTCAGATAATTAGTAAAATTACAGTTGATTATTTTGATGAACTAGATCGGTCTGATTTGTTCGCTCAAGGTTTTGATGGCCAATTTGTAATACAATTGGAGTTTTCATTCCTACTATGTATGATATTATAAAATGAAACTAATATGAATCACGCCGACAAAATGGTAAAATAAAAACTGACCGATTTTAAGTCTGAATTATGAAATTTTACACTGAAACCAGACTTAAAATCTTTGAGTAAAAACTTTGAGAATTTTATAAATTGTGAGAGTGCACGACAACCTCCCACTTTGTCGATTGCTATAAAAAATCGCTTTGTCAGTTTATTCATATAAAGATACAAGTAAATCTTGCCTTAATGGTAACCGACAAAGTGGACGTTTTACTAAACGCACTCATTATCGGGAAATGGTCTGAAATTGAAAAGGAACGCAATACTGAACGGTGCCCGACATGCTATTGACTGTTCTTTTATTATTAATTTTAAGATTTTATAGCATTGTTAAACAATTAAATTGTTATGGCCTCAATACAAGATCTTGTTAATACTATTCATGACGCGCATGCTTTTTATAGCGATTATTATTTTATAAATCTAAACCAGCTTACAAATTAATGACAATAACAAAAAAGTATGATCTACGTCAATGTGAAAAAACTTTGACCCTAAATTTTGATTGTCCGCTCCAACGTCTACAGAGGACTGGTTGTTATTTTGGAAAAAGAAATTGAAAATTGCACCAAGTCTCTTATTTTTAAATTAAAAAAAGTTCGTAAAGCTTTTTAAAAATTCTATTTAAATTCAATCAATTGGTTTCAGTTATTAGTTCAAATTTCGTTCGTCAAAATCAGCTCAGTAGCTTTAAAGCTCCGATGGATCACACGCACGTAACACACATACAATTATCATACATTTTCTGCTGAAATCATAGCTCTTGCCGGCACTAATCATTATTATTACAAAATTTTGTACCTACATGAAAACATGACCACAATTTACCACCCTCATTTTAAAATGGACCAAGTTTCTTATTTTCAAAAAAATTTTTTTTTCACCTAAAAATATACAATATTAAACTCAGTGCTTACAACGTATTCTAATAATTTCACACATGTAAACATTTACCTGATCTTCCCAATCACGTGTACACACTAGCACGACACAACGCGACGACCGCTTATGAAGACGCGCTGTCGACAGCGCGCACTCGGATCAGACTGATGATATACAAGAACACAGATGAGCGCGGGTTTTCCCGACCTGGCGGCTTTTTGGACTCCTCATACAATGCATTTTGACTTTGACATTAGGGTGACGCATTTTAATAATTGAATGTGATGCTGATGCGTTATCGGTTATCGGAGATTTAAAATGAGGGTCGCACAGGCCACTTGCACCATCGAAAATGGAGGGTTAACCCTCGGGTTAACCCACCATTTTATATGCAATTTGACAGATGACAGCCCGCTAAGCGCTAACCCTGAGTTATGTGGTGCAAGTGGGCATTAGTGACAGATTGAGCTTTTTGGCAAAATTATACCTAGGCTCGGAGATTAATAGAATCAAAAACCAATTTAAAAGTAGAACAGTACTGCCTGTACTGATAATCGCACGAGACAATTTTGTACACCTGCATAGTGAGTAAAACATAGCTGTGACATTAATGTATTTATCACCTTTTCTGTAATCTGTGTTTAACAATAGATTTATTGATTAATTGCCTTGGGTGTGACCAACTCACGGTCTCTGGATCTATGTATATTCCAGCGATCGGATCAAACTAATGTTGTACAAGAACAGATGAGCGCGGGTTTTTCCGACTTGGCGGATTTTGGACACAACCAACACATACAGTGGTGCATTTTGAATTTGACATTAGAGTGACGCATTTTAATAATGTATGTATGCGTTATCGGGGATTAAAGTGAGGATCACTTAGTAATGTTTTGTTGAGAACTTTTCGGCATAAAAAAATATATAAAATAAAAATACTTAATACCAACATCTAGATGTTTCTAGATTATTATGTTGTTAGTTAATTTTTCGCGACATTCCAACGAAATTTGATGGAGAGATAAATCATGTAAAAACAACGCTTAATTTCAGCGTAGATGTCCGAAATAAAATATTTTCTACTTTTCTAACCATACCAAATTTTTGTTCCAAATATTTTATAGGTAATTAAGTATTTACCTTACCTATCAGAGGAGCTCTTTATACAAGAAAATAATAATTGGCACATAAAAGATAATACCTAATTTTCTCACAATACTTTACAATTATGGTAAAATCCTTTTAAAATATTTACCTATCTATAAACTTATTATCGGTCACGGTCAAAACTACATATTTACCCCTTAATAAGCACTTTCAAAGCTATTTACTATATTTATAACTTATTAAAAATAATTAGTTTGTCTAGTTTATACCTAAATATTAGCAATCTCGCGACACTGAACTGTTTTAAGATTTTAAAAATAGTCGCAATTAAAAAAAATGATAATGGTTTTACGCAGGCAGATGCCCTCATTGTTCGGACTGTACAGTCAGCAACAAAGATATGAATACAGCCAATCCTTGTTCCTCCGTCCCCATTTCGCTTCGCGGTTAGTATTCCAAAAATACGCACTAAGCGTTTCGCTTCAACATTTATTTTGCGAACCGCCAAGGAGTTGAATGCTGTGCCTGAGTCTGTGTTTCCACATGAGTACAATCCAGGTCTCTTTAAAGCAAGAGTAAATAGGTATCTCATAGGTAAGCGTGCTCCACCGTAGACCGCATCATCACTTACCATCAGGTGTGATCGTGGTCAAACGTCTACCTATTCATACTAAAAAAAAAAGGCAATAAAGTTCTGTATACATATTTTTGACACTGACTGTATAGCTTTGTCACTCTGCCCGTGATCACGATTAGACTCAATACGCCATTGAATATCAAATCCACTAATTTGAGGAAACAGAACTGTGACGAATTTTGATCATGCTTGTCATATTTGCGTAATGGTCGGTTTTATTTGGTCTCATTTTATTGAAATCATCATTAATGTTCGCAGGTTATGTTTTTAGCGTAGTAATAAAATGGGTAGTTGGGTACTAATGAGACGTTTTTGCTAAGCTAGTTTTATAGTGTGCTGAAAGAGCCTCCGAATGTACAGGGCCCCATATATTTCACGACTCTTCTCTCAGAAGACTCTACCGTGTCGTCATACAGGCCGATTCGAACATAGGTAATTACGAAAAAAAAATATTTTTACCTAATAAGCATAGAGCAATAAATAAGGAAAGAGTTGCAACTCCATACATCAGTAAATGCAAGTTATTTGTAGTGACATCTAGCGTAATCCACGCGTCAATCACGCATCAACTAGCGTAAATTGTCAGTACTGCTAATACTTGTCAATAGATGTCGCGACGGACAAAAAGTCTAATGCTCAACCATTTTTAGCTAATATAACAATAATAGTATTAATCAGTACTCTGTTTTCAATTCCGGCTTCTAATATAAGTTGTAAACTGTTTTAATATTACATTTTTGGCAAACGCGACACGGTTGACACCTACTGTTGAGTAGTGGTACTGATAATTTACGCTATTTGACGCGTGATTGACGCGTGGTGTCGCTAGATTTCACTACAATTAACTTTCATTTACTTATGTATGGAGTTACAACTCATTCCTTACTTATTCCTCTATGCTAATAAGATACGATATGAATAGGATTTTTTCGGCCGCGTACGCGTACGTAATGAATATCGTTGGTTCCCATCATCAGAAGAGATTCTTGCGTATAATGCGAGCGTTAACACATGGAAAACATATGGAAGTCAAGTGTTTTCACCTGCGCACGATCGAACGAATGCTCACTCAGAACTGTTCAGAACACTAAGTGAAAACGCAGCAATAGTTCAACCATCCTCGTACAAATCGCAGTTAAAAAGAACAATATCGAGCCTAAAGCTTATTTTGACTAGCACGTGACTTTTCAAAATCGTTTATTTTCATTTTCAATACCTTCTCAAAATCGAACCTCATTTACGAGCGTTTAAAGTTAAATTTCCAAGCGAGCTGCGGAATATTATGATCTTTTTACAAAGCATTCTTCGCGTTGTGTAACTTTTAACGGTTGCAATTTGTGATGCACGTAACCGGCGGTCGTCTGAGGTCACTGCCAAGGAACGCGCGGCCTAGCCGATGGATGACAATCGTTGACGCTAGACGCCGATCGAAACGCAGTCTCGTTCTGTCGCGCCAATACGGAAGCTATAGAGATAGCTTGCTACGATAACGATATAATCGTAAGCGTTTGTGCATTTGGCTACGTACCCAGTTGCGCAGACGCACACGTAAGGTACAAGAGCGAGAGAACCAGCACAAGGTGGCCTCCAGGTTTGTAATAAGTATATGTGGTCGGAAAACTGACGTATTCTGTCTTGGGATTTGTGTCCGAATAACACAAAAAGAAAAGCCTACTTCTAACCAATGTTGGTTTAATTACGCGTAAAGTCATTATACTGTTGAATTTAAATAAAAAATCGATGTAATATTTCCGATTTTATAAAAGGCTTTGGTCAAAATTGGTGCCTAACTTCTAATGCACCTACATTTTAGTACGACACATGTTTCGTAGTTTACTTCGTTGAAACTTGAAAGAGATATTGCAATATGTTTTTTTATTCTTTTGTTCGTCTTCCGGAAATTCCTGAATTTCTACCATAAGCTTTATAATTGTTTTCAAATAACTTATTTTGTTGTTAAATAATTATGTTGTCCCTAGCCTCAGGAAACTCCCGGTTTTTTATGATTGCATAACTTACATATTAGTGGTATAATAATAATGTAATTTGAATTAGGTACCTACTATTTACGTAGCGGTTACTTGTATACGAAAAAATACTTAATAATATTATCTGTTTTTTGTCGAAACCACTAACTGCTGATGGGCCAAACCAGTCATCCTCAGCTTATCATCATTTTTTGCCCGTTAAAAGTATACCTAATACACAGCGCACAAAAAGGGACCGAGAGGAAGCTTTTTGTTATTCTTGTCCGAAATACTTAACACATGTAACCTAAGATAATATACAAACATCGGGGGAACTACAACCCCCAGCAACGCCTTTGCCTTTAAGGATTTTAAGACGCTACAGGAGCGAAAATGCTAAAATAGAAAGGAGCCCCCTTTCAATTTGGGAATTTTAGTTTAATATACTAGTGTTATTATCTAGATTTATGGAAAAAAATTGTCCATTAAGATAACTCAGTTAAAATATATTGCGAAAAAATCTTTAAAATCGCGGTTCAGCTCTCGACTGTTTCCTCCTTTAAAACTTAATCAATCGTAACGAAATCTGAATAACAATGATTTAATCTGTGTTGGACCGTTTAGTTTTTTTGGCTAATTGGCACCAATTCTGAATACCAGACCTTTTTTACGCCATAATCAATAATACCGTTTTTGGAAATTTTTGATGGGCTCTAGCGTGTTTAAAAATAAGAATATCAAAAAAATCAAAACGGTTCGACACAGATAAAAAATATAATAATCTGTGTTGAAAAAATCATTGTTCTATCTACAAAAACCAGGGAGGAAATAGTCGAGAGCGTTTGTATGGAAAATTGACCCCCTCCTGTATCGTCTGAAATAAGTAATGTTTATATAGCAGGCATAGTCGCGCGGCGCGATAAATGATATAACATCAGGCCGTCCTTTTCGCACTATTTGTAAGTGCGATGCTATCGGTGCTGGACTAGACACCTCGTTATAAATGTTATAATTATACCTATTTATAAACTAATTATTTGCCACGGTAATCAATATTCGACTTAATTTGACGAGGTTAATTGAACAAAAAAAAAGTGATATATCTGATTTTGCTTATGGAATAATAATCCAGAAGGAATTTATTTTATAGCTTTAGTATTGACCCTTAGTTGGCTTTTATGGTTCTTATAATTGTACAAGAAAATGGTCATATAAAAATAATGGTATGATTTGTCATGCTATCGAGTAGGTTCCGCCTGTAGCACAAGTCACATCTCTGCTTACGCATGGTAGTTAGGTAGAATAGGTAGTTACCTCTACGTAGTGAGAAATGTTATTCCTTAGTATTTTCACGGAAACTCACAAACGTGTCATGCTATTTCAGGTTAGTCTCAGTTCTCAGTCCAAGAAGTATTAAGACTCCTTTCAATTTGGGAATTTTAGTTAAATATACTATTGTTATTAACTAGATTTATCAAAACAAAATTGTCCATTAAGAACAACTCAGTTAAAAGATATTGCGAAAAAATATTTAACATCGAGGTTCCGCTCTCGACTGTTTCCTCCTTCAAAACTTAATCAATCGGAACGAAATTTGAGAATCTGAATAACAATGAAATAGTCTGTGTCGGACCGTTTAGTTTTTTTGGCATATTGTTACCAATCTTGAGTATCACACCTTTTTAAAAAGCCGTTTTTGGAAATTTTTCGCAGCCTCTAGTGTCTATAAAAATAAAAATATCAAAAAAATCAAAACTGTCCGACACAGATAAAAATAATAATAATCTGTATTGAAAAAATCATTGCTCTATCTTTAAAAATCAGAAAGGAAATAGTCGAGAACGTTTGTATGGAGTATTGACCCCTCCTGTATCATCTTAACGTTGCCGTTGAACGAACCAGTACGACAAATGCGAACTTTTCTGACAAAAATACGATGGAAAATATGCATTATAATAGGATTGTCAGTCTCGAGCAGTTTTATGTGCAATGCCCACCTCTTTTCGAGATACAGGTGTGAGATGCATGTATGTATGTATTTATTTATCAAATATGCTGTTTTGGTACGTAAGTTTTGTTTTATTAGGGTACCCCCTCTACATGTAAAGTGGGGGCTTTTTTTTTTCATTCCAACCTCAACGTGTGACGAATGTATTGTTTATCGTAATCGCGTGATATTATTTTTATAAAGAGGTTCTACATTTTTTGATGTGATGTGAGTCATTGGACTTTACGCTTAATTTTTTGTATTTTGAATGATAGATACATACCTAAATGGTCTCCGACTATTTATAGTTTTTAATTTTGTTTGTTAATACCATAACTATGATTAAATCCATAGTCCATAGTAATATTATAAATGGGAAAGTGTGTGTGTCTGTTTGTTTGTCCGTCTTTCACGGCAAAACAGAGCGGCGAATTAACGTGATTTTTTAAGTGGAAATAGTTGAAGGGATGGAGACTGGCATAGGCTACTTTTTGTCTCTTTTTAACGCGAGCGAAGCCGCGGACAAAAGCTAGTTATTAATAATTATGATTAGTCCTATAACTATGATTTAATTTTAAAAGTTTATTTTAGTGTATCTATTCAATATCTAGGTACTAAAAGTAAAAAGCGTACCTAACTGTAAGGTGGAAAAAATGTGACACTTACTTCACATACCCTACACTTCTTCGATCCATTCAGGACACAATGATACCCACGCCCTAAATAAGTCATTTTTCACCACACCAACTGATAAAGTCTTACTTTGCTATTCGAAAACAGATACCAAAATTGCATTTTATCCACAAGAGTGCAAAGTAATTTCATACAAATTTTAACTTGATATCTTGAGCTGGCTGGTAAAAATTTCCTATAAATGATGATTCTGAATTATAAATATTGAACAAATTGATAGATTTGATTTAGTTTGATGTTTTATAGTCAGTATTTTGTTAATGTTGATGTGGTGAAAAATTTTGTGTTCCACTCGGCGGCAAAGTTTGTTTAACCTACGTGTCTTGACACCCTCGCTACGCTCGCGGATCAATATTGGAATCTTTCGCTTGCTCGGGCTTCAATATTGGCACGTGCGGTTAAACAACAACGTTGCCCCCTTTTAAAACAAATAACTATTACTTCCTTGTGACACAATACACTGGCACCTACAGGTTAAAGATCAGTAAGCATAACTTTCAGTCGCAATATGTAGTCGACCACAAATAGAACAATAAGTTTTCTCAGTTTTTAAATGAACATCCGCATTAAATTATAAGTTAATATTTGTTTATCCTACTTAAAATTAGTGGTGCGTATAAAACCAACATATAATTAAGCCATTCGAACATAGAAAGAAGGACACGGAATTCCTCAATTAACTATGCAAATTCCTAAATAATAGACATACACTTCAACGCTTGTCTTTGTTAAGTTTATGTGAGATTTTATCTTTTAGTACAATAACCCTGATTCCATAGACTATTCATTTATTATTTAAACGTAGGTACCTATGTAAAAATAACTTTATAAAATAATGATTTTACACTATTCTTAACTATTCTCAACTATTCTATAATATTATATTGCATTGCAATTAAAATAAAATTATACCTAAAAATAAAATATGAAGAGTTATCTCTATTCTCTATCTGCATTTAACACAGCAAAAGGGAATGTACAAGCTTCTAATGGGGTGGCAACGCGCATGTGACACTCTTTGAGTTGCAGGCGTCCATAGGTTACGGTGACCGCTTTCCATCAGGCGAGCCGGACGCTTGTTTGCCACCGACGTAGTATAAAAAAAAAGGGCCAGTTGCATCAACCACATTTGACATCATCGTCACGCAGCAGATGACTATGGAACTTCCCATACAATAGAACGAATCGAACGCTTTAAGACGCCTTACTCCTTAGAGCGCTCATCAATTTCACGAAACGGCCATCGATAGATGGCGTTGGCGCTCGGTACGCGAGCACCGGCAACTCAACGCGCGTTTCAACGCAGACACGAATAATCTTGATAGTTTTGAATTAAATTGCTAATAACATAATTTTCAATTTTATATGGGGACTCTTTATTTAATTTCATATTCATGGTATGGTAGTAGTAAATAAGGTATATGAATGTAGTAAAAGTATAGTATTAGTCTACATGTACATATATAAATTCAGGTTTCCTAATTGATTGATTCAACAACCAACACCGCTGAGCCGAAACTACGAAAGCTAGAAAGTCGAAATTTGTATAGATTGCATTAACAAAATTTCGAAGAGATAAGAATCGATTATGAAAATTTACACCCCTAGTAGAGGGAAAAAGGGGGTGAAAGTTTGTAGCGGGATCAATTTGTTTTTTTTTTTAATTAGGAAAATTTTAGTTAGGAACTTGAAATTAGAGAATAGTTTAATAGTGATTTCTGTTTTTTAGGGTTCCGTAGTCAACTAGGAACTCTTATAGTTTCGCCATGTCTGTCTGTCCATTCGTCCGTCCGTCCGTCCGTCCGTCCGTCCGTCCGTCCGTCCGTCCGTCCGCGGATAATCTCAGTAACCGTAAGCACTAGAAAGCTGAAATTTAGTAACAATATGTATATCAATCACGTCAACAAAGTGCAAAAATGGAAAAAAATGTTTTATTAGTGTAAAGTGTAAAGTGGGGGCTGATTTTTTTTTTCATTTCAACCCCAACGTGTGATATATTTTTGGATAGGTATTTAAAAATGAATAAGGGTTTACTAAGATCGTTTTTTGATAATATTAATATTTTCGGAAATTATCACAGTTATAGTGACTTTCATATTTTTATAAGAACAGCATGCACTTACGTCCAGAACAGTGACATTTGGTGCATTGGAACTGCTCATGATGTGTCACTTTTTAACCGTCGCCTCAAATCTGAGAGATTTGAGGCGAGGTTCTCAATTCGTCTGTATGTTTATTTATTTTTTTTTCATTTTTTTATGTTTGTTCCTCGATATCTCCGTTGTTACTGGACCGATTAAAAAAAAATTATTGAATGTATATGAATACAGATTGGTCCCATTTTGGGATCCTGGAGTAATCGAGGGAACTCCTCGAATCTGAAAGGCATACGTATGGTGATTTTTGTGTTTTTAAAGGAACAGCATGCATTTAGGTACGGAACAGTGACATTTGGTGCAGTGGAACTGCTGATGATGGCCAGAACGGAACTTCTCAAATCTGAACGGCACGCTTATAGTGACTTTGGTATTTTTATAAGAACAGCATGCACTTTCGTCCAGAACAGTGACATTTGGTGCAGTGGAACTGCTAATGATGGTCAGATCAGAACCGATCTTCTCAAATCTGAACGGAACACTTATAGTGACTTTGGTATTCTTATAAGAACATCATGCACTTACGTCCAGTCCAGAACAGTGATATTTGGTGCAGTGGAACTGCTGATGATGGTCAGAACACTCAGAACCAAACTCTTCAAATCTGAACGGTACGCTTATAGTGACTTTGGTATTTTTATAAGAACAGCATGCACTTACGTCCGGAACAGTGACATTTGGTGCAGTGGAACTGCTGATGATGGTCAGAACCGAACTCCTCAAATCTGAACGGCACACTCATAGTGACTTTGGTATTTTTGTAAGAAAAGCATGCATTTAAGTTCAGAACAGTGACATTTATTTAGTTATGTTTGTTAAGCATAATTATTGAGTTTTCAAGTCAAAGTTTGTCAAGCTTCGATTTCTTATAATCGGATTCATGAGGAATTGAGAAACTCCTCAAACCTTAGCGTTATACGTATATTGATTTGTGTTGCCATCAAATAATTAAAGCATTAAAGTGTTGGAGGTGCGTTGCCGGCCTTTAAGATGGATGTACGCTCTTTTCTTGAAGGTTTGATGGTCGCATTGGTCCGGAAATACCGCTGGCGACAATTCATTCCACAGTTTAACTGTGCATGACGTGACCAAATTTGCAAAACGTTGCGTCTTAGAAACATTTTAAAGGGTGAAAATCAAAATATGTACACCGTGTCCAATAAGTTTGAATACAGCACAAATAGCCAATAAAACAAAATGAACAAATAGTTACTACATTATTATTATATTTTATGAATGGCACTCTTATTTACTACATTCACAACAAATGTTTTGGAATAACTCCAGCATTAACTTGTTTACCAGCCTCAAACGCTTCTCAAACGGATCACACGCGGCACGCACCGTTTTCTTCACATTTCATCCCAAATACTCTCAATAATCTTTTTGAAATGATCTAGGTTTATGATTTTATAAAAATTTAGTCTTCAAAGCATGTATGACCATACAAAGTAGTCTAATACGCCTAAACCTGGAGGCCTGGGTGGCCACTCATGTTTCGGATAAAAAACTGCCAAATTAGTCTGAAACTACGCTAGAATACCATTTGCCGAATGTGCTGGAGGTGCGTCTTGTTGGGACACATGATACTCATTCCCAAGCATCCTTTTTAACTTTAAGGCATTTTTTCTCCAAAACCTTGGTTTTAAAGAAAAAAACGTTGATTTTAACGCTTTTATCTGTAAGTACTGAAGGTAGTTTACCTCGCTTACATACTGCATCCCACACCTGGGCCGATGGTGAGCTCTGGAACCTAGGCACATTTTTCTAGTTGCCCGGAACGTTATCTATCCTCGGTACCCATAATAGTTTATTTTGGACACGTGGCGTCTGTTTTATCACATACAGATTCTGCTTATAAAAAATAACTCGTCACCTGCGTGCCGAGCAAGTATTTTGTTGGCACTTTACCTCTTTGTTTTTCTTAGACACTTCGGAAATTTCATGAACTTTGTGCTTGTATTTTATTAAAAGGAATATACTCTTTAGTTTAAATAAGAATTTGATGGCCTGTGATCCCTATATCTTTAGAACTGAGGTAAAATGTGAGTATTCGGACTTATTGGACACGGTGTACATGTTCGTTCTAAAAGTAGCTGATCAAGCATCGTCGGTTTGGAAAGCCTGCGGTAAAATTTTTGCTCATTACTATACATATTCGATTTAAAGGGTTTTGAGATTTAGGAAATAAAACAACGCTTCATTAGATTTAATTTAATAGCATTATGTAATTATAATCTCAATGTAAGTGCAAGCAGTCTTATTTACAATAAACTTAAAAGCGGAAACAAATATAATTATGCAGAAAGAAAAAAAAGAAGCTGTCAATACTGAATCCCCTAGTGGCTATGTATGAATAGCACAGAAAAGTATTAAAATAAAATAAAAACCGGCCAAAAGCGTGTCAGGCCACGCTCAGTGTAGGGTTCCGTAGTTTTCCGTATTTTTCTCAAAAACTAACCTATAAAGTTCAAAACAAATTTTCAAAGAAAGTCTTTGTAAAGTTCTACTTTTGTGATTTTTTTCATATTTTTAAACATATGGTTCAAAAGTTATAGCGATTATTTCCGAAAACATGAAAATTATCAAAAGTCGATCTTAGTAAAACCTAATTCATTTTTAAATACCTATCTAACAATATATCACACGTTGGGGTTGAAATGAAAAAAAATATCTGCCCACTCTTTACATGTAGGGGTACCCTAATAAAACATTTATTATTATTAACGACCTTCCGCATATTTATAATGAGCCCAAACATGATGGGGTTATGATGAGGAGAATAGCAGTTCTGTTGACCACCTCCTGACTCCATCATGAGAACTTGGACCTCGTCTAGTTCGATGGTGCTCGTCAGCCCAAATCTAATGAGCCCGAACATGATGGGATTATGATGAGGAGAATAGCAGTTCTGTTGGCCACCTCCTGACTCCATCATGAGACCCTGGACCTATTCTAGTTCGATGGTGCTCGTCAGCCCAAATCTAATGAGCCCAAACATGATGGGGTTATGATGAGGAGAATAGCAGTTCTGTTGACCACCTCCTGACTCCATCATGAGACCTTGGACCTCATCTAGTTCGATGGTGCTCGTCAGCCCAAATCTAATGAGCCCGAACATGATGGGGTTATGATGAGGAGAATAGCAGTTCTGTTGGCCACCTCCTGACCCCGCCATAAGACCTTGGACCTCATCTAGTTCGGTGGTGCTCGTCAGCCCAAATCTAATGAGCCCAAACATGATGGGGTTATGATGAGGAGAATAGCAGTTCTGTTGACCACCTCCTGACTCCATCATGAGACCCTGGACCTCATCTAGTTCGATGGTGCTCGTCAGCCCAAATCTAATGAGCCCAAACATGATGGGGTTATGATGAGGAGAATAGCAGTTCTGTTGACCACCTCCTGACTCCATCATGAGACCTTGGACCTCATCTAGTTCGATGGTGCTCGTCAGCCCAAATCTAATGAGCCCGAACATGATGGGGTTATGATGAGGAGAATAGCAGTTCTGTTGGCCACCTCCTGACCCCGTCATGAGACCTTGGACCTCATCTAGTTCGATGGTGCTCGTCAGCCCAAATCTAATGAGCCCAAACATGATGGGGTTATGATGAGGAGAATAGCAGTTCTGTTGACCACCTCCTGACTCCATCATGAGACCTTGGACCTCATCTAGATCGATGGTGCTCATCAGCCCAAATCTAATGAGCCCAAACATGGTGGAGTTATGATAAGTAGAATAGCAGTTCTGTTGAACATCTCCTGCCTGACTCCATCATCATGAGAACCAGAACCTCATCCTGGTCCCAAAATATAATAATAATTCAAACTCTCAACAAACTTCACGTATAACTTAAAATCCAAAATCATATGAAAAGCATGTCGAATGCTAAAATTGCATAAGGTGTAAAAAGGATCAAGATTTGTTTAGTCGCAGTTTACGGCACTTCTCGGAACTATCGAGCTGCTTACGAAAGCTAGGTGCGCCGGACGATCAAACGCAGGGTGGCTAGCCGAATGGCACAATCGCTCACGAAACGCTCACGAAACGAAGCGCTAGTAGATATCTATCTCTATCGCGCTTGCGTATTGGCGCGACAGAGCCAGCGGCGTATCGCTTTCGTTTGGCGTCGGAGAAATGCCATTCGGCTACGGGGCCTGGTCCGTTGTCTTCGAGCGCTCGGCGCAGACTGAGCGGGCTCGCGTTAGCACAGTGTCTTTTATTCGAATTTTAGGTGTTTTAAAAACATATCTATCGACAGAAAGGTGTGTCTTATATGTATGATTTTTTTCTTATAGGTCAATAAGAAGTTCTAGTTTAGGATAATATTATTTAAGAGTTACAAAAAATGCAGGAATCGCAGGAAAAATACATAATGTAAACCTCTTTTTATCGAAAAAATGGGGAGGATACGGAAGGTTATTTATCCACCATTTCAAGTAAATCTTAAAATGTCAAAGTATTAGCTAACTCGTACAGGATATAACAAATAGGATTGTGATCATTTATTACCCCAAATAACATTTTTAACAGCACAATCACGATTCTAAACGAGCTATCCCACTATGAAAATTGAAAACGTCTTCCGAAAAAACTGATTTTTCGGAAGTATAAAAAGACATATTTTAAAGTAGTACCAATTGACTTTCTAGCTTAAGATATGTACTTTTAGGAACATTATCATTTTTTTAATAATCATTTATAGTTTCTTTATAATTTTGAATGAAAAAGGTTCTATTTTGCAAAAAACGCTCGTCTTTAGGAATAAGGCCTCTTAATATTAATAATTTTCTTTTGAGCAACAAAGTTCGTAGACTTCGTAGCGGTGTTTATTTCTTACCTTACGTTAAGAGTTTAGAGTAGGTTTTGATGCAGCAGGCTTTTTTGCTGGAAATTGAATGCCGCATTATTTTGTAATACCAAATCACGGGATTTTTTTCATTCATTGACATCAAGTAAATATTTCACCTAAATTTTTTTTCTGAAGTACCAACACATTTTTTTAAAGAGGTGATTGATTAATAGTAGGTAGTAGGTACATTACGATACAACTGCGGAAAATAGTAAGTTCGAAATGTGGCCAATTAAATCTTCGCCCAATCCATGTATTGATTTACCTACAGTAGGTACATATGGCCCTTAAAACTTTCAACGTGAACTTTTCATACAAGAAGCACCATATTTACTGCAAAGTTTGGATTTTCTACCTTTAGGCACTGGTCCCACCGCGAGCTAGTAGCTATGAGCTATCGGCTATAAAAACGAACAAAAGATAAGCACTCCCGTGCAAATAAAAGAGACACGGCTATTTTGATAGCTCACCGCTGGGCGAGTAACTATAAACATCGCCGTGTCTCTTTTATTTGCACGGGAGTGCTTATCTTTTGATCGTTTTTATAGCCGATAGCTCATAGCTTACTAGCTCGCGGTGGGACCAGGTGCTAAAAATATTGATTGTTTCGTTAATGCTATTTTGTATAAGAAGGGACTAAATAATCTAATATACATTGTAATAATGTGCGAAATATCTTATAAGATCATAAGTAATAAACCTACTCGCAAACAGACTTATTCAGGTATAATAAGTATAAATAAATAAAATAAATAAATAAATAAATATTGGGGGACATCTTACACAGATCAAACCTAGCCCCAAAATAAGCAAAGCTTGTACTATGGGTGCTAGGCGACGGTATACATACTTATATAGATAAATACATACTTATATACATTTAAAACATCCATGACTCAGGAACAAATATCTGTGCTCATCACACAAATAAATGCCCTTACTGGGATTCGAACCCAGGACCACGGTTTAGTAGGCAGGCTTATTATTTGAATGAGTTAAAATATACTCGTAAATAGTTGAAATAAATCTGCAGATACATGAGGCTAGAAATAGCTACGTCTCGGATTCCCCGTAATACAAGAATGGTTAGCATGATCGTATTGAGAATTTGGAAATACAAAATATAACCTATGCACAAAATTTAAATTTTGAAAAAAACCCTTACATTTTCGGGAGCTACGATGCCACAGACAGACACATATACCAAATTGCTAAATATTATAATTTATTCAGAGACCATATTCTCAAATCCGCAACGTAGGCTTCGTCAACTGAATACAAAATCCGTTATTAGCTACAAGCTTCGTCAAAAAGTAAGACAATGGAAAATCCGCAACATGCATCGTCAATAAACTAAACCTAAAAGTACATACTAAAAAAAAAAAAACACACACACACACACACCTACAACTCAAAAACACCCTGCAAGTCGCCACCAACAGGCAGCGTGCCCAAAAGGCTGGCCGCATTGCCTCGCTGAATGGCGATGCTTATTCTCTGAGCAAAATACTGGTCAGCCCTTTTGTCACCCGTCACATCTACCAAACGAGACGCCAAATCTTTATAGAGGCGCCGAGCCCCGGGCCCCCAAGGTCCCATCGTTTCGACCGCAAACGCCTCAAAAATATACCCACTGCCCAGCGTATCGTACTTGCGACGTTTACGGTCTTCGGCAGTAGACGCCGCATGACCAGCAAGAGCGCTAGTGCCCGGCAAATGGGAAACGGCGAAAGTGTCCACGCACGTCGCATCCCAAACCAGAGGCCTCCCCATGGACCACGGCACCAACGTCATGCCGTCGGGCCTCTTGCCATCATCTCTTGCCAGACCAACAGGTTCCAGAATGGCCGGTACCTTCACACTGACAAGAGCCCTTCGGATGATGTCATTTAAACTAGCATGACGAGGAATCCGACCCGCACTCCTGCTACACGAAAGGCCATGATGACCAAGGGTGTCCACCATAGAGCCACATTGGCAGTGATGCGGCACATTTGTCACTGCCCCTACCCGCAAACTGGCGGCCAGCCGACACATATAACACTTCGTCATTTCCTTTAAACCGGTGTGTTATCTATCACATCACACTGTTAAAACTAATTATGAATCACTAGCAGTCATTTGCGTATATCAGAAAATCATAGTTGAAATACAGCGGGGCAAATCTCGACTGGGGGGCAATTGTAACTGATCCATTTTTTTTCATTATTACACTATGATGTTGAGTTCTAGGTAGGTAAATGTTACATGTACATGTACAGTTATAATTTATTATTACCTAGAATCCGTTTTCTGCGCCTTTTGTACTGTATGCCTACCATCTCCGATTCTCCTTCAATTGCTCAAAGGTTAACTGGAAGAGATCCCTTAAAGGGATAAGTTCGCCTTTGTACTAGTGATATGCTCTTTTTCTTGTGTGTTGTATTATTTTCTGGTACAATAAAGTGTTTTACTACTACTACTACTACTACATGTATCCACTGAACACGCCTACCATATACTCGTATAACCGGTGGACACTCTATTTAATAATGCAAACATTGTAAAACATGGAAAAAATTGACCAATTACATTTGCCCCCCAGTCGAGATTTGCCCCGCTGTACCTTATTTAAATCAAGTGCACAATTAATTTTCCGAAATACGTACGTTCAATGTCCATACATACATACATACATACAATCACGCCTGTATCCCATAAAGGGGTAGGCAGAACACATGAAACTACTAAAGCTTCAGTGCCACTCTTGGCAAATAAGGGGTTGAAAGAAAACGAAACTGTGACATTGCAGTGACAGGTTGCCATCGCCTTCTACGACACCCACGGAAAGAAAGGGGGTGGTGAGATTCTTAACCCGTCACCACACAGGCCAATGTCCATACTTCTCCAAAAATAATTATATGAAAAGCGGCCGGCACAGGCGGGCTAGGTGTAACGACGTTAGCCGCGTAAACTGAAGCCCCAGCAGGTTCGATTCCCGGATACCGGTGGACTTATCGCTTTTCCTTTCGTATATGATATCTATTTCAGTTACTTATGAAAGGATTACAGGAAAATATTTGGCCATGCTGGCCCTCGGGCTTTCCCGCAGCTCTGCGGTTCGCTCTTGACACCGATCTCTCGCCGTTAGAAAGTGTTATATGCGGGGACATGAATATGACACGTTGATGGCTGATAACGCAAATATGGCTATTACTCATTCTAAAGGTTACCACAATAGTTATACCCACATCTAATCACTATAGTACCGAATGTACCGATGCCTAAGATGGCCCATCGTTATTTGATTTTTTTAATGCTTATAATTATTAATATATTGCCATTTTGTTAACCCCCGACGCAAAAACGACGGGGTTATTATAAGTTTGACGTGTCTGTCTGTCTGTCTGTGTGTGTCTATGGCTCCGGATCGTAGCTCTCGAACGGATCAACTGATTTAGATTTAGTTTTTTTTTGTTTGAAAGCTGAGTTAGTCGGGAGTGTTCTTAGTCATGTTTCATGAAAATAGGTCCACTATGTCGCGGTCGGGGGTTTTTTCATTTTTTTTTTAAATAAGGTATGGATATAAGTAGCTCTTTCACATGTATTACGAACAAAAGTATGGAATTTTGAAATTGGGAAAACCGGGCCGTCCCTTAATTGGACAATGTTCGACATGACGAACATGCCTTTTGATGCTCTTTTTGTATTTTTTTCCGAATCAGAAAAATAGGCGCCAGTGCCAGTACCTTACCACAACGAGCTATATTTTAACTTAGCTCATTTTGGTATAGATCTATGCCTTATAAATAATACCTAGTACAATGACCTTTGCTCGGAAAATATATAATATAAACTCTAAAATGCCCATTTATCCAGAAATAACACTTAGCAGGGGCCCATTTCTCAAAACTGAAAGTTACAAGCGGAAGTCTCTTTCCAACTTGTCATATTAGACATTGACAACGCTGAGTAGCTTCGAGAAATGGGCCCCAGATCGGCTTTTCGCCCTTAATAGGTGTTGTAGAAGTCAACAGTGCGATACGCGTGGCGATGGGCTATCAACACTGCAATGTCACTCCACCCCTTAATTGCTAAGGGTTGCACTGAGACTTCAGCAGTTTCATATGCTCTGCCTACCTCTTTTGGGGATACAGGCGTAAGATTATGTATATGTCAACCCAGGGAAAGCAGGAAGAAAAATAAATAATGATAAATAAAATATTATAGGACAGTCTTACACAGATTGACAAATGAGGCCTACTTGTGTACATACGAAAGATCGAGTCCTTTTTCTTATTGATAAGGTAAATACCTAATTAAAATTATTGATGTTTAAATACATACCACATCTTTTTAAACGTCTTGGGGACACTTCTAAATTACAGTGCCTGCAAAACTGCGTCGTGCAAAAACGTTAAACGTACCAACAGCCCGTAACGTTACTGTAGGCTATTCAATTTAACAGTTAACCTCCACGTAGTGGACAACCGTTAACAAATAAATACAACGGGCACACAAGACTACCCAGAACAGGGTGTCTTGGCGCCTACGAACGTACGAACGAGGAGGGTCGACCCCAAGTATAAGGAACAGGCAAAGAAGAACAAGCTAACTCTGTGCAAAGTTTGCAAATAAGTATAGGGTTTGAAAATATCATCGTGGACTTCAAATTATAATGCAAATCGTATATTTATAACAATTGCACTTTCACTATGTATTCGTCTTGTCAAAGTCGCCAACTCTATGCCCTTTATTTTACAGGAACTCTATTATTTACGACCGGTCTGGCGTAGTTGGTAGTGACCCTGCCTGCTAAGCCGCGGTCCTGGGTTCGAATCCCGGTAAGGGCATTTATTTGTGTGATGAGCACAGATATTTGTTCCTGAGTCATGGATGTTTTCTATTCTATGTATATAAGTATTTATATATTGTGTATATCGTTGCCTGAGTACCCACAATACAAGCCTTCTTGAGCTTACCGTGGGATTCAGTCAGTCAATCTGTGTAAAAATGTCCTATAATATTTGTTTATTTATTTATTTTACATGTACAGTCTCCGCTCACACCGCTAAACCGCAAACAATAATAATAATTAAGAATAAGTATTTTCAAGGAAGCAATTCAAGGAAGGGAAAGTGACAGTGCAACTTTTATATACTCGTACGATCTAAAGATTATATGCAAGAATATTTGTCCGTATTATATATTCAAGCGCCTACTAGGTTTATCTGCGTTTCTAACAACAAATGATCTACAGGCGCTTTCTAAAGTATAAAATACTTTTGGTTTACGTTTTTTTAAATTATTTTATTTAGGGCAACGTTTGCCGTGATTATCAGTTTAGATAAACTAAACATATAATTGAATTTCATAAGTTTTTCCCCAAAAATTTCATTTTTGGCACAAACTTTTATCGCCGACTGTATTTTTCTTTCAACAGTCATCTACTGCTCTCCGAGACGTTTCTAAAAACCCCTTACTCGATGGGAATGCGACATTTAATTAAAATTCTTATGGCCACCGTGCTGCTCCATCATCAGATCAGCTCCATGATACCTTAATTACCTTGATTGTCACGTGATTTACATACTATGTGTGCAAAATTTCGGCACAATCGGTTAAAGATATCTGCTTCAAAATTGAGTCGCAAGAGTTCACCCGAAACATAAATAAGTAATAACCTACAATGTAATGACGGAAAATGCCAACAAAAACAAGATTGTGTTTTTCAGTACTAAAACTACAGTGTTGTGTTGTACTTTATTGTTGACATCTCATTCTGTTGTAAATATTTGTTTTAGTGCATGATGCATGATAATTTATATTATCAATGAACACAATGATTCACAAAACATTCGTATGCCCTCGGGTACGACATAGTGAAACAAGAATATATACCTGTAACCATCAGCATATACACCTATGTTCGACGAATAAAGAATTTGTATAATTTGTATAATTTAGTGTTTAAGTACTTTAATGTTTCTGTTAGTGACTTTGTAACTCGGGGTGTTATTCCAGTTGCCCAATTTTTGATAAGTAGGTTACATTATATTTTATGAGAGAGTGGACACACAATGCACATTTGAAAAAAACATGTGTACCTCTATAAAGAATTCTGACTTTTAGCATTTAGGGCCGGTTGCATCAAACCACAGAACACCCCTGTGCATCAAACCGTCTGTCACCGTTAAAGCGTTCGTTAAATCTTATTGTATGGGAAGTTCCATCCATAGACGTCTGCTGCGTGACGATGATGTGTCAATCAAATGTGGTTGATGCAACTGGCCCTTAATCAGAAAAACAGTTTTTTAACCAGTTTCTTTTTACCCCCAATTCTCTTGGTCGACGTGGATGCACAATACTATTAATGCGTATAACGGCTATGCTCATTCTTGCCCTTAGTCAACTCAGTATTGTACAGTACCCGGCGATAATGACTGCACGTTTTTTCGTCTTCATAGAGCTTTGTCTCTTTCTTGCTTACCTATGTGACGTTAATTGTCTCTTTCCAAATGCATTCTTTATCGCCGTTTACTGTAACCCAGGGGCGACACCAACGTTCCAAAATTGTCTCACTCGTGTTTTATAAATGAGGACATTTGAGGAGCAGACTCCGTCAACTGATGTCACTGATATCAGAAAAGACTTGGGAAATGGAAAATGCTAGCTTTGCCAGGGGCGATGACGGACTAACCAATGCAAGTATATCGTGTACCACCAACAAATTTCGACTCTGCCTTGGGTGGAGAGCCGCAGGGTAACTAAGTCACTGGTCCCACCGCGAGCTAGTAAGCTATGAGCTATCGGCTATAAAAACGAACAAAAGATAATCACTTCCGTGCAAATAAAAGAGACACAGCGATATTGATAGCTCACCGCTGGGCGAGTAACAATAAACATCGCCGTGTATATTTACGCGGGAGTGATTATCTTTTGTTCGTTTTTATAGCCGATAGCTCATAGTTTGCTAGCTCGCGGTGAGACCAGTGCCTAAGCATTCGACCGCGTGCACGTAACTAAACGTCGGTCGTAAGTTTATAAAATTTTTACATAGAATACCCTTGCTCAATCGGTGGTATCGAATTTGTTGTCAACTTGGGCTGATTCTTGGCTATAGATTTTTATATCTTTTCGCCATATGTTGCTGCAAATTCAGTCATAGTGTTACAAAACGAACGGCCTAGGCTATTGGTAACGGACACACAGCAATCATAGCATTTTCTATGTTGACATAACTGTTAGTCAAGCCACTGATGCGTGCTACTGCAAATTGGTACACTTTCGAACCTATATTCACTAACAAGAAGTACCTAATCATTGCCGTGTAGTTTTAATAGGCAATTTGGTGGCAAAATGTACCTGTCTGACTAATTGCGCCTGCCAGGCACACGCTCAGGTGATCGTGCAATTATTACCTAAACTACTAATTTACATGCCAATATGTTTTGTTATTGTTGACGGCTTTCAAGTTAGACTATAGAAGGAAGGGAAATTAAATTAAATACAAAAGTTATCATTATTAGTTTTTTTTTATTCTTACTTTTCGCAAGTTCGCTCTACAAGAGTTGCATTTTGCATACACATTTCGCATTCTTTATACACAGTAAAACATTTTTTTTTTACATTTTCTCTATTTTATATCAAAATAAAGTCAGGCAGTGTTGAGGCTAGGGTCAGAGGTAGGGTTTAGTGCCAGCCGTGAGCGCCATGGCCCCAGGGTTCTTCGGGGGCGGCGGCGGCCGCGTGGGCCGCATGGGCGTACTGGGAGAGGTGAGCGGCGCGCGCGTGCTGGACCTCAGGGGTGTCGACGACGTACTGTCCGTCGTGCGTGAGCTGGATGTGGGCCTGGGGGCCGGTCCACTTGCCGTAGCCGCCGTGCGCAGGGGCGTAGCCGCCGTGCGCGAGCGGCAGCGCGGCGCCGTGGTAGGCGAGCGGCGCGATGGGCCCGTGCGCGTAGGCGCCGTGCGCGTAGGCGCCGTGCGCGGCGTTGACGTGCGCGGCGGCGTGCGCGGCCTTCAGGTGCGCGACCTCAGGCGTGTCGATCACGCGGCCGTCGTGCGCGAGCGGGGCGGGGCCGTATTTCAAGAGACCTGGAAGATGAACAGTTGATCAAGTTCAAATATTTGGAGGTTGAGCTGATATAGGTACCTATACTTATGACACTGGTTGTTACAAAAGTCGGCATTGATTTAGGGGTAAATTATGTAAGGATTTTGGTATCGACAAAATTTTGATCAATCAATCAACTGCCTATTAACTGACGATTCGTGTAAATAAGTAAATATTCTTCATTGCACCATTTAACATGTAAAATTATACATACACGTACATAGGTAGGCTAAAGCTTCTTGCATTACTTTTTAATTCTTAACGCCCAGTTTAACATAACTATGAAATACTTAGGCGTAATCCATGTGTAGAAAGGCGTTGAGTTTAAAACTTATTTCTGGTTTAGTAAATAAAGACGTTATTGTTCACGAAACCAACTCACTGGTGCGTGGCGTATGCTCTATGATGAATAGATTTGGGAGATAATGCGTGACGTAATTCAATAAAATAACTTGTACTAGAACGGTAAGTAGCTGATTTCGCAAAAGGGCGTGATTAGGGTAATTTTATTGTTTCCATGATTTATTAATGTTTGTTGCCTAATTTTATTGTTTCGGCTAATTAAGTTTACAACTAACAATTAAGTAGATCACAATTTTATGTAAGAATTCCGTTTTTTACAAATATCTGTTATCTCGTTTTAGTAAACCTCGGCCAGTTTTGCAATGCTTAGTTGATTTAACACTAGAACTTAACTTGATTTGAATATGGAGCTATACCTACCTACACTGGCTCTGTAGCCGCAATATTACATGGCCATATTTCTATTTTATTTACAGCATGTCTGTGGACACATACAGCACACTATACGTTTTATGTTTTAAATAAAACCTACTTTTACCTGCAGAATTTAAGAGATACAACTCGGGGGTGTCTTTCGCTGACACTAGCACACTGGAGTCTTTAGTCACCAGTGATACAGATATAAATAAGTAACTCACCAGCAGCAGGGGCGCCATAGTGTCCTCCATATCCCAAGCCGACGCCGGTGTGTCCAATTGGCGCCCGCGGCTTTGGCGTGCGTGACCTCGGGTGTGTGTGTGTCTTGCACGGGCGCTAGCACACTGGAGTCTTTAGTCAGCAGTGATACAAATATAAAGTAAGCAACTCACCAGCAGCAGGGGCGCCATAATGTCCTACATATCCCAAGCCGATGCCGGCGTGTCTAATTGGCGCCCAGGCGCCGTGCGCGGTTGACGCCGCGGCGTGAGCGGCTAAGTGTGCTGCTTTAGCGTGCGGGACATCGCGGCGCGCGCAGGCGGTAGCACCCTGAAGTAATTGTCAGCCACTGGTGACATAATTATAAAGTAAGCAACTTACCAGCAGCAGGGGTGCCATAGTGTCCTCCGTATCCCAAGCCGATGCCGGCGTATCCGATCGGCGCCCAGGCGCCGTGCGCGGTTGACGCCGTGGCGTGCGCGGCTAAGTGTGCTGTTTGGCGTGCGCGACTTTGGGTGTGTCTTGCACGGGTGCTAGCACCATGGAGTCTTTAGTCACCATACAGATATAAAATAACTCACCAGCAGCAGGGGCGCCATAATGTCCTCCGTATCCCAAGCCGATGCCGGCGTGTCCAATTGGCGCCCATGCGCCGTGCGCGGTTGACGCCGCGGCGTGCGCGGCTAAGTGTGCTGCTTTGGCGTGCGCGACCTCGGGTGTGTCTTGCACGGGCGCTGGCAGCCAGGAGGCTTTGGCCAGGCAGAGGGTGGCAGCGAGAACAATCTGGAAATTTAAATATTGTGATTATGGTCAAACGTCTATCTATTCAACCTTAAAAAAAAAGTGATCATCGAGGATTTTAAAGAACAAATAGAATGTTAAGCAGTCAATGTTTGACTCAGGTGTCTGTTAACATACTACAAAATTTTGATAAATTAGACGAAGCAGAGCTTGCCATGGCGTTTGGTTAATCGGTTAAGCTCCTATGTTTATAGTAATTTTGACTATTTAGTTAATATCTACCGGTAGAGATACAACAGGCGCGGCATATTTACGATTAATTTGCAGGTTACTAGATCTTAAAATAATAAATTATCTATGTGCTCTTCCTGAAACGTGTGTTTACCATAACATTTAAACATTACATAACTTTACATGATTTAAATAATAACTTTAATGATGCTAACTAATCAATCATCCATTATTACAATGACTCGGTTCACACAATTGTATAAACAAATAAAATTCAAAATGTACAATCGAATAAATCATGGCTACCGATACGAGTTCTCGATTGAGTAACATCCAGATTCCTTGTCAGCGTTTAATTAAAAGTAAAACCAGATTGTCCCGAGCTGACATCGGATTAGGCATTTCACTTTATCGGTCGTGTTATTCTTAATTACATGTGACTTTCCAACTCAGAAGGGCCCTATGCTTCAAGTGCGATAAGAACGTTTCCATCAAAAATCTCAATAGAAATTCTGAAGGGCAGGTAAAGTTTAAGGGCCCTTTTTGATTTGAAAATCACATACATCTATCAGTGTAGGCAAGTGACAAGCGATCCCTATCAAGGTATGCGTCAGGGTAAATGCTCTAATGAAGTGTCACACAGCACGCCTTCTTGCTCAACCGTTTACAAAAGATCATGAGATTCGGACAACGGGCCATTTAATATTACATGCGATCATACACTTTGCGAAATAAACTATTTTACAGTGTGTTAGTGGTACAATGCGTGTGAAATGGAGAACACATGAATGGGGTAATTAAACTATAAGCGTAACGATTTCGAGTGCTTTGAACTGCAGAGGTTGCGGATTTTTATCAATGTCAACGGCTTTCGGGTGATATGACACACAGATACATATTTATAATTTTCGTGATGGCTTCTTCTAATTCCTTACAATCACTGTTCAATATATTGGACGAGCTCCAATCTGGCTCCAATGGTTTATTTTGATTTTGTCTTGTGTCTTCGAGACAGATATTCCTTTATTATGAAGCTAATGCGTTTTTGTCTTGGCTTTCTCGCTACTTCTTATTGCCATTTTCTTATAGTTATTATAACGTAATAACCAAGATATCTTCTATAGCGACTTATGGAACTATTGTATAGTGATGAGATTGATGAGAAATTGAAGAATGTTGCGTGCCTGGGCAACTTCAAGAGCAGATCTACGAGGTCATTTTAAGTGGCATTTTTGACAGCGACATATCGGCATCAGCTCCTTTAGCACAACTTGCCTTGTCGCGCGCGAGTCCATACTTCAAGTCGCGCTTGATGTGCTAAAGGGGCAGGAGTGATTTAGAAGTATTCTTCGAATTTAGTAGTAAAGGCAAAACACGGCAGCCGTAATTACAAAATGGGCTAGTACTTAAAAGGGTTTTGCAAAGCTTCGAGCCCGCGGGCGTGGCCGGCACGCACAACAGATGACAGATAAAATAACTGCACTAGGAAAGCTTTAAATAAGTAAACTAGTTCTAGAACTACTTTCGAGTAATTTATAGAGCTATTTATAGGTCCGCGGGACGGTAGTGAGAGTGCTGGTAATTATTGTAACCTATTATTATTGAACTATGTCAACGGATATACGTAACACCCGCAAAGAGGATGTTAAAGAGGCTTAATATATTTTTTCCTGAATTATAAGGGAATATTTTATTGATATGCTGTTTACTATTAAATAAATGAATCACTTTTAGTAGGTATTAAAATATTGAAATCGGGAACAATAAGCCCAAACCTCCAAGAATAGAGCATACTCCCATCTTACAGGTTCGCAATGCACCTACTAACAATAGTAACAACCCTTTTGGTGATTCGGACAGCGCTGATCGCTTATTTAATAGCACCCGCTCGTTCGTTTTCCTTCTAAGTACTTCATTATAAAAGCCTGTTGTGTTTGCACGGTAGAGGTCTTTAGTCAAAACCGTATAAATAAATAGTAGATGACCCTTATTTATTTGTTTGTTGTTATTAACGTAGGTTGTAGGATGCGCGGAATCCCATTGTTAGTACATCCTTCAAACGCTTTATGGGAAACAATCGAACATTTCCTTCACGCCTTCCGTGTTCCGTGTATTGTTCAAACCGTCGTTTAATGAAGAGTTGATTACAACATATTTGGCATTCCGATTTAATAAGATTTCCAAATGTACTTATTATTATTAAAGCTTATTTTCTGTTTCGTACAATTTTGATGGAAACAATCTAGGTCAGCTATCGCGAAATATCGGTTCGATACAATAAGAGTCCGTCATAAGTGCCTAAAGCTTATTAGAAAATTGCAATCGATCTTATCAGTCCTAGTAAACAATGAAAATAATTAGTTATTAAGACTGACATAATGTAAGTTTACCATCTACTTTTTATCTCTGCCGCATGACTTAACACATTTGCTCTCAACAGGTGCTTAAAGTTTGTGATCTCTGCAATTAAATGGAAATTACATGTCATTATAGTTAGCCTAGCGGCGGTGGTCCAAATATCGGAGGATTTGAAGGTTTAGCAGATACAGTCGGCACCAAATATATCGGAGCAGGCAATTCGTTCACAAATGTCTGTAGGTACACACCTTTATTGTCACCGTTCCGTGTTTTTAGACATGTTTGAGAGCCTCAACAGCTCCGATATTTTCTAATAGTGAGTTTAGATAGTAGTTTAGTAGTGTATTTTTTCTTCTTGCAGGAAATTGTAAAAAGGCATGTTTTATTAATTAAGTACTTACCTATGTAATATTCAAACACAATTTATTATTGTTTATGAATAAATAAATGAATGAATGAATGAATAATGGCGACTGTAGTCAGTACCTTTTCTCAACATTACGTCAAACACATGGATAATGTGAACTTTAAATTGGATTACCCGAGCCGTGTGTGGTCAAGTTTATGCTCCATGTTGAGTGATTGGCGCTGCCATTTGCGAACAATTGGTTGTGCAATGATAAATAGCCAGTAGGTATAGCCACCGCCCTGTGGTAGGCAATTCTTAAATAGGGAATTGTTTCTAACCTTTAAGTAATGGCGAGGTATTGTTACACATTTCTTGTAATGTGTGGTCCAGGAGAAACTACCTATAGATCATAGGTAATTATGTTTTTAATTAAAATTTCAACTAGGTTTGTGGCGACACTGATATGATATATTAGAGCTTTTAATGTTAGCACGTGTTGCGTATAGACATTTTGAAACTATGTGATGGATTGTAATGAAATTGTACATATTCCATGACTAGAGGTACCTATGTCTAGATATGGCGGCAATTGGTCAATATATTGCTTCAGATTTTAAAAACAAACAAATAGAGCAAAAATAACTGTTGTAAAATAGTCTCTGTATTTTTGAACTGTGTTGCCTATCTGAAACAACCAAAACTCATATTTCCGCCCTAAGTGCGTTTTCACATTATCCGATCCGATATCGGAAGGATTTCAAGGAGTTCAAAAAAACATCTAAGATGGCGGCTTAAATGTATGGGATATCGGTCCTACATCCGATATCGGATTGGATAATGTGAAAACGCACTAAGAGCCCTCTAGGTATAAACACACTCATGTCATTGTGCGTTTCATTCCATTCAAATTCGTTTAAATTGAGTGTAACTACTTTTGTATGGAACATCGAATCTTGCTGTGGGCTGCGGTCTCTTAAGGAGTTGTCGAAAATGTGTATTAGAATGGGCCATTTAAAATTAGGTAGTATCGAATTATCGACAAGCGTTTTGCAAACCGGCGCGCAAAATGCGAAATAGGACCTTGTTACATTACGTATTTACGGGGTAACCAGGATCTGACAAAGCAGGTTGATTTTATGGGCGTGGGCCTCATATCGGCCGCTTTTGCATTCTGTTGCAAGCCTTTTGCAATAGATCGGAATTATCATTCGGCGAACTGGTGCACAGTATTGCAATGGTTGCAAAACGGAGGAAGCCGAAGGCGTGAGGAAGTGTTATGGTTTGCCGAAGGTCAGGAAAAGCCAGGTTATTAGAATATTACAAATTACGCGCTTGATTGACCGCAGTATGTCCCGGGTTGCGCAGTGAACGGTTTTTTAAACCTTTTTTGCCGACTGTGTGTAACTGGCTTTCAATTTACTAACATCCTGTTATGCTAAAATTGATAAAGAGGCTTGTCACTAAGCCCTGGTACACGAGTATTGTTTATATAAGCTGCAGGTTCGATGTTAGGAGTGGCGACAATACAAAATCTTTTAGCTAACATGAGCTTTTGCCCGCGGCTTCGCTCGCGTTAGAAAGAGACAAAAAGTAGCCTATGTCACTCTCCATCCCTTCAACTATATCCACTTAAAAAATCACGTCAATTCGTCGCTCAGTTTTGCCGTGAAAGACGGACTAACAAACAGACACACACACTTTCCCATTTATAATATTAGTATGGATAAGTATGTCGAACATTCGATATTTTATTTCATTAAACATATGCAAATTTTAATGACTAATAAAGATGAATCAGCTGTATTAAATTACAAGCAATTATCACTGTTTGATGCTTACTCAGTTTTCCGCCCACCGTTTACCGGATATGAGGATGCGCCCAACGCGGCAGAACCTTAGCCTTATTTCCTGATTAGTTTTTTTTTAATAAGGATGTTATTGCATAAATTGACTGAGTCCTACGTAGTCACTGGTCCTACATTTATTTATCTTTACTTATTCCACTTGACTAATTCGTTATTGTAGTTATTACTTTTCTGTAACTTGTGAGCGGAATGCATTATCGGCCGAATAAATAAAATAACATATTTAGTTTTTTTGGTTCTAGCCAAATTCATGCTCTAGTTTCATTTATAAAAAATAATTAAATTAGATAGATAGCAAGAATTGCATGAAGATATTGAAGAGCATCTTTCATAATCGTAGTTTATACAAAAAAATTTTTTTTACTAGTCCTTGATGCATTAATAACACCGGATGCACCTGTCATGTGCCTACGATTAGGTGCATTTTTAAGTTACGACCTTGACACACTGATTAGGAATTTGCCACGATGATTTATACGACGTTAACGAATTGTGGGCCGAATCGCTTGCACATGAACATGGATCTTGCCGCCCACTGCACGCATTTGCATAAAACTGCATTACATTTTAATACTATTTGTCTAGTTTGTTTATGAGCTTACTCTGTGTCAATGATAAGATTTGTTGCTAATTTAAATAAAACATGCTGAAATAGTTTACTTAAGTGTTTACATATCTGTGACAGTGGCAGCCTCGTTTATTATTTTACATATTACTTATCAATAAGGATTAAATTATTTTCTATGAGGATAAATTAATTTGTTCTAAGAATAAGGATTAAGAGATTACAGAGGGCAAAATTTAAGCTTTTCACTTAGTTTTTCTCACTGTTTATTTATCTGGAATATTTAAGAAATAGTAAATACATATATTAAATAATTGTACTTATACGTTAATTAGAAATTGATTAAACGAGATGTGTTATTGAAATAACTTCCCTGCGTTTTGCTTTGTTTCTTATTGCCTAGGATTTAAGACCTCTAAGCTTTTTTTATTGGAGCAAGCATTGTTCTATTATGGGAAAAGGAAGATTTTTTTGCATATGAAATGTAATATGTTGATATAAGCCAATACGTCGACATTACGTTATCCAGAAAGAAAGTGTTAGAGAACTTACTCGATGATACGACCAATTTTAGGTTTTCATGAAATTTTCAAAATTCAGGAGTTTTTGTTGAAAGGAGTATATTCAATTGATATAGTATTATGTTTTTTGTTGCAGGTAAGTGAAAATTAAATTTAAACGTGTTTTTCTTACTTCTCGTCTGAAGTTTGCACGGGATATTCTAGATCAGGAGACACATTTTTTACCGTTGCAATTTTTTTAGTTTTTGTCTATAGCTATTTTGTTTGTGTGAATATAACCGCGCGTCATATGACTTAGTAATGAAAATATTATATGAACGTTTAATGTAATAACATGTTATTTTATGTATGTATTTTTTTTAATTAAAATTATACTAAAAAACACAAAATATTAGTTTGAATTTGAAGATAAATAAGCTGAAAAATATGTAGGTATAGAACGTGAAACACTTAGTTCTGCAAAATTTTGACCAAACCCGAAACTTCGTTACTTTTGAATCTAACATGTTAGCTAGCTCAAATAAAACCAAAAACACTCACCATAGACTGCATGATTACTGTATTTAGGTACTAGGTGGAGATCTCAAACGAACTAGCTTAGGCGCTGCTGTTGCCAGTACTCGCCTAGGAATTTTCGCCTAAGTGCGACGATGCTGCGACTAGCTCCAAAGTCGGAATGCCGCTTGGACACAGCTCGGCCCCTTTTATATGACGCACCCCGCTTCGAGGCTGGTAATTGGTAACAATTAACGTGCAAGTGCAATGCTTTAGTTTTAATTGTGAGATGGCTTATTCCGGAGGACTTGGGGGTGCGAAGCGGAGCTCGGAAAAACGACCGTTATTTGGGAAAACTTAGTTTTCTGTAGAACATAGACTCTTTAGCGATAATACCGCCTGTTGTCTACCATATTTCAAGTTACGTGCCTAATTTTTATTTTATGATCTTTTTTACATTGGTGAGCAATAAATTATACATATTTGTATCGTACTAGTCATACTCCTATTTATCTACATTCTTATAATAACGGCCCTAGGCTCTATGAACAAGTCTGACACATAAATGGAGCCTAAATTACGGTTAAACTTTGAAAATGACCTGAGTTTTTCCAAGCTTTGGAACTTAGTGCTTGTGTAGAGGACTCTGATGGTTTTCTTTCGATTACTGTGGTTCTGCGAAGGAGCGTATTCTCCATTAACAAGAAAGCTGTATAAGGGCTTTATAAGTGCGGGTCTTTTTTCAACTTATGTATTTTTGGAATTATCATAAATGATTGTTGTGAAAATGGTAACTGAATGAACTGCTTCGTGCTAAGTGTTTGAAGAGATTTTTTCTATTTAGTTTCCCTGAAGTTAACATGTGATTTCGTTTCGATGCATTATTTAAGTAAAAATCTTTTAAGTAAATCTTACAAGATGCGTAAAGCAGACATAGAGTTTACTAATCCTTTTAGGCAAGAATTTACTTTGCAATTGTCTTGGGGATTTCTCTGAGTTTGTTAGTCGATGATGACAAAAGATGTTGGTTTATTTTCATGAGTTCAGCTCCAGCAAAATCCGAAATTTCCAAAATTCCCTGTTTGAATCTGTGAAAAGTTACTTTTAATTATTGAAGTACCTAAACAACTAAATTAAAGTATGAGGTATAATTTTACTCTTAACAAATTGTGGAATTTAGTGATAGAAAACCATACACCTGCGATATAAAAATAACATATTGAAGTCTTACATTAAAATTTGGAAAACCCCTTCGCATTAAATCAAAAAAAATATTGGAACAATTATTATAATATAGGTTAGAAAATTCACTTTCATGTAACAAAAAAACGCATCAAAATTGGTCTTTTTGAGAACTACGACGTCGTACAAAAATCCTGTATTGTCGGGTGGGCAACATCTCTGGAGTTGCAGACGTCCATAGGCATGTCGAGCAAGCATCAGCCGTATGCTTACGTGCTACAAACATAATATAAAACAAGGATTATTTATATAGGATTTACATACTTCATACTAAGAATCGTACCTCGATTTTTTAGCGCCACCTATTAAATACTATTATAACTACACTGATGATGCCTACAAATTGATTTTTTTCAAAATTTGTATTGACGTGATATCATGATTTTAAAATAAAGAAATACGTCATTTATGCTTATAATACATAAAAACACGCAAAAATATTTGGGGAAAATATAATTTTGGCCACTTCCAGGCTGCGAACAGCGCCATCTAGCCTAAAAGGCCCATACATTTCAGGGGTATGCTTTTTTGTATGGGCTTTGTCAGTCCAGTATTAAATCGTTCTTGGTATAAAAGAAAATAAAACCGTTTTCTATGAAGTCCATGAGTAGTCGATTAAGTGAAGGTGTCGATCATGGTTCCTATTCGACCCAAAGGTCATGTTTATGTCAACAATGTATCCATTTATTACTTACATTGATCAATTACTTTAATGGCTAATATGACGTTTAAAGGGCTCTAACCGGAACTTGTTTATGAACTCAAATGTCCTCGACTTACAGAGGAGACTTACGCAAGTAAAATGACAGCTCTATTAAATTTATGTTTTTTATTCAATATCCTCAATAACTGTTACAATCAAATGTAACTGGTCCATTTTTTCCATGTTTTACAATATTTGCATTACTAAATAGAGACCACCGGTAATATATGGTAGGCGTTCAGTGGATACATGTTAGAACTCAACATCATAGTGTAATAATGGAAAAAAGGATCAGATACAATTGCCCCCCAGTCGAGATTTGCTCCAATGTACCTTATTTCCAATTATATTACAAACTATATTATATACAAATTATATTATATTACAAATGGGATTCAAAACAAGTGATCAAATACAGAGTCACATCATTAGACTTATATTACCCTGGATATAGACCGTGATTACCTTTTTGACTTCCAGCCGCAGTCTTCAGTTTCCCGTGATCACGATGCATGCAACTGCGTCGAAATATCGGGACCTCAATAAAAATCAAAAAGGTAATCACGGTCTATATCCCGGTCAATATGTCTAATGAAACTAACCGTGAATCATTTAAAACTCTGGCCCACTTGCACCAACCACTTAACTCAGGGTTAGGTGACAGATGACATGTCAAATTCTATATAAAATGGTGGGTTAACCCGAGGGTTTGCCGTTCGAGCTCGAGCATTTTTCCATTTTCTACTAATTGTCTAGTGATGTGTTCGAGTATTCGAAATTCAAACTCATCTAAAATTGGCTGACTATAACGAGATAATTAAATAATGGGCAATTCTCGACATTACCTGACGTGATGACGTTATCAATGACGTCCCATGAGATGGCAATGACCTGAACAGTGAACACCTACTTACAGATCGGAAGTAAAGATAACTATACTTTGTCTTAAAAAAAAACTACTTTATATGACTGCTGCTAAACGTTTTCAGGCTAGGTACCTACTAAATTTCAGTAGTAAATTTTCAATCCTTGATCCTTTGTCAATTGTCAGAAACTATCCGAAGCTTGCACATCGGTAAACAATAGGAATTAATCTGTGACCATCTCGAGTCGGATTTCGGATTGTGCCCTTGGCAACACAGAATTATTGATTAAGCCATTAAAAAGTGCAGTGTTATGATTACGATACTCCTGTGATGGATCGCCTTCGGCTTTTAAGGAAAAGGTCACCATGGGCACTTTTAAGGAAAGCCGCTTAAAAATAAACTAGCGACCCGCCCGGCTTCACACGGGTATTATAAATAATGTAAACCTTTCCGTAGAACAGTAGTGGGCAAACTTTTGGGAGCCAAAATATGAACTATTTTTTAGAGGCGTGCCAGATTAACAGAACCTACACCAAAAACGCACTTTTACTACAGTGCTGGCCATATTATTATCACACATTATTTTGAAGGACCGATGACGAGCCGGATGCAATATTTTCGTGGGCCGGACAAGGCTCGCGGGCCGTATTTTGGCAAATTATTTTTTTTAACCGCATCAAAATCCGTTGCGTAGTTTTAAGGAGCTACGGATAACATAGGGGCAAACAACGGAATCGACTTTGTTTTTTATACTGTGTAGTTATACATACCGAGCCTATTAAAAATCCAGCCTGAAATAAAGTCTCAATCTAAGAAGAGAAAATTAAAATTAACCTTCAATGAGCCCTTTTTGGGTGAAATAATAAAAATAAATTGGCCTGATTGAATAACTTTTGTAGGCCTATTTTATATTTTATAGAAATACTTGTAGCATTTTGTAGTATATTTTGCTAACCTTGTACTTTTATTGATTGATTGATCGTTAAAACATTGTCAGTAGCTCAGCGTGGTACAAACGGCCAAATGTGTGTCCTTATTGCAATCGTACTAAAGTTTATTTTTGGATGGTATAGGATACATGCTCTGGATTGTGTAAATTTAAATAACTAGAATATAGACTAGAAATATCCTTATTATGTTGAACGATTGGTAAATATATGTTATTAGAATGATTACTATTTATTGTTTTAACGACGTACAGTTTGTTGTAATTTTACAAGCCTAAAAAAATAATTGCAGTAAAAATGTGTCGTCGTCGGTGGCAAACAGGTATACGGTCCGCCTGATGGAAAGCGGTCACCTTAACCTATGGACGCCTGCAACTCAAGGGGTGTCACATGCGTGTTGCCGACCCATTAGAAACTTGTACACTCCTTTTTTGAAGAATCCCATACTGTATCGGAAATACCTCAACAGGGAGTTCAGTCCCAAGCCGGAGCGTCCGCGGGAGGAAATTCCTCTGAAACCGCATGGTGCGCGACTATTTAAAGTTACTTATTTATTACCTACACTTATGTAGGTAATAGAGGCAAAAGTATTTGAGGAAAACCGTCTCAATACTTTAGATGCCATACGCCAACAATGCAAAGAGAGACTATCTTAGGTACGTGTATATGTTATGGACCAAGTGATTAATAAGGGCATTATGTATAATGCCCGGGCATTATGAATAATGCCTAGCCATATTGGGCAAAGTGATTAATCATCACTTGTTGATTGTCTAGACGCCATTTTTTATCACATTGCCCGGTCATTATGATAATGCTACATTACCATTGGGCAAATTGATAATAAGTTTAACAAGTTTGCCTGAACGCCATTTTTTATCACATTGCCCGGGCATTATGATACTGCTACGTAATTGTTGGGCAATGTAATAATAAGTTTAACAAGTTTGCCGGAACGCCATTTTTTATCACATTGCCCGGGCAATATGATACTGCTACGTGATTTTTGGGCAATTTGATAATCATTTTAACAAGTTTGCCTGAACGCCATTTTTTGTCACATTGCCCGGGCATTATGATACTGCTACGTGATTGTTGGGCAATTTGATATTAAGTTTAACAAGTTTGCCTGAACGCCATTTTTTATCACATTGCCCGGGCATTATGATACTGCTACGTGATTGTTGGGCAATTTGATAATAAGTTTCACAACTTTGCCTGAACGCCATTTTTTATCACATTGCCCGGGCATTATGATACTGCAGCTGCCCGTAATAAGTCAACCCCTCTTTTTCTGCTTCGAGAGTACCAGAACCCGACTAAGCGAATGACCACCATTTGCAAATGGTACAATTCTATTTACCAGCTTTGCCAATCGTGAAAGTACACTTTTATGATAGCGCTTACCGCCTTATGGCTCTCCTCTTGCCCTCCCCCGACATCATCTATGTCTCACTAAGGCTGGAGGCGAGCTCTGCTCTGTGGCCTATGTCGGACTTGTCGTGTTTAACTCTAAATCATCGATTATAAGTCCTATCTTAGCCATCCTTGACATCGAGAGGTCCTACGGCACTGCAGGCGGCTCGCGGCTGTGTCCTTTGTAGTTTGATATGAAACTGCGTACAGTCTCTTGAACAAATCGGCACGAAAGTCTGCTGAACCTGCGCCAATCTACATGTTTTATTATTACTCTGCCCGACAGAGGACAAGCATTATGAATAATGCCCGGGCAAAATTGAGATATTCGGTATGTTATTATCACTTTGCCCAACAGAGGATAGGCATTATGTACAATGCCCGGGCAAACTTCAGCTATTCGGTGTGTCTTTTGCATATCTCTGGACCGTGGGGTCCCGGACCTTTGCGAGGCATGCGTGGGGCCGAAGCCAACAGCTCAGAGGCCCTTTAAGACATTTAAATCTAAAGGCAAGAGTAGAGACACACGTGGCGGATACCATCCCCGAGCGCACTAACTATATTATATGGGGGAGCCAGGTGCAAAGACTATTGCAGTGCAACACTGTCTTTTGTGCTACGATGGGAGCTAAAGTCATGGGTTATTGTTTTGTAAGTTGGATGAACTGGATAAAGGGCTATGGGAGGAGACAATCGAACACCTGCCGTGACAATAAGTCTCACAATTGTAAAAGACAGGAGGTGACTTGCCAACTCATTGAGTGGGCCCTGCAAAACGGGCGCACACACGGTGCGACAACAGAGCAACACTTAAAGAGTGGCTGAAAGGTTGTCGAGAGGTGAGACTGCGGTAGCCAGTTTCCGGTGATCCGTTCAGCAGGCCGCCGGCGTTATGACACTTTCCCATTTATAATATTAGTATGGATGCTCATACTGTGTAATTTTCTTTAAATAAATAAATAAATATTATAGGACATTCTTACACAGATTGACCGAGGCCCACGGTAAGCTCAAGAAGGCTTGTATTGTGGGTACTCAGACAACGATATATATAATATATAAATACTTATATACATAGAAAACATCCATGACTCAGGAACAAATATCTGTGCTTATCACACAAATAAATGCCCTTACCGGGATTCGAACCCGGGACCGCGGCGCAGCAGGCAGGGTCACTACCGACTGCGCCAGACCGGTCGTCTTTGTGTAAATAAAATAAAAAAATGTCTATAAAATGTCTATTCTTGGGCAAAATTCAGTTATTTGGTGTGTTATTATTACTTTGCCCAAAAGAGGATGGGCATTATGTATAATGCCCGGGCAAAATTCAGCTATCCGGTGTGGTATTATCACTTTTCCCAACAGAGGATGAGTATTATGTATAATTCCCGGGCAAAATTCAGCTTTACAATATGTTATTATCACTTTGCCCAACATAGGACGGGCATTATGTATAATGCCCGGGCAAAATTCAGCTATTCAATATGTTATTATCATTTTGCCCAACATAGAATGGGCATTATACATTATACATATTTGGTGTGTTATTATTACTTTGCCCAAAAGAGGATGGGCATTATGTATAATGCCCGGGCAAAATTCAGCTATCCGGTGTGGTATTATCACTTTTCCCAACAGAGGATGAGTATTATGTATAATTCCCGGGCAAAATTCAGCTTTCCGATGTGTTATTATTACTTTGCCCAACAGAGGATGGGCATTATGTATAATGCCCGGGCAATTTAATTATTTGAATAGTTATTATCAAACTGCCCACTCACAATGGGCATTATTCATAATGCCCGGGCATTATGTATAATGCCCGATTTATCACTTGGTCCATAACATATACACTTACCTACAACACGTCTGGGTAATTCTATTGTAACACATACCAAAGAGTGTTTAAGACCAATTTCGGCCTGGCCAGCCATATTAGAGTCCATAATGCGTATTCCATGATTGTCGCTTTTTGGTGAAAGAAAACATCGTGAGGAAACCGGACTAATTCCAATACAGCCTTAGTTATCCTTCGGGTTGGAAGGTCAGATGGCAGTCGCTTTCGTAAAACTAGTGCCTACGTCAAATCTTGGGATTAGTTATCAAAACGGACCCCAGGCTTCCATGAGCCGTGGAAATACTCTGGGATAACAACGCAAGGAGGACGAGGAATGCGTATTCCATCATTGCTGCGGTCGCCCTCATCGAAAATAGCAACATCGGCACAGTATAATAAAGAGTACTATCGTGCAGTATGGCCACTCCCGATCCCCGCTAAAAGTGCCGCCCATCCCCTCTCGGTTACCTCACAGTTACCACCTGTCAATAACGCGAACAGTCAACCTGTCATATTTTATGTCACTCATACAAGCGTAGTACGCGTTCACCTACACGATCTTAGAATGTGTGCTAGGAACGCGCCTCTTTCATATAATTATTTGATCGCCCATGTCCGAGATATAAGGGGAAGTGTGTCTGGCCTTCACATTTGACTGTTTAAACCAACGATCAGTGTTTATTGGGAGTTCATACGTTTACCACTAATCGTGAGCAGGAGGTAAGTAGCAAAAGTATGAACGCGCTAAAATACCTGTGATAATGAGTAAAAAGGTCAATTATGAACGCGTTTCAAAAAACCTTGTGATAATGCGCGAGTCAAATCGTATGGGTTGTCATGGAAACACACTTGTAATACAAGGCTTGTACCTTTCGAGAAACGGGCCACTGATGCAATTCCCCGTATTACACACTAAAACCCGTATTGTCCTTACTTAATTATTTCAGACAACATCGGGTTAAAGAAAATTCAGCAAAATAGAGTACCTAATAAATGTATGAATTCAGTAGTTTATTTAATTATTCTAAAATTACATTCATAAAATCACTTAATCGCCTCTAGCGGTTATAAATGGGCATTAGTAGATTAATTGGCAAATTATTGCGGGTTTATCTGTCGTTTATGGGTTTAATTCTAAACTGTTTATTAAACTCGTAAAATTTAAATAAAAGTAAGATATCGGCAGTATGCGGTTACAGTCAGGCCAAGCGAAGTTGACAAATATTTTGATATGGCAGACGTTAGACATGTGTAAACGTCATAGGTTAAGGCGTCATATGTAGAATGGTTTATACAATAAATGATTTTTATCTTATCTTATCTTATCTTATATATTTTAAACTCAATACTCAAAGCTTTATTGCAAATAAGGACAAATCCATGCAGTAGTGGATACACAGTATCAATAGAATCTTAAGCTAAACTAAACTAAATAGGTATGTAGGAATATTCATCTCAAAAACTATAGCTTTTGCCCGCGGCTTCGCTCTCGTTAGATACAAAAAGTAGCCTACGTCACTCTCCATCCGTTCAACTATCTCCACTTAAAAAATCACGATAATTAATCGCTCCGTTTTGCCGTGAAAGGCGGAGAAACAAACAGACACACACACTTTCCCATTTATAATATTAGTATAGATAAGTTTAATATTGATGTGGAGACAAATTAAGGATGTCCTGTGCTACGGCCGGAAAGCGTCATATTTCAGGCCGCTTTGCTAAACGAAGTCACCGCTCCCCGGCTCCTTTAAACAGAAAAATAATAGTAGGTAGATAGTTAGATACACCTTGGTCAGTATATAAGAAAGCCTCAGATCAGATGTAATAGAATACTTGACCCTTTTTTAAAGCCTGTCTTACTTATATGATTAAGTACTATCCAATTAACCGAAATAAAATATTACCATAACTATTTTATTATGACAAAAACAGCAAAAAAAATTTTAAAGTATACTTTTACGTAATCAGGCGAAAACAACACAGTCATGTTAATCTGTGCATCAGGTCATTCTACTCGAAAACAACATTTTTAGGCATAAAGTTCATTATGTCAGTGATTGTTTTGACGTGAAATAAGTTCCTATTCGATGAGGTCACTACATCGCTGACAGCGTTTTCGGTGGCCAACATAGATAAAAAAATACACGCGAAAATACGTAGTCATCATACACTTTTAATACCCAAAATCTATGAATATTGTTTTTTTTATGTCAAATACTACAGAAGACAATCATTTACATACATACATACAACATACAATCACGCCTCTATCCCATAAAGGGGTAAGCAGAACACATGAAACTACTAAAGCTTCAGTGCCACTCTTGGCAAATCATCATCATCATCATCATATCAGCCTTTTATCGCCCACTGCTGAGCATAGGCCTTTCTTCTAGTACGCCACTTCTCCCGGTCCTGGGCTAATCTCATCCAGTTGTGACCCGCAGTTTTTCGCAGTTTTTCGCAGTTTTTCTTGGCAAATAAGGGGTTGAAAGAAAACGAAACTGTGACATTGCAGTGACAGGTTGCCAGCCTCTCGCCTACGCCACAATGTAACCCATATCCCTTAGTCGCCTTCTACGACACCCACGGGAAGAAAGGGGGTGGTGAAATTCTTAACCCGTCACCACACAGGCAATCATTTATTGTGCCAAATTCCATATGAGTCTACAGATGTGTGCGAAAAGATTTGCCTTCTTATTGTTACGGAAACGTACAAACGTGTCATGCTATTTCACTCAGTTCAAGATGTAGTGACATTGACTGAACTAACATGATAAATACGAACGTTTCCGGAAAAATACGAAGGGAACCTCGCATCCCGTCGTCGTCCACGCAAGCCGCGGACGCTGCGTCGCGTCTCGGTCACGGCGTCGTTGATGTCTATTGTATGGCCGCCTACTATCTTATAATTTTGAAATATTTACTTCGACTCGATGAACTTCAAAAGAATGCGTTTTGCGTGCTAGCTAATTTATTTTCTTGCTTGATTTTTTTATTCGTATAGGTACATTCGAGTTCATAAATATGTGTACATTTCTTTACTGTAACTCGCTGCAATAAGGTGAAAAAATGTAGGTATAATACATATATTTATGAACTCAACTGTATGTACCTACTTACTTATTTTTGCGTATAGTTTTTTTATCTTTTTTTTTTAATTCGTCAAATAATATATTCCAATAATATAATACTTATAGTTAAAGACGGTATATCGGTATATCCATAAAATAAGATAATACAAATGCTACTGATATCAACAAAACGAACACGGGGCCGATTTTTGAGTCTCACGGCGTTCGAATTCAGAAAATTGTCACTGAAAATAATAGGCTATTCACCGTTTTCAACCGGTATTTTAGTGAAAGTGAGATTCAAAAATCGGCCCCCTGAGCTCATTTACTTTTGGAATGGTTTATTTCATACATTTCATGAGAATTTGCTTCAAAATACAATCTGTACTTAACCATCTGTAACGGAGAACCGCTACGCAGGTATAAAAAGGAATTGTATTGTTGTAATTGTATATTATATCTATCGTTGTCTGAGTACCCACGACACAAGCCTTCTTGAGCTTACCGTGGGACTCAGTAAATCTGTGTAAGAATGTCCTATAATATTTATTTATTTATTATATTTACAATTGAATAGTGAAAGCAAGGACCATATAATACCAGCAGGCCTAGCACATGATGGCCGCGGGAGTATGTCGCCGCGAATAGATGACACGTCTTTGTCTAATTGTATTAATGACATAAGGACAGGTAGTCTATCTCGCGGCGACATACTCCCGCGGCCATCATGTGCTAAGCCTGCTGGACAGGCAAAGCCCATGCAAATAAGCGTACCCCTGAAATGTATGGCTATTTTAGTCTTAAAACTAGATGGCGCTGTTTCACAGCCTAGAAGTGACCACAATCATATTTTCCCAAATATTTTTGCGTGTTTATATTTTTTTATAAGAACAAAGGACATGCTTCTTTATTTTAATATCATGATATCACGTCAATACACGTTTTAAAAAAAATAAATGTGTAGGCATCATCAGTGTAGTTATGATAGTATTTAATAGATGGCGCTAAAAAATGGAGGTAAGATTCTTAGTATGAAGATTGTAAATCTACATAAATAATTATTGGTGAAAGTGTAACTCTTAATAATGATAATCTCTAAGACAATTAGTAAAACGGCTAATTTTCATTGCACTGTACTTAAAGTAAACGAGAGTAAACAATCGTTAGCCAATTTAAACAAAGTTACTCGTAAACACTGTCATTTTCTGTAATTAGGCCTGTCAAATTGAATGTTTACGCAATCTTCTAATGTTCGTTTATTGGAATAAATTTAGTTGTAAACTTGTGTAATAAAATCTGGAATTCATAAATGTTGTGGAGCTCCAGATCACTTACGTTACAGATCAGTCATCGTCCGAGCGAGCGGTCTCGTAGCTTAGTCGACAGCGGTACTGGGTGCGTAGCCGAATGGCACAAACGCTCACGAAACGAAACGTTCGTAGATATCTATCTCTATCGCTCGTGCGTATTGGCGAGACAGAGCCAGACTAACTTTCGCGGCGTTCCGTTTTCGTTCGCGTCGCAGTAATGCCATTCGGCTACGGCACCCTGCTTACATGTTAGGAGGTCTGGTCTTGGGTTCGCAATTTTGCATACTGATACTGATATTTCTTTATGTACCTACTAGCTTTTGCCCGCGGCTACGCTCGCGTTAGAAAGAGACAAAAAGTAGCCTATGGCACTCTCCATCCCTTCAAATATCTCCACTTAAGAGGATACGGTAGCGAAAATGCTAAAATGGAAAGGAGCCCCCCTTTCAACTTGGGAATTTCAGTTAAATATACAAGTGTTATTAACTAGATTTATCGAAAAAAAATTGTCCATTAGGAACAACTCAGTCAAAAGATATTTCAAAAAAATCTTTAAAATCGAGGATCCGCTCTCGACTCTTTCCTCCTTCAAAACATAATCAATCGAAACGAAATTTGAGAATCTGAATAACAATGAAATAATCTATGTCGGACCGTTTAGCTTTTTTGGTTAATTGTTACCAATCTTGAGTATCACACCTTTTTTTGCGCCACAATGAAAAAGGCCGTTTTTGGAAATTTTTGATTAGCTCTAGAGTCTTTAAAAAGCAGAATATCAAAAAAATCAAAACGGTCCGACACAGATAAAAATAATTACAATCTGTGTTGAAAAAATCATTGCTCTATCTTCAAAAACCAGGGAGGAAATAGTCGAGAGCGTTTGTATGGAGAATTGACCCCTACCGTATCGTCTTAAAAAATCACGTCATTTCTTCGCTCCGTTTTGCCGTGAAAGACGGACAAACAAACAGACACACACACTTTCCCATTTATAATATTAGTATGGATTAATATTTACCTATATCATATCACAGATATATATTCTACAGTTATTAATTTATGTGTGTATATGCCTGGAACCCAGACCAGAACACAACCCTATTACGCAAACCCCTTTTTAGAATTATTAGGTCTGGTAAACCACCACGTTCATATAATTAATCATGGTTTTACTACACCTCGGACACTGGCGATCAAATATATGAAAGAGCGCGTTCCTAGCACACAGTTTAAGCTCGTGTAGGTGTTTCCCTTGCGCTATGACATGGGGTTCTTCAAGAATCAGGTATTTAGGGTTTTCAAAGGTCGGCAACGCATAAGTGGCTCCCCTGATGGTTCTTATGTCCATGGGCGGCGATGACTGTTTACCATCAGGCGGCTCGTCTGCTCGTTTGCTGCCTATTTCATAAAAAAAAGTGAACGCGTACTATACTTGTATGAGTGAAATATGACCGGTCGACTGATAGTTGCTTTTTAACTATACTGAGACGCGTGCCGTGGAGACGGGAGCTAGCCGCCGTGAATAATAGAAACAAAGGCTTTTGTTTAACAGATTACGACAAAATCCAAAAAAACATCTCAGAAAATTCATACTATACTAATCATTATATATAATAAAACTAAGTCGATAAAAGTGTGCGTGCCGATAAAACTTAAAAAGGAGTCCCGGCACGATAAAGGGACTTAAATAGTGTGATAGCCCTTTATCCCCCCTCGAACAAGAAAGTTCCCGTTTTAACCTAAAGGGCGTGTTTTTAAAGATATAAGGGCTTCTTCAACCCTAAGTATAGTGGCGCCATCTGTTGTCGAGTAGTTGAACTTCATTCAGAACAACGATTATTTGGGTTACATTTCGAAAGGCGCGAAATTTTAAATTCCAATTTCAATAGTCTTAAATTACATTTGTTCTGTTATCGAGTATTTGAACTTATTAAAGGGACTTAAATAGTGTGATAGCCCTTTATCCCCCCTCGAACAAGAAAGTTCCCGTTTTAACCTAAAGGGCGTGTTTTTAAAGATATAAGGGCTTCTTCAACCCTAAGTATAGTGGCGCCATCTGTTGTCGAGTAGTTGAACTTCATTCAGAACAACGATTATTTGGGTTACATTTCGAAAGGCGCGAAATTTAAAATTCCAATTTCAATAGTCTTAAATTACATTTGTTCTGTTATCACGTTTACAAAATCAACGAACCAGAATGAGCACCCTGAGGAGTAGAAAAAGCGAAGAAAGGAAAGAAAATAAAAGTATTGAAGAATCGAGAATTTTAAAAGATAATCTAACAAAAGAACACCCAGAGGAGTAGAAAAAGCGAAGAAAGGAAAGAAAATAAAAGTATTGAAGAATCGAGAATTTTAAAAGATAATCTAACAAAAGAAGCATTCCACTACAAACCGACAAAAAAATATTACAATCATAAATATGTTGTAATCGGAAAAATGAATACCATTTGCCAATTTTGCCACGCGAAAAAATTTAGTAAAGAAACACCAGGTCTCTGTTGCATGAATGGAAAAATTCGATTACCACTACTGGAAACACCTCCGCAGGAATTTCTACATTACACACTAGAATCAAAACACTTTCTTCAAAATAAAGATCATACAATTCCTGCTTTCAGATGACTTCTTTCGGTGCTACTTCGACTAACACTGATAGAAATGAATTTGAATATGTATTTTCAATTCAAGGTCAAATTTATCATAAAATAGGATCGTTACTACCAATGCCTAGCGAAGACTATAAATTTCTGCAAGTTTATTTTATCGGAAATGAAGAACAAGAAATTGATCAACGATGCACAAATTTTAATGGATTGAGACGTGAAATAATCCAAGATGTACAGAGGATCTTACACAAATACAATCAACTGATTTACAGTTTCCAATTAAATTAGCCTTCAGTTTCACGATTAACAAAGCGCAAGGGCAAACTTTAAAATATTGTGGCATCAACCTCAAAGAATCCTGCTTTTCACACGGTCAGCTATATGTAGCTTGCTCAAGAGTAGGAAATTCGAAAAATTTATATATATATACCCCGGATAATAAAATAAAAAAATGTTGTTTATAAACAAGTAGTGTAAATGAGAAAATGTTTTCAATAAATTTTTTTACCGTTTACGTCATAGTTTATTTTTTTATTTAAACTACCACGTAATCTCATATCAACTCCCGAGCGAAGCCGGGTATCATAGCTAGTATGTGATTAAAGTAAGCTCGACCACTATGTATATTCATACCTATTTAAATTAGTATCATACCTATTATGTTTTTCCGACAAGCTATTGTTTTATCCTTACAACCGAGAAGCTTTATGGCCGCTCTGTAAAAGTCAATGTAAGCAGACAATAAACTGCGTGTAATTATCAGTTACGGCGTCGTTACGGCCACTTACGTCGTTATCCGTAAGTGAACGTAAACGAGAGTAATATGTAACAATTATCTGGATGCTGTTGATAACTAGCTGATTCTACTATAGCAGGTAAGGTCCAACCAAGTCTGTAACTCTGTATATAGGATGTACCAACCTGTTTATAGGACTAACTAACCCCAAAATCGTGAAAAAAAAACTTCCGTGTTCCATTTTCAAGATCACATAACTAAAATGTACGAAACGGTTTTCTGTGGCTAGGCTGGTGTAACACCCTGTAGGTGAATTAAGTACTTACTTACTTCGCAGGCTCAGCGATATCGCAAAGTGGATATTAGCCTCCTTCGGCGCCGTAATAATTTTCGACATTCGCCCCTGTATGCGTATAGTATAGGTTTTGCCCTAATCTGTTAAACAAAGGCCTTTGTTTCTATTATTCGCCGTGGTTAGCTCCCGTTTCCACAGCACGTGCTAAAGTCTCAGTGTAGTTAAAAAGCAACTATCATGATAGCAATAAGGTTCAAATTTATTAAACAGTTTGCAGTGTGCAGGTAACTTTTTTTGAAGATGACAAAACGTGTTATCTCCGAAAGGGCTTTTTATGGATTTGAACCTTATTGCTATCATGATAGTTGCTTTTTAACTACACTGAGACTTTAGCACTTGCTTTGGAAACGGGAGCTAACCGCGGCGAATAATAGAAACAAAGGCCTTTGTTTAACATATTAGGGCAAAACCGAAAAGTGCATCTCAGAAAATTCATACTATAGCTGAATGCCCAAACGCTTCACGATTCGCTCACAATTGGTTCACGATTCGCTCACAATTGGTTCACGATTCGCTCGCGATTCGTGAGCGTAACGTGAAGCGTTGGTGCATTCGTCTACGCACGCGCTGCTGTGCTGTGTGATTATCGGATCATCATTGAGTCTTGGATGTGACACTGTTTGAGTTGCAGGCGTCCATAGATTACGGTGACCGCTTTACATCAGGCGGGCCGTATACTTGTTTGCCACCGACGTAGTATAAATTGAGTCTATTGAAAGTCACACTGATCTTTCTGGACCTCATCAATCCATTGATGTCTCCCAGTTGATCGCCTGAGGTAAATATTGGCCATACAATCCTCTCCCATCATCTCCACATGGCCGAGCCTAGATACAAGTATATGTGACATTATCTGGGTAAAGGGACCGGCGCTTACGGCGTTATGCGATGTTCGTGTACAAATACGTCTCAGTGCCACTCTTGGCAATTAAGGGGTTGAAAGAAAACGAAAATTGTGACATTGCAGTGACAGTTTGCCAGCCTCTCGCCTACGCCACAATTTCACCCAAATCCCACAGTCGACTTCTACGACACCCACGGGAAGACAGGGGGTGGTGAAATTCTTAACCCGTCACCACACGGGCAAGTAAGTATATAAGTATTATATTATAAACATAGCTACTTACAACAAGTGTCGCTCGAGATTTTGCAGCAGCCTTAAACGGGCAAATAACTTAGAATGCTCATTATGGGTAATGATATTAATGACTCTTTGTTATACCAACTGGCCCAGTGGCACAGACACACAGTGGCACAGAGTCGGACACACCCCGACAATTAGACAATTAACTAGTATCTAATCAACGCTAAACGTAGACGTGCAGCCTCAGGGTTTTGGTTTGGGGCGTTTAAATTTGCCAGTGCACAGTGGCATACCTACTTCCAAATTAGCTCTAGATACGATATCGACGACCGGTCTGGCGCAGTCGGTAGTGACCCTGCCTGCTGCGCCGCGGTCCCGGGTTCGAATCCCGGTAAGGGCATTTATTTGTATGATGAGCACAGATATTTGTTCCTGAGTCATGGATGTTTTCTATGTATATAAGTATTTATAAGTATATTATATAATATCGTTGTCTGAGTACCCACAACACAACCGTCTTGAGCTTACCGTGGGCCTCAGTCAATCTGTGTAAGAATGTCCTATAATATAATATGTATATATATGTCCTATAATACATATAAATAAAACATATAATTATCGCAATCACTGTCAAAATTACGCTTCTTGTAAAACGCTGCTTTTGACACTGATATATCAGATTTAAAAGTTATATCATACCTAATAGTTAATATTTGGTGTGTAACTTAGTTTTAATCGGGCCCTTTAATTTGGTCTAATGTAGCATGTCCCTTCATTTCAGGCAATAATGTTAGTAAAATTGGATTACCATATACTCGTAGGTACCTACTGAATAGACTTTACAGAGTGATGGGTGTCTTAAAGACAATTTTCTTCCCATAGATCTGGGTGCGTAGCCGAATGGCACAAACGCTCACGAAACGAAACGCTCGTAGATATCTATCTCTATCGCTGGTGACTATTGGCGCGACAGAGCCAGACTACCTTTCGCGGCGTTTCGTTTTCGTTTCGCGTCGCAGAAATGCCAGTCGGCTACGGGGCCAGTATTTTTAGAGTTGTTGTTGTTTTTTTCCCCGGAGTCGAGAGAACTCTTCCGGTGGTGATAGGAAAATAAAAAGGTTTTTGTGTTGGGTAAGTAACTGAAAGAAACGAAAAATGTATAGGAATTTCGACAAGCTACAAAATAAGGTTTTAAATTTAAATTTCTGCATTCAGTCGTCAACTTAATTAAAGGAATTATCTACAAATTACAATCCTTAGTATCGATGTCTGGTATACCAGATTCGATTACCTCAAGTATCGTGTTTATCCTTGATCGTGGAAAGGTGGCGTAAAATCACTAGTTATAGCGAATTTTATTAATTAACGTGCAATACAACTGATTCTTTTAATTGCAGGATGTTAAAGAATTAGCGTAGAACAAACTATTGCAGATTTTAGACGACATCTCATGGTCACATTTAGTGATGTGCAAGTTGCGGAAACATTCCAAAAAAATCTTAAATTTCTTGAAAAATTCACGAAACTTTCACGAAAAATAAAGGGAATTTAAATTTATGAAATGGAAAGTTTCCATCCATACAATTGTCCATACAAAGTATGGAAAGTTTCCCAAGTTTTCCTATGTGAAAATTTCAGAATTTTGGAAACTTTCCGTCGGCACATCAGTAGTCACATTAGTCATATCTTACTTATCTAAAGCCTGTCCAGAAATATTTGACTACGCGCCATCTTGCGGAATTTCATTAGAACTATTTTCTTCATACTATACTGAACTGTCACTCCATACATCAGAATAACAGCGCCCTCCTGACAATAGTCATATACTTATTTATGCACGGGTAGCATGGTCGCGCGATAGACGATAAAATATCAGGCCGTCCCTATCGCACTATTAGTAAGTGCGATAGGGACGGCCAGACGTTTTTATCATTTATCGCGCGACCATAATTGCCTGCCTGCCGGCATATCATGCTTCCAATTTTATCACTTATCCACGTGGATAAGTGATAAAATTGGCAGCATGATACGCCGATGCTGCCAATTTTATCACTTATCCATGTGGATAAGACATCTGTCACTCTCACACTGACATACTTGCTAAAGCGTGACGGATGCTTTATCCACGTGGATAAGACATCTGACACTCTCACACTGACATACTTGCCGAATTGTGACGGATACTTTATCCACATAGATAAGTGATAAAATTGGAAGCATGATACGCAGGCTGGCTTTAAAACGCTACGAAGCAACTTACCATCGTTCTTTTTTAACCCCCGACGCAAAAACGACGGGGTGTTATTAAGTTTGACGTGTCTGTCTGTCTGTTTGTCTGTCTGTGTCTGTGTCTGTCTGTGGCATAGTAGCTCCCGAACGGATGAACCGGTTTAGATTTAGTTTTTTTTTGTCTGAAAGCTTAGTTAGTCGGGAGTGTTCTTAGCCATGTTACATGAAAATCGGTCGCGGTCGAGGGTTTCTTCAAAATTATAATTTTGTGGTTAGGTTATACTGTGTTAAATACTGTAAATGTAGTACCAGCATAGGTACAGAATAAATAACAGTCGGCCTAGTCGAAGAGACAATTGTTCACGCTCCGTAGCGATTATAAAGCTTTATCACACCAATAAAGAGTGATATAGGATATAGAGATAGCGATACGCTTAAGAGCGTGGACTTTTCTCAGTTCGGTTAGACAAGCTAAAAATCCTACAGTATCGAAGTTTGACAGTCATTAGAGACGATTGACGTGTTGTCCCTTTAAGTTATGTTTTTAACACTAATAATTGTTCGTAGCAGGGACCGGAAAACCCCTTTTTAGGCTTAACTTCATCAATTTGCTTACCCAATCAATTTGCTTACCAAATAAAATGGTGAGCTTATTTAAAAGTTAACCTTTTAAAATGGTAAGCTTATTGAATCCGTTACCATAACTACTAAGTTAACTCCGAAACCCTATCGCGATAGGGTTTTTCTAACCTGTTTTCATTGAGTTATGGTAAGAGAAAGTACCTTTATCCGTTCGTTCGTAGTATACATATAATGATGCTGAGCCGCATGGATCTGAGTTGGTTCGAAGTGAACATTTTCTCACCTCAGGTGCAAGTAACTTTCTCGAAAGCTGGCAAAAATGGTATGAACGAAACTTTTATTTTGTGTGACTGACATTTGATACATAAACCATTTCATGAATGAGTGACAAAATATTGTCTTCGGTTACCGCGATAGTTCGGTTACCAATGCTGTAAAGTGTTCGATACGTCGGGATGAATTGTAAATTCATTATACGCGATTTAATCCGTTTCCATAGTTTTATTTCATGAATGAGTGACAACTTTGTTTCAGTATGGTCAGTAAACAATCCACCATTTTATTGGTTGATATCTCCATTCACTTATTCAATCCATTAATGTCAGCTCTTGTGAATAGTCGTGTACCTAACTGCTACCATTCCTAAATTTTATTGGCACTACTATTTAATAGATCCCTATTTAAATTACTCAATAAACTGCTTAACTAAATACAGGTCTGAATAGAAACAGTTCTGTTACATTTGGTGCAGTGGAACTTATATCGTAGCCTTCACCCGTTACAGGAATGCATTTAAACTAGGTACTGTATCTACTAAAGGAACTGAGCCTAAAATGATAATATGGTTTAATTTTTATAACCGGCAACATTTATGTAAGTGATTATATATTTTTAGCTGATAAGGCCTAGGTTTGGAAGGTCAGATGGCAGTCGCTTTCGTAAAACTAGTGCCTTCGCCAAATCTTGGGATTAGTTGTTAAAACGGACCCCAGGATTCCATGAGCCGTGGCAAATGCCGGGATAACACAAGGAAGATGATGATTATATATGTAGCTGATACAGAACCTACCCATTTACAGTCATATTTAAAAATAGCAAACGTGACTCACTCGCGTTCGCGTATTACTATGTTTTAAACTAACCTCCGACGCCTTACCTTCTCGTACCCGGAATACTTCCAATGGAAATGGAAAATAATAAGAACCTCTATTCCAGAAAATTTCATCTGATAGCCAAGTGGATAAGACATCCACTCTCAAAATAAAAGCATCTTTATCCACGTGGATTTTATCGTCATTAAAATAAAATCTTTTACATTTTATCGTCATTAAAATATAAATATCTCGCGTGCGGAAAGCAGGAAGCGTAGGCAATGTCCAATAAGTGAATAATCTCTCCTTTCTATCAGAATAATGGAACAAAATGCATGAAATTCCTCGGACGAAGGTCGACTCTTAATTGTTGTATTTTGCAACGCTATTGCCATTCAATATTAAACTTTAAGTTGTAAACTATAAATGCGCCAAAACATGCATTCCCGATATGCACTAAAATAATTGCATTTTCCTTTCTCAATTTTATAGCTCTGCTTTTAATAAACGTCATAAGCGAATAATTTTTACTTGGTTCTTACGTCGTTTCTGAATCGGAAGAGACCTCATGTTTATCATTTAGTCACCTGTCGGATTATCACATGAAAGATGGCGTTGTTGGATATTTATGAGTTCTTTTGCGATTAAAGTGTAGTTCTTTGAACCCCTAAGAAACCTCTCAAAAACCGGTATCGTTAATGTAACTTGCGATCGAAAAGTAAAAAGTCTTTTATAAGTGACGTAGGTGACCTACCTTACTGAGCTGACCTACCTTAGTGTTAAGTTCTTTATGGGCTCTTTGAAAAAGGAATTTAAAGCAAGTTTTTAGACCAGAAAAGAAATTTCAGAATGGGCTGACTTGTTAAAAAAGACTAGGGCTTATGTCACCAGTGAAGATTAGTGAAGTAAGTAAATAAATTAATTTTGGTAAATAGATCAGCATTTTCTTTTCAACACACAGAACCATTCAACCAGACAACTCAGCTGTAGCTGTAGTTAGGTTGCTTTTTTTTTTATACCACGTCGGTGGCAAACATGTATACGGCCCGCCTGATGGAAAGCGGTCACCGTAACCTATGGACGCCTGCAACTCAAGGGGTGTCACGTGCGCGTTGCCGACCCATTAGAAACTTGTACACTCCTTTTTTGAAGAACCCCATACTGTAGTTCATCGGGAATAACTCGACAGGGAGCTCATTCCACAGCCGGAGCGTTCGTGGGAGGAAATAATCGAAAGACAAGTTGTGTGTAGAAGAGCTCTGCATGCAATAGTAACTGGGTATGGGTATTGTACGTAGCCGAATGGCACAAACGCTCGTAGATACCTCTATCTCTATCGCTCTTGCGTATAGGAGCGACAGAGCCAGACTACCTTTCGCGGCGTTTCGTTTTCGTTTCGCGTCGCAGAAATGCCATTCGGCTACGACACCGATATGCCTAGGAAGTCTGATCTTAACCATCTGCCGCCGACATCGGAACACATGTTGAAAATCATTAGAATATGCAACTAAATAAAGATTCCGAAGATCTCACAGATCCCAACGTCATTCCAATAGCTTACATAAATAGAGACACACCTTCAGGGATTCCCTTAGTCATCGCAGCTTGCACTCTCGATCTCGCGCGGGGCCGCGAGTTCGCTTTCAATGGCACGCCACTGCCATTCAGTTCATTGCGTTACATTACATCACTCAGTAATAGAAATAAATAAAATTGTTTTCGTAAACATAAGGTTAAGTAGGTACCTTACTAACTGATATTAAGAGCACGAAGTCGGTTTGTTCGTTTATTTGATGTGGGTAATAAAATAGTAACACATATACCTAAATTATAAATTTAAATAGATATCATACACGAAAGAAAAAACGACAAGGCCCACTGGTGGCCGAGCCGGGAATCGAACCCGGGTCTTCAGCTTTTGATTTGTTCCCTAGTTGTACATATACCTAAGTTGATGTATCTGCTTAAATGCTCAGAGATTGTATTCACGGTTAACTCGCTTAATACGCTTAATTGTATTTGGTGAAACAACCAATAAATTGTCTTTCGGAATAGTGCTTCAAAGCTTGTATCACCGAATTAGGCGTGTCACCGAATGAGGCGAGTTTACCCTACGTATAGTTTATAAACTTTGGGTAATTCGATTTTATTACATTTTCAAGCTACATTTTCTAAATATTCATTGTAATGTGGAGGTCGCATTAATAACGCTTATTTACCACTGACATGGCAGGTATAGAACTTATTGTTCTCAAGTTCGTCCCGGCAAATTTTTTGTACGGGTGGGTGCCAACTACAAGTATAGTAAAAAACAAATGCTGTCAAACCACCCACCAGAAACCAACAATCAATAAAGGTCGAATTCATGAAACAATCATTATAGTAAACAGTCATGACATTGACAGAAATTGCCGCCAATTTCACCGAGCGAGCCACAACAGACCGATCGCAACACAGTTATGAGATCAAAGTGACGCAAGTGAACCGATTAAGGCAAACATAACCCCTCTTTGTTGGAGTCGGGTAAAACGGGTGAGATTATATCTCAATTTACGGTGCTCTAATGAGTGTGGAGAATTTCTAGTGATGGTAGTATTTTGTAATGATAATACTTAAGATGATATAAGAAGATATTACTGTGTATGTGAGTATCGTGAAATTCAAAGGCATATTGCGAACTTTGTAAATCATCGACTCGTTGCGTCGACGAAGCTCCGCTAAGCGGGGCTCCTACCTCTGGATTCAGACATCTATATAAAGATTTTGAAGCAAGCTAACGAACCTAAGTATTTCGCATATGTAATGGTTTAACACATTCAGCATCTAGCACCTCATTTTCAATACAAAATGAACCCGACTGGCGGGTTCTTGGTCGTGAATGTCTGTGAAAGCTTTACGATCTGCCTGATCGTATGATCGGCTGCCGACTTATAGGCACTGAGGAAAAGTCTTGATACCTACTCTTGATCATCAAATTATGATTGAAAAAAAAAATCGATTCGAATACTTTTGTCAGCTCCTGACTACCGCTGTTGAACTGTGGTCAGTTCACAAATCCACGTCAAACTCAATTTCCCGCCCATTACTCCTACAGCATTATAAATTTCGCATTCAATAAACCAACCGATCGCTGATATCGATTATCGATCGAGAACCTGATATCTACCGGTTGTTTAGGAAGCGCAACACCGTTCTAACTTTGCCGGATGGTACCGATTTATTTTATTACTTGATGACAGGTGGTATAGGCTCGTTGAACTAGGTACCTACACGTGTATCTCATTATTGTATTGTATGTATTTGTATTGTATTGTATGTACTTGTATTAGGACTATTATTCAAAAACTTTTCCTGCATAGGGCCAAACGTTATTAAGCATATTTATATTTTATTAACAAACGATTAATATCTAATTTAGATTTGCGCAATTTCAAAGGAAAAGGATATATGTAGGTACCGATTATTGAAACCAAAAACAGAATGCGATTCTTGGCCACTTATAAAAGTTTATTTATTTATTTATTTATGATTTAACAAATAAGTACATTATATTATTACACACTTTTATGTTTCACGCCAAACTGTCTTGCAGTTTGTTGGCGAGATAGCACTCATTTTTAACTTTTATAATATTAGGTTCATGTTTACGTATACATATTTATTTTTATTTATTTTATATATTAAAAAAATCAGCTATGATTTATTTTAAGTTTTTTTTTTCTCGATACCAAACCTAATTTAAACGATTGCTAGCTAACACTGTCACTAAACTTTTCGTTGGATAACCCTATAACACTGTATTGTTGTTTGCCACATCTCAAGTTGACTGTTTCTACAGGACAATTACTGATTAGCGCTGTTGCATTCTTTCATGCATTATTACTCTGCTTTGGCAACTATGGCATTGCGTCCGTCATATGCATCTGCATAATTTTAACGGAGCTCTTTTCACGCCAAAATGGCGTTTATGCATTTTGTTTAAGGTTCTTGGAAGTGCTGCAGCGAGTGGCAAGTGTGTGCGTGTGCTGTTGGATTACTCGCTCTATTTATTTCTGAGCTATTAATCAGTTTTGCGCGTTACAAAAGTTTTAGCAATTCGTTCCTGACCGTGGGCCTATTCTGTGTGGTTTCGCGAACGAGTGAGTAGGGGAATAACGAAACTGAAGGGGTTCGTTTTTTCGCAGGATATCTAAGAACAAAATAAAAAATAAGTCACTCTTAGGAGCATCCCTTATTTCCCGAAAAAACATGGTACGCTGCTCGACAGTAAGCATATCAGGCCCCGTAGCCGAATGGCATTTCTCCAACGCCAAACGAAAGCGATACGCCGCTGGCTCTGTCGCGCCAATACGCAAGCGCGATAGAGATAGATATCTACTAGCGCTTCGTTTCGTGAGCGTTTCGTGAGCGATTGTGCCATTCGGCTAGCCACCCTGTACGTAGATGTCACTTTCAATCTCAAAGTCAATGTCAGTAAATGTGGCAGAAGGGTATCATCTAGCAGGTATGTGGCAAACACGAAACGAAGTAGACGGCTGTCAATGAACACATGTTTACAAGTTGTACCTTTCGCCGCCCAACGGGTACGAATTTAACGCGGAACGAGCGTAGCGGTAAGCCCTCTGGTTCGTTAGGTACATAATTACATATCTTCGTTCGGCACCCCTTCCGCGCTGGGCGCTGTGGGGGCTGCGTCGAGTCGCGCTCCATCTGTGTAGGAGGTCTCACGCAATCCTTTTATTTGGGGATGGCTGAGTGTCCGGTCTTGTTCGTTCCATCAGTTAACTCGCCTGCTGTTCGAGTAATCAGAATAATCTTTCTTAACTTTGTAATACGTTTCCATGTTTATTTTTTGTTAATGATCTAATTACTTCCGACAGTTAAAAGAGGTGTTCAAATCTTTGGAACCACCAATTTCACGGTATGGGTTTTATGGCGAGATAAATCATAGGTTATAATTTTTACGACAGCAATATTGCAACAATGTGTCGTTTAGAGTCATTTTGATATTCCCTCCGGTGTAAGAATTAAACAAACCAAAGAAGTTCAAAGAAGTTTGACGTTAAAAATAACACTTTTATACACTATGGGGGTTGTCGAAATAGCTGTCAAATTACCGAATGGCAATCGTGTACGGCAGACGCCGGCAGAAATGCAGTCTGGTTCTGTTGCGCCAATAGATAGCTCGTATATATCTATCTCTATCGCTTTTGCTTATTAGCGCGACAGAGACCGACAAATTTTTGGGGCATTTCGTTTTAATTTCGCGTCGCAGAAATGACTATCGTGCTCGTGACTCCTGATACTATCGTGCATGAGCATTTGTGCATTTGGCTACGTACCCTGGGCTGTTTTAAGACGCATATCTCAACTTATAGTAATTCACACTTTTAAATGAGTTATAAGACTTATTAGCCTATACAATATATACTTAAGTCTCCATACATTCTACGGGAGAGGAGAGAGTTCCTATCAGACACTAGATTTCATCTCCTTGAAGTATTGTCTAGCATACCCCCAAGCGGCGATACATCCGGATCAAAAGGCCGTTTCGTCTTAATAGCTCAATTACACTGGTCCGGCCTCCCGGTCCGATTGAGTAATGGTCCGACCACACCAGTGTACTCGTAGTTTAATAGAGCTATGACAAGGAATGCGAAAATGTCCAAGATTTCTAAAGTAAGGATAAATCAATTCACCTATTGTCCCAGAGCTGTAAGAACCTCTTTTTGACACATGACATGCAGCGTCCACAAAACGTAAAACTCGTGCAACCTACTGAAATTTTAAATAAAATCCGGTAATAATATTAAAAAAAAACAATATTTCGCTTACTTTAAACGTAATCTAACACATGTTACATTTTTGCGGATCTTCGTTAGTGAGTATTTTACGATATTAATTTATCACACAGGATTTACTTATTATGTCATTTATCATTCATTATTATTTTTAAACTAGTGCTGTGGCAGAGTCTGTCATTTCGATTCAAATGACATTTCAATAAGTTGACAGAAATCGTATATTTGTTTAAGCGCCTCCTTGTAATGGCCTAATCGCGATGAGTTCAACCAATTCGAAATTAATCGTTAAATTTGGGACGATACGTCTTAGCCACATCGCAACATATAAAACAAATGTGTCAAAAATGTGAACTTACAGATCCGGGACAATAACACAGCCGTGTTAACAGCCGGTCTAGCCGAAATGACAATCGTTGACGCTAGACGCTGTTCGAAACTCAGTCTCGCTATGTCGCACTACGTTAATGATATTAATCGTACCTAAGCGTTTGTGCAGTTAGCACGTTCTCTGATCTGACCTACTCTAGAGCGCCAACGCGATGAGTTCGAAACGTCAAACTTGGTCGATGACTGCACGCTTTATGACGCACTATTTTTGCCCGTAATGTTTCGTCCTTACTGAGTAATATATGAATCAGTGGAGAATGGTAGATAGTCTGGCCAGCCCAGCCATCCGTCTCTCGAAAGGTGACGGAGCTGTAACATTTAGTAACCTATCGCTAAGCGATTAGTCGCATAGACTGCACGCTTTACTCGCACTATTTTCGGTGCCTATAATGTTTCGTCCTTACTGAGTAATATATGGATCAGTGGAGAATGGTAGATAGTCTGGCCAGCCCAGCCATCCGTCTCTCGAAAGGTGACGGAGCTGTAACATTTAGTAATGTATCGTTTACAGGCAGCGCAGCAGACCGAGCCGCTCGGTGTGAGTGCTACTTGGCTGCACTTGTCTATTGATAATATTTACCAATCCCTTTGAGATTTAAATATTTATATTTATTTTTTTATTTATTTTATTTAATAAAAACATCTTACATAGAAACTTAAATGTAAATAAAATGTCCCCCAAAACTATTTACACAGTTTGACTGTGCATTTTATTACTTACTTATATGCATTTTATGTCAGTAGAATCGAAGATACCTATAACCAATTTGGCAAACAGAGTATAAAAAGCAAAATGCTAACTAAATATTAAAGGATGATGGAAAGATAAGGAAGATAAACGGCGAAAAATTCTTATTTTTCGTACTGAGCTACATATTTTCTTGGAATTACTTTCGCTGTACCTATATATACTTTATTTTTGTAACTGTAAAGCCGTCCTATTAATTTCCAATTTAGTTTGTAACCTAAACATCATCATTAAAAATAACAGAATTCCATTTTTCAATAACCCAAGAAACTAGTTTAATTTAATGTCCCAATTACATAGCCGTATATTTACTGGGACTTTGTCGACACAGCCGGTACGGACCATGGTACCAATTACCTCTTGCAATAACATTCATTTGCGATTTTGTAATACATTCATTGACAAAACTAACGAGAATGTCAACTAATGTGTCAATAGGAAGTTGTTTGTTTTACTCGCTAGAGAAGACCATAATCTTTTTTTGTAAACCATTAAACGTACATATAGGCTACGATACGATACATTTTCTTTAATACTAGCATGTTAGTACTGACCTGCTAGTTGTAGCAGGAGCAAACATAGCCCTTTACAACACAAACATATTCGTCTCGAGCCTGCACGCCTATTTAGAAAACGCATTCGTATCTTTATTTGTACCTATCCAGGCGCCACCAAACCTCAAGAATAGATTGAAGTGGTCAACGGGTCACGAAACCCAGATTTATCTCTCTACTTAATTCGCACTAACTCCGGACCGACTTGTCATCATCAAATATGCGGGCTTATTAATTTATTAAGATTAAGTTCGGAAACGCGAGCGCGGCACGACAGCTGTTTACGCCTTTACTGTTGTTCTGGGCACATGATCAACAATAAAATTAAGTAAACATAATGAATGGGATTGTAAAACAAAGCTTTGGTATTTGAGGCGGCGAGTGCGACTGGTTTTTCACGGAGGGCCCGTAGCCCGTAAACAAGATGCCAATCGCTAACGCTCCGTGGCGAAGGTTAGGCAACTGTCAGTGACACCCCAACTCTCTCTGTCTCTCGTTAATACTAGTGGGACACTGACAGTACCTACAGAAAAGAAACTTCGTACAAAACCGAAGTTTGATAGTGGTTTAGTGTTGAATCATGTCATTCAATCTAATGCATGGCACTATTCCTTTTGGCTATTTCAGAACTGTCAAAATTTAAGTTAATTATCATATGTTTATAGCGCAAAAAGTACTACGAGAAGTTGTTCCAACCCCAAATAATAGCCCCATGGCTAGATAAAAGCACTAAAAGGTAGATTTTTTAATTTATTTATTAAAAAAAAACTTATTGCTAAAGTATTACATTTTTTTCGCAAAACTGGAACCAGTTTGTTGGCGAATAGTGCGCCCCCAAATATATTTTACCTTAATTAAGTTGTTTATCATAAACCACAACGCAACTTACAGCTAACATGCGTTTGCGTACCTACTTCGACATAAGAGTTTTGAATGATTCACGGTTATTTTCATTAGACTTATATTGACCGGGATATAGACCGTGATTAACTTTTTGATTTTCTTTTTTTTTATGTGATCATGATGCATGCAACTGCGTCGAAATATCGGGAGCTCGACAAAAATAAAAAAAAATCAAAAAGGTAATCAAGTAATCAAGGTCTATATCCCGGTAAATATAAGTACTTCGACATAGATAGAAAGGTAGGTACGTAGAATGCGATCCGAATCCGTCCGAAAGGGACATTGTGCGACTGATGATACGTAAGAGAGATAAGAGTTAGTTGCGCATCGTTAGCCACGGGTGGTGAGCGATTGACACCTTGTTTACGGGCCCTGGCGAAGTGGTAAAAGCCGTGATCAATTAAGCAATCGATCTAGACAGGCTGATTGTGATTACTGATTAAGCGCCTAGGTAATTAATGTAGTACCTGTAAATCTAGTAATGTAATGTGTTTAACGTTATGCCTGGGTTTATGTTAAACCGTTGCTAGATTGATTTAAGTGTATTTTTATTTATTAGATAAATTTAAATATATTATTAATGGTCACCGTAGTTGAAAATACATGGAATAATTGTGTAAATTTCTGTATTCAAATAGCAGTGAGAATTTCGTTTATCTATTTTGCATACAATTTTCTATACGGGAGGTGCTCTCTGCGGCTGCGGTGATTAAATTAAAAACAAAGAACTAATAAGAATTAATAACTGTGCACAGTTGTATAAACCAACACGTAAGGTCTTGGCAAAACATCAGCTGTATTTCATATAGTTTTATCGTTATACAGAACTAGCGCTGTTATTCAATCCTGATTTTCCGATTGCAGACCTTGGACTTATTGCTATCAATAGAATGTTTGTCCAACCTGTAAATATTTTACTACAATGACAGCATAAGTACTTAAGTTCATAAGCACATGCCAAAAAGGTCATATATAAAAGCTTATCAATCATAATAGTGTATACTGGTGACTAAAACAAACAGCCATAGCGTACGGTACGAGTAATCAATTAGCTTATCATTCGATCTACACCCACCCGTTCAGCTGCCGTGATGCCGTGTTGACAAAAACTGCAACTACTCATATGTTTGACAGTTAATAATGGTGCAAATGTATAGGCGCAAGTCGGAAACAGCGTAGGTAAGTATAATTTCTGTGGATGTATACCTAGGTAATTGTTAATGTTTGAGTCTACAATAAAGAAGACAGAGGCGGCACCAACAGGCCTACACCGACCGCCGACGCCCTTCTGTTTTGTCCAGGAAAAACAAGGCAAAGCTAAACTAACAGTACCTATTATTTATTGATCTTCCAAACTAGAGAATTACAGAATTTTCGGAAACTAGATAACGTCGGCTACTTTGTGGCTAGCGCCGCTACTGAATCTGACGAGGAATCTACGTGATGTGTCATTTGCTACTTTAAGAAAAATAAGATTATTTTCGTAAGTAGCAAATTACACATTACATATAGGTTCCGTTTTTCCTTTTTGAGGTACGGAACCCTAAAAAGAAAAGAACCCTAAATTTTATAGCGACGACATTTTATACACTTCAAACAATTGAGTATTCCTGTGTAATGCATTAAGCACCTATTAAACAACTAAAATTTAACAAAATTATAGCACATAACATTAAGACTCACTGCATATTAAAATACCTACACAAGTCGATTACTTCCAAAGAATTCCAAGGCGATCAATTCGGTCCGCGTCAAAACAGCCGTAATTATTCAAAGATACTCTACTTAATAAGGCACAGTAAGTACTTAAATCACTACATCTTATAAAACAAAGTAGCCCACCGCGTCTATCAGGGTGTCTGTTTGTTCGCGAAAAACTCAAAAACTGCTAAACAATAAATAGAGTGATTTTTGAGGAAGGGAAGAAATTTTGTTAAGATTTCGCATGGCCGGGACAATGTTGTCTGGGGAGTGCGTGATAATTTAAAACTAATTATAAAATAAAAATTAAATGAAATTTGTTTATTTCCAAGAAAATACAGTCATACAATTAAACTGACCTCCGCACTAGGCAGATGCCTGTCCCGTGGAGGAGATGGTTCAGTCTTAGGTATCAATTAAAATAATATCTTAATAGGTTCTTACACTTAATTGAAATATTTTCCATTTTTTAAACATTTGCCATTATGTATCCACTGTGTGTACATATGTCATGTGGGTACATAGGGCATGCGCGTTCGCTAAAACATGGAAAATATGTCGATTAGTTTGAAATTGGCCCCTCCAGTTGAAATTTGGACTAGGTAAGGACTCCCCGTGTGAAGTCGGGGCGGTCGCTAGTCACCTAATAAATGCAAGCCAGAGGCATGTAATTTCAGTTGAGTGCTTAATAAATAATAATTAAGTGCAGGTAATTGATGATAAGACGTGTGATTAAAAGTTTGTTCGCCCGCGGCGTGGTCGTTATCTTCTAAGTTTGGCGTGTCAGCAATTACTTAATAAAAATGACGGGTTTTTTTGTTAATGCAAATGTCTTCCTGGACAAGGTATTTACTACTTCGTTTTATACTAAATGTCAGCACTGACATCTCTGATCTATTATTTGATTGTTGGACTAGCAACCTTTTTACACTTAAGCGACATTTTTAAGCAATGGAAATTAATTAATATTTAAATGTACGTAGGTACTTAAATTGTAATGTACCAATGCAAAAACTTGAATAGGTAAGTAGTATTAGTGTACATAATTCTTAAATATAAACAAAAGGTTGCCTTTTGGTAATGTAACGTAACCCAAGATCGTTAATCGGCCATTTACTCGTAGAACAACCTAATGCAACTATTTTTATTAAAAATGTAGATTGCCTATAAAATATTACGAGTATTTTTCCAAGTGCTATTAGCACTTACTTACACATGGTATCTAGTGTTATTTTAGATATATTTACAACACAACACAAGCCTTCTTGATCTTACCGTGGGGCTCAGCCAATTGTGTAAGAAGTCCTATAATATCTATTTATATCATTATCATTAATATCGCTTTTATAGTTCTTATGTTTTGATTTGACATAGGTATGACATTTACTAGGGCTACCACTGCGCTATTGTACCTAATTATAGCCTATTGTAATTAGTTAATTACCTCGTTTCATCATCATCATCATCGATTCTCCTCCTCCATTCCTCTCTACCATTACCTCGTTTATTATATCTAATGATACTACGCTATGATTTTCAAAAAATCTATGTTATGTACTGATTTTCAGTACAAAAGAGCATAATACAACGTTATCTCGGATAAGTACAAACCTTTTTTGTAATATTTCTTTGTTTATAACGAAATAAAAAAAAACTACAGGCAAATCTCCCACCTCTCCCTCTTTTTAAATTTTTAGGAAAGTCCTAGACACAGAGCGAGCGAAAGGTGTCACCTGTAGCCAGGATCCGGATGCTTCAACAAGGCAAGCGGCATTGTGCCGATACTGAACTCACGCTCGTTCCAAACACTTGACAAGCGTAGGCAAACTGGCAAACCAGTGGCTTGCTCAATAGGCCTGAGCTTAGGGCAAACAGCTACTAAAGGGCCTGTGTGCGTAGAAGAGCGAATGACCAAACGCTCACGATAATATCTCTATCTATAGTATCTATCTCTATCGCTCTTGCGCATTGGCGCTACAGAACCAGACTACATTTCTGCGGCGTTTCGGTGGCGTTTCGCGTCGCAGAAATGTCATGCGGCTACCGGGGCTGTAGCCATGATTGCCTGAAGTACAATCGTCGACGCTCCGTGGCGAACGATACGCAACTGCCTCTGTTGCGCTAATATATTATTCGTATACGGAAGAGCGATAACTATGGTACCTATGATCTGAACGTCAACGATTGTACACGGCTATGAAGCTAGGTAGGCACGGCTAGGTAGGTATTAGGGGCGGCAAATAGGCAATCTATGTGAAGCGTGCTAAGAAAGGAGCCTATACTTTATATTCACTTACAAAGAGCCTAGGGCCTGTTTGGTGGTCAATACTGCAAATCAATCACTGAATCAAACACTCTGTTTACTGTTATTGCGAAAGTTCTTAAGATTTTCAAGCCTATACTAACTTTTCTTCTTTGCGTTATCATTGGCATTGGTACCTGAATCATTGGTAGGAACCGCGGTTTGAACCCTCGACCTCCGGATTGAAAATCGCACGCATGACGCAATAAAATAAATAAATATTATAGGACATTCTTACACAGATTGACTGAGTCCCACGGTAAGCTCAAGATGGCTTGTGCCCGCGGCTTGCAGGTACTCGGACAACGATATATATAATATACAAATACTTATATACATAGAAAACATCCATGACTTAGGAACAAATATCTGTGCTCATCACACAAATAAATGCCCTTACCGCGATTTGAACCCGGAACCGCGGCGTAGCAGGCAGGGTCACAACGCGTTAGGCCAGACCGGTCGTCAATGCTAAGCCACCAGCGTTTCTCAATTTTAAGCTCATTGTAACATCATCAATTCATCATCATCATTCGCCGGCCCCTATCCTAGTCATTTGGGGTCGGCGCAGCATGTCCTACACTTCCATACCTCTCTATCACCCGTCATCTCATCATTCACTTGTTTCTGTTTCATATCATCTTTCACACAGTCCATCCACAATGGCTGACATATCCGACCTACACTCGCTATGCGATCGGAACACATGATCATGACACGACCAAATAATTAAGCCAATTAACGTTGACAAATGGGCTGCCCGTAAATCAAGTGGACTGGGGTCAGGTTAACGTTTTAATACGGATCGCACTAAATCACATTGTTGACACGTCTGCGGTTTACGACAATTTTGGAATTGCTGTAATTGTTGTCAATTTAGATTAAAATAATAATTTGTACATAAGTAGTAAGTAGCAGTACATTTAGTCATACCAGGATATTATAATATAGTCTGTCAAAATCGCTGTAAACTATCTTTTGGTCTATCTAAACCACCTCTCTTGCAGGTGTCCAGTGGATATCGACTATTTCAATGCAGTTCTGTTTTACATTATTCTAGTACATACTTACCTACTTATTTATTAATTAAGAGACACATTAAATAAAACACATTTTTATTTTATTTCGTGTATTTCTGCAAAAAAAAAAGCGGATGAAAATGTTGCAAATAATGAACGCGCGCTTCCTTCAATGTCGGAACACTCGAGATTTTACGCATCGATACACTATTATTTAAGACGAAACCGCGTCCATTTTCTTCCAAATTAACCTTCATATTGCAATCGCAAAAGTGACTTTAAAAGAGGCATTTAATTTTTATTTTAGTGATATGATCAAGTATATGATACCTATAGGAAAAATTACTACTATTAAAAACTCGCCTACAAGCTTACCATCTCAAAAAGGAAATTAATTCAGTGTTAATTTCCTACAAATTGAATGCTTTTTCGACCTTATCAGAAACTTAATGTCTTTGACATTCTAAGATATATTTATAAGACAAGTTAAATACTTATGCTTGTTTTGATACGACACGTGTACTTACAGTTCATCAAGTATTTTTACGGAAAAATCCAAATAGTTCGACTGAAAAGTACCCAATAAAAAACATCACGATTATAAATTTAGAGCTAGTCGCCAATTTTCGCGGTTTTGATCAAGTTTGTTCGACACGACAGTGACGCTTGTAGGTAAATTTAGAATAGGTACATATCTATTTAATCAGCTAACTACCGATGCAATAAGCGAGCTTGTAACATTTTGTTTCAAATAAAATACACTTTAGTTTAGATCAGAGATAAGGGATCTCAACGTTGCATTATTTTACATTTCGTTCTACATAATCTGAGCAAACAGTGTGACCATCAAGGTCTTATATTCACAAAAGAATACCTACTACAATAAAAACTAAAAGCACAGATTCTATAGCTAAATATGAAGTACATTATATGTAATTACTCACGCTTATATTCCCAAAAGGGGTAGGCAGAGCACATGAAACTGATTAAGTTTCGGTGCCACTTTTAGCAATTGAGGGGTTTAAGGGAAACAAAATTGTGATATCGCAGTGACAAGGTGGCTAGGCCATCGCTCATACCACAATGAAACCTGGGTGCGTAGCCGAATGGCACAAACACTCACGAAACGAAACGCTCGTACATATCTATCTCTATCGATCTTGGGTATTGGCGCGACAGGGCCAGACAACCTTTCGCGGCGTTTCGTTTTAGTTTCGCGTCGTAGAAATGCCATTCGGCTACGGGGCCTGGTGATTTCCCCCTACTTTCGATTTCTACGACACCCACGGGAAGAAAGGGGGGGGTGAAATTATTAGGTCGTCACCACACAGGACGCACGGGACGTAATTAAATTATTAACTTGAAGAATTAATTTTGAAAGACACCATTCATTAAGACGCTACAGGAGCGAAAATGCTTAAATGGAAAGGAGCCCCCCTTTCAATTTGGGAATTTTAGTTAAATATACTAGTGTTATTAACTAGATTTATCGAAAAGAAGTTGTCCATTCAGAACAACTCAGTTAAAAGATATTGCGAAAAAATTTTTAACTTCGAGGTTCCGCTCTCGATTGTTTCCTCCTTTAAAACTTAATCAATCGTAACGAAATTTGGGAATCTGAATAACAATGATATTACCTATGTCGGACCGTTTAGTTTTTTTGACTTGTTACCAATTTTGAATACAAAATACAATTTTTGTGCGGCATAATCAATAAGGCCGTTTCCGGAAATTTTTGATGGGCTCTCGCGTCTTTAAAAATAAGAATAACAAAAAAATCAAAACGGTCCGACACAGATAAAAATAATAATAATCTGTGTTGAAAAAAATCAGTGCTCTATCTTCCAAAATCAGGGAGGAAATAGTCGAGAGCGTTTGTATGGAGAATCCTCCTGTATCATCTTAACACTATTCAGTTTTGAATGTTTTGATTGATAAAGAATGACTTGAAGATTGACCTCATCGACCTTTTGAAGAGCTGCGGTAAAGTGGATCGTAACAGAACCAGTTGAAAGCAAGCAAGGACATTGGTTCAATTTGCGTGAAGTTAACTTTTAGTACCCATACTTTTATGTATTTTAGTGATAATTTTCACACCTTACGGAGCAGGAAATGGTTTCGTATAGTACAGTAATTATGCTGTGTTTTGGGCAGAAGATTACGTAACGAAAAATATTCGATTAACAAACATGTTTTACTACATGCGTGTGATTAAATAAAATAATGAGGAGGCACACTCAAAGGTTATGTATGACAGATGGCGCCACCCTGTTAGTCCATACGTGAGAGCGAGAAGATGAAATGTTTTTTCTCTCTCTCATATATGAATGACATGTTAGACACTTGCACAGGCGCCGCCTGGCGGGATAAAACGTCAGTGTGCCTCCTCATTGTCGTCGATAATAGTTCATTGATTTTAATATTCATATTATGATTTAAGGTTTAAGTCTTTAAGGAAGACTCCAGTGACCAAACCAAGGCTAGGTACCCAAAGGTTATCGGGTAGAGATCGCTCTTTAGCGATAAGACAGCCAGTTGTCTGCCTCTATTTATAATCATTTGTTTGGTTTCCACTGTATCTTAGATAATTATAAGAAAAACATGGACAGAAGTTATTTTTAGATCCAATTTCTATTTAATAAGTCTGGTAGAATAAAGTAACTGAGTAGACCGTGACGTCACTCAATTCGATTTCATATAAATTCCATTATCAGCAAGTCGTTCAAATTCGTTTTGACAGTTATTAAAAAGAAGCTGATTTGACTAGGAGGCAAGTAGCCTATTCGATCAGCTGTCCTACCCAAGTGACAATCGTAGACGCGGAGCAAAACGCAGTCTGGCTTTGTTACGCCTGCGCTGCGCCGCTACAGAATAGCGATAGGGATTAACTACTATATTACAAAGCATTAGTGAATGTGACTTTGGCTAGGTACCCAGAAGCCAGAATTCTATTTCTCCTTTTCCAATTGGGTGGGTAAAGTTTTTGAAGATATGCCTAGGCAAATAATATATTTTACTGATAGAATACGTTATAACGATTACAATAGGCTAGTTTCCTATACTTAAAATAAAATATTTTATGTAGTGCACGAAATAAAGCACCACATAGTTAGAAGAAAAATATGGACAGTAGTTATGTTTTCGAACATAATTTCTATTAAATGAGTTACATAGTAATTCCATATTATTAGCAAATCGTTTTGACAGTTCTTAAAAAGAAGCTGATTTGACTAGAAGAAAACTAGCCTATTCAGCACGCGCAAAGGCATTGTCATCTCATCTGCTATTAAATTTCACAAACGTCATTTCGGTCATATAAAAAAAGATAATAAATAAATTATACGAAATAATAAAAAGAGCCACCTTTCCGTGATCGTAATAACGTATTCTATCAGAAAAATATAGGCATCTATCTCAAAAAATTTTAACTAGCCAATTAAAAGCATTGACGAAGATGAATCTCTCATTATAGACCGACCATGCATAAAATGCACGCATTAGATACTTAACTAAGTGTAAAATTTCGATGTTAGTTAAGCAATAAACCATTGCGAACACATACGATATCTTCATACGCAAATTACGGGAAATGTCTCAATTTCGCGCCACGCGCCGATACGTACGAAAACCATTCACATTACTAGACCTTCTACCATGGGTATTTGACGTTTTGGACCCATATATCGCTATTGAATAGATATCGTAGAATTTACTCGATAGCAATATGGGCTCATTAAGAGCGGTTTCACAATACGTCCTATCCGAATCCATGAAAATAAGATCCGTCGTAGCCGTAAAACTATTTCGTATGGCCACAGTATAATAAAGAGTACTATCGTACAGTATGGCCACTCCCGCTCCCCGCTGAAAGTGCCGCCCACCCCCTCTCAGTTACCTGACAGTTACCGCCTGTCAAAGACGTGAACAATCGACCTGTCATATCTTACTCATACAAGCATGGTACGCGTTCACCTACACGAGCTTAGAATGTGTGCTAGGAACGCGCCTCTCATATATTTGATCGCCGGTGTCCGAGATGAGGTATGGCTGTTTACGCACTTAGACCGCGTGCGAATCGTATGCAATTTTAGATACATTGCGGACTATTGACGTTACATCAAATTCAGCCGACCGATCAAATCCCACATTTATTACCATATAGTGGCAAATAAGCCTACGGCCCTTCTGACGGTAGGCAGCCGCCGTAGCCATGGGCGCTTCAAACTCTAGAGGTCTACATACATTGTAATCAAAGTCGCATGTGAGATTTGTTGTCGTTTATTCAGCCCTAAACTTCACGGATGACATTAAATGTATGGAGTAAGTCGATAGCGATAGCGTCCCCAAACAGCTACTTACTAGAACTAATGGTTATAGAATCACAATAAAATTTGTAATCGTCCTTGCTAGAACACTAGAACTAAAAATACTATAATTTTTCGTGACGTAGCGGTATTCAAACGTCAAGCACCCAGGGTGTGTAATGATTGGTATAACTTTTTTGGTATAACATGGTATAACTATCTATTGAAATACACTAATATAATATAACTAGCAAACAGTATAAAACATTTTTAAATTATTTTATTATTTTTTTAAGGGATCACAGTTCTAACCTAACCTAACCTACTTTTCTGATAGCAGTACATATGTTTAAGGGTCACAGTTTTAACCTAACCTAACCTATTTTTCTGGTAGCAGCGCGTTGTGTGTAGGGGTCACAGTTCTAACGTAATCTACTTACCAGAGTAAATGATGGATCAAATTTTTTATACAATTGTATTTTTTTTAACTGTGCTTTAGAAATAATTTGTGTTATACAATTTATTTATTATCGGAAATAAATGTTATTCGAAAAAATGATCATTATATTAAATATGAATTATATAATTTGTTAGTATATTATTTGTTGTTATATGATTCAATAATTATATCAAATGATCGTTATATAATGACTAAAAATATATCAAAAGTACCAAGCACCCATAGTAGTGGCATACTGCTAAGTATAGGGTAGTCGGTGAACTCGTTCCATTTCGGTTCATATTTCACGACTCGTTTACATATCGGCTATTAATCGTAGTATTTCGGTAATCAATCCACAGGCTTGTAATGTTGATCTATCGGTTTGGGCTGGAAGGTCGTCGAACGTCTCATGTGTTCGCTGTTCTTGTTGCTGACGCCGAATTCGATACAACATATCGATAAGCTCGGCTAGGTACTTACAACCATCATGTACAGTCACCGGCATGAAGAAGTGATGATTTCTGAACCTACCTTGTCATATTAACGTCTTGTATGAATGTCATACGAAATTTTCAAACGATTAAAAGCGACAAGGTACAGAAATCATCACTTTTTTATGCCGGTGACTGTACTCGATTACTCGTATAAACTCCAAAACAAAGAGAATGGTATTGTATGGAACAAGTAGTATTAGTGTTACAAAAACTGAATATTTCCATTATTTCTATTAATTTTTGTACACATCACATACATCATCAGCCACAAGAGAGACTGAAATTGCAAGGCGTCCACGCTACACATGGTGACTGTTTACAATTAGTTGGGCCGTATACTTGTTTGCCATCGATTTGGTATCAAAAGGTCTACTTTCGATTAAGATTAATTGAAATACATTTTGCTAAGTATGTCACCATCAGCACACCTCGGAAAATGGCTATCAAATAATTATGTGAAAGAGGCGCGTTCCTACGCACACAGTCTAAGTAAAAAACTAAAGCTCGTGTAGGTGAACGTGTAGGTACCATGCTTGTATGAGAGAGATATGACAGGTCGACAGGTCGCGTTTTTGACAGGTGGTAACTGTGAGATGACCGAGAGGGGGTGGGCGGCACTTTCAGCGGGGAGCGAGAGTGGCCATACTGTACGATAGTATTACACTTTATTATACTGTGCCATCAGCAAGGATCGTTAACTGCGAGCGAAATCCATTGAAGTACTAGGGTTGCTAACTGGTTGTCATACGTCATTTCAATGGATTTCGCTCGCAGTTAACGATCCTTGGCCATCAGTCAAAGCGGGCAGTGATCACAAAATCCCTATTCCCAAAGCGCTAAGTGCGTGTTTCGAACTTTCGATATTTGAGAGCAACTCCTATATTTCTTATAGCGGCTCTATCTATAGATACGATTTATATTCGCAACGTAGATTATCTCAAGGAAGTAGATAGGTACATATTGGGTCAATACAAACCGGGTAGGTACTAAATCGCCACACTTTCCAATTATTCAACGGGCCTATACAACATTTCTGGTTTATTGTCTAATCGCGCCAAAACGGGCTTTTTATCTACGCTAACGCGGCGATAAAATGTCTTGAATTCAAATACCAAAGTCCGATTAAGCATTAACATTCCCAGACTGAACTATAAGGGGTCAAACACGGTAGTGATATCTGGAGGTCTCTAGAGCAACTCAATTTAGACGGTGTCAATGATGAATAGTACGCTTACATGAAACAATGCTTATTTGGTATTGCTCGCGGTTAATTGCTAATAAATACATCATTAAGCATGTTCTTGAAAACGGTTTCTTAGTGACGTTTCCGCGTTTTGGACTCAGTCTCTTGCCGAAAGTACCTACAGTTGTTGACGCGCTCTGGTGGATAGTTTGCAACTGGCTCTGTCGCGCCAATACGTAAGAGCGATAGAGACAGATACATGACTACGGGATTGTGCTCTTGTCTTCAGAGCGAACAGTTTTTGTCGAGACTTTGACATTTGAGACATGACTAGACATACGACCACGCCTAGCTTCAGAATCATACGTATTTGCAATGGTTTATGGCCTAAGTTAATTAATAGCCAACACCTCTCAGTTTTTCCGCTTCATTTATGTCGAATGCATTTGCGAGTCTGTAATGAAGCTTATTTAAAGGTCAGAGGTGCTATATTTCCAGTGAGTACCAATTAATTCAATAATAAAACATTCCTTTGGTTTAAATAATTACTAAATTTCTAGAAGCATACACAGTGAAGGCTACAAGACCAAATAATGGTACAAATAGGTACTTGGGTTGGATTTTGGATGGGGCAGTGACTATACTCCGTGGTACTATGATATGGTATATGGTCAAAGACCAACCAATAAATATATAAAAATACCAAATTTTGAAGAATTTCGCCACCTCTTTCCTCTCGTGGGTGTCGTAGAAATGGGATATGGGTTTATGGGATTGTGGTGTGGGTGAGGGTGGCTGGCAACGTGCGACTGCAATATCACAATTTCGTTTTCCAAGCCCCAGAATTGCCAAGAGTTGCACTGAAACTTGAGCAGTTTCATGTGCTCTGCCTACCCCATTTGGAAATACGGGCGTGATTTTGTATGTACATACATATAATCACGCCTGTATCCCATAAAGGGTTAGGCAGAGCACATGAACTACACACTAAGCTTCAGTGCCACTCTTGGCAAAAAGGGGTTGAAAGAAATCCAAATTGTGACATAGCAGTGACACTGACAACCCTCTCGCCTACGCCATAATTTAACCCATATCCCACAGCACAGTCGACTTTTACGACACCCACGGGAAGAAAGGGGGTGGTGAAATTGTTCCAATTTAGGAAGTGATTAGCGTACCTACCTGCCTACTACTTAAAATCTTTCTTTACGACGTGCCTAAGTGGGAGCATACATTAACGTAACATAATGGGGGGTAGTCAAGCATATAGATATTATCGGTTAAAAATGTAAGTCGTAGAGGTGTTCATTCCGTTTTCGGTTAACGGTCTTACCGGAGCGTGCAATTGCTGCGGTTACAAAACTTAATTTTTTCGGACAAACCTCTTTTTAATCTTACAATTGATTTTAAAGGTACAGAATTTATATGCATCTTCTCCCTCCATTATTTTCATACTCTCTAACGGATCAGCTTAAAATAATTCAACAGAATTCAACTATGTATACCATTTTTCATCCTCTATAGTGTCTATAGAACGCAAAAAAAGAACTGAGTCTCCTGAAAAGTACTTGCCAATTGCCTATTATTTTTTTTTTTATTAAATAAATAAATTATTTTCTGTGACAATTTTCTGATTTCGAACGCCGTGAGACTAAAAATCGGCCCCCTGTTCCTGAAACTGCCATAACCTATTACGAGTAAGCCAATATAACATCTTCCGAAAGTTGGTGAATGATGTCAAATACTAATCTCCAGAATTTAAATACCAAGGAAAGCTCTTAATTTATAAATATAAAGCCTGATATATTGATTTCAGCAAATAGTTTATAAAGTTAAAATCAATCTCGAGGCCTCGTATGTCTGATATCTTATTCCTTGCATTTTAAAGGCGAAATTCTATTACATTGTAATCTAATCGATAAGACTGTCGCGTGCGCGTGCGTCGCGGTCCGGCGCGCGCCGATCTTTATTCCAATAGCTAGTGTCGATAGTACCGATACCATTTGGAAACCAATCTGTCTTGGACTTTGCAAGAAGAAAACGGTACAATAATGGGCCATCATATGTATTTGTTATTCCTCGCAAAGTTGCTGAAATTACAAAAAAAGATGAAAATTTACCGTATACGTTTTTGACAGATCTTATGAAGACTCGACTGCGGCGCGAGCCTAACTCCATTTCCACGGAGTACAGTCAAGTTTATTAAGTTGTAGTTGACACTATTTTTGACGATAATTCAGTGTGGCAAGGATTCCCCAGACTGTGATATTTTGCGAAACTTTTCTAACTATTTTTTGCCTATTTTTAAATCTTACGGGCTGTATAACTATACTATGTATATTCTATTATTCTATCGTTGTATGTAAGCCTTAAAACCCACAATACAAGCCTTTTTGAGCTTACCGCGGGGCTCAGTCAATCTGTGTAAGAATGTCCTATAATATTTATTTATTTTTTATTTATTTATTACTTGATCCTTACATTCAGCAGTACGAAGCCTGACCATCTGGACGCTTTGGGTCTTCGGCCGTCGTCTTTGGACATTAGATGTGTGCTCAAGCTCAAGAACGATAGTCATGCAATGCAGATCTATAGCGGCGCGGGTTCTGATTCTGAGGCAAGTGTTCGGCAGCAGTTGCAAGAGGTTTTGCTATTCACGATAATTGGATTAAGTATTATCAAATGCAGTGCAAATTAACCCCAGTTCCGCTTTAGTAATTAATTTCCTAACGCGTGGGACGTAATCTATTGTTTTCTAATCTTTCGATAATATTCATGTAGCTATGAATGTTATTTGAATATATTAATGGATTATTTAAATTCATTCTGAAGGATCTTAAAATGGGTTACTCGAAGATGTATAGTATGCCAACGGTAACTGCTGGGGCCCAATTTGACTCATCAAGAAAATGTTAGGTTCAATAATATTGACCGAGGGCGTCATCAAAAATCTGATTTTATATCTATAGTAGGGTACCTACATACATACATACATACAATCACGCCTGCATCCCATAAAGGGGTAGGCAGAGCACATGAAACTACTGAAGCTTCAGTGCCACTCTTGGCAAATAGGGGGTTGAAAGAAAACGAAACTGTGACATTACAGTGACAGGTTGCCAGCCTGTCGCCTACGCCACAATCTAACCCATATCCCACAGTCGCCTTCTACGATACCCACGGGAAGAAAGGGGTACCTACATAAATAAAGCATATTTGTAAAAATAGTCTTAAGTTTCTGACTATTATTTCGTATCATTTCGTATGACGTGAACCTTACCTTGAATATCTTTTTTATTCCCAACATCCCCAGTATTGTGCACCCGTAGAAAATCTACAAGGACAACCACCGGTAACCCCTAAAACAAAGGATCCCGGTGAACATTGTTGGTTTTTAAGGTCATACTTTTTAACAACCTGCAGGAATAGGGCTTGCCAAAGACAAGAAGAAATGTTGTGAGTACTGCTAGCTGTGCTCATTATTAAATAGGCCATGTTCAGCCATGCACCATAGTCCATAACAGTATGTTTATATACTATACCTTAAAAATTACTAACTACTATTTTTACTATCTTAAGTATAGGTTTTACCTTAAAATTACTAACTACTATTTTTACTATCTTAAGTATAGGTTTTACCTTTTACTAACTACTATTTTTAATCTTAAGTTACCTAAAATACTAACTACTTTTTTACTATCTTATTAGGTTTTACCATAAAATTACTAACTACTATTTTTACTATCTTAAGTATAGGTTTTACCTTAAAATTACTAACTACTATTTTTACTATCTTAATTATAGGTTTTACCTTAAAATTACTAACTACTATTTTTACTATCTTAATTATAGGTTTTACCTTAAAATTACTAACTACTATTTTTACTGTCTTAAGTAATAGGCTTTACTCTAGTATGTAAAATGCATGCAATAAGTTGTATAATTACTTAGTCATAAAAGGCAGGACCCCTTAACTCTAAAATCTTTATTAGTTAAAATTAGTAATTACTTAAGAAAAAACACTTAATTTGTAATTATTTATAGAAATAAACAGTTTAATTTTTTTTTACTAACAATTCATCCAATGTCCACCTGCTCCTTCCGTGTACCGCGCGACGATGCGGACTCCCTCTCTCTTCATGATTAGGTACCACTTTTTTGTTCAATGAGCAATTGTGGGCGAATTGTCATTAGTTACGTACCTACATATCTGATACCAAAAGCAAAGAATATAATACTGACCAAAAGCAACTACCCAAATAATGACCAAAATTAATTACTAGCTAATGTAACAGATGTATCAATGGAACCTATTAGCTGATTCAAAACTGTTTCGTAAATATAGCTCGAGGTGGTGTGACTTGCAAGAGCTATTAATATTACTTACAAAAGAAATCTATAACTGATAAATACTTTTACAAATAGGTACCTATTTATTGTCTGATGAAGTGTGACGGGTAATAAGTTTTTTAAGGCATACTACAACGGCATCTCTCCCACTGCAATCTAAATTCTCTTAATTTCGATCAACCACGGGGCAAGAACTAAGTACTTAATAAAAACCGTTAAAAATATACATGTAGATAATTATCACTCCGATGATGATGTTTTGATTTAAAATATACACGGTGAAATAAAAAGGACCGTTCCAACCTTGCATAGTGACTTTTGAGGACATAATGAACAACTTTTATTATGGGACTAAATTTGAAATCGCAAAAAAAATGTCTGTTTCATACATTCCGACTGTTATGATGCCGCTCATTTCTATGGAACTGCCAACTTTTTGACCCCATCATAAAAGTTGTTCATTATAAATAAATAAATAAATAAATAAATATTGGGGACACCTTACACAGATCAACTTAGCCCCAAACTAAGCAAAGCTTGTACTACGGGTGCTAAGCGACGATATACATACTTAGATAGATAAATACATACTTATATACATAGAAAACATCCATGACTCAGGAACAAATATCTGTGCTCATCACACAGATAAATGCCCTTACCGGGATTCGAACCTGGGACCGCGGCTTAGCAGGCAAGGTCACTACCGACTGAGCCAGACCGGTCGTCGGTCGGTGGCGTTATGACCTCAAAAGTCACTTGTCAAAAAGTTTGAACGGTCCTTTTTATTTCACCCTGCATTTGGATAGATTAGATAATTCGAAGGTCGCAAATTCAAACCTTTTTCGGAACTTATGTCTTGTAGTTTGTAGGGTAACATGTTTATCAGGCTATCATCTAGCTGTCAGAAAGGAAAACATGAGGAAACCCTAAGATGTCAAACCGTTAATAGGTACTTATGGTTTGTGATAATCTATTTGATTAAAGTAGGCCTTAAAAATTTAAAGTCACTCACGTTTTGGAAGACGTACTTAAATTGTTTTGCCTTTTTTCGCTCTATAACGACTATAACGAGGAGCTTCAACAGTAGCCACACGCGTTCGTCGTAGATCCGTTTCAATAAGCCTGAGAATTACAAAAGCTTCGTTAAAAATTTGAAATGGTATTAATATAGGAAACATATGTGATTAAACTATAGTTTTGAAGTTTTTTCTAAATACTACAATATACATAATTTTCCTTATCAACGTGTTAAAACGGTTGTGAAGTGTAAGTAAGTACTTGTAATTCTTACTGGAGGTACCGGCCGCACCCACTGCGTACGCTTACAGACACCAGTGGCATTCGAATTATTCAAATCTGTTATGAATATGATACTAATAGCGTACTGTTTATGAATCACCTTCGCACCAATGAATTAGGTAACACAAAAGACACTTAAGATACCTCCCTAATAATTTCAGCGGACTATTATAAAGTTAGGATAGGATAGCTTCAAATGTCAATGACTGTCAATGACCGGGATAATGCTAAGACGAAGATGACTAAGGGCCACTTGCACCAACGAAAATGAAGGGTTAACCCACCATTTTATATGGAATTTGACAGATGACAGCCCACTAACCCTTAATTAAGTGATTAGTGCAAGTGGGCCTAAGTAGTCTAAGTACATAGGAACAAGCTTACTCTGCGAGCTGCGTAGCATTGACATCTGTCTATGTTAATAACTTAATAGTTATTTGTTATACAAGGGGGCAAAGTTGTATTTTAACGCCGAGTTTGTAATTGAAAAACGAGCAAGTGAAAGGATTCTATAGTTGAAGTTCGAGAATAGAATCCTGAACTTGCGAGTTTTTTAACACACGAGAAGTAAAATACATTTGCACCCGAGTGTAACACAAAACTTTTCCCCTCACTATAGCTAGGAAACTACAACGCAAAAAATGCGTTTATCACTGCACAGATGGTAAATCATCTTTATTACTAGATTCACCTGCTTTTATCAATTTTAAAGCAGTTAATTTGACTTTCTTCAAGGTCAAATTACTTTACCCACTAGTGGATAAAATGCGTTTTTACCCGCTGGCATTAAAGGACAAAACACGTGTTTCCGTTTTGAGGTCAGTGCCAAATTACAGATGTAGTTCGAAAAGGGTTTCCTTCGGAAACGTTCGTATTTGTCACGCTAGTTCAGTCAATGTCAGTACAGCTTGTACTGACACTGACTGAAATACGACTCGTTCGTACGTTTCCGTAACAATTCGAAGGCAAATCTTTTCGCACCACATCTGTAGCTTAAAATTGTTTGTAATTGTTGTATTTGTTTTCTATGTATATAAGTATTTGTATATTATATATATCGTTGTCTGAGTACCCACAACACAAGCCTTCTTGAGCTTACCGTGGGCTTCGGTTAATCTGTGTAAGAATGTCCTATAATATTTATTTATTTATTTTATTTTATTTTATTCATTCTAACCGATGCATAGAATCAGAATACAGCTATATGTTCGGTATTTAAATGGAACTGGGTTTATGGAAGATATTTAAAAGTCATTATTAAGTACTTCTTGTGAGCAGATTGTGTAAGAAGACATCCGTTTCCGTTCATGTTTACTTTGTGTCTATAAACTAGGTGGAGTATATCCTGGGAAACCAATCCATATTATATTAATCTAGCGCGACTTCAAGTGTGGTGTGGATGAGAGCACAAGTGCTGCTAAACCGCCAGATACCTACATGTTACACTAGTAGGTACCTGTTAGGTAGAAGACAAGTAACAGGTATACTATCAATCAATTAATAATAAATTGACAAAGCAAATAGGCAATCCCACAGTGATCTTATGCGTAACGTTAAGATAGGATGTGGATTGGACAGCGAGATATATGAATTCACCACAAATAGAACTCCTAAATTGAAAACCTCCCTTCATTCAAAGCGGTTAAATATTCAATCAGTTTGTTATTGAGTGTACCCGATCTGTTATCAAGAATACAATACAAAGCATTGTCGTAGTACTTGTCGGGCGGACTTATGCAACGCGGCGCTTTCATCCAGTACTCAGCAGGTGCGGAGGTGCGGCCTTAAGTAATCAATTCTGATCTATGTTTGTTGCTAATTCAGTGTCTGTCTAGACGCTAAGACTAAGACTGCTGAAGAAGTATACAAAATATACATGTATCATGTCATGAATCCTTTTGAACACGGATATGTCCTTGAACTATGTCGAAAACCGAAGCTTGGGTATGGCATTCACAGCAGCACACCGATATCGTTCCTGATCTATAAAGGAGACCGACCGAGGAAGTATCTTCACTTTACAGAAAATCGCAGCAAAATAACAGTAGTCCCATCTAGTGATTTATTCCGAAGAGTAGAAGTGATTACAGATGTGGTGCGACAATATTTTCCTTCGTATCTTTACGGAAACGTTCGTATTTGTCATGCTAGTTCAGATAGTGTCAGTACATTTTGTACTGAGACTGACTGAAATAACATGACACGTTCGTACGTTTCCGTAAGAAATTAAGAATACCTACGAAGGAATAGTTATTTGTTATACAAGGGGGCAAAGTTGTATTTTAACGCCGAGTGTGGAATTGAAAAACGAGCAAGTGAAAGGATTCTATAGTTGAACCACGAGCGAAGCGAGTGGTTCGAGAATAGAATCCTGAACTTGCGAGTTTTTTAACACACGAGAAGTAAAATACATTTGCACCCGAGTGTAACACAAAACTTTTCCCCTCACTATAGCGAGGAAACTACAACGCAAAAAATGTGTTTATCACTGCTTCCAGTAGTTCCACAGGTGGTAACTCATCTTTATTACTAGATTCACCTACTTTTATCAATTTTAAAGCAGTTAATTTGACTTTATTCAAGGTCAAATTACTTTACCCACTAGTGGATAAAATGCGTTTTTACCCGCTGGTATTAAAGGACAAAACACGTGTTTCCGAGCTAGTGAGGGGAAAAATCTTATCGCACTACATCTGTAAATGATTATGAATAACTAAAATATATCGGTTCGCATGTCTCGACTCACGGCAGTTTCCTTAGATTGGCTCGTTGCTCTTGAGTGTAACTACCTACTTAACTGCAAATTAGGTAACTGTGCTAAAATGTAAACCTATAACAGATCCAGGGCAATGCCACTGACACTTACCTTTATTAACCAATTTAGATACCCTACCAAGTTACACCTAGATAGTTGCGTTGTTGTTTACGCAATATTTTGCGTTTTAGTCTCACAGTGGACATACAGCGTTTATCTGTGTCTGAAATAGTGAATTAAACTATACTATTACATAATCTTCATTTTATTTTTTATTTATTCTCAGTATTTATTTTCATTCTCTAGGCTACTAGGTTTTTTACAATATGTATATAAAAATAATATATAAAAACATTTACAAAACAATATAAAAACATATAAACATATTATAAAAAACCTAACCTAGGGTGCCGCCCTCGGTTTCTCCGAAGAGGTCCCCGAATCGTAACCAGTTCACCGATGCGAGCAGGTCTACATCGGGTCCCGTGAGGGCCTTGTAGAACCGCCCGTGTAGCTGCTTGCTCTCCCATACCGCCTTGCGGTCCGCAGTACTTAGTACCACAGGTTTGCGCCAGTTCTCTTTCGCCAAGGAGAGCGGCGTGAGGTTTCCGTCCACTGCCACCACATCACGATGCATCCCGCACTCGTTGTTAAGGAAGTAATTCCTAATATTATTTATAATATTATCTGTTCCATACTAATGAGGAGGCACACTGGCATTTTATCCCGACAGGCGGCGCCTATGCAAGTGTCTAACATGTCACTGTCATTTATATGTGTGAGAGAGAAAAACATATCATCTTCTCGCTCTCACGTATGGACAAATAGGGTGTGGCGCCATCTGTCATAATCTTTGAGTCTGCCTCCTCATGTGCTCTTGCGTTCTGTTTAATTGTAAGACTTAGTGGCGACCGGTCTGGCGTAGTTGGTAGTGACCCTGCCTGCTAAGCCGCGGTCCCGGGTTCGAATCCCGGTAAGGGCATTTTATTTGTGTGATGAAAACAGATATTTGTTCCTGAGTCATGGATGTTTTCTATGTATATATGTACTAGCTTTTACCCGCGGCTTCGCCCGCGTAATAAAAGTATTCTTATTGAAACGTTTACAAAAAATAAGATTTTCATTTGGATCCGTAGGTTTCTTTGTAGGTACATCTGTCCGCGATTATTTCGATTAAGGTAAAGCGGAGCAATTCTCGACTGGAGGGACATTGTAACTGATCTATTTGCTGTACGGTCCGGTTTTGGCTGACTGTACCTTAACCTATTGTTTTTAAAGAAATTCTTGCAATGATTGTAGAATTGTTGTACAGCGACCACAGCGTAGGTAGTAGGTACGAATATGTATGTATTTTACCTATATAAATATTTATACTGGGGAAACTTCATACAACCCACATAGCCAGTATCTCGACGCTATGGTCGGTAGGGTAAAAAGTACTTCCTTGCATTATCGCTTACAATTTTTTTCATTTTGCTTATACTTATTGCAAACGTAAACATATAAAAAGCAAGCAAACAACGATCTTCTTACAGCACATTGAATGTAATAGTTATTACGGATGCAGGATACTCGCCGATGCCTACTTACTAATACCTTCCCACTGAGCCACCTGTATTTTACACTGCCTAGATATCGATTGCCGACCGATTATTCCGACCCCAATCCCTATTCTTATCCCCGTCCCTATCTCTATCTTTGTCCCCGTCCCTATCTCTATCTTTGTCCCCGTCCCCGTTCCCGTCCCGTCTCTGTCCCCGCCCCTGGGATAAAAATAGGGGACGGGGACGGGGATAGGGATAGGGGCCCTATCCCCGTCCCCGTCCCCTATTTTTATCCCTATCCGTATTCCTATCCCTATTTCTATCCCTATCCCTATCCCTATCCCTATCCCTATCCCTATCCCTATCCCTATCCCTATCCCTATCCCTATCCCTATCCCTATCCCTATCCCTATCCCTATCCCTATCCCTATCCCTATCCCTATCCCTATCCCTATCCCTATCCCTATCCCTATCCCTATCCCTATCCCTATCCCTATCCCTATCCCTATCCCTATCCCAATCCCAATCCCAATCCCAATCCCAATCCCAACCCTAACCCCAATCCCAATCCCTATCCCTATCCCTACTATCCCTAACCCTATCCCGTCCCTGTCCCTGTCCCTGTCCCTGTCCTTGCCCCTGTCAAATTATCATGCTAGGAGGTGAACTTTGAAAAATCCTTTCTTAGTGCTCCTCTAAGGAACTTCCGTGTCAATTTGAAATCTCTTGAACCAGAAGTAAAGATAAAAACTAAAGCTATACTTATGGCTATTTTGGATATTTTAACCCCATTGCACAACAACAGGGGAGAAAATTTATTTTCCACCTCATTAGATTTTAAAATCGTTGTATTTATCGTGATCAGCGACCCGATAAACCATAAAAACGATACCCATATTGTGTTTTTGACTTTACCCCCCTTGCACCCCCCTTCGAATAAAATAGTCAAACTAATCTTGTTTCCCCATACAAACTTTGAACCCCCATTTCACCCTTTTAAGAGGAGAATTTTGAAAAATCCTTTCTTAGTGCTCCTCTACGCCTATGTGCCAAATTTGAAATCTCTAGGACCAGCGGTTTCGGCTGTGTGTTGATATATCAATCAGTCAGTCAATATCTTCTTTTATATATTTAAACCCCATTGCACCACAACAGGGGAGAAGGTATTTCACTTCCGCCTCGTTAGATTTTAAAAACTTTGTATTTATCGTGATCAGCGACCCGATAAACCATAAAAACGACACCCATATTGATTTTGTGACTTTATCACCCCCTTTTCACCCTTTTAGGGGTTAAATTTTCAAAAAACCTGAAACACGTATTCAGTCATATGTCTTAAGGAATCTTTCTGTGAAGTTTCGAATAAAATAGTCAAACTAATCTTGTTTCCCCATACAAACTTTGAACCCCCATTTGACCCCCTTAGGAGGTGAATTTTGAAAAATCCTTTCTTAGTGCTCCTCTACACTATATAAGGAACCTACGTGCCAAATTTGAAATCTCTAGAACCAGCGGTTTCGGCTGTGCGTTGATATGTCAGTCAGTCAGTCAGTCAGTCAGTCAGTCAGCTTCTTCTTTTATATATTTAGAAGATATGTATATCGTCGCCTAGCACCCATAGTACAAGCTTTGCTTAGTTTGGGGCTAGGTAGATCTGTGTAAGGTGTCCCCCAATATTAAAAAAAAAAAATTTTGGTATTAATTTTCTGGGTGCCCTGAAAACCAGTGCCGCGTCTATCAGACACGGTATTCGCTGTACGTGTACTAGTTATTAAAGATTACTTGTTTTTATTATGTATATATATGACGAACAATAAGTGACGATGACACTGTTTACGTGCGTAATTCAGAATAGGTACCTACATCCACCAAACATTGTGCATTTTTACTACGTCGGTTACAAACAAAAATACGGCCCGCTTGATGGTAAGCAGTCTCCGTACCCTAAGGACTCCTGCAACTTCCGAGGTGTCACATATGTTATGCCCCTTGCCTAAGACTGCGCGCTCATTGAGGTCTGCTGACCTATCTCGGGTATAGGATCTAGTGTTATTTGGCTGCGGTAGTCTGCAAGGGTGTGAGGTAGTCTTACTTCTTCATCAGTCATCTAATTCTTCATCATCATCATCTAAGTTACTTTAGACATCTAATTTTCTAGCGGCATTAAAAGTAACGAATATCTCGGAAGACAAGCCCACGGCGCGGAATGCTAAAGAGCATATTATTTTTGTCGACCTTTACTCGCGGGTGCAGCAAAGGTCAAGAATTGGGTCGGACTCTGAAAGATACAGATAATATTGATGACTATTTCTGTTGCTCAATAGCAAATCAATCAATATTATGATCGACTTTTGTGCCATAAATACATTGCTATTTATATGCACGATTTTTGCGGATGAGTTTTTATCTTAGTGTAGTTAGTATTGCAAACCTTCATTGCGGCATTTGATCAATCGATTGAAATAGCTGCACCTTGGCTGTTATGTGTTTGTTACATGCAATAATTAATGAGGGAACGTTCGTAGAGCCTTATTAGCTTTATTTGTATAATACAGATTCATACCATTTTCCGATACGGCACATTACCTACAGTCTAAAACTTTTCAAATAATGTGTGAGAGAAAACGGGACGAAACTACGATGTTGCCACTTTTTAATTTCTACTTTTTTTGGCTAGACTGTGTGTATGTTCACCTAATAGAATACGTTTACCTTTAGGTACATACAAAAATTCTCAAAATTTGTGAGTGTGCACGGAAAAACGTCCCACTTTGTCGATTGTTATAAAGCCGCTTTGTCAGTATATTCATATAAAGATACAAGTAAATCTCGCCTTAATGGTAACCAACAAAGTGGGACGTTTTACAAAACACACTCACATTTCATCAAATTACTAAAAACGTTCATGAAAAATTTTTGATGCGAATTGCCACTGAGAACATTAAAATTAGGATTATTAAGAGACCTTATCAACGGTTGACTATCGCTTCATTTGATGTTTAGTTTTAACTTTAAATGATACACACTGGCATTTAAAATTCACTCTTCAAATTTGGCAATAAATTTGTAAAGAACAATACCGAGATACTTCCATTAGAACAGTAGCAATTTTGGAGACTTCCCTTCGCATTGTACACGCGGTTTGAAGTTATGAATTCTTCGCTGGTATGAATTAGAGTTTAACGCGCGCGTAAACCAAACATTCATCAACGAATCATGGAACTATGTAGTTTGACAATAAAATAAGCTCGGTTTTCTGGAACTACACGGTTCCATCGATTGATATTTAAATCATGAACCGATTATTAATCGCCGGAAATCTTTATTCATGCTCGATTAATGTGAACACTTGATTTGTGGGACAAATTGCTGGTTTATGTTTACCGGACTTTACCACGACATCTCGAATTTATACGGCCTGTTTAGCCTATAAATAAAATATTATAGTTTGTGACCGTACCCACGGAGGTTGGTCCTGAGCTGATAATTCAGCAGGCCTAGCATATGATTGCCGCCATATCGTGAAAAACTAAAATCGACATATCTTTATCAGCTTCGCCAATCTGCTCGATTGTATTTTTGCGTTAGGTATTCTGGGTACGAATACCGGTAAGGCCATTTCCTACGGCAGATACCCTCGTAGCCATCTACACTTTAGCTTTTATCATTATCTAGCTGTACCCTGAAGATAGTGAAGATTAAGTAGGTACCAAAAGGAAATCCACATACCTACTTACTTATACATACCTCAGAAAACATGACGTATTTTTTTATTTCTGTTTTAACTTTCTATAATATTTTCGTCATACATAATGTACCTACGGTGATAGGTTAGTCTAACTAACGGCGGTTTTTGTCGTATCACGTAAATATTGTCACACCGAAATCCGGTTCGTAAATTCCAAAACATTTAAACCAATTAGGCAAAAAACAGTAAATTAAATTACCAAACAATTAGATAAAAAATACGCATTCGTGCAAGCGAAGGTATGAATAGTGGACAATGGAGGACCTATTAGGTACATTTCCAATTTGAAATCGAAGCACGTTCGTAATAAAAGGCGCCACGCCCTGCCCGCGTTCTTGTCCCAATATCTGGCCCTGTGTTCTCGTTGCGAAGCAAATAATCGCCTCACCCTAACCGGAACAAGTCGATCATATAAACCTAGAAGTAGATTGAAATAACTATATACCCTCCTGAACCTTCACCCGCCGCTTTTTGGTTTTCTGTTACACTATGGCTCGAATACGCAAGGATGAATGTACTGATGCCGGGGTCGAATGGAATATGTCAGTGTCGATCAAGTGTTGCTCTGATTCCATGCTGATGAATAGGTAACGATGGCAACGCTCCCTAGAGGAGCTTGGAGAAGAACGATGAGATGTATGATCAAGACTACATACATCAAACAGATGAATTATACTAGAAGAGTGGATTTTTACACGACGTTTTACCCTTAGGCACTGGTCCCACCACGAGCTAGTAAGCTATGAGCTGTCGGCTATAAAAACGAACAAAAGATGAGCACTCCCGTGCAAATAAAAGAGACATTGTGATATTGATAGCTCACCGCTGGGCGAGTAACTATAAACATCGCCGTGTCTCTTTTATTTGCACGGGAGTGCTTTTCTTTTGTTCGTTTTTATAGCCGATAGTTCATAGCTTACTAGCTCGCAGTGGGACCAGAGCCTAAGGCTATAAAACAAACAAAAGATAAGCACCCCCGTGTAATAGCTCACCGCTGGGCGAGTAGCTATAAACATCGCCGTGTCTTTTTTATTTACACGGGAGTGATTGCCTTTTGTTCGTTTTTATAGCCGATAGCTCATAGTTTACTAGCTCACGGTGGGACCAGTGCCTTAATAAGTATATAAAATCTACATATTTACTGTAGTATTACTAGTAACTAATGATCACATTTATATTGGTTCGCCGGTGATCAAATCTTGGTGCGCGATATGAATCAAGAGTATTCGGAGGCTGTTGCTGGACAAGGGCTATTTAGTAATTTTTTGTGGGGTAACACGCACTCAGTCCACAACCCACGGCAAGTGCCAATTTACCTAAAGTCATGGAATGCACTGCCTTCGGGTTGACAGAGAAGTTCACCTTTAAATTTTAATTTTATATCGCATCCATCGCGTAAAACTAGAGTCTACGCCAAATCTTGGGATTAGTTGTCAAAGCGGACCCCAGGCTGTCATGCGCCATGGTAAATGTCGATTTCACAAAAAAGTAGGTATGAAAAATTACAACTTCTTTTGATGTCTGCATTCTTTTGCATCAAAAGAATGCAGACATGTGAACAAACAAAGATTTATTGTATGGTGGTAGGTAGGTATACATTTTCTGTGGTGGTGCGTCCGTACGCTACGGTATCTTTTTTAGGGTTCCGTAGTCAACTAGGAACCCTTATAGTTTCGCCATGTCTGTCTGTCCGTCCGTCCGTCCGCGGATAATCTCAGTGACCGTTAGCACTAGAAAGCTAAAATTTGTTATCAATATGTATATCAATTACGCCGACAAAGTGGTAAAATAAAAAGTGGAAAAATAGTACATTTCTCAAACATGCAATGAAATATTGTCTTTACGTGCTGGGAAGTATCGCTTTTTGGGCGCAACAACTCGAGAGGACTGTAAAGGGATTTCATATTATTTTTCAGGCCTAGGCCTGCAAAGTAACTTTTTTTTATAAAATATTGACATTACATCAGAGGCCAGATTTTTACGCCGAGGCATGTATAGTGCTTTTCTCAAACATACTATGAAATTAAAAAAAAATGCTCTAAAAGACAATATTTTATAAAAAAAAGTTACTTTGCAGGCCTAGGCCTAAAAAATAATATGAAATCCCTTTACAGTCCTCTCGAGTTGTTGCGCCCAAAAAGCGATACTTCCTAGCCCATTTTAAGGAACGTAAAGACAATATTTCATTGCATGTTTGAGAAAAATGTTTTGTTATGGTAAACCACCAGTAAAGTGGGGACTGATTTTTTTTTTTCATTCCAACTCCAACGTGTGATATATTGTTGGATAGGTATTTAAAAATGAATAAGGGTTTCGTGAAATCGTTTTTTGATAATATTAATATTTTCGGAAATAATCGCTCCTAAAGGAAAAAAAGTGTACGTGTCCCCCCCCTCTAACTTTTGAACCATATGTTTTAAAAATTTCAAAAAAATCACAAAAGTAGAACTTTATAGATAAAGACTTTCTAGGAAAATTGTTTTGAACTTGATAGGTTCAGTAGTTTTTGAGAAAAATAGGGAAAACTACGGAACCCTACACTGAGCGTGGCCCGACACGCTCTTGGCCGGTTTTTGGCAATGTAAACGACCACAATTATATGTATTATTGAGGTTTAAAATAGGTAAGTAGGTACCCATCTGATAATAAGAATTGTACCTAAGTTGTATTTTACTCAACCTCGTTATTTTGATAGGTATCCAAGGCCTAGAGCTAAATAGGAATTAAACAAAATATGTGCATTCTAATAATAGCTATTATTTCGACTAGACTCTAAGACCGATACGATCTTCTATTCCTTAAATTGTATTTGCAAGATGAATGATATTTGCAAGAAATAGCGAAAAAATATAAACCGGCAAAGTGCGAGTCGGACTCGCCCACCAAGGGTTCCGTATCCGTACAAGCATTCAATAGTTAAAATAATCTCATGTTTATAATATAACTTAAGAATTTACTAGAAGTGTACGGTATTTTTAGGGTTCCGTAGTCAACTAGGAACCCTTATAGTTTCGCCATGTCTGTCTGTCCGTCCGTCCGTCCGTCCGTCCGTCCGCGGATAATCTCAGTAACCGTAAGCACTAGAAAGCTGAAATTTGGTACCAATATGTATATCAATCACGCCAACAAAGTGCAAAAATAAAAAATGGGAAAAAATGTTTTATTAGGGTACCCCCCCTACATGCAAAGTGGGGGCTGATATTTTTTTTTCATTCCAACCCCAACGTGTGATATATTGTTGGATAGGTATTTAAAAATGAATAAGGGTTTACTAAAATCATTTTTTGATAATATTAATAGTTTCGGAAATAATCGCTCTTAAAGGAATAAAAAGTGCGTCCCCCCCCCTCTAACTTTTGAACCATATGTTTAAAAAATATGAAAAAAATCACCAAAGTACAACTTTGTAAAGACTTTCTAGGAAAATTGTTTTGAACTTGATAGGTTTAGTAGTTTTTGAGAAAAATACGAAAAACTACGGAACCCTACACTGAGCGTGGCCCGACACGCTCTTGGCCGGTTTTTTTTTTTATATTTTCCTTCATCATCCTCCTTGCGTTATCCCGGCATTTGCCACGGCTCATGGGACCCTGGGGTCCGCTTTGACAACTAATTATAAAAAATAGTTTTGAACGGCCCTTTTTTTCACCGTATATTCAAGCACCATCTATTGTATAGTAACGATGTTTCCTAAAAAAAATACAGCCCTTTGTATTTTAAAGACTGAAAAAATTCACTCTTAATTCTAAAATTGAATTGAACCATTTATATGTACAGTCAATCAATTGGACCCCTAGGCCACTCTATAACGATGTTAAAATGACAAACAGTAAGAGATTTCTTACAATCAAACTCTTTAGCACAACTTGCCTTGTCGCGCGTGTTGGATTTGCCATTATAATGTTTAATAATTGTAACATTTTAAGGTAGGGTAAGGTGGTTGACAGTGGGTCGCTGGTGCACAATAGGTCACGCACACTACGACGAATTCAAATACACTATTATTAATTTATTACGCGCCGTGGATACCTCTGGCCAACACGTACCTACTAGCTCAGTGCCCAGGGGACCGCGCGAACAGAACGTTGTGTGCAGGTGTGAACGTGATATCACTCCGCGGGTAGCATATTTACGTAAGTTGGAATTTATCGTATAATTTCGAATTATATGCCATTGAATGTCTTGTTATCGTTTTTATTACTACCTTGATTAAAAAGCTATTGTGTGTTTTAACATTTTCCGCTATAAATATTTTTTTTGTATTTGTTTTTAATTATTTAATTTTTTTGGCGTGTAGGTTGACATTGGGTCATATGGGTCAAGGTCAAGGTCAAGGTCACACAGTGGGTCAGATTTAGTACACATTCCTATGTTACAGACTGCCTCGAAAAAGGGTCACACCTGTAGAAATGAAGGAGGAATACCAAACGAACGAGTGGAAAAAGCATAGGCTGCCATAAAAAAATCTTGGAAGACTATTTTTATGTGGCTCTTACTTATGTTGTATGGTCAGAAATGTTCATTTCAGAAATATTGATCCCATAAAAGCATTTTGAGTAGTTAATTATTTATATACGCATAATAATTATTGGTCTAATTTTCTTACATTATAAAGTTTAAGTTAGATAACAAGAAATATTTATTTTTGTTTTATTGTATGGCTGTTTACTAAGCTTGTATGGCCGAAAGTGGAAATTCTTACAAATTGGATCTTTTAGTTAGATGATCAGTGCACCTATGTTACTAGGTTTTGATATTTAGTATTGAATATTTTAATAAAAATTAATACATGTTCTGTTTCATTCTTTTTCCCCTTATCTTTCTGATATGATTCTCTTTGGTCCACTGTGGACCACTGGTATATCCATTGTTCACACCCCCTGTTGCACAGTGGATCAAATTCCATTTTTTTTTAAAAGCGTTAGTGACCATACATGTCTCATAATATAGCTTTTAAACCACAACACAATAAATCTTAAATAAATGATGTATATAAGAGTCCAAACAAAATGTAAATATGTCAAACCTTTCCTGAGATATGGCCTCCGAAAAATTGAGTGATCCACTGTCAACCATCTTACCCTACGTTTCTCTCAAACATTTCAATTTATGGCAATAATGTCGGTAGACAAAGAAACCGGGTCGGTCTGGCAAGTTTACCTGGACTGGTTATAAAAGGGACTGCTCGTCGGCGAGCAGTCACTTTTAGTTCTACCAGCGCCACGAACAGAGATAAGTACCTTAATCTGATTATATAATAATAATAATTGTCTGAATTAGTTTATGAAATTATTTGAAGTACCTTAATCTGATTATTTAATAAATACCTGAATTAATTTATAAATTTATTCAATGAAAATTGTCTGAATTAATTTATGAAATGGATTAATGAAAATGTAATTAAAAAGTTAATGTTTTAGTGTTTCGTTATAAACAACTCTACAACCCTGTTTATGTCTGATTATTTAATAATAATTACCCGTATTTAACTATGAAAATTAATTAATGAAAACTACCTGAATAAATTGATGAAACTGACTAATGAAATTGTAATTAAAAATAAGCATATTTTACTATTTCATTATACGTAACTTAATAGTAACCATGTTTATGATTTTACTCCCTTGTTGAATATTTGATGTGTTTCTAACGAGTAAATATATAATTGGTGTCATTGATTTATAACCAACGCAGTTTTATTATGTCCCATATTTGCCAATTGAATTACATATTTAAATTTATCCCAAAAACAAATTTAATTAGGATCGCTTAAATGGAGAATACAAATAAATGTTTACAATTATTTTATCATAATATTAGTCACTTCAGGTCATATGACATTTGGGTAAAGCTAATTTGTTCTTTGGAAGTTAGTTATTTCATCATATTAGTAGTCACTACAGGTCATATGACATTTGAGTAAAGCTAATTTGTTCCTTGGAAGTTAGTTACCTTTCTTGAAGTAAAAACGTTGATTATTATTTTAGACAAAAGGCTGCATATTATACCCCTTTAACATACTCGGTCGCATAATTGAATTGATATGATCTCTCATACATGCATAAAATAAAAACGTTTCATTATATAACCAAAATGCTAAATTCAGAAGTGGAGATACGTTTTACCTAGCCATCTTTTAACACTGTGAATTATTTCAGAGATAACGGATTGAAATCTGCTGACCAACTTTCATACCACCATTCGGAGTGAAGTTTCTTCGGGCTGCCGATACCACAACATTGTGCTTCCTACATTTGGTCCTACTAACAGCGATGATGGGGCTGCACGGCCGACGCATGGTGCACCGATTTCGGGACCTTCTGAAAACCTGAATGGACTGGCGTTGTTATGATCATTAAAGTCGGTAAGGCCCTGAGGGCTCTGCATTATCATGTAAAAAAATCTTGCTTTGAAGAAATATTGTTGTACCCACTGTGTTTTAAACTGATTTTGTTTACTTATTACGGAACTGCAGTTAATCGAGCTAGTTATTGAAAGAGCTAGTGTTATGATTATGACATCTTGAATAAATAAATTACCTCTTATTAGATCATGTTGTTTAAAAGAAAAACAGTTAAATCCTGAAGAAAGGGTATAAAAGTCAGAACTGAACAATACAGGTTTAGAACAATACTGGTTTAGTTTCTTCCTTTGGGAATAAATTATATTTTGTTAATGACATAATTCGGTAAACAAGTTCTTGTTGTAAAGATTGTATTACGACACTACTGATCCGGAGTGATCCTATAACTGCAAAACAATATTTCGATTTTCGTATTGATATAGGGTCTAAATCTCTGTATTGACCAACGTTTATTTTATTTCCCAAAAAATATTTTTAGCTATTTCTCTTGAGAAACACTAATTTGAAAATCACTAATATATTTTTTTTGTTTATGTATTTAGCAAAGTGGCAGTTTTCACTTAATAAATAAAAATTTGATACTAATAAGTGACTCAAGATCGATGTTTTCAAGCAAATATGTACGTTTCAAAAATCGTTTTTTTTTTTAATACTCGCTTTTCAATTGTCCAATATTTGTTTTCGCTTACATTTTATAATGATTTTTCTCCACTTTGACCAGAATGATACCTAAGTGGATTGCCATTATAATGAGATACAAAAAAATTGGCAATCGATACGTGATTTACTTTAGGTGGTTTCGTTGTTTATTTAACTATACTATACCAAAAACAAACAAATTAGTAAGTAATTAAACCTGCCTACCTACAAAAATGTCAAATTTAAAAGTAGTATATTAGTGTTTTCTTCAGATAGTGGCATGGCTTCAAAGTGAAAGTTATTGGTTTATTTAAATACAGTACACACAAAACTTGCTGCTAAAAATGCTGTGCTTATTTTAACCTGTTCCTGCCCACCATGTAGGTACAGTTTGAGGTATTGAAATTTAAACCAAATTATTTAATAAATATGGTAGACTTTCCTTACCTACCTAATTAATAAAAAAAAATAGATTCAAAACTTGCTACTATAAATGCTGTGCTTATTCTAAGAAACGCTTAAACGTTTGTATCCCGCACTAACGTATTTCAAAATTATTTCACCAATTGCGGACCAATAAAATTTACTTTTAGTACCCAACAGTAATGTTACACACACATCCCTATTGGTTTGAATTCAATTAACATTGAAACTTTTTCCAAGTTGCTGTTACTTCGGACAAATTACTGATCTGATAAATGATAAATCTATTTATCATCATTGCGAGTATGTTTACAATTTTGTCTTCTCTTTTCGTTGAGAAGTAACGATTAAGAAAATGTCTGAGATTTTAATTCTACTTTCACGTTTGTGTGTCTGTTATCGCATATCTTAGGCTCAAAAACGAATAAAGTTTTATTTATTTATTTGAACTTTATTGCACAAACTAGTTTTTTAAAGGTGCGCGGGGCCCGAGGGCCCCGCGGTGTTCTTTTTTTGTTTTGCTTTATTGTTTTTTTGCTTTTGCTTTTTGTTTTTGAGCTATGCTTTTTTGATTTATTGCTTTGCTTGTTTGCTTTTTTGCTTAAGCCTTTGCGTGCTTGGGAGCACTCTCTGCCCGCAGCTCGGCCTGCGGCCTCGCGTGCTTGGGAGACTGTCAGACACGCTCCGGGCCTTCGGCCCTCCGCGTAGTTACTGTGGGGGTTGTAGGGAAGTTGGAGCTTAAACACGACCCAATAGTAAAAGTGTCTTGAGAAGCTCACGACGGGCCTGCGGCCTGCGGCCTCCGGCCCGTCGTTTCGCTTCTCTAAGACACTTTTACTATTGGGTCGTGTTTAAGCTCCAACTTCCCGGACCGCCGGCGAGCCGATCAGGGACGCTCCGGGCCTTCGGCCCTACGCGGAGCTCGGCCTTCGGCCTTCGCTTGGTTTCGAAGCTCCGCGTCGGGCCTCCGGCCCGCCGCGTCGCTTTTTAGACACTTTAATTATTGTTCTGCTTGGGAGGATTCTCTGCCCGCAGCTCGGCCTGCGGCCTTCGCGTGCTTCGGAGCCTCTCAGACATGCTCCGGGCCTTCGGCCCTCCGCGTAGTTACTGTGGGGGTTGTAGCGAAGTTGGCGCCCCTCTCAGGGACGCTCCGGGCCTTCGGCCCTACGCGGAGCTCGGCCTTCGGCCTTCGCTGGGTTTCGAACCTCCGCGTCGCTTTTTAGATACTTTTACTTATATTTTTTTGCTTGGGAGCACTGTCTGTACGCAGCTCGGACTTCGGACCGGAGCAATGACGTTCGGGCTGTGGAACACTCCTTCAGGCTGGTAGGGAAATTTGACTTTGTCCCCTCTCGCCGCCGTTTTTGACTTTTCCAAATTTTTTTTTTCTCATTTCTGTTTTTGGCCCCCGTTCTTACCACTTGCCAAATTTGAACGCGCTCGGACCGAAAAAAAAAAAAAATTTTCAAAGTCGGCCATTTTGAAATTTTGTAAATGCCATTCGATGGACCACAAATAACTGTACAACATTAGTTCAAGCACTTTTAAACTTTTTCCTACCGTTACGGAGCTATGGGGATTAAAAAAAAAACCTCCATACAAACTGGTAGGGAAATTTGACTTTGTCCCCTCTCGCCGCCGTTTTTGACTTTTCCAAAAATTTTTTTTCTCATTTCTATTTTTGGCCCCCGTTCTTACCACGTGCCAAATTTGAACGCGCTCGGACCGAAAATAAAAAAAAAAATTTCAAAGTCGGCCATTTTGAAATTTTGTAAATGCCATTCGATGGACCTCAGATAACTGTACAACATTAGTTCAAGCACTATTAACCTTTTCCCTGCCGTTACGGACCTATGGGGATTTAAAAAAAGGACCTCCATACAAATTTCAATTGGCCTTCAAAGGGCGCCATTTTGAATTTTTCAAAATTTTCTTTTTGTATACTAATCTTGGGGTGGCTGTCTACCCGTGTGCAAAATTTCAGCGCGCTCGGACCATTTTGAAATTTTTCAAAAAAAAAAGTCGGCCATTTTGATTTTTTTTTAATGCCATTCGATGGACCTCGGGTGACTGTATAACATTTGTTTGAGCACTTTTCACTTCTTTGTACCGTTACGGAGCTATGGTAATTAAAAGAAAAACCTCCATTCAAATTTCAATTGGCCCTCAAAGGCCGCCATTTTGAATTTTTCAAAATTTTCTTTTTGAATATAAATCTTGGGTTGATTTTCCACCCGTGTGCCAAATCTCAGCGCGCTAGGCCCATTTTGAAATTTTTCAAAAAAAAAAGTCGGCCATTTTGAATTTTTTTTAATGCAACTTTTTTCTACTCCGAGACCTGTATGACATTTGGTCGAGCACCCCCCGGCTATCTCTTACGGTTTAAAAGTTGCCATACAAAATAAAAGTGGCCAGTTTTCCCACATTTATAGCATTTTTCAATTTTTTTTTATTTCATTCGAATCAAGGCCGCTTGGAGATTCTATGACCAAAATTTGAGCTCTCTACGACAAACTTGAAAAATCGTCAAAAAAAAAAGTCGGCCATTTTGAAAAAAAAATGGCGGCGTCAAAAACTGCCCAGGGTCCTCTATGACATTTGGTCGAACACTCCCCGGCTAACTCCAGCCGTTTGGCCAGGCCGTCCAACATTTTTTTACCCGGAACAGGTAGACCGACGGTCTGATCTATCCGGGGTCGCAGGACCAAACTCTATACGACCACACCAAACACTGCCACCTTCAAATCCCCCTTCTGCCTATTTTTTGAAAAATGTCAGTCGGGTTGTAGCTTTATATTATATAGATTAACAATAACAAGTACAAATGGCGAACTTAACGCCTTAAGTCATTTTCTATCAGGCAACCATTGGGCAAAACAGAGATAGTCTGGTGGACGCCATTATAAAGCCAGTATGAGATTTTAATGATTAAATACAAGTTGATTCTATTATAAAATAAACATATATATAGATACAATAAATGAACTTACATACATATTAATATATACGTAGATAAATAAATGGACCTAGTGCAAATAAAGGCTTACGCAACTTGCTTTATAAAGAGAGTTTACTCTGTGCTTGCCTGGTTTTCGAGTTTGGGTAGATTATTATCTACAAAGAATTTTTATTGATTTCCGTTAATATTAGGGGACGGTTCTTTAGGTAAATTACAATTAATTTCTGTAAGAAAATATTGTCTTTTCTCTTACTGTTATCGAGTTATTCAGGGAATGAATTTAGTGGCTCAGTAAGCGTAGTAATAAAGGCTGCCTTTGTAATTCCTTATCATTATTTATTGTTACATGTGTCGTCATTTACTTGAGACTGACTTTATTGTTTCTACGGGTCTCTCACATGATTGACAAATTTATAATGTATGAAAACGGTTAAAAAAAACTTTTTTTCTAATTTAATAAGTGATTTGCCGGGTGGTTCCTGATAGGGATCCTGGCGACTGTCAAATTTAACAAAAAAAAGTGTTTTCATATCAGCGGGTTCGTTTATACGAACCAAATTAATTTTATTACTTATGTAATAAAATTAATTTGGTCTCCCAACAAGAAAGTCATTATTAAAAAAAGGAAAGCAAATAAAAATAAGATTAATAAATTAAATTATGAACAATAATACAAATCTCACAGAACAAGATTCTGCAAAAAAAAAAGGGTCACTAGGTAGGTACTTATTCATCTTTCATGCTGAGTAGAGTACCTACGGAAAATAGTGTGAATAGATTCAAATAAATAAGATTCTTTGGGAAAAGGGACCATTTTCAAAATATAACTGTATAAATAAGTGGGTGATTCTATATGCTTCTTTTCCTGATTATTCGTCACGTTTATGCTTTACTTCTCAAGATAGCTCATTACATAGTTAATATGTGATACTGTAATGTTTAATAAATATATTAGGTATACTATTTACTGAAAACTGTTGCTGATAAAGCGATATTTACCATGTAATGAGCTACGAATAAGGGAAGATGAGTTTTCAGTTTGTACGGCATTTGCATCTTACATGACATGCCCTTCATAAAATATTATACTTCGGGTGTCAACCGAAGACGATTACATATATTTACATGCAGCAGTACGCGAGTACGTGCCATCCCTGTCACACATTTAGAGTTAACCTAAAAAGTTAAAGGAAACATATCTTCTTTCTCGCTCACTCCCTCCCCTACAACCGGCTCCCGGCCGCATGGCGACTCCATTACGTGATTTTGTGTCACCAAGTCCAGAGAAAGTGATTACAATCATATTCTAAGGAAAATGAAGAGATTAGAACGAAAATTAAAAGAAAGACGAGAACGTTCGGAATCACCAAGTTCAAACTCGTCAGGCTATAATGATGAAAATTATGCTTACGACCGATATTATGGCGTCTATACAGGTAAGCCATGTTAAAAACATTTGAAAATGCTATTATGCTGATTAGATAAGTCTTTTTTTTCAAGCGCTTGCGTCGCGTATCTTAGTTAGTAGGTAGATAAAATTCAAACCTATCGTAACTACCTACATCGAAAGTATACATTGTGTAATTTTGTTTCTGTTAAGATATAAACTATTATCTTATGATTTTAACTGGTTAAGTGTAAATTCACATAACCTCAGAAATTAAAAATCTGCACGGGCACCTACCTTGGACCCAATCGTGCATGGGTACCTATCTTGGACCTTGTTGAAGGGATCCTAACTTGGACCCGCCTTTTTTACTGTACTGTAGGTATCTATCTTGAACCTACTTAAGTATGTACACTAATTTAAGGGTAACTACCTTGTACTCACAACGAAACAATGCGTCTACTTTATGATCGATACGTAGGTATCGCCATCTAAATTATATTTTTTTGTTATTATACCTAACTTTAGATAGGTATCTCTGATATTTTTTAGATGAAGACACATATGATCCCGTAATAAATCTAGAGGAAGATATTGGTGATGAGGAGCGCCCGCGCCCTACGCACGCGCAGCTCGACACCCCGCCCCCGCCTCCCCCGGCACCTGGCCCCGCGCCGGCGCCGGCGCCGGCCACAACGCCGCCGCCGCCGCCGCCGCCACCCGCAACACAGTTACCATCAACGTCGCTGCCGGTGGAGGCCGTGCCCGGCACATCATCAGCGGTCACCTTACACGACGCTCAAGGCGCAGACGCTGAAGTGAGTCTAGACCCCGCCATTCTAGATCTTTTGGGGGAAGACCCTTCAACTAAAAAGACCTACGGTGCAAGCTTGCACAAGGACATTGCTCCTAGGTGGGCGCATATCCTCGTCAACGGTCTGACGAAAGAATCTCAAGCCGATCTAATAAAACAGTATCCGCCACCCGAAAACTGTACCAGCTTGTCATCACCAAAGTTGAACCCTGAGATAAAAGCTGCACTTTCCGAGCTAAGTGTTAAACAAGACCAATATAGTCAGGGTAAACAAACTCAACTTGGTAGCGGTCTTGCAGCGTTAGGACATGCTTTAAACTGGGCGGTCCAATCCAAAGATATAATCCCCCCAGATATCGTTAAATACTTAATTGACGCAGGAAGGCTTATATGTGATAACCACTACAGGGAATCGTTATCACGTAGATATGCGGTACTAAATACACTTAACAAGAATATTAGGGATACTGTCAAAGATACAAAAATTGATGAAAATCTTTTTGGATCCAACTTATCAGACCATTTGAAATCATCAAAAGCAATAACGAAGACCGGCTCAGAAATGAAGCCTCCGCCTCGCGTACCATACAGGGCGCCAACAGCTTTCCAGCCAAGAGGAGCTTTAAACTCGAGGGGGAATCCGCGCGCAGCGGCGGGCGAGCCGCGGACAGCCCCTGCGCCTCGCCGGCCGCCGCCGCCTCCGCCGCCGCCGCCGCGGGAGCGCCGCCAGTACCAGCCGGCCACGCGCGGCCGTCAACGATCTTCGGGCTACTCGAGGCATCACAGGCGACATTAGACGATACACAGGTACCGGTCGCTGGTCGATTAAAATATTTTTACGATAAATGGACCGAGATAACTGACGATAAGACTATTCTTAGTTGGGTCAAAGGGTACACAATACCATTCAAAGAAGTGCCTATACAGTCAGTACCACCAAAAAATAATGCTTGTAATTCTCGTTCTCAAATAATCAATGTTGACAATTGCATTACCGAACTTTTATCGTCTAAGTTTATCTCACCTTGCATACCTTGCGAAGGTCAATTTATTTCTCCGATTTTCACAGTGCCTAAACCAAACGGGAAACACAGGTTCATATTAAATTTAAAATCAATAAATAAATATATATATGTGAACCACTTTAAAATGGAGGACTATCGCACTGCTCTAAAGTTATTACAGTGTAACTATCATATGGCTTCTATTGATTTACAAGATGCGTATTTTTTGATCCCAATCGACGAAAATTATAAAAAGTTTTTGCGATTCGAGTGGAAATCGCAAACGTACGCATTTAACGTTCTCCCGTTCGGTATTTGCACCGCTCCGTATGTATTTACAAAACTATTAAAGCCCGTCTTGCAATACCTACGTGCATCAGGATTAATGTCAGTAGTTTATCTTGACGATTTTTTGTGCATTGGTCAAACTTATGATGAGTGTTTAAGAAACATTAACAGAACAAAAGCAATTTTGGAATACTTGGGGTTCGTTATAAATACCAAAAAAAGTGTAATGATACCAAATAAGACCTGTAGGTTCTTAGGTTTCAATTTTGATACTAAACATATGATTATAACTTTGCCAGAAGATAAGAAAATACGCATTAAAAATAAAGCTATCGAATTGATGAGAAAAAAGAAGTGCACTATTAGACAGTTTGCTGAATTCATAGGCTTATTGACCTCCGCATGTCCCGCCGTGAATTATGGGTGGATGTACACCAAGCTATTCGAACGTGAAAAATTTCTTGCACTTAATTACAATGATGACTATAGTAGACAAATGAAAATAGAATCATTTCTAGAGAACGATTTCTTATGGTGGGTAGATAAAATTGATTCATCTTTCTGCCCTATAAGAAAAAATAATTATCAGATGGAAATTTTTAGCGATGCTTCGAATACCGGCTGGGGCGTGTCATGCGGGGATCAAAGTGCAAATGGTCACTGGACCGAGTCAGAATTATACCTTCACATAAATACCCTAGAATTAAAAGCAGCTTATTATGGATTGAAAATATTTACTAAGAATATACAAAACTACGATATATTGTTAAGGATTGACAACACCACTGCTATTAGCTATATTAATAGGATGGGAGGTGTACAACACCCCCATTTGAACGATTTAGCCCGAAAAATATGGCAGTGGTGTGAAGACAGGAATATATATATATTCGCCTCTTATATTAAATCATCAGAAAATGTTATTGCTGACAGAGAATCTCGTCGCATTAATATAGACACGGAATGGGAAATTAACCAACGTGTTTTTGAACAAATAACTAATTCATTAGGTATACCGGAATTTGACCTTTTTGCCAGTGCCCAAAATAATAAATGCACTAGGTACGCCTCTTGGAAATTAGACCCATTTGCTGAGACAGTCGATTCATTTACATTCAATTGGCATAACATACATTTTTATGCCTTCCCTCCATTTAGTCTGATCTCTAGAGTATTGGAAAAAATTATAACTGACCAAGCAGAAGGAATTGTAATTGTACCTGACTGGCCTTCACAGCCATGGTACCCTTTGTGGTCTAGGCTTGTTATATCAAAGAAATATTATTTCGGTCCTGATAAATCACTGTTGTACTCCCCTTTCAGAACCTGCCATCCACTTCACGCGGATCTCGTTCTGGTGGCAACGAAGTTATCAGGGACTCATTGATACAGCGGGGCGTACCACTGGACTCTTTACATATAGTAATGGCTTCATTTTCACCACAAACTTTAAAACAATACAGTAGTACAATTTCATCTTGGGTTACATACTGTACACAAAATAACTTAAACTTATTAAAGGTCGACAGTAGTCATGTAATATCTTTTCTTACACAAAAATTTAATGAAGGTGCCAGTTATAGCTCTTTGAATACACACAGATCAGCCTTAACGAGTATTTTGGATATAGATGTAACATCAAATGATTGTATTAAGCGATTTATGAAAGGCGTATACAGACTTAATCCACCTCGACCTAAATACAATTCAACATGGGACACAAATATTGTGATTAATTATCTCGCTAATACGTACCCGTACCCGTATGATAATGCTTCACTGCCTAGTTTGACTTATAAAACTTGTGCTCTTCTATGTATAGCATCTGCTCAACGAATACAGACCATAAGTTCAATTAAATTAAAAAACTTGACATTTCAGGATGATGCGATTATTATCAGAATTACTGACTTAATTAAAACGTCAAGACCTGGAGCTTGCCAACCCCTCATTAGATTGCCCTTCATCCGTGAAAACCCTAACATTTGTCCGGCTTTAGCACTTAAAACTTACGTAGAGAAAACTCAACATTTACGGAAGAATTCACTAGATGGGCATCTGTTTTTAGGAATTTGCAAACCTCACAAGGAGGTTGGAACCCAGACTTTAGCGCGTTGGGTAAAGAAAGTTCTAAAGAACAGCGGCATAGATATATCAATATTTGGCGCTCATAGCACCAGGTCGGCTTCGACGTCTGCCGCACACAGGTCAGGGGTCAATCTAGAGGTGGTTCGCAAGGCCGCAGGCTGGAGTGACACCTCCAATGTATTCCTCAAGTATTATTACAGAGAAGTAATACAAGTAAATCAAGATGATTTTGTGAATGCTATTTTTAATTAGTTAACAGGCTATTTGCGTTTATATATGTATTAACGTAATGTTAAGCGAACGATAAATGTATAATAACCTCTGAGAAGTGTGAGATAATTCTTGAAGTACTTTATGATTAGCTTACTTTCCCTATTAGGAAGGAAAATTAAAGAAGACTTGTTGATTTGAACATTTTGGTAGTTTTATTCTCTCTAGATTAACTTTTGATTAAAGAAAATACTCTAAACATCTGCATGTAAATATATGTAATCGTCTTCGGTTGACACCCGAAGTATAATTAAGAATCAAACGAACTTACCTTGTGTTGAAGTGATGTTTGATTCCAATTATGCGAGGGTGTCAACCGAAGACGATTACAGCGTCCCACCCTCCCATACCCAAAGTCAAATGTTCAAATTGATAACACAAAATCTGGTCTCTCTTAAATAATGGAGTCGCCATGCGGCCGGGAGCCGGTTGTAGGGGAGGGAGTGAGCGAGAAAGAAGATATGTTTCCTTTAACTTTTTAGGTTAACTCTAAATGTGTGACAGGGATGGCACGTACTCGCGTACTGCTGCATGTAAATATATGTAATCGTCTTCGGTTGACACCCTCGCATAATTGGAATCAAACATCACTTCAACACAAGGTAAGTTCGTTTGATTCTTAATTATGTCGTTAGGTCAGACTGGCCGAGCTGTTTGGAAGATATAATAATATTCACACTTGTTGATTGATCGTGAAGTAATCAGAAATAAATATATAGCTCGATTAATTGAAGTCCTAGGATATTGTATCTTTTTACAGTACAGTACAAAGATAAACACATTTTGTGATAAAACTTGATGAAAGATATACCTATCAATGATGCTATATCTGTAAAGAAAATGTAAAATAGTATACAAAATGGTAAATGGCCATATTAAGTGCTGATTATCTTAAAGCATTCCGCAAAAAAAAACTGGCTATATTTATTGTGTACTTGCTATACTGTTACATTAATTTAAGGTTACAATAAATAACTGAAAAAAAAGGTAGCTTTTTTGCCGATTGCTTTAAGTCCGGATTAGCCGTGTTGGATATATACATATGTAATAAAATGTGTAATATATATTATATACTATGTATAATTGACAACGTTTCAAAATTTTCAGTGTCCCTAAGTCGAAAACCATTTCGATATATAATATTAATATAATTTTTTTTTCCTGTATTTTTATGATAACAAAAAAATCTTAAAAAATAGTTTAATGGGGAAGTGACCTCAATAGCTGATTTAGAGCTGTCACTATAACAAAAGAAACTTCCAGTTAGGAAGTCACTTGAGTTTGACAGTGACACTTGACAGTCAGACATACCGGACTGTTTAAGCTGAATGTTAAGAACTTTTTTTTTTTTTTTTTTTTTTTTTTTTGGAAATTATTTTGTCGTTTTCTTAAGTGTATGAATCAACACATGTGAAGTCATAAAGCTGTGTCTTCTTAAGCTCTTTCTACTCGAAGTAGTAATAAGGGACTTTCTCATTAAAATAGCAGTTTTTGGAAAAATAAAAAAAATACGTGTATCTTTTAGTATTGAGTTCTTTCAAACCAAACAATAAAAAGTAGTACTCAAAAATATGAAATGTTGTCAATTGTATATATACTGCTGGTCGGTTATGTGTCTGATGATTGCTTGACGTCATGGTGCAGCAGGTGACGGAGCTTTCATGCCAGGGCACATAGCTACAAAAATACTGTTGGTCGGTTGTGTGTCTGATGATTGCTCGACGTCATGTCGCAACAGGTGACGGAGCTTTCATGCCAGGGCCCACAGCTACAAAAATACTGTTGGTCGGTTGTGTGTCTGATGATTGCTCGACGTCATGTCGCAACAGGTGACGGAGCTTTCATGCCAGGGCCCACAGCTACAAAAATACTGTTGGTCGGTTGTGTGTCTGATGATTGCTCGACGTCATGTCGCAACAGGTGACGGAGCTTTCATGCCAGGGCCCACAGCTACAAAAATACTGTTGGTCGGTTGTGTGTCTGATGATTGCTCGACGTCATGTCGCAACAGGTGACGGAGCTTTCATGTCAAGGCCCACAGCTACAAAAATACTGTTGGTCGGTTGTGTGTCTGATGATTGCTCGACGTCATGTCGCAACAGGTGACGGAGCTTTCATGCCAGGGCCCACAGCTACAAAAATACTGTTGGTCGGTTGTGTGTCTGATGATTGCTCGACGTCATGTCGCAACAGGTGACGGAGCTTTCATGTCAAGGCCCACAGCTACAAAAATACTGTTGGTCGGTTGTGTGTCTGATGATTGCTCGACGTCATGTCGCAACAGGTGACGGAGCTTTCATGCCAGGGCCCACAGCTACAAAAAAATGCTGGTCGGTCACAAGTCTGATGTTTGCCTGGCTTCACGGGCAGCAGGTGATGGGGCTTACATGACAAGGATTGTGGCTACTTAATATAAGAGTAAGATTAAGATGTATAACTATGTAAATACTTTTGTACTTCGAGATCGAAGTACTTGTCAGTATGGCCGTGTTGGATTTGCCATTATAATGTTTAATAATTGTAACATTTTAAGGTACGTTTCTCTCAAACATTTCAATTTATGGCAATAATGTCGGTAGACAAAGAAACCGGGTCGGTCTGGCAAGTTTACCTGGACTGGTTATAAAAGGGACTGCTCGTCGGCGAGCAGTCACTTTTAGTTCTACCAGCGCCACGAACAGAGATAAGTACCTTAATCTGATTATATAATAATAATAATTGTCTGAATTAGTTTATGAAATTATTTGAAGTACCTTAATCTGATTATTTAATAAATACCTGAATTAATTTATAAATTTATTCAATGAAAATTGTCTGAATTAATTTATGAAATGGATTAATGAAAATGTAATTAAAAAGTTAATGTTTTAGTGTTTCGTTATAAACAACTCTACAACCCTGTTTATGTCTGATTATTTAATAATAATTACCCGTATTTAACTATGAAAATTAATTAATGAAAACTACCTGAATAAATTGATGAAACTGACTAATGAAATTGTAATTAAAAATAAGCATATTTTACTATTTCATTATACGTAACTTAATAGTAACCATGTTTATGATTTTACTCCTTGTTGAATATTTGATGTGTTTCTAACGAGTAAATATATAATTGGTGTCATTGATTTATAACCAACGCAGTTTTATTATGTCCCATATTTGCCAATTGAATTACATATTTAAATTTATCCCAAAAACAAATTTAATTAGGATCGCTTAAATGGAGAATACAAATAAATGTTTACAATTATTTTATCATAATATTAGTCACTTCAGGTCATATGACATTTGGGTAAAGCTAATTTGTTCTTTGGAAGTTAGTTATTTCATCATATTAGTAGTCACTACAGGTCATATGACATTTGAGTAAAGCTAATTTGTTCCTTGGAAGTTAGTTACCTTTCTTGAAGTAAAAACGTTGATTATTATTTTAGACAAAAGGCTGCATATTATACCCCTTTAACATACTCGGTCGCATAATTGAATTGATATGATCTCTCATACATGCATAAAATAAAAACGTTTCATTATATAACCAAAATGCTAAATCGCGCGAGTCCAGGCATACATCAAGCGCGACTTCAAATATGGACTCGCGCGCGACAAGGCAAGTTGTGTTAGAGGGTCTGATTTATAACGTCACTATGACATAGCTCTACAGTGGCTCTAACGGCTCAGCCACGACATTGGGCTAAGCGCGACAGCGGTGAGCGGCGGCCATACATTGGAGCGAGACACAGCGACTTCACCGCTGTCGCGCTTAGACCAATGTCGTGGCTGGGCCGTAAAGCGTCTAATATTTATAGCTAATTCTCAAAGGGCGTCAACATTCGAAGTTGTCAAACTACTCTACATACATTGATGAATTTATTTGCGAAGTTGTGTAATGTACACCAACTAATAGGGCCCAGACGCTAAAAATTATACCTCCCCCTTTATATAGTTTCAATGAATAACTAAGTTACATTTTTATTATCTCAAAAAATTAAATATACTTATATTACTTATCTACTGGGTAGAAACGGTCAGTATTTTCTTTAGTGTATGATACTTATTTACAGTTTGCTTTTGTACAATATGTTAAGTCTCAGTTAAAGGTGCTACTCTGTCATCGTTTTCTACCTTAGGCATATACTTATAATAAATATTGCTTTTATACCTATAACTATCTCATGTTCATCTATCACCGCTAAGCGCATTTTTATTAGCCAAATTAGCCAAATGTACCATATCTAATTTAAAAATTGGTTACAGAAATACATATAAATATAATAAATAGTTACATACGGATGGAAGGAGCACTTACAAGAATAAATTACCAGCTAGACTTGATCGGCAATAAAACTTTTGAGAAATTGTTCTCAGCTACATAATATAGGTACCTTTAACGGCTACCTAACAATGCTGTAAGAGCTATATCGTATGCGTGGGTACGCGGGGCGCCGGCCGGGAGCGGGCATCTTTTATGTAGGGTTTTAACGATCTATGTACGACACGGTAAATGACGAATAACAACACGGGAGTAGAAAAAATACATAAAATATAAGTACTTACTCAATCGGTGAAATGATATGACAAAACGCAGTGTTATAACCTCGTTGATTACAGTACAATAGTTACAGCTCATTTATACAACTAGAGCATTGAGAGAGCTTATGATAATGCCCGTCTAATCCGTTTCTCAGGAACTGCTGGCTCTGTTCTAGGTTGGGAGCTTCAAAGGTAGGTAATACTAATAAGTAATGTAAGTATACCAATTTATACCAGCATAACACAATACAATATCCCTGACTATATAAGAGACGCGACAAGAGCGGATTCAGCAGGGTTAGCACATGATTGCCGCGAGATAGATCACACGTCTTCTTCATAATTTTATTGTATTAATGACATATGGACGGATAGGCTATCTTGCGGCGACATACTCTCGCGCCAATCATGTGCTAACCCTGCAGCAGTGCAGCTTTATTGTCAGAACTTAATTAATATTAAGTATGTTATGCAGTGCACGAAATAAAGCACCACATAATTGTGTCGCTTAATTTCAAAACTGGGTAAATCCATTCTGCTATAAGGTTGATTATCTATCAGATCATATTACATTTTTTATATATTCAACCTTAAAGCAGAATGGATTTACCCAGGTTTGAAACTAAGCGACACAATTAGAAGAAATATACGGACAGTATAGTTATGTTTAATAGTTATTTGTTATACAAGGGGGCAAAGTTGTATTTTAACGCCGAGTGTGGAATTGAAAAACGAGCAAGTGAAAGGATTCTATAGTTGAACCACGAGCGAAGCGAGTGGTTCGAGAATAGAATGAACTTGCGAGTTTTTTAACACACGAGAAGTAAAATACATTTGCACGCGAGTGTAACACAAAACTTTTCCCCCCACTATAGCGAGGAAACTACAACGCAAAAAATGCGTTTTCCCCTCACTAGCTCGGAAACACGTGTTTTGTCCTTTAATACCAGCGGGTAAAAACGCATTTTATCCAGTAGTGGATAAAGTAATTTGACCTTGAATATAGTCATTTTTTCTGCTTTAAAATTGATAAAAGTGAGTGAATCTAGTGATGACGATGATTTACCACATGTGGAACTACTGGAAGCAGTGATAAACGCGTTTTTTGCGTTGTACTTTCCTCGCTATAGTGAGGGGAAAAGTTTTGTGTTACACTCGGGTGCAAATGTATTGTACTTCTCGTGTGTTAAAAAACTCGCAAGTTCAGGATTCTATTCTCAAACCACTCGCTTCGCTTGTGGTTCAACTATAGAATCCTTTCACTTGCTCGTTTTTCAATTCCACACTCGGCGTTAAAATACAACTTTGCACCCTTGTATAACAAATAACTATTATCACTGCTTCCAGTAGTTCCACAGGTGGTAAATCATCTTTATTACTAGATTCACCTACTTTTATCAATTTTAAAGCAGTTAATTTTAATTTATTCAAGGTCAAATTATTTTACCCACTAGTGGCTAAAATGCGTTTTTACCCGCTGGTATTAGAGGACAAAACACGTGTTTCCGAGCTAGTGAGGGGAAATAGTTATTTGTTATACAAGGGGGCAAAGTTGTATTTTAACGCCGAGTGTGGAATTGAAAAACGAGCAAGTGAAAGGATTCTATAGTTGAACCACGAGCGAAGCGAGTGGTTCGAGAATAGAATCCTGAACTTGCGAGTTTTTTAACACAAGAAGTAAAATACATTTGCACCCGAGTGTAACACAAAACTTTTCCCCTCACTATAGCGAGGAAACTACAACGCGAAAACTGCGTTTATCACTGCTTCCAGTAGTTCCACAGGTGGTAAATCATCTTTATTACTAGAATTACCTACTTTTATCAATTTTAAAGCACTTAATTTGACTTTATTCAAGGTCAAATTACTTTACCCACTAGTGGATAAAATGCGTTTTTACCCGCTGGTATTAAAGGACAAAACACGTGTTTCCGAGCTAGTGAGGGGAAAACATAATTTCTATTTAATAAGTAAATGAGAAAGATGAAATGAGATGAATTGACATACATTATTAACAAAATAACTGGAGCAGTCACTGTCTTTACCAACTTAATCAGAATCACGAACGCCAGAAGCCAGCCTCATTGGCATAATACAAACAAGCCTTAATAAATACCATCGAACAAACAAAACTAACAATGTTCTTATTGTTATTGAGATATAGATAATATCTCTATCCTCGATTGTGATTTATTTTTATGCTCGTAATATTGGTTTCAATGTTAATCTTAAATCAAGAGTGCATTGATTTACAAGGCAGTGTTGCTAAACAAATACAATCTTGCGGTCACGATATCTAGGATACTTACAATGTCAAAGCTTATTTCATATCGATGAAAAATTTTGCTATTGCACAAGGAAATTCGATCGGTCCGAGGGCCTAATGGCATCTCTCCCTTTTACTCGAATTAAGCCCTAATTAAATGACAAAGACAGTAATCCTAGTTTGAAAATTTTGTTCGCCTAGGGCCTAGGACATTAAATTTGTAGGATTAGTGAATTTTAGTGACTATCAAATATATCGTGATGGATAGTACCTTTGTATCGTCAATAATAGACGGACTCATAAATATTTTTTATTTGTTTTTAATTAAATGCTTTGGATAATTGCTCGGAAATATTATACCTCAAATGTGTAGAGTCTTAGAGCATAAATATATTCCATATATCTATGTGTAGAGTCAAGTCAAACTAAGTATCACTACATAGTATAAAACAAAGTCGCTTTCTCTGTCCCTATGTATGCTTAAATCTTTAAAACTACGCAACGGATTTTGATGCGGTTTTTTTTTAGGGTTTTAATAGATGAAGTGATTGTAGAGGAAGGTTTACATGTAGGTATAGTAAGTACCCGTGCGAAGCCGGGGCGGGTCGTTAGTTATTTATAAAGATCGTTATATCAAGGTGCACTTTTCGTGGCAAATGGTACGGTTGAAAAAAAAAACAAATACGTACATTTAAATATTCACTTTGTTCTTAACTACAAAATAAATACTTACCTTTTTAGGATTACACCTTTACGGTACAAAGCCTTTTCCGACCAACTATATATTTTTAGTCATATGTTTAGTTTGGTCATGACCCCCATGACCCCCCCCCCCTGGATCCGCGCATGATTTTGAGGTAAAAACGATGCTGCAGAGTTAGCTTGGTCTCAAATACGATCACGATTTTGTGCAAAAAGTAAGTAAACTTAGAAAAAAAACCGGCCAAGAGCGTGTCGGGCCACGCTCAGTGTAGGGTTCCGTAGTTTTTCGTATTTTTCTCAAAAACTACTGAACCTATCAAGTTCAAAACAATTTTCCTAGAAAGTATTTATAAAGTTCTACTTTTGTGATTTTTTTCATATTTTTTAAACATATGGTTCAAAAGTTAGAGGGGGGGGACGCACTTTTTTTTCCTTTAGGAGCGATTATTTCCGAAAATATTAATATTATCAAAAAACGATCTTAGTAAACCCTTATTCATTTTTAAATACCTATCCAACAATATATCACACGTTGGGGTTGGAATGAAAAAAAATATCAGCCCCCACTTTACATGTAGGGGGGGTACCCTAATAAAACATTTTTTTCCATTTTTTATTTTTGCACTTTGTTGGCGTGATTGATATACGTATTGGTACCAAATTTCAGCTTTCTAGTGCTTACGGTTACTGAGATTATCCGCGGACGGACGGACGGACGGACGGACGGACGGACGGACAGACAGACATGGCGAAACTATAAGGGTTCCTAGTTGACTACGGAACCCTAAAAATGCCAATTTACAAAGAAGGATCGCACGTCGAGAAACCCGAGACTTTTGCCTGGATGATATTTTGTCATGTCAAAGTTTAAATAATGTAATGGGAAAGCTAGAAACCGAACCCTTCCAATCCAAGGATGGATAATGACACAAACCAATATTAGACTTGCTAGTAGCGAAATACCTTTTTTGATAATGTATGTACTATGTACCTACTTTAAATTAGATTTTCTTTAGAGACCATTGCCGTTAACTTTGCATCAGGCACTAAAATTAATGAAGACTTTATGAAATTATGTTTTTATAATTTCTTTAGTGTATTCCGTGTTTACCCTGTATCATTTTATTTTCATGTTTAGTAGCTAGTTAGACGTCGTAAGGAATACTTTCAAACAGAAAAGAACACCACTAACAGCTGTGGAGACAAGGCCTTACTTAGTTGATTGTGTACCTAGCGTTAGTTTTCACCACAGATAACAAAAATAGTGGCACAAATGTATACATTTTGGTTGACGATGACATCATAATCAGTAACAAACACCCGGTGAGCTACACCTACAGACGATTAGGTGCAAAATTATACTGAATCCAGAGGATTTATGTGATTATTTCTATGATAAAGAAAAGGTAAGATAGAACAAGATACAATCTAATCAAGAGTTAATCATTGCTTATGTAGGTAAATAACAATAAATATATTGCACCTAAAACATAATTCTTTCACTATTTAATTAGTAATCGTGTTATGTTTATGTTAGTGTTTATTTATGTGAGTTAGTGTGTATTTAGTGAGAATTATTATGTCAAAGTGTTAAAAGTTTGGTCACGGTGTATGATGCAGAGTGTGCAGTAATACAGTTGCTAGGTCGGACAAAATCTATTATTAAAAATCGCTAAATGACTCACTTGTTTTTTCTGTCTAAAATTGGTAGGTCGAAATTCTAGATAGTGATCTACAGTGCAGCTTTTTGATTTGAACGCAAATTGTTATTTTTACTGTTTCTTTTCTGAGATAAAATCTAGTCTGTTATTTTTTCGAGTTAAAAAGATATAGAATTAAGGAAGTTTTTTCTACATTACTTAACAGTAAAAACGTACTACTTACACGATATTTTCTACCGTTTGTTTTATTCGTGGCAAAATAATGGAAGAAACTTTTTACCAAATATTCGAATTTCTAACAAGATTTCCCATGGCCACCTGTCTTCATCATCAGATCAGATGCATGTCATCATAATCCAATTAATTTACATACCTACATACTTTGTACCTATAGATACATACTTCTGCTTACTGATACGTATGTACCTAAATGTAAGCCAAGCAATAGCCAAGGTGGCAAAATAATGTCACCATCAGTCATCACTATTTTTTTTTTCAGGTGTTAACATGGATCCGCTGAAGTTAGAAGGTGCCACATTAGGACATAAGCATCGCAACTATAATAAAATAGTTCAAGAATGTACCGCGAACCAGACACGGGACGCCCTAGGAGATATTGATTATAACGAAGATGACGTAAACAACTTAGTCAAGGTCGATATAGCGAGCGCAAACAGGGATGTAGATTACATTTTGGGGATTCTCAAGGGCAATGACATGTTGTACGTCTCACGTGCACTCAAACGGAGTCTTTGGCTCATTACCGATATCGCTTTTGCTCATATTATAAATCCAGAATACTTACATTCACATCTCATCCCGAACATGATGGCTAAAGCGGCTAACAAATTGATGCTGCATATAAGGCTCAACTTACGAGACGAAAAACGTGTCGAAGATTTTTTCAATTACTACGAACCCGTTGACTTGAAAACTGCACTTAAGTGGCTGCCACATTGCTCTAGTACATTTATGGAGATCACTGTCGCAAAATATTCTAATGAAATAGATTCATCACTACTGAAACGCCTTTGCGAAAAATCACATCATATATTAGAAGTATACGTCAGAACAGTAAAGAATTGGGGCCGCATCCGCAATGGATTTCAGGCGACAATGTTTTTGTTAAACACGCATTTAGATTTTTACCTCAATGCGATAGAAACTCAAGCAAAGAAACAAAAACATGAATTGCCTCTATTTAATGCAAAATTTACTAAATTATTGATGAAGACAAGCCCTGAACGAATTTATCAGAACTTCTGTAATTACGCAAACAATATTCATATTCCAACATTTGTTAAATTCTTGGATGAGAATAAAGTTAAAACGTTTTTACTATCACATGTAGATATCCAAAACCCTGATTGGATCGATTTCGACAATGTGCAACATTTCCTGAAAAGAATGCCACAAGAAGAACGTGTCAATTTCATAAGAGATATTTTTGTAAACAAATGCTTTGTGCCGCAAAATGAAATTGTAGATAATGACTTCAGTAGTGACGCTGATGTTGATGAACCCAAAGATGACGGGAATACTGGAATTAGACTATTATACAAATACGTCCACAGGAGCTGTAGTGGTGACACTAGTGATTTGTTGAACTGGTGCAAGTGTTTGCCATTTGACGTAATTCTAACGGAATTTAAAGAAAAGATAAATAACACTACTGACGATTATGATAGGAACTATATGTTCCGCCGGTTAACTCAAGTCGTTGATAACGACTTGAGACATTTGGAAACCTTATTGCAATATTATAACGATAATCATTTAAAAGACTCCAAAGACAACAAAGTTGAATTCGTTCATAACTTACTTCACCGACCCACCAACATCCTTAGTTATGACTCGAAGTGTTGGGGTCTTTTAATGAATATTTTTAATGCCATTGACATTAACATTGAAGAGTCGGAAGGCAAAGGCTTTGATAATGATGATCAAATTATAATTCGAGCTATAATTATTCATGAAGTGACAAATAAAAGGGATGTACCTGAAACAATTAGTAAACGATTTAGTTTTTACACTTTTAAGGAATACCAGAAAAAAATGGCGGTTCAAGAACAAACATTGTTATTTGACTACTTGTATAAATATCTATCGAAGAAAATTGAAGAACAAACTTTTGATGATATTCCTTGTTTCGATAAAAATGTTGAGTTGATTGAACTAATGCTGAGATTATTAAATGATTGGCAAAAACACCTGCCAAACTATCCGTATGTATTGAAGAAAATTTACGAGCTAATCAAAGTTAAACGCGAGAACACCGTAGAGGCCAAACTATCTTGGATATACGACGTTAACAAGAGATGGAGAAAATGCATGTTTGAAGAATCAATTCTTCTGTGCGAGTCTGACCGAGTTTGTGTCAATGCATTAAAACACGACCCAAGTTTACTTTCGCGATACGAAAATGTAGTAGCAAGCATGCGTTGTAATGATGCGGTTTCTTTACAACAATGCCTCACAAAGCTAAGGATATACTGGGCTGATACAATTGCCTCTGAATGGTCCCAATCATATCGAGGAAGACTTACTCAGCCTCTTGGGCATAAAGCTTTAATGCGGGGTTTGAGTTTCTTACTACCGGAACGGGAAATGTCCATTATTATCAACGAATATAAACCAGAAGACGCAAATATAAACTGGGAAAAGAATGACGAAGTGCTAGTGAGTTTGAGGAAACACATTGCTAAAAATATGCATTTCGCTCGACCTCAGCCAACTCCTAACGATATTCTATTATACGCTAAAGGAGACTATTTGCAATTCGCTCTTCCGTCTCTAAACGCAATTCTCTACAACTTACGCCTTGTCCGCTGCAACGAGCTAATACCAAAGTTATTGGACTCTCCAGTATCATTACAGAAACATGGTATTCGGTTTGCTTTTGCAAAAATGCCAAGCGAAGATCTACAAAGAATTTTCAGTGAACATTGGAAAACCATTAAAAACTTATCGATTCGAGCGGTTACATTTAAACTCACTTACGAAATGCTGTGCAAAGAAAAATCGATATCCAAAATTGAAGACATTTGGGGTCTCCTGTCAGTTTTTATTGACGGACTTACTTTTGAGGAAGACAAAACCATATACGAACTCTTAGGAAAGGCAAGAAATGTACCTGTTAGTGTTAGACCTGCCTTTGTGATGAGAAGCTACAAGTTTGTAAAAGCTTTGCTTCCAAAGTCGGACTTAGACAAAAATAAATACGAACAAACCCTGAATGGGTTAGTAAGCGAAATGGAAAATCTTATAGATGCGATGGAGCCAGAGTTCATAACTGCGATTCTACGAGAGTACATTACTGTCGTCTATACAAAAGAGCAAACTGATGAATTTGTTCATAATAATTTGATGCCCTTGCTAGCAGTTTTCCTTTGTCGTTCTGCAAGTATAGAAATCCAAGCGCAAAGATACGAAACAGTACTCTTGCTATTACTGAACCACTCGGTAGCTGTTTGGGCAACAAAAGATAAAAATAGCATTGTGAAAACTAATTTGAAACAGCTATTGAGCATCTTACGTGGACAAATCAGGCCTCTTGTAGAGAAAGATAAAATAGTGCCCGTCGCCATGTTTGCAAATATCCAAAAAGAACTTGAAAAATCGCTGGATCACAACGTCGCGTATCTCACGCTGAGAGAATGGAAACTGACAGTTGCATTTACACAACTTGTGCAGGACAGCAAAATGAAAGTTGATCGTAGCAATTACAGTGAAGAGAATGACTTTTGGATTGCCATCTGCAAGGAAGTAGCTCCACAGTTCGGTAAAATATGCCTGGACTTTCTGAGAGAGGACATACGTGCATATTTTCCTAGCATTGACGAATACTTTACTAAGGCATTGGGGGTTGTTCTTGACGATCTCATTCCAAACCAAGAAGTTCGATTAGAAATATTGAAACACATGCTAACAGAAGACCTGACACAGTCTTATTTAGTGTCTATAAGGATATTACCATCATACTATGTAGATTGCAAGGAGGATCCATTACTGAAGTTTCACAAGACAATTCTATCCCATCCCTCCTTGGAGGTAAAAATGCACTTTTACCATAAAAATAAACACTTTAGACATATGAACTTGTAACCAGGTGCATCCACAGCAGCCATCTATCTAATAGGTTAGTTTCCTATACTTAAAATAAAATATTTTATGCAGTGCACGAATAACCACATAATTAGAAGAAAAATATGGACAGTGGTTATGTTTAACCATAATTTCTATTTAATTAGTCAAAGAGAAAGATATAAAGTAACTGAATTGACCGTGACGTCACTCCTCAGTATTTCATAGTAATTCGTAATTCCATGTTAGCAAATCGTTTTGACAGTTCTTTAATAGAAGCTGATTTGAATAGTAGGAATCTAGCCTATTGTCGGAATTTGATATGATAGTCCATGGTACCCGGGACGATCATGGGCACGAGAGAAGTATTCTTGACTAAGGGCCAGTTGCATCAACCACATTTGACAGACCTAAATATTAAGCTAGCTGGTAGTCGCGTGTTTCGTATAATCCCTCATTCGCTTGCCCTTATCCCATTAATTTGGGGTCGACACTGCGTGTCTTCCTCTTTCGTACCTCTATATCGTCCGTCATTTCATTATTCAATTGTCATTCACCTTTTCCTCTCCCGTTACTTATACACGGTAAATAAAGCGAACACATTTCACATGTTCACGCATTTTAATGGAAATATGTAAAGGATATGCTTAATAAAAAAATGTTTTGGCAAACAATTTTATTGCCTGGTCACTTAACCTAGTGTCGAAGACAAGAATGAACTGTTCTCGATGGGCAAAACAAGTCATAGGATAAAAAAATGGTTACCAAAAAATTATTTGGAAATTTTTATCATTTTTTATATGCTACACAGTTCATTTGCTTATGATTGATTCTTAATCTATATCCACATAACTTTTTGAGTAAATTCACAAACGAGGAGTGTCTTTTCAAAAGGACTTATTTCTATAAGTCAACAAGGTTTCTTTTTCTAGGAAGATATAGATAAAAATAACCTCTGTTGACGTATAGAAATAAGTCCTTTTGAAAAGATACTCCTCAAACATCCTCAAGTGTGATTCATTTGTATCAAATATATATCCCGATTGCTAATTTATTCGTTCATGTAGTTCAATGCAATCAACATGCATTTAATCTTGCCGGAGATTAATGAAAAATATAGGGGTTAAACAAGTGAAGCTTTACCTGATACATATTGACAAAACATATCAGTTCTACTAGTGCAATCAGAGATATAATAGCATAGAATTAGGTGTATAAAATAACCGATACTACCGTACACATTTTATAATATGCTCAACTCCTTCGGACTTATAGACTTTCCCCCTTATTCATAAGAAAAAGTTTACTGAACTGGTAGTTAACCTCTCGTATGCTTAGGAGCAGATCTGCTCCATATTGTTTCAACTTTAACATGTAGTTATTATGACTAATATATTAATGACAATTTTTTGACAGACGCATACGAAAGGTTAAAGTGTTTTGTCCCTTTTTGTCATGTTGACTTATGTGATTGTGAGAAAGGGACAAAACACTTTTTTTAACTTTTTTATGAATCTGGGGGCTTATATATTGGTTAGTAACCAACCAATGGTTTCATATAAAGTCTATGGAAACAACTTTTTAGTCTTATATTCTCCATGGAAGCGATTTTTTTATAAAATGTGTTTTGACTTGTTTACACAATAACGTATCAACAGTGGAGCCTTTACATTACATAATGGATTCTAAAAATGGGTACTTAGTGAGCAAACAATACTTTATGGGTTGTTATAAGTGCCATTTTAAAAAATAATATCAAAGCTTATATCTCCTTATTCCCAACCGACAAAGTATACTGCTTGAATGACACCAAGTTTAAATGGAACAGATTATAACTAAACAAAGTTTTTCGATACCACAGTATATGGAATATTTTCACCTTCACATATCCTTTCCAGGAGTTAAATCTGAAAAGAAAATGAAAACTGGTAAGTAAAGTTCTGTCTCCAATCGTCATTTATGGTGGAACTGTAACTGAGATAAGTATAATGACTGCTGTAATCAATATTGTGTTAATTACTGAATGGAATTATGTTAGTTTGGTACACAGGAAATTGATAATGATAAGATAGGGGCCCATGCACACGTTGCGCGAACTCGTATGCGAGTTTCATTATATTGCGATTTGATTAGTATGCTGAATAATGAGGAACCTCAATAGTGCCCTATGTAACTAAAATCGCAAGGCTCGCGTAACAAAGGAGCCTTCAGATTATGCGGGGTTATTCCAATGGATGTTATACAGGTTACACTATAAAAGCCTTGTGTGTACAGTCCTAACCACACCTACAATAATAAGTTACACTTCGAAGGCCACAACAATGTGTGACACGCTCTTATGGGTCTATAAGATTGTATCCAGTATTTATGTAACCTTTGTAGTTTCACATAATTATTATTTCTGGTGACTGTTCAAGTTATGCAGAAATAATCCAGGACTCTGGAACAATTTTTTTAAGCCTTGGGACGCCAATGACGTCACGGATACAGCTTAATAACAACTTTAATGTGTTCCAGTAAGTTTATTTATGACGCCCGCACACGATAGTCTGGTATTCAATGCATAAATTAAACAATACATTCTTAGTCGCTATGCTAAAGAAAGCTGGGTCAAACCAAAAAATGTATTCACATTTTTCTTGTACAGTCGCCATCAGATATATAAGAGCGCCCGAGGTACTCAAAAATATCTGAACACGCCTCTAACGCCTAGGCAATAGAGGCGTGTTCAGATATTTTTGAGTACCTCGGGCGCTCTTATATATCTGATGGCGACTGTACCTACTCCAGTACTCCTTTAATTTCAATAAGTATTCTAATTTCAATAAGTATCATAAAATCACTACCTATATGCACACAAACTATCAATGGTTGTGTACCAGAAGAGAAATAGGTTTTTTTTTCTTTTGAGGTTGATAAGATTTAGTAAGAAGTTACCTAGTCATCGTTGTTGGCATCATCAGGCGCTGGCGTGTGCCAAGTGAGCCTCTCCTCGTAGAACTGTATGACGACCTGCGGGCACCTCACGTTGGCCTGCTTGGCCGGGACGAGGTCTGCCTCATCTGTGCCTTGCCATTTCATCAGGAACATCAGCTCTCCGCTGCTGTCTGTTGCTCCTATAAGTGATAAAAGGAATATTTAAGTACATGGGTCAGTGGAATAAGCAATATATGCCACAAAATTGGACTAAGCTAAGTCTACAAGGCATCCATACTAATATTATAAATGGGAAAGTGTGTGTGTCTGTTTGTTTGTCCATCGTTCACGGCAAAACAGAGCGACGAATTGACGTGATTTTTGAGTGGAAATAGTGGTAGGGATGGACAGTGACTTCGGCTACTTTTTATCTTCTTCTATTCTATCCAGGGTTCGAAAATATCCGATATTTATAATAAATATCTAAATATCGGATATTTATGTTATATCAACATTGACAATGGACAATCTTTTAACGTAAAAGTCGCCTGATTTTCGAGATTTTCACACTTTTTAAAATTTTAATACTACCTAAAATTTTAAAAGTGTGAAAATCTCGAAAACCAGGCGACTTTTACTAAATCTTAATGTCGATTTTCTGGACCAGTATAAGGTGCACTCTTGATGGTTAAAAGGTTGTCCATTAATTACCGGGCACCCTGTATATCCATTTTGTATGGGAGGTATATTATTATTTTATTGCATTATTTATGAATAATTCAATACAACTTTAGATAAAGAAAATTATTATATAAGGAAAATTCTACTAAAAAACATAAGATTTGGTACAAACACAAAAAAACTATATTTTTAACAATGTTACATTTTTTAAAACCATTTTTGTATTGCAATATTTATAAACAAATGATATAAATATCGGATATTTATATCCATTGATATATATTGTCGAACCCTGATTCTATAATCCACTTCCCTAAAATGGGGGGTGGAAGTTTGTATGGAGCATTCCGCAATTTTCGACTTTATCGCGAGCGAAGCCGCGGGCAATAGCTAGTTTGTAAAGAAAATGCTCATCATTGTTATCATGTCTTAGGCATGAGCTATCGGCTATAAAAACGAACAAAAGATAAGCACTCCCGTGCAAATAAAAGAGACACGGCTATATTGATAGCTCACCGCTGGGCGAGTAACTATAACCATCGCCGTGTCTCATTTATTTACACGAGAGTCATTATCTTTTGTTCGTTTTTATAGCCGATAGCTCATAGTTTACTAGCTCGCGGTGGGACCAGTGCCTTAGGGTACATGGAGTACTTGGACTCTGTGAGCTAAGCCATGTGCAGTCAAAGATATAAGATATCAAGCTCAATTTGGCTACTGTCAGAGTAGCCAAATTGTAAACCTTTGTGCTCATTTTCAGTTACACTTTAAAAGTTTAGACTCCATAAACTGTCAAATAGATAATTATTAATTAGATCATGGACATAATCATGAAAAAAAAATCTAATAAATTTATATGCTATAACTAAGCACAGTTGAATCCATGCAAATCAAATTCGAAGTGATAAACTCACATATAACCACTTGACAGTCCAGCCCGCGCGACCATATTCCGGTCAACCGTCCGGGTTTTTAAGCGACGCGCGCAGCGCGCTGCGCATTCACAACTTTTTACAAAAACGTCTGTATCTTCTAAACTACACAAGGTATAGTTAAAAAAAAAATACTTCGGTATAAATGAACGTACAGTACTTGAAATAAAATTATAGTGATAGTAAAATATGTATGATCATATACTATAAATCAAGGTTAAACTTATGTAATCGAAAAAAAAATGAAGAAATTTTTTATTTGACTATTACTTAAATTACAGGAAATTTTGAGCGATGACCCCCTTTTTTTATTACGTATTAGAGAAATATACTATTTTACCTTTATAATGATACCACAACCAACACATACAGTTCTCATGAAGATATCCAAAAAAATTAAACAAATTCAAAATCAAACACAAACACGCGGAGTTTGACAAGGCACTGCCGAATTTATTTTTTCATTCACTAAGTAACGAGCGTACACTGCCATCTATACTTTTTGTAGCAAACTATGTAGTTAGGCTACGTTATTGTATCAAGACAATAAGTAAATAATGCCGCAATATTTCGCTAGATGTCACTTTAATCAACTGTGTCTCCATCCCCTCTTTTGGATAGTAAGGTATCGTAGGACTGTCTACCGGAATTTTTCTTTGGATACTATGCTATCGTAGGACTGTCAAGTGGATAAGAATAATGGAATCTTACCAATAATCTTCTCTGGCTCAAGGCCGCGGTCGAAGCCAGATGCCTTCTTGTCATCACTCTTGGACTTCTTAGCACCTTTGAGATCTGGTGTTGCTGCAGTAGACTTGCGTTTCTTTACATCTTTGTCCACCTTTGCGGTTTTGCCCTCTAGAAAAGAAGTATCAGGTTTTAGAGAATAATTCTCAAGTTTGTTGTATAGGATAACTGAAACTCAGCAAATAATAATTGTCACAACTTTAATATAAACTATAAGCTTATCCACATGGATGGAATCATGGTCAATTAAATTTTTGATATTTTTGTTTAGCAACTACAAAAGCAGAGTCTACACAGATTGAGGTGCTCGCATGGCAGATGTCCTGTAGACATGCCTCGGCCGAGACAAGTTGCACAGCCAAGCAAAACGCGCAAACTGCCTCAACCAAGGCATGTCCTCATAGCACATTTTCCGCGCGAAATTTACACTGTGTCATATCATATAACTAAAGAAAGAGCCCAAAGAAAGTATTTAAGTAGGCAAATATAATATTATTCTATCTACAAGCATGTTGTGTGATTGAGAAAATCATACCAGATTGTCCTATTCCTGGGCCAGCTGTGAAGTGTGTCAAATGAATGTGAGTGATAAAAAGTTTCCTTTTTCTTTAATAAATTAAAATAATATTGGAAGAACATCAGTGCACATACTCCATACATTCAGTATAGAGCATACATTGGTCAAAAATAAGTGCTTTCTCTTCAACAAATGCACTTTAGTAAGTATCTTTAGAAAGAGACTAAAGGGAAAGATAAAGGGATTTATAAAAGGTAAGAACAAAAAAGTACATTTTTTTCATGAATTTGTACCACAACAGAAATAATAAAATCATCCGTGGTTGTGCTGTATAGTATCACACATTATATCCAACAGAGATATAAGTGAAATATGCAGATGTTCATGTAATTGTTTATACCAGTTCAACTTAATTAGTCATAAATGCAATCATGCTTGTTTATACCACATACTTTATGAAAAAGATCTTTCTTACCAGCTTCTTTTTTTTTCCTAGCCTCTTCAAAGGCTGAGATAAGATCTGGGCAGTCAAGATTCTCTTCCGGCTCCCATGTATTATCAGCATCACTGTAGCCCTTCCATTTTAGAAAATACTCCACCTGTAAATATAAATTTTTCAATAATATTTAGTAATTCATGACATGTGATTAAAGCCTGGGCGATTTTTGAGTCTCACGCGTTCGAAATAAGTTCGAATTCAGAAAATTGTCACTGAAAATAATAAGCAAGTCACCGGTTTCAACCGGTATTTTAGTGACAAAATCCCGTATGCGAGATTCAAAAATTGCCCCCGTTTATGATTACATGGTGAGACACAGGTACTATTTCAAACCCACAATTCCATGTTTGTATTAGATTACTCACTTTTCCATTCCGAACCCTTCTGTCAAGAACTTTCTCCACAGAGAATTCTTCTTCAGGCTCAGCCTCGCTACCTTCCTTCTTCTTCTCAGACATGTTTGTCTGAAAAAAATATATGTATTCATTATAGTAAAACTTACTACAATTCATTCCGTTAAAGGCTATGGAACATAAGAAATCATCAACAGTTTACATGTACATTTTAACATGAATTATGTTTAGAGCATAAATATGCTTTAAATACGTGAATGCCGAATACATGGACTGGAGTATAACCTTGGAGGTTGTGGTAACTCTTAAAACGGAATAAATATATATATACAATAGAACTCAAACTATTAATACAATTTAAAAGCATGCAATATAATTGATAGATCATGTAATAAAGCGAAATAATTTAAGGACAATAATTACATTGTCTGAACAAGGAAACAACAAACAACCAAGCTTTTATCCCGCCATTTTGAATAAAGGAACCCAAGCTAAGATTTCGCCTCTAGCTGTGAAATTAACTTACACTCATAGAAGTAATTATTGTATGTCGAGAACACATGAATTAAATGTATTTACAAATAGTTATACTACTTACATGATTCAATGTTCCGAAAATCAGGAACTCAAAAACCCGGCGTCGTACACTCGGTGCGGTGCGGCTACTCGGAAACAGATAAGTAAAATTTTACTTTACTGAAAAAAAAAAGCACAACTGTCAACCAAAGTTGCCATTGCATCAAAAAACCGGTATTTGTATATTGCCAAGTTCATGCCAAGTTACGGCCAAGCCTTCTTCTTTCTTTTCATATTTGTCTATGTTATTTTTGAAACTAGCAACTTAGATAAGTAAATGTTTATAGCGATCATTGGTAGAGGGCGCTATAAATTTTATTTCAGAAAGTTGAAGTTGAGTTGAACGGGAAAGTTGTAAATAATTTTCACAAAATATCGACGAAGCGCCTGAATTTCAAGCGTAAGATAAATAAAAAGTGACTCAATGATTACAAAGTGAATCCAGAGAGTAATGGAAAACCATAAACAGAGTGCCATATGAAACAAAAAACTATCATTGCGCACGATACCCCAACGCCATTTTGAGGCGAAATTTTCTAAGTAAGTGCCAAGTATTTCGCAATAATACTAATTTTCACCCTCTCCAGGAGGGTGCAACTGATAATTATCGATAAAAGTGAGTGTGAAAGGCGTCCACGGGGGCGTAAGTTTGTGATCAAGTGCAGTGACGGGTGACGAAGGTCCGAAATTTGTGGATACGCCGAGGTGGGTTGCGGCGCCGTTCTTAAGGTTCACATAATTAAATTACGGGTGTTTCGTAGTTAGCATATGCGAGAGTGCGGGATCGAGTGTAGGCGGCAGTGAGGAGCAATGCGGCAAATGTTTTTGTTGGGGGTGGGGTTCGTATAGTAGACTCGGCGTGGCTGGTTGGTGTTATCGCTGCCGTTTCCTACTGTTGCAGATAGCGGCAGCTCGGAGGATGGCCCGGGGCGGTGGGAGTGCCCTAATTAACTGACGGACGCTGCCGGCTCTCAGCTGGCGCGAGCAGTATGTGCTTTCCTTATTACTTAGTTTTAATCAGACCATAATATGCCTACATTGTACCACACTAACACCACTGATTCTGGAGTTATTTACGTAAGATATAAATTTCTATTTGACAAATTATTTTTTTTACTATATAAAGTACATATTCCAAATATGTTAAAATAGTTATATATATTTCATATAATCAAATATTAAGATTAGTGTTGATTATATATCTCATTTTGATTAATCACCTTGAAAATGACAGTCAAGACTATCAAAAAAAAGGTTCTTTTTCCATCTCACATAGTACACATTGCAAGCAAGTATTCAGTTACTGATTGTTGTTCAGTATCACAGAAGTGGTAATAGGTACAGAAGAAATGATATCACATGAAATATAAATAATTTTATCATCCCGAAAATCAACATGTATCCATTACTGTAAATGTTTGCAAACAATCCATTAAAACACATAATGAGACAAATTGCACTTATCATGGGACTTAGTGATCAAGGAATAATGATCAATTACAGAATAATTGGAATTCAAGGTTGGTCTAATGATGTATAATTATAGAGCAATTGTTATGTGTGCTCTGGTTTCAAGAAACATCTTATATGAGAGCAATTCCCATTAAGTTTGTACATTTAGATCACGTCTCCTATTTTGATAAAAATTGGTAGGCTGATAGAGTCCATGATGCTGAGCAAGATCCACTAGGTTTCCCAAAATGTCCTATGTAGTTTGTATGAAACCTTCCTTTTTTGTTACCAGATTTCTATACATTTTCGGTAACAAAAAAGGAAAGTTTCACACAATCAACCTAGGACATTTTGGGAAACCTAGTGGATCTTGCTCAGTATCATTGACTCTATCAGCCTACCAATTTTTATCCAAATCGGAGACGTGATCCAAATGTACAAACTTAACGGGAATTGCTGATGAAATACTTAATAGATTAGTGTAAACATATTTTTGCACTACTTTAGATTTTGATTGTGTTATTTAAATGTATTTTCCCTGTTTCATTGACTATTCTAGCTCTGGTAAAGTGTAATAAAATCATATTATTTCTTTTTTTCAAACAAAGGGTTGGGTAACATTTATTGTCATTGACATTTCAGACCAATCCTTTTTAAACAAAAATAACTATGTCAAAAGTGAAACCACTATCTTAGCTTATAATAAACTCTATCTATATGATGTACAAATAAACATAAATTTTCATCTCATTGGGTTTCAAAATGTATAATGGAACTCAATTGCAATAGAGTTTGACTTTACCTCTATTAAGGAAAAAATTGTTCATAGTGTCATATAGTGAGGATAGTCTTATTAAAAATGTATACATTTGAAGATTTAATATAGTATCATAATAGATAATTTCTAATTTGAACTATTGCAATCCTAAAATTGCTTGTTGATGCATGTATATCACTTTACCTACCAGTATGAAAAACACTTTAGTTTTCTCCCATATTCACTTCATAATATGTAATTGTTTACTGTTACGGCCTGGACACAACATTGGTCTTTAGTGACAGCGGGGAGCAGCAGCCATATGTTGGAATGAAACACAACAATGGGACCTTTCATTCACACCTATGACAGCCACTCACTCACTCATTATAGACCAATCTCAACATATTTATAGAAAACCGCACAACAACACAGCAGCAGTCGCACAGTTCACTTACTAGTTGCAGTCCTTCTTTATCATCCCTTAAGTATAGAAAATATTCATTCATTTACATCCCATGATACAACAAAGAAATATATCAATAAAATAACTTGGCTGATGTTAATAGCTGTACATACTATTAGCAAGTAATGTCATTAACATCATAGTCACCATACCATACACCATTCTGAGACCACATGTGACTGCTACAAATTCATGCATCTAAGCTAAACTAGTGAATCACTGGCAGAATTAACAAATAGCTAAATAAGTAGCTATTATAGTTTCCTTTTGTGTAGATCTGAAGATATCTGCCAGTGTTTATAAAATAGATCCATTTCTATGTCGTTGCATTTGAATATGATACTATAAAGTCTCACCAATATAAAACTATGTGGCATTTGAATTTTCAGTGTTGAAATGTCACAATCTCACAATTAATGTAAAATTTCTATGTAAATATTGTCCAAAATGGTAAAGTCAAATGTAAAAATGTGGGTGTATGCATATGCAATCACCCAAAATATGCCCCATGGCTCTTGATTCACCAACATAAGGGCAATGTGACATATTTTTGGGCAACTTGTATGCAGACATATTTTTGCTGTTGACTATACTCCCTCACTTAGAACTACTATTCATATTGCTATTTATTAGATGATTCAACCACTATGCGATCAATTCATCATCATTTTTACTTTTTGCATTTCTCATCAGAACCTAATAAAAATCATTAAAATTAAGGTTCATCTTCTAATGACTAATGTGGTTTTTGTAGAGTCAACTATGGTAACAGATGGTTGTTGGTTGAGGAAAGCGGCCTCAGCTAGATATGTATGCATAAACATGTACAGATTCAAAAGAGTCTGCTGATATTGTAAGGGAATACATAAAATGGCTACTTGCAATAACACAGAGGTATACCTACTAACAAATTAAAGTAGTATTGTTCTCCCCTTGAAGCAAAAACATTTTGTTCTACTGTACATACTATGTTAAGAAAAAACGCTTTTTTCTGAATAAGTATAGATAATTTATCTAAATATTCTAAATTCTCAAAACTAGTTACTTATGAAAAAAAAAATCACAGGATTTTCTTGATTCAGAGTCAGTTTTTGCACCAAAGGGTACTTCCTATTCCTAATACTATTAAATGACCGTAGCTCTGTAGATAGTAACCAACATGGCAACACTTTATACAAAGAGACAAAGGCATACACCATAATATATTTAACTTATTGCAATTAGTGACTTTTCTCATGCATAGAAAAATGGAGTTGGTAATTTTCTGCATAACTACAGTCAAATGTAACTATCCAGTACACTAGTAGAGTTATAAACTGTAAAACCAGAGCTATCACCTGACTAAATACAATTTCAGATAAAGATGCCACGTCCTGGCAGCCTCAAGGACCCGGACATTGCCGAGTTGTTCAGCAAACATGACCCGGAGAAGATCTTTGAGGATCTCCGGGAGATCGGCCATGGATCTTTTGGGGCGGTGTATTATGCTCGCTGCAATCTCACAAAGGAGATTGTGGCTATCAAGAAAATGTCATACCTGGGAAAACAGAGCGAAGAGAAATGGCAGGACATCTTGAAAGAGATAAAGTAAGAACAGATTTTTTTGGTCACTAAATATTATTGTAATATGTATAAAGATTATTATTATCTAACTCAGTATACTGCTGGGTGCTTAGCCGAATGGCACAAACGCTCACGAAACGAAATGCTAGTAGATATCTATCTTTATCGCTCTTGCGTATTGGCGCGACAGAGCCAGACTACCTTTCGCGGCGTATCGTTTTCGTTTCGCGTCGGAGAAATGCCATTCGGCTACGGGGCCTGAACTGACACGCATTCACAACACAAGTTGATGTAGTGGTATATGGTGGTGGTTGATGTGGTGGTGGTTGTGGTGTGGTGGTGGTGGTGGTGGTGGCGGTCCCGGGTTCGAATCCCGGTATGGGCATTTATTTGTGTGATGAACACAGATATTTGTTCCTGAGTCATGGATGTTTTCTATGTATATAAGTATTTATATATTATATATATCGTTGTCTGAGTACCCACAACACAAGCCTTGTTGAGCTTACCGTGGGCCTCAGTCAATCTGTGTAAGAATGTCCTATAATATTTATTTATTTTATTTATTTATTTATTTTTGTCTACAATTGACAAGCTTGCTCCATGAAAAATAATCTGTGAACTCTCTATCCTGATAGCTTTTAGTTCTGTACATGCAATGTTTATTAGAACTTTAGAACATTTCTGCGACGCGAAACGAAAACGAAACGCCGCGAAAGGTAGTCAGGCTCTGTCCCGCCAATACGCAAGAGCGATAGAGATAGATATCTACGAGCATTTCGTTTCGTGAGCGTTTGTGCCATTCGGCTACGTAGGTACCCTGATCACATAAAAATAGTATGACATTGAGTGAGCAATCAATTTGTCTAAACTTTTTTTTAATGCTGCGGTCGCGTTTGCCATTCCTTAACCCTTAATAGGGCAGGGGGCATGCATTTACCACCATAGTTTAGACTTTATTTGACAGAATTCAAATTTGACTAAGTTCCGAAATTCTTCTGCCCTATTAAGGGTTAGAAAACTGAAACTTAGCTCATTAACATTGATTGGTTTAATATGACTTAAACTGGTGGTTAACCTGTTTTATAGTTTTATGTCACCACATGTGCTATATGCATACCATTATTCCAGGAATTGCTTCACATCGCAATATGATCTAAAAATTGTCCTTTTGTGTTTCCTGTATACAATGCGGATTGCAAAACTCCTACTTTATTTATTAGATATTAATAAAAATTTAAATTTTACTTTTTTAAGAAATGAATGGGTTTCCTTCGGTATTGACTTCATCAATTGATTCATAATAATCATAATAGTACATTTTGTATTAAGGGCGGAAAGTCAAAATCCTTCAGCCGCCCGTGATATACACAATGTTTTTCATCACACTCGCAATGTAATAACCAAATTTTAAACTAAATGTATTGAAATACCTACGCTGACATTTCGAACATTCGTCCGCCACCTTGTAATTTTTGACATTTCGTGGAACGCCCCACCCAGATATTCACTTTACCGCCTTAGGGCGGTAAAATAGCTCATTACGTATCAGTATGCAGGCATGTAATAACACCGTTTACGAGCGAGTGTGATGAAAAATAATATTATCAGCACGTGTTAGAAGAATTAGAGGTCTATAAATGTATTTAGCTACGACAATACGAATATATTCACGTCCATACTTTCGTTTACGCCATTTGTACTGTCCTTTCACATAAAATATTATTAACCCTTTGACCGCCAAGGGCGCCCATAAGCATGCACGAATAGCTATGACCGGCGCCATAACGTGAACATAAACAATTCTAGAAGCAAATAGAACATTATAATTAATATCTGGGCAATTCTGTTTCGTATCCTTGACATGTGTCGCCATCTAGTTCAAAAATGAATAGTACCTACATCGAGCGAAAGAATTCTCAGCCTTAACAACACAACTACTCCACACGAGATGGCGCGCATTTCGCCACAAAAACTCAAATAGTGTATTTTCTATTCGTTTTAGCCTTGACCTGTGTCGCCATCTAGTGTTTGCAATAAATAGTACTTACATCGACCGAAAGAATTCTGTCTTAACAGTACAACTACTGCACACTAGGGTGGAGCGAAAAAACACTTTTCTGGAATTAGCAAACCTAATAGTTATCAATCAATGCCCCTTAGTCTATGAAGCCTTTGTGCAAATTTTCAGCTTTTTAAATCAACATCTTCTGCCTCCGCATTAGGTTTGAAATTTTGAAAATCTCATACAAACCTGAAAATTCAACTTTTAGATAAAAAATGTTTTTCGGCAGTATTATGTTCAGTATACATTATTGATACATATTATTACAAGAAACTACCAAAAATTGCGAAAATAGCGTTAAAAATCGCCAATTTTCAGTATTTTAGCGGCTATTTTGGCGAATGTACTGAAACTAGACAAACTTTGGCGATTCTTGACGCTAGTTTCGCAACTTTTTGTAGTTTCTCATAATGATATGTATCAATAACATATACTAAACATAATACTGCCGAAATTTTTTTTTTATCTGAAAGTTGAATTTTTAGGTTTGTATGAGATTTTCAAAATTTCAACCCTAATGCGGAGGCAGAAGATGTTGATTTAAAAAGCTGAAAATTTGCACAAAGGCTTCATAGACTACGGGGCATTGATTGATAACTATTAGGTTTGATAATTCCAGAAAACTGTTTTTTCGCTCCACCCTACTGCACACGAGATGGCGCGCGAAGAAAAACGCATGAAAACTCGAAAATTCGCGTAACAAATTTCTGCGAAATCGTTAGAGCGGTTTCCGAAATCGTCAGTGTAAATAAATATATATATAAATAAATAAATAAATAAATAAATATACAAGAATTGCTCGTTTAAAAGTATAAGATTAACTTAACTTTCTAAGCTTTGATTTTAAATACATAGATGTTTAGGCAGTTCACCAATAAGGTCTTAAGGTCACTAATACCGTCATATATATAATATAATGTAAGTCACTCACTTTCGTTACGAAAAAAACACGGAGAAACTAAAAAGCAAAAAATAATAAACCTTTGAATTCAGATTTCTTATCGTATTGCAATAATCTAAACATCCAAATTATAAACAAATCAATTATTTTTGCAGTCGGTACCAGACCTGTTCGTCGCCTTGCTATTGCCTGTTTGCCCCACCCAACCATACGCAGGCTGGCACCGACTCCAAAAATAATTGATTTGTTTATAATTTGGATGTTTAGATTATTGCAATACGATAAGAAATCTGTATTCAAAGGTTTATTATTTTTTGCTTTTTAGTTTCTCCGTGTTTTGTAACGCGCTTATTTTTGAAGGCGGTTTTATTTTTTGTTAAAAAAGTTTATTTATTTGTTGATTTTTAGTGGTTCCTATTGATATTATATGTATCAGTCCGAATACATGTACACTAGTGAAAGAATTATCCTTTAACTCCTAACCATTGAGGAGTTGACCTTCCATCATCAGCTCAGCCACATAAAAATTATTACCATCAGGCGTAAATACTGGTTTACCTTTGAAAAATACACTGAAAACATTACATGTGCCTATAACATTTGAAGAGTTCCCTCGATTTCTCCAGGATCCCATCATCAGACCCTGACTTGGTGCCAATGGGACCATCTCGGGGTTATACCCGTTCGATCAAAAAAAAAATTTTGAAAATCGGTCCACAATTCTCGGAGATATCGAGGAACATACATACAAAAAAATAAAAAAAAATAAAAAAACATTCAGTCGAATTGAGAACCTCCTCCTTTTTTGAAGTCGGTTAATAAATAGGAACCGACCATTACGGTCGAATACGGGCTTTGCTCAACTAAAAAGGAAGAGCTTCGCTCCAATCTGCTCAACTATACTGATTTTATATGAGTATGTGAACCACGACGCTTGGGCCTATGGTCATCTCATATCAATATCATAAAATTCATAAAAACAATTTTAAATAAGTACTTATTTTGTAGCTGAGATGTGGACAAACCGTCAAAAATTGCATGTACTTGAATAAATCGATCGACCCAGGTCAGTGACCTGGGTGGCCGAGAGCGTAGGCCTAGGCACATTTTCTTTGTATATTGACTATATCGAGTTAGATATTTTAATTCTCTAAGAGCATAAAGGACGAAAGCCATATTGTCCATTATGCCCTTTAAGTTTAAGTTATGGGGTAGTCGAAACACATTTTTTTTCGGTTTTTTTACTGCAAAATTAAAGAAAGAATGAATTTTCAGGTTCTTAAAACAATTGGAACACCCGAACACCATAGAATACAAGGGGTGCTACAAACGGGAGCACACGGCGTGGCTGGTGATGGAATACTGTGTTGGCTCGGCCTCCGATATTATTGAAGTAAGTTCCTTCAACCTTCGGCTTTCTATCGACGCCATCTGGAGATTGCACGAGTCAACGAAACTTATATATTTTTGCGTACGGGAATTATTTTTCTCTGAATGAAGACAATACAAATACTCTTTATTGCACACCTCGATAAACTACAACAATCCATACTAATATTATAAATGGGAAAGTGTGTGTGTCTGTTTGTTTGTCCGTCTTTCACGGCAAAACGGAGCGACGAATTGACGTGATTTTTTAGGTGGAGATAGTTGAAGGGATGGAGAGTGACATAGGCTACTTTTTGTCTCTTTCTAACGCGAGCGAAGCCGCGGGCAAAAGCTAGTACAAAATAAAGAAGCAACACAAACAAAGGTAAACAACAGGCGGTCTTATCGATAACAAGCGATTTCTTCCAGACAACCTTAACATGACATGTAAGGGACGGGCCACACCTAAGAGACGCATGTCCTGAGGTGCGGAACGGACGTCCGCGCCACGCCGCCTGAATGTACCTGTACGCCACCTGGGGCGCGTCTTACGTCCTTCCTATACAAAATGTACTGAGGAGACGTTTTTTGAATTACATTCAGGCGGCGTGGCGGAGACGTCCGTTGCGCGCCCCGAGACACGCGACGCTTTAGTGGGAACGCTACCTAAGAGCTTTAGCGATTTCAGTGTTTTCGGTATTACTAACACAAGTATTCCCATTGGTAATGTAAATTCGCATTTGAAGAAGCCCCCAAATAAATAAACCTAACTTCGTATAAAATGATTCTAAGGAAATGTATTCGACGACGATAGATTTATTGTATTGTTTATTTACAAATTAAAAAAAATCGTACTCTCTCTCTAGATACAAATGTAATGTTCGTAAACAGCCTACAACCATCACAATCAACTTGTCACCAGAATGTATTGCTCTCCAGACAAGGATGACTAGGCAAACAAAACAGTAAAGTTATACCTACATGCACTATCAGAACATTGTCATGACGTGTTATTTAAATATTGAATTCACACTCATTCACAAAATAGCGCCCGAGATTCAAGATAACTGGTTGTTGTCGTTTTTCATGGCATGACGCATGCGAGTCCTTAGCAATTACGCTAAATGCTATCAGTCATCGTATAATAAAATATATCCCAAACGCATGACCTCACGATTTCTCGAGAAATCGATAATTTATTACAATTTAAACATGCAGTCATGAGCTTTCGAGTACTTATTTATATAGAAATATGTTATCGCTGAAAATAGGCGTGATTATGACCGATATCGATTATCAAGTTGCGCTGTATCTCGGACTGTGCATTTGACTTCCGCAAGTGGCCACCTGAACGCGCGGTTTTATGCGATAGACGTAACGGCCCAGCCACGACATTGGTCTAAACGCGACAGCGGTGAGCGGCAGCCATACGTGCAAATGAAAAGTCCCATCGCTGTGTCTCGCTCCAATGTATGCCGCCGCTCACCGCTGTCGCGCTTAGACCAATGTCGTGGCTGAGCCGTAAGCGTTGAACGCGTGCGTGCGATCACATAATGTTGAAAAATGACAGTGGCGTTCACTTCGTAAACCATATACGAGCATTAGATTGTCTGATTCTAATGTGTCATAACCTAAAGCGACTTAGCATCTCCATGAAAGTATGTTTTCTAGAGTTGATTGATTGGAGAGAACTGCCTAGGACTAAAAGCACTAATAAATATAATAATGAAATTAGAAATTATTTAATAAAGTTTTAAGTAATTTAGTAAAGGGAATGTACAAGTTTCTAATGGGGTGGCAACGCGCATGTGACACTGATTGAGTTGCAGGCGTCCATGGGTTGCGGTGGCTGCTTTACATCAGGCGGGCCGTAAGCTTGTTTGCCACCGACGTAGTATTAAAAAAAGGAACACTATAAAATCAATTTGATTTCATTCCTAATTTCTCATTCTTTTCCCAGGTTCATAAACGTCCCTTACGTGAAGAAGAAATCGCAGCAATATGCGAAGGCGTCGTCTGCGGGCTGTCCTATTTGCACAGTCTCGGCCGTATCCACCGCGACATCAAGGCTGGCAACATTCTGCTCACAGAAAACGGGACGGTCAAACTGGCTGACTTTGGCAGTGCGAGCATCAAGTGCCCGGCGAACAGTTTTGTGGGAACGCCGTATTGGATGGCCCCTGAGGTCATATTGGCCATGGACGAAGGGCAGTATGATGGAAAGGTGAGTTAGATATCAAGGCTGGCAACATTCTGCTCACAGAAAACGGGTCGGTCAAACTGGCTGACTTCGGCAGTGCGAGCATCAAGTGCCCGGCGAACAGTTTTGTGGGAGCGCCGTATTGGATGGCCCCAGAGGTCATATTGGCCATGGACGAGAAGCAGTATGATGGAAAGGTGAGTTAGATATCAAGGCTGGCAACATTCTGCTCACAGAGAACGGGACGGTCAAACTGGCCGACTTCGGCAGTGCGAGCATCAAGTGCCCGGTGAATAGTTTGGACACCATACTGGATGGCCCCTGAAGTCATATGAGGGACAGTATGATGGAAAGGTGAATAAGATATCAAGGCTGGCAACATTCTGCTTACAGAGAACGGGACTGTCAAGTGGGCTGGTTTGGCAGTTCAAGCATCAATGTGCCCATCAAATATGTTGCGGGGACTCCATACTGGATAGCACCGAATATTAGCGATGGATGTGGTTGGATACCACGACTGGCAGTATGATGGGAAGGCTTGCTATATTTTAGAGCTTCACCAACTCACAGGCCGACTGATGTCCTGTTAGTCATTTACCTATCTGTGATTGTTTACGTTTAAATCGCTCAGTGCAGGAAAAAGACGTAGGGAATTTTTTTCACCAAAAAGAAGTTTTTTGCGTATAAGAATTACATTCGTTATATTTTTACAGGTGGACGTTTGGTCGCTAGGCATTACGTGTATTGAGTTAGCGGAGCGCAAGCCCCCCTACTTTAACATGAACGCTATGTCTGCACTCTACCACATCGCGCAGAACGACTCTCCTACATTACAGGTATGGAATAAGTTTATCTATTAACTGCCCATCCATTGCCGAAGACGCGAATCCGCGTCACGATACCTATATGTTAATTGTAATGCGGATGCGGACGTTGGCAATGGATGGGTTCAGTATATCAGCCGCAACAACAGAATTTTAATTGGTCGCCATTGAAACCTAGAAACATTCATAAGTATTAATAAATTCAACAAAAATATATATATCAATAAGTAAAACATTCTGGAGACCTTTATTCTTTGAATCCAAGTTATTAATAAGACTTATTTAATTGACAAACTTTGTTTAGAGTTCTACATGTATTCTTGTTTTGATTTCACCATAAATTATAGTTTGTTAATACAACCTTGAACCCAACTTTATAGTAGAATTACAAGGACATGTTCTGTCTTCAGTAATACTGGTAATACTTATCACTTTATTGGCAAGTATGAATAATAATTGTAATTAATCAAGAGGAAAACCGCAACTGACTGTTGAAATCTTTTGTTACCAATAACAGCACGTGTTTTTCTGATTAACAAGGAAATTTTGTTAGCAATTCTAATTCTCACCATTTGAATATTTTTGACAAAAAAAGTCGTTGACGTCTAACTCTCAAAACTCAAAAGTAGGTGAATTAGTTTGGAAAGTAGGGGTAATACCAAAATGAAACGTTTTTGTCATCGAAAACTATACTAAGTTTAGTAAAGTAGTAGTATTTATACAGTGCACTCCACAACCACGTACGTACAGCGATATTCGTTAGTGAGCATTTCTTTTTTTTTCGCCACTTTAATGAAAGGTGATATTTTTGAAAAAAAAAAATGCTATTTCTACTCAAAATCACTAGCTTTTTCAATCCTAGTAGTTAAAAAAAATGTCCCATACGTTTTTTTCTTATTTTGTACATGTTATGTGGGGTAACAAAAGAGGAAAGTAACAAAAATGTATGGAAATTCTGAGACACTTTTTGTTTCCCAGTGAGATTGAAAGTACTCGTGATTCTGAGTACAATTGACCTAAAATTCCATCAAAAGATCAAAATAAAAATAATGGCAAAAAAAAAGATATGCTCTATCAAGTACAGGATTATCTCGCAACTTAAATAAAATATGGAACCCTAAAAAGGACCACCTCCCCTACTTCATGGCTTTCTTGGCAAACCTTACCATATCTAATTAATTTCAACAGGCTCCAGAATGGTCGGACACATTTCGATACTTCGTCGAAGCGTGCCTCCAAAAGAACCCTCAAGACCGACCGTCATCCATGAAGTTACTCCAACACCCTCACATCACGAGGCACAGATCATCTAACGCATTGGTTGACCTTATCCAGAGGACAAAGGCCGCTGTACGCGATCTGGACAACTTGAACTATAGGAAGATGAAGAAGATATTGATGGTGGATGGTGATAATGAAAGTGCTATAGGTGAGTCCACTTTTCAGTAAATAAATAATTATTATAAGATTGACTTCTTACACAGATTGACTGAGTTCCACGGTAAGCTTAAGAAGGTTTGTGTGTGTGTAGTAAAATGTTTAAAAACGTCATCAAACCCCAGGTCAAACATCATGTGATAAACATATGGAAAATTAAGTTTAACACAACTAAACAAATGCAAACCTTTTATTACTTAAACATTAATGGTGATTGGTGAGTCTTTGAATGACACAGCGAATCTTATAGATAGATAGATAGAATACTCTTTATTGGCACACCTCAGCAAAAGATACAGTGGAGACAAAACAAATGATTATAAATAGATTATAATTTGTGTTAAGTGTCTAGAAAACTAGCAAATTTAATTGTGACCATAGTAAGAAACCAAATTTCCTCAAATTCGAGCTGTTTATCGAATTGGTGAAGAGGAACACCAATTATTTTAACTTAGCGAAAGCTACCGTAAAAACTGTTTTCTAAATAGTTATATCACTGCAGGTGACAGCGAAGAAACTGCCGAAGAGCGATCAGGCGGCGACAGTTCCAAGTCCAACTCAGCCACGTCTGAACACAGCGCTGCGGGCGCCTCCAGTCAATCCTCGTCGTCCGGCAGTCTTCGCCGACGACCCCGACCGGTGAGTGTCTTTATAAAAACTCATCATCATCCTCCATGCGTTATCCCGGCATTTGCCACGGCTCATGGGAGCCTGGGGTCCGCTTTGACAACTAATCCCAAGATTTGGCGTAGGCACTAGTTTTTACGAAAGCGACTGCCATCTGACCTTCCAACCCGAAGGTAAACTAGACCTTATCGGAACTAGTCCGGTTTCCTCTCGATGTTTTCCTTCACCGAAAAGCGACTGGCAAATATCAAAACATTTCGCACATAAAAACCGAAAAACTCATTGGTGCGAGCAGGGGTTCGAACCCGCGACCTCCGGAATGAAAGTCGCACGTCCTTACCGCTAGGCTACCAACGCTTCTTTATAAAAACTATCCTCCACCTTATTGAAGAGGTACGGTCTACAGATGAACAAGGCTTGTTCATGCTTGAAGCAACCATCTCTACTAAATATCAATGCCAGTCTTAAATAGCGCTCCAAATGTATTGATTTGCAGCCCCCCTACCACGCGCCGTTTGTGTCTAATCCATAGCCTAAGAGTATTACAGCAGCTATTTCAAAAAGGAATGCACATTCAGTTCAACAAATCAGTCAAATCAACTATAGCTTATGCGGAAAAGGGAAGAGAGGATTCACAGATTTACTTCATATCCCACGACTATTCTCTTTCCGTTCAGTCTTTATAGACTTGAATTGTTGAGAAAAACGAAAACAGTAACGATCTAAATACTAAACACTTATAGATAGACATGTATAAACTTGTAACTTGAATCTCCGCGTGTCACACTCGACCGCTTTCGCCTTTAGTTATTCACTGTACAAGTTCTAACACGCATTTTTATATTAATTCCAGTGAGTTCTCGTATACTCGTACTAGTATAACTAAAAACTCAATTTACTGTGCGTGTTAATGACCAATATTACAAATGAAACTGCGGTTTAACCATCCACTCAATTGAGGAACTGAACAATAATATTTATCGAAATTCTGTTTCATATAAGGATAAACTTCAAGTGTTTTATATAATTCAGTTCATTATTGACGCTTCGCGAGAGTTGGCGGCTATTTTGTTGTGTTTAATAATAATTTATGTTTAGTGCCGGTTTACAACAAAATAATTGAACTGTTGTGAAATGCAAAGTTTCAAAGAGCAGTGGAGACAAGATACAGAAAGTGATTCGATGCTACGACCAAAATGATTAAGTCGTCATCATTTTCTTATATTGATGTCAGTACTCAGTTTAGTATTTGAATTTGTTGTCTTTGTTATGAACATGATTGCAAACCAAAAAATAAATTAGACACCAATTTACTCTTGTAATATTTGTGGACATAGTACTCATCAGAACTCATAGTACTCGTACCTAAAGAACGTCGTACGATGAAATGTCGATGAAATCTACTAACCCAGGAAAAAATAATTTGCAAATTACTCCACGCACAAAATCAAGGCTCTGAAATTATGATATTGAAGAAGTTAAAGCTACGAATTTGATTAACATATTTAGTACGCGTAGTATAAGTTATGGATAGCCAACCTCCGGTTGGAGATGGCACTGGAAGAAGAGGTATCAGTATATATAAAATTAATCGTATAACATTGTTACAGCAAATCAACGCAAACCACCATAACCAGCAACAGCCGCAGTACCAGCATCTCAACCACCAGCACTCGTCCCATTCGACGAGGTAAGGACCGTTACGCACTTATTCACTGTTTTGCAACATTTCATTACGAATTTGATGACTCACTGCTACTTATATTAATTTTGTAAGGCAGTTCCTGTTCGTTGTCAAAATTATGCCGTTGGGAACTTACGGTGATAGTACCATGTTTTGAAAATGTGACTACGACATGTGAGTCCACACAGAGTGCTCGCGGCAAATGTCCGACGTAGCCGTGCCGAGACAGGTCGTTCGACCGAGGAAAACTCGGCCGAGGCACGTCTAGATTAGCTGTGTGCCGCGCTAAGGCGATGCCCCGTGACTTGCCTCGTTCGATATAGATCCATGATTCCAATTTAATGACAAGTTGTAATTGAAAGAAATGATCTAACCCACGAATCTGTCAATATATTGAAACGGTATCAAAAAGAGAACTATTCAATTATAATTCGAAGTAAGAAAATGACCTTTTCTCCATTGACATGTTCTATTTACTTTGATAAATTTATAAGTAGCAGAGGGGTCCTTAAGTTTACTTATTGCTTGTAGTATTTGTAGATATATGCACCATTTATGTGCTTAATTCTTCGCTCGCATGCATGTTTCTGTAGCACAGTATGTATAATTTTAGCACAATTTTATCTATTACGATATTTTCTTAGTTCCATACCAAAAACGTATACAAGAAACCCTTATGGTGTCTCTTTAAACTTCACGCAAGTAGCATCGTTTATCATATTTGAGTATATGTATATTTAAATTAAATTAGTCTTCCAGTTAGATTCTGGTTGTAAATAGCGAGCAAGTAGGCGCTTGATCATCCCGCACCCGCTTTCTCACCCAGCGCACCTCCCGCACTAGATCGCCACCTTCCCTTTCAGACGCAAGCGCTGGTTTAACTCATGTTGCTGTTTCCTACGCAGAGAGAGCGAGAGCCCTCTGCCGCCGCCCAACGACGACTACGTTAACAGAGACGCGTTACGCGAGTTCGCGAACCGAGACTCCTTGTGCGACGACTACGGGGATGATTACGCGAACAGGGAGGCCATTCGCGAGGCGCAGCGCGAGCGCGAGCGGAGCGGGAGCGGCAGGCGGAGTACCGAGAGTACGTGAACGCGCCCTCCACCTGGTCCTCGCAGCAGGACGGCGACGACAACAGGAACACGCAGCGTCGGCAGGCCAATAGAGGTACGTGCAGAATATAAGACTTTACGCAGTCAATTGAAACCTATATGATGCTGATCTGCCTCTAGTTAAGAGTCAAAATAGTTTCATTAGAAAAAATTGCAATAAAATATTTTTTCTGGTTTGTATACTGTCTAACAAGACAGACGGATTGATGAAAAAGCTGTACAGTAGTAAGAAACAGCAAAAACATTCTATACCTACTTCTAGGTAGCAATATGGTTTTTTTTTTCGGTATATGATAGTATTATTTATGACGGCCAGATTAAAATGTAACGCTGCGTATGTCTACATTCGTGTACTACATATAAATGCTTATGTGCGCAGGTACCTTTTTATTATAATGTTTAATGTTGTGGTTTACACAGTGTGCGACACGCCAAAAGCACATATTGTGTGATGTCATAAGTTTCCTCATCGAAATAAATATCATTTACATTTGTTGTGTTTTCAATGTTGATGTAAAACTCACATTTTCCTAAAACTGATTTACTCATGATCACATCGTGTTTGATGCACACTTTTTCCCGTGTTTACAAATTATGTGTTTAATTCATAATTTGTATAAATTTCTCGATTTGCATACCTATTGTCTCGCCTATATACGTAAATACGTAGAAGTAACAATAGAAATCACTGGTTAAAGGCAGGCAGTCTATAGCGCTCTGTACATATGTATGGACTTGCGCGAGCGAACGCAAGCTGTGCTCTGTCTATCGTCAGATGTGTCTACTCAGAGATTGATTTATAAGAACTGGTATAATTCTTTAAGAAAACTATAACCAGTATTTTTGAATAAATGTAACCGTATTTTTTTGGGCTCGGTAAAAAATATTGAGTTAGGAACGTCTCAAAATAAGACAGTTTCCTACTTTTACTGACAAAATTCTTGTAAGCTTCACTATTAAAACTTGTTGACAAACCACGGTGTCAGTTACATCGCTAAATCCGGCGTCGAATTGACCAATCGGATATAATAAAGAAGTTGTTTATACTATTGTTTGTTTACTCGCGTATACCGTCAATAACGAGTTATGTCATACGTTGCAGTCAGCAACAACGTGTCGGCCACGCTGTCGCTCGTGTCGGAGCACGGCGCTAACAACTTCGCCACGATACGCACCACCAGCATCGTCACCAAGCAGCAGAAGGAACACAATCAGGTAACAACATCTACATGGTTAATATTTTCGCCTCTGTACACAATTAATATATTCTCTGTACTTTATATACCTGAGCTGGGTGGACAGCGTTAAGAAGGTGTAACATAAGGGACCCTTCAGGGTACAGCGCCTATTATTACAACTGCACGAAGACCGTGCGGATTGGAGAGCTTTCGTGCGAAAAATAACGACCTCATGTGGTCGCGACACTCAGCCATGAGGAACCAAGGATGGAAAGATTTTTTTTACCTAATTTGTTTTGTACTATAAGTGTTTGACTACTACTACTACTCTATATGTGCGTTTAGACTCCGGACTGGGATACAATCGCTAAAATACCCTCCCAAGTCCAGGGTGTCCTGCAACATGGTGTAATAGAAGTGGACCCTACAGTTCATTCAAAATTGCTTACATCACTTTTTCTGTAAACATTAAATTAGTGCTTTCAATATTTCAAAGTGGTCTAACGATTAGACTAATGATTTACAATTTTGAGACATCTAGTGCCAGTTTCAGGGTTTTCAAACCCCTACCTGAATATGTGAATTTCATACAACAGCAGTCGGTGGAGAAGGTCCTGTCCTTGACGCTTTAATTGTTTAATTAAATGCTCTTTCCCAGTACCTTTTACCTTGAAATTTTATAATCTGAAGTGTTTATTTGCTTTAGGAGATGCACGAACAAATGTCGGGCTACAAGCGAATGCGGCGCGAGCACCAGGCGGCATTGCTAAAGCTAGAAGAACGCTGCAAAGCCGACGTAGACGCGCACAAGGCACAGCTCGACCGCGAGTATGACGCACTGCTACAGCAACTTAGCCGAGACCTCGAGAGGCTGCAGGTAGGCTCAGAGCGTTGACCACTCTCTGTACCAGTACAGCCGGCAACAGGCTTCCAGGGACGCTGTAGGACGACACCATGCGCAGATGGACTTGTAGGGCCACAAGCGAATGCGGCGCGAGCACCAGGCGGCGCTAGTACCACGCGCTGCTACAACAGCTTAGCCGAGACCTCGAGAGGCTGCAGGTAGGCTCAGAGCGTTGACCACTCTCTGTACCAGTACAGCCGGCAACAGGCTTCCAGGGACGCTGTAGGACGACACCATGCGCAGATGGACTTGTAGGGCCACAAGCGAATGCGGCGCGAGCACCAGGCGGCGCTAGTACCACGCGCTGCTACAACAGCTTAGCCGAGACCTCGAGAGGCTGCAGGTAGGCTCAGAGCGTTGACCACTCTCTGTACTAGTACAGCCGGCAACAGGCTTCCAGGGACGCTGTAGGACGACACCAGGCGCAGATGGACTTGTAGGGCCACAAGCGAATGCGGCGCGAGCACCAGGCGGCGCTAGTACCACGCGCTGCTACAACAGCTTAGCCGAGACCTCGAGAGGCTGCAGGTAGGCTCAGAGCGTTGACCACTCTCTGTACTAGTACAGCCGGCAACAGGCTTCCAGGGACGCTGTAGGACGACACCATGCGCAGATGGACTTGTAGGGCCACAAGCGAATGCGGCGCGAGCACCAGGCGGCGCTAGTACCACGCGCTGCTACAACAGCTTAGCCGAGACCTCGAGAGGCTGCAGGTAGGCTCAGAGCGTTGACCACTCTCTGTACTAGTACAGCCGGCAACAGGCTTCCAGGGACGCTGTAGGACGACACCATGCGCAGATGGACTTGTAGGGCCACAAGCGAATGCGGCGCGAGCACCAGGCGGCGCTAGTACCACGCGCTGCTAAAACAGCTTAGCCGAGACCTCGAGAGGCTGCAGGTAGGCTCAGAGCGTTGACCACTCTCTGTACTAGTACAGCCGGCAACAGGCTTCCAGGGACGCTGTAGGACGACACCAGGCGCAGATGGACTTGTAGGGCCACAAGCGAATGCGGCGCGAGCACCAGGCGGCGCTAGAACGACGCGCTGTTACAACAGCTTAGCCGAGACCTCGAGAGGCTGCAGGTGGGTGGACATTCTAAATAGTTCGCTGCATCTGAAATTATTATTTATTTCTTATCTAAATCACCTGCCTAAAATGCGGACTGCGCAGCTCAATGCCGCTCGGAACAGACCGCTATGGTAATTTTATTTAAAAAAACCCTATAAAACTTTTTTGGTGATCCCTGATCTAATCTAAACTATGAACTTGTACACTCCTTTTTGCTGTGTACATAACACAGCAAAAGGGAATGTACAAGTTTCTAATGGGGTGGCAACGCGCATGTGATACTGTTTGAGTTGCAGGCGTCCATAGGCTACGGTGACCGCTTTACATCAGGCGGGCCGTATGCTTGTTTGCAACCGACGTAGTATTAAAAAAAAATATAAATGCATTAAATGTACATGTCATGAAATGTATATCAAATCAAGCTGCATTAGTTCCTACTTGAGACTCCATAGTTGAACCCCCGTAAGTGTATTTAACGTTTTGATTTAGTAATACGATAAAGTCCACCAGTCTGCTCTATAATCAAAGAGCTCAATATTAAACATTCTTTTATATTACAGACAAAACACCTTCAAGAACTCGAGCGCAAAACAAAGCAGAACGCCGTAGCAGAGAAGAAGCTAGTAAAAGACATTACGGCGCGGCAAGAACAAGATCGGAAGGCGTTCGAAACGCAGCGCAAGCGAGAATACAAGGCGAATAAGGAGCGGTGGAAAAAGGAGCTCAGTATGGACGATGCTACTCCTAAGAGGCAGAGGGATGCCACGTTACAGTAAGTACACCATATGTGGTCTGGTAAACCAATTAGTTTGTAAAAAAAGCCAGGTATTTAGTCGTAAAGTGAGAAGCTAGTGAAAGACATTACGGCGCGGCAAGAACAAGATCGGAAGGCGTTCGAAGCGCAGCACAAGCGAGAATATAAGGCGAATAAGGAGCGGTGGAAAAGGAGCTCAGTATGGACGATGCTACGCCTAAGAGGCAGAGAGATGCCACGTTACAGTAAGTACACCATACATAGTCTTGTAAAGCAATTAGTTTGTAGATAAAGCCAGGTATAGAGTTGTGCAACAGCAATATGAAAGACGTTCGCGGTAGAGCGCAAGACCGGAAAAGGAGCTTAGTATGGTCAGCAATTCGTAACTAGAAAAATATCTGTTCTGGCTCTGTCGCGCCAATATGCAAGAGCGATAGAAATAGATATCTACTAGCGTTTCGTTTCGTAAGCGTTTGTGCCGTTCGGCTACGCACACAGATCTCCTAAAAATAAGCTGTCTTTGGTAGCCCTTCATTAATTTCTCATTCTCGATATGGATTTTAAGACATCTTCTATGTTGTTTGATTCTTTTTTTTTAATGTTGAAATATTATTAAGCTTCTGTACCGTTATTTGAAGCCTATTTAATATATTGAGAGACAGCGATACTGTTTGTAGATGCGTAGCGATTCACAGCAGGTACCTACAGCTGAACACCTGTAAACAACTTGCAACTCCAGTTTTACGATTCAGGTTTCCCCTTCCCCCAGGCGACCCGTGCCGTAGGGACGGCAACGATGTTTCATCATTGGCGTTCTGTTTGTCGGAACGTTCGGTTCACTACAAAAAATTCTTAGAATTCTTTAATTCTTGGAATTTTTTGTAAGTTTAATCAAAAATATCGTTTTAGAAAACGGTTTTACCGTTCGTTTACTATTATAAATTAAATGTTTTAGAAGCTGAGCACCTGATCGATTCACTTTGAGCGCAGCGTGTCGCGTAAGTAAGCGATTTTTTATTTCTTTTTCAGTTATTTTTTTCAGTGAATCGATTCGTCTTAAGCACGGAACAGGTCAAGAAAGTAAAAATTGAAAAATGATCTCCTTGTCCTCTTTGAGACTAAAACAGTCCTAATTAAAGTCGTAATTGACGCGATTAGTGTTTGTTTTGCCTTGCGGCCGAAGATGAGCTTGTGCTGTGACCTGATAATTTCCGTGCGTGCCCATTGTGGTAGGTACTGTGCTGCGGGATAAAATTCCTTTACAATCTCTTTAAATAGATCGATATTCTGTAACGGAATTCAGAAATAGATCAAAAGTCGAAAGTTAAAGCCTATAGCTGCCGGACTTGGCAAGGGCGTCAATAAATATTTATTGACTTTATTATTATTTATTTATTGATTCTAAGTATCATGTTGGCTTTTATATCCGATCCCTGTGTGCCTTAAAATCGACTTTCCGCTCTAAAGAAAGGTAATTAGCGTCTTTGGGGAACATGTATGTGTAATCCGAAAAATGTTCCGTAAATAAATATGGGCAATTTTAAATGCACAGTACGGTATCGTCAGGGATACCTCTGAAAAAAGTAGTTTGGTAATGTTCTTATGCCTTAATCAAATCTAAGCCGCTTGCCAGTGGAGAAACTCAGGTATGTGGAGAGTTGTATTAATTACCAAATATAAGTTCCGGTTAAAGATAATTGAGAAAATCCGCATACGAGAGAGTCACTCTTTAATCCTTAACTATAATAATAGTGTTTAATAACGCAAGGCGAGCGTATTTGATTAATTTGATTACTTGGCTGCGTAAGCAGAGTAAAAGGGTACATCATTGCACTAGCTTACTAAAAACTTCTTACCTGCGCAAGGTGTGAAGAAATTTACAACCAGTATGTTTTTATTTTGTGTATAGTCCGCTTAAGGATATTAAAGGCTAGTATAATAATTATTATTATGTGGAAGCAGGCATTAGTGGAAAAAATATCAAGTGTTAAGACGGTGTAAAAGCACTAGTCTAACACAGTAGGCAGTGACCCTGTCTGCAGAGCCTATTGTTCTGGGTTCGAATCCCAGTATGGGAATATGTTTGTGTGATGCACACAAATAGCGGGACGTAGTTGAACGAAAGAGAGCCATCCTCTGAAAATAGCCTTTGAATGGCTTTTCCCTTTTTACGTTGAGATTATATTCAAATAATTATGTTTATATGAATTGGATCTTTTTCCTTTTACTACGTCCATTTTTTCCCGAGTTACGGTTGTGTTATTATGTATTTAAGTATACATATGTCTATAATAATAGTAATATGTCGCCTTGCTACCATAGTACAAGCCTTCCTCAGTTTTTGGCAAAATAGATTCCCCAATGTCTATTTATTTTGGTACCGATAATAAATTTCCCGCTTATTAAGGCTTATGAGTATTACTATTTATCTAGATAAAAACCAGCCGTCTGCGCAAGACGTGCATCTTCCCATTTTCATATTTCCCACCTGCGCAAGGCGTGTGAATAATATGATTGTTAAGACAGCTGAAAATTTTGCAGTCTGCGCAAGGCTTGCAATTTTCGTGACTCAATTTTCTGCCTGCGCAAGGCGATTAAACATTTTATTTAGCCTGCTGAAAACCTGCCGCCTTCGCAAGGCGCGTGTTTACATATCCTGCGTCACAAGCAGATCAAGCAGAGGTGGTATAATAGGTATAATACAATTAGCATGGTTCTAAAGCGGTTTTTGTCGGCCTACGCAAGGCGTTTTGAAACTTACGTGTGATGGAGGAAACAACACAATATGATAACGCCTCCTAAGCTTAGTACCAAGTGCTTACTTTGTTAATTACAAAGTCATTTTGACAGGGGTTATATATTTCTACTGCGGAATCACTTCCCAGTAATCATTAAATAGTCTCGAGAAGACTTGTCAAAGCGGACCCCAGGCCTTCACAGACCGGGGCCAATGCCGGGATAACGCAAGGAGGATGATTATGAGTCTGGTGAAGACTAAAAAGATTATCACAGTTATTGCTGGCGACTTGATAAACGTGGTTTCTTTTTTTGTGGAAACTTTTTCCACTATATATTTATCTACTACATATTTTATCTTTGTCCTTAACGACGTTTGAAACACCTAGCTCACGCTGACGCGGAGTGAGTTGATACGATAATATTCAAAATTAACCACGGTTTTATCAGCCTACTTATTTAGGTTTTAAATTGGGATTTGAGGTCATTTAATCATTTAAGTAAACCTGTTGATAGTGTTGATACATATCAAGGCCGCAGTATTCTTTGGTTCAGGATATTAACCGTTTCCCAAACATCTTAAATGGGTTATTTATCTATTATTTTAATCAAATAGTTATCTAGCCCGCTGGCTGCTCCGGCGCCACATGAGGCCAATAATCTAAAGATCAGATTGCTTTGGACTGTTTTAGGTCATTAATTTGTTCAGTTAAGCCCACGTGGGCTGAACACATTTTAAGGAATTGGCTATGTGGATGAAATAGCAAACATTTTTGCATAGTTTTTCGCTATGTAAGAATGCAGTTGTGATATGTTATTACATATTTTGAGGCTCCAGGAACGACCTGAACCAATGTTACAAAGAACCATTACATTAAAATGTGTTCACGTCCTCATAAAGTAGCACGGGGTGACTCGTCTACTCATTATTTAGTCCGAATGAAACAATACGTATTTAAATTATGAGTTTTAGGTTAAGATTACCGCCATAACACGTTTTTAGAAATAAAAGAGGGGAAAAGGACACCTACGTAAGAAGTGATGAAATGTACGGGTTAATAAACCCAACTACAAACTTAAAACGCTGTCATATATCAGCTTTTAATCTGTTTTTTAAATAAAGTAACCTCTATGGTTAATAAATATATCACATTCATGGGGTATTCGGAAAACTATTTCTCATACCTAATCATTGTTTTTGGTAACAATATTTTGCAAGATAAGTACTTGATGTGGTTTCAAAATGATTTTAATACTCATATAAAGATGGACCGTCAAAACAATTTTAAAGCTATGCCGAATAAGCCCATGACCCATGGGGTTTGATGAGTGTCTCAAAATTTTGTTTGGACCTTAGATCTCGGAACTACAGATCTAGGTACCTTAACCTCAATATCATATTCTTCATTACAAAACCAGAAGGCTACGTCATGCCATATAATGGAATGATTATATATCTTTGTGCTTCCAACGAAAATCACGGGTCTTACCCGCATACATACGTATCCTTAAGGAGAAAAATATTTGATTGTAACATCTTGCGCTTTCATAAGCCTGGTTACCCAAAACAAAAAGGCATTTATATACGAAGAAAATTCTATCATCAGCATTGGCATAACATGTGTACAAATTACAAATAAAACGCTTCGCACATGTGCGTCTAGCCGCCTAGGCGTTGCTAGCCTATGCCAATCCTTGGCTTAACAGAAAGTACATACATATTGGGTAAATAACTAACAAAAAATATTAGGGAACTGGGAGAGAACTCTCCAGACAAAAAGTCTAAGGTTAAGTTGTAGCCTGTTAACCAAGGCAATTAAAAGTTGAACTGTTGTAGTACCACTACTACCAATTGCACAGGAGGTACTTTGTTTAGGACTGTATTCATACATGGATTCAATGACCTTAATACGTATACTCATAATGTATAACGAATGACTAAGTTATACTTATACAAACCCTCAATAGTCTTGTTACTTGATATACTTACACTTCCTTCCTGGATGATAGATTCGTTTACCAAAAGAGTATCTTATGCTTAGGAGATTTCAATGATGAAAAATTCACAAGTGTGCTTATCCTCGATATATGATAATAAGACTTTTTAGAATGATTACATTATTTTTTTAGCACTTACCAAACGTGCCCAGATTATTATTTCCGTTAATAAAATTGGAACCACGTTACACATGGGTTCAGTATGGGTTATACCCAAGAGGCCAAGAATATTTCCGGCATACTAGAATGCTCGGGAAAAATACTAAAATTAGATTTCATAAAACGAATTAAGTACATCACGAAAGAACCATGATTGTCGGAACATTTGTCATACCATGGGTATTAAGGTTTTCAATAGCTGCGCACATTAGTCTTATACACTTTTAAAGTTGTAGCCGATTGAGCGAAATTTTTCTTCGCTACCAAATTTTGCCATGTCATAGCCATAAGGCAGTAATTATAATATTCACTGTCTATTAATGCTGTAATTGCCGGAAATAAATAGTGACTATTTAGATAAGGCATTAATGAATGGATCAGTTCCTTAACTGTTTTCTATAATATCATATGTAATAATATCATGTCATGCAAATCAATATATCAATATAATGTACCTATGTCATGTCGATTATTCTATGATACTGAAAAGAGATAAACGAGTTGCGAGGAATTTGACACACAATCCAAAACTTAAGTTTTTCGCTTATACCCTAAAAGAAATGATACTGCAATAACCCTACTTACTGGCAATTGCAGAGTCGGGGTCAAAACTTTAAAAACATACTAAGTGTATTAAATTGAATATTATAATGAAATAAACGTAAACATAAGTCATGACCTGACCTTGTTAGGGGGATGAAATAAAAAAGTAACAGGTTTTTCATAATTATATCTATAACTATATTAAATCTAGATCTGAATCTGACAAAACAAATTACAAAATGCTAAAACAATTAGTTAACTCGAGCCTGTATCATGAGCAAAAAGCCTATTTTGAACAAAACGTAAATTGTCACCTAAATAATCCAAAAATTTTGTGGAAAAATCTAAAAAAACACGTAACTGATGGTTTTAACAAACAATCTGATTTACCCCATCACTTTAACTGCCCTACTGCGATGAATATGCACTTTTTAAATGTGCCGGGTAGTAATAAAGTAGATTTAAATACATTAACTTTTTTCGAATTCAATAAGTTTGGATCTTCAACATTTAAATTAAGTCTTGTTGATGAGTCCCAAGTAGCAAAACTAATATTGAGTACTAAATCTAATGCTTTAGGCCATGATGGAATAAATTTTGACATGATTTTATTGACCTTACCCCATACATTGCCTATCATAACTAGTTTAATTAATAGTTCTATTAGTCAATCCTCTGTCCCTACCTCCTGGAAAACTGCCGTAGTATGCCCTATACCTAAAATTTCTAACCCTGTACTTATTAAAGATCTCCGACCAATCAGCGTTTTACCGTATATGTCCAAAATTTTGGAGAAAGTTGTCTATAATCAGGTCTCTGCGTACTTGGAATCAAATGAAATTTTGTCTGATTTGCAATCTGGTTTCAGGAAAAAACGTAGTACAACCACTGCCTTGCATGATGTCGTAGGTGAATTCCTGGAAGCCCAGGATCTGGGTCAGGGTACTATTATGGTACTACTGGATTTTTCGAGGGCTTTCGACTGCATAAACGTGTCTTTGTTGTTATCAAAATTGAAATATTACGGATTTGATAATTCTGCTATACAGTGGTTTAATAGTTACTTCGAAAATCGTCGGCAGTTGGTAAAAATCTCGCGGAGTGATGGTAACTGTTCTTTATCAGACCCTATCCCCATAAAAAGAGGTGTTCCTCAGGGATCTATTTTGGGTCCTCTTCTTTCTATTTCTATATAATATAAAGCTACAACCCGACTGACATTTTTCAAAAAATGGGCAGAAGGGGGATTTGAAGGTGGCAGTGTTTGGTGTGGTCGTATAGAGTTTGGTCCTGCGACCCCGGATAGATCAGACCGTCGGTCTACCGGTTCCGGGTAAAAAAATGTTGGACGGCCTGGCCAAACGGCTGGAGTTAGCCGGGGAGTGTTCGACCAAATGTCATAGAGGACCCTGGGCAGTTTTTGACATCGCCATTTTTTTTTCAAAATGGCCGACTTTTTTTTTTGACGATTTTTCAAATTTATCGTGGAGTGCTCAAATTTTGGTCGTAGAATCTCCAAGCGGCCTTGATTCGAATGAAATAAAAAAAAATTGAAAAGTGCTACAAATGTGGGAAAACTGGCCACTTTTATTTTGTATGGCAACTTTTAAACCGTAAGAGATAGCCGGGGGGTGCTCGACCAAATGTCATACAGGTATCCGAGTAGAAAAAAGTTGCATTAAAAAAAAATCAAAATGGCCGACTTTTTTTTTTTGAAAATTTTCAAAATGGTCCTAGCGCGCTGAGATTTGGCACACGGGTGGACGGTCGCGCTAAGATTAGTATTCAAAAAGAAAATTTTGAAAAATTCAAAATGGCGGCCTTTGAGGGCCAATTGAAATTTGAATGGAGGTTTTTCTTTTAATTACCATAGCTCCGTAACGGTACAAAGAAGTGAAAAGTGCTCAAACAAATGTTATACAGCCACCCGAGGTCCATCGAATGGCATTAAAAAAAAATCAAAATGGCCGACTTTTTTTTTTTGAAAAATTTCAAAATGGTCCGAGCGCGCTGAAATTTTGCACACGGGTAGACAGCCACCCCAAGATTAGTATACAAAAAGAAAATTTTGAAAAATTCAAAATGGCGCCCTTTGAAGGCCAATTGAAATTTGTATGGAGGTCCTTTTTTAAATCCCCATAGCTCCGTAACGGTAGGGAAAAGGTTAATAGTGCTTGAACTAATGTTGTACAGTTATCTGAGGTCCATCGAATCGCATTTACAAAATTTCAAAATGGCCGACTTTGAAATTTTTTTTTTTATTTTCGGTCCGAGCGCGTTCAAATTTGACACGTGGTAAGAACGGGGGCCAAAAATAGAAATGAGAAAAAAAAAATTTGGAAAAGTCAAAAACGGTGGCGAGAGGGGACAAAGTCAAATTTCCCTACCAGTTTGTTTGGAGGTTTTTTTTTTAAATCCCCATAGCTCCGTAACGGTAGAAAAAAGGTTAATAGTGCTTAAACTAATGTTGTACAGTTATCTGAGGTCCATCGAATGGCATTTACAAAATTTCAAAATGGCCGACTTTGAATTTTTTTTTTTTTTATTTTCGGTCCGAGCGCGTTCAAATTTGGCACGTGGTAAGAGCGGGGGCCTAAAAATAGAAATGAGAAAAAAAAATTTTGGAAAAGTCAAAAACGGCGGCGAGAGGGGACAAAGTCAAATTTCCCTACCAGCCTGAGGGAGCGTTCTACAGCCCGACGGTCATTGCTCCGGTCCAAGTTCCGAGCTGCGTACAGACAGTGCTCCCAAGCAACAAAATATAAGTAAAGGTGTCTAAAAAGCGACGCGGCGGGCCGAAGGCCGCAGGCCGGAGGTCCAACTTCCCTACAAATCCTACAATCCCCACAGTAACTACGCGGAGGGCCGAAGGCCCGGAGCGTGTCTGACAGGCTCCCAAGTACGCGAAGGCCGCAGGCCGAGCTGCGGGCAGAGTGCTCCCAAGCACGCGAAGGCCGCAGGCCGAGCTGCGTGCAGACTGTGCTCCCAAGAAAACAATAACAAAAAGTATCTAAATAAGCGAAGCGGCGGGCCAAAGGCCCGACGCGGAGCTTCGAAACCCAGCGAAGGCCGAAGGCCGAGCTCCGCGTAGGGCCGAAGGCCCGGAGCGTCCCTGACCGGCCCGCCGGCGGACCGGGAAGTTGGAGTTTAAACACGACCCAATAGTAAAAGTGTCTTAGAGAAGCGAAACGACGGGCCGGAGGCCGCAGGCCGCAGGCCCGTCGTGAGCTTCTCAAGACACTTTTACTATTGGGTTGTGTTTAAGCTCCAACTTACCTACAACTCTCACAGTAACTACGCGGAGGGCCGAAGGCCCGGAGCGTGCCTGAGAGGCTTCCAAGCACGCGAAGGCCGCAGGCCGAGCTGCGGGCAGAGTGCTCCCAAGCACGCGAAGGCCGCAGGCCGAGCTGCGTACCGACTGTGCTCCCAAGCAGAACGATAATCAAAGTGTCTAAAAAAAAGCGACGCGGCGGGCCGACGGCCCGACGCGGAGCTTCGAAACGAAACCCAGCGAAGGCCGAAGGCCGAGCTCCGCGTAGGGCCGAAGGCCCGGAGCGTCCCTGATCGGCTCTCTGGCGGACCGGGAAGTTGGAGCTTAAACACGACCCAATAGTAAAAGTGTCTTAGAGAAGCGAAACGACGGGCCGGAGGCCGCAGGCCGCAGGCCCGTCGTGAGCTTCTCAAGACACTTTTACTATTGGGTCGTGTTTAAGCTCCAACTTCCCTACAACGCCCACAGTAACTACGCGGAGGGCCGAAGGCCCGGAGCGTGCCTGAGAGGCTCCCAAGCACGCGAGGCCGCAGGCCGAGCTGCGGGCAGACAGTGTGCAGTCTTCTCTTACCACGGTTACTACCAAGTACAGTTTGTGCACGAGGCAAACAAAGGCAAGACATACAATTCAAGCAAAAGCTAATCAGCAAAAGCACAAGACAGGCACAAAGACAAAGACAATTAAGAACACCGCGGGGCCCTCGGGCCCCGCGCACCTTTAAAAAACTAGTTAATATTATATATAGCTGCAACCCCACTCATTTCTAACCTCTCCCTATTTCTGGAGAACGGCTGAACCGATTTTCACGGTCGAAGTGTCTATGTATAGAGGGAGTAGGGAGACGTATGGGAAAAATACGGGATCTGGTCTCCGACTCTTGGGTCAAAAAATGTTGGACAGCCTGGCTAAACTAGGGGGGTTAGGTGGGGGGTGCTCGACCAAATGTCATAGAGGACCCTGGGCAGTTTTGGAGGCCGCCATTTTTTTTTCAAAATGGCCGACTTTTTTTTTTGACCAAATTTCAAATTCATCCTAGAGACTTGAAATTTTGGTCAAAGAAGCTCTGGGGGGTCTTGATTTTAAAAATAAAAAAAAATTTTGAAAAATGCTTCAAATGCGGAAAATTTGGCCACTTTTTTTTTGTATGGCAACTCTTAAACGGTAAGAGATAGCTATAGAGTGCTCGACCAAATGTCATACAGGAGCCCGAGTAGAAAAAGTTGCATCAAAAAAAATTCAAAATGGCCGACTTTTTTTTTTTTTTTTTTTTTTCAAGTTGGTCCGAGCGCGCTCAAATTTGGCATGCCGAGAGGTATGGGCCCCCAGATTACAAATGTCAAAAAAATTTTTTCAAAAATCCAAGATGGCCGCCGTTATGGCAAAATAAATTTTCCAAGTAATTTCGCGAGCCCGAAGGGCGAGCTTCAGGGTGGGAGGCCGAAGGCCGACCCCGCGGAGGGCCGCAGGCCCGGAGCTCGACTTTGGGCTCCCACCCGGGCCAATTCCAAGTAATTTCAGGCGAGGCCGAAGGCCTCGCCGCGGGCAGAAAGTGCTCCCATACAATTTCCTTACAAAAGTGTCTAAACAAGCGTAGCCGGCGGGCCGAAGGCCCGACGGCGGAGCTTCGGAGCCGAGCGAAGGCCGAAGGCCGAGCTCCGCGTAGGGCCGAAGGCCCGGAGCGTCCCTGATCGGCTCGCCGGCGGTCCGGGAAGTTGGAGGTTACACACGACCCAATAGTAAAAGTGTCTTAGAGAAGCGAAACGACGGGCCGGAGGCCGCAGGCCGCAGGCCCGTCGTGAGCTTCTCAAGACACTTTTACTATTGGGTCGTGTGTAACCTCCAACTTCCCTACAACCCCCACAGTAACTACGCGGAGGGCCGAAGGCCCGGAGCGTGACGAGAGGCTCCCAAGCACGCGAAGGCCGCAGGCCGAGCTGCGGGTAGAGAGTGCTCCCAAGCAAAACAAAAACAAAAAGTATCTAAATAAGCGAAGCGGCGGGCCGAAGGCCCGACGCGGAGCTTCGAAACCCAGCGAAGGCCGAAGGCCGAGCTCCGCGTAGGGCCGAAGGCCCGGAGCGTCCCTGAGAGGGGCCGGCACGTGAGCCCGGCGGGCCGCAAGGCCCGCGGGGCGAACCCACGCGGTCAAACTGCTCACCCCAAGTGTCATAATAAGTGTAGCGGCGGGCCGAAGGCCCGACGCGGAGCTTCGAAACCCAGCGAAGGCCGAAGGCCGAGCTCCGCGTAGGGCCGAAGGCCCGGAGCGTCCCTGATCGGCTCGCCGGCGGACCGGGAAGTTGGAGCTTAAACACGACCCAATAGTAAAAGTGGCTTAGAGAAGCGAAACGACGGGCCGGAGGCCGCAGGCCGTAGGCCCGTCGTGAGCTTCTCAAGACACTTTTACTATTGGGTCGTGTTTAAGCTCCAACTTCCCTACAACCCCCACAGTAACTACGCGGAGGGCCGAAGGCCCGGAGCGTGTCTGAGAGGCTCCCAAGCACGCGAAGGCCGCAGGCCGAGCTGCGTACAGACTGTGCTCCCAAGCAAAACAATAACAAAAAGTATCTTAATAAGCGAAGCGGCGGGCCGAAGGCCCGACGCGGAGCTTCGAAACCCAGCGAAGGCCGAAGGCCGAGCTCCGCGTAGGGCCGAAGGCCCGGAGCGTCCCTGATCGGCTCGCCGGCGGACCGGGAAGTTGGAGCTTAAACACGACCCAATAGTAAAAGTGTCTTAGAGAAGCGAAACGACGGGCCGGAGGCCGCAGGCCGCAGGCCCGTCGTGAGCTTCTCAAGACACTTTTACTATTGGGTCGTGTTTAAGCTCCAACTTCCCTACAACCCCCACAGAAACTACGCGGAGGGCCGAAGGCCCGGAGCGTGTCTGAGAGGCTCCCAAGCACGCGAAGGCCGCAGGCCGAGCTGCGGGCAGAGTGCTCCCAAGCACGCGAAGGCCGCAGGCCGAGCTGCGTACAGACTGTGCTCCCAAGCAAAACAATAACAAAAAGTATCTTAACAAGCGAAGCGGCGGGCCGAAGGCCCGACGCGGAGCTTCGAAACATAGCGAAGGCCGAAGGCCGAGCTCCGCGTAGGGCCGAAGGCCCGGAGCGTCCCTGATCGACTCGCCGGCGGACCGGGAAGTTGGAGCTTAAACACGACCCAATAGTAAAAGTGTCTTAGAGAAGCGAAACGACGGGCCGGAGGCCGCAGGCCGCAGGCCCGTCGTGAGCTTCTCAAGACACTTTTACTATTGGGTCGTGTTTAAGCTCCAACTTCCCTACAACCCCCACAGTAACTACGCGGAGGGCCGAAGGCCCGGAGCGTGTCTGACAGGCTCCCAAGCACGCGAGGCCGCAGGCCGAGCTGCGGGCAGAGAGTGCTCCCAAGCACGCAAAGGCTAAAGCAAAAAAGCAAACAAGCATAGCTCAAAAACAAAAAGCATAAGCATAACTCAAAAACAAAAAGCAAAAGCAAAAGCAAAAGCAAAAAACAAAAAGCAAAAGCAAAAAAACAATAAAGCAAAACAAAAAAAGAACACCGCGGGGCCCTCGGGCCCCGCGCACCTTTAAAAAACTAGTTAATAATATATATAGCTGCAAAACCACTCATTTCTAATAGATATGTTTTATTTGGAAACGGGGGGGGTTAGGTGGTGGGTCGATACGGGGTTGTATAGAGCTGGTCGATGCGTGGTCCGGAAAAATATGGATTTTCGTCTCCGACTCCTGGGTCAAAAAATGTTGGACAGCCTGGCAAAACGGTAAGACTTAGGGGGGGGTGCTCGACCAAATGTCATAGAGGACCCTGGGCAGTTTTGGAGGCCGCCATTTTTTTTTCAAAATGGCCGACTTTTTTTTTGGTCATTTTTCAAGTTTGTCCCAGCGACCTGAAATTTTGGTCATAGAATCTCTCTAGGGTCTAGATTCGAATGATAAAAAAAAATTTTTAAAAATGCTACAAATGCGAAAAATTTGGCCACTTTTTTTTTGTATGGCAACTCCTAAACCGTAAGAGATAGCCGGGGGGTGCTCGACCAAATGTCATACAGGAGCCCGAGTAGAAAAAAGTTGCATCAAAAAAAATTCAAAATGGCCGACTTTTTTTTTTTTTTTTTTTCAAGTTGGTCCGAGCGCGCTGAAATTTTGCATGCGGAGAGGTATGGGCCCCCAGATTACAAATGTCAAAAAATTTTTTTCGAAAATCCAAGATGGCCGCCGTTATGGCAAAATCAATTTTCCAAGTAATTTCGCGAGCCCGAAGGGCGAGCTTCAGGGTGGGAGGCCGAAGGCCGACCGCGCGGGGGCCGCAGGCCCGGAGCTCGACTTTGGGCTCCCACCCGGGCCAAATCCAAGTAATTTCAGGCGAGGCCGAAGGCCTCGCCGCGGGTAGAAAGTGCTCCCATACAATTTCCTTACAAAAGTGTCTAAACAAGCGTAGCCGGCGGGCCGAAGGCCCGACGGCGGAGCTTCGGAGCCGAGCGAAGGCCGAAGGCCGAGCTCCGCGTAGGGCCGAAGGCCCGGAGCGTCCCTGATCGGCTCGCCGGCGGTCCGGGAAGTTGGAGGTTACACACGACCCAATAGTAAAAGTGTCTTAGAGAAGCGAAACGACGGGCCGGAGGCCGCAGGCCGCAGGCCCGTCGTGAGCTTCTCAAGACACTTTTACTATTGGGTAGTGTGTAACCTCCAACTTCCCTACAACCCCCACAGTAACTACGCGGAGGGCCGAAGGCCCGGAGCGTGACGGAGAGGCTCCCAAGCACGCGAAGGCCGCAGGCCGAGCTGCGGGTAGAGAGTGCACCCAAGCAAAACAAAAACAAAAAGTATCTAAATAAGCGAAGCGGCGGGCCGAAGGCCCGACGCGGAGCTTCGAAACCCAGCGAAGGCCGAAGGCCGAGCTCCGCGTAGGGCCGAAGGCCCGGAGCGTCCCTGAAGGGGCCGGCACGTGAGCCCGGCGGGCCGCAAGGCCCGCGGGGCGAACCCACGCGGTCAAACTGCTCACCCCAAGTGTCTTAATAAGCGTAGCGGCGGGCCGAAGGCCCGACGCGGAGCTTCGAAACCCAGCGAAGGCCGAAGGCCGAGCTCCGCGTAGGGCCGAAGGCCCGGAGCGTCCCTGATCGGCTCGCCGGCGGACCGGGAAGTTGGAGCTTAAACACGACCCAATAGTAAAAGTGTCTTAGAGAAGCGAAACGACGGGCCGGAGGCCGCAGGCCGTAGGCCCGTCGTGAGCTTCTCAAGACACTTTTACTATTGGGTCGTGTTTAAGCTCCAACTTCCCTCAACCCCCACAGTAACTACGCGGAGGGCCGAAGGCCGGAGCGTGTCTGAGAGGCTCCCAAGCACGCGAAGGCCGCAGGCCGAGCTGCGGGCAGAGTGCTCCCGAGCACGCGAAGGCCGCAGGCCGAGCTGCGTACAGACTGTGCTCCCAAGCAAAACAATAATTAAAAGTATTTAAATAAGCGAAGCGGCGGGCCGAAGGCCCGACGCGGAGCTTCGAAACCGAGCGAAGGCCGAAGGCCGAGCTCCGCGTAGGGCCGAAGGCCCGGAGCGTCCCTGATCGGCTCGCCGGCGGACCGGGAAGTTGGAGCTTAAACACGACCCAATAGTAAAAGTGTCTTAGAGAAGCGAAACGACGGGCCGGAGGCCGCAGGCCGTAGGCCCGTCGTGAGCTTCTCAAGACACTTTTACTATTGGGTCGTGTTTAAGCTCCAACTTCCCTACAATCCCCACAGTAACTACGCGGAGGGCCGAAGGCCCGGAGCGTGTCTGAGAGGCTCACAAGCACGCGAAGGCCGCAGGCCGAGCTGCGGGCAGAGTGCTCCCGAGCACGCGAAGGCCGCAGGCCGAGCTGCGTACAGACTGTGCTCCCAAGCAAAACAATAACAAAAAGTATCTTAACAAGCGAAGCGGCGGGCCGAAGGCCCGACGCGGAGCTTCGAAACCGAGCGAAGGCCGAAGGCCGAGCTCCGCGTAGGGCCGAAGGCCCGGAGCGTCCCTGATCGGCTCGCCGGCGGACCGGGAAGTTGGAGCTTAAACACGACCCAATAGTAAAAGTGTCTTAGAGAAGCGAAACGACGGGCCGGAGGCCGCAGGCCGTAGGCCCGTCGTGAGCTTCTCAAGACACTTTTACTATTGGGTCGTGTTTAAGCTCCAACTTCCCTACAACCCCCACAGTAACTACGCGGAGGGCCGAAGGCCCGGAGCGTGTCTGACAGGCTCCCAAGCACGCGAGGCCGCAGGCCGAGCTGCGGGCAGAGAGTGCTCCCAAGCACGCAAAGGCTAAAGCAAAAAAGCAAACAAGCATAGCTCAAAAACAAAAAGCATAAGCATAACTCAAAAACAAAAAGCAAAAGCAAAAGCAAAAAACAAAAAGCAAAAGCAAAAACAAAAAACAAATAAGAACACCGCGGGGCCCTCGGGCCCCGCGCACCTTTAAAAAACTAGTTAATATTATATATAGCTGCAACCCCACTGATTTCATATATAGATGTTTTATTTGGAAACGGGGGGGTTAGGGGGAGGGTCGATGTGGGGTTGTATAGAGATGGTCCATGCGTGGTCCGGAAAAATATGGATATTCCCGAGGAGTGGAAGACGAGAAAAATGTTGGACAGCCTGGCTAAACGGGAGGAGATAGGTGGGGGGTGCTCGACCAAATGTCATAGAGAACCCTGGGCAGTTTTTGAGGCCGCCATTTTTTTTTCAAAATGGCCGACTTTTTTTTTTGACCAAATTTCAAATTCATCCTAGAGATTTGAAATTTTGGTCAAAGAATCTCTGGGGGGCCCTGATTTCAAAAATAAAAAAAAATTTTGAAAAATGCTACAAATGCGAAAAATTTGGCCACTTTTTTTTTGTATGGCAACTTTTAAACGGTAGGAGATAGCCGGGGGCAGCTCGACCAAATGTCATACAGGAGCCCGAGTAGAAAAAAGTTGCATCAAAAAAAATTCAAAATGGCCGACTTTTTTTTTTTTTTTTTCAAGTTGGTCCGAGCGCGCTCAAATTTGGCATGCGGAGAGGTATGGGCCCCCAGATTACAAATGTCAAAAAATTTTTTTCGAAAATCCAAGATGGCCGCCGTTATGGCAAAATCAATTTTTCAAGTAATTTCGCGAGCCCGAAGGGCGAGCTTCAGGTGGGAGGCCGAAGGCCGACCCGCGGAGGGCCGCAGGCCCGGAGCTCGACTTTGGGCTCCCACCCGGGCCAATTCCAAGTAATTTCAGGCGAGGCCGAAGGCCTCGCCGCGGGCAGAAAGTGCTCCCATACAATTTCCTTACAAAAGTGTCTAAACAAGCGTAGCCGGCGGGCCGAAGGCCCGACGGCGGAGCTTCGGAGCCGAGCGAAGGCCGAAGGCCGAGCTCCGCGTAGGGCCGAAGGCCCGGAGCGTCCCTGATCGGCTCGCCGGCGGTCCGGGAAGTTGGAGGTTACACACGACCCAATAGTAAAAGTGTCTTAGAGAAGCGAAACGACGGGCCGGAGGCCGCAGGCCGCAGGCCCGTCGTGAGCTTCTCAAGACACTTTTACTATTGGGTCGTGTGTAACCTCCAACTTCCCTACAACCCCCACAGTAACTACGCGGAGGGCCGAAGGCCCGGAGCGTGACGGAGAGGCTCCCAAGCACGCGAAGGCCGCAGGCCGAGCTGCGGATAGACAGTGCTCCCAAACAAAATAATTATAAAAGTGTCTAAAAAGAGACGCGGCGGGCCGAAGGCCCGACGCGGAGCTTCGAAACCCAGCGAAGGCCGAAGGCCGAGCTCCGCGTAGGGCCGAAGGCCCGGAGCGTCCCTGAAGGGGCCGGCACGTGAGCCCGGCGGGCCGCTAGGCCCGCGGGGCGAACCCACGCGGTCAAACTGCTAACCTCAAGTGTCTTAATAAGCGTAGCGGCGGGCCGAAGGCCCGACGCGGAGCTTCGGAGCCGAGCGAAGGCCGAAGGCCGAGCTCCGCGTAGGGCCGAAGGCCCGGAGCGTCCCTGATCGGCTCGCCGGCGGACCGGGAAGTTGGAGCTTAAACACGACCCAATAGTAAAAGTGTCTTAGAGAAGCGAAACGACGGGCCGGAGGCCGCAGGCCGCAGGCCCGTCGTGAGCTTCTCAAGACACTTTTACTATTGGGTCGTGTTTAAGCTCCAACTTCCCTACAACCCCCACAGTAACTACGCGGAGGGCCGAAGGCCCGGAGCGTGTATGAGAGGCTCCCAAGCACGCGAAGGCCGCAGGCCGAGCTGCGGGCAGAGTGCTCCCAAGCACGCGAAGGCCGCAGGCCGAGCTGCGTACAGACTGTGCTCCCAAACAAAACAATAACAAAAAGTATCTTAATAAGCGAAGCGGCGGGCCGAAGGCCCGACGCGGAGCTTCGAAACCAAGCGAAGGCCGAAGGCCGAGCTCCGCGTAGGGCCGAAGGCCCGGAGCGTCCCTGATCGGCTCGCCCGCGGACCGGGAAGTTGGAGCTTAAACACGACCCAATAGTAAAAGTGTCTTAGAGAAGCGAAACGACGGGCCGGAGGCCGGAGGCCGTAGGCCCGTCGTGAGCTTCTCAAGACACTTTTACTATTGGGTCGTGTTTAAGCTCCAACTTCCCTACAACCCCCACAGTAACTACGCGGAGGGCCGAAGGCCGGAGCGTGTCTGACAGGCTCCCAAGCACGCGAAGGCCGCAGGCCGAGCTGCGGGCAGAGTGCTCCCAAGCACGCGAAGGCCGCAGGCCGAGCTGCGTACAGACTGTGCTCCCAAGCAAAACAATAACAAAAAGTATCATAACAAGCGAAGCGACGGGCCGAAGGCCCGACGCGGAGCTTCGAAACCCAGCGAAGGCCAAAGGCCGAGCTCCGCGTAGGGCCGAAGGCCCGGAGCGTCCCTGATCGGCTCGCCGGCGGACCGGGAAGTTGGAGCTTAAACACGACCCAATAGTAAAAGTGTCTTAGAGAAGCGAAACGACGGGCCGGAGGCCGCAGGCCGTAGGCCCGTCGTGAGCTTCTCAAGACACTTTTACTATTGGGTCGTGTTTAAGCTCCAACTTCCCTACAACCCCCACAGTAACTACGCGGAGGGCCGAAGGCCGGAGCGTGTCTGACAGGCTCCCAAGCACGCGAGGCCGCAGGCCGAGCTGCGGGCAGAGAGTGCTCCCAAGCACGCAAAGGCTAAAGCAAAAAAGCAAACAAGCATAGCTCAAAAACAAAAAGCATAAGCATAACTCAAAAACAAAAAGCAAAAGCAAAAGCAAAAAACAAAAAGCAAAAGCAAAAACAAATAAGAACACCGCGGGGCCCTCGGGCCCCGCGCACCTTTAAAAAACTAGTTAATAATATATATAGCTGCAACCCGACTGATTTCTAACCTCTCCCTATATCTGGAGAACGGCTAAACCGATTTTCACGGTCGAAGTGTCTTTGTATAGAGGGAGTAGGGAGACGTATGGGAAAAATACGGAATCTGGTCTCCGACTCTTGGGTCAAAAAATGTTGGACGGCCTGGCTAAACTAGGGGGGTTAGGTGGGGGGTGCTCGACCAAATGTCATAGAGGACCCTGGGCAGTTTTGGAGGCCGCCATTTTTTTTTCAAAATGGCCGACTTTTTTTTTTGACCAAATTTCAAATTCATCCTAGAGATTTGAAATTTTGGTCAAAGAATCTCTGGGGGGCCCTGATTTCAAAAATAAAAAAAAATTTTGAAAAATGCTACAAATACGAAAAATTTGGCCACTTTTTTTTTTGTATGGCAACTTTTAAACGGTAGGAGATAGCCGGGGGTGCTCGACCAAATGTCATACAGGAACCCGAGTAGAAAAAAGCTGCATCAAAAAAAATTCAAAATGGCCGACTTTTTTTTTTTTTTTTTTTTTTTCAAGTTGGTCCGAGCGCGCTGAAATTTGGCATGCGGAGAGGTATGGGCCCCCAGATTACAAATGTCAAAAATTTTTTTCGAAAATCCAAGATGGCCGCCGTTATGGCAAAATCAATTTTTCAAGTAATTTCGCGAGCCCGAAGGGCGAGCTTCAGGTGGGAGGCCGAAGGCCGACCGCGGAGGGCCGCAGGCCCGGAGCTCGACTTTAGGCTCCCACCCGGGCCAAATCCAAGTAATTTCAGGCGAGGCCGAAGGCCTACCGCGGGTAGAAAGTGCTCCCATACAATTTCCTTACAAAAGTGTCTAAACAAGCGTAGCCGGCGGGCCGAAGGCCCGACGGCGGAGCTTCGGAGCCGAGCGAAGGCCGAAGGCCGAGCTCCGCGTAGGGCCGAAGGCCCGGAGCGTCCCTGATCGGCTCGCCGGCGGTCCGGGAAGTTGGAGGTTACACACGACCCAATAGTAAAAGTTTCTTAGAGAAGCGAAACGACGGGCCGGAGGCCGCAGGCCGCAGGCCCGTCGTGAGCTTCTCAAGACACTTTTACTATTGGGTCGTGTGTAACCTCCAACTTCCCTACAACCCCCACAGTAACTACGCGGAGGGCCGAAGGCCCGGAGCGTGTACGAGAGGCTCCCAAGCACGCGAAGGCCGCAGGCCGAGCTGCGGGTAGAGAGTGCTCCCAAGCAAAACAAAAACAAAAAGTATCTAAATAAGCGAAGCGGCGGGCCGAAGGCCCGACGCGGAGCTTCGAAACCCAGCGAAGGCCGAAGGCCGAGCTCCGCGTAGGGCCGAAGGCCCGGAGCGTCCCTGAAGGGGCCGGCACGTGAGCCCGGCGGGCCGCAAGGCCCGCGGGGCGAACCCACGCGGTCAAACTGCTCACCCCAAGTGTCTTAATAAGCGTAGCGGCGGGCCGAAGGCCCGACGCGGAGCTTCGAGCCGAGCGAAGGCCGAAGGCCGAGCTCCGCGTAGGGCCGAAGGCCCGGAGCGTCCCTGTTCGGCTCGCCGGCGGACCGGGAAGTTGGAGCTTAAACACGACCCAATAGTAAAAGTGTCTTAGAGAAGCGAAACGACGGGCCGGAGGCCGCAGGCCGTAGGCCCGTCGTGAGCTTCTCAAGACACTTTTACTATTGGGTCGTGTTATGCTCCAACTTCCCTACAACCCCCACAGTAACTACGCGGAGGGCCGAAGGCCGGAGCGTGTCTGAAGGCTCCCAAGCACGCGAAGGCCGCAGGCCGAGCTGCGGGCAGAGTGCTCCCAAGCACGCGAAGGCCGCAGGCCGAGCTGCGTACAGACTGTGCTCCCAAGCAAATCAATAACAAAAAGTATCTTAACAAGCGAAGCGGCGGGCCGAAGGCCCGACGCGGAGCTTCGAAACCGAGCGAAGGCCGAAGGCCGAGCTCCGCGTAGGGCCGAAGGCCCGGAGCGTCCCTGATCGGCTCGCCGGCGGTCCGGGAAGTTGGAGCTTAAACACGACCCAATAGTGAAAGTGTCTTAGAGAAGCGAAACGACGGGCCGGAGGCCGCAGGCCGCAGGCCCGTCGTGAGCTTCTCAAGACACTTTTACTATTGGGTCGTGTTTAAGCTCCAACTTCCCTACAACCCCCACAGTAACTACGCGGAGGGCCGAAGGCCCGGAGCGTGTCTGAGAGGCTCCCAAGCACGCGAAGGCCGCAGGCCGAGCTGCGGGCCGAGTGCTCCCAAGCACGCGAAGGCCGCAGGCCGAGCTGCGTACAGACTGTGCTCCCAAGCAAAACAATAAAAAAGTATCTTAACAAGCGAAGCGGCGGGCCGAAGGCCCGACGCGGAGCTTCGAAACCAGCGAAGGCCGAAGGCCGAGCTCCGCGTAGGGCCGAAGGCCCGGAGCGTCCCTGATCGGCTCGCCGGCGGACCGGGAAGTTGGAGCTTAAACACGACCCAATAGTAAAAGTGTCTTAGAGAAGCGAAACGACGGGCCGGAGGCCGCAGGCCGCAGGCCCGTCGTGAGCTTCTCAAGACACTTTTACTATTGGGTCGTGTTTAAGCTCCAACTTCCCTACAACCCCCACAGTAACTACGCGGAGGGCCGAAGGCCCGGAGCGTGTCTGACAGGCTCCCAAGCACGCGAGGCCGCAGGCCGAGCTGCGGGCAGAGAGTGCTCCCAAGCACGCAAAGGCTAAAGCAAAAAAGCAAACAAGCATAGCTCAAAAACAAAAAGCATAAGCATAGCTCTAAAACAAAAAGCAAAAGCATAAGCAATGCACAAAAACAAAAAGCATAAGCATAGCACAAAAACAAATAAGCAAAACAAAAAAAGAACACCGCGGGGCCCTCGGGCCCCGCGCACCTTTAAAAAACTAGTCTATATAATATAAAGCTACAACCCGACTGACATATTTCAAAAAATAGGCAGAAGGGGGATTTGAAGGTGGCAGTGTTTGGTGTGGTCGTATGAGTAATTCCCGAAAAGTTTGTACATTTGGATCACGTCTCCGATTTTGATAAAAATTGGTAGGCTGATAGAGTCCATGATTTTGAGCAAGATCCACTAGGTTTCCCAAAATGTCCCAGGTAGTTTGTATGAAACCTTCCTTTTTTGTTACCAGATTTCTATACATTTTCGGTAACAAAAAAGGAAAGTTTCATACAAACTGCTTGGGACATTTTGGGAAACCTAGTGGATCATGTTCAGCATCATGGACTCTATCATCCTACCAATTTTTATCAAAATCAGAGACGTGATCCAAATGTACAAACTTTTCGGGAATTGCTGGTATAGAGTTTGGTCCTGCGACCCCGGATAGATCAGACCGTCGGTCTACCGGTTCCGGGTAAAAAAATGTTGGACGGCCTGGCCAAACGGCTGGAGTTAGCCGGGGAGTGTTCGACCAAATGTCATAGAGGACCCTGGGCAGTTTTTGATGCCGCCATTTTTTTTTCAAAATGGCCGACTTTTTTTTTTGACAATTTTTCAAATTTATCGTGGAGTGCTCAAATTTTGGTCGTAGAATCTCCAAGCGGCCTTGATTCGAATGAAATAAAAAAAAATTGAAAAGTGCTACAAATGTGGGAAAACTGGCCACTTTTATTTTGTATGGCAACTTTTAAACCGTAAGAGATATCCGGGGGGTGCTCGACCAAATGTCATACAGGTATCCGAGTAGAAAAAAGTTGCATTAAAAAAAAAACAAAATGGCCGACTTTTTTTTTTGAAAATTTTCAAAATGGTCCTAGCGCGCTGAGATTAGGCACACGGGTGGACGGTCGCGCTAAGATTAGTATTCAAAAAGAAAATTTTGAAAAATTCAAAATGGCGGCCTTTGAGGGCCAATTGAAATTTGAATGGAGGTTTTTCTTTTAATTACCATAGCTCCGTAACGGTACAAAGAAGTGAAAAGTGCTCAAACAAATGTTATACAGTCACCCGAGGTCCATCGAATGGCATTAAAAAAAAATCAAAATGGCCGACTTTTTTTTTTGAAAAATTTCAAAATGGTCCGAGCGCGCTGAAATTTTGCACACGGGTAGACAGCCACCCCAAGATTAGTATACAAAAAGAAAATTTTGAAAAATTCAAAATGGCGCCCTTTGAAGGCCAATTGAAATTTGTATGGAGGTCCTTTTTTAAATCCCCATAGCTCCGTAACGGTAGGGAAAAGGTTAATAGTGCTTGAACTAATGTTGTACAGTTATCTGAGGTCCATCGAATGGCATTTACAAAATTTCAAAATGGCCGACTTTGAAAATTTTTTTTTATTTTCGGTCCGAGCGCGTTCAAATTTGGCACGTGGTAAGAACGGGGGCCAAAAATAGAAATGAGAAAAAAAAAATTTGGAAAAGTCAAAAACGGTGGCGAGAGGGGACAAAGTCAAATTTCCCTACCAGTTTGTATGGAGGTTTTTTTTAAAATCCCCATAGCTCCGTAACGGTAGGAAAAAGGTTAATAGTGCTTAAACTAATGTTGTACAGTTATCTGAGGTCCATCGAATGGCATTTACAAAATTTCAAAATGGCCGACTTTGAAATTATTTTTTTTTATTTTCGGTCCGAGCGCGTTCAAATTTGGCACGTGGTAAGAGCGGGGGCCAAAAATAGAAATGACAAAAAAAATTTTTGGAAAAGTCAAAAACGGCGGCGAGAGGGGACAAAGTCAAATTTCCCTACCAGCCTGAGGTAGCGTTCTACAGCCCGACGGTCATTGCTCCGGTCCAAGTTCCGAGCTGCGTACAGACAGTGCTCCCAAGCAAGAAAATATAAGTAAAAGTGTCTAAAAAGCGACGCGGCGGGCCGGAGGCCGCAGGCCGGAGGTCCAACTTCCGTACAAATCCTACAATCCCCACAGTAACTACGCGGAGGGCCGAAGGCCGGGCGTGTCTGACAGGCTCCCAAGTACGCGAAGGCCGCAGGCCGAGCTGCGGGCAGAGTGCTCCCAAGCACGCGAAGGCCGCAGGCCGAGCTGCGTGCAGACTGTGCTCCCAAGAAAACAATAACAAAAAGTATCTAAATAAGCGAAGCGGCGGGCCAAAGGCCCGACGCGGAGCTTCGAAACCCAGCGAAGGCCGAAGGCCGAGCTCCGCGTAGGGCCGAAGGCCCGGAGCGTCCCTGATCGGCTCGCCGGCGGACCGGGAAGTTGGAGTTTAAACACGACCCAATAGTAAGAGTGTCTTAGAGAAGCGAAACGACGGGCCGGAGGCCGCAGGCCGCAGGCCCGTCGTGAGCTTCTCAAGACACTTTTAATATTGGGTCGTGTTTAAGCTCCAACTTACCTACAAATCTCACAGTAACTACGCGGAGCGTGCCTGAGAGGCTTCCAAGCACGCGAAGGCCGCAGGCCGAGCTGCGGGCAGAGTGCTCCCAAGCACGCGAAGGCCGCAGGCCGAGCTGCGTACAGACTGTGCTCCCAAGCAAAACAATAACAAAAAGTATCTTAATAAGCGAAGCGGCGGGCCGAAGGCCCGACGCGGAGCTTCGAAACCCAGCGAAGGCCGAAGGCCGAGCTCCGCGTAGGGCCGAAGGCCCGGAGCGTCCCTGATCGGCTCGCCGGCGGACCGGGAAGTTGGAGCTTAAACACGACCCAATAGTAAAAGTGTCTTAGAGAAGCGAAACGACGGGCCGGAGGCCGCAGGCCGCAGGCCCGTCGTGAGCTTCTCAAGACACTTTTACTATTGGGGCGTGTTTAAGCTCCAACTTCCCCACAACCCCCACAGTATCTACGCGGAGGGCCGAAGGCCGGAGCGTGTCTGAGAGACTCCCAAGCACGCGAAGGCCGCAGGCCGAGCTGCGGGCAGAGAGTGCTCCCAAGCACGCGAAGGCCGCAGGCCGAGCTGCGTACAGACTGTGCTCCCAAGCGAAACAATAACAAAAAGTACCTTAACAAGCGAAGCGGCGGGCCGAAGGCCCGACGCGGAGCTTCGAAACCCAGCGAAGGCCGAAGGCCGAGCTCCGCGTAGGGCCGAAGGCCCGGAGCGTCCCTGATCGGCTCGCCGGCGGACCGGGAAGTTGGAGCTTAAACACGACCCAATAGTAAAAGTGTCTTAGAGAAGCGAAACGACGGGCCGGAGGCCGCAGGCCGCAGGCCCGTCGTGAGCTTCTCAAGACACTTTTACTATTGGGTCGTGTTTAAGCTCCAACTTCCCTACAACCCCCACAGTAACTACGCGGAGAGGCCGAAGGCCCGGAGCGTGTCTGACAGGCTCCCAAGCACGCGAGGCCGCAGGCCGAGCTGCGGGCAGAGAGTGCTCCCAAGCACGCAAAGGCTAAAGCAAAAAAGCAAACAAGCAAAGCAATAAATCAAAAAAGCATAGCTCAAAAACAAAAAGCTAAAGCAAAACACAAAAACAAAAAGCAAAAGCATAAGCAAAACACGAAGAGCAAAGCACAAAAACAAAAAAAGAACACCGCGGGGCCCTCGGGCCCCGCGCACCTTTAAAAAACTAGTTTATTTTATATAGCGCGGATATCACTCAGTGTATTAAACACTGTAAATTTCATTTATACGCTGATGACCTCCAAATGCATTTGTCTTTTAAACCATCTGATACATCTCAAGCGGTATCAAAAATTAATAAGGATCTAGAACGGGTCAATGCATGGGCCACCAAAAATTGTTTGGTTCTTAACCCACTTAAGTCTAAATTTATGATTTTAGGATCAAATAAACAAATTGAAAAAATTGCAGAGTGTAATCCTAAAATCGCAATTGAAAATGTCAATGTCGCATGTGTCACCGAGGCGCGTAATTTGGGGCTCCTTGTCGATAGTAACCTACGTTTTGAAAAGCACGTTATCGAATTAGCCCGTAACTGTTTCTATCGATTGAAGGTTCTCTACAATTTCCGCGACTTCCTTAGCGTGGATCTGAGAATGAGACTTTGTGAGGCCCTCATTCTATCTAAAATAAACTACTGTCTAACTACCTACTGGCCATGTCTTCTCGAACGGTCACGACGTCTCCTTCAGAGAGTGCAAAATGCCTGCGCTAGGTTTGCTTTTAAAATTCCACCACGTACACATGTGACACCATTTCTAAATAACGCAAACATTTTAAAGATTTCATCTCGCTACGATCTTCTACTTTCTTGTTTAATGTTCGATGTCATAAATTTAAAAACCCCAAAGTACCTTCACAGAAAGTTAGCCTTCTGCTCTTCATCCCATGAAATCAGAGCGAATCGTGCTTTAGTCTTAGCCATCCCATCTCACAAAACTCAATCTTTTCGCGGAAGTTTCAAGTACCAAGCGACGAAGTGTTGGAACAATATTCCACCACCAATACGCAGAATTAAGTCTAAACCGTATTTTAAACAAAAACTCAAATTGCACATCTTTACACTACAAAAACTATGGTCTTGAACTTGAAACTTTATTGATATAAACCTTTTTTATATATAGCCTTTTACTTACAATGTAAACCGCCTGCACCACTAAAACTACACCTAACCTAGATAATATATACATAAATACTTAAGATAAATAAATGCCTAGTCATATCCAATTTTTGCCCTATCTCCTTAAATAAATACCACACCTCCAGTCTTATACCTATCGAGCAGATGAAGTCGGCTTGTGGTTCACTCTGTGCAGCACACCTAGCGTCACTACTCTTTCGGTTCTGACAGAATACCAGCGCTGCGGGTCTCCGCAGCTTGATGCTGAGTCAGCGCCTCTTCTTCGCACCATCACATGGCTCAACTTATTTTTATACCTTACAGTGTCTGTTTGTATACGTTTAGGGTTTAGTTTAATGCATGTTACCAATTACATATAACTTTAATTCTGCATGTTCTATTTACTTAACTTTACTTTTAAATAATAACGATGTATGTATACATAAATTTCAAAATTGTTTGCCATTAGAGCCATGTAATAATGAGAAGAATAAAGATTTTTATCTATCTATCTATAATTTATTTTAATATCATTATGGGTATATACATAATAGGTATATACATAAAATTTAAAAATGTTTCAAACTTTCCTTACCGACGAATAATAAGTTACAATAGAAAAATAGGTCACAGTGCACTTATCAATTCAGTCACTGCAGCTGCTGTCAGCTGCAATTCACATTCCTCCATATAGGTACACAAGGTATCTGATGTGTGAAGTGCACTTGAAGTTGTTATTTCCATTGGCGATTCAATTAATCACATTGGCGTTTCTTGACTATTTGTGACCAATTGACCATTGATTGATTGTGTAATGTAACTATGTTATAACCTTTTAATTATTCTTGTAGGTCGCAAAAAGATAACCTAAAACAAGCGGAGGCGGCAGAAGAGGCCCGACTAGTGCGTTCGCAACGCGAGTATTTGGAACTAGAACTGCGGCGCTTCAAGCGCAGGCGCATGCTCGCGGCGCACCACAAGGAGCAAGAACTACTGAGAGAGGTAAATAAACACTACTACTACTTTTTTCATCCTCCTTGCGTTATCCTTGCATTTGTCACGGCTCATGAGAGCATGGGGTCCGCTTTGACAACTAATCCCTAGATTTGGCGTAGGCACTAGTTTTTACGAAATCGACTGCCGTCTGAACTTCCAACCCGAAGGGTAAACTAGACCTTATTGGAATTAGTCCGGTTTCCTCGCGATGTTTTCCTTCACCGAAAAGCGACTGGCAAATATCAAACAACACTACTACTACTATTAGTACTTAATGACACAGCGACCCCAAATAGCCGGGTGCGGGTGCACAGAGCGAGGCAATTTCCTAGCCCGGAAACATGCTATGGTCGACATGGCACGGACGAGGCAGTGCGTGCGTTTTGCACGGCCGTGCAGTTTGCCTCGGCGTCTATATTGGACAATTGCCGCGCGAGCACATTGTCTCGCGACGAGCCTCTCTGTATGATGCTAATGAGTAGGAATGCCTAAGTACTAAAATTAGCGATCGTTTCAACACCATCGTTCCAGCTATACTTGAAACGTCCGACTGTCCTGCCGTACTGCTCTTTTCGCTCTGCGAATCTCCTTCATTCTTGAAGGGGCTTGAGGCTTTAGTATAATGCAGTGCAGCCACAAGATCGTCTATCTCGTCGTTTTTACGGAATTTATAACCACCTACTCCTCATGGGGAGAAAAATGTTTTTACTATTCTAACTTACATAACATCTTTGTGCACAGGAACTGAACAAACGACAACAACAACTAGATCAGGCGCACGCCATGCTGTTACGACATCACGAGAAGACGCAGGAGCTCGAGTACAGACAGCAGAAGGGCGTGCACGCGTTAAGGTAACTGGCCCATTGTACTATTGACACTATCTATGGAACCGGCACAAAGTTGTTGCTCTGACAACCATAGACTCGGAGTATAAATCTCGTGACTGAAACGCGTAAACGCCGTGAATTCTTGAGGCGCTTATGATATTTGGTCGCGTGGTATAGGTCGCTTACGATAATTTCTTGGTTTGGTATGCCGAGCCTTTAATTAGACCTCCGTTTCTCCTTTACATCGATTACGTAAGGCCTACTAACTATTCAACCAGACAAAAAATAAGCGCTACTAAGCAACATACGAAATCGCACATCCCTAGCCTCAATCCATTCCAATAAGTTTAACGATATCGTAGCATATAAAAGACTAAACAAACGTTCTGTTGACAGAGAGGAGCAACTAAGCAACCAGCACGCCACCGAGCTGGCCAACCAGCGCGAGTACATGGCGCGCGCCGAGCACGAGCTGCGCAAGAAGCACGCGCTGCAGCTCAAGCAGCAACCCAAGAGCCTCAAGGTATCATTTAATGGCTCCATATCCTCTGAAAACGACATGCACTTACTAAAAGAAGTAAAAGCTCATTTGGTTGGCGCGATAACTCAAAATGATTCTTGGCCCCCGACACGGCATCTTGCGCAGATTCACTGCAAACATGTAATGTCCAATTGACGGGTCCACACAAAGAGAGGCACGTCGTTTAACATTGCCACGGTTTAAGAGAGACAGGTCGCTGCCTCGGCCAAGACACGTCTGCAACTCTGCATTAGCCATTTGCCGAACTAGAGCATTGCCTCGCGACTTGCGTCTCTCTGTATGGACCTGCTTAATTACCTATTGCTACCCTGTTTGAGATATCAATGTTAAAATTTAACCATTTATAAGCTTTACCATAATATCTTACATAAGTATGTATACGTTTTAACGTCTTACGTCCTCGTAAGCTACTACTTCTATATATTCAAAGAACTATCTTTCTACTACAACATAGCAGGCCTAGATGTTTAAGTGTCTTACAATGAATTGAAGTCGATTCTTTTGTTTCACCAGCAAAAAGAGATGCAGATTCGCAAGCAGTTTCGAGAGACGTGCAAGATCCAGACGCGTCAGTACAAGGCCCTTAAGGCGCAGATTTTACAGATGACTGCCAAGGTATGTTTTAAACAGAAACTATATTACATTGACATACGGTTAAGCTAATTTTCCGTTGTTAATAGTTGGTTTTAATATGGAGTAACGTATTCATTAAAATACACAGTAGGTATATGTGAAGAATTCATTTAGGTACACGGTGCGCTAACTCGCATGCGATTTTAGTTAGATTGACGACGGTTGAGGGTACAAGTACATCCAATTCGGCCAGCTGATCAAATGCCGCATTGTAATTAAACTGGACGTAGTGAAGGAAAAGGGTCCACAAAAAACAATCCACAAAAATTGCCATTGAAATGAATGACTTTTAATATTGACAGAAAGTTTAAATTAACTTGACATTTTTTTGTGGTTTGGATCATTTTCCTTACACTACGTCCAACTGGCATGCGGGATCCCGTACCGTCTAAAGCAGCGCTAAATCTGCACCGACTTTGATAGAACAAAGTGTGGATTTGAAAGTATGTTGTGTAACATACTAATGAACACAGGCACTTTGTAATGGTGTTGTGTACAATCATTATTTTCGTTCGACTCTTGACACGGGTTACAGAATAGTATCATCATAATAAATGTTGTATTTACAGGAACAACAAAAAGAAGTGATAAAATCGCTGAAGGACGAGAAGCGACGCAAGCTGGTGCTGCTGGGCGAGCAGTACGACCAGAGCATCAGTGAGATGCTGCAGAAGCAGACCGTGCGGCTCGACGAGAGCCAGATGGTAACGATAGTTCTAAAGTTCTTTAGAATACTTGTGAAATTTCAAGGCACTGTTGAACAAAGCCGATCGTCAACGATAGCGATAACGATAGATAACCATTGTTTCTGGAAAATATTCGATCTAGGAACGACAGGGGTAGGGTTCCAAAAAAACAATTTTCTTCTGGCTTGAAAAAAAAAACATGAAAAAAAAACAGTTTCTTAAGGACGAAATCTCAAAATTTGCAAAACAGTTAATACTTTTATACGGTTTTTTAGACTTTATGTTAACTATTAAACGAATTTAATTTAATAACTTTAATTTCTGGTTTTATAAAACTAACATTTACACAATCTATAGTTAGTAGTTGTCGCTATTTACTGTTGGCAACACCACTGCCTCTCCACGCTTCACGCCGCATCCGGCGGATTCCCCAATAAACGTTTGCATACTGAATGTTTATCGAATTAAATGTACATTATTGTTATTGAAACGTTACAAATCACGAAAAACCGTTATTGTCGCATTATTTGTTCATCTGAAAAAAACCATATTGAGAAAAAAAACCATGGTGCTTGGTTTTTTCATTATTCTGAAAAAAAAAATGATTTTTTTTTCTATTTGCAACCCTAGGGGGCCCACAGGGGCCTAGGAACAATAAGTGTTTATTAACTTGTTTCAACTTACAATAATCCTCACGGATGAGGGTACTTCGAGCGTGCACGCCCTACGTTATCGCTTTCCTTCTGAAATTCGTCAAGTAGGTTCGTGCGTGAAACGTCCATCGTAGACGTACCTCAGCCGAGGTAGGTCTCTCCGACGAGAAAGATGCGCCGCGCGCGCTGTCTCGTCCGACTTGCCGTGCCATATTCCTCGTGATGTGCCTTGTTGAGTGAACCGCCTAATCGTGCACAGCTTACGTTTCAAAGCAAACACACCCTTAGATTTTCATGGCGTGTTCGTTGAATATGTAATGTAATGAATGAAATTTGTTATAGATGGAATGCGAGCAGCTGAAGATGCAGCTGGAGCACGAGCTGGACATGCTGACGGCGTACCAGAGCAAGAGCAAGATGCAGGCCGAGGCGCAGCGCAACCGCGAGCGCCGCGAGCTCGAGGAGCGCGTCGCCGTGCGCAGGGCGCTGCTGGAGCAGAAGGTACCGTCCTCAGAAATGGTTATAATTAGAGATGGGCCATGTTCGTATTCGGCCGAATAGTTCGGTTACATTGCCGAACAATTACCGAATAAACAAAGTAAACAAATAGCGTAAGTTATTTCGTAAACAACTTATGCTTTCTATAATGTTCTGAAATATTGCTTATGCTTTCTATATTAAATTCTGTTTACTATAATGACATCTTACTTCAGCATTCTAAGGAACTACCAAAGGGAGTTAAAAATGCGTTAAAATATAAATACAATAATTTGGTAAAAAATTAAAAATAACGAAGCTAAAGAAACGAAAACCAAAATTTTCTTATGCACTAAATTATAGGGGCCTAAAATACCCATTACCAATCATTCAAAAGTTTTTAATTCTAAGCCAGGACAACTAGGGAACAAATCAAATTATTTTACGTAATGTTCGGCCGAATATTCGTATTCGAATAAACGCAAAGACCCGTTAGCAAAACGTCTGGTTTTAAAATGCTCGCAACAGGGTAGGACGCTAGACGCCGATCGAAACGCAGTCTGGCTCTGTCGCGCCAATACGGAAGAGCGACAGAGATACCTACGATAACGATATTATTGTGAGCATTTATGCATTTAGCTACGTACCTTGTACTGATTGTAGCGTTTGCTTGCTGTTTTTATATCTCCTATAATCATATCGCCGATCGTGGTTTTCGGCCTCAAAACTTTCATCTTCGGTCTTATAAATAAATAGCTCATACTGAGGAAGATATTGATTATAAATAAAGATAAAGATAAAGATAAGATAAAGAAATATTTATTAGCGCAAAGGTAAGTACATAGTAAGGACGATCAATATTTACAACACAACAGTTAATTGAGCTAATAGGTCCTCACTCAGCTTGATGTCCCGATGTGAGTCCTAGGACACACAACGTGACGCTGATTTTCAGTGAGGCCTGCTAAAACTACAAAAGCTGACTCGTCGGAATGTTTCACGCTCATGACCCTGCTTCAGCTAACCATTGAAATCTAGTCTTCTCGGTACTATCACCACTGTAACGGCCCAGCCACGACATTGGTCTAAACGCGACAGCGGTGAGCGGCAACCAAACGTGCGAATGAAAAGTCCCATCGCTGTGTCTCGCTCTAATGTATGGACGCCGCTCACCGCTGTCGCGCTTAGACCATTGTCGTGGTCTGTGTCCTCACTGTCATTGTAATAATTTTAGAAAATGTAATGTTTGTGTGTCAGATGGAGATGGAGAGCGCACAGTTCCTGGCGGAGCGCGCCGAGCGCACGCGCATGCTGCACGAGCGCCACGAGCGCGAGCTCGACCACTTCGACAACGAGTCGGCCCGCCTCGGCTTCAGGTAAATACATCTCAAGATGTCAATGGTCGATCTTAATATCGGCCGTGAAATCTCTACGCATATCGACGAAGCCCCGCAATGCGGGGGTTCTATTTCCTGACAGTTTGCTCCAGCAATGCAATAGGTTGCAGGTTCGATTCCTGCTGGAGGTGTTAATTTTCTTTAATTTAAAAACATCGTGTAATACACCATACAAGGCCTCTCACGGCATACTATTAAAATTAAAATTTTGAAAAAACCCCCGACTGCGACATAGTAGACCGATTTTCATGAAACATGGCTAAGAACACTCCCGACTAACTCAGCTTTCAGACAAAAAAAAAACAAAATCTAAATCGGTTCATCCGTTCGGGAGCTACGATGCCACAGACAGACACACACACACAGAGAGAGACACAGACAGACAAACAGTCATACAGACAGACAGACATGTCAAACTTATAACACCCCGTCGTTTTTGCGCCGGGGTTAAAAATGAATGTTTATTCCACAGCGCCATGGCGATCGCGGAGGGCAGCCGGGACGGGTTCGACGAGGAGCAGTCGCTGTCCGGCTCCATGCTCTCGCTCGCGCACTCCAACTCCTCCGCCTCCTTCCCCGCCGGCTCGCTCTAACCCCGAACCTATCATCCTACCGTCATGGGACTGGAACTAGCGATCACAGGTTTGCCATACCCGTACGTCAAACAAGTGACAGCTATCGAGATCCCAAACTAATCGCGGTTCAGTGATACACCACTCCGCTCCGCCCACCATACACACGCGTGCGCATGCCAGAAGCTGAGGTATCTTGTTGCCATTATATCGTGTCGGCGCAATTCACACCCGCGAGTCTACAGAAAAGGATGTGTGATGTGATCCGACACCCCTTCTTTGCCAAATTCTCCTGTCTGCGGACAGTTATTATTAGCGAAGTGACATTTTTTTTTTCCTAGTTTTATTGGCGGTCGTAGGTGTTTATCGAGTCGGCGGCCGAGGCCTATAGTTTTATTTCGCATGTGCGCTTGTGGCAGGAGCATAGTAGATGTCCCCATTTAACTGAGACTGTCCAGCCCTCCCTTGAAAAGAGTGTGGAAATGGTAATATCTAAGTTTAAAAATGGCGATTCCAAATTGTTACGCCGTCGGGCGACGGTGCCCCCCGCTTTGTTTGTGATTATGATGTTTTTTGTTAAGTCTTCCAATTGTAAGTGCGCAGTATTCGTAGTCGAGGGTGGTTCGGGAGGGCGTTTCCTATTCTACATTATTTAAGTTTATGCACTCCATAATTAAATAATTGTATCTTAATGGCTGCGACGCCGCCGCCCCGGTTAAATAGGACAATCCGTTTATTCTAACACTAGTTTTTAGAGTATATATTACAGGTTTATTCCGTTTCTAATATTGTATAGTTAGCGCGTACGCGAGTGATGTACGCGTTCTTCCCGCCGGGGCCGCGGCGCGTGTGTGATGTGAGTGCCGACAGAATGCTGATATTTAAATTGTGCAGTCGTGTGAGAATGAAACGCTTTTATATTAGACATTATACGCGTAGGACGGGTCCGTTGGTCTCCCGGCGCGAGTCGCTCCTCGCTGCCGCTCACGCGGCGAGGCCCGTGATACTGCACGATGTGATATCGGCCCCGCGGCCGACTCGGTGTCTCGACTCCGTTTTGTGAATAAAACCATTCGGATTAAACCTATAAACGATCTCTTAGTCGTAAGAAAATTAATACTGTTTTCTTAAATTCAATTTTACTAGGATACGATTAGACCGTCCATCTATAAAAAGCAATATTTTTAAATGCGTCAGATCAACGGAGCCCGGCCTAGTAGAGGGCATGATTGAACTAAAAACTTAGTACGATCTACTTGTATGTACGATACGTAGTTTACTAAGTTTACAGTGGTTGAGGTAATTTTTGAATCTTATTACTCTGTGAAGAGTAAGTAAATATCGAAAAATACCATGATCTTGTGAAATATTTTAAGATAACGTTTGTAGTCGGAGAGTCGTTGCGCTGATGAAAGCTACGCTTGAAGTGTAGCCTGGCATTATTAGAAGTCGTAGGCCACCCGAGCCCCGCCCGAGCCAACGAACGGAACATAAACAAAACAAACATTAGATAGTCAAAATTATAATATTCATATCATTAGTTTTTACTTTAGGAACAATTTTTGCATGTAATTTATTGTAAGTTAAATTCTTTAACGATTGAACTGATATGCTTTTGCCTGAGTTAGTTTTATATCTAGGGATCTTTGTGACGGTGCGACTGGCACCGTGTTCGCTTTATTAGATTTTAATTGTTTAATGCTTTATTAAAACGTTACAAAAACGCAGGTGCTCAGCAAAGAATAGTGTAACCGACTGCCGATTGAGTTTGTAAATATAATAAAGTATTTATACGACGTTTGTACTGCAAGCACGTGTTTGCCTTACCGTAGGGCAGAGGGCTCGGCGTTTGTATATAGAGAACAATAATATATGTGTAACTATTATACATAGTTGGTTACTTTTGTAAGGTGCGCGTGTGTGTACATTATATTGTGGAGGCGTCGGGCCGAGCGGCCCGCTCTAGTGCTATTTTCTTTATTTAGTGTCCTAATAACTATTGTATTGTCAACTAAGCTTACCAGTCATGTATGTATAGACGATTGATATAATTAATTTAACGCCGATTTTAGTCATAAACATCCAAATTTAGTTTATGATATTTTAAATATATCTCGTTTTATTTTCTTCCCACAACGCTTGTAAACATCACACGGCGTGACAACTTGTATTATTTTATGGAAGGTTAGTTAGACAACTGACTCACGACCTAAGCGAAGTAGATATTTAATTCGTAAAATATTTGAAAAAGACTTGCGATAATTTAATCAAATTTCAGTGCACGACGCCATGAACTTGTGGATCGAGTAATTATTAGGTATGGCGTTTGGCACCCTCGAGAACTTTACAAACCTAGCTTCCCCTCCTGAACTGACCAAATGACAATAATCTCTAGACACAGCCTTACCCCGCTCGTCATCCTGACTGTACATAACAATAAGGCCAACATGGGCGAAACGTAGAGATGGATTCCGGACTCCGGACGAACCACATTTAGTCACATCAAAATTCGTCGTTTAAATTAAAGTATAGCTAATCAATGCACCGCCACTTTTGGTCTCTGCTTTCCATTCGTGATATCTGATATATTTAATGATGCTAAGTCGTTTTAGAACGCGACTAAAGTCAATCACATTTTGAACCGAAGCACACCGGAATTGAACTGTAAGAAGCTGTATTTTCGCTTTGGAGCAGTAGACCGGCAGACGTTAGGGACATAGTGGCTCGCTGGTAGTGCTCAGCCCTAATGCCATGCGACAAGGACCTATTATACTCGATATTGACACACAATTTATTATTATTTATTTACATGACACGTGTGCAGTCGCGATATCCCTGGTGCATCGGCAAAAGGCGTGAGTATAGTCGCGTAGGCTCTTTCCTGTTCAACCCCCACCCTTAGCTGTTCTCAAATTAGACGTTTATCATCCTCCAACCCTCACGACTTTCAACAAATTACTAAATATTACGATATAGAAGTACCAAACTCGTAGTTAGCGATCACGTATTATTATGTACATTGTAAAATGATTTTTTTTATATTTTACCATTGTATAGTCGTTTATCTTATCACCGATAGGTAGTTAGCAATATTTGACAGAGGTGAGACAAGGCCGGTGCCGGCCGTTGTTGTTTTCATTTTATTTTTTGTTATATATTTAAATAACACAATCGACTTGTAGTTTTAATAATTATTATCATTATAATTATTATTATATTGTAATATAATCTTATTAATGAAAAAAATCAAACTGAAAATAAAAAATAATAGAAAGAAATTTAACTGTGTACTTATTTTTATTCCTTTTGGCCGTATTTCCTATGAAAAAATGTATAGAAAACAACAATGGGTTCGTCAAAAGACGTTTAATAATATTTCATATAGTATTTTACATAATGGCTTAGATAAACATACAAAAAAGGTTTGAGTCTATTATCTAATAAAAGTAATTGTGCTTAGAGTAAATAAAGAGTAAGGATTTCATTTACAGTAACAAGAAGTAATTGCACTTAAACATAATCTATATCTTATAAAAATAAAATGCACACTGCATTCCTGACTCTTAATTTCATTATAACTTCAGGATATTTCGTCAGTAAGGTGTTTAGAATATTTACATAGAATGAAACTTCGTTAGAACTGTAGTTGGAGCAATCGCGTTTGACAATTTTATATGTATTGTAAAAATACAAGTAGAAAGTTTGTCTTTCTTAAAAATAGAGTCGATCGCTCGTTATATGTCGCTCGAATCCGTTTCGTTTATATCAAATGCAAAAAGAAAATGGTATAACAAGATCAACAACAAAATAATTTCATTCATTTAGGTAAATATTTGTTAACTATTTATAAGCTGTTTTTATGTTAGTCATTCGCTTACTAATATTTATTTTATTAAGACGTTAACTACAAAGTCTATCAAAATAGTTGTTGGTAAGTATTCAAAGAACATGAAATTATTTTCTAAAGCTATTTTTGCCAGAATTATGCCTAAAAATGCTTTTTCATTAAGTGACAAGTTGGAGCAGTTACAGAGTTCTGATATGTTTTATGTTACTTACATTTTGAAGTGTAAAATTCCTGCCACAAAAAAACTGAACTAAGTCATTGTTAGTTTCAATAGATAGCGTGGCGTTTTTTTAGGTATATATTTTTAAACAGTAATAATTCCGTTTTTGCTGATACCAGAATCTAGTTAACTGATCTGATAATATGTAGTTTTATCTAAAGTTCTATATTCAAGAAACTTTTAGTAACAATGGAGGTTGCACTAAGAATTAAATTTAAAGGCAAGTTTATTCAATACCTTGATTTATAATCACATTTCCTCGAATCGAAATTTAATTTTACATGCAACTTCCAATATTTTCAATCCCAGTAGGTAGTCTGTTCGTGGAATGTATTGGACCCCCATACATTTCACGACTCTCGACTTTCCGAACCGACTCTATGGTCACATCTGAAAATATCATCTGAAAGTGTCAAAAATATGCCTACATTCAACACTAAGCTCCCCAAATTCGAAGGAATATGAACCCGAGCGGCGGGTTCTTGGCCAAGAATGGATCGGCCGGTAATAACATGTATACATATTTATGGAACTTTGCTGGCGTCGATATTTATAGAGGTGACTAACATCAAATACTATATAAACTCTAGAGTTAATACGTGCAGTTTCTGACGTTTCCCATACAATGGAGCGGCAACAATTTTACTAGCGCCATCTAGCGGTACGAGTTGTTCAAAGTAGTTTGTCAGCCTTTTATTTTAGTAAATTAAAATAGAAAATGCGATTACTTGATCTACTTTAACATTTTTAGACGGAATAAAACAAAAAAATAAGAATGTGTGACTTTTTTAAATTGTATACTGTATGAACGGAAACTATTTTGATCAACTCATGCCGCTAGGGTCGCTAGTATCGCATGTTGCCAACTTTGGCACTAAGCTGCACGTATTATAGTCCGTTGCTTCTGGAAAGTTATGTATGAAAATGTTGGCATAATTAATGGAAGATTTTTTTTGATTGGGATATGTACATTACAGGCCGAAGTTATTTTTCATCAACCCTCCCCATCCCTCCCCCCTCTGCGTCACCCCTCTTCCCCCCCTTAAATAGCCGAAAATGCGGTTTTTCGCGATTTCTGACAAAACCGTTGTAGATACAGAAAGAGCGTGTAGGAAAAAAGTAATCCTTGATAAATTTACTACAAATCGTTCATTGACACTTTGGTTCTAGCACTTATAGGTTTCGCGTGATCCATCACGAAAGTTGGTCCTTTACTGCAATTTTCTTTAGTGAATGTTAAGTTTTCTCCGTAATTGCTTACGAAATCTGTTTGATATTACTAAAATATTATAAACTGAAAATGAATTTCAGGGGGAAAAATCACTACCATGGGTGGGACTTGAACTCACGGCTACTGGATTGATACTCCAGGGCTCTACCAACAGCTACCAAAAGCTCATCCCCAGTCATAGATACACTATATAGATCAATGGTACTCCTAGCGACTACTACCGTGAAAATATTACGTCTTAAATAGTTACTGGAATTCCAAGACATATTGGAAATTCCACCCATGGTAGTGATTTTTCCCCCTTAATTTTATTTTAGTCATGAGTTACAATATTTTAGTTATATCAAACAAATTTCGACGATTTCGTATGCATTTTGGGCGAAAACTTAACATTCACTAAAGAAGATTGCAGCAAAGGACCATCTTTCGTGACGGATCACGCGTAAACTATAAGTGCTAGAACCAAAGTGTTAATGAATGATTTGTAGTAAATGTATTAAGGATTACTTCGTTCCTACGCGCTTTTTCTGTATCTTCAACAGTTTTATCAGAAATCGAGAAAAACCGCATTTTCGGCACTTTAAGGGAGGGTAGAGGGGTGACGCAGAGGAGGGAGGAGTGGGGAGGGTTGATGAAAAATAACTTCGGTCTATAATGTACATATTTCAATTTAAAAAAACCTTCCATTAATTATGCCGTAATTTTAGCTAATTTCCCCCTGCTATTAACTCGTAGAGTTTACATAGTATTTGCTAACATGCATGTTGCCCTTCGGTGGTGTTTACTGTGTGGGCGAGAACTCGGTGGGCTCGAGGATGCGGCAGTGCATCTCGCGGATGAGCGGCACGGTGTAGGCCACGCACTCGTCCCAGCCCGGGTTGCGCCACGTGCGGTCGCGCGTCTCGCGCCGCGCCTGCAGGTCCTTGTAGCCTGGGGGTATGTTACATTACTGTTAATGTTCATGTCCATATATTTTTATTAAAGGGTTATCGAAAAGTTTTCTATTATAGAAGAATCCCTTGGAGCCGTGCTTGATTGTGGTTGCACAAAAAAGAGTAGAAATACAAAAGTGATTCAATAGTTGCCACATGCAAAACTGTTTACGTAGACGGTGGCGCCCCTATTATTTTCGGTAAGGGCATTTATTTGTGTGATGAGCACAGATATTTGTTCCTGAGTCATGGATGTTTTCTATGTATATAAGTATTTATATATTATATGTATATATCGTTGTCTGAGTAGGTACCCACAACACAAGCCTTCTTGAGCTTACCGTGGGCCTCAGTCCTTTGTCAAAATGTCATTTAATATTTATTTATTTAAACTCTTTGCCAAGCTGTACGCTTCTATTTTAAACGTCATGTGTACTTTACACTTGCAGTCTGTTATTGACTTAGTTGCTGACTGGAGTAACAATAACTCATAATGTCCTTGTTAATACAATAAACAAACCATCACCAATTATCGACAGCACAGACTGACTAAATACCGTGGCTAATTACGTCATTCTTTCTTACTCATTCTTTAAAATATTTATCGGTTTTTAAGTGTTTTGCAGAATTTTATGACTGTTTTTTTAGGTCTTAATTGCTAAGTGACACTAAAACTTAGAACTCCTTATGGGAATACAGGCGTGAGTTTATGTATGCACGTTATTTCTAGGTTACTTACACCAAATGTGATGAACGTTGTAAAGCCTGCCGATCTGTGAGAAATATCCAGCGAAGGCCTCGTTCGCCGCGCGCCTGTACGTCAGGCCGCGGGCCCAATTGTTGCCCCATTCGATCATGGTGCCTGGCTTGAGGCTGTAAAGAAAAACATAAATTAATTGAGTTATTTCTTCTAAACTATTAACTCTGCTCCGCCTCGGCCGACAATAACATGGGATGGTATTTCTAACTTTACTAGCCTAGGTATGTAATCTACTATTACACCTGAGCTGTAGCCCTTTCCACGAGAGCCGCAATAATTAGAGAAATGAGAACTTGACCATGATAAATAGGTATGTCATAAATTGAAATAGATATCATACACGAAAGAAAAAACGGCAAGGCCCACTGGTGGCGGGCGTGTGGTCTAGTGGTAAAGACGTTAGCCGCGTAAGCTGAAGACCCGGGTTCGATTCCCGGCTCGGCCACCAGTGGGCCTTGCCGTTTTTTCTTTCGTGTATGATATCTATTTCAATTTATAATTTATATATAGTAGTGTGACTACTTGGAAAAAGAACAAATCAAAAAATATTCAATAAAATAATTTGATTTGTTCCCTAGTTGTAGGTATGTCATGTCATATTTATAAGAATTATAATTTATAAGTAATCAACAAGAGTGAATAGGCTATTACTGAACCAGTGAGCTACAACACAACTTCGGCGTTGTCGTCACTTTCCATCAGGTGCGACTAAGGTCAATCACTAGTCAGTTTTTGATGAAAAAAAAACTTCTTATTCATATCTTAAATGACAGACAGGTTTTTAAGCCAGCCAGACAAAAAAATTGTTAGGTATTTCGGATGCAATATCGCGTCTGTGTTACTAGAGTAGCTTTGCCCAAAGAATTTGATAAACTGCATTCATGTAACAGGATTGATTATATTACGCACCTGTAAGACCTAATTTCGTAGATGTTGCTGGGGTCGCGGGGCTCTCCCGATGGCCAGAAGCTGAAGGCAAGCAGGTACTGCAAATGCCTCGAGCGGACAAAACCACCACGTTCTTTTTCCAAAGCCGAGTATTCCTGGGTATCAGAAAACAAAAAAATCAAGTTTTTGATTATGACTCATTTAAAAAAAAACTTTTTGAGAGAGAGTGACACTATAACGCATTCACTACCAGATAAAAAACTGCGCTTTACCCGCTTGTATGGTGAGAACCCGCTAGACGGGTTCTCCGGCATCTTACGAGTGCCCACCAGGCAGGTTATTGGTTACGTGTTAAAGATCAAGAAACTTCCTATGAAGATGTAAGGTAAATGAATGAAAAACTGTCATAGAGCAGACAAAAAGGAAAGGCTTGACTCCCTCTGCTCTACCAACCTTCTGTTGTCGAGTATGTGAACAAGAGTTCAAATCAACATAGGAATTTGTAGATACTCTTCTCTAATATGGTCTTTTCTAGATTAATAATAAACCAAAATCACTTACAGGGGACTCCTTGAATAAGATCTTTGCTTTGTCTATCTTCTCGAAACCTCCAGTGTAACGCCAGAGGTGCAGTGCCTGATCCATATCTCCGACGGACACCGTCCATGATCCAACCAACTCACAGCCTAGCTCTTCCTTGTGAGAGTGGACAAATTCTGATGAAGTTTTGCTGTAAACATACATTTGAGATTGTTCAATGGTTAGATAACTATCAAATTACTAATTAATTAGTATAGTCTATTAATCTCAGAGATTTGATGGAAATGATGGCTGATAGAGAGGAATGGAAGAAGATCTGCTGCACTAACCCCAAATAATGGGAAAAGGGCAAGGGAATGATGAGTGTCAGAGATTTGGCTCAAAATAACAACAATAATAATGGTTAAGTTGATGGAGTGGATCTGCTCCTTAGCGCACCTAAGGTTGAAAGAATGTGCATCCAGGGCGAAGAGTATTTATTATCAAGGTTTGTTTTGTTTATTTCAAAAAATTGAAGAATGTTTCAAACTCCCAGTACATTTGTCAAAAAAAATTGTGTTGTCAAAACAAAAATAGAACACTTTCTTTGATGTTTTTAAGTATTGGTACAATTGGTTTACATTGAAACAAGTGACTACAAATTAAAACATTGGAATTAACAATAAGTAGCTGTAATATTCATTCATGTGTTTGCATTGTATCTACATGGTATGTTACATGGTGTAGCTATGTGATATAAGACCGTAAAGGTCAAGGATCTATTGATAACGTTAACGTAATAGTAAACAATTTAGCGCGTTATCGCCGCCACTGATCTAATAATATTAAGTATGATCTATTTGCAGCATGTTGCATAACAGCACTATTTGTTTGTTGCTAACCGCCAGTATACTACTTTTACTTATGTAAGATAGGTGGGGCATACGTACTAGTTCTTCAAATATTTATCTACACTGTCCGGTCTAATGTTGTGCGTATGAAGCGCATACACAATCTCCTTGTCACTTAGCATACGACTGTGAGACTCCTTGGTAGGCTCTATCTTCCGCACCAACAGCTTCGACAGCCAGCTATCTTCAGCATTTTGTTTTGCTCCACTGGTACTGATCAATCTACAAAAATAACTTTCACTATACACAGATGTTCCAAATATAAACCGGGCTACTTGACATGGGCAACAGCGGAAAATACCTTGCATTCTTTGGAAGTGAAGAACCTAAACTTAAAATCCTATTTACAGAATTCATTTTGAAGTAAATATGTCTCACTCCGAAGACGACAACTTGGACTTTCAGGAGGCTTGGCCGTACTCTGAACTTGTTAATCTTGTTATCAATCCAATTGACAAAATCACTTGAAGGTTATCTGAATATTTTTGGAGAACCGGCGACATCTATCGAGTAATATGAAAATGAACCCCTATGAAATAATTAAAATTTTGAACTTTTATCATTCAAGTGTTGATTCTGATTCCCTTGTAACTTGTATACAATTTTACAATCTCATTTTAACAAAATAATTGGTTATTTATTCGTAAAGACATTAATACCTTGTATAGTCATAAAACTTTTTGAATATTCAATTTGTCTGGATAAAAATCCTAGGTGTCAGGTTCAACATTAAATAAAAAAGAAAAGAGCGCTAATCCGTTACGCGCACTATTTGATTCCTTATCCTTATCTATATGAATCATTACGGTTATTTATATTTCGATAATTAATTATTTAATGGTCACTTGCTTAATTAAGTCTTTCTGGATGGTGATTTGGTACTTCTAGTGATTTGAAAATCTAATAAGTATGTTTTTACCTAATGTTTTCTTTACTAAAGGTGAACGTAAAATGGAATAACATTATAGCGTTTTTGACATTCGACTTTTTTCTTTGGCAATTGTCAATTTGTCAATTTCCAATTAGCGTTTAATCTTTTTTATATTGATAAAGAAATATAGTAAAAAGTGTAGTACGCTTCCTGCGGTGATAAGCGTCAACAAAGCCTCGTCATGGGTGAGTAGCTTTCAACTAAATTGAGAGTCATCTACGTCGAAGTTTGATAGTTGTTTTGCAATGGTGGGCGGTGTAGCAACTAACTGTAACTGCGACTATGTTTGTTTGCGCAGCGTCCAGCGAGGTGACGAAGCTTCAGCAGCACTTGGCGCTGCTGAAGGAGGAGTACAGTAAGCTGCAGAGTCACTGTGCAGAGGTGGAGCGCAAGTATACACTTGCTGCCGCATCGGCCGGTGACTTGAGCGAGACGAGTTTCGTCGCGCGGCTGCTTATGACCGTAGCGACACTCTACGGAAGAGAAACCTATTCGGACATAAAAATAAAGCTTCAGAACAAGTCTATGCCAGGTCATAAGTTTGTCTTATGTGCCCGGTCTGATGATTGGAATGAAGAAGCATTAAAAAACCTGGAGGAATTGGGTGAGTATTTTTAAATTATGTATAACTTTTAGAAAGACTTCATTCTAATTTTCATTGTTCGATTTGTAACCAATACATACAGCTGTCTTTAATGTATTAAATCAACAAAATAAAAACGTAACTTGATAATTTTCAGTGTAGGCACAGTCTATTTCTACACCATAAATATATAAATTATATTATTTGATGTGCTCATACATTAAGTTGTGATGTCAACCAATGATAATACATTTTCAGACTGGTCAGTGCTCCCTGATGATGTTGGTGCAGCCCTGCTCAAATGGTTGTACACTGATGTGGTGGACCTGACTCGGGGAGACATGTTTGCGCTTCAGCTCATGAAGTCTGCGGCAAACTTCAAGCTTAACGGTTTGGTGGGGAAGTGTGAGCAGGCCCTAATTGCCAGTGTGGGAGTCAGGTAAAGAATTATAATTTAGTTTCATGTCTTAAAACTCTGTTACACTTGTCAAAACATGTTCATTGTTTAGCTTTAGTTTGTCTCTTGTTTTGTGTAAGTAAGTAATTTATCTATTGTAAGCTGTGTACATAAAGGTGTTCAATATTTAAAAAATGTATCAATGTGTCACATTTATTTTGTAGATTCACAGTAATGCCGCTGTGCAATGTTTTGATGAATAAATAAATAAATAATATTTCTGCTACACTGGTTATGTTAAAGTTAAACAACTATTTAAGAGGTGTTGGATCTTCTTTACTTTGACATTCTTGCTAGAAAGTAGCTACAATATGTGTAAAACGAAAGACATTAAAATCACTTATTAATACGAGTATTTATTAACATTTGTCCTTAAAAATTCTAAGGTTAAAAAATATGTGAATTCAAATTGGCATTGTTTTATAATTCCAGGACTTGTGTAAAGTTCTACTCTGCCGCTGACGAGATTGGAGCATCTGCTCTCAAAGAACATTGTTCCGGACTTATTTCTGCTCACTGGGATGATCTCACAGGTATTAACATATAAATTTACAACAATTTTTATATGCAATAGAAACCTTTTTTCATATGTCATGATCTTAGTTTTTATGAGGATCATATATATTCATTTTAATAACACCACATAATATTTCTTTCATTCATATAATAAAACTTGTATTCAGAATGACAGCTGAAATAAATGGCATCATTTTTAACCCCCAACGGCCCCAACGCAAAACCGACGGGATGTTATAACTTTGACATGTCTGTCTGTCTGTGTGTCTGTCTGTGGCATCATAGCTCCCGAATGGATGAACTGATTTAGATTTAGTTTTTTTTGAAAGCTGAGTTAGTCGGGAGTGTTCTTGGCCATGTTTCATGAAAATTGGTCCAATATGTCGGGGTTTTTAGGGTTCTGTAGTCAACTATACAACCCTTATAGTTTCGCCATGTCTGTCTGTCCGTCCGTCCGTCCGTCCGTCCGTCCGTCCGCAGATAATCTCAGTGAAAAAAGCTGAAATTTGGTACCAATATGTATATCAATCACGCCGACAAAGTGGTAAAAAATGTTTTGTTAGGGTACCCCCCCTACATGTAAAGTGGGGACTGATTTTTTTTTTCATTCCAACCCCAACGTATGATATATTGTTGAATAGGTATTTAAAAATGAATAGGGGTTTACTGAACCATATGTTTAAAAAATATGAAAAAAATCACAAAAGTAGAACTTTATAAAGACTTTCTATAGGAAAATTGTTTTCAACTTGATAGGTTTAGTAGTTTTTGAGAAAAATATGGAAAAATACGGAACCCTACACTGAGCGTGGCCCGACACTCTCTTGGCCGGTTTTTTTTCATAATTTTAATTTTGTGGTTAGGTTATTTATAAAATAGTGTTTAAACGTAAACATAACTTTATACAGTACCGGTCAAAAGTTTGAGTTCACCCTTTGATTTCGGTACAAATGAGTACTTTTGTACGATAATTATCTTCGGTTTGGTAGTCGAAATATGTTTTCAACTTATATTTATTGTTTTGTGGAGATTTGTTTTACTAGTTAGACACAATTCACGTACCTTTCTTTCACTAAAATCTAATAAACATGACGGCAAAATGCTAGTTATATTTATGGCCTTGCCTTTGCCACTAATTGAGACACATCTTTACACGAAACACAGTTTTAGCCAGATAATATAGGCCAAATAATTATTTAGCCTATAAGATTTGAGGGAAACAGATGTTAAAAAAATATAAATTGTTTACGAAACAAATTTTGACGTCTGAACTACAAAAAACTATCTCTCTAAAGCAGTCAATTGTACTGAAAACAAGGAGTGAACTTAAATTTTTGACCGGTACTGTAGCAGTTAATAATGAATTCACCAGGTGAAGACTTTGCTCACATGTCGTCCGCGCTTCTATACCGCATGCTGAAGAGCAAGACTCCGCAGCCGCTACACGGAGCCGTCAGGCTGCTGCGGGAGGACGTCGTGTTCCTGTGCCTCGTCGAGAACCACGCCAATGTGAGTGCATTTTGTATTACTTGTGGATGCAGTTTAACACAAAGGATTTAGAGTTGTGCCTGTTCGTTCACTGAAAAGATCTCTCCCGACTAGTACGATCTCCGAAGTGTATTAGTTCATTCTTTTAGGACATTTAGGACAGTAGTACACCAAGAGAGTGAGAGACAAATTGTGCGTATGGCGTACAGTAACGCTCGCTCATACTAGCCGAGAGCTGATTGGCCGTTTTCGCGCGCTCTCGGTCCGAGTCAGTCGATTCTATTTCGGTTGCGGTCGGATCACACGGATCGCTTTGCTGTCATTGTCACTTCTCGGCTCTTCGCTCCCATTCTGTTGCACGTGTGTGAGTGTACTAAATGTACTAGAGAGCAGAATCAATTAGGAGTAGTTCGGTCTAGTACAGTGCAGAGAATGCTGAAATGGAAATACAAATTAGAAATATTGGTGTATTTTAATATCGGCTACTAAGTTAAGTAATCAAATTTATATGAATTTTATTTTAAAGACGTGCTCTCCATACATGTAACTATTTTTCACAAAAATAAAATTCAGAAATTACCAGTGTGTTATACATCATCTGATAGGTCTTTAAAAATTAATTGAATGTTTCTAAAAAAGTTTTTTAATAATATGAACAGTTTTGGAATAAAACGATAATTAAGGCCGAAATAATGTTTATACCTTTATAACTTTCGAATTCGTTGATGGAAAAATATCCAGAAACCGTCAAATGATTGCCCATATAATACAAAACACAAAACTAGTACTTTAAATGTCATCAGCTGAACCATTTTTGAGTTTTCTTTAGAAAACCCTTAATAAAAGGTCGTAAGTGCCACATTAACAATCACTTCCGAACGTCATGCCGTTATCTAGAACATCAATTTAATTTAAGTCTCATACTTTTACTGTAGGAATCATGTTTTTTGTACTATTAGTACATGTACTACACAAGCCTAAAAGGATTTATAATGGTGGCTTTAGATTTCACGAGGCCTCAGGCTACAAATTTTTGAGAAGCTTCCATTTGCTTTGTTCTCAGCAGGGCCTCTGCCAGGCCCTAGACTATCGACCCTTTCGCCACTCCACAAAAGCCGCCCTGAGGATCCATCCTCTAAAAATTGGCATTGTAGTGAATTAATTTTCCCTTTGACAGACAATTTTGAATTGTTTTGAATCCTTTTCCTTAAACTATGTCCAATTGTCCCTGTACGTGTACAACATAGCCTGCATTGCTCAACAATCGTACATATGCTACAGACATAGTAATGTATATACAACACGATCAAATCTATGGTCGTGTAACATATGTTTTAAAGGGTTATATTGAAGTAAAATTAAGTAAAACTGGGTTCACACAGTGCAGGCAGGATCGCGTCGCAATTCCCTCGCATAAAATCGCTTAAATGTAGGCTTGTTTGGCCCGAGGAAGCGCGCTAGGCCGAGCCAACTCAAGTGAACAACAGCAGAAATGTTGATTAATGAATAACTGACTCGATATATTGGTGGGTTTTAAAGTGAAAAATAATTTATTTTGTTTATACTTTTAATGTTATTTTTATACAATTTAATTTTACACTAGCCTTTGGTATATTCTAACAATTATGAGTAAGTATTAAATGCGAAAATAGGAATGTCACATGACCAATCCTCATAATATATTATACAGGCACAGGCAGTATCTATTTAACCATACAATTTTATAAATAATTAATTATACATAGATAAGAGCTTAAAGTTTTACTTTATATTAGAAAATGACTATATAGTTAATACGAAGACGTAGATCATATGATGGCATCATTATCATATCCCTTCGTACAAAAAACATCATGCGAGTCACGCTAGTGCACATTTAACATAGGTTAGTAATTATCTAGATTTGCACGAAGTCAAGGACTTAGGCCTTGTAAATTCATGCATTATGTATGTAGGTACAAGTAATATAATTCAGTTTTAATAATACTTGACATAAATAAAACAATAAATTACAGTAATATCCATAAATCGAAATAGACTTACAGATACGGGCATGTCATTCGACAGATTACGAAGTCTTCATATAAACATCATCTTTTTAATATTTTTACATGAATACATCTGAAAAAGATGGTAGCTTTACATACCTCATTCGTCCGTTTGGATATAAAAAATTGATAATAATATATAGGTATTTTTCTTACAATTAATATTATATTTTCAACGTAAATATAGGAATAAATGTAAAATCAAGGGTAATAAAATGTTGACCATTAATAATATGAAACATTCTAAATCTCTGGTCATACCATGAATAGCACAACTTTATTTTAGTGCTTCGTCATTGAGAGCTTGTTTATGCCTAGATACTTAACTTTAAAAGTGCGTACCTTGTATTTTTAGATCAATGTTCGTAATCTATCTATATTCAAATTCATATTTATTATATTATAAAAAGTTTATAAGCACTTTAAGTATAATAGGTTCTTTGAACGAATATGTCATAAAAACTATATATTTATGACTCCTAAAACTACTGGCTCCTTACCTTTAGATAGTAACCCGTATTTAATACAGTTTTATAATATTAAAAGTCTATGATATTATAATTTATAATATCTAACTACAATTAATCTATATTTTCTAAAAGTTTACGATACACCTCATTCATAATTTTAGTTTTTATTTAGTTTTTGTTAGTATTAGTAACCTAGTAGCAGCACTCAATCAGGACTCTTACAGATCACGATTTCAGGCCTTTGCCTAGTAGTGAGAGAAAAACAAATTGTATAACATGGGAAAACATCCCCTTGTCTTCCTCAATAAGTACCTAAATTGAAAATTACACATGGCTACCGGTTACTAATTATCTACTGTATCCTTCTAAATACTTATCACCTTAAATCATAACCTAAAATAAACTGCTCTAAATTACCAAATAAATACACTGATAACACAATTTTAAGTACACGAACGAAATAGGAGCATTGTTCCCGTTATCAGTAAAGTAGCGGGTACAGATAGTCTCCCACTACTATTACATAAGTCCCCCCTGCAGTAACACAACACTGTCTTCGTGAGCTTGTGTTCGTTGCTCGGGTCGTCTATGCAACCCTCTTCGTAGACTTCGTAGATTTTGTTGACTGGCACCCAGTGTCTGCCCACTTTTTCTTGCATGCCCTCGGTGGTTTGAGGGGCGCAGCCGCGTCTGACGCTTCTGGATGAAACTGAAATATAAATATATTTGAGACTGACTGCTTGTGAACCTTATTTAGTTAGACAGAAAAACGTCCGGGCTTAGATAACTAAAATTTTACTTTACTTAAGATATACATTATATTATTTATTTATTTAAACTTTATTGCACACTAAAAATGTACAAAAGGTGAACTTAATACCAAAAGGCATTCTCTACCAGCTAACCTTTGGGCCAAACAATTACCTATTGCTTTCAATTTTGTTACATACTTAATTTCCTAATTCAAGGATTCTAATTAAAACATATTTTTTGAATATGATATGTGACGATGTTAATACAGGATACAGATATAGCATAGACTACTTAAACTATTTGTTAGTAAATCTCCTTACGATCAGGTCCTATGTCTTGTGTAGTCACCCGCTTGACGCACATGGTTGACTCCGGACACTCGACAGCGCTGACGTCGCTGCCGTTGAAATGGTCGCACGTTTGCGTGGCTTGAAACGTCTTGGCCGCTTTGTTGTACGCCGTGGTGTGTTCCACCTCGCAATTGTAGCATCGTATGCTGGAAGACACTGGAAAGGAAGATTACACGTTAAATACATTGATAAAGGCACAATTGTGCGATATTTTTCTAATTAATACGGAGAGATTCAACAGCACGAAATTAATCTGCATATGTGAGACCCACTTCATCAATGGAGCGTTTTCACTTACATGCGCTCGTTACATTTGCTTTCGCAATTTTAAATTTATTGGGTTAAAATAGATATCAAGTTTAGGAAACCTTAAATCTTACGGGAAGTAGAATCTTCTGCAATCTTTCCAAATAATCGTGCATAAACCTATTTGCTCATAACATAAGTATAGGCGTTGCACGGTGTGATCTGATCATAAAAGTCCTACAATATCGTCAACGTATGTTTCGTCTAATTTCATTTTAAAGCCCGTCATCGAGTTCTTAATGCAAAGTAATTAAGCATTCTAAATCGGTGCAGTAGTACGCGCATTTTGGCATGCATCACATTTTATTGCGTGCTTGGAGGTGACTGACCCAACTCTTAATTACGGTGCAGCCAAAAGTATTTCGTGCCCTTAGTTAAACAAAGACGTCGTATAATTTTCACCCTACAGTTCTTCCCATAAAAATGATGCTAAATTTCTTATAATAAAATTATAGCCCTGCAGGGGGCGCCGTCGAAATATAGAATTATTTTCTGCATTTATTAATGTATATACGAGTATCCATGTGATTCTTAATTAGTATGGTGTTTTTTATCCTCTAGGCGGAGCTTTCAGCTAGAGCTGAAACCATACAAACTTATTCAAAGAGACGTTTATTCTCTGTTATTTTTCTTTGTTGCGTTCAGTCAAACTTTTAACTAATTTTGTTATGGCTTTGTCGTCACAATGAAATTGCTTTGAATCACCTTGGTCGAGTTCTGACGAAGTGTGTCGCATCTGCATACAATACACTTTTATTGTTTCAAAAATTGCTACTTTTATACTTACAATGGCGCAAGACGTAACTAAAATTTGTTTTTTATTTTAATTATAGACTACCGGTCTGGCCTAGCGCGTAGTGACCCTGCCTGCTAAGCCGCGGTCCCGGGACTTCTAATCTTTTCTATGTATATATCTTATACTTTTAAACGAGCAATTCTTGTATATTTATTTATTTATTTATATATACCGACGATCTCGGAAACCGCTCTAACGATTTCGCTGAAATTTGTTATGTGGGGGTTTTCGGGGGTGAAAAATCGATCTAGCGTAGCCTTAGATCCCGGAAAACGCGAATTTTCGAGTTTTCATGAGTTTTTCTTTCGCGTTAGTAAAAGTAAAATATGGTCGTTAATTTCGCCGCGCGCGCATCGATTCCGCTTAGCTCAGTCGTACGAGGTCGGTCTAATGTACGCAGATAGATCGTTGGTGTCAGGGTTTTGAATTCCGGCCAGAAATTAAGTTTTTGTTTTTTCGAATTCCGTCTTTTTTTTGTTTTTTTTTGTTTTTGTATTTATAAGAGTTTTTTTATCTAAAGACGTGATATATTAAAATAGAACCGAGCGAAGCTCGGTCGCCCAGATATTATAATAAGTACGAGTAATATATATGTCATCCTCCTTGCGTTATCCCGGCCTTTGCCACGGCTCATGGGAGCCTGGGGTCCGCTTTGACAACTAATCCCAAGATTTGGCGTAGGCACTAATTTTTACGAAAGCGACTGCCATCTGACCTTCCAACCCGGAGGGTAACTAGGCCTTGTTGGAATTAGTCCGGTTTCGTCACGATGTTTTCCTTCACCGAAAAGCGACTGGCAAATATCAAATGACATTTCGCACATAAGTTCCGAAAAATCCTCGACCTCCGGATCGAAAGTCGCACGCTCTTATGTATTTATCTATATAAGTAAGTATATCGTCAGACTTATATTGACCGGGATATAGACCGTGATTACCTTTTTGATTTTTGTCGAGCTCCCGATATTTCGACGCAGTTGCATGCATCATGATCACGGAAAACCGATTGAGTTTTCCGTGATCATGATGCATGCAACTGCGTCGAAATATGGGGAGCTCGACAAAAATCAAAAAGGTAATCACGGTCTATATCCCGGTCAATATAAGTCTAATGAAAATAACCGTGAATCATTCAAAACTTTTAAGTATATCGTCGCCTAGAACCCATAGTACAAGCTTTGCTTCGTTTGGGGCTAGGTTGATCTGTGTAAGGTGTCCCCCAATGTTTATATTTTAATAAATAATAAATGAATATTGGGCGACTCCTTACACAGATCAACCTAGCCCCAAACTAAGCAAAGCTTGTACTATGGGTGCTAACTGCTAGACGACGTATATAAATAAATACGTACTTATACATATACATAGAAAACATCCATTTATTTATTTTAATTTGTTTTTGGCATCTGGGAACGATTTTAGCGTAGCCGTAGGAACACTAGGAACTAAATTAGTTGAAATTACTAAGGATTCTATTGCCTACTATATACTTGACTGATTGCGAAAATGTAGTATTTCGAATTAGCCTCAATTGTTATGTCATTGGCTATTCTAAAATGTCTTGGGAAGCCGGAAATTGGTCTCATCCCTAAATAATTAAATATATATTCAGTTTGGATGGTTAAATGTGCCAGTTCAGGTTTTTTTTTACCGATTTGTCTGTCATTGATAAAAAGTCAACAAACTATTAGTCTGTTCGGAAAGAGACGAGGCGAGTCTTGAAATGTATAGGGTCCTGTACAATCTATGACTCTTTTTTTTCCGCACAGAAACATACCTAGGTACGGGTTAAAAATGGGTCAATATGTGCACCGCGGAAGTCATTCCGACACTAACTGTAGTTTCTGTTTCTTTGTTTCGACATGAATTAACAGCGAGAGGTTAATTTGTTCGTTTACGAAACCAAAGGTTTCTCACCACTCATTTTTTAACATTCCGATCCATTGTGGTTATTTTTCTAATTAAACACTAAACTATGAACTATATTAAGTGTAGGTATTGTTTGTTTAGATATATAATAGTTATCAGTCTTATAAGTAGTTTTTCTACTACTACACTAACTGACAAAACTAAATATTTTGTTATAAATAGTTAAGTTTCTAAAATATGTGCCAAACTTGGCATACATTTTGATAATAAAACGGAAGTAGGTAATAAATAATAATTATTCCAACAACCCATAATAACTCCGATATAGGTAAACTTATAAATTGGGAAAGCTAGAAACTGCAATGCGTATTTATCATAATATTTAGGTTTTTATATTAAAGGAAAAAATGGAAAAATTTACGCTTCCGGCGGGACTTGAACCCGCATCATTTGCAATCCGTGCAAGGCTCTTAACCAATTGAGCTACGGAAGCCGCGCCGGACATCGCAAATCTCTCCATGCCTTTCCTTATGTACACACGTCTTGGGGTGACGTCTAGCGCCATCTACCGACAGACTATTACATTTGATGGCGCTAGACGTCACCCCAAGACGTGTGTACATAAGGAAAGGCATGGAGAGATTTGAGATGTCCGGCGCGGCTTCCGTAGCTCAATTGGTTAAGAGCCTTGCACGGATTGCAAATGATGCGGGTTCAAGTCCCGCCGGAAGCGTAAATTTTTCCATTTTTTCCTTTAATATAAAAATGTTTAGAATCGTTAGCAGACGTTTCTGCTTGTTAAAAATATATTTAGGTTTATTTATTATCACCAAAGTTGTTGAACTTATCGATAACTTTTCAAACTTTTGTCACAGTCTTGTAACCTTGATATTGCCGTCACACCCATAATATTTGATAAGCACAAGTGCATCTTATAGAGATATATAGAAGTTCGTGATATAAAAATGAAATGATTTGTTGTATAAAATATTAAACGACTATGTATAATGTTTCTAGCCTGGGTGGGTCTATTGTTATACATACCTAGACTTTACGAGATTCCATCATCTGCCGGCCTTGCCGAAATGGCAATCGTTGACGCTAGAAACCGATCGAAACGCAGTATGGCTCTGTCTCGCCAATGCGGAATGCGGACGATATTATCGTAATCATTTGTGCATTTGGCTACGTAGTACCCTGATCTTAAGATGATGGCATTGATGACAATAGGTCTAGTTTAAAATTATTATTTTAATATAAATAAAAAGATTCTAACTCGGTCTAGCCATCTTCAAGGAATCTAAAGCCTCGTCTTTTGAATTTTCGTGACTTGAAGTTACCAAGTAATAATCCGTAACATTGCTCTACCCTTTGGGTAAGTTGACTTATACGGTCAGATTTAATTCAACCACATATGGTGGATTTTTGCTCATAAATTGTTTCCCTGTAGCTTTCCCTATTAATCACCATACGTCTATTATGTATAGTTAGGCTCGTCACGTCTGGTGGGCAAATTCCTCCTTTTTACAGCAATACCGGCTATAAGTACTCTTGGTTTTCATGGTTGCTGACGGAGACTGGAGATTTGACACATACATCTGCACAATGCACATGTTATACAAATTTCATTTCATTCATAATCTTCCCCTTACTAAAACGTAATAACTGGTAGAAACCATATGATTTACTATCCACTAATTTATTCTAGAAGTTTTTATACTAGTATTTTTTTATACAATTTAGATTGATATCATTTTATTAAATCAATGTAGTTTTAAAACAATATTGTTTATTGCACCAATAAATTGCTCTGATATTTAGAATAAGATGAATATTGTACACTGTTGACAATTTAAAAGTGCTTATTGTAAGCCTATTTGAATAAAGAATATTTTGATTGATTGATTGATTGACTTTTACTCCTTACTGAGGATTTTCCCGTTTGATATTACTAATACTATATTATAAATAATTTGTATTGCAGCAAATTAAATTCCGTATTTGACATCTAGTCTGGGCAGTAGGCTTTGACCCAGTCTACGACGCTGATGGCCATCGGTTTGAATCTCACAAGAATATTTTATTGAAGCAGATATTTGATCTCAAATTATGATTGTTTTCTACGTATTTAAATAAGTAAATTGTCGTTTATGTATATCGTCACCAAAGTCAAAAAAGTTAAGCTTAGTTTGAAGCCAGCTCGATCTGTGTAGTGTGCGATGTCACATACGATTCATATCCGCTTAATATAATTCACCCCACACTCGCTCATAAACCGAAGCTTGTCTGGGTCACCGCTCAACCTAATCAAAATCCGCACATCTATATTCCATTTAAGGACTCACGGAATCCGTATTGAATTTAAATGTATTTTTTAGAAGGCACAGCCTTGATTAACGCCTACTGACATTAATGGCGGCCACATGTGTCGTATTGGAATCGTCTGATAATGATAAGTTGATAAAAGTGTACAATTTAATGGTTTGCAATACGCGCTGCGCATATTTTTATGTGAGTTTAAAAGAACCGCAAAAGTCCCACAATCTGAACCTTTTGAGAACTGAAATAAAGTCTAAAAAGATAACTTTTAGAGTTTGTTAATACAATGGAAACATATGGTACATTCCTGCATTTTATTAAAATAAGAATATGTATGTCAATTAGTGAACATTTGATAGGTATGTAATATACGTGTGCACCGTCGCGTGTGGCTTTTAGACAACCCTTCGCCTTCGTGGCGCCAACAATATGTGAATTGAGAGGGTTTATGTACTATACTACTAACAGTAAAATTTTAAATCTTAAATAATATTAAGTAACATTTCTGATCCATTGATGTCTGATAAAATATATAAATTAAATGAGTATATTATAAATATGAATAGTATCTATAGAATTTATACTATATTCGGACTACAAACTTATGGTTCAAATTAACTTTTAGTAACCAACCGAATAAGATCATTTGTTGAATATTCGGCTTATAGTAATACTTACAGTGATACTTTGAATTAAAAAGTAAATATAGTTTAATTTTATTTTATCACATAAGTACCTATAAAACAAGCCCAGCCGGTTTGTTTGCGGTCATTGATAACAGAATAAAATGCGCACATTATGTATGTTTTGAATACATTGTAGATTTCAATTTAGGCCATTTGTTGATTGAAAATAAAATAAATATTTCTTAAACAACTTACTTTTTAAAGACCACAGAAACGTTATCACAAAAAGCATCAGCTCCATGATAAAAATAAATCACACCGCATCCAGACACTTGTTCTCATATGTTATCGTAAAGAAAAAAAAACACATTTGTACACCGACTGCACACTGGCACTCCTGCCACGCATGTGGCCGGCACTACAGCCGGCTGAAATTGGCACCTCCACATTCAAATGAATCACAGGAAATTCGCGCAGTAGCGAAACAGGACATGTCTGATCGGCGCTAAAGATATCTACACATCTTTCGCCTTATTCCAATGGAGTAGAGCGTTAAAAGTGTAGACATATTTTTGATGGTAGACTGTCGAAATATCGTCGAATAAGGCTGTTAAGTACTGCGCGATGTGAATCAGCCGATCGATGTGGCGCCGGCTCGAGACTGCCCACTTGCCGAATGGTTTTTACTAATGGATTATATTCTGTCGCGTCCTTGCGTTGTTTTTATTTTTATCTGATAACGCGCGCACCTGAAGAATGCAGGGTCTTTTGGCAAATTCAAAAAAATTACAATAGATTATATTTGTCTTTTAGAGACCTCCTTACAAAATACATACCTATTACTTTTGATAAACATTTTCTATCAGTTAATGCGGTCCCTTGCCCTATTGACGGCGGCTATTGGAGCATTAAAAACAGTAAAATGTATCCGATTGATCACAGCACGTCCGAGATTTGGAAGGTGAGGAAGGTCGTTCGTTCACTTTGTCGCCAACCCAATACTTTACCAACAGGTAGATTATTTTCGGTCGCGCTGTTTTTATTTTTAGTCACGATAATGCAATGTTTTGGTACCCGTGAGTCGGTCACGGTGGACGCAGAAGGTAGTCAATACTCTAAAAAGATAAAAATCGGCTCTCTGTAGACTTCGCGTAGATTTTTTAAATACATAATAGCAACCCGGCTAGGTATTTCATGATAGCTCTAACTCGCGGTCAATATATTACTAAGTCCACTATCAAACCTAACCATCTGTCGGATGTAGTGGTTAGCTGCTGGAATTTTTACTATACACCGCACTTCGTTTGAGATCGTAAGGTCGTTCACTTGCCCGCCATCTGCTAACATCACGTTTTCTCGCGGTGACCTTAACATTAACTTGTTAATTAATTTCATCAGGTATGCCCTTGTTCATTATATCTCGACTCATTTTCGTTATTTAAGGAGATACAGTCGTTATTAATTATATCGGAGCGGCCGAAAAGTTCACTATGTGAACATGCCCTCTTGACGCTGTATTTAAAATGCAAATATGTGTGACCACCTTGACCGCTGCGCTGCATACATCAGCAGGCTTAGCCGAAATGACAATTGGTGACGCTAGACGCCGATCGAGGCGCAGTCTGGCCCTGTTGCACCCATACGGAATAGCGATATAGCTAGCTACGATAACGATATTATCGTAAGCGTTTGTGCATTTGACTACGTACCAGTGGCGGCTGGTGAAAATTTCTGCTAATAGGCAACACCAAAGCAAAAAAAAACCTACCTTAACATTAGGTACTTTACTAATAATCAATTTTAGGCAAGCCGGTGGGAATCGGCTTGTATGGACTAGCCGCTGCTGCTACGTACCCTGAAGGACATTTAATTTACTCAATATTTTAACATAATATTAGGTTGAATGGGACAGGTTCATTGATCACGTATGTTTTGTTTTCGAAGCGCCTCACCTGGTTTATTTTGTAAACGAAGTATTCGTGGAAACATGGAGTTTACAAAACGAACACTCCGACACTCGCTAACCTAGGAATTTGGCAAAGTCTGTAAATATTCTAAAACTTTATGTTTTTAGTGTTAGGCGTCAGGTTTTAAAGAACCTCTAATAAAATTGAGAGAGCATGCCAAAAGCCTTGTGTAGCATTTAATCCATAAATATATAAGCCAGTTTTATTTTTAGTTATATTTATGTACCTATTAATAGTTTTATATCTCATTGAGAATAAAACCTAACTGTTTAGTAACAAAATTAACATATATGTTTCTATTTAACCCAATGGTCAACTGGTAGAGAATGCCTTTTGGCATTAAGTCCGCCATTTGTACATGTTTCTTTGGTTGTACAATAAAGTTTAAATAAATAAATAAAATTTATTTTCATTTTATACATAAACTATAATTTTGCTTTCATGCTTATGTTGTCTAAGGAGTGGAAAGAGGATAACGATAGACTGGGCAGGAATATAATAGTTGCCAGTAGGTATAGTTTATTTTACATATAATAAGTAACTTTAGGTGTAGTAGTACCTATAGCACAGTATAATAAAGAGTACTATCGTACAGTATGGCCACTCCCGCACCCCGCTGAAAGTGCCGCCCACCCCCTCTCGGTTACCTCACAGTTACCGCCTGTCAAAAACGCGACCAGTCGACCTGTCATATTTCACTCATACAAGCATAGTACGCGTTCACCTACACGAGCTTAGACTGTGTGCTAGGAACGCGCCTCTTTCATATATTTGATCACCAGTGTCCGAGGTGTGCCAGAGGTACATACTTTATTCCAATATATTTAACTGTTGCACATTTTTAATATAAATGATATATTCGCTTGAACCGACGAGGTTACTGTTACTGTTGTGAAACATGGCAGATAGTGGCTCTGTCATATCCTTTGTCTGACGCCAACGATAATATACATTTAAAAACATTGCTGACTCAAAGGAGGAGCAGGAAATGACAGCTTGGGTATCCAATTGCATTAAGGGAAAATAAATAATTACAATGGTATTTTATGTGATGAGCTTTTGGTTCAAGACGTTGCTGTATAATTTTCCTTATAAATTGTCCCTACCGCCGTATCTAATAGGTTTTTCTAAAGGTCAAATGATGAGTATTTACTTCGACGTCGACATATTTTTTCACCTACTTCCAAACGGTAGATCTTTTTGTGCGAGCTTGCGATATTTTCGTCACCATACTTAACCTATTTTCATAATGATTTGCGTAGTTAATTTACTTTTGAACTACTTACGTTTATTTTTAAATGGGTTTTCAATTACAGTTATAGGAAATAAAATAAAAATACTTATGGAAATCGACTTTATTTCTCTGAAATTTAAGTACTTGAATATACACTTACATTTTATAGGTATTTGTTGATGATAGGTGTAGTTTGAGTAACAAATGGTTGAAGCTAAAAACCACTTTATAGTCGCAGCGAGACGTATATGGATTCTCGGCGGTGGAGGCCTAGGCTTAATGTATTCAGACCCAGATATCTAAGCAGTTAAGTCTTCTGTGTGACGTAACGATTTTTATTTGCTCGAATATTTTGCGTAATTTAGATTGATGACAATATAAACAAATTAAACATGTGGAATAGTAAAATAGACATTTTGAATTTTTCGCATGTATTTAACGTTTCCAAGTAAGCTAAAAATAGGAATCTAAATTTATAAAGCAATTCATTTCTTTAGATCCCGATATTATTAAAAAGATATGGAAAGCCTAACAAAGATCTTCTAGTTAGACTCATAATTCCACTACCACTTTAGCCAAAATACCCATAGCGGGTATAATTGTCTTGCCTTAATCACCACTCACTCCATAACAATTAACCGTGTAATGTGTATAGCTGTATTACCGCCTATTGTATATTTATTCCTCAACTTCTATATAAAACAAAGCCCCTCTGCATGTCGTCGGCGTCTGTCAGTCGGTTTGTTTGCGAAAAACTTGAAATCTCCCGAACTTTCACACCCGATTTTCATGCTGTTTTCACCTACGAATAAAGAATAAAGAGAATTTGTGAAAATATCACTGGCTTTAATCGAAAACGCTGCCTAATCCATTTATTAACCTAATAAAAGTAATAAAACAACGTATGTTTAAATTATCTCTCTTATTTATTAGTCTACCAAAATCTTATGTCTTTATTTTAAGGACAACTTTTGTGTGCTTTACTCCCCATTCCGAAGCCGGGACAGGTCGCTAGTTTAATTATAAGAAACACACCCATTTCACGTAAATGGTGTTCAGCGAACGTTGACTTTTACGAACTATTGTCCTATTAAAGGAAAGTGGTCTCGGGGTGTGTCGCCGACATGTCGTAAATGCAACGTCGGCGTCAGTAACGATACAAAGTTATTCATTATTTGTTAACGTACTTGTAGTAAAAAGAAGTTCGAAAATTGTGACGCCTGCAAATTTGAAGTTTGAAATTTCAGTTCAGTTCGTTCATTTAGTTCATTCAGAAGTCTCAGTAAACCCTCAGGACCAGTACAAACGTATTGCAGCCCCACTCTCTGGTTATCGGTCTGTGGTGTAGGGACAGAAATCAAAAGTAACCAAGTAAACAAAATTCCTAAAGTGGTATGGATCGTTACGACTAGGTACTAACAAGTACAGCCTAGTTCAGTTACATATACACAGTTACACAAACAAATATATCTGAACACGTTTTGATTTTTCATAGTGTTGAGACGTTTTTGTGTAATTCGACGATTTGTGAGATCTAACTGGACTCGAATGCACTTAGTAGGCAACTAACTGTTAAGACCCTGAAAAAGCTTAGTGATAACTCTGATAAGTATATTTCCTGTTATTCACCTAAAACTTATTCCTATAAATTATTTGGCAGTAAATTTAAAGGCTTAATATTTTCCTTGTTCGTGAATTATATTTGTTTCATTTTGTTAGTCCTAAAAACACATTGGGTTATCAAATTGGATTTTTGCATTTTAGTGTTGCAAAAATGTCTGTTATATTTTGTTAATCAGGTTAATAGAACTAGCTCTATTTAGTTCGCTCGCCATAGAGCAATCAATTAACAGATCGTCTAGACTTGGGCATTACGGCGCTGAGTTATGATAACAGTAAGTTTAACACGTCATCTGGTGTTTTAGGTTTCAAACAATAGCGTGCTCAACGATAATAACTCTACAAGTAGCGTAAATAGTTAACAGTACCTAAGGTGCTACTTTCTCGCAATAGTGGGCAAAGTAGTACTTTTCTATATTAAATCTTTTAATTGCCATTTGTACCGTCAAACCTCGTACAATAATCGTGCGAAGAGGTAGGTAATTCGCTACGCATGTCGTTTTGATTTGGAATAATGTTACTTATTTATCGGGTCCTTCGACAGTTACTGATAGTGGTAGCTAGAGACAAATCCCTCACAGACTTACATGCGGGCGATAGATTAAATTACACGTTTTACCGCCATTATCGATACCAGTCACATAGGCTCTTTGAAAATTAGTAGGTACAAAAAACACATTTTAACATCCAAATATCCGTCTCGTTAACGTTTGTTATTATTTTGATAAATATATGTATAAGGTGCGATGACTCACATGCTTTGCGCAAGAAATTGTATGTTTTTAGCATATTTATATAATATATATTTGTACCTTTTGGCGTAGAAACTCTAGGTCCATGGGGTCCCAGCGCTAACATTCACAGAAATCGCGAAGCGTCTGGTTGAGGTAACTGGTGACTGAAGAGCTGACGACTTCCTCGCACAACGTATCAGCATTGCGATACAGCGAGGAAATCTCTTAAGTCTGTGTAAGCTTAGATCAATAAATAAAATTAAATATAATATATACAGCGTTTGCCCGCGGCTTCGCTCGCGTTAAATTCGAAAATTGCGGAATGCTCCATACAAACTTCCTCCTCCTATTTTAGGGAATTGGGGGGTTAGAAAGGGACAATATGTAGCCTATGTCACTCTCCATCCCTTCAACTCTCTTCATTAAAAAAATGTGGTCAATTCGTCGCTCCGTTTTGCTGTGAAAGACGGACAAACAAACAGACACACACACACTTTCCCATTTATAATATTAGTATGGATACTATGTATAACTTACTTTATTCAACACCTTGCTGCTTATTAGCAGCTGCAAGTTGTTTGCAATCTGACTGATATGCAACTTAAGGTCTTATAATATAAAACGGTCAAGGCGAACCTCATATTGTTCTTTAAGCTTAAACATATTTTTTTAGGTTTCTTGTGTCAATCGTAGCTTTATAATGCTTTAAATAATCCCATTAAAGAAGCGCTATATGCCATCTAAATGTAAATGTTACTAAAAAACAAAGCAGTCATGTACAGGGTGCCCGGTGATTAATGGACAACCTTTTAACCACCAAGAGGGCACCTTATACTGGTCTAGAAAATCGACTTTAAGGTTTAGTAAAAGTCGCCTGGTTTTCGAGATTTTCACACTTTAAAATTTTAATACCACCCTAAAATTTTTAAAAGTTGTCCATTAATTACCGGGCACCCGTTATATGACTACCTATAGCTTAGTAATATTACTTGTATACATATAGGTAGGTAGTAAGATAACCAATAGCAGAATTTTCGCGGAATTACGAATAGTTTATTCAAATGTTTTAACATAATGATCACCCGAAATATGCTGCGATGACACTTCCTCTAAAAAATCGTGTCAATCATGTGTCAATTACTCAAATAAGCAGTTTGTTTTTCATTATCTTTTTGTATTCCCGAAATGATCCACGATTTAAATATACAGTATACACATATTATGTAGTTCTTTTGAATTTTAAAATTATGTTTACTATAGCTTATCGCTTGTCTGCCTTCTTGTAAGTGTTAGTTAGTGTTCTGCTTAATACACACATTACCCAACACACAGCACCCAATATTCCTGTCTTTATTAGAGTTTGGTTCGACTATAGAGTCGGGCATTATGAATTATGATAATGCCTACCGTTTTAGTACAGGCAAAACATACGTTACGAGTGGTTTCAAACCGATATATTTAATAATAAAATTACCAGATATTAAATTTACATTTTTAATTCTTAAGGGCCATTTGCATCACCCGATTAACTGGAGGTTAGTGGGCTGTCAACTGTCAAAATCCATATAAAATGGTGAGTCAGCCTCGGGTTAACCATCCTTTTTCGGTGGTGCAAGTGTAACTGTGTTATTACTTATTGTAGGACCTAGAACTGCTTTGTGAGGAAAACTTCTTTAGATAGAGAATACTGATAGTAGGTATTCTGTGATAACATGACTGTTCCGATTTTCAAAAGGCAAATTAAACAAAAGATCTTTTTTTGACATTTCTTTATTGGTTTGGTTTGGTACTGGTTGTGTGGACGGTCAACCATTTACCATGATTCATACATCTTGAAATTTATTCGCATTTTTAAATTAGAAAACGATAATTTACCAGAAATAGAAAATAAACGTTGCATTATAATTATTGCATTCCTAAATAAAAATATTATTTTACATATTTACATAAAACTGAAAAGCATAAATTATTATTATTATACAGTATCACACATTTTAATAATAGATAATATTTGGCACACTATTAGATCAAAGTGCCTCTGGCACTTGATAAGCAAACAAGCACAATATCGAAAAACATCAGTTCTAATGAAAATAACCTAATTACTATCAATAACCAAATAATCGCTTATTGATATTATGGCGCTTTTTTTAATTAAGTAAGTATGCTTCTGCGAAACCAAAAGTTATGATCAATAATTGTTTGTGTTGTTGAAGTCACAGAAAAAATGACATTATTTTGCTTAAGGATGGGCTACTACTGGCTTGTATATTATAGTAGTAGCCCATCAAAAAATCACACAAAAACACTGGAAAATAAATTGGGCACCTCGTACATGATGTGAATCCTCCTTGAAACTAATTATAATTAAACCTACACCTAAAATACACAAATCCGTCCATCAAATATTAAATACCTACCTAAAACATTATTTCTTGCATAATTTAACTTTTTTTACTCCTTTTCTCTAATTAGAATTAGCTATCAATATCATATTTCGTAATTGTGTTTATCAATACGATCAAGTTTGGTCCTAGTTTAAATATACAGAAAGTATTTGCACCACAGCATATTACACCATTGTCATCAATTCATAACTGTCATCTAGCTACAATCTATTTACAGTTCATAAGATCACAGACATGAAACATTTAAAAGGTTGTTTCTGCCTCACTACCTAATACTGTTAATGTATTTCATGAGGTTGAATACGAGTATGACACCCATGATGTCTGTGTAGCCCTCGTGGTTCGTGTTTGACGTGTTGCAGAAGTCACCACGACAGTAACAGTATCTGTAATGAGAAGAACATTACGTTAGACTGCAAAAAAGTAAAATATCGTATAGGTACCTGCATAAGTTGTTTTCTTAAAATGGGTCAGTCTTATTCATAACTTTTGAACTAGGAAAACCTGCATTGCCATTTCACAAATTTGTGGATTTCTGGAAATAAACTCGGATAATAATTATAGTTTCCTGGCAGGCATCAGCTTAAGATGACGATCATTTGCGCTTCAACGACGAAACGCTTTCTGTCTCTCTATAATACTAAAATGGAAGAGAAACAGCGTAAGTTTGTCGTAGGCAATTGTCATCTTCACTGCACTCCACGTTAAATAAAGAGGTCGTTAAATCCGATTTTTCGAAAAGAACAAGTTCTGGGCCCAACTACACATCTGCAAAATTTTCTAAACCTGATGGTTATTGGCCTTTTATAATTTGATCTAAAAATGTACAGTCTCAATGTAATAGCCCGCGGCCGCGGGGCCTTTGCTAGTTTTGCTTTAGGGCTCATTTAGACGGTACGAGTACTCGCATACGAGTTTTATTACATTGCGGTATTTGATGGCTGTGCAAAATTGTATGTAACTCACTCAACAGCCCGCAATTTGTAGTTCAAGGTTGTCTAGTTACCTTGTGGAAGGCGTCCTCTCGCCCTTATCGTCCACTTCTAAGCAGCCCTCCTTGTAGGGCTCCATGATCTCAATCTTGGGAGACCAGCGCCCGTTCTCGTAGTCTTGATACTTGTTGGTCTGCGGTGCGCAGTCTCGCAGCACGCCGTTTATTCTAACTGGAACATACAGCATTTATTTTATTAATTTGTACTTAAAACTCTATAGACTTGGAGATAAATCAAATGAGCATGCCTACCATTTTGGGGTTTATGTACTTCATCAGCTTGATTTGCTGACATTTTTACGACATAAGTAATAAATAGTTAGTTCAAACGAATCGAGACAATCAAATTAAATCTCGTTTAGGTACCGTCCGTTCAATAACAGATACCATAAGGTGACCATATCTAGAACTCACATTGAACTACACAGAAACACCTGAATAATAAATGACTCATCTTGTTACCTTGTTCTGGTGATAATTGTAGTACTTGATAGGTAAATTCACTGCCGATCTTACGTCATGTTGTCTAAACTAATTTTGACATAAGACAATAACAACTTCAAGTAGGTTATTCCCATCACATTTGCTATAAAATTATATGTCTTTTGTTATCTCAAACGCAAAATTATATTGCAGATTGCAATACCATTGTATTGCCAGTGAAGTCGTCATCAAATTTATCGGAGCTGCCGTAGCTCTCAGATATATCGGAACACGCTACTATTGCCAAGACGTTAGAGTGCGTATTTCGACATTCCTGAGCTTTGGCTGCTTCGGTGTATCTGATGGCGACTGTGCAATTTTATTGAGGTTCACTGCCATTCTTGTGTGTCCAATAGAGGTATAAGAGGCCTTGCTTTATGTGCAGTGCAACGTTGCGTCGGAAACTACTACAACTACTTGACTACTACTAAACAGTGTAGGGCGTTCAAAAATTTGCTAAAAAGTGATGCATGTAGTTGTAATCAAACGAAATAAGTATGTTATTTTATGTCATCTCTAATCTGCAAATGCATTATTGCTTGCACATCGTACAGAGTAGATGGCGACGATTTTGTCGATGTTGGTCGAATGTCGGCAACGTAGTGGAATTCATCACTTATTTTAAATCCAGATGTGGCGTTTAAGCATTGTTCGAATCACCTAACCTAACATAATTGCTTTATACTACGACGGTAGCAAAGAAGTACGAGTATATGACCATCCTGATGGTAATCACTAATCAGCTAGGCTATAGACGCTTGCATCTCCAGAGTTACATGCACCTAGTCGACCCTTAGGGTCCATTTAGACGGTACGAGAACTCGCATACAAGTTTTATTACATTGCGGTATTTGATGGCTGTGCTGAATTGTATGTAATTTCAACAGCCCGCAAAGTAACTAAAATCGCATACGAGTTCGCACGCCGTCTAAATCAGGCTTTACACTCCGCACCTCGCAACTCTTAATATCCAGCCCGATTAGGATAGGAGATGGAGAGCTGACAACTGCATTTAGAAATATATTGCTGCTCACCTCCATTCTGAATGTCCAGATGGAAGTCTTGCTTCATACACATGGTGGAGTAGGGGCAGTCCACGACGAACTTGTCGGAGTGGTCGAAGTTGACGCAGAGCCGCGACGTGGAGGTGTAGTTGTGGCCCGGCGGCGGGTTGATTAGGCATTGGTAACATTGGAGGGCGGACACTGGAAACGAAAAAAAATGTTTTTATTTATTTAGGTAGTTACGAAAACAATCCATAAACTAAACAAACGTAAATGTAGGAATAAGAATAGTTTATTGCAAAGGAAATATTTTGAAAAACAGTGGTATCAATATCCTGTGGCTCCACGCTAGGCTAAGTCTGTCACGTGGCAGCCAGAATTGTAAAATTTAGAATCAACATCCAGTAACATTTTTATAAAACTAAACAGTTGCAATAATTTTAAATTACTGTTTAAAAGGATTACTTTTAAATTACTGTTTAAAAGGATTACTTTTAAATTACTATTTAAAAGTAATGTTTTTTTTATGGGATAGGAGGCAAACGAGCAGACAGGTCGCCTGATGGTAAGCAATTACTGCCGCCCATGGACACCCGAAACACCAAAAGTGTTGGAGGTGCGTCGCCGGCCTTTAAGATGGGCCTTTCTGTTCAAATAATGTTATATTAATTATTGGCGAAATATAATACAATGCCATACACCTTTTTTCAGTATATATTTTTGGTTTACGAAAATTCACAAAAGCGTTTATGACAAACACAATACTGTTTAACCTATTTTTTTTTTATTTAATAAGTGATGCTACAGTACCTACTTGATCAAATATTTTAATTCGTGAAACCAATGAATTACACAAATTGAAATCTGCCAATTCAATACTCATAGCTATTACCTACTTATGTAATCATTTAACCCACTATAAGTATCTAGCATACAATCATTAATTCATTGACGCCTATCTATGTAATCCATGATTCCGTAACCTCATGTTGTTCAATGAAATGAAACTGAAAGTTAGAAAGTGTTTTATGTACACTACCGACTTATAATTAACAAATATGTTAAAAAAACTCACGCCGGAGCATCACACTCATCGAAGCATGCGTGACTCATACTGAACAGAAACAAAAACGTCTTAAGACATCTCTGAACACATAATTTATACGCCTTTCAGGTTTGGTTCAAGATTTCACGGTTAAGTGCCGCTGACCTTACTGCATTTTAGATACTTGACGTAATCGACATATAATGAACAAGTGTTGGTCGTTTATGTCAGCCATGCGTTTTGTTTTTGTTAAATTTGCGTGCAGCTGATCTTGACCCCGATCGCGATGTCCGTTACGAGACGAACCGTATACAAGATGGTTCTCAAAGGAACTCACATTGTTGTGTAGCCATGGTACCTACTAGTAAGGCCATGTGACCTTATATTCCACCTACAACAATTAGTGTTTTTTTTTTTGCATAGTTGTACATTAAATATTTATTAATTGCATTAACTTATGAGTGTTGACTTTCGTGACTTTGTAAAGTTTGTAACTTTGTACCTATCAATTTAATGAATCGATGTATTGTAATTACATATTCATTAGGCAAGTATAGGTACTTCCATTGTTATACCTTTTGGTGTTTATAGGAAAATTTTATTTTATATATTCTTTATGTATTATTATTTTGACCGATATGACCGGGTGATGTTTCAATGTTTTTGAAAAACGCTTGTTTTAAGTATTACTAATATTAATCACATAAAAATAACAACATGTTCTGTTTTGTTTAACTTCTTAATTACAAATAATATGCAATGAACAATTGCACACATCCATACCTGAAACTTGGACCATAGAATGTTGATGGAACTATGAACGAAAAATTAATTTCCCTGATTTTAGTTCTGCGTTTGACTCATACGTTATTCTCATTATAACATCTGTATAAATAGCTAGTTTCAAGTGATCAAATATGACTCATGGAAATATCATTAGCATTACATTATGAACAGTAATCGGTCACAGACCTGACTACATATCAATGTGAAACAGTCATTCTAAGCATTGTGGGGGTTATGTGCTCTTTAATGTATATTTAAAATACCGGTTTGATATATAAGATATTGTCATGCCGCACAAACCATATTATATTGAAAAATAAGTATCGTAATGGTTTCAACACGACCAGGCAAAAGTGTCTGTTATCAAGGTGGTCATGACATTAATTTTTCGTCAAATATGAATGCCAAAGTCGTAACATTATGTATAATTTTTATCTTTCGTTCCTGTCACAATGTAGATCTTGATTATTACATTGATGATAATAAGGAGCGCTCTAACGACGAGAAGGATGACTTTACCGAATCTCGCAGAATTGCTAATGACCCGAAAGTGCCTACCGATGACGGTGAAATTAAAATGATGACTACTTTAAGTCAACCTGAAGAAAATACTGATGTAAACTCATCAAGTTCAAACGAAGAACCACTAGAACCATCAGAGTATGACAACTATAGTTACCAGGAGACCCCCAGTCGCCCCGTCCAATTTCCTCTTACTAACATATTTGATCAATATGAATACTCTTACGCCGATGATGACAACGACCCAGAAGACTTAGACACCGACACTTCTGACTATGCAGTAACAATTACATCGAAAGAAGAAAATATGAATATTACTAACGCATCGAAAACATTACTCCAAGGTCAAACACCTCCTGGAAAAATACGAAAAACTGACCTGTACCATATAGTACCAGCTGTTTCGAGGCTTAAAGTAAAGAAATATCAACGAAAGTTAAATAAACTTTATGCTGACTCCGATAAAACGGACAATATCTGGTATGTTCCCGAAGAGTATCCCTGCTGGGAGTTACCTATAATGTTTGGTAGATTTAAGACTAGAGCTAAGTACTCTGATGTATTTGTTTTAAAAGGTGGAACTCTTGATGGCATATCACTTGAACCGGAGACCGAAGTTAAATTTATTCCCCGTAGGCGCAGTGACGATTCTGCCAGCAAATGGTGCGATCAAGGACCTTGTTACGGTGATCACACTCTGTGCACTTTTCCAAATAACTCCATATCTAGAATATGTGATAAAAATTACCAAGTCAAGAAACTCACTGTGTACGATCAAGTAGTAGTACTAAACACCATAAATACTATGAGAAACCGTGTTGCAATGGGCACGGCAGAAGTTTATTCTCACTTGCCTACTGCTGCTAATATGCAACAAGTCATGTACGACGTGGATTTAGCAAAGATTTCCGATAGATGGCTTCGACAATGTCTTCCTGGCCCCGCTCCTTGTTCTTCGTTAAAAGACAAGCTGGTGACACAATTGGAGTGCAAGAAGTGTTTGAAATACTGTTGTAAAGGAGCAAACGACGACGACTGGTAAATATTTACAATTTCTTAATATTTTTCATTTGTAAATATATGCTCTACATTTTATGAACTTCTTAGCATCGATATATTAAATTTGCAGTGTACCGCGTAAGGAATGTTTCGTGTCAGTATTAGTCGGATGTCTTCACGCCTGGTTTTTAAATGCTGGTGAAAAACTAGAAAAGCGGGACGTGGACTGTGGACATATTACTCAGTGGACCTTCCGTACTGCGCAGATACTATGGGCGAATACTGATAAAATGGGCTGTGCTTACGGAATAAGAAGCAATGGTGACATTAGAGTTGTGTGCAATTTTTCCCCTGGAGCAACATTTTACTTGAGAACTAAGTTCTTCTGCGGCATAATACCTTACAGCGACGTAACAGAACACTTTGAAGAAGCCTCTAATTACGATGTCACAAGTTTGGAGTTTTTGGCGAAATTAGGGATTCAGATGAATTTAACAAATCTGTCAACTCCTAAACATTGGAGGAAGTCGTTCATTCCGGAATATGTTTTCCGAAGTTTTACACCTTGGGGTGTATCATTTTTGCGTAACAAGTTAGAGGGAAAACTAAGATCTTACGAGGGGGATTATGAAAACGGGACCATAGGAGCGGTAGCTAGGCTGGTGACAAGGTATTCGTTTCACGAAGAATCCAATGCTAGATGTGATACTGGTGAACCGATTTATGAGAGCGGCGAAGCTGGCAGCCAGTGCGTGGAGACCGGCCGGGTGTTCACAGCTCTATGTTACAGTTATCGAGATCCTTATCCTGGCTATAGACTGGCAGCAATTATAGCGCCAGTAGCACTGTTCTCGCTGATTTTATACGATTTGTTTAGCGGTGTTCTTAGGCAAACTAACTTTTGAAACTAAGTTGCAAGAATTTTATAATATGTTAGAAGAATAAATGACTTCATTAAACTAGCGTAAACATTAGTACCTAAGGCATAAGTGTTTCTGTGTATCATCAGTTTTGCATTATTGAAGTATTTTGAAGCGCCACTCGCTACGGCTATGTTCCGGACATTACACGCGTGTTTAAAGGTCTAAAATGTGTACATACCAGTCTCACTGAAGGCCAAGACCGCCGTCAGGGCTAGCACGCGCTGCATTCTTGCAATAGCTTGACTTGGGCTGCCTCATGTATATGCTCGGCCGGTCAACATAACATGCAGTAGTTTTTGACTAGCTCTGTCCTTGCTGAACGATGCGGTTGTGGAATGCGTCTGTAAATATTATTTGACATATATTTTATTTGCTTCAAAAAACCTATGCACAATTTTACCACAAAAGGTAGATTTGTATACATTTTCGAGTAACTACTTTGGATTTTATACCTAGTTAAACGCCGTTGTAAGACAAAAGGTTGTTGTAAGGGGAAATAGATTAGGTCAACAAAAATGAAAACTGAACTAATTTCAGACTATTATCATTATTATCAAGTAAGTTACAAACGCAGGTTGTTTGAGTGTTACAGAACAGCCGAATAGTTTTCATTCCTTTGCTCTAATTTTAATAGTTTCCTCTATGGACTCAATCTGTAAATTTTATTTACGCATAGTGTAAAAAACTTAATACAAGTTCACCACGAAAGGCGAAAGGTGTAGGCGACCTTGGTTCGGCATTAACAGAAAATAAGCAAATACTGTGCTAAGTAACCAAGATTAAGAGTATTGTGAGTGGTATGTTACGTAGGTATAGTACGATGATTGAATATCGTAATCTAAATGGTTATGGCATGGCGACACGGCAATACTGAAATGTCTTAATGTGTTTGATAAAGCTGAATTCGATACTGTCTTAATAAGCCAAAAATTTCCGCGATTACAAAAAAATACAGTATAATCTGTTTGAACAGCAGTTTTAATGAGGTAGTTAGGTGCCTAAAAGAAATACAGAATTTATATGAATATTAAGAGCACACCTTACACAGATCCACCTAACCTACTAGGCGACGATAAATATACATATTTATACCTATATTTCTATTCATCACATAAATAAATGCATTTGCCGGGATACGAATCAGGAACCAGGGGAGGCAGGATTACTAGTGTACTAGGCCAGATCCATCGCCATAATACAGTTTGGAGATATATAAAATAAATTGGTTCCTTCTGTGTGATTTGGTGGGAACTGCGTTTTAGTAATAAAGTTACATTGCTATTGATTGTGAAGGAACATGGTGGGAGGAAAACCAGTGTCTCCAACGCAAGGTTTGGTTAAAAATGTTAAAATATGAACTTTCGTGGGAAGACATCTTCACATTACTTGACAGCTGCCAACTGTCAAATGCTGATATATGTCCCACACCCACTAGAGGCAGTCGTATAGTCATCCAAGGAGCGAATTCATACTCGTAGATATTTTTTTATGGGATAGGAGGCAAACGAGCAGACAGGTCGCCTCATGGTAGGCGATCACTGCCGCCCATGGACACCCGAAACACCAGAAGTGTTGGAGGTGCGTTGCCGGCCTTTAAGATTGGTTTACGCTCTTTTCCTAACCTTAGAACATTCGTAATCACTACCTACACCTTTATTCATTTTAAATCTTAGGTTAGGATTTTTACAATACTCCTTTTCTCCATTGGGTCCCGGACTTTTGGGAGGCGAGGCGTGCCGAAGCCAAGAGCCATCATAATAAAATTGTCAATCCCAATAGGTACCTTTAGGTACCGATCGTTGAGCTCAAATGTTTCTTTTTTTTGTATTAAAATTTACGCAGTTACCGATAACTTATGAAAGATTAGCAGAAGTTGACTAACAGTCAACAATAACTGTTTGTGCGAACGCAGTTGGACCAAATCGTGTTGCAATTCTAAAGTTAAAAGTTGCATTGTTGCTAAACGCACTTTGTAGTTAAATTAGCTCTATTCAGTTATAATTAGTGGATAATGTACTATTTCTATTGTTTTGTGTAATCTTTTCTTTTGCTCAATATTAGTTAGTACTTGATTGCATTGTTGCACTTTAAACTCAAATTAAAATTGAAATGGTTAGTTTAGGTAGGTACATTCTGTTTAAACTTAAAAATGTAAGCCTTATAAAGACATCCAAAATCGGCAAAAACATATCATATGACTTCGTGAGTGGCACTGAAACCTGAGTAGTTTCATGTGCTCTGCCTACCCCTTCATGGGACACAGGCGTGATTGTATGTATGTATGTATGACTTCGTATTAAAGAACCATCAAGAAAAACGTACGATCATCGTCTAGGTGGTGGTACACCTTTGGTTGATTCTCGGCAGACGGAAAGATGACAGTCTATGCACTGTGGCTATACATTGTATTACTTTGACAGTAATTCTCTATATTTATACTCTATACACAATATTGAGCAATGATCACAACTAATCAAATAATTACCTTCTTAATTCTCAGTCTTAACCGCTCGTATGCTTAGACACGGATTCGTGCGTGGGAATTTTAATCTATTGTTTTAAATCACTATTTCAATGGATGGATAGAATAGTGGCGCATACGAGGGGTTAATGCTTCCAGCTTATTGTTTTTCAAAATAAGCTCCGTTTGACCATGGTTTGACCACAATACCTGGCCTGTAATTACCCAGGCACTTTGTAAGGCGTAGACGCCCTAGATTTTACGACCTTCCTTCAAATGTAGTTGAACCTCAAATGGCTAACACTTTATTTGTTTGTTCTTCAGTCGGTAATTTTAGTACTTGTTTACTAAGTAGTTAGATGCTGATTCAATATTTTGCTTTGTAAATGTACCTATGTATTGCTCAAGCCATAATATCTATTCAGTAAAATTGGATTGGTTTTGGTATCGTTTATCAATATTAACAGTAAAAAAAATATTGTTAGAATAGTTTTCACCAGCGTACCCACCCAGTACCAATGCCAATATTTTTGTAAATAGAATGCGTAATGCACGTGAACTATCAAAGCTATCAACCAATGGTATCTGTATGGTAAAAAAGTGGTTTTCCATGATCATGGTATCTGACATACAAGCAAAGCATCGAATGTAAATTGACGTGAGTCATTCTAACATTAGCTATTTGGTCGGTTTTTAGTTACTTTAGAATCCGTGAGTAGCGTTTACGATAGCTATACATACACATATGTACATACAGTCATCAATATAGACAAAGTAGTGGTGAGATAATGGTCAGAGCATTGGGCAAAACCCAGCATTTTTGTTATGACACTTATGACCAAAGACCAAAAGGAATTTTAAGTCTTACTTTAACATTTTAAAGGTGTACCGACATGAGCACATACAGAAACATGTTTTGCACAAACTCCCATTTCTTGCCCACTCAAGAAGCGAACCTGTATTTTTAAACTCGCCTAGTCTAAAGCCTTAAGTCCATCTAATACAGGCTATATTCCTGTAAGTCGGTAGCTCTTTGGACTGTGGCAAGATAATCGGTTGAAGTCCATAACCTAAGCTGAGCGATTGGTATAATGCTTGTCTTGTCAAAGTTAAGTAAAACGTTGTGGTTGTAAAGTTACTCTTCGTATTGCTTGACGAAACACATATTAATATAAAATGTTACTTCGACCTGGGTAGGAGAGTAAACTTTATACGCTTGGCGTCTATTGAGGACTCCAATTTTCAAATTTATTCTACATTCATATCTGCCACTGTACTCACAGGCTATAAAGACAATCGACGATCACGTCCATCGGAATAAGTTTTTGGCAAACATTTCATATTAGTACAAAATTTTATCGCTGACTTTACCATTTACAGTTACAACTAAGAAGTAGAGACATTTCAAACGATCATAAACACATTTAGTTTGCGTTTTTTTATCACGGAGTTTCCATGCCCATCTCTTGCTTCCATCATCAGATCAGGTCCATGTTTTTTTATCCAATATTTTATTGTCATCTGAATTCCTAATATAATGGACATTGTCGTTTTAATATTCATTTGTTCATTGCGTTTTGAGCTACAATGACATTTTCTATTGTTTAAAAAATCCCTACGCGTTAATTTTACACTAGGTACTTAGGCAGTTGCTGCGTTGTATAGTTCCGCCTACGTATTAAAATTAATTGACATATGTTAATGATGTCATTGTCCTATGACTGAGAAATTTGTGTTGAATAAAACATGCCGTTGAATCACAAATCCAGCCAAATTTATAATGACCATAATTATTATCAATCTTAATGAGGTGTGTAATATTATACACTTTACACAGTATACCCCGTACCATGTATCGTTAGGTACAACCAAAAGCTATATAGTTACTATTTAGTTCCTAATCGGCTCTATTTGGAATCTGTATATAGGCCTATGATGCTTGCAATTTTATCACTAATCTTCGTGGATAAAGCATTCGTCACGTTCTGGCAAGTATGTCAGTATGAGAGTGACAGGTGTCTTATCCACGTTGATAAGTGATAAAATTGCAAGCATGATAGACCCACTGGAAGGGATTTACCCATTACCCACTGGATTTACCCATTCGTCCATCAAGTTCTAAAATCCGTCCCATTCTGCTTTCGTCACATTCATCAGTATTATTTGATCATATGAGTTGTTTTTCTTTTTCTAATTTCGGCCCATTTGATATTCGTCGTTATTTTTTTGCATTTTCGCTGTTTAATCTATGCAGTCGTAGTAAGAGTGGAACTGAGAATAAGACCAAATGGGATTGGATGAAATATGAATGAGTTGAAATAAGAAAAACGACAAATGTTACTGACGAAAGTGACAACAGCAGAACGGGTCGTCCTAAGACGATACCGAAATGGTTGCATCAACTGACTTCACATTTGCACAACCAGCTCATTGAGCATCCAAGTTGACCACTCCTAGCATTTAATGGGCACACCGAGGAGTGCAGAAGCTTCGGAATTTACCTTGTTTACCTAACAACATGTCCATAACATAATACCGATACTCTACCGACGACCGGTCTGGCGCAGTCGGTAGTGACCCTGCCTGCTACGCCGCGGTCCCGGGTTCGAATCCCGGTAAGGGCATTTATTTGTGCGATGAGCACAGATATTTGTTCCAGAGTCATGGATGTTTTCTATGTATATCTTCTTCTTCTTCTTCTTCCTTGCTCTTTCCCACTTTAAGTGGGGTCGGCTCTCCTAATTACTGTGCGCCACGACATTCTGTCGAGGGTTGTCGGGTCAGGTAAATTATTGGTTTTAAGGAGCTTGGCCATGCTGGTCCACCATGTTGACGGAGGGCGTCCTCTGCCTCTCTTTTTCTCCGGCAGGTCGAGAGCTCTTTTGACGACATACTCATCATCCCTACGCATCACGTGCCCAAACCACCTTAGACGGTTTTCTGTAAGCTTTTCGGGTATTGGAGCCACCTTAAAGCTGCCACGAACGTACTCGTTTCGGACTCTGTCTAGTCGCGTGACTCCTCCCGACCATCTAAGCATCTTCATCTCCGTCGTGTGAAGTTTCTGCACGTTATCTACGTTCACAGGCCAACATTCCGATCCGTAGAGTAGCGCTGGTCTTACCGCCATCCTGTAGACTTTTCCTTTGGTACGAACCGGCATGTGAGCGTCGCATAGGACTCCGGTCAACGATCGCCACTTTTGCCAACCCACATTTACTCTATGTGCTACATCCTTTTCTATATATGTTTTCTATGTATATAAGTATTTATATTTTATATATATATCGTTGTCTGAGTACCCACAACACAAGCCTTCTTGAGCTTACCGTGGGCCTCAGTCAATCTGTGTAAGAATGTCCCATAATATTTATTATTTATTTACTCTAATAGCTGTAGTTTCTGCTTGCGGCTTCATCTGTGTTAGATAAAAAAAATATCAAAGTTTCTGCTTTAGAAATCAAACTCTCTATACATCGGCCTTGCTCTATACTAAATGTAGCAGTTTTTGAAAGGATAAACGTTACTTTTACAATTATAATTGTGTAGCGATTAATGTATTAATATGTACTAGGCCCGTGTCCATTTTTAGCTCAATAGACTACATGCTATAGGATCTACATTGTCTTTAGTGTACTACTTATTGTCCCAGATTTGTAAGAACCTCTTTTTGACACATGACAGTGTCCACAATACGTAAACTCGCGCAACCTAATGAAATTTTAAATAAAATCCTGTAATAATATTTTATAAAATCAAGTACTTAAAAACAATATTTCGTTTACTTTAAACATAATCTAGCACATGTTACATTTTTGCGGATCTTCGTTAGTGAGTATTTTACGATATTAATTTATCACGCAGGATTTACTTATTATGTTATTTATCATTCATTTTTAACCCTTATAGTTTCGTCATGTCCGTCTGTCCGTCTGTCCGTCTGTCCGTCTGTCCGTCTGTCACAGCCGATTTACTCGGAAACTATAAGTACGACAGTGATGAAATTTGATGGGAATATGTGTTGTATGAACCGCTACAAAATTATGACACTAAATAGTAAAAAAAAGAATTGGGGGTGGGGCCCCCATACATGTAACTGAGGGATGAAAATTTTTTTTCGATGTACATACCCGTGTGGGGTATCAATGGAAAGGTCTTTTAAAATGATATAAAGTTTTCTAAAAAACATTTTTCTTAAAGTGAACGGTTTTTGAGATATCAGCTCTCAAAGTCGTAAAAAGTATGTCCCCCCCCTCTATTTTTATAACTACGGGGTATAAAATTCTAAAAAAAATAGAGGTGATGCATGCTAATTAACTCTTTCAACGATTTTTGGTTTGATCAAAGTATCTCTTATAGTTTTTGAGATAGGTTGATTTAACTGTAATTTTGGCAGGTGATTTTTAAACTAGTGCTGTGGCAGTCTGTCATTTCGATTCAAATGACATTTCAGTAAGTTGACAGAAATCGTATATTTGTTTAAGCGCCTCCTTGTACATAGGGCCTAATCGATTCAACCAATTCGAAATTAATCGTTAGATTTGGCAAACGATAAGTCTTAGCCACATCGCAACATACTTCAAAACAAATGTGTCAAAAATGTGAACTTACAAATCCGGGACAATAGTGTACCTAAGTTGTTTTTTGGACATATTCTTACATACATAATTATTTTGTTATTTTATTATACTCTTTACGTATGGAATATACTTTAAGTCCTTCGATTCAGTTTGTTAACCTTTTTCGCATTGTTGTTTGTGAAATATAAGTAATTACAAATAAAAATATGAAGATAATATATCGCAGTTGATTTTTTGCCCGTATAAAACATGTCACAGGTAAAACAAACAATTAAAAAAATAAAAGCAAACAAAGGGGAAGGGCAAAGACAAAATAAAAATAGTAATTAGTATTTTGTAGTTTTTTTTTTAATTTATTATTTTTAGGTAAAAAGAACACGAATATATGTTGGTATAATACTTAAATAGGGACTGATATAGTGTTCATTGATAAAAGAATAGAGATGTTTGTCATCCCTAAACTCTACTAAAGACATCTAGCTAGTCGTTTATGTATTTATTTCCTGACATAAAAATAATGTTCGGGAATGGACTCCCGGAAATAATTAAATAATCTTACAAAATGTAACCATTAGGTACGTCTATAAAATTATAACTTCAAATGCACAGTGATTGAGTTGATAGTTATGCTTGATAGCATGCATTTAACTGCATGGTTCCGAGTATTACGCTTACGCATGCATTTTGCATGCATATGAATTTCTACCTGACTTTGTCATAAATGATCTCAGACTATAACGTGCTGAATGCCGTCCTACGGTCGGCGGTGTATTAATCTCAGCAATGATCAAGGGCAAATTATTTTAGACCTTTGCATTCAAAAAACAACGTGGTATCATTTGCAAAGAGGGTTTGTAATGTAATGCCAAAATCGAGTTACAGGGGGCAAATGTGTTGGCTGCTGACTCCAACGCATTTGACTCAATCAATTTTGGAGAAGCCAATAATGCCACCTTTGACATGCGCTGTTTTCGTAGTCAAGTCAGTCCAAAATAAGTTGGCAATGATTTTGACTCCCTGGTACAAATGTAATTTTTAACGTCAAACTTCGATGAAACTCAGACGTTTACTTTAGACGATACAGGAGGGGTCAATTCTCCATCCATACAAACGCTCTCGACTATTTCCTCCCTGGTTTTTGAAGATAGGGCAATTTTTTTCAACACAGATTACTTATTATTATGACCCAGTTATTGCAGGACGTAGGAGGCGAAACACTGTGGCCCCTAGGCCTCCAACTAAATCAAAATTTGCTCAAAGACAATTTGCCTCACAATCTGTCCATCTATATAATACAATAAATAAAATAATTAATATATATCCACTACACCTATTTGAATGTAAAATCGCAATCTTAGATTGGATAAAAACCCTAAGTTACGAAAACATTGAAGCGTTACTTACGTACTCAATATAATTAAGGTCAGCTACATATCTATAAGTACACCTGTATTAAATTTATAACCATCTTCCTCAGTAATAGTACCTGTTTCAGAAAAATATAATTATAAATTATGATTATTATATATATATATATATATATATACACACAAACACACACACACACACACACACACATACACATACACCCACATACACACGCACGCGCGCACGCACACAGACACACACACACACACACACAATCTCATATGTAGGTATTAGTTAAAAAATAATCAGATTAATATTAAGAAACTGTTAAGTAAGATAAACTCTGTAGTTAGTCCTCATAACATCATTTTGTCTCAGCTAGTACTACTTTTAATTGTAAAAGAAGTATTTAGTTTAAGTTTAGTTTTAAATTTAATTTAATTCTATGTATATGTAAAAACAGAAACACAATTTTTTTGGTTTATACCCTCTCTTTCTGGAAGAGCGGGGTTTTCTGTCACAAGCAAATTTTGCTTAAAAGAAAATCCCAACCTCGTTGTGTAACCCCCTTATATTAACCTAATAAACTTTTTCATTTTCATTTTCATTTTTTATCATTTTTATCTGTGTCGGACCGTTTTGTTTTTTTTGATGTTTCTATTTTTAAAGACGCTAGAGCCAATCAAAAATTCCCAAAAACGGCCTTTTTCATTATGGCGCAAAAAAAGGTGTGATAAATCTAGTTAATAACATTACTATATTTAACTAAAATTCCCTTATTTAAAGGAGGCTCCTTTCCATATTTTCGCTCCTGTATCGTCTGAAGACGCAGAGGATATCAAAATCGATGCCAAATTATTTTGACCTGACTCTAGTTTAAAATATTTGAACTGGATTCAAAATAGGAAATGTCTCATATTCATTCTTTAGCTTTCTTGGTTGGGTTAATTATTTTAGAACCTTGTCTGATGGAGTAAATTATCGCTTTGCCGTTTGTCCTAGATTTAGGGCACTGCAGCTGTTGCCGAGGTCAACGCAATGAACCCTTGTCGCTCTTATGGGCGTTGTAACACTTTAATTTTACAGTTTTATTTATTTCTTGTTCGTGTGTTATATTTATATATAGATAATTATCGCATAATTAGCAAAAGATTTCTTACAATGTAGTTTGTCGTACATACCATACTACTACTGACTGTCGTACTAACTGCCTTCACTATTGTTGAATGCTGTAGTCACTTTTAGTTGAGCCTAAGAGTTCTAAATCCGTAAACCTAAGTATTTGTAAGCAAAGGCGATTAGGACTTGAGGAGCTGATTTTCCCAGCGATCAGCTAACCTATTTTCATTTAAAAGTGCACTAAAATCATAATGTTGAGCTCCTATTTAACATAATGTTTATGACATTATACCTATTAAGTTACTCGTGACGATCATGATCATGAAAGCATAATGCATATAACTGCGTCGAAATATCGAGATATCGGCAGAGAATAAAAAGGTTAACACACTATACCCCGGTCACTAATAGTCAAATTTTTATGATTAACATAATATATATTTAACATAAGTGAATGCGAGACAATACTCTCTAGTTTCTACCTTAGAGTAGAGAACAAAGTAATGCTTGAATATTCTAACAAATTCGTAACTGGGGTCATAGATCTATTGACAAATGTTATAAACAAGCAGTTGAAATTGATACAAGGTCGAGTTCCACCCATTGGCTGCTTATTTTAATCGGCCGCTCAATTCGCTTTTGCGTTGTTTTTAATCATAGCAAATTAATGGCTGATGTTAAAAGGTACAACTCACACGTATTTATTACTACTATGTATAGATTGGTTCACTTACAATGGCGTTGATTGCGCGTATTTTGGCTTGTATTGCCATACTACTATACTCTGTCAAATAAATCTGTCAGTAAATAAGAACAAAGAAAACTATATGCATCCTTTTCTTTAGGGTGCTAGAGAAAAGGATACCTATAGTTTTCTTTGTTCTTATTTACTGACAGACTTGTTTGACAGAGTATACTACAGGTTTGACTTGACCAATCTGAATGACACGATCTAATTCTATTTCTACGTTAGTGCCTATTTACTAGATATTAAGTAAAATCATCGGTACTTATCATCATGTGATTGTGGTCACATGCTTCTCCTATCTCCAATAAAAGAAAAAATAAATGTGCTGTTAGACATTTATGAAAATATTGCATTGCAGCTTTCGACGAATACTAATTCTTCTGGAACATTACCTATGCCTACCTAATGTTTGTTCGCATGTCGACTTAAGTTAGTGTAGTGGTTAAGAGCATAATACCAGATAAATACACTAAGCACTTTAAACGGTGGCGTGGCACATTATCATTAATATGTATAAACACTGCAACACGAGCAAATCATCTATGTAACTTATGTAAGCACGTAAATAAAACATGATTTAAGATGTTCTGTTACCGTGAATTTTTTTGTGTCGTGTGCCTGGCTTGAAGCGCGATAATTAGACACTAACAACAGATTTATTTGATTATTTTTTACCCCCGACGCAAAAACGATGGGGTGTTATAAGTTTGACGTGTCTCTCTGTCTGTGGCATCGTAGCTCCCGAACGGATGAACCGATTTAGATTTAGTTTTTTTTGTTTGAATGTTGAATTAGTCATGTCATGTTTTATGAAAATCGGTCCACTCTATGTCGGCGTTTTTTTCAAAATTTTGTATTTGTGGTTAGGTTATTTACAACTTTTATATATGTACTTACCTATAGTATAATTTATTATCATGGTATTATAACTATTTATTGCGTGACTTGTACGCTAAAAAAAATCTGCGGGGCCCTTTCGGGGTCTTTTTGTACGTTACTAACCTTGATCGTCATCATCATCAACGGCCTCGAACATCAATAATATGATTTAAACTTTCACGATTATTACACATCATTATTTTTAAAATCGGGACTTAATCGCGTATAACTACATATTAAACTGACCTCCAACGTTTCAAGGACGTTAAGTCTTCTCCGAGACCACGGGGACAACGCCGTCGCCGCGCCTCCCGCCGTCGTCCATCATTATTTTTAAAATCGGGACTTAATCGTATAACTCATCATCAATGGCCTCTCGAAAGATCTTCTCCGAGACCACGGGGAATATGTCCTGGGTTAAGCAGTTTAATATGTAGTTATACGCGATTAAGTCCCGATTTTAAAAATAATGATCAATAATATGATGGGTTAAGCAGCGTCCATTAGATTGTGGCACTTCCGCAAGTGGCTAGTGAGCCCAATGCGAGTAGACTTGATCGTACTTATGTATAAATTAATACTAACCGATCATGAATCATTTAGGTAATAATAGTACATTACTACAGAGGCCGGGACAAAGGGCCGGGCAACCCCATTTCCCGCCGAGGTATGTATAGTGCTTTTCTCAAACATGGCATGAAATAAATAAAGTCTACTGAAAATAGTAACTTTGGATGGCTGTATCTCCTAAAAGGTGCGTCGTAGCGCAAAAATAATCGAATTTTCGTTTCCCTTTGATTCCCCGTATACGCTTATAAAAAAACAAAAAGTTAAAAAAAATTCAAAAAAAACGAAAAAAATTTTTTTTGTACGAAAACGCACCCAAAATCAAATATTGTCTAGGGCCCGTACCAGTTGCAGTCGGCACGTCTATAAAGCCCCTTATAGTTTTTTTTTTAATTGGCTAAATACCTGGATGTTATGTCACAATTATCTGTGTTTGGAAATTAAAAAAGAAGACTTTGCCGGCCTTGGCCTGCAAGGTTTGTATGAAATTCCATTATCTATCAATCGTCCTAGCCGCACCTGCAACGTCATACTTCGCTGCCAATTATAAGGCACATAACATCAATATTTCATACCATGTTGGAGAAAATATATATTTTAAGGGCCGGTTGCATCAAACCGCCTGTCACCGTTAAAGCGTTTGTTAAATTGTATTGTATGGGAAGTTCCATAGACGTCTACTGCTTGACGATGATGTGTCTGTCAAATGTGGTTGATGCAACTGGCCCTAAATGTAACACAGAAATCTAGAATGAATTTTAACTTCATATAATTTCAGTCGCTTTACTTAAAACCGCGCTACGCTTTGGTCCATACTTTGACCGAAGTTATACTTATAATTTAAGTAGCGCACATATAAGTGAGAGTGTTATAATAACTATCATAGAGGTTTAGACCACGATTATACGATTACATAATTTAATGTTAGTAATGAACGGCCGACGAAATCGGGCCCACGGTCAGGGTTGCGAAAGCTATAGAAACTTGATCCTATGTTGAGGCCTGCAAAACTTACACAAACTACTTACGATCGACATTGCGTTGTCTAGCCTTTGCGTTTGAGCTTTATGCTAAAAACACTTTACGCTAAAATGAGCTTTAAGCTGTAATAGGCTATATTCCGCACATAGCTATGTAATAAAGGAATACTTGAAAGTAGCGATTGTATTGTGTGAAAAAAACCGGCCAAGAGCGTGTCGGGCCACGCTCAGTGTAGAGTTCCGTAGTTTTCCGTATTTTTCTCAAAAACTACTAAACCTATCAAGTTCAAAACAATTTTCCTAGAAAGTCTTTATAAAGTTCTACTTTTGTGATTTTTTTCATATTTTTTAAACATATGGTTCAAAAGTTAGAGGGGGAGGGGGACGCACTTTTTTTTCCTTTAGGAGCGATTATTTCCGAAAATATTAATATTATCAAAAAACGATCTTAGTAAACCCTTATTGATTTTTAAATACCTATCCAACAATATATCACACGTTGGGGTTATAATAATAAAACATTTTTTTCCATTTTTTATTTTTGCACTTTGTTGGCGTGATTCATATACATATTGGTACCAAATTTAAGCTTTATAGTGCTAACGGTTACTGAGATTATCCGCGGACGGACGGACGGACGGACAGACAGACATGGCGAAACTATAAGGGTTCCTAGTTGACTACGGAACCCTAAAAATGACATATTTTCCCTGTGCCTTATGATTCAAGTTTGATAAGAATATACCTTTAGTTGGGGGTCTGCTATCTACGTTTCAGACTAACAATTGGAAATTTATGTTCAATGCCATAGGTTTGATGGTAGCATATAAAGCACACTTGCAGGTGCTATTCTCGTTTCTTTCTATTGATACTTGTCCATCGATAAGATAAGAGAAACAGTTAAAAATTTGTTAATCAACAGTGCTTACATCTCTATCCAAGAGCGACAGATTGAAGATGTGCTATTGCTGCTGTTACAATATATGTTAAGATTTACATATTTAGATGACTATGAATTTGGATGACTATCCATGATTTTGCTTAATTCAAACAGTTTACCCCAAAAGTCACGTCATTAGAACTAAAACAAGATTTTTTTTCAAAATTATCTATTATAATAGTTCACCTGATTAGTGATTACCCTTTAACCTCTATATATTGTACAGTTAGTTTATTGCGTGAAACTAAATAAGGAGCATCTGGCTTCTTATAAACAACAACATAATTTTCGCAGTCTGATTTATAACTTTAGGTATCATTAGTTACAAATTAAACATCAATGATGGCATTTAATATTTACACAGCTTACAAGCATGAAATTAATTAGTAATGCTTTTGGATATCACATGATGTCGTATTTCATAGAAGAAGAAAAAAACAGATTTCAACAAGTAGCAGGTGCAGATACCATCAATTAAATATTCAATATCGATACTTACATCAAATATTCACAATCCAAAAATGCACTAAAATGTAGCAGCAATATTGAAACACTCCCAACACACTTGCGACTTAAACCTGAATTATCGATTCAATTCGACTCGATCGAAAAATCAATTTCAAAAATGGTTTGTTTCTCTCAGCTCTACATAAATGAATTCGAAACACAGGATCACGCACGTGGTTTAGTACGAGTTGGTTCGTTCAAGCGTGTGTCTTGCTTCGAGGGCCGGCCTGCACTGGGTCTCGCCGCCAAGACACCGGCGGTCCTTGACTGACGCCTTTGTCAAATAAGTGGACTGCAGAGTTACGTAGTTCAATTAAATCGATCGCGATACTTGCGTCTAATATAGAATTGTGTTATCGTTCCGGTTTTCATTGTGTCCGAGACAATGATACTTTATACGGCTTTACGCAAAGCTATCATTGTTTAAGAAATAAAGAATTGCATATGGCTTGTGTTCCAATTTCCTAATATGTTAATGAATGTTTCTGGCTTTTGTTACTGGCTTCGTAAAATATCAATTATATGTGTAACAATTAAAATATTGGACACGAATTTAGCGCACTTATAATAGTTATAATAAGGTATTTAATTTTAGCCTTTACGTGTTTCTTCAAATAATTGCAGCCTCGTCCCGGTTAAATATTTTAATTTAATTTATTATAACATGATCAAGAAATTAAAAGTTTTCATAATTTTATATCATATTAACAAATTAAGAATACGAAAATTATGTTTCTAAAATAACCAGAGGTCCCAGTTTATTAATCGTATGACATGTAAGCATTAAGAGTTCCAGAAACCCAAAACCCAAAAACGGGGTCACAAATAAAATAATTTGTGGCCTAGATATACTAACATTTGAAGCACAGCTTAATTATTATCTTTGTTGCGTGTTTACTAATGTTATTAGCCCAGTTACCTACGTCATGTCATGCAATAGAATCGCGAAATGAGAAGGCCTCGTCAATCTGCGAAACAGATAAGTTGTTACTTCCTTTTGGATTTGACCTTTAGAGCTGTAATCTTATGTTAGATTAGTCGCACGTATCTTTAGTTTAAACCTGACCCCGAGAAACAATCCAACGGAGGTCAGACGTATTACCCGTTGTCGTGAAGTGATGCCTAATCGTCTTGAATTAAGTGTAACCCTCAGAACTTTACAGAAGAATTATGCTCACAAAAACCGTGTGTAACTTTTTTAACATACTTTGAACTCGATAATGACTTTACGCCTCCCAAATAAGCATTTAGCTTTTTGGGTCAATGCAAATCTATCAAGTCTTTATTATTCAAGTTTTCCACCTTTCATTAATTGTACGCTTAATCCTCCGCAACCGGAATCACGCCTCGTCTAGTGCCTGACCATACGTTGGAGAGGGCGTCTTTGAGCGAAGGAGTACGCCAACTACCGTGAGGAAATCGGTCCTCCGCGATGGAGAGAGGTCCCCGTGGGCAAACGATATATGTATATATAAACGATAATGGCCCGCGAGGCAAAAAAACTGTGGAGCCCCTCTCCTGTCCTAACCGATTCGGCAATTGAAATAGAATGTGACACCTGTGACCCAGACAAGCAAGGGGTAAACATGAAGTTGGCGCCCAACATTCCAACAAACGTTTTCATCCGGTCGTCATTCATTGATTTGCTGTAACAATCAACCAATTGCTCCCGCGGTGGGCGATTTATAAATAACTAAATAACTAGAGTGCAGCACACGCTGGCTTCCTCCTTGTCACATGAACCCTTTAGTGATGTGATGATAAAATATTTATTAGTATGACAGCATGCGTGAAACAGATTACATGGAAACCTGAAAGATTTACGGCTGTCCTTTATTGGAATAAATCTCCGAAACTAGCGACTTATTTAAAAGGCCAGCAAGACGACTTAATAAAGAGACATTCGTACCTACTTATAACGCACCTACTGGCGCTTGAAAATGTCATTGCTTTTGTAAGTATGAAGGAGACTTAGTTATATCATATCCACGTTCGTTAGTATGTACTCATAACAAATGATGGGCGCCGATACCTTAATACTCGTATGTAAGCTGACATATTTACCTATCGATGAACAACGAAAAATAATATAAAACAAAACAATTCGTTTTTCCTTATCGACTTCAAAAGCCGGTTACTCACCCCTAGAGGTAAACTGAGTCACAATATCTTTAATTATACGAATGAATACGATGATCCACGAGTACAATGATCCCATGTGGCTAGTCCATAACATGTGGGAGTACAATGTGTAAGGCATATCATTGGTGCTGCCACGCATGTCAATTGGTGCCTCTACCCTACTATTCCGACTTACGACACACACTGGCATTTAAAAAAGCTAAGCACAAAGTCCTTTACAAACCTATGTATTTGTAACTGTATCACTTGCACTGCTAAGTCTAGTTTATTACTGCAGAGCTAGTGTATTTGATGCTTTAGTTTCAACATGACATGCCGTGCCTAGCAAATTAGAGCAGGTTCTTTCTAATTGTATAGGAACTTATTAAGTTATAACCTGCGAAGCCATATTAGGGAATAGTGAGTGAGCAGGAAGTTTTTAAAGACTGGTTGGGTCAATAAACTGGCTTAGATAAGAGTAAAAGTTGAGTATAACTTGACGTTTTCATAAAATGTGGACGTTATTATAGCCGTTAAATATTAAAAGGAAATTCAAGTATGTACATATGCCTTGTATCAATTAAATTGATACAAGGCATTGAAGGCAAATTGAAGTAAAACTTCTTGCCTATGAGATTTTCAGCATTGTTATTTAAGTAGGTATTATTTGATAGTTATTAACACTCAATGGGCAATGACATCACATCACATAATATCAGTTGTCCGTCTATGTTTTGTAACTATTTTAATTATGTGAACGATGTTTTGTAAACAACCACTCACACTGTCAAATCCAATGCCTTGTAAATACAATAGCATCTATGTCATCATACAGCTAATAAAGTAAATAAAAGCATGTAACTATGTCATCGATTCAAGAATCAATTAAATCTTTCAAAACTTTTAAAAGGTACTAATGAGATACCAAACAAACATGTAACAATGAGGGTTGAGGAAAATGAGGGCCTGAATAAAAAAAAACAACTGATGCTAAATTAGCACGTGTTGCATAACCGAGAAAGTGAACTATTGTAATTCATCAAGTTACACTGACACCGCCACATGCGACGCGCATTTTAACTAACCAGCTGGACATTAAAACAATTAATTTATACACTAGAACAAGGGTCTCTAAACATTTTTGCCTCAGGGCCATATTTCTTCTCAAAAAATGTCGCGCGGGCCACCATCCCATTGTGCGATTACCACTGGAAGAGCGTTTGTGCATTTGGATACGTACCTACCCACTACCCAGGAGTCCCAGGACCGATTTACTTACAGCCGAACTCAAGTCAGCCACGACATTGGTCTAAGCGCGACAGCGGTGAGCGGCAGCCATACGTGCGAATGAAAAGTCCCATCGCTGTGTCTCGCTCCAATGTATGGCCGCCGCTCACCGCTGTCGCGCTTAGACCAATGTTGTGGTTGAGCCGTTACAGCGCCGGAGTTTGGACGACCTGGGGCCCGTTTCTCGAAAGGTACAAGCCTTGTATTACAAGTGCGCGAACTGTCAAATCGTATAGGTTTCCATGGAAACACACTTGTAATACAAGACTTGTACCTTTCGAGAAACGGGCCCCTGGGGCCCATTTCTCGAAAGGTACAAGTCTTGTATTACAAGTGTGTTTCCATGGAAACTCATACGATTTGACAGTTCGCGCACTTGTAATACAAGGCTTGTACTCTTGTACTTGTATCTCAGCACATAACATGCTCAAATTCAAAGCAGCAGTAGGAAAAATCGAATGGAAAGATCTTCTAATTTACAATGATAGTATGTGGAAATCTAACAATAAAACAAAAACAATGTGGCAAATTATCAAACATATTACGGGAAAAAACACTAACAGGCACTATGAAAATATAGAGCTAAACTACGAAGATTCCAAGACTAAATGCCCCCAAACAATAGCCAACATTTTCAATGAATACTTCACATCAATAGGCCAACCCGTGCAAAGTAGTAGTAACGATACAGGATCTCCACTCCCGCCACTTGGCCGCCCAAGTCCTAAACCAGCCGTTAACACCATGTACCTGCAACCAGTCACCGAAGCAGAAGTACACAGAACCATTCAAAACCTCCCTAATAAGGTCACTTGCGGATTCGATGAAATTCCACCAATTCTAATAAAAACCTGTAGTGATGAACTAACATTACCTATAACTTTACTAATAAACCAGTCCTTTGAAAAATGTGAGTTTCCTGATAAATTAAAAATCGCCGTCGTTAAACCTATATTTAAGAAAAAGGGTAAACGGCATGATACCGCAGACTACCGACCAATAGCCCTCCTTCCGACATTATCCAAAATATACGAAAAACTTATAGCTGACCAAATTTATAAATTCCTTGAAAAATACAATCTCTTCGACGAAAATCAATTCGGCTTTCGTCATAAACGCTCGACCACCTTAGCGGTATTCAACTACATCCAAAGTACCCTAGAATGTTTAAGAAATAAAAACTACGCCATAGGCCTGCTACTGGACATGTCCAAAGCCTATGATAGGGTATCACATTCTATTCTGCTCCACAAATTACATGACATTGGAATACGAGGACACGCACACACCTGGATAAAATCATATCTATCAAATAGACAACAATATGTACAAATTGAATATCACAACGCTGACTCCGGACAAATTCAAAACTATCAATCCAAATCCAAAACTATCAATAACTCAATTCCTCAAGGTAGTGTCCTAGGGTGTGTGCTATTCTTGATATGTATCAATGACCTCCCGAAAATAACTAACCACAAGTGCATTTTATTTGCCGATGACATCTCCTGCCTCTTCAACCATGATAATAACTCTAACAATTACTTACATATAAACAAAACCTTCAATGATATCTCCGAATGGCTGCAGGATCACAACTTAACACTAAATACCAATAAAACTAAGATAATCCAGTTCAGACCACATCAAAAACGACCGACTGACTTGACATCTCTTGTACAGAACTTAAATATAGAAGAAGTAACCGAAATAGGACTACTAGGACTAACACTAGACACACACCTCAACTGTAAAAAACACGTAGCCAAAATAACATCTAAATTATCCTCTTTCCTTTTCGCCTTGTATACTCTAAAATCAAACACAAACTTACCATGCGCCTTATCCGCTTATCACTCGTATGCCGAGGCTTGGCTTCGCTATGGCCTACTATTATGGGGTAATAGTACAGATTCAAACGACCTCTTCATTCTCCAAAAAAAATGTATCAGAACACTAGCACAGAGAGATACTTGCAAACCTCACTTTATCAACCTACGCATTCTGACATTACCATCTTTATACATACTAGAAATGGCCACCTTTGTCCGAAAAAATATGAATAAATTTGAATTCAGTAAGAGTACTCGAAGAAAAGATAAAATAGTCCCTCCAGAACCAATACTAGACATCTACAAAAAAGGCCCGTTTTACCAAGCGATACAAATCTACAACCAACTACCTACAAATTTCAGAAAAATAGATAACATAAACACATTTGTAACTAAACTAAAGACTCACCTAATCCAAAAGAGCTATTATTAGATACAAGAATTTATGGAAGACAGAAAAACATAATCTTACCTTTCCCGTACAATGAGTATTCCTAGTTTACAGTAGGTACCTAGTTAAGCTCTTTATTGTAAACCCTAGTTATAAGGACTTTGCTACACCCCACCGGGGTCCATGTGATTCTTTTCATATATATTGTAACACCAATTGTACATACCATGGTTCGCAATAAATATTTACTTTACTTTACGTTTCGAGAAACGGGCCCCTGCTCTAGAAGTACAAATAAAGACACGCCATTAACATTGTCAACTGATTTTCAACTTATTGTCGTAAGGCATTAGAAGCTGTGAAGTGCCCTTGTATAGTATATGTTTGTCAAAGCCATTCTCGTTCATGACCGAGTTATATAATAGTTAATGCTAGCGTAAGTGCGGTTATCCATTCGCGTGCTTATAAGATTTCTATTAAAGTCATTACCATTTGTGGCGTCCTATGTCTAAAGGGCCCATATGATTTTAATAGAAATAGGACGAATTTCTCATGGTACTTCTGATGAATCCGTATTTATTGCGTTCAAAGCATAAAAACCCTTTTGTGATGGAAAAGCACATTTTCACTGCGTTTATGAGCCAATAGTTGGCTATACACGCTGCCAGATATTAATTGAGATTTTTAAATATAAGCCATTCACCTTACTTATTAATATCACGACCGTCATTCAATTAAGTAGCTGAACAACGAACTGTTAACATCGGTTATCTAATATCCGGTAGGCGTTGATTGTAACTAGCCCTAGCTTCAGTAATTTAAGTACTAACGTATCAGTTTTTCTAGCGTGTCTGCCAGTGACTACTGTACAGTACTCGTTACAAATACTGGTATATTTAGTGCTACCCCGGATATTTATTTATTTAAACTTTATTGCACAATTGGAAAAAATGTACAAATGGCAGACTTAATGCCTTAAGGCATTCTCTACCAGTCAACCATAGGGCCAAACAGAAATTCGCGAATGTGGGTGCAGTGAGAAAAATAAATTTAGAAAGCATGACAACTATTGACAAGTATAGCAATATTATTTAAGAACGACGTATTATTAAGCAATAATATAATTTATTGAAATTGATTTCCATAGAGTACCTAGTCTGTTCATATTCTTTGATGAATACTTTTGCATGTTAAATTGTATGTTGTTATTTAATGCATGTTAATTATAAGATGTAATGTTTTGAAAAGAAGTTGCCCGCCGAGTTTCTTGCCGGTCCCATAGTGGATACCCCCCTCCCAACGGAGGGGGGACTGAAATCTTCTCGAGGCTGAGGCGTAGGGTTAGAGCCGGCGTAGCTTTATTTGACGTTCATATGCGCATTGTAATATGCCTACTTGAAAAATAAATATTTCATTTTCATTTCATTTTCATTTTCATTTTCATTTTCATTTACAATCAATATAATACATAAATAATACGTTCATATCATTACACATATACTTATACACAAATATAAATACAAATATTTTATAATGTTTTTTTGAATATTGAAACTAAACTTTAAAAATATTGTAAAATTCGTATTCGGATAATGAAACTTTATAGTATTATAAATGTATATATATGCCTACCAAAATATACCTAATTAGTAGAATTATCTACACTACCTGGGTACTTTCTGACATTTTCATTTTAGTAGGCATTTTCTGAACCGATCCTGTTGTATCTCATATTCCCTCACCTGACCGATGAACATGATTTATTTAGCTGAATAATATTTATTTATTTATTAAGTAGAGTCGCCAAGTTAAAGGTCTTTAAAAACGATTATGAGTAAAAGTTATGAAAATCCGAAATATATATTGGCATTGGCGATGACATTAACCTTACCTATATTAATATGTAAGTACAGTAAGCTGCACTGCAAATGACATGGTCAAGTGTTCAAGTATGTTTCGGATAATTCGGGATTATAGTCATAAATTCATCTCAGTCGCGCATTGTAAAAGATGTCCATAATAGAATGCATTTCGAAACGCATCCCATCCTCCCACGTACTGCAAGTCTGCAGAGCTGACGGCATAAAAGGACGTGCGGCGAAAAGCAATGGTGACATAATAACTGTACTGTTTCCGACGGTTTATTTATATGCCTTCAGCGTTCGCGGCTTATTTCAACTATAAACGTGTTTCGGACCGTGATTACTTTGTGTAAGATATAGTCTCTCAAGATGTTACAAGAAAAACCGGCCAAGAGCATGTCGGGCCACGCTCAGTGTAGGGTTCCGTAGTTTTACGTATTTTTCTCAAAAACTACTGAACCTATCAAGTTCAAAATAATTTTCCTAGAAAGTCTTTATAAAGTTCTACTTTTGTGATTTTTTTCATATTTTTTAAACATATGGTTCAAAAGTTAGAGGGGGGGGGGGGGGACACTTTTTTTTTCCTTTAGGAGCGATTATTTCCGAAAATATTAATATTATCAAAAAACGATTTTAGTAAACCCTTATTTATTTTTAAATACCTATCCAAAAATATATCACACGTTGGGGTTAGAATGAAAAAAAAATCAGACCCCACTTTACATTTAGGGGGGGTACCCTAACAAAACATTCTTTTCCACTTTTTATTTTACCACTTTGTCAGCGTGATTGATATACATATTGGTACCAAATTTCAGCTTTCTAGTGCTAACGGTCACTGAGATTATCCGCGGACGGACGGACGGACGGACGGACGGACGGACAGACAGACATGGCGAAACTATAAGGGTTCCTAGTTGACTACGGAACCCTAAAAAAGCGGCAAATTTAAAAACGTTGGTGCGAATGATTATCGCGCCCTTTTCTAGTGGCAAACTTATTGACCTGCTGTCAGAACAAGGGATTGCTTATGTTAGTTATATTGCTTTTATTTCGTATACATATTTACTGAGATCGAAGAAAATGACTTGACTGACCATATTGCCATATAAGCAGTAACGTTAATAAGTATTCTTCTTCTCGATAAGTACATGAATTATTATTCATATGAGCAACATAGTATCGGTATAAAGGTTGGCATTTTGCAAAGATGTTATCAAAACTGGTTAGTACATACTCGATGATGTTAAGGCAAATAATGGGCTCCATAATTTGCTTAACATCAGCACGAGTAGGTAATTATTATTGATTTTGATGTACATACTTATGAAGGCTTGTGCGTAAAATGATACTTGCACTCGTGTCGTATATTATGTCATGCGCCATTCTCCTTTATTATTTCAGCAAGTTTCCATTTACTGAACGACCGAACGATGTAACACTAAGAGCAGTTTGTAATACTCGTATGTAGGGAGAACTCTGCTTGAAATAAACCTACACTATACAGATTATGCATATTATTACTAAGCACAACTAATATCTACTTGGTGTAGCGTAACGTGACTAGTACAAACATGTAAGACATATTCACCGAATGTCCCCCATTTGGACTCAATTAGCGTCCTAATTACAATTAAAATGTACGTACTTGTTACAGCTAACAGACATCGTGAACGCCATGTCTTCTCGCGGGGAGCTCCCCTTGGAGCTCGCTCTCCGCGGCCACAGTACCTCGATCGCTACCACTCTTCTACAGCACTGCGCTGATGCTAATGCCAGGGGCGCTCGTGGCAGGACCTTGCTGCATCGGTCTATCGACTCCAGGGACTCCTTCTCCGCTAAATTCTTGGTGGACAACGGGGCTGACTGTAACCTCACTACCAAGTAAGTGCGTTCATATGTTGCCACAGTATCTCCATCGCTACTACTCTTCTCCAGAACTGCGCTGATGCTAATGCGAGAGGCGCACGTGGAAGGACCTTACTGCATCTGTCTATATACTCCAGAGACTTGTCTTCCGCTAAGTTCTTGGTTGACAAGAGGGCTGACTGCCAAACCTAACTACCAAATAAGTGGATTTGGGCACTAAAAATTGGTATAGCATTCCCATCGCTATAAATTGACGCCCTAACGTTATGACATCAGAAGCCGTCAAATTAAGAAATAGATTTTCGTATACTTTGGTTTGACTAATAAATTTACATCCTATAAGTATCTTTTTCAATTTCAGAGAGGAAGGCGACACAGCATTGCACCTCATAGCTGGATTGACTGCTAGCTCGTGCGATGAGGAAATTATGGACCAGATGGCTGAAATCGCGGAAGCCATGATTGAAAAAGGCGCTGATATTAATCGACAAAATCGGAAAGGATTGTAAGTATCTAAACCCAACTATATTTGAAGGGCTTCAAAGCCAGTTATCTAAGATTAAAAACCACAAAGTTTGCATACCTCTACTGAGTTCCTCTTGAATCTCTGTCCCTTTGCGACCGATAATGCTTTGGAAGTTTTGTCGCAAGTAATTTCAGAAGACATCGTTAATAATTTATTATCGTTATAGATAATAAGATTAATAAGTTCTGAATGTTCTGATAAATAATTTTCACCTTTCCTGTCTTAGCACACCACTACATCAAGCAGTTATAGCAAGAAATCAAAGGATATTCGATCTCCTTCTCAAACAGCCAGCTTTAGACACAAACCTCCGAACGCTAACAGACGAGCATCCACCCCTATACTACGCTCTAGTCGACGACAGGCGGGCTTCGATCTCTTCCAGCGAAACTCTAGTCATGAACGGGTCTAACCCGTTCGATACGCCAGTGACCAATACTGCCGCCTTTACTGAAGACCCGGTGGAGGGAAGAACTGAGAGTATAGTCGAGAGAGGGTTTGCTGCTAAACTGTTGACGAGAGGATGCCAAATGAATCCAGTTTACTCCGGCTCTGGGGATAGCTTGCTGCATATTCTGGCGCAGGGATGGTTTGAGGTACGTAATCCGTTTTATAATCTTAGAACTGTAAGGTTAGGCAGCCGCCTAGACTAGATTTTTCGATAAATGGAAGACAAAAAAGCCTTTTTGTCTTCTATCTATCGAAAAATCTAGCCACGAATGGATGTCGCGATATGACAGTGAGTGATCAGGGGATAGCTTATTACATATGCAAGCGCAGAGGTGATTTGAAGTGATAACGTAGTTTTTTTTTTGCAACTGGTCCTTGACATGAACATTTCGTCTAAGTCAAATGTCTGTAATCTACGAACTCGTTTGGGTACAGGGGTCAAAATAATATACAATACTTAAAAGCGTATTACCAATTGCAAATTAGAATGATGAGGCAAATTTGTCATGTCATTTTCAGCAAGTTTTACATTAATGTATTCTTATTCGTTTCGAATTCGATCTCACTGCCATAAAAAGGTGACTTTTAAAACTCCTGTTTTATTCAATAGTTTATTTTAGCGCACACCTGTTGTTTTTTATGCAAAAACAGAAAGACATATAACAACCTGATATACCAATACTGAATATGATCTGTAACGTGTAAAGTTTATATTAAACGCGATAAATGTTAATCTTCTTCTTCCTCCTACCCTTATCCCACGTTATGTGGGGTCGGTACAACATGTCTTCCTCTTCCATTCTTCTCTATCTTTCGTCATCTCAACACTCACATCTTTCTTTCTCATGTCCTCTTTCACACAATCCATCCATCGTTGTTTGGGTTTACCCCTCCCTCTCCATCCATCAACATTCATCTCCAACATTCTTTGCCTATATGACACTCATCCCTCCTCATTACATGACCGTACCACGCCAACCTGCCACTCCTCATCTTTTCCGTTATAGGCGCAACTTTCAAACTTCCCCTAATATACTCATTCCTGATCCGATCCATTCTGGTCACTCTACACATCCATCTCAACATTCTCATTTCCGCTACGTGCACTCTCCTTTCATCCTCCACCTTTGTCACCCAGCATTCAGATCCATACAATACAACAGGCCTCACAATCGTCTTATAGATTTTCCCCTTAAGTTTAAGGGGCATCCGTCGATCGCATGTTGTCCCTGAGACCTGTCGCCATTTCATCCATCCCGCATTTATTCTATTTTTCACGTCACGGTCGATGCTTCCGTCATTTTGGAATAATGACCCAAGGTACCGGAAGTCGGAGCAGACTGGTAGGTATACACCATCTAAGGCAATAGGGGAAAAACTGGATAGACCACCGAAATCGCAGAACATCTGTTCAGTTTTGGTTCTGCTGATTTTCAGTCCCACACTTTCCAGTCTTTCTTGCCATTTTCCCAGTCTGCTCTGGACCTCAAGTGCATTTTCCCCAACAAGAACAATGTCATCGGCAAACAGCATACACCAGGGTGCTTCCTCCTGTATGTCCGATGTCAGAGCATCCATAACCAGGAGGAACAAATACGGACTTAAAGCCGACCCCTGGTGTAGACCTACCGCCACATTGAACTTGTCGGTGACTCCAGCTTCAGACCTGACGTGAGTACTAGCTCTATCATACATCGCCTGAACAAGCCGCACATACTTCTCTGGCACTCCCTTCTCTCTCATACACCACCACAGAACCTTACGCGGAACTCTATCGTATGCCTTTTCCAGATCCACGAACACCATGTGCAAGTTCTTTTTGGCTTTTCTGTATTTCTCGCATAGTTGGCGAAGTGAAAATATGGCGTCCGTGGTTCCCCGGCCCGGCATAAACCCAAATTGGTTCTGTGTTACCTCACTCTCTTCTCTTATTCGTCTCGCTACCATTATTTCCCATATCTTCATACTATGTGACATGAGCTTTATTCCCCGGTAGTTGTTGCAATCCTGTACATCACCCTTATTCTTAAACGCGATAAATGTTAATCAGGGTCCATTATTATAAAGGTTTTAGTAGCTGCGTATTAACTTTTTATTTAGAGGAAAATGAAAAATTTAAGCGACCTTTTAAAACGGAATAGGGTTTCATGAAAGAACCGGGGTTTGAAAAGGCTGAAAAGCAGTTATCATTTTTAACAATGTATTAACAGAAATAAACTAGTGTAAATATCCTGACTTTTCTTTAGGACTCTGCTGTATTTCTGACGGCGCATCTAAACGGCGACCTGAACCATACAAACGAGGCGGGCCTCACAGCGCTACACGCAGCCTGCGCTAACGGCCTCGCGCGACTGACGGCCTCACTGCTTGAACACGGCGCGAGGCCCAACCTGCAGACATCGTATGGGGAACAAGAGGATACTGTTTACAGGTCAGACAACTAGCATACAAACACTGAACTACACTAACGAAGTGGGCCCCACAGCATCACACGCAGCCTGTGCCAACGGCCTCGCGCGCCACACGGCCTCACTGCTTGAACACGGCGCGAGGCCCAACCTGCAGACCTCGTATGGGGAATAAGAAGATACTGTTTACAGGTCAGACAACTTGCATACAAACACTGAACAACACTAACGAAGCGAGCCCCACAGCATTACACGCAGCCTGTGCCAACGGCCTCGCGCGCTTCACGGCCTCACTGCTTGAACACGGCCTCACTGCTTGAACACAGCGCGAGGTCCAACCTGCAGACATTGTATGGGGAACAAGAGGATACTGTTTACATGTGCAACTTTTTCAGTGTCATATGGGGAGAAGGAGGTCAAATAAACGATTGAGACGCTGAGGAAACAGGCTTTACTATTTATTACCATAGCACAGCAGCTGTTTCGACGACTTAGGTGACTCTACAACCTTCAAGTTGTGGGAACAAAGTCCTAACCGGGTAAATAAACCTTTTGGTAGGGGCCACATCGCGTGGCCCGGCGCTTTTGACTTTAATTAATCACGTATTTGACATCACAGGGTTCGAGCGTTACACCGAAAAACGGCGATACATTGCGTAGGAGGCGTTTTGTTATTACATTTGAACAAAAGCAACAACAAAAAGTAGTTTGCGGGCGTTTGCACATTCTATCTGATTAGCACGAAAAAATATGCATCTTTCTTTATATTGTACTAGCTTTTGCCCGCGGCTTCGCTCGCGCTAGAAAGAGACAAAAAGTAGCCTATGTCACTCTCCATCCCTTCAACTACCCTCACCTAAAAAATCACGTCAATTCGTCGCTGTGTTTTGCCGTGAAAGACGGACAACCAAACGGACACACACACTTTCCCATTTATAATATGGATTTATTTCAGACAAACTCCTCTCCACCTGGCCGTGCTAAGCAACCACGAAACAGCCGTCCTAGCCATCCTCGAACACAAGAAACTTATTGAGAAAGGCGACATGCCAGCCACTGATAGAAGCAACGTCAGTCTACTGCCTAACCTCAACTTGAAGAATTCCGAGGGAGATACGCCAGTCAGCCTTGCCCTGGCGGAAGGTAATTAAAATCATATCATTTTAGACGAAAGTCGGCCACCTAACGGTGCCTAACACCAACGAGATAGACGTCCTAGCGATCCTAGGACATAAGAAACGCAATGAGAAAGTCTTATGCCAACAACAGATAGAAGCAACAGCAACGTAAGCTTACTGCCTGAACCTTAACACTAAGGAAGATATGATGATGTCCTCCACTTATCTGTCGACGGCGACACCTGGACAATTCGGGTATTTAATAAATTCTGACGTACATGGGCTCGAACGTGACTTGCGAATCCGAAGTTTTGTTTTAAACACTTGCAAAGGGAGATATAATCTCGATCTGTCTGAAGTTTAAAGTCACCCACATTTAGAAGCAAACATCACTCCACCTAACGGTGCTACGCAACCATGAGACCGCCGGCCCAGCCATCCTGTGGCACAAGAGCGGAAATATAAATATGTTATCTTTTACTGCTAAAGTTATTGCCATGATAATAATATATCCATTAAATAAGCAACTGACTATTCATATTTCTATAGGACACAAAAACCTAGTGGCGCCCCTGATCGAGGCCGGAGCGGACCCGAACGTGCGCAATGGCAAAGGCTTTACAGTACTGCACCAGGCAATCGTGAAGAGGACTCCAAAACCGCCATCTACTTGCTGGATCACGGAGCTGATATGGATTCCTTGTAAGTTTTTATAAAACGCTTTAACCCTTTTATACGTAAGAAAGAGACAACGCTCTACGAAGACAAAAACCGATGTGCAATAATTATCGCCTTGTACTGTACCAACGACGTCAACTGATGCGCGCTGCTGCAGCCCGATATCAACATTTGAGCATTTCGACAAAGTCAATAGGGATGACGACTACATAAAAAATGGCATTCTGTTTAGTCCGTCAGTTGATTGGCCAAAAATGCTGAACACGTATTTTTCGCTTTTTCTAATTAATGAAAAATACAAAGATTTAGAGCATCAAAGTTCCGGAGTGGGGGCTTGGGAGTCACTTCTAAGTAAAAATTGTACCTAGGCGTGACGTCACTCGAAACTTCAACGCACTGTACTGTCGTCATTTTTCATTTACGAGAATAATATTGATAATCAAACTGACGGACTAATTAGTTTTTTTAGTCGTCTCGCCTATTATTTGCCTGCCAACTAATAGATTCCCAACCAATCTAGCCAAATGACAGTTGTTGACGTTAGACGCCGATAGATACGCAGTCTGGCTCTGTCGCGCCAATACGAAGAGCGATAGAGATAGATAACGATAATATCGTCAGCGTTGGTCTGTCATTGACTACGTACCCTGATCACATTGTCGTTGCTCTGATCACGAGTATCATTGTACCAATATCAGACTAGCTATCATTCTGAAAATATCGTTTGTCCGCCATAAAAAAAATCGTAAATATTCTATTTAAAAATATTTTAAGCGGGTTACTCACGTATTAAGTCGATATAGCGTTCGACATGTTTCGGCTCAATTTCGAGAGCCTTTCTCAAGAGTAGCGACACCCCGCCTTTACATGTCGAGAGCGCGACGCATACCGCTCCGCGCTCCGCGGTGTATGCGTCGCGCTCTCGACATGTAAAGGCGGGGTGTCGCTACTCTTGAGAAAGGCTCTCGAAATTGAGCCGAAACATGTCGAACGCTATATCGACTTAATACGTGAGTAACCCGCTTAAAATATTTTTAAATATGTATGAGTCTCACGGGAGTTTTATAGTTAAAATTGTAAATATTCTAATATAAAATGTGTTCACAGAACGGAAGCCGGCGAAACGCCTCTACAGCTCGCCATCCATTGCCGCCTCGGGCTCGTGGTGGAAGCGCTGTGCGTGCGAGGCGTCGACATGAGCCGCCTCGATGCCAACGGAGTGCCGCCTCTGTGGGCAGCCCTGGATTCCGGGCAGGAAGAAGTTGCCAGTGTAAGTTCAATCTTTTTTCATCACATTTGTTGTTTAAAGGTCTCATTGCGTCTACGTGTACTGAAGCATAATGTACTATTTTATTCCCAAGGTTTTGCATTTATTTCGTAAATTTAACTCAGATAAATCGTAATAATTTACAATCTGACAATATGTTCTCGACTCGCGCTTGACCGCGTGCCAGCGCGAGGCGCCCACCGTTGCCTAGCAACGGAGAGTACAACAGATCAAAATTAATGAATGAATGATAAATAAGTAAAAATTTAGTTCAATTACATGATTTATATGCTTTTTTGAACATTGCATTTAATTTATATGCAGGATTTTCGTGTTTCTTTTCGTTCAAAAAGTGTTTGTTATCAAAAATAATGGAATTTAATGTGAATAATCTGATATAGATGAAGATACACTACTGGTCTTTGCGTTGAAGGTTTTGCCGTATGATTTTTTTTTTATTTTTCTCTCAAATGTGATGAAAAACATTGTGTGTAACTCAGGAGGTAAGGATATTAAATACTATATCACGACACTCGTATTTAATGACCCCCTTACCTCCCTTGTTGCACAATGTACTATTTTAAGTTCGCTTTGGAACGAACTTCAATCGCCTGATCTCGTTCACCGCGCTGACATTACGCTCAGCCTCTAAGGGCAGCTCCTTGGATCTGGACATAAATAAGTTGAACCATAAAGACTTCTAATAAGGTAATATGTTACTATAACTTCGTGGCCACGACTGCAATCGCTTGTTTTTATGTATGCCTTCGTATTAACCTTATGAGTTTACAATAAAGTTAATTACCTTATTGTTTTTTCTTAGATTCTCGTACGAAATGGCGCTGATGCTGACTGTTGGGGACCAGGGCCTGATGGCTGCTTGCAAACGCTACTACACAAGTAAGACCGATTTCATCTAGGTACATGTGTTTAGTACATACTAACTGCAGAGTTATGTTACCATTTATATAAAGGTGCTAAGCAAATGTTGCAGACACAAAGTGAAATTAAAGGACTCGTTTAACGACCGGTCTGGCTCAGTCGGTAGTGACCCTGCCTGCTAAGCCGCGGACCTGGGTTCGAATCCCGGTAAGTATGTGTATATATCGTCGCTTAGCACCCATAGTACAAGCTTTGCTTAGTTCGGGGCTAAGTTGATCTGTGTAAAGTGTTCCCAATATTTTTTTTAATTATTTGTTTGGCAAAAATATAGATCATCAACGGTTTTCCAGAGCTATCGATGAAAACAAGGAAAACCTAGCGACGTTCCTGATCCGCTCGGGTTGTGACGTGGAGTCGTCTCGCCGCGCCGGCGCCGCGGGTGAAGGCGCTGATGTGGCTAATGAAAAGCAGTCGCCGCTGCATCTGTGCTGCACCTGGGGGCTCACTGATGTTATACAGGTAACTAGAATCTATGTACCGACGCTCTTTTCCCGACACGCTTACTTTGAACGCCAATAGCCGTAGTCTACACAAAACGATCAGCCACGCTGGCTAAAGGAGACAATTCCCTCACGCGTCATATTGCCTAGCGACGCTTCTGTCTTTGTGTGGTAATGCTCATAACTATAGACTGTCAACCAAATCTTGGGACTAAAAAAAGGCGGAAAAATTGAAAAATTAAGGACTCACGGCCTATTGTCTTCATAAAAAAGCACCCCTTTTATGAAGACAATTGGCCGTGCTTTTTTTAGTCCCAAGATTTGGTTGACAGTAAATGAGCATTGTCGCTAGTCGCTAGGCAATATGACGCGTGAGGGAATTTTCCTAAACCTTGGTGTTGGTGGAATCATCGACGAGCCACAACTCCTAAAAGTTATTGAAAATATAAGAGCGAAGGTTCAATTTCAACTTCGCGCCATTTTTAGGTCCAAGATTTAGTTGACCGTCTATTTTTAGGGCGCTGTCAGATCCTTAATGATGATTAGTGATTACTTGGGTGTCAAGCCACCATATTATACTGCGCCTAGTGTTTGTTAGGTTCTAATTACACATCTTGTTTATTGACAGACTCTACTAGAACACGGCGCCAACATTAATTCCAAGGACGCGGAAGGCAAGACGCCCCTCCACATCGCGATCGAGAACCAGCACGAGGGCATCATCTCTCTCCTTCTCTCGCAGCCGGGTATAGACTTGTCGGCGAGGGACAACAAGGGCGTGTCGCCGTTCGCGGCCGCGCTCACCGCTAGGAATAATAAGGCTGCGCAGGCTATACTTACTAAGAATCCGTCCGCGGCTGAACAGGTATGGAAATATGTTTATTATGTTTAACTATTAGTGCACTTTACGATAAAATTAATAATTATGAATTTTGGTCTTATTCTAAGGTTTTATTTTACATTTCATTTCTGACACCATAATTAAAAAAACAATTTCGATTCGTCATTTCTTCTAATAAAAAGGCCTTCCACTTGTAGCTTCAAAGTATGAACCAGAAATTGCCCTATAATATGCCTTGGTAACATATCTAGATGTAGATATTTTAAGATAGGCAGCAAAGATTTCTAACATCCGTATAGCTTCTAAGAAAAAAACGGTTCAAAACTTACAGAAAAAGGTGCGGTGATATCGAACTTTGTTTCTAGGTGATATTAAATTTTTCATCATTGCTTTCTGAACTATAAAAATCCTATTCATTCTATTTCGATTTATTTGCACTTTTAGGACTACACAGTCTTTCTCAAATCGGGCCATATCTGTCAGTTACATAAACCTCCAGATAAATGAACAACCTAAAACTAACAACTGTTGTCTGTTACACGCTCGCATGGTAAAATTACAGTAACCTATAGAAACTAATCAGCTTCATGTGAACAGGTGGACAAGAAAGGGCGGAATTTCCTCCATGTGGCCATACAGAAGTGCGACATGGAGAGCGTAATGTTCCTGCTTTCCGTCGAAGTGGACGTCAACTCGCGCATACAGGTAAAGTGGATTCATCTTTACTTGTCCTATCATGTAAACAAACACTGCTGGAAAACATTATCTCACTTTTCTCTGGAATTACACATTGATAATCACTTAAAATCTTATTATATATTTAAAGAAATTCACAAAGTATTCAAAAAACCACTGAAAAATATCATTTCTAAAAAGATTTTCATCAATAATTGCAATTGCGAACGGATGACATCCAAAATTCCTGACATTACGAGTCTACATTGTCTATGAATCGTAATGTTGAGACGTGCAACCATATAGAAATTGCTTATCTTACTTTCTAATGCGACACGAAGTCTTTGTACATACTGATTTGATAGAGTGTGGGATAAAAATAAAAATGTCACACAAGTCTAGTTCCTTTACGAATTTCAGAAGAACGAATGCATGCTTAGTTACTATAGTGTGCAGAACATAAAGTGAACTAAAAATAATAAAAAAATATTCGTAACAGGACAGCAGCACGCTAGCGCCGCCCTTGCACCTGGCGGCCGCGGTGGGCAACGAAGTGCTGCTTCGAAGTCTGTTGCTAGCTGGCGCGAGGCCCAACGATCGGGATGCTCAGAAGTAAGTCACCTGCTCACAATACAATACGAGTCATGGGCTAGTTCAGAGGTCACTAATTAGAGATTAACAGGTTTTGAAATTGCAGCTTAAAAAAACTCAGGGTGAATTAAATAGGTGGGCTGTCCGGATCTGGACTACCTCCTTCATTTTGATAGTTGATACTTACCTTTGATACTCGTAGTTTATAGTAGACAATGACAGTTTTAGCTTTAATTTTTGTCTCAAGAGAATTTGGTTTTTCTGGTAGTTAGCAGCTACGGAAATAGTAAACATATTCTAGTTCTTTTTAGGGTTCCGTAGCCAACTAGGAACAGGAACCCTTATAGTTTCGCCATGTCTGTCTGTCCGTCCGTCCGTCCGCGGATAATCTCAGAAACCGTAAGCACTAGAAAACTGAAATTTGGTACCAATATGTATATCATTCACGCCAACAAAGTGCAAAAATAAAAAATGGATAAAAATGTTTTGTTAGGGTACCCCCCCTACATGTAAAGTGGGGGCTGATTTTTTTTTTTCATTCCAACCCCGACGTGTGATATATTGTTGGATAGGTATTTAAAAATGAGTAAGGGTTTACTAAGATCGTTTTTTGATAATATTAATATTTTCGGAAATAATCGCTCCTAAAGGAAAAAAAAAGTGCGTCCCCCCCCCCTCTAACTTTTGAACCATATGTTTAAAAAATATGAAAAAATTCACAAAAGTAGAACTTTATAAAAGACTTTCTAGGAAAATTGTTTTGAACTTGATAGGTTCAGTAGTTTTTGAAAAAATTACGGAAAACTACGGAACTCTACACTGAGCGTGGCCCGACACGCTCTTGGCCGGTTTTTTCTACTTTTTGATTATTCCTTCTTTTGTTTCTGATTTTCCGGTCAACCCCTTTGTTACGAGCATTAACCATACCACCCCTTGCACAGACGCACGGCTCTCCACGTGGCCGCCAGCGCCGGTCACGCCAACATCGTCTCGGCTCTTCTGAGCGGCGGCGCCGAGTGCGGCGCGGTCGACGCGGCCGGCGACAACGCGTTACATGTCTGTGCCCGTGAAGGTCATGCGGCCGCCGCACGCGCGCTGCTCGCCGACTCTGATGTTGATGCGGCTGCTGTTAACCTCAAGGGTGAGTCACGTGACCTTACAGCGACATCGAGTCCTTTGTGGTGGTGCCTCGTGCGGCGCTGTCGGCGACAACGTGTTAGTGCGTTTTCACATTACCCGATCCGATATCGGATGTCAGACCGACATCCCATACATTACAGGCGCCATCTTGGATTTTTTCCATTGAAATCCTTCCGACATCCGGTATCGGATAGGATAATGTGAAAACGGCCTTACATGTGTGCGCCTGTGAAGAACATGCGGCCGCCGCACGCGCGCAGCTCGCCGACTCTGATGTGGACGCGGCTGCTGTTAACCTCAAGTTGCTGAGCAGTGGTACCGAGTGCGGCAACCTTCTATGGTGACCTTACAAGACATTAACATCATATCATCTCTGCTGAGCGGCGGCAGAACTTGAGTCACATGCCACAAGTTATTACAAGATGCAGCACGCAATAGACCTTCAAGCCTAATCGATTCTGCTCGGGAAGGAGTCACCAGCAAAGAGATGATGATTACTACAACCTGACCAACTTCCGTACCTACATATGTTAAGATAATTTTGTATTGCAGGTCGCAACCCCTTGCACGAGTTGGCCTGGTGCAAGAAGGACAACGCCGCAGCGATCTGCGAAATATTCATTGAGCTGATGCCAGACTATCCCATCAACAGGACGGACTTGCAGGTACACCATGTCAAATATAAACCTAGTCTAGTCATTAGCGAGCTCACTCCATCGTAGGCCACGCCTTTGCCTTTGGGTAGTCTGTGGTCAAGAGTAAGCCCATTCATAATTTTAAAAAAAGGTTCTTTTCGATTAGACCGATTTTATGTAACTTGCAATGATACAGACGTGGCTAAAGACTTAAGTATAGAAACTTTGTTTATACGTGTCAAATCTTGGACTTTCTGGTTAATAACTAAGCTGAAAATGGTGTGATTCGGATGGAGGCAGAATGTGACCATAGGAACTCTGTGTGACAGTGGTCTCTATGTAGGTATACCTAGTCGTTGTGTGTGGAAACAAAAGTACAATCAACGAATAAAGTTTATACCTAACATGTTTTGTGTATCCCCCAGGGCAACACTCCGCTCCTGCTGGCGTATATGAACGGGCAGGCGGCGATGTGCAGGGTGCTGGTGCGCGCCGGCGCGTGTCTGGCTCAGGAGAATAAAGATGGCGTTTCTATATTTAATTATCAGGTCAGTCAAATCCGGTTATTTTCACTGAAAACTTCGGAGCCCATACTTCTTTCCCATTCAGTTGTCATTTTTGATCATTCATCACCTTTCGAACGTTACGATTACCATAGGTTGACTTGAGCTGTATCTAGTTACAGGCGTTATCGACATCTTTAACATTCAAAGGGTTAAAGTTGCTAGAACTATATTTTTCTGACAAATAAATTCAGACCTGTTCCACTGCGGGATTTGCGGGAACTATATACTACGGGACATCAACGTTTCTTGTTTAAGATCTGGAATTCTGGATTTCCGTTCCGACAAATAGCTAAAGGTTACATTTTACATTTAATGACTGGTTTATTCTCCAGGTGGCGACAAAGCAGCTGCTCCACCGGTTGCTAGACGCGCTGCCAGCGGAGGCGCCGTGGGCCGAGAGCGACCTGTGCCAAGAGTGCGGCACAAAGTTCACGCTCACCATGAGGAAGCACCACTGGTAACTTTATTTGACACGTTAGTGTATGGCCTAAATGGGCGTTCGGTCGGATCGACGTTATATTTTGTAACTTTGAGAAATAGGCCACTAGGGGTGAGATCAAATATCAGTAACATTATTTAATTCATTTATTTTTATTCCAGTCGTCACTGCGGCCGAATGCTGTGCAACAAATGTTCGAACCAAGACGTCCCCATACTGAAGTTCGGTATGAACAAACCGCAACGAGTGTGCGAGATATGCTTCAAAGTTCTCCAAGTGGGTGCCAGTTAGTGCCGCCATATTGGCAACAGTGGCGACGATATTGATTGCTAAGGCTTCTACAGACGGTGCAAAAAATCGCGTGCGATTTTATATAGTCAATCGGTCTAATGCTGCAATTCTGCTGCTTATCGGTGACGTTTGTAGAGGTCGTAAGACATAAAGCGTATGATTGGATTCCCACAAGTTTCATAGTCGAAATACCCTTTCTTAACCTTTATTGCTACGGATTCGCGTATGCAGCACTCGTATAAAAAATACACAGGCGCCATAAGTGTAGCGAAGTTATAAACGCAATATATCCACATTTTTACTACCTACACTTTAATGTGGTTTTATGTTAAAGTTGGCCGACGAAAATAATACAGTTCCCGATTTAATATTATAAAGTCCTAACTAGTGTATAAATTTTCATGGCTCGACTGACTCATTCACTTCATTTTAGAAGAGCAAATCTTTAATTGAACCTTATTACTTTTATACTGAGGTCAAACTTATCAACAACAGGACAGTAGCTGCTGTATTTAACTGTTTGGTTGAAATTTGAGTATCGAGTAGACAAGTACCTACTACTAATTTCGTACTGAAAAGTAGCAATACTATGTTTTGTGTGAAATACTGTCACAAAATGATTTAGATAGTGGTGAATGTAGTACTGCCAGTATTTTTTATCGATATAAGTGATATAATTTGTATTGCGTTGATACTACATTGGTACATTATGTGATATACATATATGTTTGCAAGTTTTGCAACAAATTATTATGTGGTCAAGAAATACTTTTCTTTTATTATTATTTTAGCATTTTCATCAGTGATACTCTTAAACTGTCAAGTTGTGTGGAATAGATTAAAAATATAAATAAAATAGTGCCTCATTGTTGGCAAATTGTGTTCCAAATGTAGATGGAACGCAATTTCACTATGCCAAAGTCTGATAGAGCGTGCTTATATTTTCGTTTAGATTTAAGTTCAAATTATTATACTTATAGGAATCAAAATTGTAACTTTGTATTTATGATGATATTGATAGTGGCATAAGATATGTAGTCAGTAATTTGACTTACGAAGCTCCAAAATGAACTTACCGATATAAACGTGAAGCATTTAGCATTGATACTTTGTATTGAGGCTACTGAACCTCACGAGCTTCACGCTAATTCGCTACCGTGTGAATGACTTACTTTTTATGGGTCTCGTTCATACAAGGTTATTAGTGCGAGCAAGATGCAAAGAAAGTAAAATTACGAAAAAGAAAATGTCTGTCAAACTCGTGGAAGCCGTATAGGTTAATGAAATGGAGCTCCCTTTATTGTGTACATGAAGTCAATATACAGATGTAGTGCGAAAAGGGTTTCCTTCGTATTTTTCCGGAAACGTTCGTATTTGTCATGCTAGTTCAGTCAATGTCACTACATCTTGTACTGAGACTGACTGAAATAGCATGACACGTTCGTACGTTTCCGTAATAACGAAAGCAAATCTTTTCGCACTATATCTGTACTGATTGATAGTATAATACGTAACATAAGGAACCTCTGGAAGATATATATGCATGGTTTGGTTTCACTTCTCTCCACTTATCGAACGTTGCGCCGTTAAAAACATTATTATTGTATACAAAGTCAATTTTTGATACATATTTTATTTACATTGTTAGTAATAAGATTTTGACACAATTAATTTTATTATTTCTAGACATTATATTGTTGTGTCCAATATTGAATGCTCTTATAATTTCTTTATATTTTAATGTCACTGATTAATTATCTACACATTCCAATTTTAGCATTTTGTGCAAGTAAAACTTGTATTTTTGGCAATTATATTCTTATGAACACAGTAGGATAAGATAAGGATAATAGGATTTTGTCAGAGGCTGTACTTTGCAATTACATATATCTTTGACCATACATTTATTTGGCGTCCGAATGCTTCAGGACAGCTGTTATTCTACACATTTAGCTAATAACAGCTTCTGTGAAGGTCAAAAATAGACACCTATATAGTAAATTTATTTATCTAAGCTATTGAATGTGTGCCATTCTTGAAACTTGCTTTGTTTAATTTTTATAGAGCTTCTTATATTTTATCGAATGAATTATTGTTTTCGTCCAAACTATTATTGCTGTAATAATAAAATTTTATATGCCTTAACTTGTCTTTCATTATTTTCATAAGTAAAACACAAAATATTTAACTGTGATTATTTATTTACAAATAAACAACATTAACTGTCAATTCTCCCACATTGAACATGTTAAAATAATTTACTAAAACTCTAACATCTGCACCAGCAAGACACCAAGGTATTGACAGAACATTCCTTGAAAATAAAATCTATTTGTTTTGCGATAGGGCAGAACTTATTTCTAGATTTACTTTAGCCTCTTGAAGAGGTCCTTGGTGACGCACTTGTCAAGGACGTGCAGGTAGTCAATGAGTTCCTCCTCACAGGTCTCTGTGGTCTTGGAGCGAGAGCTGACGCGATCTGTGCATTCTTGGTACTTGCCCCAGAGGTTCTGTGCATCTGGCTTTTGGGAGCAGGTCTCCTAGAAAGGTAAAATGTTTTATTTAGTGTCAATCATTACATGTTTTAGTTATAAAACACAAGAAAACATTTGGGTTATTATATTTCTTTGAGATTAGGCTAAGGGATGCCATATTAACACAAAAAAAAAACTGAGTTGCAGTTCATTTGTTTCAATTCGAACTTTAGAATAATGTAAAATCACCTCTATCTATGGTGTAAAACAATTAGTGTCGCTTAACTTCAAACCTGGGTAAATCCATTCTGCTTTAAAGTTGAATATATAAAAAACATAATATGATCTGAAAGATAATCAACCTTATAGCAGAACGATTTACCCAGTTTTGAAGTTAAGCGATCAATTATTGATTTGAATTAGAATGAATTTTCTTCTTATATAGTGGGTAAAATTAAACTCCAGGATGGCAGCCAGAATCCTTTACTGAGCATAGGATATATCTATTCAATTATAAAGTAACTGCTGCGGCAAGCATATTTAGCCTAGGTCATTCTTATTGTATGGGCACTAATGACTAGTTCTGTGTGCTACATATTTACCATAACGTGTATTTATACCCAGTGTAAACATTCTGCAATATCTTGTATACATATAGGCATTACAGGTTACAATAAAGTGTTGGTGATTGATTGATGAAATGGTGTACACTATCCTAATGTTAAAAAGTTACTAGAATCCTTCACTGCACTCCAGGTTTGCTATTATCCCAAAGACTTGAGATTTCATGCTGGCATCTGGTATGAATCTATATGCCCAGGACAGTTATCTTGAATATTAGATTCTCCTCCCAGACTAAATTGATTCAGGGTCTTTGAGGGACTAGTGGGGTGGTCATCAGGGTTAGGTTATGAACTTTTAGCAACAAGGGTTACAAAAAAGTATTTATGTTACAATGTCAGTGAACTGTACCCGCAATTCCTTCTGGGGATCGACCATTTCTTCTTCTTCACCCTCGTCGGCCTTAACCACAGGAATGATCTTCTCAGCCATTATGCCTAAAAATGAAAAAAACAGACGTATGACGCTACACTGAAGACACTAAACTAGCTGCACACTACACTGTCTCACCGTAATGATTGTTATGTGTTAATAAATGCACAAAATTACGAGAAAATACTCAAAAAATTACCTAAATCGATGATGCAACGAGTCTGCGAACCGATAGCAAGTAGAACAAATGTTACTAGAGTAAATATGGGTTTACTTCGGAATTATTGTTACGTTTTTCTGTTAGTACAGAGCGCCACATAAAAAATAAACAATGATGTGCATGGGATTTTAAAGCATGAATTAAATGTTTTATATAAAATAAACCATAAAATAATTTGCCTTATTTTATATTTCTTTACTTATGACATCTATATTTGAGTGCTGGCAAGAACTCTGTATGACAAGCATTGATGCCAACATCTCAAAACCAAAGAAACATCAAACATCTATCAATACCCAATTCTTGACTTTATGTTGAGGAAATAAAGATTTCATTTGAATGCAGCATTGATTTCGCATCTGTGGCTTGTTTTTAGTCAAATCACTATTTTTTAAACAAAATCTTAGAATTTCAGGTTTATTAAATATAAAACTACTGTTATTTCGGTTACAAAACTATTATATGCATATAAAAATTCAAATTTACAGTTCCCCGATTTTTTTTCATATTTATTTATAACCGTATATACGCATACATACACATAGCTCCCAAGTGGCCGTCACCATGGAGAGAGCTTGCTGTAGAAAATTATTTTTTAATTCGATATTGTTACATTAGTTCAGTGAATATTGGGTTTTAACTACGTTCATTAAAAAAAGCAAGATTGGTTTTCAATAAGGCTAAGATGAGAGTACGTCACATTGTCCGCTTCGGACAAAAAACGAGAATTAATATATTTTTCTAACTTATTGTTTTTTCAACATTTCAGGTTTGTTTATTACAGTTATTCACATTTGTTCTTAATTATTGTCACTTGTTTCAGATCCTGCCTGCTTCAATCAGTTTTTGTTGGAAATTTTTGTGTATAATGAAGTAATTCTTGTGAAATGTTGAGGTTATGTTACATTAAACATAATTGTTATTTTATCTTTCAGGATGAATGGAGGAATGGAGCATAAAACTCCAGGGCACAATGCTGTGCTTCATAAAGCACCTAAAAACTATAAGTTGCTCATGGACCCATTTCTTATGAAAGGAGCAACAAAATTGTATAGATATGATGGAACTGTCCCTGGAGACACCACATATCCACCTGTACAGTGTCGAGATCCTCGCTCCCAGCTTTCAAGGATATGGAACAGATTAGATCCAGCTGATTTACCTGTTCCAAGGTATACAAATCTTTTCTTTCTTTTGCAACATCGGGGTAATAAGTCATTTCTAATGTACCAGCTGGTAACCACCAAAAGGAATCCATTTATAAGCATTTATCATAATTATTCTCTTTAGATTGCATTATTTGATATTTACAGTAATAATTTCAATTAGAAATGTGAAAATGGTTACTCTGATTAGTACCAAAATCTTGTTGGCTTTTAGGTGCTAAAACACTTACCAATTGATTGCTAATGCATGTTTATGGCATATCTAATATGTAAAGTTATAAATTATGAGCAAAACATGCATTAATAATGCATTTTTTTGTGAAAAAATAGTGATTTTGGTGGCTTTTTCTCCTTTGTTTTTATTATAGTTTCAGTGACAGTGCTACCAACCTAACCAATATTTTGACACTTGTCTATGGCGGGAATTTTTAAATGTGTGTTATAGTAGAACCTCATACAAGATATATAGCTTGGTCAACGAACGATCCTAGATGGAATGGCCGAAAGCAGAAAGTTTCACTACGGGATGTTGTTAGGGGTAGGCAGGAGACATACATACTAAAAGTCCTCGGACTTTGGACGTGAGCTCGAAGAGGGGGGGATGAAAAAAGGTCCCATTTTTTGGTTTTTTGCTCATATTTCAAAAACTTTGCGTCATACGAAATTTTGGTTTACTACACCTTGAAAGCTTATTAAATTCTCTATAACTTTGATCTAGAAACTTTTTTTCTATTCTCAACTATTATCTAGGTATGAGCTCCTAAAAACTGTTAATTTTTTAAAAATCGTTTCCCCCCCACTTTTTGCTTCATACATTGCTCCATATCTTGAAAAATATTTATCTTAGACAAAAGTTTTCTTGAAAAATCTTGTAGATCATTCAAATACCTTTCATAATATGTGTACATATGCTTCTGGGTCATGTACCGTTGAATAATTATACGACTTTAAAACAAAATGAAACAACAAATGTATGTGATAAACGTGTAAAATATGTATTTCATGAACATGATTGTATTACGATGCTGTATAAATGCATTCACACAACAGGTAACAATACAATTAGCTGTACATAAAGGCCTTCTCACACCCACATCTACCACTACTACAATCTGTAGTGCACCGGAAAAATATTAACTTCAGTATTTCTTCCGGAGCAGCTGGTACTTTGGTTTGCACAGGAATCAGTAAGTTGCTTTCGTTCCGCGCCCATCCCCATTCATCATCCTCCTTGCGTTATCCCGGCATTTTCCACGGCTCATGGGAGCCTGGGGTTCACTTTGACAACTAATCCCAAGATTTGGCGTAGGCACTAGTTTTACGAAAGCGACTGCCATCTGACTTTCCAACCCGAAGGGTAACTAGGACTCATTGGAATTAGTCCGGTTTCCTCACGATGTTTTCCTTCACCGGAAAGCGACTGGCAAATATCAAATGACATTTCGCACATAAGTTCAGAAAAAAGTCATTGGTACGAGCCGGGTTCGAACCCGCAACCTCCGGATCGAAAGTCAACGACACCCCCAGGATAGAGGAAGACACTGATGATAACGGCGGGGAGGATAATAGAATATATGGAAAACACACTGTTTTATAATCAATATTTATTGAACAAAAGTAGGTATAATATAGGTTTAACAATATTTAGACAACGAAATCTTTGTAACACAACCGGCGTTTTTCTTTCCAAAGCAAAACCTGCCATCAACAACTGTCAGTGTCACGCCTCTTCAAAAACCGCGGCAAAATCTATGACTCACTTGTCATTATTAAAAAAAAACCAAACTAAATGTGCGTTCGAAAATTCATATTACATTCCTATTGGCTAAAATATCGTTTATAATCCGTAATATCTAATATTCGGCCAACCTGACAAATCTAGGAGTTTGTCCCCAAACTCAGTCTGGTACAGCAGTTTACCCTACTTTATTTTGTCAAATATATCACAAGCCATATCATTATACATATTAAAAAAATATTACAAATTACTCAGAACCAATATGAACGAATTTGCTTCACCAAACTAAATTACATCATACATTCTCGCCCTTCGCTACACTTATCTCTAATGTAGTTATATAACTTAGTCCTTTTCAATCAGTCTATGTATTATCATCTACAGTCTATAACATCAACATGAATGACATTTCACTCCGTACAACACCAGTCACCAGCGTGTCCGTGTGAACCTCCCCATTCAGTATATAACATCACATATTCACCTGAATGACATTTCCCTCCGAACATCACTAGTCACTAGCGTGTCCGTGTGAACCTACCCATTCAGTATATAACATCACATATTCACCTGAATGACATTTCACTCCGAACATCACTAGTCACTAGCGTGTCCGTGTGAACCTACCCATTCAGTATATAACATCACATATTCACATGAATGACATTTCACTCCGAACATCACTAGTCACTAGTGTGTCCGTGTGAACCTCCCCATTCAGTATATAACATCACATATTCACCTGAATGACATTTCACTCCGAACATCACTAGTCACTAGTGTGTCCGTGTGAACCTCCCCATTCAGTATATAACATCACATATTCACATGAATGACATTTCACTCCGAACATCACTAGTCACTAGTGTGTCCGTGCGAACCTCCCCATTCAGTATATAACATCACATATTCACCTGAATGACATTTCACTCCGAACATCACTAGTCACTAGTGTGTCCGTGTGAACCTCCCCATTCATTACATAACATCACATATTCACCTGAATGACATTTCACTCCGGACATCACTAGTCACTAGTGTGTCCGTGTGAACCTCCCCATTCAGTATATAACATCACATATTCACCTGAATGACATTTCACTCCGAACATCACTAGTCACTAGTGTGTCCGTGCGAACCTCCCCATTCAGTACATAACATCACATATTCACCTGAATGACATTTCACTCCGAACATCACTAGTCACTAGTGTGTCCGTGTGAACCTCCCCATTCATTACATAACATCACATATTCCCCTGAATGACATTTCACTCCGAACATCACTAGTCACTAGTGTGTCCGTGTGAACCTCCCCATTCAGTATATAACATCACATATTCACCTGAATGACATTTCACTCCGAACATCACTAGTCACCAGTGTGTCCGTGTGAACCTACCCATTCAGTATATAACATCACATATTCACCTGAATGACATTTCACTCCGAACATCACTAGTCACTAGCGTGTCCATGTGAACCTACCCATTCAGTATATAACATCACATATTCACATGAATGACATTTCACTCCGAACATCACTAGTCACCAGTGTGTCCGTGCGAACCTACCCATTCAGTATATAACATCACATATTCACCCGAATGACATTTCACTCCGAACATCACTAGTCACTAGTGTGTCCGTGTGAACCTCCCCATTCAGTATATAACATCACATATTCACCTGAATGACATTTCACTCCGAATATCACTAGTCACTAGTGTGTCCGTGTGAACCTTCCCATTCAGTACATAACATCACATATAATATCTATTACAGATTCAATAATATAGACAATACTGTTTCAAGATAAACTAGTATCACAAAAACTTTTCCATTGCAAAAATATAATTATTAATACATTGTATACTATTAACTTTAACTTTCCTTTTTTTATAAAGTAACATTTATCATATAATAAGCCATACAATATTATTCACTTATTGGCCGAAACTGACCCATTACCACTGCAATCATAACATAAATTGTCAAAATGCATTTTGTCAAAACACAGCCATTGTTCTGATGTGATTGGTCCCTATTTACATGTTCAATAATTTCTTTATATCTAAATTTAAAGCAGCTTGTTTTAATTCTGAACAAAACAAATTGAATGTCCAATTTTGTTGATGCATTCTTCAAAACAAATAAAATATTTCTATTTCTAATAAATAAATAAATACTATTTAAAAGTTACTGGTTACATTTTGTGAGTCAGTTTGAATTAACCTTACATCTTTAATCTGACATATTGTAGGTTGTAAGTATCTTGAGATAGAGTGTCATGACCTATTCCATATGTATATATTACTGTTAAGTATATCTTTACTGTAACAATCTAAAATACCTATTTTTCACTGTTTTCTTTTTTTTAAATGTCACATACAATAAAATTGTTATCATATTTTATATATTTTTGATTTTCAAACAGTTCGGGTTCAATTTGAGATAATTCAGAGTCAACTAATCGAAACAGGACATTTAATGCACTACCAGTTTTAATATTTACTATTTGTGGTCATTCAGTGTAATTTTGTCATACATACATACATACCTTTTTATTTTATTTTACTTATTATATTATACCTATTCTCAACAACATAAGCTCAATGTTGCCTTCTACTGAATCACTTTTTACAATTTGCACTTATCAATTTCAAGTACTTGTTTTTCATTGTTGTCTTTCTTCTTAAATGTACATTTTTCATCAGTATGACCAAATAGTTTACAAATGGTACATTTAATAATGGGTTTAGTACATTCTAGAACTCTGTGCCCCTTTTCTTTACAGTTGAAACAAAAAAAAATGTTTTCTGCACCTTTAGTTCCTGGTGTTGGTGTTTGTCCCAATCCATTTACTTTATTAAACATATAGGCACCCCTAGTTTTAAGTATATCAACATTTTCTGTGCAAACATCTTTAAGATATTTTAAGAGGTCTTCAGGTTGAGAAAATCGGGCAGATGAAGCACCTGCTCGAATCGTGCGATCATCTATTCCTAAAATTATACAGTCTACTGCTTTCTTACCAGAAATGTCACAAGCATTAAGCAGCATTAATTTTTCCATAAAATAACTGTCTAAATTTTCGCCATATTTTAACCGTTTTTGTAACATTTTTGTTAAGAGCACCCCATAATTAGTTTCTGTGGGAAAAGCCTTTTTTAAAAGTGTTTGCCATTCTGCCCAAGTGTGTAAGATGGAAGCCTGACCTTGATACCAAACCTTTGCACTTCCAACTAGCTTTGGAAGTGCATAATGAATAATATGAACTTCATCCCAACTATAGATCTTCGTACACTCATCAACTTTCAATATCCATTGATCAATGCGATTGTTTTTTAATGCTGGATCAAATTCTGGTATTATTGTCATATTGCTATTGAAAGTTGATGGTATGTTGGGTTTTACAATTGTTTGTAACAACTGGGATATGTCTCTTAAGTTTAACAGCACATTTGGAGGTAACATACTACTCTGACCTTCTGTTTGAGGTTTCTGTTGTCCATTAAAAATTCCCATAGGCACATCATTGGAGTTAGCACCACTATTAACACTATTACCACTGATCACCACTCGACTAACATCACTAATTTCACTAAGTATCGGCGCCGTGTTCTGCGCAGACACTATGTTGGACAACGGTGGTTGCAGTAGAGGTGTGGACGAAGTATGCGGCTGTGGCAATGCTGAAATTGCTGGCAACGATTCCAACATTGGTGTTTGTTGTTCCACTGACGCCGTTGATCTTTGATGTATTGACGGCGTTCTCGTTCGTGTCCTACGACTCGATGACGTGTGCCGGCGACTACGACGTCTATATTTTCGAGTCTTGCTCCCTGTATTTCTGTGTTTGTGAGCGTGTTGATCTTCCAAACAAGTCGAAGTAGTAGACGTCTCGGAACTTGAGCAACGAATTCGCTTTTTAGTTCTCTTGCGATTACGGCCCATTTTACGACTTGTCACTTCTGATAATAGAATATATGGAAAACACATACATACATACATACATACATACAATCACGCCTGTTTCCCAGAGGGGTAGGCAGAGATCACGGATTTCCATTTACTACGATCCTGACAAACCACTTTCGCTTCACACACTTTCATAACGTTTCTCATACACGCTCGTCGGTTTCGAGTACTTCTGACCTGGCCTTTTTGCAATATTTCCCCGATTTGATCAAGAAAAGTTCGCCTAGGTCTTCCACTACCAACTGACCCTTTCACTCCTTTTTCATATACTTTCTTCGTTAATCTCCTCTCATCCATCCTCTCTACATGCCCAAACCACCTTAACATACCCATCTCAATCTTTGTCACCACATCTACATCCACTCCACACTTCTCTCTTATCACGCTATTTCTGATCCTATCACTCAACTTTACACCAGCCATGCTTCTTAACGCTCTCATTTCCACGGCATTCACTTGACTTTGAAGTCTTTTCTCCCATACCCAACTTTCACTACCATACATAAGTGTAGGCACCAAAACTCCTCTATGCACTGCCAGACGTGCTTTTTGCGATACTTTCTGGCTGCCCATAAAAGCGTTTAGTGCTCCATTCACTCTATTCCCAGCATTCACTCTCCTTTCAATATCTTTTCCATGTTTACCGTCCCTTGTAAACGACGTTCCCAAATACACAAACTCTTTCACTTGTTCCAAACTTTCATTATCGATCTCAATTTCGCAATCTGTCATAATCTCATCTCTTTCAAATACCATTACTTTCGTCTTACTGACATTCATTCTCATTCCTTTCCTCTCGAAGGATGCATGCACTCTTGTTACCATCAGTTGTAACTCCTCGGCCGACGACGCAAGTAATACTAGGTCATCGGCATATAGGAGACATTTGACCAGTAACCCTTCCATTCTCAACCCACAATCATAATCTTTCAGATCTTGCAAACAACTATCCATGAATAAATTAAACAGCCACGGCGACGCTACACATCCCTGTCTAACACCCTTTTCGATGCTAAACCACTCAGTGTATGACCCGTTTATTCTCACGCAAGCACTGGAATCCTCATAAAGAGATTTCAGTGCTTGAACGAGTTGACTGCCTACTCCATACATGGACACTACCGACCACAATTCATTCCTCATCACTCTATCATACGCCTTTTCCAAGTCCACGAAAGCGCAATAGACCTTTTGACCTTTGGCCAAAAACTTTTCGGCTATGCATCGTAAGGAAAAGACTTGATCCGAACATCCCATACCCTTTCTAAATCCCGCCTGTGCATCCCACACTTTCTCGTCGGTTACTCTCACTACTCTCTCAATCAACACTTTCGCATACAGTTTTCCGACGATGCTGAGTAAGCTAATGCCCCTGTAGTTTTTGCAGTCCAGTCGTGAGCCTTTTCCCTTGTAAAGAGGAACGATGACGGCCTTGCACCAGTCCTTAGGTACCCGGCCGGTACTGAAGCACAAATTGAAAAGGCGATACAACTGACTCGCTACAATGCCCTGTCCAGCCTTCAGCATCTCGGCGGAGACCTTGTCATATCCTGCAGCCTTACCTGATTTCATACCTTTCAATGCTTTCACAATCTCATCCATGCTAATTTCATCCATTGATAAGTTTCCATTCAAACCTGAGGTTAGCATATTTGCTTCCTCCCTTTCAAACAGGCTTTCAAAATACTCCTTCCATCTCTTTAGAATACATTCTTCCCCATTCAGCAAACTTCCATTCGAATCTTTCACCGATTTTAGCTCAGAGTCTGAACTCTTACCTCTGGCTAGGCGAACGGATTTCCAGAAGAACTTTATGTTCGTCTGAAAATCTTGCGACAATCTTTCATCCATTTGATCATTAAGTTCATCTTTCTTTCTTTTAACTAATTCTTTCACACGCACTTTCATACTTCTATAGTTATCCTTCGCTACATTCACCTCATCAAAAGAGGCTTTATGGGCTCTTTGATTAGCTCGTGCTGCTAACCAATCCCGCCATAGCTTCTTCTTCTCACATACCGCCTCTTGCACTTCCTTATCGAACCACATATTCTTCACCTTTCCTCCTTTGTTCCTTTTACTCACACCACACACTACCCTAGCCACACTTACAACTTTATTTTTAAAGTTGCTCCATAATTCATCAATCTCATCTATATCATCCAAACTTTCAAACTCATTCTTCAATTTACTGACGTACTCTTCACTTGCGCTTTCTTCTTGCAAACATTCCACTTTTATTCGGTCTAAAACGCTAGGGGCCGCACGAGGTCGTGATCGCCACCCTTTGAACAGACCACTTATTCGGCACATTACCAGGAAGTGGTCAGTATGGATACCTGACCCACGATACACCCTAGCGTCCAGAACATTCTTCTTCATTCTATCATCCACGATTATAAAATCAATCATACTTTTCCTCACGTTCTCTGCCTCTCGAGTGTACAAATGTATCCATTTGTGAGCAAACATTGTGTTTGCCACACAAAGGTTCCACTCGAGGCAAATCTCTAACAAGTTCCTTCCATTCTCATTCACTCTATCGTCGCCATGCATACCTAGAACCCTTTCACACCCAACTCTCTTGACTCCTACCCAACTATTAAAATCACCTAACATTATTATCCTTTCATTATCCTTGCACACTCTTAAAACGTCTCTCACTTCGTCCCAAAACATTCGCCTTTCATCCTGTGTATGCTGGGAGTTTCCCGCTCCATGATCTACAGGAGCGTAAACCCCGAGCACAAATATCCTTATCATGCCCACTTTCATTCTAATCCATATCAACCTGGGACTTACGCACTCAAATTCATTTACACATTCAGCCATCCTAGCGGAGAGTATGACACCGACTCCCTTACTGGCTCGATCTGAGCTTGGCACCCCCGACCAGTACGCCGTGTAAGCCCCATGTGTGGTGGTGTCACATCCCTTCCGCTTTGTCTCATTCACACAAAGGACATCGATCCTTCTTTCTTCCATCATCTGCAAAACCTCATTACATTTCTCATTCATTCCTCCTCCAACATTCAATGTAGCAAAACGGCTCTCCGTGAGCCGCTTCTCGCCCTGTACACTGTTACACTGTTTTATAATCAATATTTATTGAACAAAAGTAGGTATAATATAGGTTTAACAATATTTAGACAACGAAATCTTTGTAACACAACCGGCGTTTTTCTTTCCAAAGCAAAACCTGCCATCAACAACTGTCAGTGTCACGCCTCTTCAAAAACCGCGGCAAAATCTTTGACTCACTTGTCATTATTAAAAAAAACCAAACTAAATGTGCGTTCGAAAATTCATATTACATTACTATTGGCTAAAATATCGTTTATAATCCGTAATATCTAATAGGACATAATTGTAACTTAAGCTGTTATTTGCAGTTTTTACCTCCGAAACTAAGTTCGTTAATTGTATTAATATTCCACACTTTTTTACCTCTTTCGCTAATATACCAAATACTTCTGACTTTTTTCTGAACTTATGTGCGAAATGTCATTTGATATTTGCCAGTCGCTTTTCGGTGCAGGAAAACATCGTGAGGAAACCGGACTAATTCCAATAAGTCCTAGTTACCCTTCGAGTTGGAAAGTAAGAAGGCAGTCGCTTTCGTAAAACTAGTGCCTACGCCAAATCTTGGGATTAGTTGTCAAAGTGGACCCCAGGCTCCCATGAGCCGTGGCAAATGCCGGGATAACGCAAGGAGGATGATGAATGGGGATGGCACGGAACGAAAGCAACTTTCTGATTCCTGTGCAAACCAAAGTACCAGCTGCTCCGGAAGAAATACTGAAGTCAATATTTTGCCGGTGCACTACAGATTGTAGTAGTGGTAGATGTGGGTGTGAGAAGGCCTTTATATACAGCTAATTGTATTGTGACCTGTTGTGTGAATGCATTTATACAGCATCGTAATACAATCATGTTCTTGAAATACATATTTTACACGTTTACCACATACATTTGTTGTTTCATTTCGTTTTAAAGTCGTATAATTATTCAACGGTACATGACCCAGAAGCAAATGTACACATATTATGAAAGGTATTTGAATTATCTACAAGATTTTTTCAGAAAACTTTTGTCTAAAATAAAGATTTTGCAAGATATGGAGCAATGTATGAAGCAAAAAGTAGGGGGGAAACGATTTTTAAAAAATTAACAGTATTTAGGAGCTCATACCTAGATAATGGTTGAGAATAGAAAAAAAGTTTCTAGATCAAAGTTATAGAGAATTTTATAAGCTTTCAAGGTTTAGAAAAAAAAACTTCGTATGACGCATAGTTTTTGAAATATGAGCAAAAAACCAAAAAATGGGACCTTTTTTCATCCCCCCCTCTTCGAGCTCACGTCCAAAGTCCGAGGACTTTTAGTATGTATGTCTCCTGACTACCCCTAACAACATCCCGTAGTGAAACTTTCTGCTTTCGGCCATTCCACCTAGACCCCCCTTTTGAGCATTCATTGACTGATCTAATAATATGTTTTGAATGTGATTTATTTTGATTTTTTTTTTAATTTAATTTACTTCCCAATAAATTTATATATTCTATACATGTAGTACTGTTATTTAGAAACACTTCATTTGTTAGACTACTTTTAAAAATCTCATAATTTATTTTGTTGCAGGTTTAAAATAGACAAAAATTATGTTGGAACACCTCCCCAACTTGAAGTTACTCTAGCCAATTTAAATGACAATATTGACAAAGCGTTTCTCTCTGACATGATGAACAAAGTTGGGCCTTACGAAGAATTAACTATATTTTACCACCCTGTCACAAACAGGCATCTGGGATTTGCTAGAATTGTCTTCCAAGATGTTAAATATTCTAAGATATGCATTGAGAAGTATAATGGAAAATCAGTTATGGGTCAGGTATGATATATTACTTTTACTATATTAGTTTGATAAATAATGCAAAAAAAGATTTGAATGGCAGATTTTCATAAATTCAATGCACTTTATTGTTGAATTAGACAAAAAATTGTGTGAAAAATCTCACTCAATTTAGTAATCAACTACATGAATATCTAGCTTAATGTTAGACATGTTTATTAGTTGCAAGCGCGGATCCAGCTTCGTGCCCAGGGGGGGGTCACGTGGTAAAGGCCCAGGGCCCCAGGGGGGGGGGTCACGTGGTCTATTTGTATGGCTAACTTAGGCTTGTTGCATGAGTTGCATCTCATTTCTACATGTTCCCATTGTCAGTTACTAAATTATTAAGTTTTATAATTTAACTTTTTTTTTTTTTATATCATGGCTTTTACTCCTCGCTATTTTGAGCCAGGTGGATTCTGCCAATGTCGTGGTGACTTATAATTTAACTTACATACATACATACATACATACAATCACGCCTGTATCCCATAAAGGGGTAGGCAGAACACATGAAACTACTAAAGCTTCAGTGCCATAATTTAACTTAATAAACTTTTTTCTGTATTGACATAAAAAGAAGTTGGTCACTTTCTGTACACCTCAACTGCTGTCTATAAAATCCAATTCATGCATGCAATTTTAATCTGATTCTCAAAATATTTCTTTTGTGAATTTGAAACTATGTTTGTAATGAATTTAAAAGTAAAATTTTGAAATAATTTATTTCTTAAGTGACTTGGGTCAGGATAGTTATGGCAATTAGTTGTTGTTATCATAATAATTAAAAACAAATTGTCAGGTATTGGATGTATTCCACGATCCGTTTGGCAAGCGATGCCAGGAGATGTTTGAGGACAAGACGATGGAGAAAAAGCCTCAGCCATTACCAGTGCAGCCCCCACTCGAGGATGCGAGGATAGCGAAGGTCGACCCGGCACTAAGCAAGCGGTTAGAAGATACCAAGCTTACAGACAAGGTAGTGTGAAATTTAGTGTTTCATTGTCGTATTTCTGATGGGATGGGGGCTGTTTAGCTGTCAAAAAGATTACCATAAATATTTACTCCCAAATTTTTTGTATGCCGAAGGTATTATTTTTTATAAAATGTTCTTTATTCTTCAAAAATCTGTAGAACCAAAAGGTTGCAGTAGCTTTAACTATTTATTTATTTTATTTATTTAGCCTTCTTTCCACATTTTTGTCTTTTTACTTTTCATTTAATTTGTCTTTTAGTTATTTGTGGTCCCTGATAGGGTAAAGGCCTCCTCCAAGCTTTGCCATTTTTCTCTATTCTGAGCGGTGTCCATCCAGTTCCTTCCTGCTACCTTTACAATGTCGTCAACCCATCTTTTGCGTGGTTTCCCATCCTTCCTCTTACCAGTGGGGCCTGGCCATCTGGTTGCATGTAAAGTCCATCTCTTATCTTGGTATCTCGCCAAATGTCCAGCCCATTTCCATTTTTGCGATAGTGCATGTTGAAGAGCATCTGTCAGCTTAGTTTTCTTCCTTATTTCTTCATTTCTAGTTTTCTGGATCCTCCTTAACTTCAAGATGCTCCTTTCCATTGCATGTTGACATGCGAGAATTTTGCTCTTTACCCTCTTGGTGTACACCCATGTTTGGCTGGCGTAAGTGAGGCTGGGTAGGATGCAGGAGTCCATTATAATTTTCTTCAGTTTCAGGCCATAGTTTCCCTTTAAAATCTCTTTTTGAGCCCAGCTTTAACTATAGCACAGTATAATAAAGAGTACTATCGTACAGTATGGCCACTCTCGCTCCAGTCCGCCCACCTGTCATATTTCACTTACCGCCTGTCAAAAACGCGGTCGACCCGTGAGACCTGTCATATTTCACTCATACAAGCATAGCACGCATTCACCTACACGATCTTAGACTGTGTGCTAGGAATGCCCGTCTTTCATTATATTTGATCGCCAGTGTCCGAGGTGTGGCTATAGTGAAGGTATCATCTTAGAAAAACTATGTATGGTTTCCATAGTTAGTTATTTTAAGAACCATGGTCCGTCATTCGTGATTTCTGGAAAATCACCCTTTACAAATTGCCTTTCGCTAATCTTTCCAATTCAATTTAAGGTGCATATAGGAGTTCTTCTTATTATTAATTAGTCATCCATAATATTTTATGCAGAGCGAATTTTTTTTTAATGTTGAATTATGATATAAATAAACCAAAATATCTCGATCCAATATTCCAGGTTGACCACATGAAAGACTCATTCCCCCGGAAAGAGACGGAGCATAGCGATAGCAACCAGCGGTGGTCCGACGATGAAAGGCACGAACATCGGCATCGGCACCGCAGCAGGGCGAGCGGGACAGGGATAGAGACCGCGATAGGGACCGAGACAGGGACAGAGATAGGTATGTTTGATACTCTTTATGTGTTCTCTTATTGGCTACGAGCGTACGAGCGAAATGCTGTAGTTGAGTTTAGCCCCAGAGGCACGAGCACCGTCACCGCAGCAGGGGCGAGCGGGACAGAGATAGGAACCGAGACAGGGATAGAGATAGGTATGTCAATGTTCATATACTTTCACATAGACGTCAATAGCAACCAGCGGTGGCCCAACGATGAAAAGGTACGAGCCCCGGCACCGGCACAGCAGTAGGGAGACAGGGATAGAGACCGCAATAGGAACCGAGACAGGGATAGCGATAGGTATGTCAATGCTCATATTCTTTTTGCAGTATTTGCTACGAGCGAAATGGTCCAGGTTGAGTTTAGCCCTTAGCACATAGATGTTAATAGCAACCAGCGATGGTCCAACGATGAGAGGTACAAGTATCAGCACCGGCACCAGGGCCGAGCGAGACAGGAATAGAGACCGCGATAGGGACAGAGACGGGATAGGGACAGAGACAGGGATAGAGATAGGTATATCAAAGTTAATTTACTTTTTCTATGGCTGTAAGCGATCGATGGCTAGCAAAATGTTGGTGGTTGAACGTAGGCCTTTTCCAGGCATAGTACGATATAATGACAACGTACAGGCTAATAAAATTTTAGTATTACTAATCCCATTTAAGGTGCAAATTAAATTGGACGTAGTTACGCAGAAACGTTCCATTCCACATGAAATTGTCATTAAGTTTTAGAACTTGTATGAAAAACAAAAGTCTTTCATTTCAATGACAATTGCAGATGGATTGGAACGTTTCTGCGTAACTACGTCCAATTGTACTTGCAATAAATATGACTTTTCTTGAAATGAAGACTTTACATTGGAATATCTGTTTTGTGTATTGCGATCTGGAAAAGGGCAAAAAAAATGATCATTTATATTGAATACTGAATTAATTTTAAGAAATAATTGATTGTATTGGTGAAATGAAAATATTTTCTTTTTCGCAAGCCGACGATGCAGAAGGAAATGTAGAAGAAGGTATTATTTTAAGATTCTTTTGCGTTATCGATTTTGCCTGTGACGCGTAAAAAATATTGTAGGTAGTATGTGATGCGCAAACTTTAAATTTTTTTGGATTATATTTTGCTTCTGTACGTAAGTTAGATGACATTAGTTAGAAAAATAAGTACAGCATAAATCGTGTATTGGTTGCGTTTATGACGATATGACAATAATATAATGAATTACACTTATATTTACTGGGATTATAGACCGTGATTACCTTTTAATTGAAAAAGGTAATCACTTATATTGTCCGTGAATCATTTGAATTACTCTACTTGAATCTTCATAGAGAAAGACTTGAGAACTTGATTAAACATCTTAGAAGCCATAAACCGAACCTATTTGCTACAGTAGATGTCCTGCATGTGCCTCTGAATTGCTTACTGTTTGTTGTAAGACAGATTTTCTACAGAAATGATAAATGGGTGAATCAACTTTTTCTTGCTTGTTATTGCCATGATTACGGTCCCCCGAGTCACGCTGGTTTTATGCAAAATTATGCTGTTGAAATTATTCAAGCATGCATGTAGTCCGTTTGTAGGTGGCAAATTAAGGAAAGGGCTGTTAACACTAAAAAATGCATGTTTTCATAGTTTAAGTAGCTTAATTTTGCATAAAACCAGCGTGACTCGGGGGACCGTAACCATGGCAATAACAGGCAAGAAAAAGTTGATTCACCCAAATGCGAAAAAATAATTATAGGTATTTAATTTTTACTTCGGACTCGTGTGCCTTGGTAGCTCAGATGGTAAAGTAGAGTATAGTCATAAGGATGGTCAAATTTGTAATATTTTGATTTTATTAACAGACACCGAGACCGCTACTCTCGCAGTACCAGTGAGGCAACTGATAGTTCGTATGCGGCATCGAGTCACGCCGCTACTGACGTCAGCTTCACTCCTGCACCGCAGGCTTACGATCCTTACTACCAGCAAGGGTAAGTATGCAAACGCTTGGATGTCCACAAGGGGTTGACTCAATATAACAAACACTGGGACCGCTACTCTCGCAGTACCAGTGAGGTAACTGATCGTATGCGGCATCGAGTCACGCCGCTACTGACGTCAGCTTCACTCCTGCACCGCAGGCTTACGATCCTTACTACCAGCAAGGGTAAGTATTCAAACGCTTGGATGTATACTGGGGGTTGACTCAATACAACAGACACCGGAATGGATACTCTCGTAGCACGAGCGAGTCCACGGATGGTTCTTATGCGCAGTCTTACGAGTTACGACCCTTACTAAAAGCATAGGCTAGCAAATGATTGGCGCGAGATTATGTGGTTGCGTGGTAGACTACCCGTCCTTATCCTCGTAAGGCCCATCATAGTTAATTTTCCCATTTAGAATTTGAACCTTGTTCTACTATAAGTAAATTCGTGAAAATTTCGTTTGTTTCAAAAAGCAATGTAACAATGGACATTCTACTTTATTTGGTTCATAGAAGATTCAAATTTGATTGCAACAACTATTTATATTGTAATGTACATTGGGCCTTACGAGGTTAAATAAAACGAGGCGAGATCCTGTTGCGGAAATCATGTGCTAGCCCAGCAGTAGAGGTAAGTACACAAACGTTTCGATTAAAACTGATTGCTCAACATACCACCAGAGACCGAGGCCACTCTCGGATCTCAGGGTACAAACGGTCATTTACTTTTCTTGTTAATCCTTATTCAAAAGAAAATGCGAAAACCATGAAATACGTGCCACAATAATAAATATGTGCAGAACTATTTCGAACAGCTGACCGGCCGGCGTGCGGCCAGTGTGGAGCCGGCTATTGAGTAAATGAGTAGCAGTCAGGGTTGCCAACTGTAAAGCAAAACTTCCTCGTACGTATGCAGCTAAAATTCTCGTATTTAGACTTTCAAACCTCGTACATATAAAAAATATTATTATTATGCATCGAAAACGTATTTAAAACAAAATTAAGCATATTATACTATCGGGACCACTCCGTAAAGTACCTAAGAAATGATCGCACCGCACCGCGTCCGTGGATTTTTTTCACGTAAGTGATAGCGATAAAAAAATAACACTTTCTCGCTCTCACTTTCGTGAAAACATTCCAAAGTGCGGTGCGGTGTGGTTGTTGAAGCGATAGCTGCCATAGACAATCATCGCGTAAATGGTGTAAAAAGATGCAAAATGCTAATAATATATATCCAATTGGCCATATTATCAAAATCTCGTACATATTTGTACGAGGTTAATAGTATCCTCGTACCTCGTACGTAAGACCACAAATCTCGCAGTTGTCTGATTTGAGGTGTTGTTTCAGCTACGGGTACGGGTACGGCGCGGGCGCCACGCCCGGCGGCTCGGGCATGTGGTGGGGCGACTGGCGCCACGCGCACGCGCACCAGCACCCACACGTGAGTTACACACACTCAGACAACCTACCTACCAACCTACTAAGGTTGACTGGATGTGATCCCATTGAGGGACATGTTCGCCTATATTGTATGACTGTATGTTATTGACTCTGTGTCTGTGTCTCTTCTGTTTCTCTTATGTACAATAATACATACATAGAAAATTATGGCCCCATTTGTACTATTAATACAAAGATCAAAGCTAACAGTACTACGCACATTTTTTACCTTTTAACCGCCAGAAATTTTTGATCGAGCGTGCTCGTGTCGCCACCGACAGGTATTGTACCACGCAGAGTAAGGTTGGCATAGTTATGGGAGTTATAAATGGGCTGTAAAAACCAAATCAGATCTTTGTCTTATTTATCAGACTATGGCGGAATGAGCTGGATATGTGATGTCTTATATATCAGACTCTGGCGGTTAAAGGGTTAATTAAAATATTTAGTCGTTATAGGCTTCCTAATTTTAACACATTCACTATCAGACACAAAATGGCGCACTACGTCAGAAACCAGTCTAAATTTATAACCGCTCGCTTGTATCTTGTATGAGCAAAGTTTTCTAGTGCCCAATAGGCGGGTTGCGAAAATGTTAACAACTCAAATTTGCATGACAAACCCGACATGTATAAGATTATCGAAATCCGCGGATCTTCCCGTACATTTCGGATCCATTGTGCAAACCCTAATCTCACTGGTCACTGGTTCACCACTAAAATCGATATCTAAATATCCGCTTTGATCTTTGTTAAGGGTACAAAATGTCACTGTTACAGGACTCGCAAGGAAAGGTAAGAACAGTTAGAAAAAAGTATAAGTGATTATTTTGCTGTTCTATTATTTTAAAAATTTAATTTATAAACTAAATGTGAATAATAAATGTGTTTGACACAGGACAGGTATAACTTATCAAATTAAATACTAGTAATCAAACATCATAATATGTTTTCCATCGGCACATTATTTTTTGTATATTATATCATCATCGGTTTGTATCATCAATTTATTCTTACTAATACCTGTGTTTAAAAGATTTTACCCCTTTTACGCCCAATGCGCCCATAGGATATTTTGCAGTGTGTATTTTTAACTAATATTTTTCATTAATCTCATCCTCCATCATTCCATAAAAACTGATATTTCGACATTCATTCATTAAGCATTTGGGAACATTATTAAGCCATACGTTTACAGAAATCTGTGATCAGTCTGGAACTGTCAAAATTATTGTACAAAATATCAGAAAAAAACATTAATCATTATAGGTGGTAACTCTAATGTACGATTTACATTAAACGGCTGAAGTCGAACTCGTGTCTTACTATTGGCGTCTATTATTTTTGAGTTGTATTATAAAGCCCTTATGTATTTCAATGGTATTGTAAATCGTAAGCTCACGTATAAAGCTAGGAACATACTACGCGGACGTCCGTCGTAAATCGACCGCGACCGATCAGTGTGCACGGAACAAAACATCGTCCATGCGCTCAAGGCCACGTCCACGTCCGTCGACCGATAGTTTGCACGGTTAAGTGTATATTCATTGTCCAGATCCCCGTCCGCGGTCGATCGACGACGGACGTCCGCGTAGTATGTTCCTAGCTTAATAGTTTCAAATTCATTATAGACACTAGTAAGACGCGACCTAACTGACCAAACTGTTAATCGGGGTTGTCTACTTATTACTAAGACAAAGCGTTTCGTTATCGTAGCGCAATCGTTTGTCATCTTGACTAAGCAAATAGGCACCCCGGTCGTCAGTTGTCTGGCAGTGAACCGTACATAACTGTGTGTGTGTAAGTTGGAGCGGCGCGGTGCGGGCAGCACGCCGACCGCGGTGGCGGCGGTGGCGGCGGTGGCGGCGGCTGTGACGCCGACGCCGACGCCGACGCCGACACCGACACCGACACCGCAGTGGGCGGCGCCCGCCACGCCGACCGCGCGCGACGAGCCCGCGCCGCAGCCCCCGCCCAAGGTCATTGACCCGCCCCCGGCACCGATCAAACCACAAAAGGCACTGTACACTCATCTTTCCGCAACCGCAACATGCTTGCACTGGACGATATGCTGCCGTCTGCCGTGATTGCTCTAGTGGTCGGTTATGCTAACGCTATATTTTTGCCACCAAAAAAGGACCGAGTATGGTCACAACTTTGAGACCGTTTAAATTTCTATATATGATGAATAGAAGACTTAAAAAAATCATTCTATCTAAAATTGTATCCATCCATCCATTGTCATTTCTTTTACCGTTACGTATGTTTAAAAAGAGCAACATTTTTATAGCTATATAATTTATACATTCAATTATAGACTCAGTAAAGAGAAAAAAGAGTTTTCTTGTCTCATAAAATAAAATTATTAAAGTTCAAAAGATGTACTTACCATCAAAAGTAATCAAAAAAATAAACACGACGTGGCAAGTCATGCGTTAGTATCTTAGTATAGCTGTAGTAAGGTGTTGGATAGAATTTCGCACAAGTTGTAGTGCATAATGTATACTTTCATAGGTTCATGGTTGTACTACTGGGAATTTATATGCACTTGCATCCTTAGATTTATAGCACATTGTAGCTAGTTGGTGTACGAGTAACTATTATGTACTAATTTACAGATAATTACTTGTTTTGTAATAGGATTTATAAGTGACATGTAACAAGGTTCTTACGAAACTGTATGTGTATAGATATGTTTTTAAGGTAAATGGTCTAGTAGAGAAACGGCTTGTCATTTGTCAATTCAGTGAACAAAAATGGTTAGCTTGTTATTTGGCTGGCGCTTACTCGAAACAACCTGAGCCTCCAACACAAGAACATGTCACTTTGCTTGTTCTAGAGCGGAATTACAACAGTTTTGCTGACATCGATGTGCTCACGGAGATCTACATAAATATGTAGGAAGAGTGATGGACTGATGAACAGGACAGCTCAGACAGTTCAGACAGCTGCCTTATGGTCGACCCAAGTAACCATTTTGGATCGACCGTGCCGTTTCTCTCATGGATCATCTAAATATATGTTTTACTCTACGCAACACGCTTTGCATATGTATTTTATGATCATAATGTATGTACAGTCAACCAATTGGAACCCTGGGCCACTCTACAACTATCTCAAAATGAGAAGCAGTAAGAGATTTCTTATAATATGATTTATAACGTCACTATGACATAGTTCTATAGTGGCCTAGGGTTCCAATTGATTGACTGTACATACATGAAATTTTTAGGTAAGTTGTAGTAAAACGTATCCGCATTTCACCGCGTGCACGCATCTCATCGCATGATTTGCATGTCAATCGCATGAAACCACTATAATATACATGTTAAATGAAACAAAGACTCAATCAATACATTTATTTCAGTCTTTGTCAAATTGAAAGGAATCACAATTATCATAAAAATGCTTATTCACAATCAAAATATGTATTTTTGAAACAGAGTAAACTGCACAACAGCACTGTCGACTGTCGACTCATGTTGTAGGGCATATCCTTTTTGGAGTTTCTAGTGTATCTCTTCATGCTAATTGGAGACATGCCAATCTCGAATTTATTTCCTTCCTGCAATGTCCATAAAACGATTCGATTATAACTTTCCGTACCTATTCGTTTTTCGAGTACAGACACACGGATGTAGGATCCTACCCCCTATATCTGATCGGACAATGTGAAATGAAACCCTTTCGCGTTATTTTGATGCTGACTAGGAGCCATTTTAACGTTGGGTTGATTCCAAGTCCCCAACTGTTTAATGTCATAATAAAATCCAAAGTGCGTATAGGAGGCGGAGGCGCCGGCGCCGGAGCCGCGGCCGCCGGCGGAGGCGGGCGCGGAGCCCGAGAAGCCGCCGCCGCCCAAGGACGAGCCCAAGAACGTTGATCTCGATACTAGGTAACCATTGCTTTACTATTAGAAGAGAAGGACTACATACAGAACAGGCACGGATTATGAAGTATTTAACTATTTACGAAAGTGATTATATTTCGTTCGTTTCATTCTTCAGATATAACATTTACCAGGTAGTCCTTTAAACCTACAGGCGACTTATGGTCGCCTGTAGGTTTAAAGGACTACCTGGTAAATGTTATATCTTCGAATGAAACGACTCATATAATAGTGATCGAACTTCGCTTGGGAAGTTCGTTTGATCATCTATTCTGCCGGCCTAGCCGAATGACAATCGCTGACGCCAGACGCCGATCGAAACGCAGTCTGGGTCTGTCGCGGCAATACGGGATGCCATAGAGATAGTCCTGAAACTCGCACTGTGTCCTATAGGCAATCACCACTGGTACGCGCTCTCCTATACCTTAACGCACTCTACGTATCAGTACCGGAATGCGATGTGTTTGCTAGCAGATGGGCGGAATTGTGTGAAGTGTGTATGAGGTTCTGTGAGGCGATGGATAAAAGGAAGTCCGCTGTTGTATATTAAGTTTGTAATGTTTGTATATTGTACATTTTGTACTCAGTTACTATTATATAAGTGTACTATAACTGTATAGTTGTAATGAATTCCACAGTGATTTAGTTTACCTGTTATGCTGTGTAATTTTTGGATTAAAAAAAAAAGTAGTTTGTGCATTTGGCTACGGACCCTGGAGTCACCACACATTTTAGCAGTCGCCATTAAAAAAAGTACTATTATGTTTCGAATGCGGGAAGCGTCACTGACTCCTTAGTAAATAGTTCATAATCTGTTCCTGTTCTCTCAAGTTTTTCTCGTAAGAAGTTTCGCTAAATATTTCGGTTCTCGGTAGCTCTGTTAAGTTTAAGTTTTGTACGAACCTCACCAGATCTGTCTGATTAATCTGTAACTGCCAAAATGAATAACACCCGGTTGTTACTCGTTTTTCTGTGTACAGAATAGCATTGTTGCTGAAAGGCGGTGGCGGCGGCGGGCTGGCCCCTCCGTTTCTGTCGCTCGGCATATCCTCGGAGGAAGAAGACGACCATCTCCCGCCTGTGCCTGACCTCGATGCACCTCAACCGCCATCTGATGACGAAGGTTTGTTTTATGAATGTACAGAATACACTCCGGCTGTATGTAGGTAGCTTGCTCCGCCGTTACTGTCGCTGGGTATATCGTCGGAAGAAAAAGACGACCATCGCACGTCCGTGCCTCACCTCGATGCACTTCAACCGCCATCTGAAGACGAAGGTTTGTTTTATGAATGTACAGAATACACCTCAACCGCCATGTTGGCAGCGGGTTGTCACCATCGTCCTTTACATCTACTGTCCTACTTGGACGCGACGTAAACACCTACTATACGGCTAGGGGGTTAATTCATTTCATTATGTACAGAATACACTCCTGTATGATCGCGACGGGCTACTATGCTCAATAGAAGAAGATGACTACTGCCTCCGCTTACCCATTTGGTACACCTCAACCACCATACAGTTCCATCGATATAAAAAATTAAAATGCGCAACATATTTAGGGTGAATCCACGTAAAAGTAACGCGAGTCACGACTTCATTGAGTGTATATTTGAACTACAGCTGCTAATAAAAATATCTATGCATGTATCGGGAAAGTAACACTTATTTAGAGATAGATTATCATTTGAACTTGCATCGTGAATAAATGGAACATGCCATAAAATCGTGACATCTCACTCTTGCCGCGGATTGACCCTTTAAGGCTCCTTAATCCACATGCAGTTCGTAGGGCCTCACTATCGCTTATAATAATTCTATCTTTCTTTCTTGTTGACCTATAATCTATATTTATCAGGTTCCGGCAGTGAAGACCGAGGGAGCATAGTTTCGTTTAACCAGAACAAGGAGCTCGAACCGGAACCTCTCTCCACGACACCTTCACCTTTCCTGCAAAGGGACTTCTACCTCGAATGCCTCAAGTCTACCATCGAAAAGGTCAGTTAATGATCTTTTAATATCTTGTAATAAGCAACCATCGTTATCGTCTACTTAGTTGATTTTTAGGTGAAAAGTTACTTTCATGACATAATAATTTTAATATGATTCAAATGACAAAATTTTGGGCTTCCATATCACACACTATTTTGAAAGACCTATGGAGTCGGATAAAATCCTATCGCGGGCCGGTTATTTGCCCGCCACTTTACTTAACCAGTTAAAGACATACCAAAGGACAATATTAAAATTAACAGTAATGTGTTTTTCATTACCTAGTAATGTGTTTATTATTTGTGAAATTTTGAATAAGGTCAATACGGGTAGACATAGACATTTTATTAATAATATTATAAATTTTACATGTTCATCAATTATTTAACAACAATTAAATTAAGATTAATACAATTTCAGTGTGTCATAAGCTTGTTATTAGTTAGTTCATAAGTTTAGTTAAGTACTTATATGTTATATGTATTAGTTTAGTAAGTTATTGTGGCAATAAAAAAGATTTGAAGTTTGAAAGTGTGTCTGGCTTTCACATTTTGCCTTTTTAGGGTTCCGTAGTCAACTACATTATAGTTTCGCCATGTCTGTCTGTCCGTCCGTCCGTCCGCGGATAATCTCAGTAACCGTTAGCACTAGAAAGCTGAAATTTGGTACCAATATGTATATCAGTCACGCCAACAAAGTGCAAAAATAAAAAATGGAAAAAAATGGTTTATTAGGGTACCCCCCCTACATGTAAAGTGGGGGCTGATTTGTTTTTTCTTTCCAACCCCAACGTGTGATATATTGTTGGATAGGTATTTAAAAATGAATAAGGGTTTACTAAGATCGCTTTATGATTATGTTTTCGGAAATAATCGCTCCTAAAGGAAAAAAAAGTGTGCCCCCCCCTCTAACTTTTGACATATGTTTAAAAAATATGAAAAAAATCACAAAAGTAGAACTTTATAAAGACTTTCTATCAAAATTGTTTTGAACTTGATAGGTTCAGTAGTTTTTGAGAAAACTACGGAACCCTACACTGAGCGTGGCCCGACACGCTCTTGGCCGGTTTTTACTCATTGTCACAGGTGGGTTTGCGAGTTCATACTTTTGACACTCACGATTAGTGGTAGACGTATTGAACTCTCAATCAAGACTGATCATTGTTTAAACAGGCCAAATGGAAAGGCCAGACACACTTCCCCTACGTCACACTTCGTATTGACCTTACTTAGTGTAGGTACATAAAGAACTAATATTTCTTTCCATTGTCATTATCTTAGAGAGCAAGAGAAGCAGAGCGTAAAAAGTTCCCAGCGATGGACAAGATCGGTTCGGACATCTCATCGTCAGAGGACGAGCTGCTGACTGGCGAGGAGCCGCGGCGCTCGCCCGCCGCGCCGCCGAACCAGGACAACTTGGACGACGACCAGGTAAAACTAGAGATTAGAGATGCAACGAATAGTTGTTTGGTCGGATACCGGATACCGAATATTCGGCCTAACAATCGGCCGAATATTCGGTATCCGGTTGCCGAATATTCAGACAGCAGAATTTTACCTACAATACCTACAATTTAAGCAGGGAGCGGGCGTGTCGTGCAGGTTTTGACTTGTTTCGTAGTGAACTTCACGCGGAGTCCGGTTTTGTTTTAAATGTTTATTTTTTTAATAATTAAGGGCTGTGATTAAGTATTATAACCGTAACTGTTTTGTTTACATTTAATTTGTTTACCCCAAAATCATACCTACTTATAATCACGCCTGTATCCCATAAAGGGGTAGACAGAGCACATGAACTACTAAAATCATTCAATTAAAAATAGCACATCCAGTATCCGGCGGGATAGTACGTCACTATACGGTATCCGGCCGAATATTAAAACAAGGATACCGAATAGTAACCGAATATTCGGTGCATATCTAGGTAAAACCATCTTATGAATGAAGAAAAAAAGCTCTCCTACATCTCTAAAAATCTTTAATGTCATTCAAGGTACCACTAATAGGCCAATATGCACAAGGAAGTCATAAAAGACTCGTAAAGCTAAAGGTTACACTGAACGCTGTCGGCGAGACTAGTTACGATATGTCTCTAACCTTTCAAGCCCCGTCGGCTTCCCATGGAGCTAGCTTAAACATTTAAATGACACCTTAAATAATTTTGGCATAAATTTGACACGAGTCTCGAAAGGTTAAGGACTCTTGATTGTTGCATTAATCGTCTCTTGTAGAGTAACATTTACTACGCCTTTTATTGGGCATACAATCTATGGCACGCACTTATTGCATTTAGCCTACATTGCATCATATTTTTGTTGTAGATGTCGCTGTCATCGCTATCATCGACGGAGGCGAAGATCGAGGAGCAAGTCCCCGCGGAGGCGTACTTCTACCCCGCGGCGCCCGCGCAGCCGCAGTACTACCAGCCGCCCATGTGGCCGCCCACAGGTACACACTGCTAACTAATGATACATCTTATTGTACAGTCACCGGCAATTATTTCTAAAAATTTCTACCCCACACTCCACAGCAGTACTATCAGCCGCCCATGTGGCCTCTCACAAGTACATGCTGCTGACTGATAGTTTACCTTGTTGCAATAATACATGTAAAATCAGTACAAATCAGAAAAATACATACATACATACAATCATGCCTGTATCCCATAAAGGGGTAGGCAGAACACATGAAAGTCATGAAACTACTAAAGCTTCAGTGCCACTCTTGGCAAATAAGGGGTTGAAAGAAAACGAAACTGTGACATTGCAGTCCCTTTCCAGCCTCTCGCCTACGCCACAATTTAACCCCCCATAGTCGCCTTTTACGAACCCACAGAAAAATAAATAAATAAAAATGAAATTTATTTATTTCAAACTAATTATTGCTCATACAGTTTGATTACATGTTTATCAAATGAATATTAAAATGAAAATTATTAATTAAATTAACATTTAAACATAAAAATATATTTTTTTTTAATTAATTAATTAAATTAACATTGGAAATACATGTAAGGATTTCAAAACCCTATACCGATTTTTCGGCCGGCGGGCATGCCGCCACCAAACGGCGGTAGTCGCGTGGAGTACACATTGGAGCCGTCACGCTTTGATTGCCTATGCGCGCGGCATAAACCCGCCGACTGTTCCGCTGATATAGCGTCGATTGCACCAAACTGGAATTCCCATAGACTTCTGTTGCGTGACGTTGATGTGTCTGATCTGATAACGGTGGTTGATGCAACTGGCCCTTAGCACGTATAATAAAGAGTACTATCGTACAGTATGGCCATACACTCCCGCTTCCCGCTGAAAGTGCCGCCCACCTCCTCTCGGTTACCTCACAGTTACCGCCTGTCAAAAACGCAAACAGTCGACCTGTCATATTTACTCATACAAGCATAGTACGCGTTCACTTACACGAGCTTATACTGTGTGCTAGGAACGCGCTTCTTTCATATATTTGATCGCCAGTGTCCGAGGTGTGCCCTTAGTGTGTCGCGTCTTAATGGCTGCAAGCCTAGACCGACAAGGACGACTATCCTCCGCCTTTTTTCGTTGGTAGTTACCCAAAATGGTGTTGTTTTCTTTACAGCTTACCCTCCGCCCGGTTATGCGGGTGACCTGGCGTTGCCGTACGGTGCGCCGTTTGCAGGCCCGCCACTGTTAGCGCAGCCCTACCAGCCCTTTGTAGACCAAGCGCCCGCACAGGTAACCTATAACTCAACTTGTCATCAAATGTTTACTTATAATCTATGCCAAAATTTGCTTTCGCTGAGTCAATTAAGTCAGTACCTATAATTTAAAAATAAAATGTTTTTTGACAATTTTTTATTGCTATACGGCTACTTAAGTTCTGAGCTATGTATTGCATAGTGAACCATTGTGGAAGTAAATGGAAACCGAAATCCGACGTAAAATTTCACAAGTAAGTACTTATTTTACCAAAATGTTCATAAACCTCACTGGCAATAAATTTTCTTCTATTTTGCTTGTAATCTTGGTTAGTTCTTATCATTATATTGGTTTCATTGTCTCAAATTATATCAAAATTCCCACGAATAGGTTTAGAACGATAAATATGACCTTTAAAGAAAAATAATGCTATGTGTGGTTTTACGACTAGGGTGACCAATCTTTTTTCTTGCATGGTATTTACTCTTATTGAATGGAGCTAAATCTATCAACTTGGTACGGTTTCTATGTTCATAGTTCATATCACAGTATAATAATACCAACTTTATATAATTTATGTCTTTACAATTAACATGAATAATATTAAACTTTTCAGTGTTCCAAAAGATGAAGGAAGGAGGCAGCATTGGCTGTTGGCTGTCGATTGTACCGATAAAAGGAAATGTTTCAGAGCGTTCGACAATTTGCAGATTTGCACTTTAAGCCTGAAGATTATGACACAGAAAGAAATTTTAAAAATCAGTCCAGTAACGACGGATATATCGTGGCCTAAACATTAAATTGAGATACATATATACATGCGAAGAGAATTGAAATACGTACGAATTGAGAACCACCTTCCTTGAGATTTGGGGCGGCGCTTAAAAATAAAGATACTGTTTTAAAACGTCCTAGTATTTCATTATTTCCCCATTGACAAATACTTCCCTTATATTTTTGTGGCTATTCCCACTAGTTACCACCAAGTTTTTACCTGTCCTAACTACTGGGATTTCCCCACATTGTTAATTAACAAAACCGGGGGTTGATAGCTACTGGGATTAGTTTTCCCAGTAGTTACTACCAAAATATTATTGTGATGACCAAAACACTAAAATATATATTCCATTGCATGCTTTAATAAACACAGGTGTCAGTTAGTAAAAGACAAATACTTATGTAACTCCGTATAGACAGATAAAGTCTAAGAAAAAACTTACCTCAAAACCATACAGAAAAAGGTACGGTGAGCTAGATGGCGATACACCTTTGGGGTAGGTACGCTCAGATAGATGGCGCTAATATTAATATTTGACATTTTAACACATATCAATATCATATCAAGCTGAGAATATTGTCAAAACGGAGGTTCAAAGGTTTTAAGCCTGTGTCGAGAGATGTAATACGTCAAATTCCGCGGGATATCCCTAATGTATGCTTAATCATGGACACCCTAAAGAAAGAGATGCAAGACCGGCGTGACGTAATTCAAGGTCAAATTTTCTGGCTTCAAAGTAATGTTCGGCGTGCAACATCCATTGTATATAAGATTCTTGTATACGGCGATTGGCAATCTTTATAAATGAGTTTTTAATAAATCAAATGTAGGGGAAAAAACAAATGCGAAGATTACACTAGTAGTTCACCTAATGGAAAGTATGAGGTTGCTAGGCAACCGTCATTGTTGGCATGCGGCGAACAACTCATTGTAATTGCTGATTTAATCTTGTAACACAGAAACACCGTATATGACGGTAAAATTACGCTAGTGTTAGATTACCCTGAAGGAACATATCAAAAATCATAATAGCGTTACGCTTTTGATCTCCTTTACACAATTTATCTAAAATATCGTATCTATACTTTGCAGCAAGAGCTGGACAACCCATACTTCCCCACAATAAACTCCGTGATCGAGCGAGTCACCACAGAACTGAAGGCGATCCTCAAGAAGGACTTCAACAAGAAGATGATCGAGAGCACCGCCTTCAAGAACTTCGAGCAGTGGTGGGACGAGCAGAGCAGGAAGACCAGGCAGGCGCCGAAGAAGGAGGATGCCGCGCAACCGTTACAAGTAAGATGAAGAAATATGAGGCATTACAAGGTTTTAGGGTGATATTTCAATAGCACCAATGAAGAACATCGCTTCGAGTATTAGGGCAATTTTGGTCCCCCCAGTTAGCGTAAGTTGTTAACAAAAATTGACTCGCTGTCAGGTTTGTGACTACAATTAAGAATAAAATTTGTCTAAAAACCAACTTTTTTCATCTTCTAAATGTAGGTTATTGCTTATGTAATGAGCTTTTGTGTTCATTACATAAACTCATTACATAAGCAATAACTTATGTAATGAGTTTATGTAATGAACACAAAAGCAATATTCTTATTTAAATTTCATGCTTAATTGTCACAAAACCGACATCGAGTAAATTTTTGTTAACAACTTTCACTAATTTTGGGTCCCAATTTTTGAAAATGCCCATTTAAGAGTTCTAAGTCTGATATTAAAATCTGACTATTAAATGCCTTATTTTCAGGATATCTCAAACAAGAAGGAAGACACGCTAGACTCAATAAAGTCCTTGATGGAGTCACGTGACATCGCACTGGAACTGGGCGGGTACACGGCGGGCATCGGACTTGGATTACGCGCCGCTATTCCTAAGATGCCGAGCTTTCGGCGGAAAAGAAAGATACCCTCGCCTGTTGTTATGGATGAGGACTCCTCCAAGAGGTTGAGCGACCAGGTGGGTAAAGCACTTAATAAAGCCAAAGAATACCTACTTACAATTAGCTTCCATTGTAGCCAAATTGTCGCTAAAACATGACACACCCGAACTGCTTAAAATTAAAAATTTTATTAAATTATTTTTATTTCGAGTAACAATAACCTAACCACAAAATTAAAATTTTGAAAAGAATCCCGACATAGTGGACCGATTTGTACGAAACATGGCTAAGAACACTCCCGACTAACTCAGTTTTCAAACAAAAAAAACTAAATCTAAATCGGTTCATCCGCTCGGGAGCTACGAAGCCACAGACAGAGAGACACGTCAAACATATAACACCCCATCGTTTTTGCGTCGGGGGTCAAAAATGACATAATAATCAAAAAATCCTCCCCAAAAATCCTTGTCAAATGCTAAGTTGAGCGACTGCTTTCTTTAAAGTAGTTTAAAGAAACAACTCGTCGGCAGTAAGAAAAACCTGCCATATATTTAGATTAACATCTGTTTCCCTGACTTGACTTGTTTTGCTATCATGATGTGCAGGAGGAGATGGTGCAGAACTCGGACGAAGAGAAAGAACTACCTGCAAGTCCAAGAACACGCACGCAAGGGTCGTACCTGTCGCGCAGACGGAGGCAATCTAGCAGTTCTTCCAGGTCAGTGCCACATAAAATATACTTTTCCTACTTTATGAAATCTACTAGTTGTAATCATGTCAGCTAAAAGCAGGGGTATATTTGAAGTTTTGCACATCGTAAGGTTGTATTTTTATAATTCATATTTTTAAACAGAATGTTAGAGCAATAGCCCTATTGTTTTTCCTTTAAAAAAAAAAAGCCTGATTTTCGGTCCACGGACAACGATAGTCGATACGCCGACGGGCTCTTTGGGCGACAATGACAAACAGATCACTCTGCGAAACTACAATCAGCGACTAGTTTTAATCAAAAATCAGCTGAACATTTGTCGGACAATCAATAAGTACCCAAAAGCATGTCATCGCTTTACCTGACAGTTACCGCCAAAAAACACGAACATTCGATTGTTTTTCATAGCTCAATGAAAATATATTTGATCACTCCGAGGTGTGCTTTAACTAGAAAAAACTTTTATCCACTGACGTATTTCGCAGGTCCTCATCATCATCTTCGTCTCGGTCGTCATCATCATCAGCATCGGAGGCAGAGCCGGAGACGAAAGGACCGGCACCGCGCCTTTACTCTGATAGCGATGACGACTCCGATCTCGATGAAGCGGAGGTTAACGTGAGTATTCATCATCCTCCTTGCGTTATCCCGGCATTCATCACGGCTCATTTTAGCCTGGGGTTTGTTTGGATAACTAATCCCAAGATTTGTCGTAGGCACTAATTTTACGAAAGCAAGGCCTTACTAAAAGGTTAGTCCGATTTCCTCACGGTGTTTTCCATTACCGCAAAGGGACTGCCAAATATCAGATGACCAATGACATTTCGCACATAATTTTCGAAAGACTCATTGGTACGAGCCGGGGTTCAAATGCGCGACCTGAGTGAAAGTCGCTCGCTCTTACCGCTAGGTCACCAGCGCTTAAGCAGTTAATCTGAGTATTAGCGAATGGAATATATCCATTATGCAACGGATACATAATGATAAGGGGTGGACATCATTCTTCCGTGTTCAAGTCGAAGTTGCCGCGACTTTATTACAAAATAGTTTCTTTTGTTCAGTTCAAGGTTGTGTCGAACAAGGAGCGGCTACGGAGGGTTTACTCTTCCTCGTCGGACAGCGAGGAAGAGAAGCAGAGGAGACGAGGTAATTTAATCTTCCAAATTACTGTTTATTTTAACCTAATGACTGCTAAGTACGTCAGCGATACAACCCTTTTACTTTTTTTATTGGTAACAGTCTGGAACTTACACAAAACAATTATAAAATTACCGAAATTTTGTCAAAAACCCTATCCAGGCAGGCAAGCATGGTCGCGCGATAAATGATAAAACATCAGGCCGTCCCTATCTAACTCACAAATAGTGCTTGCCTGCCAGCTGAAACAGATGGTAATAAAAAGTAGACATAAGTTCAAAAGAATTACACATTCGAAAGTCCCATTACATTGACTTCAATTTTGTCTGTATGCTGGAACAACATTCCTCCACCGAGTCGTCGCTTAAGAGCCAATGCATTCTAATATTTATAATGTTTATTAAATCTGTCTTTGTAATTACCATAGTTTTGTAGAAATGAATAAAGTTCCTATTTATCTGTGTAGAAAAAACGCCCATACCCGACGTGCAAGCGGACGACGAGCGGCTCGGCTCTCCAATATTATCCCCCGAAGAGGAACCGCGCGACACGCTGCTCGACCGGGTCTACTCCGACTCCGAGGAAGAACGCGAGTACCAGGTACGGACACTAGTGGCTTATACCTACTCTAGTTACCGATGATATACTGTATACACGCCTATACCCGACGTGCAAGCGGACAATGAGCGGCTCGGCTCTCCCATCTTGTCGCCCGAGGAGGAGCGGGTCGACTCCGAGGAAGAACGCGAGTACCAGGTGCTGTCACTACTGACTAACCGACTATACAGGCTGTGTTTTGACAGCGGGTCAGTGAGAGCAGCTACCTGATCCCGTGCTGCTACGGCAAAAAGGTCTTAGGAGACAGAAGTCCTGTCTCCCGATCTCAAATTAATGAAATATGGTGTTTACAGATTTTGGGAAAAACATATGGGGTACGTGAACACTTTCATTTTTATTAAGAGGGGGTAGAGCAGGGAGAATTTTCAGAATCTGTCAAATTACCCCATTACACACACAAACACCCTTCACTCACACTACCTCAATTTACTGTGAAAGGTCAGTGACCCTTAATTTTTTTCAAGAGTGTTATTTTGAGTTTGTAGTCAACTACTGACCTCCTTTGAGAAATTAAAACTGTAAAAAAGGTAGCATACAAGAAGACAGAGAAAAAATACGCGTCATCTAGCTTTCCTTCTCTGTCCATGTCTCATGTGACTTTAATTTACCTAAATATGTAGATAACGTTCCTTACTCATTTGATTGTTTACCTAGGTGTATTTCAAATTACTTTGCACTTCATTTTGCGTTACTTTTCTATACTTAGATTAAAAATCGTCAGCCTGCCTATCCCCGCAAACATTTTTCAAAGACGTGTGTGAAGGCCCCACATGAGGATCGGATCGCAAGAGCCCGTTCAGCGAGATGAGCATGTCGCATAGTGGGGAGTGACGGCGGGCAGCTGTCGCTCGTGGGCCCGACCCGTCCGACATCTGCAGGTACGGTCGTCGGCGTGACTTGTTCGCAGGGACAATGATGCAGTTAAGGGCGTTGTGCAGTTCCGTGCTGTTGATCTTGTTTCGGAGCACCTTGCACGTTGTTATTAACCGCTCATTGCTCCTGCGAACTTCAAGAGAGTTGAACCCTAGGACACCAAGTAAGAACTTTGTCGGATACATGTATGGATTAGTATCCAAATAGCTTTTTGTACAAAGAGCGTAGAAACGCTTTTTGTACCTTCTCTAATATGAGCTTGTACTTGGCCTCGCTCGGGCTTCAGACGCAAGCACTCGACTCCAATTTGCTCCGCACAAGGGACGTGTACAGGAGTTTAATGACACCGGGGTTATGGAAATCTGTTACGTTTCTCATCACAAAACCTAATATTCGGTATGATTCTTTAGCCAGGTTGCTAACGTGATCATGGAAATAAAGCTCTAAACTATGTGTCATTATGGTCAATGTTACCCCATGCAAGTGATCAAAGACACCCCACATAGTAAATTATTAGTAATAAATGCCTAGTTTGACTTTATGATACAACACTCAATACAATGGTATAGCTAAACACATGTCTGGCAAGCTAATATTCACTGTGAACCTTTTACTTTAATACCCACTACGTTAGTTTAGAAGTTATTTAAACATGAAAAATAGCAACAAACTATGCTTATATTTTGACACGTTATCCGCACTGCCCACGACCATACTTACTTGTTCACTGCGTCAAAGCACCATATAACTATAAAAGGTTGGTTTAGGGTTATCATATGTCTAGATTTCGATAAATTTATTTTATTAATACATTACCGACTACTCATAACATATTAGTTCCTTATTTTTTGATAAAATAAATATAATATGCTCGTGACAGGTCAGGTTTTATTCGCAATCCAAAAAAGTCAACCCTAGCACTTTTCCCTATTCACCCCCTTCCCGACCCTATTCACCCCAACGTTAGGGTGAGCGAAAATTACTAAATAAAACGACATATTTTCAAAGACAACCCGAAGTTCACACCGCTGGAAGATTCTTGTGTAAAAAATTAGCATGGCACATATAAAAAAACTGCTATCGACGTTCAAAAATCGGTTTTGGCCCTATTCACCACAAATTAAGTTAGTTCATACCCGTTCCGACCCCATGAACCCAAAATCTTCAGAAAACGATGTACTAAGTTAGCCCAAAGTACAGCGAGTCGCAATAGATGTGGAACCGCGCGACACGCTGCTCGACCGGGTCTACTCCGACTCCGAGGAAGAACGCGAGTACCAGGTACGGACACTCAAACTTTTGTTTGTTGCCAATCCATCTCATATCTATCCAGGATCAAAAGCTTGTATGGTTAGCCTGCCCTCGTTGACCCAAAATGAAAATAAATCCTATCTCGTGAAATCGTATCCTGTACAAAAGAAAAACTTTGAAGAAAGATTTTATTTGATGATAACGAAGAAACTACTGGTAGTTGAAACAAGTTGTTAACCACTTGGCAATGTTCGTAGGAGAAGCGACGTCGGAACACGGAGTACATGGAAGAGATCGAGCGCGAGTTCCTCGAGGAGCAGCGCAAGAACATGGAGACGGACCAGCGGCCGCCGGACAAACCGCCCGACGCCAGGTATGTGTGACGTTTGTAGGACAAGCTGTCCGACACAAAGCCCGTATTTGTGGTGCTGAGGAAATAAGGCAACGCATAGGCGACATGTCAATTGTCAAGACAATTGGGTGAACCTAACTCTCAAAGCAAAAACAGATTGCCCGAAGGGTATGTTTGAAGAGACGTTGCTGCAACGTTAAAAGAGATAGTTAGATAGATTAATAACTTTATTTGTATCCACAACACAACATATAAAGGCTTACAATAAACAGGAAAAAAGAAATGTGAGTACACCGCTTAACTTAACTAACCAAAGAAAGAAGAAACAAAATTATAATGAAACATGTGTTGTGGTACAAAAAAGGCGCTGACTCAGCGTTGTGATGTGGCAAGCCACATCGCTGGTATTCTGCCAGTACCTTAGAAAAAAAATCAATTAAATTAAAAACACCTGAGTGTGGGTGTGATTTCTACTTTAGAGAAACGGTGTTGTCAATCACGTGAGGTCGTTGAAACGGCGGTGTCAGCACCGTCGCTTGATATGGCCCAAAATCGCGTTGGTCCTCCTTTTCGCACTTTTTGTAAGTTAAATTATTATTGTGTACACATTTTAAGCCATCTTTATATATATGTAAATCATACAAATCACAAAACAATATATCACTTTTCTTTGTATTTATCAGCAAACCCGAATCCGAAGACCGCACCAGCCCAATCAAGAACCACCGCAAAACGCCGGAAAAGAAACCAGAAATCGAAGACGGCGAGATCACCTCCGAGGAGGAAAACTTACAGGCGCGGCGGAAACGGGAGCGGAAGGAGAGAAAGGGAAAGAAGATGCAGAAGCGCGAGCGCGAGAGGGAGACGGATCGAGTCGAGCGGGTGGAGAGGGAGCGAGTGGAGAGGCTGTCCGACAGCAATACGGAGTCGGCGGTCAGCGTCAACGGGGTTAAAGAGGTACTTTTTATTACATGTTGTTTAGCTTCAATTGCGAGTCTGTTTACAAGCTTTTATTCAACTTGCCTTGTTAGTATGTTAATGTGCGACAAAACGTAGAAGCTAAATTTGACCCACTTCCCGGTTTCCGATTGAGCTAAAATTTTGCACACATATGTAAATCATGTGACAATGCAATATTATGGTATCATGGAGCTGATCTGATGATGGAGCAGAAAGGTGGTCAAAGGAACTCTGTCATGAAACGTCGTATCCCCATCGAGTAAGGGGTTTTTAGAAACGTCTCGGAGAGCATTAGATGACTATTGAAAGAAAGGTACAGTCGGCAATAAAATCTTGTGCCAAAAATTAAATTTTTGCAAAAAACTTATTCCAGTGTCAGGTTACGCTTTCCCATACAATCTACGCTACTTTGCCCGGTCTCCTGCGTCAGGTGTGAGATCGTTTTCTTTTATGTTCGCTTTCATGGCGTCCAGCCAATGCTTCTGAGGCCTACGGCGTGATAGTAGGGGAATAAAATTTATAAACCGTGACGACACGGTACATGAGCTTGGTATTGGCGGACTGGCCTGAAAGAAATTTAGAACAACGGTTAGAGGTATTTTCAGTTGACTGGTGCCGGTCGCTCGCGAACCAAAGGTAGCTTACCAATAGGCTAGTTTCCTACTAGTAACCTCAAATCAGCTTCTTTTTATGAACTGTCAAAACGATTTGCTAATATGGAATTACTATGAAATACTGAGCAGTGACGTCACGGTCAATTCATTTACTTTAAATCTTTCTCTTTGACTTATTAAATAGAAATTATGTTTAAAAATAACTATTGTGCATATTTTTCTACTAATTATGTGGTGCTGTATTTCGTGTACTGCTTAAAATATTTTATTTTAAGTTTAGGACACTAGCCCATAACCATCCTGCCTTGTACATTGAGCGGTCCACTCATAACCGTTATGTAGTAGCATGAATTTTTGACAAAAACCTCTAGTTATACAATAACTGCTAATTGTGTGTATGTCACACTCACAGGCCCTGTCGTCGCCCTCATCGTCGCCAGTGTCGCAAGCGTCGCAGGCGTCGCAAGCGTCGCAGGTGGCGCTCGACCACTCCTACTGCCGCCCGCCGCCCGACCTCGAGCACACCAACAACCATCTGCAACACGATCATGGTTAGTTCTCCTTTGTTGATAATGGTTAGTTCTCGAGGCTGAGGCGTAAGGTTAGAGCCGGCTTAGCTTTATTTGACGTTCATATGCGCATTGTAATATGCCTACTTGAAAAATAAATATTTCATTTCATTAATTTGTCTGGGTCTGGGTGCGTAGCCGAATGGCACAAACGCTCACGAAACGAAACGCTCCTAGATATCTATCTCTATCGCTCTTGCGTATTGGCGTGACAGAGCCAGACTACCTTTCCCGGCGTTTCGTTTTCGTTTCGCGTCGTAGAAATGCCATTCGGCTACAGGGCCTGGTTTATATACATTTCTTCATTAAATTTACTGTGATAAACAGTCGCATTTGAAGCAGTATTTGACATGATTAAAATATTTGACAACCAGTCTGGCCTAGCGCGTAGTGACCCTGCCTGCTAAGCCGCGGTTCTGGGTTCAAATCCCGGTAAGAACATTAATCTGTGTGATGAGGACAGATTGTTCCTGAGTCACGGACGTTTTCTTTGTATATAAGTATGTATTTCTCTATGTATATCGTCGCCTAGCACCCATAGTACTAGCTTTGCTTAGTTTCGGGCTAGGTAGATCTGTGTAAGGTGTCACATAATATTTATTTATTTAAAAAGGTACTTACGTTTCTAACGTAATAACTTTTTGCTTTGAGAAATAGGCACAGGTTGTCTTGTCAACCGTAATTTATGCAAGATGAACGTCAAACAAAAGAAGTACCAAAATACAATATTGCATTTTTTCGCAGGGTACACGTGGATGGCGGAGCCGGAGGCGTCGTCGCCGCCGCTCGAGGCCGCCAAGCCGACGAAGAAGGAGACCAAGAGGCCCTACAAGAGAAAACACGAGACCAAGAAGCTGGCCGAAATACAAAACAAGTTAGTACCTGTGTTTTATATTGGACGTAGTTATGCACAAATGTTCGAATCCACATGAAAATGCCATTGAAATCAAAGACAGATAGTTTGTCTTCTAAGATCCCTCTGCCATCGATTCCTTGCTATAATTTCTAATGGGTCAGCAACGCGCATGTGACACCCCTTGAGTTGCAGGCGTCCATAGGTTACGGTGACCACTTTCCATCAGGCGGACCGTATACCTGTTTGCCACCGACGTGGTATTAAAAAAAAAGCGCGGGACCTCGAATGAGAATGGAATGCAAAGTACTTATAGATATCGAGATCCTCATCCCCATTTTCAGCAAATTGTTCCTGTACGAAGTCATTGAACCTAAGTATAAATCTGGAGCTGGATCTCAACATTTATTTTAGATTTACTATCATGAGCATTATGACCTCCCTATTTGATGATATTTATCGAATGTATCTAAACCTAAAACATTATTTTTTTCAGACTGGATACTCGGGAAGATTTGTCACATGCTGTGGTATCTGACGTGACGTTCAAGCCACGAGACATAATGGCGGAGATGCAGGTCATGTACGAGTTCCTCACGCGGGGCATCGACCGCGAGGACGTGCAGTACCTCAAGCGGGCCTACGAGGTATGTGTTCAGTGTGTCACAACCGAGAGGGGGTGGGCGGCACTTTCAGCGGGGAGCGGGAGTGGCCATACTGTACGATAGTACTCTTTATTATACTGTGGTTGTGTGACAAGAGAGTGAGCGAGCGAAGCGTTGCGCGCTCGCCTTGCTCGCTTTCTCGCCAAATGTGATAGCGCCCTATACTCTACTACCTACTATTGATACTCGCCCGCACCCGGGAAGATGTACCAAGCTAAGTGTGCTGACGTAGTTGCTTGACAAAATTTGGACAACAATATAACCATAATTTCAAGTACATTAACTATGGGCACACCTCGGACACTGGCAATCAAATATATGAAAGAGGCGCGTTTCTAGCACACAGTCGAAGGTCGTGTAGGTGAACACTGAACGCGTACTATGCTTGTATGAGTGAAATATGACAGGTCGACTGTTCGCGTTTTTGACAGGCGGTAACTGTGAGGTAACCGAGAGGGGGTGGGCGGCACTTGCAGCGGGGGGCGTTAGTGGCCATACTGTACTATAGTACTCTTTATTATACTGTGCTATTGGCGTTATGGCAACTTAGGGTCGGTTGCAGCTAATCATCTGTTACTGAATTTAGTGTTCGCTTTTGTATGGGGATTTCCATAGACTTCTGCTCTGAGACGTTGATGGGTCTAAATATACGTCATTTGTGTTTTTTAAGGCATTGCTGGCAGAAGACGCGCAAGGCTACTGGCTGAACGACACGCACTGGGTAGACCACCCGCCCACCGACGTGTGCTACAGCCCGCCCAAGAAGAAGTCCAAGAGACATAACAACATCTACGAAGATCTACAGGTAAAAATTGACAAATTTGTCGTGCGTCATTAGAACTTCAAAACAATAACCATTGCTCATTTACCACAGAAAAACAGTATAAGAAAGGTGTCTGTTAGTCCGTTTTCGAACATTTTATAATATTCGTCAGAAGTTCAAAATCTCGAACGGATGCCAAAGACAAACTGTCTGAAAGTAGGGCGCGCTGTTTCGTCGTCAATTTTTAACCGACTTCAAAAAAAGGAGGAGGTTCTCAATTCGATTGTTTTTTTTATTGTTTCCATCCGAGATTCGCGCATATGTTTAGGGTTCCGTACGAAAAGAAACCCTTACGGTGCCGCTCTGTCCGTCTGTCTGTCTGTTTTTGTTAGAAGTTGGACTAGACAGTATAAATCGGTGTACGCTGATAGTCTGTAATTCCTTAAATATTACTCGCTTAATAGTAGGTCGTAAAGTAATCTCAAGTGGTCGTTTGCGTTCCCCATCCCCAGGGCCACTCGTCGGGCTCGGCGCGCACGGAGGGCTACTACAAGATGGACGCGCGGCTCAAGGCCAAATACAAGTACCACCACGGGCTCGCCGCGCCGCTGCCGCCCGACGACAAGAAGGCCAGCAAGATGCAGACGCAGAGCCGCGAGGCGCGCTCCAACCAGCGCCGTCTGCTCACCGCCTTCGGTAACTACTCTAGCAAGCAGGCCAGCAAGATGCAGACGCAGAGCCGCGAGGCGCGCTCCAACCAGCGCCGTCTGCTCACCGCCTTCGGTAACTACTCTAGCAAGCAGGCCAGCAAGATGCAGACGCAGAGCCGCGAGGCGCGCTCCAACCAGCGCCGTCTGCTCACCGCCTTCGGTAACTACTCTAGCAAGCAGGCCAGCAAGATGCAGACGCAGAGCCGCGAGGCGCGCTCCAACCAGCGCCGTCTGCTCACCGCCTTCGGTAACTACTCTAGCAAGCAGGCCAGCAAGATGCAGACGCAGAGCCGCGAGGCGCGCTCCAACCAGCGCCGTCTGCTCACCGCCTTCGGTAACTACTCTAGCAAGCAGGCCAGCAAGATGCAGACGCAGAGCCGCGAGGCGCGCTCCAACCAGCGCCGTCTGCTCACCGCCTTCGGTAACTACTCTAGCAAGCAGGCCAGCAAGATGCAGACGCAGAGCCGCGAGGCGCGCTCCAACCAGCGCCGTCTGCTCACCGCCTTCGGTAACTACTCTAGCAAGCAGGCCAGCAAGATGCAGACGCAGAGCCGCGAGGCGCGCTCCAACCAGCGCCGTCTGCTCACCGCCTTCGGTAACTACTCTAGCAAGCAGGCCAGCAAGATGCAGACGCAGAGCCGCGAGGCGCGCTCCAACCAGCGCCGCCTGCTCACCGCCTTCGGTAACTACTCTAGCAAGCAGGCCAGCAAGATGCAGACGCAGAGCCGCGAGGCGCGCTCCAACCAGCGCCGTCTGCTCACCGCCTTCGGTAACTACTCTAGCAAGCAGGCCAGCAAGATGCAGACGCAGAGCCGCGAGGCGCGCTCCAACCAGCGCCGTCTGCTCACCGCCTTCGGTAACTACTCTAGCAAGCAGGCCAGCAAGATGCAGACGCAGAGCCGCGAGGCGCGCTCCAACCAGCGCCGTCTGCTCACCGCCTTCGGTAACTACTCTAGCAAGCAGGCCAGCAAGATGCAGACGCAGAGCCGCGAGGCGCGCTCCAACCAGCGCCGTCTGCTCACCGCCTTCGGTAACTACTCTAGCAAGCAGGCCAGCAAGATGCAGACGCAGAGCCGCGAGGCGCGCTCCAACCAGCGCCGTCTGCTCACCGCCTTCGGTAACTACTCTAGCAAGCAGGCCAGCAAGATGCAGACGCAGAGCCGCGAGGCGCGCTCCAACCAGCGCCGTCTGCTCACCGCCTTCGGTAACTACTCTAGCAAGCAGGCCAGCAAGATGCAGACGCAGAGCCGCGAGGCGCGCTCCAACCAGCGCCGCCTGCTCACCGCCTTCGGTAACTACTCTAGCAAGCAGGCCAGCAAGATGCAGACGCAGAGCCGCGAGGCGCGCTCCAACCAGCGCCGTCTGCTCACCGCCTTCGGTAACTACTCTAGCAAGCAGGCCAGCAAGATGCAGACGCAGAGCCGCGAGGCGCGCTCCAACCAGCGCCGTCTGCTCACCGCCTTCGGTAACTACTCTAGCAAGCAGGCCAGCAAGATGCAGACGCAGAGCCGCGAGGCGCGCTCCAACCAGCGCCGTCTGCTCACCGCCTTCGGTAACTACTCTAGCAAGCAGGCCAGCAAGATGCAGACGCAGAGCCGCGAGGCGCGCTCCAACCAGCGCCGTCTGCTCACCGCCTTCGGTAACTACTCTAGCAAGCAGGCCAGCAAGATGCAGACGCAGAGCCGCGAGGCGCGCTCCAACCAGCGCCGTCTGCTCACCGCCTTCGGTAACTACTCTAGCAAGCAGGCCAGCAAGATGCAGACGCAGAGCCGCGAGGCGCGCTCCAACCAGCGCCGTCTGCTCACCGCCTTCGGTAACTACTCTTTTAAAGCATCTTGTCATGATCATGACACACAAAATACGGTCGTGTGTCAGCCTATTTAGTTTGGTGTTCGCGAGTGACGATTCTTTTTACAAATGAAGAGGATGTTCTACCTGTATTTGCCGTTTGTTGGTGTTTGTGACAAACACTAAACCGTATATATGTTGAGAGACTACGAGCATGGAAACTCCACCCGTTAGTAAAGTTCCTGTATAATTATTTTCACGGTAATTACATTCGACGCCGGTCTGGCGCAGTCGGTAGTGACCCTGCCTGCTACGCCGCGGTCCCGGGTTCGAATCCCGGTAAGGGCATTTATTTGTGTGATGAGCACAGATATTTGTTCCTGAGTCATGGATGTTTTCTATGTATTGTATATAAGTATTTATATATTATATATATATCGTTATTTTTTATTAAGCAGAAACGTCTGCTAACGATTCTAAACATTTTTATATTAAAGGAAAAAATGGAAAAATTTACGCTTCCGGCGGGACTTGAACCCGCACCATTTTTGCAATCCGTGCAATGCTCTTACCAATTGAGCTACGGAAGCCACGCCGGACTTCACCCTAAGACGTGTAAAAAAGGAAAGGCATGGAAAGATTTTGCGAAGTCCGGCGTGGCTTCCGTAGCTCAATTGGTAAGAGCATTGCACGGATTGCAAAAATGGTGCGGGTTCAAGTCCCGCCGGAAGCGTAAATTTTTCCATTTTTTCCTTTAATATAAAAATATATATCGTTGTCTGAGTACCCACAACACAAGCCTTCTTGAGCTTACCGTGGGCCTCAGTCAATCTGTGTAAGAATGTCCTATAATATTTATTTATTATTTATTTATTTATTCGGCGCTCAGTCAAATACAGTAAATCATTAATATCATTATTTCCAAGAGTTTCATATTGTCACTTGCACGAGTATCTTAACCATAATGTATATGGTTAAGATACACATATATATATATTTATGGTTATAATTTTTACAGGTACGGATACGGATTCGGATCTATTGAAGTTCAACCAGCTCAAGTTCAGAAAGAAGCAGCTCAAATTCGCCAAGTCCGGCATCCACGACTGGGGATTGTTCGCGCAGGTGAGAAAGGCCTACTGCTTTGATTTACACGACAAAAAGCAGCACAAACCTGGATTACTCTGAAAACAGTTGTTTATTTATTTATTTTAGGGACACCAACAGCTATAAAAAAACATTATGCTAATGTTGCCAATAGGGTATAATATGTATTCTACTATTTCTACCAGAAACACAACGCTATCTAAACACGACTCTTATTTCCGTACACATTAAGGTTGTTAAGGAAATAATGTCTAAATCACGCACGGTTTTTAATCTTGAAGCTAACAAGCATTGTAAAACTATTCATACGCCATCTTAGTGGCCGTCATAAAAAAGTTGAATATCGCTAATGTAATCTATTTTGACGACCGGTCTGGCCTAGTCGGTAGTGACCCTGCCTGTAGGCCTAGCACATGATTGCCGCGAGTATGTCGCCGCGAGATAGGCTACCCGTCCTTATGTCATTAATACAATAGGCTACTTGCCTTTTAGTCAAATCAGCTTCTTTTTAAGAACTGTCAAAACGAATTTGAACGACTTGCTAATATGGAATTTATATGAAATCGAATTGAGTGACGTCACGGTCAACTCAGTTACTTTATATATTTCTACCTGACTTACTAAATACAAATTGGATTTAAAAATAACTTCTGTCCATGTTTTTCTTATAATTATCTGATGCTTTATTTCGTGCATGGTATAAAATATTTTAACTACAGTCAAGTTCCCTATTAGAAGAAGACGTGTGATCTATCTCGAGGCGACAAACTCTCGCGGCAATCATGTGCTAGGCCTACTGCTAAGCCTCGGGACTCTGTCGATCTGTGTAAAAATGTCTTATAACTAATATTTATTGATTTTGTACCAGGAGCCCATAGCGGCGGACGAGATGGTGATCGAGTACGTGGGGCAGATGATCCGGCCCATCGTGGCCGACGTGCGCGAGGCGCACTACGAGGCCACCGGCATCGGCTCCTCCTACCTCTTCCGTATCGACCTGGACACCATCATCGACGCCACGAAATGTGGCAACCTGGCGCGGTTCATCAACCACAGCTGCAACGTGAGTATATCTACTGTTCGTAGGGTATATGCGTCTAGCTGAGAGTAGCTACACTAGGCTCCATCATAGCGGATGGAATGCACTACGAGGCCACCGGCATCCGATTCTCGTACCTGTTTGGTATCGACCTGGGGCACAATTATAGACGCCACCAAGTACGGAAACCTGGCGCGATTCAATAAGGTGTTTCTGCCCGCTTGAAGGTAGGTATAAGCCACACTGTTTCATCGTGGAGAATGAGACCCACTACGAGGAAAGCATCGGATCTTCGCACCTGTTCCGCGTCGATCTCGATACGATCACTAACCACAGCTGCACTCTTGAGACTCATTTCTCTAAAGATATTAGTCTAATAAGGCAACCCATAATGAGTTATAAATACCTACAGCTCGAGGAACTTTACTGAATACGAGTTTATTTTGATCTATGAAAGTTTCTTTCATACTATCCATGACATGCCAAATTCCGAGAATCAATCTGCTACCCCCTTGCCTTGCAGGAACATTGTCATCTGACACTCTCATCTGATAAGAGTGATAAGCCAAACTTTTTTATTTAGATATTCTATCATAAGTCTTATTTTATTTTCAGCCCAATTGCTACGCGAAGATTATTACGATAGAGTCTCAAAAGAAGATCGTCATCTACTCAAAGCAGCCGATCGGAGTGGACGAGGAAATCACGTACGACTACAAGTTCCCGCTCGAAGACGAGAAGATCCCTTGTCTCTGCGGCGCGCCGCAGTGTCGCGGCTTCCTCAACTAAGAAACGTAGGGATGGTCTAAGAACATGGGCTTTGAAAAGAACATGGGGTTTGCATAGATGGCGCCATCACAGCTTTACCCTGTCTCAAGTTTTGTTCTATGAAAATTGCCTTGACAGGCAGAGACGAAGGGTCGTCTGTGTCTGTCAAAAAATTGTCATAAAATAATTAACTTTGATATATTATTTTAAAGTCCAACGCCTTATGTTAGGATCCTTATCAACATACATCGGGGTTTTGGGAGCGGGAGTTATAAATACACAAATTCATTCCCGCTCCCAAAACCCCGATAAAGGAAAGGAGACATACTTAGGGGTAAGCATTGATTGCGCCATCTGTTCCCTCGACCGGCCAACCCCATTTATGCGAACTATATAATCAAATAAAATAATAAATCCACGATTAAACAAACCTCCACGAGCGAGACTCGTATTCCCCGTGTCCGCGCACTTTGATATAGATTATGATTGCCTCAATAGGTACCGATTTCAATCATGAATTTGTAAACAACCGTAGACTGAAGAAAACAATTATTATTTTTCGAACATCTTGATTGGTCTTTGCGTAAAACGATGAAGTTCTGTCGATTTATTGAAATATGTATATTTGTAAAAGATTATTTATTATAATATCAGTGCGACGAAAAAAAGAAATTGACCGTTCAGTTCGGGCATTGACCTATTGGTATATTAGCTCGTTGAAATAACTCTATGTTCAAATGAAAAAATATAAGGCAATAACATCTTCCATCAAAAGGCTGGAGCTTCTCAGCGGTTTCTGAACCGCCTCTAATGAATATGATTTTTATAATCTTTTTGTATAAAGTAATATAACTGTGTGGTCGTAAAGTATGAATCAGATTTTTTTCTTATTTAATGCGATAAGTCCAGTGCAACTCAATGTATGTAATTAATAATCTGAACCATTGTATATTAAGATGCTGTTTGACTGAGCCTCAATTATAATTCTGTAGAATTAAACTGTGTGCTGCAAGCTAGGTGTGTACATTAATGTGAATAATCTGCCGTCGACAGATATGTAGTACACTTTACAAGTACATGAAATAAATCTTAATGAAGTTCTATAACGATTGGGAACGTAATGAGTGTTGTTTTACTCGGCACAATCCGAACAATGCTTATAAAATGTCACAGCGATAGGATACCGAACTGCGTTTTTGATAAGAAATTTTGACTCTGACAGATCGGTATCGCACCGATGTGAATCTTATAAGGATTGTTAGAATTGGGTCAGCTGTCTATTCATCTGTGAAATCAATAAGACTTCAGCATAGACTACTGTAAGGTGCGCCTGATAATATTGTATTTAATTGGACAGTGAACTTGCAGGTTTCTAGTTGCACTTATGTAATGTAAATGTTTAAGATTGTAAATAAAGATTTCAACAATTTTATTGTGATACTTATTTTTGACATGCCTACCGCCTCTATAAATTATTTCTAACGGAATATAAAATATAACCTAACGCCTTCAGAGTGTCGGTTATTGGATAATACGTAGCCATTTTATCGAACGATTAACGCATTAACTGCCACCTTTTCCTGCACGGGAAGCATGGTCGCGCGATAGACGATAAAATATCAGGCCGTCCCTATCGCACTTACAAATAGTGCGATAGGTGCTATTTTATCGTCTATCGCGCGACCATGCTTCCCGTGCTGGCCTTTCGCCAGGTGCAACACTTAGCTGTGTGCCCCAAACGCACATGTCAATTCAAACGATTATTACCCATTGCCTCCAACGCACATATGAGCATGCAGAATATTGCAGAACTCATATATGGAAGGCTATGAACGCGTTGAAGGCACTGTGAAAGTAACGAAAACGCGTAGGTATATGCGTTGATGGTAGTGAATGCGTTAACCCTTTATAAGGCATAAGCTGCACGGGAAGCATGGTCATAGACGATAAAATAGCAGGCCGTCCCTATCGCACTATTTGTAAGTGCGATAGGGACGACCTGATATTTTATCGTCTATCGCGCGACCATGCTTCCCGTACTGTCCGGAATTATGCAAAATTGAACCCTATCGCTGGGCGTACGCGACATCGCGGACAAAATGCAGGAAAGTAGGCTGCAATGGTATGGACACGCAGGGAAGTGGAAGCGAATGACACGGAAAGCTGACCTGAAATTTGGCATGGCGATCATATCTGTGTGCGTAGTCGAATGCACAAACGCTCACGATAATATCTCTTTCGTAGCTATCTATCTCTATCGCTCTTGCGTATTGGCCAGATCTAAATCCTATTTTTCGTGCTAGTGCTGACATATTTAACCATTTGAAAGCCAAGGACGCTTGAACCAATGTAAACTGCAACTTATATGAGAACTGCACCGTATAGCAGCGCCGAAGTCAAAGTTGTCACAGCATAGTTATTTATCACCACACCAACTCGTAAAGGCTTACTTTGCTATTCGAAAACAAATAGCAAAATTGCATTTTATCCCCAAGAGTGCAAAGTAATTTCATACAAATTTTAACTCGATGTCTTAAGCTAGCTGGTAGAATTTACATAGAAATGATGATTTTTAATCATAAATATTGAATAGATTGATGGATTTCATTTAGTTTGATGTTTTATAGTCAGTATTTTGTTCCAGTTGGTGTAATAAAAAAAATTGTGTTTCACTCGGTGGCAACTTTGTTTAACCTCGCAACGCTCAAGATTCCACTTTTTTAACCACTCTCTACGCTCGTGGTTCAATATTGGAATCTTTTCCTTGCTCGGGTATCAACATTTGCATGTGCGAAACCCACTTCAGGTGTTATTACACCGATTCTTTTTTTTTTCTAGTGGGTAAGTGACAACATACCAAAATATCCCGAAAAATGTGGGGGTAAGATTTTTTGCATTTAGGGTTATCTGGGTTACAACAACTTTGCCCCCTTGTTCATAAATATTCCAAATTTCAAGTCGATAGCATAAGTAGTTCTCGAGATATTTAGAAATGTGACAGACAGACGGACAGAGCGTTCCTTTTGTACCTTTTTGGTACGGAACCCTAAAAACGATTGTTTTACAAGGGGACACAATTGTTAACCGCACGTGCCAATATTGATACCCGACCAACCGAAAGATTCCAATACGGAACCGTGAGCGTTGCGAGAGTTTCATGTCACGTATCTAGGTTAAACAGAGTCACACACACAATTTTTCACCACAACAGCACGAGGAAAATATTAACTGTAAAACGTCAAACTAAATCAAATTCATAAATTTTTTAAATTATGTTTCAAAATCATCATACAGACGTCAATTCTACTAGCCACCTCGTATCAAGTTAAATGAAATTGCACTCTTGTGGATAAAGTGCAACTTTGTCATTCAATTTTTAACCTCCGACGCAAAAACGACAGGATTTTATTGAAGAAGTACCTATTCAAGAGCCTGTTACTAGTTGGTGTGGTGAAAAATAACTCTCACGCTTTCGTTTCGGGTAACACTTACATGCGCCCGGGGCTTTAGCGTGATTGATGATGTTTGTGGTTATGATATTAAAACGTTCCAATTTGACGTTTGACTGGAAATGTTTTTTCCCCTCACTAGCTCGGAAACACGTATTTTGTCCTTTAATACCAGCGGGTAAAAACGCATTTTATCCACTAGTGGGTAAAGTAATTTGACCTTGAATAAAGTCAAATGAACTGGCTTAAAATTGATAAAAGTAGGTGAATCTAGTAATAAAGATGATTTACCACCTGTGGAACTATTGGAAGCAGTGATAAACGCATTTTTTGCGTTGTAGTGCTATAGTGAGGAGAAAAGTTTTGTGTTACACTCGGGTGCAAATGTATTTTTCCCCTTACTAGCTCGGAAACACGTGTTTTGTCCTTTAATACCAGCGGGTAAAAACGCATTTTATCCACTAGTGGGTAAAGTAATTTGACCTTGAATAAAGTCAAATTAACTGCTTTAAAATTGATAAAAGTAGGTGAATCTAGTAATAAAGATGATTTTCCACCTGTGGAACTACTGGAAGCAGTGATAAATGCATTTTTTGCGTTGTAGTTTCCTCGCTATAGTGAGGGGAAAAGTTTTGTGTTACACTCGGGTGCAAATGTATTTTACTTCTCGTGTGTTAAAAAACTCGCAAGTTCAGAATTCTAGTCTCGAACCACTCGCTTCACTCGTGGTTCAACTATAGAATCCTTTCACTTGCTCGTTTTTCAATTCCACACTCAGCGTTAAAATACAACTTTGCCCCCTTGTATAACAAATAACTATTACTTCTCGTGTGTTAAAAAACTCGCAAATTCAGGATTCTATTTTCGGACCACTCGCTTCGCTCGTGGTTCAACTATAGAATCCTTTCACTTGCTCGTTTTTCAATTCCACACTCGGCGTTAAAATACAACTTTGCCCCCTTGTATAACAAATAACTATAAAATGGAAATTTAAAGTAAAATGCAATTTCTTACGAAAATTATATATTATTTTTAACAGGTCATCGTAGATGGTAAGTAACAAATATTGCTTAAAACTAAATCTAGCAGAATTAAAAGTCAATTATAAAATCACAGTAAAATAATTATTAATAGTTATTAATTAAAGCGGCAAGCCCTGACCTAGTCTTTTATATACTAACATTTAGTAAAAAATAGGCCAACCTACCTCTATAAATATTAGATCACCTAGTGACGTATTAATTTTTTTACAAATAGTTTCTTATGCTGACTCAATCCACACACTTTTGAAAAGCCGAATTTTGATGAAAAACATAAGATTTAGACCGCTATTATATGTGTATAGTTTAGTAAAAGTGAAATGGGAATTTGTAAAATACAAAACGAACCACTAACGTGTCAGGTTTTTTTATAATAAATTTTTGTAAGTGCTCACTCAGTCCACACGTTTTGAGAAAGTTAAAAATGTAAATATCTTACGATTTGTAGCACCTAAGACACTCGAAAGTACTTCAACATTTAGTAAAAATTTTTACTAAATATCCACCATCTAATATTTTATATTCGTTGTCTGGTTTTAAAGATATTCAGACATAACTTTTCTCATACAAATGTATCAAGTAGGGTGACCACACTATGTCGGCTCCTGATTTTCCCCACCTTCCCATTGTCATATTGAGATTGGGGAGTTTCGTTCGTTCAATTTTGATAATATTAAACTAATACCATATTAATTCTCCATCTGCAAACTATTTTTCGGTTATGTTCTTGGCCTAGTGATGATGTGTATTGTGTAATTTTTATCGACGTCAGGATAATAACCATATCGACATTCATGCATTAAAAAGGACATGAATGATAATTGGTAAGAAACAAAGAATATAATACTTCACTAGTAAGAAACCAGAACCTGGTAATCTAATCGTGCTAACAGATGAGCGTACCGGATTTAGAATAGAATAGAATAGAATATAATTTATTTCAGTATAAAAACACAGTTATACAATGCATACACAATGAGATGAAAAAAAAGAAGACTTATAACTAACATGTACACTGTAGGTAATTACACTGAAAAAGGTGAACACTCAGCATAATGCCCGGTCCTACTGGAGTAGTACCCGACGCTGGTCTTCCGTGAACACCTGTAGGGAGCGTAGTTGCACGTAGCTATTTATAATTACTACATATAGGGTTATATACCTATATTTTATACATATATGTACTTCACAAAATTTTTGACGCTAACAATTAATTATGACGATTAGTCTATTAAGAGAAAGGACAAGTTAAGTGGCTATTCTTGTTTTATATTTATTTTAAGAATTTTGTACTACAATCAAGTTAAATAACAATTTGGAAACTATGCAGATGAAAGCTATAAAAATTACAAAACGTTTTGTAACGATTTGTAAGTGGCAGCGAGAAAATAATAACTATTTCTCGCTCCCATTTACAAGCTAGCAAGCATCCATATGGATGACCTTGGTGCGGTACGGTGCTCGTACGGTCATGTGTTAGCAGCTTTACAGCGTGCGTAGCCGAATGGCATTACTCCGACGCCAAACGGAAACGAAACGCCGTGCCAGTTAGTCTGGCTCTGTCGCGCCAATACGCACGAGCGATATAGATAGATATCTACTAGCGTTTCGTTTCGTGAGCGTTTCGTAATTAGTGCCATTCAGCTACGCACCCTGACCTGTCGGGTCAAACTCAACTTTTTTTATAGTTTTTAGTTTTCTAGAAATTCTCAAAAATGATTGAAAAGAAACTATTGAAATAGTAAATTGATAACATCCTCTTGTTTTTTTTCCATTTGGCAGAGAAGATATTATTGAGGTAAGTAGACTTCATCATTACTTAGGTTTTTGCGAAAGGAGAAGAAGATAATCTATTGATTTCTGTCTGTGCCCGTGTGGTGACGGGTTAAGAACTTCACCACCCCCTTTCTTCCCGTGGGTGTCGTAGAAGGCGACTGTGGGATATGGGTTAAATTGTGGCGTAGGCGACAGGCTGGCAACCTGTCACTGCAATGTCACAGTTTCGTTTTCTTTCAACCCCTTATTTGCCAAGAGTGGCACTGAAACCTGAGTAGTTTGATGTACTCTGCCTACCCCTTCATGGGACACAGGCGTGATTGTATGTATGTATGTTTGTTCTGTTATACTCTTATTTCTTGCAATGGGAAGGTGGGGAAAATCAGGAGCCGACATAGTGTGGTCACCCTACTTGATACATTTGTATGAGAAAAGTTATGTCTGAATATCTTTAAAACCAGACAACGAATATAAAATATTAGATGGTGGATATTTAGTAAAAATTTTTACTAAATGTTAAAGTACTTTCGAGTGTCTTAGGTGCTACAAATCGTAAGATATTTACATTTTTAACTTTCTCAAAACGTGTGGACTGAGTGAGCACTTACAAAAATGTATTATAAAAAAACCTGACACGTTAGTGGTTCGTTTTGTATTTTACAAATTCCCATTTCACTTTTACTAAACTATACACATATAATAGCGGTCTAAATCTTATGTTTTTCATCAAAATTCGGCTTTTCAAAAGTGTGAGGATTGAGTGAGCATAAGAAACTATTTGTAAAAAATTAAATACGTCACTAGGTGATCTAATATTTATAGAGGTAGGTTGGCCTATTTTTTACTAAATGTTAGTACCTAGTCTTATAGCGGCAAACTTTGTTATCACTTAACAAAGTTTCTTTATACCTAGTCGATGTTTTAATGAAAGCAAGTTTTGAAATAACCCAGCACTATTTAAATTACCTACTTTTAATGCGACTGTAGAACAAGGACCCATTTCTCAAAACTGAAAGTTACAGTTAGCTTCGAGAAATGGGCCCCAGGGGCTCAAGCTCGAAAGAGAATTCCGCTTGTAACTTTCAGTTTTAAGCTACAAGTTACAATTTACATGTGGTAGTCAATGTCTAATATGACAAGTTGGAAAGAGACTTCCGCTTGTAACTTTCAGTTTTGAGAAATGGGCCACTGGTTGTAGGTAGTTTTTTTTTTAAGTAAACTTCGTATTATTTGTACATTTTCATACAAGACTAGAGTGTAGACACGATAGACATGGCGTCTCTCATTTGACTTAATTTTCATAACTGATAAAAAAATACGCGTGATACTCTGCAGCCGGACCACCACGGTTTATTGTGCTCAGATTACCATGGTGGAATGTACCTCTGACGTACCCCTTGTACCTCGTCGGAAATTGCATGTACCTCAGTAGTTTGCCAGAAATATACAACCATGCAGCAACGACTCTCAAAAAAACATTACATGCAAATCTATTAAACATCCTATGAAATTGCTGTGGCTTTATAGAATACTAACCTTTTTCTTAGTGTTCATATGTCACTAATTACATTTAAAAATACTTGATGTCATTTTTAACCGACTTCTTTACCCAGAAGGAGAAGGTTCTGTATTTCGTGTTTATTTTCTTTCGCTATTGTAATTATTATACGTTTTTAGCATAAGAAAAAATGGCGTGGAGGTAATCTTGAAATACAAATTAACGAAAATACATTACATTAAAATGTGGTCAGTTTTCTTCCTTCCATTTTAATGAATGGTTTAGTAGTTAAATACATTTTTGTATAAAATAATGAGAAGTATTCTTAAATAACGTTTTTGAAGAATTTGCGATCGGTGTTTTTTAACAAAACCACTGTTGCATCATAACTCATGAGTACTGAGCTCAAAAGAGACGTCTTCGAAACTAATATCGACTTAATTTTTTCAACACACTGAACAAACTTTTCCAAAAAAATAAATACAAACACAAAAAAAATACTGCTACTTCAATTAATCTACGTAAATAACGTAAAATACTTAAAAGTATTTATTATAAATTACAGTATACATTGTTTGCTTAATTTACATACAAAAATAGTGTCTATTTATATAGGAATACTTGAGCATAAGTATAAGTACATTATTTTTTTATGTATTGTTTAATTCGGCTACACTAATGTAAGCATGTCTTACAAGGATGAACCAAAACGTGGCACGTAAACGTTAAGTACAACTATTGAAATATTTTTGAATTTTGTGCGGGTTTATTGACAAAACTGTTTATCTTAAGCCAAGGATACACTAGGGGACAAATGTCCCACGACATGTGTCGGCGACATGTCAAGCGAAGCCGGCCGATTTCGCCTGACATATCTGGCGACATCGCGCGACTCGATGTCTAACGAAGTCGTAAGACGTCGCGCGACACCCGATGTCTTTGCCCACACGTAAACATTCGAGCGAAGTCCGCATCGCGTTACATCACCCGATGTCACTGGCGACACGTGTCGCGCGATGTCGCCAGACATGTCGAGCGAAGTCTGACAACGTCGCGCTACTTCACCCGACGTCGCTGGCGACACGTGTCGTGGGACATTTGTCCCCTAGTGTATCCTTGGCTTTAAATGTTTACTAAACATTTGCATCCATTAAGCTGGAACACAACGTCGAGAGCTACTGGAAGCGCACTTGCCTCGTGAACATCTCGGCGCACAGGTCCTCCGGCCGCTGCGAGCCCTCCGACTCGTCCTCGCTCTGCGACTCGGAGTCGGAGTCGAACTCGGACGTGAGCGCCGGCGACTTCCTGCCGGCGTTGAACCCTCGCTTCAGTCCTATCTCGGTCGTCAGGATCTCCTTGATGACTTCGTCGGCGTCCATCTGGTTCTGCCTCCGATTTTTCTCCCGCAGCTGGCGCGCCCGCTTTTTTATGTCGGCGAGGAAGCCGGTCGCGCCGCTCAGCGTCTCCAGCGACGTGTCCTGCGGCGACTCTCGGCCGAGGTCCGTCAGCGAGCGCGCCAGCTCCGGGGTCGAGCTCTTCTCCGACTCGGAGGCCGTCACGAGGGACTCGAGCGACGCGCCGACGCTCCGGAACGCGGCGAGCCCGCCGACCACCGACACCTGGTAGCCGTCGTCGCGTTTCGTGCGAACGATGATGCCGTCGGTCGTCGTGCCGAGCAGAGCCGGCTGCGGCAGCCTCACGCTGAACGTCTCCGGCGCGCAGAACTCGGAGCCGCTCGAGGCGACCGAGGCGGAGTCGCACGTGCAGGCGGGCGCGCGGTAGGCGTCGTCGCCGACGTGCACGATCGTGACGTCGTCGTCGCCGACCGCGTAGAGGAAGGGGCGCACGAACGCGAACTCCCGCACGGCCGCGCTCCACTTGGGGTCGTCCGGGCGCGTGCGGCGGCCCCGGTCGTCCACGAACACGCCGCACTCCGCGTAGCACAGCAGCAGCTCCGCGGGCTCGGCGCACACGAGCAGCACGGCGCGGGGCGCGGAGCGCGTGCGCGCGGCGGCGGCCACGGTGGCGTCGGCGGCGGCGAGCGGCTCGAGCGCGCCCTGGGGCAGCGCGGCGCGCAGCGGGCGCTCGGCCGCCACGTAGAGCGCGGCGCGCGTGAGCAGCAGCGCGGCCGGCGCGCGCTCGAGGCCGAAGGCGCGCGACACGGTGTAGGCGGCGGCCGCCGCGTCCCAGCGCAGCAGCACCACGCGCCGCCCCAGCGCCACCGCGCACGACCCGTCCGCGCCCGGCCCGGTCATCGCCTGCACGCATCATATGTATTCGTTTTGAGTTAAAAACTATTACGACAAACTGATTTTAGGTGAAATTTGACATTGTTCAATGCGACATGTATGTGATAGTGTTGGTGAACATTAGGTGTGATTACCGTAATGAGATGCGGGTGCGCGGCGTCGGGCAGCGGCACGCGGTCGACGCGCAGCGCGGGCTGCAGGTGGTCGGCGCGGCGCAGCGCGGAGGCGAGCGCGGGCGCGGCGGCGTGCAGCAGCGTGCCGCCGTGCGCCAGCAGCGCGCGCGCGCCGCTCACGCACACGCTCGACACCGCGCCCGCGCCCGCTCGCGGCGACGACTCCGACACCATGAGGCGGACCGGACTGCGTAGCGAGCGTAGTCCATCGTTACAACCTAAAAAAATATATAATTTTTTACTCTGAAATGCTCTCTTATAGGTATAATTTGTGCAATGTCTATCACTTTTTTTTTTTCGCAAACTATGACCGCCAGTGGTCTCTCGATTTCCGTGTGGAGCAGATACGCGTGCAACCCACAGTCAGCGCTGGTTTTGACGCGGGGGCAGCATGCTGAACCAGTGTGGCCTTGTGTCGTATGAGTGACATAAGGCCACATTATAGTGTCGGCAAGCGCGGATCCAGCTTCACAAAATAATCCAAAATTAATGAGATAGCAGACCATATCGCGCGACCATACTTGTCCGCGCATTTTAGTGTCGGTCATGCCCCCTATGTTTACCGAGAGCACACGCGGCGTGTAGCTAACCATGAGCGCCGATTTGGTGAACCAGTGTGGTCTCGTGTGAGTATTATATACCTATCGCGACAGCGTCGTCAGCCACGACGGCGGCGGCCAGCGGCTTGTCAGCCCCCGTGTACAGCACGCGCGGCGTGTAGCCCGCAGTGAGCGCGGGCGCGGGCGCGGGCGCGGGCAGCGCGCTGAGCCAGTGCGCGCGCGCGGCGCGGTCGCCGCACACCACCACTGCGGTGCTGCCGCGGGCGTCCGGGTTCGAGATCGTTATCTGAAAACAATATTATTCTCAATTTCTTCTTCAATATGAACGCTCATAATTTCCATAATGGGTTTGGCGGGATTCTGCGCTCTGCGAATGTGGTGAAGAGGACCAAACCGATGAGCATATTACGCAGCGCTGACCTTTGCATGCTTTCCCAGGCCTTCCGGAGGACCTGTTTAAACTAACACCTGACGCAATCTCATGGCTTTATATTGTTTGAAATGTTTATGTAAATGCGCCATACGATTAAATAAATAAAATTTCCAGACGCTCGTCAAATTCCTCGTTTTCCTAGTGCAAGACACTACTATGATTCAGAGACGCGTAGTATAAGTTACAGTTATAAACTGACCGTGAAAGCCCTGCCGGCCTCGTTGAAGGGCAGCCCAGCCGCGTCGTCGCTGGCCAGGCGCGCGTGTAGCTCCTTGTTGCCGCTGCGCAGCACGAGTGCGCCGTCACACAGCGCGCTGTCACGCGCTCGCGGCTGCCGTCTCGCCTGTACAACATTTAAGCCCCATTTAGATGGTACGAGTTTCTCGCCTCGAACGTACGATTATCGAAGTACGAGAAAAAATATCGTATCATGTAAACTATGTGTACGATATCGCACGGGAGGAGGCGATAATCGCCTCGCCTTTGATGTTTGTATGTCTCCGTGTAAACTAAACACCTATGCGAGAATCGTATACGAGTTTATGCGCTACAGTCGGAATGAATTCTCTTTACCTAGAAACAGAAACCATGGTATTTTTATATTTACAGCTAACTCTCAGTAACAGCTAAAACCAAAAATAAATTAGGGTTATCATTATCAATATTATATAGTTAATGTAGGGTATAATGCTATCATTTAAAATAAATCTTATCTATATTCTATGTTCAATAATATCCTAAACCTAATCGCAAGTATCGCAACCAAGATTTTATTAGCTAGGTAACACTACGGTCGAATTCATTATTTTCCCTATTATATAATTATTATTTAGACCTTCATAAATGATTTATAGTGTTTTTAATATTATTGGGTACTATGCATCTTAAATTCAAATAAATCCAAAGTAAATTATATCCAACATTATAAAAAAGCATGAAATATATGTGTTTATAATTAATTAATTAGCAACTAAGCACGCAAGTTGACAGGCAAAACTAGCATGAAAATCGGTTCGCTCCGATTCGTGCGATAATCGCACGTTCGAGAAGAAATGTCATACGAGAACCGGTTTAGACGAGTCGAGAAATGTTATGGAAATATTTCCCGGAAATTCAACTCTCCGTCTAAACTATTTCGCCTGGCGATAATCGCCTGGCGAGTATCGCATACGATACTCGTATGCGAGTTTTTATTTCTCGCACGAATGTAAACGTGTTCGTACGATAATCGCCAGGCGATTATCGCATACGATAATGTCATACGAGTTTCTCGACCAAAACGGGCGAGAAACTCGTACCATCTAAATGGGGCTTTACGGTCAAATGGGTATTGAAACATTTTTAATATTCTTAAAACTTACCTTTTTAACAGTGACAGGTCAGTTTAGTTTGAGCCTTTTTTTCTCGACTTAAACCGAGCGGCTTTAGTACGTTATGGTAACTCTTCAGCACGCATTTCATCTACGATACGCTACGGAATGTGAACGATTGGCCTTTTATCTACACGTCTTGAATAGGAAGAGAATGCAGAGTGTGAGTTTTTCGTGTAAGAGAATGCTTCAGCTCGACATTGTATGATAAAGTTGATTAAAATAAACGATTTTTTTATTTTGGTGATGAATCTTACATACCATACTATTTGTAAGAATGACTCCTGTGACGAATTCATCCGTGTGTCCATCCGTCCATCAGGCGTGTCGATACTTTTAAAGGTACTGAAAGCAAACAAATTAATGTTATAGGGGAATTACAAATTAATATTACTTTATAAAATCTGGCAGGTAATCATGGTCGTGCGATAAATGATGAAACGTCAGGCCGTCCTTTTCGCACTATTTGTAAGTGTAATAGGGACGCGGCGATGCGATAAAGTTTATCCAACTAATGTACTACACCCGCAGGTCCAATCAAAATTAATTTATATGTATAAGTAGTTATGAAATATATGTATAATTACCCGTTCGGAGTTTTTTTCTCATTTCGTCTCGGTGTAGGAGGGCAGCTGAAAAAATAAAAATATTTTTGTAAAAATTTCAACAAGATGTCACTACATTATCATCGTCATCCTACAAAAGCTACAAACACTGAATTAATAGTGATACATACTTGCTTTCGTTGAGAGATTTAGAAGAGGCAAGCTTTGCGCGCAATCGGTCGACTTCTTCTCGTAATTCTCTGGAAAAAAAGTTTTAATGTATAGTAATTTTATTAACAATAGGAATTTCGTCTTAAATTCCAGGGCTCAGTTTTCGCCTGCTACCCACTAAAGTGTGAGTAAGTTAAGGAAATGCTGATGTATAAACTGTTAGGTACATATATGTTTATATAATTTAATTAACAAAATAAAAAAATGCAAAATCATATACCGGGTGTCCCTAAAACCAACGCCAAAATGAAAAGAACATCTATCTTATCAACTATCACATTAAGCGAATTTGACCTTTAATGAAAATTCGTGGTTTTTGAGACATTGGCCGTTTAATTTATAATAAAGTAAAGAAAAAAGCAAAATAATGCCAACATCTCGAAAACCATGACATTTTCATTAAGATCAAATTCGCTTAATTTGGTAGCTAATGAGATGTCCTATGACCCCTTTTCTTTTTGGCGTTGGTTGTAGGGACACCCTGTATGTGATACAGGTGTTGACCGCTACACGCGTCGTTACTGTGTATGTGCGTACCTGTTGGCGCGGCGCAGCGGCGGCGAGGCGTTGGTGCGGCGGCCCGAGCGCCCGAACAGCTTGTTGCCGATGGAACATTTCTTCCGCCCGGCTTCTTCCACTTTAGCCTGCACTTATTATTTTGGTTGGTAACGAATGCGCAAAAAAACAATGTCTAACTGGCTGGCACGTATAAAATGCTTTACATTTCGAGTATTTGATCAGTTTATGTGTTTTGTTGTCGATTGTTTTTGATCTTTAATCTCACACAAAAAAGCCTTTTATACTCGAACATGTCAGAATATTAACAATACATACATACATACAATCACGCCTGTATCACATAAAGGGGTAGGCAGAACACATGAAACTACTAAAGCTTCAGTGCCACTCTTGGCAAATAGGGATCATCCACATATTACGGGTTTCTTTTCAAATTTCAGGTTTTTGGACCCCTCCCCCCCCTATGTCACGCTTTTTTGTATCCCTTTAACAGGGATTGTCACATTTAGTACGACCCCCCCCCTTACACTGTGACGTAATATATGGATGACGCCTTAAGAGCGTTATAACATTTCGGCGTCGGGCGAAATTAGGTATTTTACCCGCCGCGCGAGCCCAATATGCCGACCCTTTCTAGCACGTCTTATCACTCGCTCGCACTACAATAATGGTGTACCAGAGAACCTCCCCGCCACCCGATTGGCGTGAGTTTGGGTTCTTTGGACAAAAGGGCGCTGGTTCTGTCCGGAAATCGGCACCTTAGGAAGATTTTCACCGTTTCGGGGTGCAAAAACAAAATGGGAGGAACTTAAAAGAAAAATATATAAATAAAAGCCCTACACTCACCCGCGCTTTGACGTATAGGCCTTTGCCGCACTTTTGGTTTTAATTAAATCCACGGCTTTTCCGCTCGCCGTGATTTCACAAGATTTCTTTCCGCAGTTCACCACCGCCGTGAACGTCAACGATTTTCTTTCTTCCACTTCTGACATATTCTTTTTCTTCTTTCATGTCATATTGTTTAAATCTTGTTCTAAAGATAACGCCTTTTGCGCATGCCCGTAATTTCCCCATACGAGATAAATATATATGATAAAATGATGTGAGAGCGAGACATGATAAATGTAAACAATTTAGGATGCGTTCCGAAACTACTTATGGTATTAAAAACTAAACATTCCCCCGCCCGAGAAAGGCTAAAGCCTTTATCAACAATAAACAAAGAAAATAAAACACTAAATTAAAACAATTTGGTACCGCTAACTCCGCTTAGTCGTCCAAAGGAAGCCTACAAATTTTAACAACAGGCCGCGTGAGGCTACCTGTAGAAGTTTTGAGACGTACTACCCTAACAACACCGTCTTTGCCGGGTAGCAGTTCTTCTATCCTTCCTAACTTCCATTTTAGAGGAGGTAAATTCTCCTCCTTTATCAGGACAAGATCACCCAGCTGAGGCGGATCAGTTGGAGATGTCCATTTTCTACGCATTTGAAGAGAATGGAGGTATTGTTCACTCCATTTTCTCCACAACCGTTGAGACATAGCTTGTATTAAGTTAAACCGATTCAACCGTGAGTTCGGAATGTCTTCGAAATTGTACTCCGGAACCGAAAGCAAAGGTCTTCCAATAAGTAGATGAGCAGGCGTCAAAACCTCCAATTCATTAGGATCTTGGGTCAATGGGCATAGAGGACGACAATTAAGGACTGCCTCCACCCTGGTAAATACCGTTACCAATTCATCAAACGTCAAAACCTGTTCACCTATGACGCGCCGCAATAGTGTCTTAGCCGACTTTACGGTCGCCTCAAAAAGACCACCGAAATGTGGCGCCGCTGGCGAATTAAACCGCCACGTTATAGACTGTTTGGCCGCGCCGTCGCTAAGCCCTTGTTGTGCTTCCTCAGAAGCCAAATATTTCCGCACATCATCCAAGTATCTGTTGGCACCTGTATAATTGGTTCCGCAATCTGAACGTATCACACTCGGCATACCGCGTCGAGATGTGAACCGTGTCAAAGCCGCAAGAAACCCTTCTGTCGAAAGGTCAGTGACACACTCCAAATGAACCCCTTTGGATGCAGAGCAGATAAATACGCAAAGATACGCCTTCAGAATTTTTGCGTTCCGCAAACGAGACTGCTTAATGCTGAATGGACCAGCAAAATCAGTTTGCACTGTGTGAAACACACCAGTCGCATTAACTCGATCCCATGGCAGCGCTGACATAATCGGCGCTGTTGGTCTGGCTTTGGTCTTAAAACATTTCATACACTTGAAAATTCGTGTACGAATCACTTGTCCCGCAGAAAGAATCCAAAATTGCCGCTGTAATACCGACATCAAAACCGTTGCCCCCGCGTGGCAATAGGTCACATGAAAATGATCCACGATCAAAACCGTTAGAGCATGTGATTTTGGTAAAATCACCGGATGCTTTCGTGGAAAAGACAAACTTGAATGCTCCAAACGACCTCCAACGCGCAATAAACCGTCATCCGCAATAAACGGCAAAAGCCGACGTGGCCGCTTGGAACATTGTTTATTCTGGTCTAAGCAGTGGATATCGTCCGCAAACTCCTCCTGCTGAACCAATTTGATTAACCGCTGCAAAGCGAACCGTCGCTCTGGGACTGATAATACCCCCCTAAGTTTCTCGGACAAAGGCCTGGCATTGTTGACAAACCGGAAACAATATGCTACGACCGTCAATAGCATATTTAAACAACTAAACCGCGTAAAAATATTATCCTTGTCAACAATCCCGACCAGAGCCTGAACATTTACCTTCACTTTCCGCAATCCAGGTAACGGATCTTCCGCCTTGTCCATTATATTCCTGGGCCAGGTCTCCGCATCACCTGACAACCAAGGAGGTCCCCACCATAAAGGATGCTCCAATAGCACTGACGCGCGACAACCGCGACTCGCGACATCAGCAGGGTTCATTTCTGAAGGTAAGTGTCTCCAGGCTATGTTTAAACCGCAATTTATAATCTGAGAAACTCGATTACCCTCAAAAGTCTGCAACAAATGTGGCGATGTCTTCAACCACGAGAGAACGATAGTGCTGTCACACCATCCGAAGATTCCGTCTATCGTCAGGTCATTACTGATTGCAGCAACAACGTATTTCAATAGTCTGACTAGCAACGCCGCACCGCTTAATTCAAGTTTCGGAATAGTTAGTTTTGATTTCACCGGCGAGACTCGTGATTTTGCCATCATCAAACTAACCTTGACCCTTCCGTCGTGCCCCACAGTCCTCAGATAAACCGCTGCACCATACCCAAGTTCTGATGCATCTGAGAAACCATGCAGAGAACACGATTTGACGTCTAATAAGATAAAGCGTTCCAACCGCAGATTTGAAATAAGAGGCATATCTTTTAAAATGCCTTGCCATTCCGCAACTACGTCATCAGGAGCTTTCGCATCCCATGACAAATTTTTCAGCCAGAGTTGCTGCATGAGGACCTTATCCTGAAAGATTACTGGGCAGATCCACCCCAAAAGATCAAATGCCCTAGCTAAAGTTGACAATATTGACCGCTTAGTACATCCACTAGTGTCATCCAGCTTCGTACGATATGAGAAACAGTCACTGCTAGAATCCCATTGAACGCCTAGGATTTTATAGAAACTAGGCCCATCCGCATTGTCAAATATTTTGCGAGGTTTTTCTAAATGCTCCTCTGCTATGTCCTGTAAGACTTCCTTACTGCTTGACGTCCATTTACTAAGCTCAAAACCGCCAGAGCGTAGTAAATCCGTCAGTTCCTGCTTCAACTTGCTTGCGTCTTCTATGGAATCGGCTCCACCTAAAATGTCATCCATATACACCGAAGACCGCAGAAGTTGTGCCGCAGCAGGAAACTGCATCTCTTCGTCATCTGCCAACTGCCTTAGCGTCCGAATCGCAAGGTATGGGCTTGACTTCATTCCGTATGTTACGGTATTTAGCCGATACACACGCAAAGGTAAGTCTGGGGACTCCCGCCAGAAAATGAGCTGGAAACGCCGATCCTCCTCAGCAATCAAAATCTGTCTAAACATCATCCTGATGTCCGTTGTAAAAACGTAACGATGTAGCCTAAACCTACATATGATTTCCGCGATATCCCGCTGTAGTTTTGGACCCACATGCAAACAATCATTTAGCGCAACACCATTAGTAGATGCGCAACTAGCGTCAAAAACTACGCGAATCTTATCAGAATCCTTTTTAAAAATTCCATGATGAGGTATAATGTAACTACCACTGGCGTAGTCCTTTGGTTCCCCTTCACACAGTGACATGTGTCCTGTTTCGGCGTACTCCCGCATAAACTCCGTGTATTTCTCCCTGAAGACCTCGTTGCCTTTTGCAAGGAGCCGCCTCTCCATGGCTAAAAACCGCTTCATAGCTATGGGTACAGTGTTACCGAGTTCAGGGGCGTCCGATATAAAAGGCAACCGTGCTGAGTATCTACCCTCTTCAGTCCGTGAATGGGTATCTCTAAAAATGGTCTCGCATTCAAGATCTTTAGGGTTTTCCGCCTTAAACGGGATGTCTTCAACCTCCCAGAACCGTTCTAAGATCCCATCTGTGCTTGTGCTACAGAAAAAGGCCTGAGACGCACAAGGAACTCGAAGGGAAACTCCAATATTAACAGGACCTGACAAAACGTGTCCGAACACCGTTTTTGTCACCCGTGGAATGTGATCATGGATTTTGATGCGTCCGCTGAGTACAATGTCACAAAGTAAATCCTCACCTAATAAAATATCAATCTCTCGACTCACAAAGAACTGTTCATCCGCAAGATCCAGTCCCCGATAATTATCCGCCAACTGAGCCGGCAACGAATATCCAGGCAGGTTATAACTGATTTTATTTAAGACATTAGCCGTGGTCACCAGCACTGGCTGATCCGTCAGCCTAGGTGTCATGGTCAGGTTAACTGCTCCCCTACAACCGGTTATAGGAGTACAGCCCAGTCCTGTGATTGGGTCGTCAGGCTTAAACCGCTCCAAGCCTAACCTCTGCACACAGGACTCCGAAATGAATGTGCTCTCGCTCCCTCCGTCCAGTAAGGCCCGCGCCTCCTGGTAGCGTCCGCTGCTATCCAGAACTCTAATTATTGCCGTCGCAAGTAACACCTTTGGTTTCATTGCCTGTGATGCCATCAATCCAGAGACTCCAGGAACCGCACCTTCTGGATTGCCGCTGGTTAAGGGCGCACTGACAACAGGAACACTTGAAGAGGACGAGGCAGCATTGTGAGACTTCCCATTTGTAGCCACGTTTGACGTCAAACGTTGTTCACGATCTGAACCACTTGCCGGAATATCAAAATGCAATAAATAATGGTGTTTAGCCGAATTACACTTGTAACAATTCTTGTTATAAGTGCATTTATCAATGGTGTGACCGTTCAAACACTTGAAGCACAATCTAAGTGAAACGACCTGACGCTTCCTAGCTGCAGGCTTCATCTCCAGGAATTTCTCACACTTCGCAATAAAGTGTCCGCTTTTTCCGCATAACCGACACGTCGACGCCGAACCTGCACCTTGAAATGCCGCATGAGCCTTTACCGCCTGGCTCTGTCCACCACCAATACGCCTTCCCGCCGACGCACTGGCCTGTGGTTCCACACTGGATTCCAAAATCCGTATTTCAGTTTCCAAAAACTTAATGAGGTCCGCGAATGTGGGTAATTCTTTATCGGCGTGCTTGTCTTCAAAGTGTTTCTTCAAGTTACCGTCTAACTTTTGGAAATTGATGTAGAAGAGCAAATAACACCACGAATCCACCGGAAATTCCATTTTTTCCAGCGCTTTTGTGTTTTCGATCAAGGTGTTCAAAAACATCTTTAAACCAGATACCCCCTTAGAAGTTACATGAGGTGCACTTAATAAATTGTGCAACAAACGATCCGCTAACAACCTTTTGTTGTTATACCGCGCATTCAATAAATCAATCGCGACCGAAAAATTATCTCCTGTGACTGATAGATGCTGAGTCAAAGTCTTTGGTTCGCCTAAAAGCGACCCCGCTAAATAATACATCTTCTCAGTATCCGATAAGGTGGCATCATTGCCCACCAACGACTGGAATAATTCCATAAAAGGAACAAACTCTTCCACCTGTCCCGCAAAGGTAGGAAGTTTCACTTTAGGGAGAACTACCCTATTCCGCGCGCTCTTAGGATTGTCATTATTGCTACCGCTGCTACAGCTATTATCCGCATTAGCTGAAGCGTTTAAATTTGTCAACCCTAAATGCCGTTGTTTAATAAAATAGTATTTTTTGTTATACGCGTCATACTCCTGAAGATGACTTTCCAAATCAAAGCTCTCTATATCCGCAGCAGAGAGCTGAAGTTCATAAAACATTTCCGTAAATGTCTCATAAACCTTTTCTAAGTCTTGAAACCGCACTATGAAATCACTTTCTTGTTCTGGAGACAATTCAGGATTCCGAGCCAACGCATCCAATACGTCAATACTACGACACGCTGTATGATGTTTCATTTGCAACAACTGTATCCGCCTAGCTGCCGCCATCTTTCCGTTGGTAGTATTTGAATACGTAACCCAAATCAATATAATCAATAGAATCCCAAACCCTAACACAAACCACAACATGAAAACTACACGTAACAATTACACATTATTTTTAATTAAAAGTTCCGCACTAGTAAATCACCGCAATAAATCTTGAAATTTGAAGTTAAATATAACCCGCAAGCCGCAAATAATACATTAAGATTTTACCGCTAACCTTAATATATTATAAAATGTTTATGTTTTAAACTTTTAAGAAAATGTTTAAGACCCCTGAAATTTTATTTTGTATCGAAATAGCATCAAATACCGATAAATAATGCTCTATACCACTTTTGTAAGAAATATAAATGTTTAGAAAAACACAAAAAGCCACACCTGAGCTGAGGTTCGAACCCCCAACCTTCAGCTTCTAAAACCACTCTTAGAACCGCAAGGCTAATCAAGCACTAGGTTACCTAGCCGAAATAGTCCTATAGTTTCCTATATGGAGTATATGGTAACCTAGCAACCAAACTGTTTTAATTTGAAATGTCAACGATAAAATAAATTTATAAGAAATTGAATTTCTAATGAATTTATGTAATAAATTTCAATGTTGAAACATTAGTTTCCAAAAAATACCCTAGTAGGTAACCGCAAATGTAAATCCAAAAAACGAAATTGTAAATGTGAGATATGAACGAAGATGTAATAAATAAAATCCCCAGTCAAAACATAAAATATATTAAAAAATGAGAACTCAAAAACAAATGTCCCCCCCAATTGTATGAAATGAGTATTATATTTCGTCCGCTCGAAATATAATTAATGAAATGAAACGGGTCAAATATTCCAAGGCGCCGAAAAAATTGAGCTCGAATTTCCGCAAATCCGGCTCGAAGGACCAAATGTACCAGAGAACCTCCCCGCCACCCGATTGGCGTGAGTTTGGGTTCTTTGGACAAAAGGGCGCTGGTTCTGTCCGGAAATCGGCACCTTAGGAAGATTTTCACCGTTTCGGGGTGCAAAAACAAAATGGGAGGAACTTAAAAGAAAAATATATAAATAAAAGCCCTACACTCACCCGCGCTTTGACGTATAGGCCTTTGCCGCACTTTTGGTTTTAATTAAATCCACGGCTTTTCCGCTCGCCGTGATTTCACAAGATTTCTTTCCGCAGTTCACCACCGCCGTGAACGTCAACGATTTTCTTTCTTCCACTTCTGACATATTCTTTTTCTTCTTTCATGTCATATTGTTTAAATCTTGTTCTAAAGATAACGCCTTTTGCGCATGCCCGTAATTTCCCCATACGAGATAAATATATATGATAAAATGATGTGAGAGCGAGACATGATAAATGTAAACAATTTAGGATGCGTTCCGAAACTACTTATGGTATTAAAAACTAAACAAATGGACAAAACAATCTTGATCCTTTCTATGGAATTTTGATAACAACCACAATCTACTATCTCGATATAAACTTTTGGTTTCTAATAAACATTATTTTGTACGAAAATACGAGAATATAGCGCGAAATAATATCAATTATGTTAAAATTTATTTAAAAAATTAAAGTAATAATTATAAAAGTAGACCCCATCCCAAATATTTGCTTTTGTTATATGATAAGTATTAGAGTAAAGTATATATTAATATGATGATAAAATAAGACAAATACAATTCTAATTACTTCAAGGTGGTGCTCAGGGTCTGATGATGGAGCCAGATGGTGGTCACCAATACTAATGAACAATATGACTATACAACTTCGTGGTTTACATGTCATTCTAGCATTTTCACTTTCACATTTCAAGTGCATATACCACGAGTATAGGTTTTCGGGTGTGCTGATTTAAAAATTAATGACCGATTTGGAATCTGACATTGCTGACTGTCACTTTGACACAAAAGTCGTCATGGGTGTCGTAAAATAGGTTTTAGGGGTGCTGATTCCAAAATTAATGACCAATGTGGAATCTGACATTGCTGACTGTCACTTTGACACAAAAGTCGTCATGGGTGTCGTAAAATAGGTTTTAGGGGGTGCTGATTCCAAAATTAATGACCAATGTGGAATCTAACATTGCTGACTGCCACTTTGACACAAAAGTCATCATGGGTGTCGTAAAATAGGTTTTAGGGGGTGCTGATTCCAAAAATAATGACCAATGTGGAATCTAACATTGCTGACTGTCACTTTGACACAAAAGTCGTCATGGGTGTCGTCAAATAGGTTTCCGGAGGTGCTGATTTGAAAATTAATGACCGATTTGGAATCTTGACATTGCTGACTGTCACTTTGACACAAAAGTCGTCATGGGTATCGTCAAAAAGGTTTCCGGGGTTGCTGATTCCAAAATTAACGACTATTTTGGAATCACACAGTGCTAATTGTCATTTTGACACAAAAGGAATCATGGGTGTAGTCAAATAGTTTTTAGGGGGTACTGATTCCAAAATTAATGAAATGATTTAAAAAGTAATGACCGATTTGGAACCTGACATTGCACAGTACCCCTGGAAACCTATTTGATGACACCCATAACGACTTTTATGTCAAAGTGACAGTCAGCAATGTCAGATTCCAAATTGATCATTAATATTGAGATCAGTACCCATGAAAACCTATTTGAAGACACCCATGATCACTTTTGTGTCAAAGTGACAGTCAACAGTGTCAGATTCCAAATTAGTCATTAGTTTTTAAACACCTCCGGATACCTATTTGACGACACCCATGACGACTTTTGTGTCAAAGTGACAGTCAGCAATGTCAGATTCCAAATTGGTCACTAATTTTGGAATCAGCACCCCCTAAAACCTATTTTACGACACCCATGACGACTTTTGTGTCAAAGTGACAGTCAGCAATGTCAGATTGAACATTGGTCATTAATTTTGGAATCAGCACCCCCTAAAACCTATTTTACGACACCCATGACGACTTTTGTGTCAAAGTGACAGTCAGCAATGTCAGATTGAACATTGGTCATTAATTTTGGAATCAGCACCCCCTAAAACCTATTTTATGACACCCATGACGACTTTTGTGTCAAAGTGACAGTCAGCAATGTCAGATTCCACATTGGTCATTAATTTTGGAATCAGCACCCCCTAAAACCTATTTTACAACACCCATGACGACTTTTGTGTCAAAGTGACAGTCAGCAATGTCAGATTCCAAATTGGTTATTAATTTTGGAATCAGCACCCCCTAAAACCTATTTTACGACACCCATGACGACTTTTGTGTCAGAGTGACAGTCAGCAATGTCAGATTGAACATTGGTCATTAATTTTGGAATCAGCACCTCCTAAAACCTATTTTACGACACCCATGACGACTTTTGTGTCAAAGTGACAGTCAGCAATGTCAGATTCCACATTGGTCATTAATTTTGGAATCAGCACCCCCTAAAACCTATTTTACAACACCCATGACGACTTTTGTGTCAAAGTGACAGTCAGCAATGTCAGATTCCAAATTGGTCATTCATTTTGTAATCAGCACCCCCTAAAACCTATTTTACGACACCCATGACGACTTTTGTGTCAGAGTGACAATCAGCAATGTCAGATTGAACATTGGTCATTAATTTTGGAATCAGCACCCCCTAAAACCTATTTTACGACACCCATGACGACTTTTGTGTCAAAGTGACAGTCAGCAATGTCAGATTCCACATTGGTCATTAATTTTGGAATCAGCACCCCCTAAAACCTATTTTACAACACCCATGATGACTTTTGTATCAAAGTGACAGTCAGCAATCTGAGGTACTACATATTCGTAATCTGAAAGTAATCAAGTCAATAATTTCAGTTATTTTGAATCGACTATGATTCCGAATTATTGGTAATAGTAATGATTGTATAGATGATTAGTGATTCCTTTACATGTAATGGTAATTTACCGTTTCACTTGATTACATTACAAGTAATCTGACACCCAGTAGTGTCAGATTACAAAGTAAAATCAAGTAATCGTGTAATCCGGAATCGATTACGATTTCCCCATCTCTGGGTTTAGTTATATGGTTCATTGGTACTGGTGACCACCATCTGGCTCCATCATCAGACCCTGAGTACCACCTCTTGTCAAAGGTCTTGTTGAGACGAACCCAACGAGCCTAAACACGAAGTCGTTTACTTACATGGTTCACTGGTACTGGTGACCACCTTCTGGCTCCATCATCAGATCCCGAGTACCATCTTGATGTGTCTTATCATCTTGACCGTATTGTAATTTTCACATTTTTATCATCACAATGTTGTAATACTTTAACATTCAAACATAACAAAGTATTACAAAAGCAAATATTTACGGATCTAGGATCAAATTCGTTGGTCGCTGTTTACACACACACAATGCGAGGATAGCCCGTGTATAAACAAGGCGTCCGACCCACACAACGATAAATATTCTCGACGTTTGCGATGAAAACTCGGAGACCAAAGCGACATACGTCTTACCTCCTCGAGCTCCGGCGCGGCACTGAAATCGCAGGCGTCCGTCGCCGGTAAAATAGCGACAGGAAGGCTAGTTTTCAAAAAATTGGCAAAAAATCATGATAAAATATTATAACGACAAATGGATAACAGCAGTTTAAGCACATTGTGCAGATTATTTATATACTAAAATAACTTCGATAACATGTAGATTTTCGGAGAAATGATCACTTGTTTCGATGTATTTTCAAGACAAAATTGAGTTCGTTTTACTTTCAATTTCTCAATTTCAAAGGATTAAATGATAAATATTGTTTAATGGGCCTAAAGTACAAGATATTAGGAATTTAAATTTACCGCATTTATGAGAGTGAGCTTATCAAATTGTACATAATAAGAGCTCCGAAATCTGTGCTTCGCGCGGTTTTTCCTAAACGAACATCAGAAAAAAAATCATTACTAATTGAAAACGCTTTTTCATCCATATGTTATTTAATGAACCGACAGTTAATTAGATTTTCTAACTGAAACAAGTACTTTAACTGTCTTTTAGTATGAGTAAAGTGTACAATTTTGCCGATAAATATTGTACATTTTACAATATATCGCCTTTTTTTGTCATAGCGCTCTTAAGGGATAAGGGGTTGAAAGAAAACGAAACTGTGACATTGCAGTGACAGGTTGCCAGCCTCTCGCCTACGCCACAATTTAACCCATATTAACAATATGTGTCGAAATCTTGTCAATGGTCCCTCTTTGTCACTTATTATAAGGATGAGATCTTTAAACGAGCGACCGGGTCCATTTCTCGAAAGGTACAAGCCTTGTATTACAAGTGTGTTTCCATGACAACCCATACGATTTGACAGTTCGCGCACTTGTAACACAAGGCTTGTACCTTTCGAGAAACGGGCCCGGGGCCCATTGCTCGAAACTGAAAGCTACAAGTTACAAGCGGAAGTCTCTTTTCAACTTGTCATATTAAACATTGACTACCGCTTGTAAATTGTAACTGCCCCTGGGGCCCATTTCTTGAAGCAGCTCTACAAGTTACAATTTACAAGTGGTTGTCCATGTCTAATATGACAAGTCGGAAAGAGACTTCCGCTTGTAACTTTCAGTTTTGAGAAATGGGCCCTGTCATAGAGTCCTTATGACAAGATGGAGTTTTGTTTAAAAATGACAGTCCATTAGTATAAAGCATAGTTAATTTAGAATTGGTACGCGATGGGAGGAATTTAATTTTTAAATGAAAAGAAAAAAGTAAACAATATTTTTTATTGCAGAATATAAAAGATCGTTTATTAATTTATAGCGTGTCACATATATTTCAATCATTCAGTATGTTTATGTACAAAATTACGGACTTTTCTGAAAATAGTATTCATCATCCTCTGAACAAGATTTTCATCCATCTTTTTTGTCTGTTGATTCCGTGTGGACCGCAAGGAGTGGATATTTTGAATTATTTTGCCATTTAGTAGTTTTCTGGAAATTCAACAATTTAGCAATCATTGGGAGACCCCAGACCAAGGGGATTTTTCACGTATTTGTTCACAGTGCATTTTCGCCGGTCAACGTCCATCATCAATAACTTACAAACGCAAAAAGTTAGATCAACCAAATTTCTAATATAGAGTTATCAACGTATTAAAATTAAGATGTGATAATCAGTTTTTTTTTTATTTTTAAATATATATTTTTTATTCGTCGCTAAACGCGTGCCAATACTATGTTAACAATGCTTTATTAGGGTTGTGAAAGCGAATAAGTCGGAGATTGAAAGAGCACTTGCCTGCAGGAAGTCGATGAGCTTGGCCTGCTGGCGCAGCGTGGCGTCGGCCTTGGTCTCGCGCGTGCGCCACCACGCCGTCGCCGCCTCGGCCGCCTCGCGCGCGCTCTCCAGCTGCTCCTGCACACCAACACAACGTATCACGTCAATAACCACTACACTACTTCTCGACTAGTCTTCTTTGAAAAAGAATATCCTTTTCCCTAGGTTTTATTAGGAAAAATAAAGATACATCAGCTGTCTGGTTACCTATGGTTAATCAAGTCCTCAGTGTAGCCCATTTCTCCTGCAGGTCTCGCACTCGGCGCGCAGCGCTACCAAGCGCGGCTTGCGCGGTCGCTCGCTCGCCTTAGGAAGCGCATCGGGCTTCATCTTGCAAGGAACAGACTCTCCCGTTCACCATGTCACTCACCTGTGCCTCGTCAAGTTGTGCCCTCAGCTGTAACGCCAGCTCATGATGGTCGTGAGCTCTTGTCCTCAGCGTAGCACACTCCTCCTGCAGGTCTCGCACTCGGCGCGCGGCGCTGCCGAGCGCGGCTTGCGCGGTCGCCCGCTCGCCTTCCAAGGAAGCGCATCGGGCTTCTAAAGTGGCTACGCGGTCGTCTGCGCGCTCTATTCGCTCCTGGAACATACGTAAGGGTTCAACCAATCTGATAAAGCAAAAGATTAGAAAGAGACAAAAGTAAATCGTCGACATCCCATGCGAAAAACACCTCCAATGACTACACCAAATGTTATCTGATCAAAACTTGCTTTTCATTCAGATAGATATTATTATTTGTTAGCATGTTGTGTCTCATTGCTGGTCAAAGGCCATCTTTCTTCCACGCGTTTTGGTTTAAGCCAATGTTTGGCCAAACTTTTCGAAAGACGTCAAGATCGTGCCGCCATCTCCTTCGCGGTCTGCCGTCACGCCGCACTATGTTTGGTGTCCATTCGACGACGAAAAAATGCAGTGTCTGAATAAGTTCGCTTAGAGGATATTGAATCAAATTAAACTGGTTAGACGCATCCACACAGAGCGAGGCCAACAAATAATGTAATCGGGTCCGCCTACCGCGCGCACTGCCTCCGGCGAGGCATCGGTCGTTTGCCGCGCGAGGAGTTTGCCTCGAGACGTCGCTCGCCCTGTGTGGAGCTGGCTATTAACAACAGGTGAGAAGCGTGTGAAGTAGCGTGTTGTATGCGGTACCTGCAGCAGCTGCACCTGCGCGGCGGCCTGCGAGTGCTGGTCGCGCGTGCGCTCGAGGTCGTGCGTGGCGGCGGCGGCCTCGGCGGCGCGCGCCGCGCACAAGCTCAGCGCGCCGCCCAGCTTCTCCTGCAGCGCCGACAACTCACACCGGAGGTGCTCCACTTCGCACTGAACACACGCACTTTGTTTTACACAAACCGGAACAGGAAATAATGGATGGCGTTCTAAAGGTTGGGTGGCTGCAATAGGGAATACGCACGTAACTCCAAAATGGCCAAAATATTTTCTTCTTCAAAACTTCTTTCCCAAAACGCAACGTGACGTCATGATACACTTGAAGTCTGTAAGTGGGAGCGAGAAAGAGTTATTCTTTTCTCGCTTCCGCTCGTGAGTACGGCCACAAGTGTGACGTCACATTTCACTTACCGAGCGCGCAAAAATGGCCGCGTTTAAATTGCCCGTAAATGATAGTAGTTTTTTTTCTAGTTTCTTAGTTTATAATTTGGATGTGTTAGGTCATAAATTAAATATAACAAGATCATACCATCCCATACATTAAAATGCGACCGCCTACGAACGCGCTTACACTCCACCACACATAGATGGCGCCACAAAAAATGCCTTGTTGCCACCGATTATTTGTAGATTGACATTAAGTGTCAATTCCGAGTCGTAAATCTATGTCACAGTTTCGTTTTCTTTCAACCCCTTATTTGCCAAGAGTGGCACCGAAGCTTTAGTAGTTTCATGTGTTCTGCCTACCCCTTTATGGGATACAGGCGTGATTTTATGTATGTTGTATGTATGTAAATCTATGTCAAAAGTGACACTTAACGCCATCTACAAGTATAATCGAAAGCTACAAGACATTTTTTTTGTGGCGCCATCTATGTGTGGTGGAGTGTAAGCGCGGTCTTAGGCGGTCGCATTTTAATGTATGGGATGGTATGATCTTGTTATATTTAATTTATGGTTAGGTACATTTATTTTTTGTAATGTACTAGTAGAATCGTATAAAAAATAAATCATGCATATTCCTTATTGCTGGTACCGTTTGGAACAAATCATCAAGAACTGAATAGTTATCAAAAGTTACGACACTGAAACTTTATTACTGAAGTTTCAATAATTTTTTATATTGCAATCAAATAATGGCTCATCAAAATGCTTTCTGCGAAGTAGGTACAAAATAATATTACTGTCAGTAGATAAGACACACAGAATCAGTACAGGTAAACAATACAATACCTCGTGATCTTTGCTCTTCCCTTCGTTCAAATCTGATATCTTCTCCAGATCGATAAGTTGTTCTTCCAACAGGCTGCAGGCTTCTTGTAACGCTTTGTTATTCTGAAAACAAACATTTTTTACATTATCTACCTATGAATCTTTCTGCATTCAACTCTTCGACCGTCTGTCTATTGTTTCTTGTGCGTCATCGAGAATGCTATCGGAATGTATAAAGGTTACTATTGAACTGCAGCCGCGCGCGTCAGTTGACATATTTAGCGATCAATGGAATAAATATTTATACTCGCTCTTTCATTTTATTATTGAAGGAGCGCAACTGATATTTTTGCACGTACATTAAATTTTACAATCATACTCAAACAGTGTTCAGGTCGGATAGAAGTCGCTTCAGTAAAACTAGTGCCTATGCCAAATCTTGGGATTAGTCGTCAAAGCGGACCCCAGGCTCCAACGATCTGTGGCGAATGCGGGATAACGCAAGGAGGATGATGACTCAAGCAGTGTTCACAGTGGTATGGTTTTACTGCACAATAGGGAACTTGCCTGTACTTCAAATAAAATATTGTGTGAATGCACGTAATAAAGCATCAAATAATTATAAGAAAAACATGGACAGTAGTTATTGTATATACTAATTTCTATTTATTAAGTTTGGGAGCACGATATAAATGTAAATAAGTTGACCGTGACGTCACGATTTCATATTAGCAAGACGTTTTCGTTTTGACAGTTCTTAAAAAGGAACCGATTTGACGAATGAAAGTAGCCTATTACCCCATCAAAATGCGAGTTGAGGTTGGCGAGCACGGCCTCGACGGCGGGGCAGCGGCCCGCCAGCAGGTCGGTGGCGAGCGCCACGCGCAGGCGGCGCGCGCGCGGCGTCTGCCACGCGCGCAGCGCCGGCTTCGGCCCCACCGGCGGCCGCTCGCCCTTCTTACTCGCTACCTTCTTCAGCGCACTCATTCAGACATCACGTACAACGACGAGCAGTTTCAATTCTCACTCAATTTCCGAACGTGAAATACTGACGGCCGAAGCTAAAATCGGTGCACATCCTTATCAGACTTATCACGACACAAAGACGTCACAATTTGACCACTTTAGTGATGATTATCTATTCGATGTTGACTGAACACTTTCGCGTGGCTTATTTAGCTTTTCATACGAATTTTTCGAACACTTTCGCGTTGCGTATGTTATTTTGCTTTAAAAAATTATCAATGTTTTTATGAAGTGGATTATAACCACTGTATACCGAGGCGTGCCTAAGACTAAGCTTTGAATCATGGTCGGATATATTTGTTTGGCACCAGCACCACAATGGGATTACATAGCAATTGTTACGGATTAGAATAAACAATAACGATCGGTCTAACAATGCCGCTGTTTATTTATGTTAAAAGCAAAGTATGACTGAATATGATGTTCAAAATGATCCAATAAAAAGTAGGTATGTATTAGAAATGTTTTCTGAGTAAAAAACAAAATACCTCTTCTTGCTGTACTGGTGGACGCTCTGTAGTTTAAACACGGGCCGTGCAAGATATGAAGACTGAAGTTACATATTGTATTTGCAAGTAACCGTGATACTCTACAATTATCAACTGGCTGTTGTCGGCGCGGAGTTATGTTGTTGTTATGAAAACAAACTTCCGTGTTTTGGGTCGGAGAATGATCTCGTTCATTTATTACTTTGTACATTAAAAAAAAAAACATCAATTTATGAATTTAAAAATAGGTATTTAGCCCATTTGGGGCTTTATGTTTTGATGCTTTTTGTTTTCATCGTTTTTTTTTGTCTCCATTTACATGGGCTAAAAAATGTTACAATTTGGCCCGTTTTTTGACTACGGTACATGTCTCCATCAAAAACCCCAATGTATGACATGAACATCGAGTTATCTAATATTTTGAACAGCATCTTCTGTACTAAGCGAGTTTCCGCTTATGCTGGTTACGAATGTCCTGAATAAATCTAAACAACTAGAAGTTAATTTAGCTATGAGCAACAACAGAGATGTTGCTGTTGTTGCTCATACCTAAATTAACTTCTAGTTGCTTGTTCGGTTTTATGTGCCCTTAATTCTACATGCTCGTCCCGAAGACGCGCTCTCGACTGCTTATCTCTTTCTGTTCTTCAGCGTGGAGTCAGCGCTCCTCGCCGTTTTAAAAAATAATGAAGGTCCTGAGGTAAGGCGGTCTTACATGCGCTAGTTCGGTGTTATGCGCACGTAACTCTATGTTCTCATCCCGGAGTTGAGCGCGTTCCCGGCTGTTCATCTCTTCTTGTTCCTCGGCGTGTAGTCATCGCTTCTGGCTGTATCGGAGTTCACTCTTAACCTGATAAATATCTAAATTATGCTGGTTCAGAACTACAATAGACTTACTTGCGCTAGCTCTGTATTATGTGCCCGTAACTCCACGTTTACGTCGCGAAGCTGAGTGCGCTCCCGGCTGCTCATCTCTTCCTGTTCTTCGGCGTGCAGTTGCCGGTTCTCGCTGCATTGGAGTTCACTCTTAACCTCATAGATATTAAAATTATGCTGGTTCAGAACTACAATAGACTTACCTGCGCTAGCTTTGTATTGTGTGCCCGTAACTCTACGTTCTCATCCCAGAGTTGAGCGCGTTCCCGGCTGCTCATCTCTTCTTGTTCCTCGCCGTGCAGTAGCCGCTTCTGGCTGTATTGAAGCTCGCTCTTCGGCATAGGTATAGATAACATAGTGAATTCTGCATCAAGCACGACCTGAAACTACACTAGTCTTCTTACCTGCGCTAGTTCGGTGTTGTGTGCCCGTAACTCTACGTTCTCATCCCGGAGTTGAGCGCGCTCCCGGCTGCTCATCTCCTCCTGTTCCTCGGCGTGTAGTCGCCGCTTCTCACTGTATCGAAGCTCGCTTATCGTCTTACATAGCATTATAAGTTCCGAATCATTTAGGTCGTCGCGTTAGTCGCCTACAGTGGTCTTACCTGCACTAGTTCAGTGTTGTGTGCCCGTAACTCCACGTTCTCATCCCGGAGTTGAGTGCGCTCCCGGCTGCTCATCTCCTCCTGTTCCTCGGCGTGTAGTCGCCGCTTCTCACCGTATCGAAGCTCGCTTATCGTCTTATTTCGTCTTACATAGTATTATAAGTTCAGAATCATTAGGTCGTCGCGTTCGTCGCCTACAGTGGTCTTACCTGCACTAGTTCAGTGTTGTGTGCCCGTAACTCCACGTTCTCATCCCGGAGTTGAGCGCGCTCCCGGCTGCTCATCTCCTGCTGTTCCTCGGCGTGTAGTCACCGCTTCTCACTGTATCGAAGCTCGCTTATCGTCGTCTTACATAGCATTATAAGTTCAGAATCATTTAGGTCGTCGCGTTAGTCGCCTACAGTACAGTGGTCTTACCTGCACTAGTTCAGTGTTGTGTGCCCGTAACTCCACGTTCTCATCCCGGAGTTGAGCGCGCTCCCGGCTGCTCATCTCCTCCTGTTCCTCGGCGTGTAGTCGCCGCTTCTCGCTGTATTGGAGCTCGCTCTTCAGCTTACGGATGTCGTTGCGGGATCTGACCCAATGAAATTTACTTTTTAAATGTCTGCGCAACATTGCAATATCATACAGGTAAAAATAAATATTTAAAAATAATGCAAATTTTTATTAGAGCGTTTACTTGGTCAACGTGCTATTGCGATATAAAAACGAATGCCGACAATCGCGTTTTCTATAAAAGACTAAAGAAATTTTCTTATAAAGAAATGTTATTGTTCTTTTATGGAATTTTTAAATGATAAATATTCTAGATACGAGTACATACTAATAATTATTATTAATACCCATTAGAATGTTACTCGTAATTAGGATTGTAAAATAAACAACACAAAAAAATTAAGAATCAAATAAATGAAACGAAAATCATAGATAACGACAGGGTTGCTAAAATTGACATGTCGTGAATTAAAGAGCGGCGCCACAGTTACGTGGTAGAGTCTGCGCGGAATGACAAGTCAGGAACATATTGCTACAACTCTTCTCTATCTGTACAAATTGAATGCCACTTGTCACACAAATAGTTAGTTACCAGACTTTGGAGTCTTATGAGCTATCGATCTATGTGCTCATTTATATTTTACTAGCTTTTGCCCGCGACTTCGCTCGCGTTAAATTCGAAAATATCGGAATGCTTCCATCCCTTGTCCCCTCATCTCCCCAAACCACGTCCACTATTAGTCCCTCCGTTTTGCCGTGAAAAACGGACGAACAAACAGACACACACACTATGCTATTTATAATATAATTTATTTTGTAAGTCGAAATATATATAGAAGTGGTATATTATATACCGATCAACTTCAGCCTGCGCCGTCTCATGTTTTTTCTGCAACGCCGCTAGCTGTTGCTTGGCCCTCTCAGCCTCCTTAGTGGCTTGCTCGTACTGAGGCTTGAGCGCATTCAGTTCTGTCTGGACTTCTGAGACTTTCCTCTCGGCGGTACGTTTGGCCTCCAGGACGGCGGTTAAACGCTCCTCCGCGCGTTTTAGGTCGCGAGCGGTGGATTTGGCGTCTAGTGACAGCTCGTTGAACTCGCGCTCCTGAGTAATAATGAAAAAAGTAAAATTTCTGTTGTGAGCAACATGTAAAGAAGTATAAGATTTACAAGTATAGGCTATTTGCATCCTAGTCAAATCAGCTTCTTTTTAAGAACTGTCAAAACGAATTTGAACGACTTGCAAATATGGAATTTATACGAAATCAAATTGAGTGACGTCACGGTCAACTCAGTTACTTTACATATTTCTACCTGACTTATTAAATAAAAATTGGATTTAAAAATAACTTCTGTGCATGTTTTTCTTATAATTATCTGATGTTTTATTTCGTGCATTGTATAAAATATTTTATTTTAACTACAGTCAAGTTCCCTATTCAATTGACATACCTTGCGCCATCTGGCTAAGTTGGCAGATCTCGCTTCTTGTCTTAAAGCAGCTATTTCTTCAGCTCGCGTCTGAAACGAAAAAGAATTTAGTCAAATCATAAAATGTACTATGTTATCATCAATGATTTTTGTATCTCTATGCGCGGTGAACTCTTGCTCTAACTATCGTACGAGTTGCTCTAGTGATCGATGATCTGGGACTCAATTAAATATAATGTATTGAAATTAAATTTCTGTACAGTACCTAGTCTGTTAATATTTTCTGATGAATACTTTTGCATGTTAAATTGTATCTTGTTAATGCATGTTAATTATAAGATGTAATGTTTTGAAAAGCCACCGAGTTTCTTGCCGGTCCCATAGTGGATCTGGATGGATACCCCCCTAGAGGGGACTGAAATCTTCTCGATGCTGAGGCGTAGGGTTAGAGCCGGCGTAATTTTATTTGATATTGAAAATAAATATTTCATTTTCAATTATAGACCTCTAGTTGAGCTTTAATTCGTTCTAACGGTTCCCACAATACATTCGCTATTGCAGGATGCTGCGCGTCGGTAACGTTCCCCATGTTTAGTTATTTAAAATGGATTTTTTTGCTAATCGACGTGAACGACTGACAGCCAAATCTGTTGAACAAATTTTAGTTATTTATTCAATGTAATTTGGATAGGTAATTATAAATATGTATATATTTCATAATTTGTTATGTATATGTGCGATCTTCTTGTGCTATCGTACGAGTTGCTATAGCTACCAGTGTTACTACTAGCTTTGTTACTAGTTCTAATATTGGCACTGACCTGTAGCTGAGTCTCAGCTCGCTCCAGCTGTTCCCTCAACACATTAGCTGTAGTAGCTGCAGCGACGCTTTCCGTGTCGCTCTGAGACGTGCGTGTCCTCTCGCGCTATCGTACGCGTTGCTATAGCAACCAGTGGTATCGTACAAGTACTAACCTGTAGCTGAGTCTCAGCTCTCTCCAGCTGTTCCCTCAATACATTCGCTGTAGCTGTCTGCTGCGTGTCGGCGACGCTTTCCGTGTCGCTCTGAGACTTGTGTGTCCTCTCGCGCTATCGTACGCGTTGCTATAGCAACCAGTGGTATCGTACAAGTACTAACCTGTAGCTGAGTCTCAGCTCGCTCCAACTGTTCCCTCAGTACATTCGCTGTAGCTGTCTGCTGCGTGTCGGCGACGCTTTCCGTGTCGCTCTGGGACTTGTGCGGCGAGCCGTGTGGAGTGTTACGCGCCTCGCAGTTGATGCACGCGCGGTTTTCTAAGGCTGTTACTTCGCGCTCCAGCTGCCGGACGAGCTGCTCGAGGGTGTTCACCTGTTAACGTATACATGGTAAGTAGACGCAGGGTGTACACAAAATAAAAGATTGCAAATAAAATGTCGCGAAGCAGCTAACTTTGTGGAACTGAAGACGCTTGAAGACTGAAGTGTCCCGCCAGAAGCATCGTTCCCGCTTGTAGTTCTTCTATGAGGCCGATATACTTCACTCAGCAATAAAAACTCTAAATCAGCCTTATACAATAATTATTATTACTATTAAATGTGCGGGCACTGCTTTTCCAACTCTACTTTTCATGTGTACTGAAACAAATCGTTACATCCAACGAACCTTCTCCCGATGCCTCGCGTCGTCCTGCAAGGCGGCGGCGGCGCGCGCCTCGGCCGCGTCGAGGCGCTCGTTGAAGCGCGCTTCCGTGCGTGAGCACTGCTCTTCTAAGGCTGCCTCGCGAGTAGCTGCTTCTTGTATACTACGTTGGAGTTCCTGCATTCAACAAAGGTTAAATAAAGCCAATGAATTTCGGTAGGTTATTTCTTTAGGTATTTTTTTTCTATTACCTCTCTAAATTTGTGGTTTATGGAAGTAGTCGCATTTTTTAAAAACGAATGTTACCCTGAACTTGAATTAGACCTACCTGAACTTGAGCGGCGAGCGTGGAAGCGCGGACGCGTTCTTGCGTGAGCTGTAATTGTGCTTCTTTTAGCTGTTCAGTAGATGCCGTCGCTACACGCTGCTTCTCACCCAGAGACTCCTGCAAGTACACAGTCATATTGATTCATGACACCGATTGCAGTAAAAATCGGTAAAGGTAAAACTTTCAATCGAAAATTATTTGATGTATTAAAAGAAAACTAAATATGTCATTCATGTCATATTGTCATCTTTCCCATGTCATCCTCAGCCTCGGCGAGGCGTTTCTCGGTCTGCCCGCGGGTTTCCGCTTCGCCGCCGCTCCATGATCCATTATGGGTTCTAAACAAATACAATAAAGCATACCTAAGGCGAATTCTCTTCCTATATCCTCAACTCTTCGCGACAGCTTCTGCCTCGGCGAGGCGTTTCTCAGCTCGATTGCGCGTCTGCCTCGCCGCCGCCGAGGATCCATTACGGGTTCTAAACGAGTACAGTAAACCATACCTGCACGGTGGCGTATTCTCTCCTAACATCCTCGAGCTCCCTCCTCAAGTCTCTGGCGTCGGCTTCAGCCTCGGCTCGGCGCTTGTCGGCGTGCACCCGGGCGCGCGCCTCGGCGCGCGGAGGCTTCTGCCTCGGCGGCGGCGCGCGCGCCCGCCTCGCGGGTCTCCGCCTCGCCGCCGCTGAGCGTCTGGCGGCGGAGGGCGCGCTCTTTCGCTATCGTGTCCTGTTGAGTAGTCGGTGAGGTTACATTTTACTATTGAGTAGTATCACCGATGATATGAGGCGAGATATTTTTACCGGTGATATGACGTATAGCAGATTAAACGGAATTGGGATAAACATACAGTATTTCCCGACAGTTGGCGACTAGATATATTTTATTTTTAACTATTTATTTTTAAAGCGAAATCAATACAAGCTTGTACATGATGCGATATCTACTTCTTTATTTACTAAGACATTTCTTGCTACCAACAGTTACTATAATTATAAGGTTTCCCCAAAACCTATAGACGCAGAATTGGCTCTAGCCGACCAAAAATCGCTCCTTAGTATGAATTAAGATGCATACGCGTCGTAGCTGAACGCATGCGTACGCATGTTCATACTAACGAGCGTTTTTTGAACCGTGGAATCCGATTCCGCGTGGATAGGTTTGGAGAGACCCATATATACCATTAGCAATTTTTACTTTTTTTAGTGCTTTCTATATTACTTCATGTACACAGCAGCAACTCTAAGCAAATAACGTACTAACTAGCAACTAACTAAACTACATCTTTTCTACTTGTAACTCACGATCGCGCGCACGTTGAGCTCTGTCAGCGTTCTGTGCCTTAGATCTTGAGCTTGCTCTAGTATGTCCTGACCAGAACAAAAATAAACAAAAAATCTTTTGGACAGAAATAAACCATTTGATTTTGCGTCGTACAATAGGGATGACGACTAACATAAAAAAAAAATGGCATTCTAAACAGAATCCGTCAGTTAGATCATCCAAAAATACTGAACACATATTTTTCGCTTTTTCTAATTAAAGAAAAAATACAAAGATATAGAGCATCAAAGTTCTTGTGACGTCACTTCTAAGTAAAAATTGTACCTAGGCGTGACGTCACGCGAAACTTCAACGCACTGTACCGTCGTCATTTTTCGTTTACGAGAAGAAAGAAAAAATACGTGTCTAAAATCGTTTGATAATCTAACTGACGGACTAATTCGTTTTATTCATTTTTATAATTTACCTTTCATTAACATAGTGTAAAAGTGTTTGTAGCTTACGAACTTTCAGATTAAAGATCACCGTCGCATAGTTACAGAACTTACTTTTGAAACCGGATTAATCCCAGTAAGGAAGGCCGTTGCCTTTTGCGTGATCTGCGAGGTCTTGCTTTTAAGCGTGATCTACTCGAACTTCCTCGTTGTTTCTAAAGCCAATAAGATAGTTTCCGATTAGGGTTGAGGCACAAACCTTGTAATGCTTATGCTGCGCCCTCGCCGCGTCAGCCGCGGAGACAGCCCTGGCGCACTCTGTCTGCATCTCTTTCACTCTCGCCTCGAGCCGTGCCATGTCCTCCCTCAGTCCATCTCGCTCGCTCGCGAGGTCTTCGTTCTTCGCCTGTGCTACTCTCAGTTCTGCGTTGTTTCGGTCGGCGGCGGCGGAGGTGAGCTCTTGGTTGGTGCGCTCGAGGGCCATGCGCTCTTCTTTTTCAATTTCGATTTGGCGTTCTAGACGTCTGTAAGAAATGTGGAGTGTGTAGTCGAGGAAGTTATAACCTCCCAATTGGAGCTTAAACAAGGGAAGTATCGGGATTTCTAGAAAGGAACATGTAGTGTTTTATTAAAGAAGGTGCATACTATAGGCTATTACAATGGTGACTCGTAAATTTAACTACAAGACCAATATCTGAGTTCTACAGGAGGAATGCCGCTTGATTCCCATATTAATTAAGATACTTCCTAAGATCAAAATGAAACTAACTTGTTCTGCAGGCTGAGCGCGGTGATCTCCGCCTGCAGACGGGCCCTAGTTCGCTCGTGCTCGGCGTCGGCGGCGCGCCGCACCTTCTCGGCGGCGGCGGCGGCTGCAGTCTCAGCTGCCGCTAGCTTGCTTTGCAGAGAGGCGATTTCACGACCACGCGACGCTAACAGTTTCTCTGATGACCTGGATATATCGAGTAATAATGTCAGTATGTCTTCAACGAAAGTAAAATAGTGTGTAAGGTGGTTAAAATCATACGAAGAACGTATCGGTCCAGAGTACTCACTTAAAAGTGGCGAGATCTATGGCAGTGCAATCGTGGGACGCGCTGAAGCCGGAAGTCGAAGAGTTATCTTCGTTTTCGTCGTGCGCTACGTAGGAGTAACCTGAAAAGAAGGACGCAAATCGGATAAAAAATTCAACCATGTCAGATAAACCGATAACAAATCCAGTATCAAACAAGTCTGGATTAAGCACGGTGTAGTTGTATCAGAAAGTGTAGTTACCGACGAAAGGCAGCTTGTCCGGCGAAGGGCGGGCGCGCTCGAAACGGCGCGGCCGACACCGGCGGCGCCTCCCGCGGCGGCGGGCTGAAGCACGACGCGTCCTCCGCCCCGCGCACGCGCGGCACCCACGGCGGCGCCTGTTTACCTGGTCCCGTATAGAGTGCACTGATAGATGTGCTAGTGATGGATGCTGTAATGTGTCGAGGTAATTGAACCTCTTAGAAGGTGTCACTCGCAGCAAGCCGGCTACCAACGCGCGCCATGCTTCAGAAGGCCCGTCGGGAGGAGCTTCGAACGGTGGCTCTGAATCCGGAGAGCGTTCGTACCTGATACAAGATTAATTATTAGACAAAACTGTGTACCTTAACACTTTAACAAACATGGTTAACAAACAACTATTTCTTTGGAATAAAGCTCAAACTCGGCCTAAAACAACAAGTCGTGAATAGAAACTCCTATTTTTTTTTTAATCCGAAAAACTGCGGGTCACAACTGGATGAGATTAGCCCAGGACCGGGAGAAGAGGCGTACTAGAAGAGAGGCCTATGCTCAGCAATGGGCTATAAAGGGCTGATATGATGATGATGATATTTTTTTAGTAAATTATCAAATAAAAAAATAAAGACAACTTACTTCTGTATGTTGCTTAATATGGTCGCAATGGAGTCGTCGTCCCCAGTGGAGAAGGGTCTCCGAAGAGTCACCAGCTCGAAAGCAACAACGCCCAATGACCAGTAGTCGCACGCAGACTGCACACACAAATATTTTCCATTTACATTATAAACTTTTTTACTTCAATACAGTCAGATTACGTACCTACTACAAAATTGTAGAGTAAACTTAAGACACATTTAATTTTCGAAACTTGAAAATGGGTTTAAAAATCAAGTAGGGTCTTCTAACAGAACAGAAGGCAAGTGTAAGATATAGCTAGTCTACATTTAAAGGAACTTCAGATTTCTCTTTGAGTCCATAGAGTAAACTTTTCATTTCAGTGACCCAAAATTTTATTTGTCACCTTAAATCGTTAATTTTTTTTAACCCCCGACGCAAAAACGACGGGGTGTTATAAGTTTGACGTGTCTGTCTGTCTGTTTGTCTGTCTGTGTGTGTGTCTGTCTGTGGCATCGTATTGCTCCTTAAACGGATCAACCGATTTAGTTTTTTTTTCATCATTCTCTGAGTTAGCCGGGGTTGGGGTCGGCCATGTTTCATGAAAATCGGTCCACTACGTCGCGGTCGGGGGTTTTTTCAAAATTTTAATTTTGTGGTTAGGTTATTAAGTTTTTAAAAATACATGGTACTATTTTTAAAAACTTAAAAAAATTAACGATTTAATGTGTATTGCAAACATGTTGCTCATAATTTTTTAGGCCCCTAATAATTTCATTTGTACTAGCAAATATTTTTCAATTCCAATAACATTCTAAAGATTTATCTAATGCCACACCAGTTAGTAAAACACACCAGCGCCACGAAGCGGACTTTCTACAGAAAAACTTTGTTAGTCACAAATTACTACTTTCTACTGTTTTACTACTCAAAACAAGTGCAAAATAGAAACTACAGTCATGCCTTGACATTCCCATTCCAAATTCTATAACTACAAAAACTACAGGAGATAGAAAATACGCCTCGTGCTGGCGTGTTAGGTTCTACTGAGGATGGTTAGGTCTCTTTTGAATTATCCTGGATTATTTATATTTTATAAAATACAGTGACTACTTAAAACTATTTAAATTTCTTGTAATATAAAATCTTGTACAACTGTACTACTGTACTTTGACAACTAAAATGAGTGTGCAAGGAAAAACGTCCCACTTTGTCGATTACTATAAAGCCGTTTTGTCAGTTTATTCATATAAAGATACAAGTAAATTTCGTCTTAATGGTAACCGACAAACTGGGACGTTTTACTAAACAAACTAAAATTAATACAAATATTATATTTGTACTAAATCAAAGCTATCATTACATATTTTTAAATAGGTTTAAAAAAATGTGTTAAGATTACTAAAAGTGAGATAACTGTCAGTGTTATCATTTTACTGTATGTAATACTTCATGAATAGGCATTTTTTAACTTGCTCACTTAGTGTGTGGTAATTATACCATTTAGTTTGTAACCAGCCGCCTTTACAAGATTTTTAATTTTTTAATGATGTGTATGATGATGTGTTTTTTTTAATGATGGATAATCAAAAGAGTGTAAGGTAAGTACTACCACTTATATAAGTTACATCAGGGAATTGTATGGTTTATAGATCAAAAGGTTGTATAGTGAGATTACTTCTTTAAGACTTAATTATCATCATATTCTAGATCCTTAAGATTTTAAAATCTAAGCTCATCAGCCGGAGAACTAAGATCGTGATAAGGCCAATCTTAGTATATGTTGTTAGAAGCAAAGTGATTTTTGGAAGAATTGAAACTTTCAGGGTAACTTGCAAGTCTTCAATTGAAGTTTTGATGGCTCCGTGCTCTATGACTGAAAGTTTTCTTACAGATAGTATTTATTAAAGCAGTCTGCTTTAAGTAAAACTGTCCAAGCTGGTGATGAACCACCTTCGAATAAGGAATTTAGGTAGTACGGGTAGTATAATATATGTTTTCTATTGTTATTCCACGGACTAATTCCCAATAAGGTCCAGTCTCCCTTCAGGTTGGAAGGTCAGATGGCAGTCGCTTTAGTAAAACTAGTACCTACGCCAAATCTTGGGATTAGTTGTCAGAGCGAACGCCAGGCTCCCATGAGCCATGGCAAATGCCGGGATAACGCAAGGAGGATAAAAATGTGTTTTGTATTGTTCCCCGATGTAACTCTATCAGCGGTAGTACTAGGAACAAGCACACGCCACCCACAAGCGCAGTATGCTCAATGCCGCGGCAGCACTCGGCACAGACGGCGTGGCGGCGCGCGCAGTCGGCGGCGGCCAGCAGCTCGGGCGCCACGTAGTCCGGCGTGCCCACCGCCGTCCACGCGTCGCCGTCCGCCAGCCGCGAGCACGAACCGAAGTCGCCCAGCTTCACGTGTCCGCAGCTGCGTTCAAATATAACCACTCAGTGGCGTGTTGTAACAGTCCATATTTCACTTTAAAACAAAAACATATTGAAATGCTATCTGGATCTCACCAACCTATACATTCCTTCCAAAATATTATAACTAATAAACTTAAATTGGACACGCCAAGTTTCCAATTGATTATTATATATCATCTTAGTGATCCATCGAAAATAACATATTCTCACGTTATCTACATGAATTCAAACTTACCGATCTATTAGAATATTGTGAGGCTTCAAGTCCCTATGCACGAAGCCGAGTTGATGAAGTGCCTTCAGCGCGTGCGCCACCTCAGCCACGTAGAAAGCAGCGTCGCGTTCTGACAACGGGTTGTGGCGACGGGAGAGAAGCCCTGCTAGGTCGCCGCCTGAGCATAGCTCCATTACTAGGTAGAGCGTTGTGTTGTCCTGAAGAAAGCACAAATTGAGAATAATTTTAAAATAACTTAAGAGGGCATTCAACGAAAACGTCGTAATAATGTAAAATTGATAGTTTTAGTCGGCAAAATGCTACACTTTCCGTCATCTAAAAGACTTATTAAGTTCAGGATTCGATTAGGACATCTTCTTATCTTACATGTTGTGAGACTGGATTTTTAAAAACTAACTCACTTAATTAATTATGATTTTTTTTCTGGTGCATGTTTAGGAAAACCCGCGAAAAGTGCTGACTTAGTCCGTCTAATTTGTAAAATTTGGATAGTTTTGAATGCTTCAAGTGGTAAATTTGTATTATGTATATCCTGTACTACAATCTTCTGAGACTACTTCTTTGTTATAAGGCTTTAGAATAGAGTAAATGAGGATATGATGAATCCAATTTGTTTCAGAAATCACCTCAGAATAAGTGTCAATTTCTTCGAAAACTTACGTGTTTTTGAAGTAGTTTTAATATAAAAATAATCTGCAACGCTTACTCAAACAGATTTTATGCAAAAGTTTTCTATTAATTGCAATTTAATATTTTTGACGATTTTTTAAAAATGCCTCCTTATTACCGGTTACGCGCGCTTGCGATGTCAGTACCGCGGCAGAGCTTGTAGAGGCAGGACGTATGTTAGTCCGCTCCGCACGCGACTCGACGATCGCGAAGTTATTTTGTCATTGTGTGCGGCACCCGCCGTGTCCAAAACCGCACTTGTGTGCGTGTTTGGCTGTACTGTTGCATGTATACTGCGACCGAAAACTTTGATCCTTGGGTTGACGACTTTGGTAACTAACTAATTAACTTGACTAATATTTTTAGTAAGTATTATTTATTATTGAATATCATTTTAGGTTACTGACTCGTCTCAACAAAATCTTTGACAATAGATGGTACTCAGGATCTGATGATGAAGTCAGATGGTAGTCATGAGTTCTCATCAACCAGGTCTTGAAACCATTTCGTGTTTGGGCTCGTTTGATTCGCCTCAACAAGATCTTTGACAAGAGGTGATGGTACCCAGGATCTGATGATGAAGCCGGAAGGTAGTCATGAGTTCTCATCAACCAGGTCTTGAAACCATTTCGTGTTTGGGCTCGTTTGATTTGCCTCAACAAGATCTTTGACAAGAGGTGATGGTACCCAGGATCTGATGATGAAGCCGGAAGGTAGTCATGAGTTCTCATCAACCAGGTCTTGAAACCATTTCGTGTTTGGGCTCGTTTGGTTCGTCTCAACAAGATCCTTGACAAGAGATGGTACCCAGGATCTGATGATGAAGCTGGAAGGTAGTCAAGAGAATTCATCAACCAGGTCTTGAAACCACTCCGTGTTTGGGCTCGTTTGGTTCGTCTCAACAAGATCTTTGACAAAAGATGGTACCCAGGATCTGATGGTGAAGCCGGAAGGTAGTCAAGAGTATTCAACAACCAGGTCTTGAAACTCTTCTGTGTTTGGGCTCGTTTGATTCGTCTCAACAAGATCTTTGACAAGAGATGGTACCCAGGATCTGATGATGAAGCTGGAAGGTAGTCAAGAGTATTCTACGACCAGGTCTTGAAACCACTTCGTGTTTGGGTTCGTTTGATTCTTCTCAACAAGATCTTTGACAAGAGATGGTAATCACTCTTTTATACTCTGGCGCATCCACTGTCTCAGTGTGTCAACAGTCAACTAAAGCAGGTAGGCGTAGCGTAGAGTTGTATTTCCTTACAAAAAACTAATACATAGATGTGGACCTTCCTGTGTTCCATGCAATTAAAACAACATAATATTTAAAAACCGGCCGAGAGCGTGTCGGGTCACGCTCAGTGCCTACACTGAGCGTGGCCCGACACGCTCTCGGCCGGTTTTTAAAGCCGCGTTAGTAAATAGCCGCTCGGCTCTTCCGTAGTTTTCCATATTTTTCAAAAACTACAGAACCTATCAAGTTCAAAACAGTTTTCCTAGAAAGTTTATAAAGTTCTACTTTTGTGATTTTTAAATATATGGTTAAAAAGTTAGAGGGGGGGGACACACTTTTTTTTCCTTTAGGAGCGATTATTCCCGAAACTATTAATATTATCAAAAAACGATTTCAGTAATTCATTTTTAAATACCTATCTAACAATAAATCATACGTTAGGGTTGAAATCAAAAAAAAAAATCACTCCCTACTTTACGTGTAGGGGGGGTACCCTAATAAAACATTTTTTCCACTTTTTATTTTTGCACTTTGTCGGCGTGACTGATATACATATTGGTACCAAATTTCAGCTCTCTAGTTCTAACGGTCACTGAGATTATCCGCGGACGGACGGACGGACGAAGGGACAGACAGACAGACATGGCGAAACTATAAGGGTTCCTAGTTGACTACGAAACCCTAAAAACACATTTTAAATATAAAAAAAACTACTTAAAATTAAAGAAAACCGATCTTAGTTCCATTATATATATGTACCTAGAAAACATCATCATCTTCCTTGCGTTATCCCGGCATTTGCCACGGCTCATGGGAGCCTGCGGTCCACTTTGACAACTAATCCCAAGATTTGGCGTAGGCACTAGTTTTTATGAAAGCGACTACCATCTGACCTTTCAACCCAAAGGGTAAACTAGACCTTATTGGAATAAGTCCGGTTTCCTCACGATGTTTTCCTTCACCGAAAACAACCTAGAAAACATATCATATACAAAATGAAATAAAACTAAGAAAACGGATTATATTCATTATACGCGATATAATCTGATTCCATAAATTTATTTCATGAGTAACTATCGCGGTGACAGAAGACAATATTATATACACAATTTATTATATTATAAAAGTTTTTTAATTTATTTCTTCCAAGGCTACACACGTTTTAATAAAAAAAACTGTGATAAGTTTAATAATTAAACTAAAAGGTCAAGTATTTATGCACGAAATCATGTATGCAAATATGTAATATATATGGTGGTGTTTTTACGCAAGTATCAATAATGGTTAGTCCGCAACGCTACTGACGGCGTGGCGGTACCGACCATGAATGCTATCCCTTTCGCTCTAGCCGCACGTAAGGTTGGTTCGAAGAGGATCGCACGCTATGTCTGTACCGCAGGCTACAATCGTTATGCTTCTGGTTATAGTGTAGTGTTGAGTTCCTCACTCATGAGGCACCTCATTTGTACCACTCATATTGGTGATTTGTCGCAGCACTTCACACGGAAAAAATGTATTACATCACACCTCAACTCACCTCACCTCATTTTACTCATAACCTCGCGCGCAAGTCTCGCAACACAAACACCTCATGCCACACAAATCATTCACAAACTTCAAATCATTCAAAAACTCATCTGTCACACGAGCGCCTCGCGGTCCTCAAACTCCCTCGCGAGAGTCGACACTTCAAAATGAAGCGGCTCATCGTCTATGTCACCGAACTACAAACTTTATTGCCGAGACAAAAGGTCCACCGATACATTTGTACCGGATATCGCTTTGTACCGGAAGACCTCACCGCGACAATGTCACATTACCAACATTACTTCAAAAATCCTTTCAAAGTGAAACAGTTAGTTAGGTTTACCGTAAGAGTGAATGAGACAGACACGAGCTATGCTTCAAATTTGCCTCGACAAAATACGTTACACGTGACTCGAAAGAAAACAGTCTTAAGCGCCGCAAGCTTTCATACATATTACGTCGTTGTGATCCAAGCATCTCTTCAAATTGGCGCGCAAATTCGGCAACGCTCTCATTCGATAGTTTCGATGCTATTACTTGAGCTACCGACTTGACCAGTTTAACGTGACCTATCGGACCAACAGATTTGTATGACTGTTGTCATTTGTAATAAGGAGCTCTCTTATACTGGTCATGACATATTTATTTTCGAAGCGTTTTGAATACCAAGTACGAGTAACTCAAAATGTGCATTTATGAAGTTCGCTTGACAACAGTACAGGATTAATGACCGAAATATTATTTAAAATTATTTTATGTACTTTTATTTAGATTCGTATGTAGGTATTGTAGGTGTAGTTGTTATATATTTAAATGCCACAGATATGAACTTTGTACGAACGAGGAGTTAGCGTCTCACAGAATTTGAATTTCGCACCTTTTTATTAGTGACAAATATTTATTTTAGTTTTTACTTATTTCTATATATCAGTTAAATTTTCGTTGGTTGTTTCGTCTAAGTTAAAAGTTTGAAAATATTTTTAGGTGGATAATATTTAACATCATATCGCATTGCAGCATGTTCAACGGATAAAGAAGAGACATTTCTATTTTGTTTTTACGTTATAGTTATAGCCTTCCTTAAGACAACAATATGGGCTAATATTATCCATAAAAAAAATGTATATCCATTTATTACACGGAGTATATATGCAGTTAATAGCATGTTTATTAATATGTACACATTTTGACAAGATTATCAAATAATAAACGTGAGTCGTGAAACGAAACGCATTTCATAGACAGTTGAAGTTGTCAGTTGTGTTACTTGTGTTGTGACAGTTGTTTGTTGTTTCCAAAGTTCAATGGCTATGGCTAATTTATTTGTGTCATACAGTGATATTACTAATAAATACACCAAAATATAATAATGGTGACATTTTATACATGATTTAATATGCTTGTGGCTCTGCCTTAGTGTCTTTTACGTGCAAAAATATAGTCAAAAGTATGAACGGCGTCGAAAATGTTGGTGTTCATTTAATTTACTATATATTGCTGTTAGAATATCCACAGCGGTAAGTTGGTTATTTTTACGTAAAAGTGGTATGTAATTAGAAAACAATATGAACTCACGTTTGTTAAAAACGCAGTTTTTAAGCTTACAGTTTCAATTGAAATATATTATTATTAAACTGTATATTATAAATGAAACCATTATAAAATGATATCAAGAATATTAACATACGATAAATAACAATAATCAACAGCTAAAATAGAACAAAAGTTTCATAGAACCATCAAATCAATTTGCTTTTTATGTAGTTTCATATTACAGCAATTGGAATTCTTAAATAATATTTCAGTCTTCTGTTGTTCAAGTTCTCTTCTTAACATTTTTTTTTTTTTTTTTTTTTTTAATCTTATTTATTTTATAAGCCATACATCTAGTTTGATTAAGTCGGCTTAAAAATAACAAACTTTAGGTATTACCTAAATCAACAGTTATTGAAATTACATTTAAACGTTGGTTTTACAGGATAATTAACTAAGGATTACTTTTATAATATTCAAATCTAAGGTCTAGTGACTGTATCATGAAACTCAAAAATCTACCACTATATTTAGTAGTGAATTCTGAGCTCAAGATTTGATGAAAGAAGAAGAGGAGTTCCCCCGCAGAGCACTGAGTTTCCTTTAAGAGGTCCAGCCTTGGTTGTTCGTTGATTGTACACTCGAGAACTAAGTGGAGGAGGTCCTCCTCTCTCTCACACCTTGAACAATTTGGATCATCTCTTTTCTTCATTATGAAGTTAAATTTGTTAAGTGGGATGTGATAAGTTCGGGTTCTGAAGCAAATAACTAACATTTTTCTGTTAAGGTTTCGAGAGGCAAACCAAGGTGAGCGCGGTGGTTCGCTTACAATGGTTCTATACCAGATGCCTTTGTTTTTTGAACACTCATTGAAATAAGATTTAAATTTGGTGTAAATGTCGGTTTTCACTTTTGAAAGATGATCAGTGTAGTGCGGTACCGTATCGAGGGGTATGCCGTTCTGTAGAGCCTCAGATGCAAGGGAGTCAGCTACCTCGTTACCCCTGATGCCGACATGTGAAGGAATCCATTGTAAACGAACTTCAACCCCGTTACGTATCAATCTATGGATACATTTAATAATGAGGTAAGCTTCGTATCTACCGACACTATCGCCCTTAGCACTTCCCAACAAATGTTGTAGACTGCTCTTCGAGTCCGTAAATATTACAATTCTACGGTATTTTGTCGATTCCAAGTAATGTAAAGCTTCACTGATTGCCAATAATTCAACTCCCATTATGGGAATACATGAACTTTCAATAAGAAATTTTGCCCCAAAACTCGCCGTTTCATCGTAAAAAGCGCAACTGGAACCGTGCTTTGTTTTGGATCCGTCTGTGTAAATTTGCATGTGATCTAAGAACTGGATGTCTATCATGTCTTCAGTACGTTGCTTGAGATCGTGAATGGGTAGTTGAGCTTTAGGTACTTTAACATTGCTCACTCTGTGCACTATGATTGAATCCCAGGGGAGTGTCTTAACATCATACGAAAGCGAGAACTGAGGCAAAACTTCACATTTTGACATAGGAAGGCTGGAATACTTTCTGAAACTCTCAAGCAACATTGGAGGATGATTTTTGCGCCAGTATCTTGTGCCCGATTGTAATGTGTTTTCTAATGTTTCTAATTGTTTCCTTAAATAGTCGGATGTTCTAGAAGAAAGTTTCAGGAAGTATTTGTCACTTAAATATGTTCTTCTAAGATTTAAGGGTGGAATACAAAGTTCGGTTTCCATTGCAAAAATTGGGGTGTCGCGAATAAAGCTTCCACAAAGACGGAGACATTGGTTCTGGATTACATCCAACCTCTGAAGGAGTTTAGAGTTTGCGTTACCGTAAATTATACATCCGTAATCAAGACGAGATCGCACCAATGCCAGATAGAGCCTTCTTAAGTGAATCGGATGGACACCCCACTTTGAGCTGCTTAGCGAACTGAGGATGTTAACGTATGCAATACACTTTTGGGCAGTTTCCGAAATGTGTCGAGTCCAATTTAGGCGACTGTCTACCCAAACACCCAGAAACTTTGTACTGTTAACAACCTCAATTTCAGTGTGATCTACACGTATATTAATCTTAGGTACATTATACTTTCTAGTGAACACACAAAGTTTAGTCTTTGACAAAGAGATTTCTAGTCCGATCTTTGCTAACATTGCTGTAAAGATGTGAAGACCTGATTGAATGTTACTAGCACAGACATCGATGCTTTTGTTAATACAATAAAGAGCAAAATCGTCGGCATACTGTGAGATCTTAACTGTCTCGACGAGTGTGTTGCATAACTCAATTGTGACTATGTTAAATAAAATAGGTGACATGGGATCACCTTGAGCTAAGCCTTGTCTGCTAATTCGTGTTATTTCCCTTCCATTTTGTAACCTGTATATCAAAAACCTCTCTCCTAAAAATTCTCTAATATATCTACACAATAGCGGATCCACGTCAAATTTAAGTAAAGAGGTTATAAGAGGTTCAATTGCCACATTATTATAAGCATTGCTTATGTCTCCGTAAGCACATAAAACGTAGTCCTTGTTTGTAAACGCCAATTCTGTGTCTACAATAAACCTACTAAGATTGTCTTGGCATGAGAGTCCGCGACGAAAACCCAAAGTACTATCATTAAATAATTTTTTGCTTTCGAAATGGTATTCGAGGCGACGAGTTATCATTAAATTAAAAGTCTTACAAAGGCAGTTAATAAGCGAAATAGGACGATATTTAGTAGTATCAGTATTTCTTTTTGGTATGGCTATAAGTTTGATGCGACGCCACTGCGTTGGTATCTTACCTTGTTTATAAATTGTGTTAAAAATGTGTAGGAGAAACTCTTTTGCATTATCCGGCAAATTACTAATCATAGAGTAAGTAATGGAATCTAAGCCCGCCGAAGTATCTACTCTTTTAAGAATAGAATTTAGTTCTGAGAATGTAAAAAGAGTTGGATTGCAATCATTAAAAATAAAATTTAAGGGCTGAAAGGGAACGCTATCAGGGGTCAGTTCTGTTACAAAGGGAACTGCGGCACTTTCTGGCAAGTAGTCTTTAGGACTTCGGTAACCTTTAAGCCATCTAAGTTTTCTCCAAACCTCACTGCTAGGCGTATTGCTGTCTATATTTTCACAAAACTGTTGCCAGGAGTTTCTTTTTGCAAGTTTAATTAGTTTTCGAGCAACAATTACCTTTTCTTTGTAAATTAAATAGTTTTCTACTGTGCGTGATTTCCTAAAGTGTTTTAGAGATAACCTTCTCTCAGCTACTGCCTTTGATAAATCAGGATTCCACCAGGGTTTTGGCTTGAATTTGTTAGGATTAACGCCGATTTTAATATAAGGAATGGTTTTGCTAGCGCTATCCTCAATTATCTCTATGAGTTTATCGTAATTACTTTGTACGTTATCTTCAAAATGTAAACCCTCGCATGAAGATTTAATATGTTGTCTATACTCTACCCAGTTGGCCTTCTTGATGTTTCTTTTAAATTCGGAACTATCTGGAAAGCTATCAAACGTTTTAATAGAGATAATAAGGTGATCACTACCAAAAGACTCTCTAGTGACGTTCCAATCAAAGTCGAGCGAGAGATCAGCACTACAAAAAGAAATATCAGGTGCTGTGCACACTACACTATCATTGAGCTTGGCGCAGCGGGTAAAATCTCCATTGTTAAGATATACATAGTTATGTTCTAAGCTGGTGTCTGACAAGAGCCTACCCCGTGTATCAGTTGTGTATGACCAAGCCGTGTGATGAGCGTTGAAGTCTCCGACTACAAGAGTTTTCTCAGAGAAGTGACCGAAAAGGTCCTGATAGTCCTTAACGCTCACTGAAACATTTGAGGGAGAATATACACCTATGACGTATTGGAGTTTATTACTATTAAGGATTTCAAGGCATAAAACGTCAAAATTATCATAATTTCTTGGAAGAGGCTTGAGAGTGCAATTTATAGATTGGTGGACCAGGATAGCTACGCCTCCATAACCATCTGCTCGATCTTTTCTAAAGATAGAATAACCCGACAATGTAATATGTTTTTCACATTCCAGCCAAGTTTCAGAAAGAAAACATATATGTACTTTTTCGTTGTTTAGATATGAGTCTAGTTCACTTAATTTTGGAAGTAAACTTTGACAGTTCCACTGAATAATATTGAGCTTGAAACGTGTAGTCGAGACCATAAAAAAAAGAATAAAGAGAAAAAAAAAAGAGAAGAAAAAAAAAGGAACGAAAGGTAGCTTACCTACTAATTTTTCTTAGTTTCTCCCTTGTGAGATAATAGTTTTAGTTTACTTACGATGCGTGAGATTCTGTTCTTAACACTACGACATGCGATGTTAGGTATCAAGTCAGTAAACATTTCAATCAGGCCTTCAATTTCTTTTGTGTAACTGTAAGTGATATCTGAGATGTCTTTAACTCCGTATGTGTCTATGAGATACTTTTTAACTTGTTTTGCAGATAGTGGGTACGTTTTGGCGGAATCGATTATAAAGTTGGCCAAGAGATCCCAGTCGATTGATTCCAAATCACTGTGATGTGTTTTTTTCGGTTTCTTTACACTCTTGGATTTGTAGACTTCGTCTGAGCTAGACTGGGAAATGTTATCAAAGTCCTCATCGCTGTTTTCGTTGCTCGATGCGCTTTCATCGTTTGTAGCTCCGCACTCCATGGTATCCGTGTTTGTCGAAGATTCCGTGGGCGGGTGTGGACGCTTGAAGATTTGTGTCTCCGCAGCATGTGTCTCATCCTGTGTATTTTGGCTAGAAGCGTTTGTGTCGTTACTGTTATCTGGGCATTTAGAAGCAACGTGACCGTCTTTTTTGCATATAAAACAGGTCATAGTGTCTGATGAAAAATAGATCCAATAATTCGTATCTTCAAAGTCAACAGATATTTTCTCTGGGAGTCGGGTGAAATCTTCAGGTGCGACGTAAACTTGTCTTCGGAAGCTTAGAATGTGATTATAGCCCGTTTCATTGAGACCAGCACGGAGAAAAGAGATGGGCGACTGTGGCGTGATATTCATTTCTAACAATTTCTTTTCGATTTCAGTGTGTGGTATAATGGGGCACACGTTAGATATGATGATACGCTTGTTTCTACTGATAAGCGGTCTGATGGGTAGTTTTTGTTTTTGAATCGTGACATACTTTTTGTTATCAATGATTTCATCAGCGATTAACTTTGAGGAAAGGTAGATACAAATTCTATTGTTTGCTATTCTTGACAAAAAACGGATTTGAGATGGATCTATTATTTTGCCTAAAGCCTGGGCGTAGTCCTTTATTTGAACGTTTTCAATAGCATCGATCACGATAGCTTGATCTTTTTTTGGAAACGTTGTTGTTTGTGTTACTGTAGAATAACTGGGGGGTTGAGGGGACATTTTGTTTGTTTCTGTAGTCAGAAACGTTACGAGTTTCTATTATTGTCACTTATTCGTGGAAAAGAAATCCGATTCCATCCTTCGACACTTTTAGTCAATGAGGGTAGATATGGCACTCGTGAAAAAATAATTCACTACCGCGCGTAGATAACGACCACTCTCGCTGACAGGTCAACGAGTACTGCTCTTCTTAACATTTAGTTGCAAATAAAATTTAGTAGGTATAAAGGATGTTATTACATAGTATACATACTAGAATTTGTTGCCCGATTGAGTCTATCAAATCGCCGATTGCAAAATTTTATATACCAGTACCTCACCTCATTTGAAGTAAGACATTGTAACACCTCATTTTTGAAAATGAGGTACTCATACAAACTCATTTTAATTTGATGTCCTACCCATCACTATTATAGTGTGCGTCTGCACACAGGTGCACGCCAGCGCCGCCGGCGTCGAAATGCGAGCAAGCAGATTTTTTGAAAGCGCTCTTAATAAAAATTATAATAAGTCGATAACTACTTCACTAATAGTTGGAGATGGAGGTGTCTGTTGATATTTTAGATTTTTCTAGGATTTAGCAAAACCATAATGCATAAAGTCTGGAGGTTGAGTAGTCACTGTGAGGTTGGACGTAAGGCACTGGTCCCACCGCGAGCTAGTAAGCTATCGGCTATACTCCCATGCAAATAAAAGAAACACGGAGATTTTGATAGCTCACCGCTAGGCGAGTAACTATAAACATTGCGGTGTCTCTTTTATTTACACGGTAGTCATTATCTTTTGTTCGTTTTTATAGTCGATATCTCATAGCTTACTAGCTCGCGGTGGGACCGGTGCCTAAGCTGCAGCGCCGACAACCTCCTCGTTGCGCACGCATTTTAACGAGTACACATTTCTATCTCCCGCACCACATACAAAGAGTGATTAAGTGCCGCGGAGCCGGCGCCCACGACGCAACTCCTTCGTACTCACTTCATTAGCCCTTACACGTCGTGTGACTCTCTTGCACAGTCTACAGAGAGAGAGAGCGAGTGAAGGTTAAGCATCATACCTGGAAGGCGTACTGCAGCTTGGGCGCCCAGGGCCCCGCGGCGCCGGCAAGCACGTCGCGCTCGTCCGCGGCGCCCACGACGCGCTTGCGAGCCTCCTCCTTACGCACGCATTTTAGAGCGTACACGTCGTGCGTCTCTTTCTCTCGTACCATCTGGAGAGACGTAATGGTGGTGAGGTTTAATGATTGGACCTTTGCGCTGAGAAAGACTGAGCATCGATGATGAGATATGCTCGTGTCGTTGCCGGTAGTACACTGTTGTACAAGAATTTGTCTTACTTAATGGACTCTCTTAAAATGAGCTGGATGTTGTATATTGTATGCAACAGATTCGGGCATCAAAATCTAAATTTTTATAAATATTTTCACATGAATAATTTTATTGATGTATAGTTTATATGTTAGATATTGGAGTAATTTCAAAGCACAGAAATTCTCAGGTAATTTCGAAAGGAGAATCTTGATATGATAATTCAAAAAATAGTGATTTTTATGTGACTTTTGAAATTAGATGACTTTCTGAATTACCCCAACACACCCTACACATTTTTTACAGTTTAAAGCGGTTTCTCTCTCAAAAATCTCTGTTCTGCTCTTCTCTATAATATGTCAGTAATCAACATAAAAGGTATACATATTAAACAATGATGAAATAAAAATAATTCCTGTAAATAAATTGACCTACCTATATGGATATTACTGACATGCACATAATGATAAAACTTACATGGACATCTCCAAATTGGCCCCTGCCAATGGTATGTAGAATTTCAAAGTCTGATATGCAGACACGGATCCTGCGCAACTCGGCCAATGGGCTGCGGTCTAAAAAACATATTTTTATCAATAAATAGTTCATATTCCTCCTACTTTTAAAGCCATACATAAATAGTCTACTGTGCAATTTAACAGGAAATTGTTGTTAGTGGGCCATCAGTGAGCTGTTTCAAGCTATGATTTATTTAGTATAGTAGTTTTAAATATTAATTATAGTCTTTTTTAAGTATTTAATTGCAGTTAATAATAATAATGAAATATCGTCTTTTTCTTTAACAACATTTTATAAAAATAATCTTTCTTCATACACATTTCAGGGGCGCCCTGTACGTAAATAGTACGTAAATAATATTACCAATACAGATTTCCAGTTATAAACCAGTGTAAATACATGTATTCAATTCAATAATTAATAAGCATAAGCAAAACGCCTTTCATGTATTATGTAAATAAAAAAATACCAAAGAGAGCAATATATATCTTATCATACATAATAGGAAATAACCCCAAGAATTTTAAAATAGACGGACATTGCCATTTAAGGAAACGGAGAACGGTATGGAATGCAAACAGCAGCTGCTCGCAACAAAGCAGGTGCTGCACAATAAAACAATGAATAGCCTTACATTTATCCACAAAGGCGCGAACCAAATCATCACATTTCTTAACCGGATCATCGTTACACTCATCGTAAAGCACTGTAAGGGCATCGAGCAATGCCTCTCGATCTATTGTCTTCTTACTAAATTTACTTGATCCCGCGGACACTTTGCCTAAAATCTGCCTGTTCAACCGCGAGATCCGCACAGCGATAGCCTCCTTCGATGGCTCCATGTTGTCTTCCTCTCTAAAAACTAGTAACGAAGTCTTTAAATCATTGTTTTGAATATTTCAATGTTTATTTTTGGGAGTTTAAAATGCCATTGCAGGCAATCGAGACAGCCCGGTAAAATTGCCGTTAACTTTTTGAATCTCGAATAGACCGAAGAACTGTCATTTCATTTGACAAATAGGGTTGCTAGGTGATAAAAATAGAATCAGTGGGACGACGGAGTAAAGAGATATTTTTACGCGGTAATAAATGTGTCTCAAATAACTTTACACCTTCTATTTCATTCGCTACTCGTCAATAGATGGCGCAAATATCAATATTTAAAACAAATTTAAAACATTAGAAAAGAGTTGTCATTAAATGTCTTTAAAATTTTTAATTTTATAAATGAAAATGTGAATGATGGGAGTGACGATAAATGGACGATAATGATTGTGAAAATATTGTAAAACCACACTCAATATTGTTTTAGGATTTTAAAAACATCATAAAGATTGGAGTCTGAGGAAATAAATGAATGAGACTGATCGAAATGTGAGTATAAATTTGGTATAAATACATTTAAAATGTAGGACAGTAAAGTCAATATTTTTTTCACCGCATCAACTGGTAAAGATTGCACTATTCGGAAATGGATAGCAAAATTGCATTTTATCTACAAATGTGCAAAGTGATTTCATACAAATTTTAACTTGATGTCTTTAGCTGGCTGGTAGAATTTTTTTTTTTTTTTTTTTTTTTTTTTATTATAAATGGGCTTACTCTTGACCACAGACTAGCGAAAGACGTTTTACGATGGAGTGAGATCGCCCAGAAGATGCCTGTTCACTCTTGATTTGAAGGTTGCTTATTATTTACTTATTAATTACGATTTTGAATCATAAATATTGATGAAATTGATTCAATTATATGTTTTACAGTTAGTATTTATTTTGCTCGTGTTGGTGTGACATGAAACATTTTGTGTTTTACTCGGTAGCAAAGTTTGTTTAACCTTCGTGCCTTGAAACCCTCGCAACGCTCAAGATTCCACTTTTTGAACCACTCTCTACGCTCGTGTTTCAATATTGGAATCTTTCGCTTGCTCGGGTGTTAATATTAGCACGTGCGGTAAAACAACGATTTTTCCCCCTTGTAAAACAAATAACTAAGTATTTACATTTCTTTTTTGTTTGGGTGCTTTACTGATGATCCTTTAATGTTCCGAGGAACTACCCAAATTTGTAAAAAAATACTCCCCTCTGTCTCCTTCACCGACCACAAGTATTTTTTCGTTGACTCTAAACGGGTCACGGAGTTTTGGGTAAATTCCCTAAAGTTGCGCCGTTATTCATGTAAGTAGGTAACACTAACCTAACGTGATCATAAAAAACGGGAGCCCAAAATTCGTCCGTTCTCGAGACTAATAAGCTATCTTCGACTTATTTCCACATTGAATTTATTTGTAGTGATTATTGAATCGCACATTTTTTTGTGCCTTGGTCTATTAATCATATTATATTTATCAATAATTTTGAATATACATATTTGGTTCTTACAGAACAATCAATCAATTTTAGTTTTTTAGCGTCTAGCCCAGTTTGCGAGACAAGTAACCTTTTAAATGTTTAACAGATTGGTTTAACTACAGTGGCAAACATTGAAAGTATGCTTTTATTGTAGGTAGCCAGGTAGGTATAACATTTTCTTTATTTGCTTTCTATCCCATTTCCATATCCCAAAAAGAAAAAAACGAAAAACTATGATTATAAGTTGGACTTGCACTTTGTCGTTTTTTTACAAATTCGAACTATATTTTACACTTTGACCTATCACTCCGAAGTCTTCGAACATATCCTATTGACGGCACATCGAAAGATATTGCGATTCAGTGTTGTTAAACAATTAAACAAACCTATTCAGTGTGTGCCGTGTGGCGCCGGCATCAGAAAATAATAGCACCACCCCAACTCGTCCCATGCTAGTTCTGTCGTATCCTTCGCGGGAGAACTACTTGCTCTGCACTGTGTACACCGCTAGCAAAAAAACTGATATCCAGTGTACTATCTGCGTCTCTAACCAATAGGCAAGGTGCAGCGGAAATTGAAATCAGACCTACCTACCTAGATTTGGTCAACCGGAAAGATATGCCGGCGATGCACCACTTAGTAAAGATTGAAATAAAAGATAACATGGAAGGGTTAATAATTTATAAAAAAAACAGCTTATATGCATACGAATTGGTAATATCACGTCATGCAGCGCCGATGACGCGATGTTGCATTGCATCCTCATTCTTCCGCATAATGCTAATAAGTCGCCAACGAAATCGTGTCCCTCTGTCCTCTCCATCGCATAAATCATACTGAACAACTTTTACTATGGACCAATCCCGAAATAGCAAAAAAATGGCTGTTTCGTACATTTTGGTTGGGCGATACCTAAGTAAGTACTGATAATAACATCAGTGGGTATAGTATTTCGGTAGAGATCGGAAATTCGAAACCGGTATCTTCAAAAAAACCTCGAAAGGGATTAAATATTTTTAATAATTTTGATGCTCTTTATGTTATGTGTTATGTACGACTGCATTATGTACTCAGTCGGTAGTGACCCTGCCTGTCGCGCCTGAGTACCCACATCACAAGCATTCTGAGCTTACTGTGGGGCTCGGTCAATTTGTGTAAAGACGATGTCCTATAATATTTATTTAAGTATTTATTTTATTTATTTAGGTAACAAAAAGAATTATCAGATTACCCTATTAAAAACAAAATAATACCTAAACCTATTTTTATGGAGGTGTACAGGTATTTACAGTGGCGGCTGTGTACAGGAAACCTACCTTAACATTAGGTACCTACTTTACTACTAATCAATTTTAGGCAAGCTGGTGGGAAAAGGTTTGTATGGACCAGCCGTTGCTGCTACATTATTACCATACCATACAGCTACATAAAGGCAGGTACGAAATCATTTTCAAAATTATGCATAGGTACTTTTTTACAAACCTCTAACTATTTTTCAAAATTAAGTTTTAAGATAATACTCTTAAATAATTTTTAGTCATTAGAATTGTTTCTTCAGCGTAGGAAAAGTAAATGTACTTAATATGTAAATGGTAATGTTTGGACTGACTCCACGAGACAGGCCTAGCCTAGTGTGGTGGTCAAAGGTAAAATCTTTTGTAACACTTTTTGGCAAATAAACTATTTTTTTTTTATTTTTTTTTATTTTTTTTTAAGATTTTTTGACCGCTAATAGGTACTAAACTAATAACCATTTAAAATTGGATCATGTATCATTAAACTTTACATATTTACAAATATGTACAGATGTAGGTGTGAAAAGATTTGCCTTCGTATTGTTACGGAAACGTACTACCGTTTCATGCTATTTCAGTCAGTCTCAGTACAAGATGTACTGACATTGACTGAACTAGCATATGACAAATACGAACGTTTCCGGAAAAATACGAAGGAAACCCTTTTCATCTTAGCGGCTTTCCCTTACGATAATCATTTTATGTACTTACATAATACGCCTACTGTAATGGGGTAGGTAGCACATGAAATTGCTCAAGTTTCAGTGCCACTCTTGGCAATTAAGGGGTAGAATGAAAACGAAATTGTGATATCATCACTGACTGTAAAACACACAAAAAATCATTAGATTTCGGAACTTATGTACGAATCATCGTTTGATACGAAATATCATTACCTACGGTGAAGGAAAACATCGTGAAAAAACCTGCATACAACTGCTAAAGAATTCCCCAGTTTAGTGAAGTCCCCATTGATACCCATTGGACTAAGCATGCACTACAGCCTAGAAGCGGGACTTACAATATATGTATGTTCAATTATGATTAGGTCATGACTGAAAATTTGAAATATTTACTAATAAACTATCATATTTTACACGAAATTTTCTGTGAAAAACGTGAAATGTGCCGTAAAAGTTCGCAGTGAACGAGTGCTGGTATTTATGTAATTGTTTAAGCAACCTACGTTTGTACCAAGATTGGAATAATCTCTTCTGAGTGTCCTGAATGTTTGCAATTCTGTTTTAAAAATACGTTCAGTGCGTTGGTGTTTTTTAATTTAATTTAATTTTTATATGCACTTTACTTCTTATTGTAGGTATTTTAGAAATAGCATTTAGTTTAGGTATAGTAGCTCCCCAGCCCATGTCGCAGACTCCATCAACATCCGCACAACAAAATGCCACCCATAACAGCGCCACTGGAAATCTCATAGCATGCCCTCACTGCCCCCAGTCCCGCCGCCTGTACAAAGGAAACAGGGGACTAAACATCCACATAACGGCCGCCCACAAGGCGCCACCACAATGTGTCAGTACAGCGCCAAGGCTCAACACCCACATTGCAGTGAACCTAAACACACAGGACAATTTTCTACCATGGCTTGGAGCGCAAAAAAATGCAACTCCTATCATCAAAAGGATACCGAGAGGAGCTCGCATAGAAAACATGTGTTATCCGCTGTGATGTCTTTCCAGAATGGCTCTGCCGGTGGCCTCGATGGCCTCACACCGCAGCACCTAAAAGATTTGCTTTGCGGTGCCACCGGCGACGCCGGCGAGCGTCTGCTGGAAAGCATCACACAATTGATAAATCTCATGTTATCAGGTAAAGTCTGCAGCGAGGTCTTAGGAATCCTATACGGAGCGAACCTCTGCGCCCTTAAAAAGAAAGACGGTGGAATAAGACCTATCGCTGTAGGCTTTACCTTTCGGCGTATTTGCTCCAAAATCTGCTGCAGACATATTTTTCGATCCCTTACCAAAAAATTTCAACCCTTTCAACTTGGTTTCGGCAGTAAAGGCGGCTGCGAGGCTGCCGTTCACGCAGCGCGCGCCTTTGTCAATGACGATTCGTGCGAGGTGCTGCTGAAAGTGGACGTGAAAAACGCCTTCAACTCCGTCGATAGAGGCGCCCTGCTGACACAAGTTCAAGACACCACCCCTCTCATCTACAAATACCTATGGCAGTGTTACAACGAACCCACACACCTCCTCTTCAAAACCCATCGATTGGCATCAGCTGTGGGCTGTCAGCAGGGTGACCCGCTTGGACCAGCTGTTTTCGGCCTTGCCATCCACCCCATTATTTCCAAGCTAAATTCAAAATTTAATTCTTGGTACTTGGACGACGGAGCATTAGGTGGTGATTGGAAGTCTGTCTTAGATGATTTAAAAATTCTTACTGACTCTTTTAGCGCCATCGGTCTAGAGTTAAACTTTTCTAAATGCGAACTTTTTATAAATAAACCTCTTCCGAAAACCGAACTGCAAAACATTATTTTAAATTTTAACACTTTGGCTCCTAACATCAAAATTGTAGACAAAACTTCCCTGAGACTCCTTGGTGCTCCAATATTCCCTGAATCCATAGAACCCATCATTAGTGAACATTTAGAAACTCACCGAGCCTATTCGGACCGTCTCCTCAAAATCAACGCTCATATGGCATTAGTGATCATAAAATTTTGCTTATTCGTACCCAAATTCACTTATATTCTTAGATGTAGCCCCGTTTGGAAATTTCCTCATGTCATCGAACCCTTAGACTCCGCCCTAAAGTCTACCCTTTCATCAATTCTGAATATCAACATAGACAACCGCGCCTGGACCCAGGCCTCCTTGCCAATCCGTCATGGGGGACTGGGCATCAGGCAAGTGATCAGTGTTGCCCTACCGGCATTTTTGTCTTCGTTCCACAGCACTCAAGACCTAGCGAATAAAATTTTTTGCCCTTCTGCAGGAAATGACTGTACCACGACACTGAACGAAGCCAAAAATGCCTGGGCGCAAGCCTGCGTTAATACCTCATTTCCATGCGAAATGAAATCCCAAAAACAGTGGGACGAGCCGCTCTGTAGATCAACTTTAATATCGTTAATTGATAATGCCGAAAATCCGTCAGAGCGAGCTCGTCTCCTTGCAGTATCGGAGCCAGAGTCGGGGCTCTGGCTACATGCACTACCATCCCCTAACATTGGCACCCTTCTGACTAAAACAACTCTCACACTTGCCACCTGTCTGCGACTGGGAATAAAGACAAATGAATGTCACCAGTGTCGTTGCGGTGCCAGCGTTGATATGCTGGGCCACCACGGCCTCTCCTGTCAAAGGAGCGCTGGCCGCATCTCCCGCCACGCCTCCCTGAATGACGTCATACGTAGGGCGCTTGCTTCCGTCAGCGTGCCGGCCATCCTAGAGCCGAACGGTATCGCACGTGACGACGGCAAGCGACCTGACGGTATGACGCTCATTCCCTGGAGGCTGGGGAGGTCGCTGATATGGGACGCGACATGCGTTGATACGCTGGCGCCGTCCCACCTCCATGCGACCTCGTCTAATGCTGGAGCTGCGGCGACAACTGCAGAAGCAATCAAAAGGCGCAAATACTCCGCCCTTAGTGACGGGTATATATTTGCGCCTTTTGGAGTAGAAACTCTTGGGCCGTGGGGGCCAAGCGCTAAAAATATAATGAATGAAATATCGCAACGCCTGGTTGACGTATCCGGTGACCAGAGGGCTGGCAGCTACTTTGGCCAGCGAATAAGTCTGGCCATTCAAAAAGGCAACGCTGCCAGCCTACTGGGCACCATCACCTCCGAGGAGGATCTGGGGAGCATTTTCTATTTGTAAATATATATTAATTTGTGTAGTTTTAAGTTGTGTATAAGAATTATATTAAATTGTTTAGTTTAAGTTAGGTATATATAAGTCTTTGTTTTGTGTTTTTTTTTTTTTTTCTAATATGTATCGGCATTGTAACTTTCGTTATGAAGAAATAAATCAGGCGCCATCTTGGATTTTTTCTATTGAAATCCTTCCGACATCCGATATCGGATCGGATAATGTGAAAACGGTCTAAGGCTACGCTAGATCGATTTTTCACCCCCGAAAACCCCCACATAGCAAAGTTCAGCGAAATCGTTAGAGCGGTTTCCGAGATCGTCGGTATACATATCATCATCCTCCTTGCGTTATCTCGGCATTTGCCACGGCTCATGGGAGCCTGGGGTCCGCTTTGATATATAAATAAATATACAAGAATTGCTCGTTTAAAGGTATAAGATATATTGCAAGTAGGAAGCTGGGTGTTTACTGTTTGAAATGCAAATGAATTCGTCGATACGTCTGCGGTGTCATCGTGGAAAATGGCCGTAATCGCCTATTTTCTTGATCGGCGTTGCAGTGACGCGGACGCGGGCGACGTCAAACGTCAACGCAGGTGTAAGGGCTCGTTCACCATGGACAACAATATCGGTTGAAATGAAACTCGTTGACCACGGACACTGTATTATAAATAAATAAATAAATAAAATAAAATATTGGGGACACAGATCAACTTAGCCCCAAACTAAGCAAATCTTGTACTATGGGTGCTAAGCGACGATATACATACTTAAATAGATAAATACATACTTATATACATAGAAAACATCCATGACTCAGGAACAAATATTTGTGCTCATCACACAAACAAATGCCCTTACCGGGATTCGAACCCAGGACCGCGGCTTAGCAGGCAGGGTCACTACCAACTACGCCAGACCGGTCGTCAAATGTGACTTCGTGAGATATAAGTAGGTATTATAAATTCCTTATGAAATCTATGTTTAGGTACGGAAAATCTATATTCATAATCTGCTATATCCCAGTTTCTATACGGAGTCGGAGGCAAACAAGCAGACTGCCCGCATGATGGTAACTAGTCACCATAGCCTATGGAGAGACTCTCCTGAGATACTCCTGAGATACTGCACGTTGCCGAACCATACAGTGACATGTCTATTTACAAGAGGGAGGGTTGCATTGCAAACAAAAGAGAAAAATACTTTAAAGATAAATCTTATGATACCTATTGCGTTTCTGCCGAGTTGTAGTTGATGTATTGGCTCGTTTACATTCCACGACTCTTTTCTTATAGCACATGTGTACTTATTACAGAAAAGGAATACTGAAACAAAATATATCATAGAAAACATAGTTGTAGATGTAGTGTGACTGCGCCCTAACCGTCCTTACCTTTTCTAATCGACGCTTGTTTATATAAGGCACTGGCCGCGCGCAAGCCACTCGCAGTTTTGTCCTTACTCAGCCACAGCTTGCAATTTACTCGTTCAATTCGAATTGAGAACACTTTATTTTTTTTAATCGTGGACTTTGAATGTAGTGTAGTGCCATGGCGTTGCTGCAAGGACCTTCGCTGAAACAGCTGGAGATGATCAAGCAGGAGTTGGGGGAAGGGGAGGAGGACCTGGAGAGAGGGGTGCGAGACCTGAGGAGCATGTGTGCAGCCTCGCCACATCTACCACGGCCTGAGACCATAGGTATTTATATACAATATTTCTAGTTTTACAAATTTAATAGACAAATACTGAATGAGGATAAAACAGATACTAAAAGATGATTCTGACCTAGATGTAAAGTCCTTCATTCATTCACTATTTTCAAACAACGTAAAACAAAGTTTGATTATTTTTATAAAGTAGAGACTTATTAGTAATTTACTATTGCATAGATAATAAATAATATATCTATAAATAATCGATTGTGATAACATCTAATGATGAATGTGTACGTGTTCTCATTGCTCTAAATAAGTGATATTCGTTTACTTTTGCGAGTTTACAAGAAACGCAAATATTATTCTATCGACGACATACTTACATTACATATAATACCCGCAGGTGAATCGTAGGACGTGTGTGTATTGAGTATTTCTGGATTTTTATTGTTGATTTCTTTTCTTACTTATATTTCAAGGATTGGTTAAACATTTTGCGGTGTCTGAATCGGGTCCTGAAAAATGCTAGTTTGAAAGGAACTTTTATATCACTGTAACGTTAGATACCTATTACCTAAGGGAGACTCCGGAGCTCCGGACACTATTAGAATGTTGGTTGGTTACTGAATATAAAACATGTTCGGGTAATATGACCCTCATGGATCTAAACTTTAGCCTTAGCATGGAGATAATTGCATACAGTTTAGTGCCGCTCCTTAACTAGACGGTTAGACTCAATTTACTTTAAGAGTTTTGAATGATTCACGGTTATTTTCATTAGACTTATATTGACTGGGATATAGACCGTGATTACCTTTTTGATTTTTGTCGAGCTCCCACGACAAAAAGGTAAACGGTCTATATATCCCGGTCAATATAAGTCAATTTACTTTGTTTTAAATATACTTAATAATACTTGGTCGTTCGTTTAATCGTTTAAAATATACCTTGATCATAGAATTTTAAAACCAATCTTGACTGCCCAATTCACTAGCGTATACTGAAATATGTATAATTAGGACGGTTTTAGAGGGGGGACGCACTTTTTTTCCTCTAGTTGTATTAATATTATCAAAAAACGAGTTCTTACCTATCCAACAATATATCACACGTTGTTGTGTTTATTGAGATACAAAATTGGTACCAAATTTCAGGTTGTTTTGATGGGACGGACGGACGGACGGACGGACGGACAGACAGACATGGCATATAAGCATGCATGCATGGCATGCATTTTTAACGTATGAGGAGATTTATGATACAATTAAAGATCTACATCAAATTAGAACCTACTCATTAGAACTGCACAAGATATAAGCCAATGAATATGAAGAGATACTTTATACAGTAATACACTGGAATAATTTAATTTAATACATAAGGCCAGTTTTTTTATGAATAACAAATGTATTAATATGTAAACAAGCTCATCGCACGTTCCGCAATAATGTTACTTACTAATAATTGTTTATATTATATTTATGCTAATATTATAATAAATCGTAGCATGCGGCATTGAAGGTTGTCGGACAATGAACATGTACTCGAATATAAATGTTACAAATATGCGGAATCAGCACTTCCGCGGCACAATAACCTCATTTCCATATGCATGTTTTGTTTTCCTAATTATCTTAAATTAAATTAATTACTTTTCTCAGTAGGTACCTAGATTGATTCAAAAAAAGATTCAAAGAATTTATTTTTCCCCTCACTAGCTCGGAAACACGTGTTTTGTCATTTAATACCAGCGGGTAAAAACGCATTTTATCCACTAGTGGGTAAAGTAATTTGACCTTGAATAAAGTCAAATTAACTGCTTTAAAATTGATAAAAGTAAGTGAATCTAGTAATAAAGATGATTTACCACGTGTGGAACTACTGGAAGCAGTGACAAACGCATTTTTGCGTTGTAGTTTCCTCGCTATAGTGAGGGGAAAAGTTTTGTGTTACACTCGGGTGCAAATTTATTTTACTTCTCGTGTGTTAAAAAACTCGCAAGTTCAGGATTCTATTCTCGAACCACTCGCTTCGCTCGTGGTTCAACTATAGAATCCTTTCACTTGCTCGTTTCTCAATTCCACACTCGGCGTTAAAATACAACTTTGCCCCCTTGTATAACAAATAACTATTCATAGAACACAGTCATAAGGTGTTACAAAATAAATAAATCCGTGCATTCAGTCTGCATGTGCAGGCGTGCAAATATTTGGAAAACAGGCAATTAATATTTACAAAATCATAAAAATACAATAAAAGACTAATTAATATTACAAAATCATGCCAAAATAACAATTAAATAGAATATAATTCTACAATAATCATAAAAAAAACATTAAATTCCCACTTCGTTTGTTTAAACCTTTTGTTCCGTTGTTAGCTCGGTATCTCTAACCGTTGTCACTTTAAACAATAACTAAAAGATATCACACTTCAAAATTATTTCTAACCAATTCGAAATAGGTATTAAAATGATTTTTACTAATTTTAGAGAACAGAGAAAAGTTGGGATTCTACATTTTTTTTAATAGACCTATCGATATTTTCGCGTATTTTTTATTCGTTTCCTCAAAATGTTGTTCCTGATAAAATATTACTTACTTTGGTTTGTTCTGTCACCATTTCTAGTCATTAGATCATCTGCAATACCTATATGACTATTGTTAACCGAGATATTAAATAGGTACAGATAAATGAGACACGTACGTGCGACTATTTATACAAGTATGTACCTAATGCGAAATTGTCTATACCTACTTAATGCACTTTTACACATTTTCCTGCCAACCCTGCCAAATAATAAAGAGGTTCCAATTAAAACCATAAATTAAGTATTTTGTGTAAAACCAGTAAATATTTTGTCCATTGCCATTTTGTCATAGTCAATAAAATGCACGTCTCATGTCTCATATGAATGAGTAAGTAGTTTGACGATTAGAAGTATTTTCATCTCTAAATAAATAAATATTGTAGTTATTTTATAATACCTCTCCAAATGTTACGTTAATTAAAAATATAAATATTATATTATATTTCTTTTAATTTGCCTCTTTTATTCTCCCACTGCTGGGCAAAGGCCTCCCCTCGTTTTTTCCACTCGACCCTATTGTCGGCGTTTTCCTTTCCCACCATTTTTCTGGTAGAATGCGTCCAGGTCATCTCGCCATCGTCATCTCCTTTTTGTAAAATAGATAGGTATTGTAAAATATTTATACAGTTATCCATTATTATCCAACACACCGATTTATGCAAACATTATCATAGTATCGTAATCAATGTAGGTATTTCGTATAAGTAGGAGACGTAATATTTTATTCATGCAATAGTTACTTGGCTATGTCTGGTTTTGTCGTCAATGCCTTAGATATATTTATTAAATAGGTACTTATAACTAGTCCAGCCGTATAAATTCTGTCAATTCGTTATCTGTATGTTATGTACCTACTCTAGTCCGTTAAAAGTAAAATTTAATGAGTAAATCGTCGTAGTATAATAACATATATTATTTAAGGTGACTGGATATATGTATGTGATGTGATGTACCTGTTCTATGTATGTATGTACATATGTGTGACTCAAAACGAGTAAACTTTAGACTTTCATCATCATCATCATCATATCAGCCCTTTATCGCCCACTGCTGAGCATAGGCCTCTCTTCTAGTACGCCACTTGTCCCGGTCCTGAGCTAGTCTCATCCAGTTGTGACCCGCAATTTTCCGGATGTCGTCCACCCAACGAGCTAACGGATGCCAAGCGCTTTTCTTACATATCTGTGAGCGGCCACCATTCTGTTAACATTTTAGTCCATCTGCCAGCACTCTGCCTAGCAACATGTCCCGCCCAACTCCATTTTAGTTTGGTAATGACGAAACCCACGTATAGCACCTTGATGCGACGACGGATCTCGGCATTCCTCACCCGATCTTGAATCTTGATACCGAGCATGGCGCGCTCCATGCAGGCTCTCTGTGCAACTCGGATCTTATGCACAGCCTTTTTAGTGAGCGTCCATGTTTCGGCACCGTAGGTCATGGTGGGCAGGACACATTGGTTAAAGAGGCGAGTCTTCAGGCATTGTGGAATGTTCACAGTAGGCCTAGCACATGATGGCCGCGGGAGTATGTCGCTGCGGGAGTATGTCGCCGCGAGATAGATGACACGTCTTTGTCTAATTGTATTAATGACATAAGGACAGGTAGTCTATCTCGCGGCGACATACTCTCGCGGCCATCATGTGCTAGGCCTGCTGGTTTGAGGATGTCCGCCAACTTGTTGAATGCCGCCCAACCCAGCTGGGTTCTCCTAGAGATCTCCTGATCCTGGTGTGTTTTGTCAATCTTTATCTTCCTACCTACTCATGAGAGTAGGTACCTATTACGTTTTGAAACGAATAAAAACTGATCTAATCCGCAAAGTGCCACAAAAAGTCTAAACCTCAAAGTTTCCATTAGTAACCATGCGTGCAAAAAATATTTATCGGTTTAGTTTCCCGTTCTTTGACGTCAAACTGAATTCCAATTATAGCCACCGTGTAGGTTCCAAAATAAGACAACAAGATAAGTGGCGAGTTTAATTATATGTTACCTATACAGCCGCCGTATTCGATCCACTGCTTGCGCACGCGCTGTTGAGTTGAAATCTCAGGAAAACCGGTGTAAAGTGACCTCACGACAGAAATATTTTTTAAGATACCAAGCTACATAAATTAACTACGATTTTCGTCGGCGACGTACGTTTAGAAGGCTTACATTTTTAAAATTGTTATTATTCCTTCTTTCTTAAATTCTAAGTTTCGTAACTTTCGTTCTTCTTCTTATTTTATTAGAATACGATGTTGAACCAGTGCAGTTTATTGTATTAAATATTTTGATAGGGCAGATTTTGAACGTGTTAAGATTTTCATATGCATAAATATGACATACATACATACATACAATCACGCCTGTATCCCATAAAGGGGTAGGCAGAGCACATGAACTACTAAAGTTTCAGTGCCACTCTTGGCAAAAAAATAAATAAATAAATAATTATATATAAATTTAACATTTCTATATAATTTATATATATTTTTTGATGATTTCTATATAGAGATGGGTAGTGAGTAAAACCAAAATCGTTATCGTAAATACTTAGCTTCGCTGATTTATCGTTTTTATCAAATCTGCAAAGCATATATATTCGTGTTGAAATGCTCAAATTCGACGGTGTACTTTGTTTCGGCTCGGTATGTGATTGGAATAAATTCTAATGGCCGTATTTTTTCATAATCTCGATGTATGAGGCTATGAGCGTTTAGTTGTTTACAAGCAACGGTAATAACGCAGTATTCGCGGAAAATTTGACTCACAATTTATATCTTTAAAAACAATTGACAACGTTTCAAAATTTTCAATGTCCCTAATATGAACCATTTTGAGATAAACGATAATTAAGTCAAATAATTTTTAATTTTTTTTCGAATTCGTTGTTGGAAAAATATCCAAAACCGTCAAATTATTGCCCATATAATACAAAACACAAAACTATACTTTAAACGTCATCAGTTGAGCCATTTTTGAGTTTTCTTTACCCTTAATAAAAGGTCGTAAGTGCCACATTAACAATCACTTCCGAACGTCATGCCGTTATCTAGAACATCAATTTAATTTAAGTCTGACACTTTTTTAAAACAAAACTGCTAACTAAACATTATCACTATTTTTTCTCACAATGTTGACCTCTTTTTCGTACAAACTAAGATATTAAAAATTTCATGGCTTAAATCTATGGTTCGTAGTCATTCACTATGGTTGACAGTAACACTTGACAGTCAGACATACTCGGATTGTTTGAGCTACTTTTAAAACAGTTTTTACTTGAGAAATGATTTTGTCGTTTTTAAATTAGGTGTATGAAATAACACATGTGACGTCACGAAGCTCTGTCTTGACGTTTGTAAAACCAAAATCGTTGTCAACTTAGCTTGGTCTGCTCGATGTAGTATCAATCTGCAAGAAGGATTTTCTCATTAAACTAGCAGTTTTCGGTATGGAAAATAAAAAAATACGTGTATCTTTTAGTATTGAGTTCTTTCAAACCAAACAATAAAAAGTAGTACTCAAAAATATGAAATGTTGTCAATTATAATTTAAGTTTTTATTATTGTTGTGTTGTTATCCAAAATATTAGACTAGTATCGAGGTCCCGTGGCTAGCCCGCTAGGGTTACCCTCAGTGCCCTTATGAAATTTAAATATTTTATATTCGAACCGGCCCTTGCACGTGCGAGCCTATCTTACTCGTACAATACATATATTATATACTATTTTTACGAATATTACGTTGCATTTATTATCTATTGTGACATAAGTAGGCTATGGTCCCTATACTTATTAGGTTATAGTACACCTGGTACTTCATTCATAAATACATACGAATAACATGGACTTGAGAATATTTTCAGAATATACAGGCTGATAATTTCAAAAACCATGACATTATCGTTAAGGTCAAATTCGCTAACATGATAGCTAATGAGATGTCCTAGATCACCTCTTTTAATTTTGGCGTTGGTTGTTGGTTTACGGGACACCCGGTATGTAAGGTACAGCGGGGCAAATCTCGATTGGGGGCAATTGTAACTGGTCCATTTTTTCAATATTTTACAATGTTTGCATTATTAAATAGAGTGTCCACCGGTTATATATGGTAGGCGTGTTCAGTGGATACATGTAGAACTCAACATCATAGTGTAATAATGAACTACCTATGTTATAAAAGTTCTAAACACATCGTCACGCTAGTTTACTTAACAGGCGTATTATAAATAATTATTTACCTACACAGTATATTGTATAAGTATTGGATAATTATAACATTTTTTTTACATAATTATTATAATAAACTACCTAGGGTAAGTATAACCAGTCAAATTGAAATAAAAAACACAATTTAGTTTATATTAATACAACATGTTATTATTGACGTCCGGTAATATTGAGGGAAGTGTTTTCTGGTCAAATACTTTCTCTAAGAAACTACATAATTATAGGGTCTTGACACTAACTTTTATGTTATTCTTAAGTTTCTCTCCCACTTATCAATTTATTTATTTATGATAAAAAATGATGAAAAATTAAAAAACTATTTAAAAAAATGAATTTAACAAAAAACGATATAGGTACCAAGTGGTTATTGAACCAAACGACGTGTCGAATTTAATGGAATCAAAAAAACTTGCAAAAAACATTAAAAATAAAAATGTAATACCAACAAAAACGTGATCTTATTGATAAACAATAACAAACCCATAATTATAACGCGAGAGTAAAAAATCCGGAGGTACTTAATGGTCGAAAAATCACGTAAGTAAACAAAATAAACACCAAAAATTAAAACCGCGTCCAAAACTTAGGAGATTCCAAATCCTTTGTTCAAGTATATTAGTTATATTAGCAGTTTGAAATGGACTTATGAATACAGATGTCATCTCGCCACAGGAAGCGCGTAAGGCAAGCAATGCTTCCGTATGGCCCACAGCTGCCGTTTCCAGCCAACGGCGTAGGTCGCTGCGAACTCGTATGCTCATAGGACTTATTAGCATCACGGTAGAAACGCAACAAACTGGACGAATATCTAGCTTATAACTAAAAGGGCGTAAACGTTATTAGAGAATATGAAGGTTAAGCTCTTTTAGAGTAAATGTATCAACTTCCGTGCAACCTTCGCTTTACTTAATGACGCGATGCAGTTCGTACAGCTTTTGGGTATTGGGCAAGGTTCCGCCCACGCGGGTCCTCTGTTCTCTATTTGGAATCTTTTCTATTGGGGTTTGGTAGAAATAGGTACATACATAAGTACTTCTATCTCCTCCCCACTTATTGCAGATTAATCTGTTAAAGAACGTAGTTTAAATACTTTTAAATTCACGGATTTCTGAAAGTTTAAAGGCCTAGTTATTATTTTAATAATTGTGTAAAATTAGATTTATATCCTATCCACGTCGTATTTAGATCTGAATTCAGATGTCTATTAGATTTAGAACCAGGCTGTACTGCAGTTTCATAGTGTACGAGTAAGTACAGTTGGCGATCAATTTATCGGTACGAGTTCTTTTTTTTTCTATTAACGTAGGTAGGTACTAAACGAAAGTACATAGGTAGCAAATGCATGAACTGCCACTTAATACTATGTATAAATAAACCTAATCTATGACATATATGTAAACAATAGATATTACAAAGCAAAAACATACTTTTAATAAAATATGTAGCAACATGTGGTCGCACAACGCTTAACAAAGCCGAAAAATAGCAGTATTTTTTCAAAAGTCCGATGTGAAATATTTATTTAAGTATGCCCGGCCTAGATATTTTAAATGTATCGATGAGTGGAGAGTTCGGTTTTAAATCCGGATCTAAATAATACAATATACCCCGTAACTGTATCATCCACACCCTGAACCCGGACCCAAAAAAAACTACCTTGCTGAAGCGACTCAATAAATTGCTTTTGTTTTATTGCTTTTTACCTAGAATGCGAAGGTAAACTTGTGGCCCAGATTAAGCAAGCCCTACTTATGTTCACACATACAATATTACATTTCATCTGCCAAGATCCGGCCCTTACAATTAAAATTTTAAAACCTTTTTTTTCAACCGTGAGTAATGGAAGATCCCACTGAAACAAGTTCTGGCGGCGATGCGCTCCGTTGAAGATGTAAACAACCCGAATGACGCAAATGAATTTTATATTTGCATTTTAAACCCTCGCGGAACTTTCCTTCACGGAATCTAAAAATAAATTGGCCTAAAAAGAAGGAAATTGATAATTTCGGAGTGCGTTGAACTCTTTAGTATCGCACGCCTTATACTGGCTCGTACAACCGGTCAACCGGTCCTAAAGTAGCTCAATGCTGCAACGCTCGTCTAGGTTGCAACGCTAGCTAAGCTATTACGATAATAAGCTCAAATAAGAAATATTTCTAAAGATCGGTGAAAATATACCTAACACCGATATGTAAGATTTCAAATGATATAACGCGATTTGAAAAAAATAGATTCACTGATGATATTAAAAATCCTAAAATAAGTAAGCCTGAAGAGTAAGTGCGTTTTCACATTATCCGATTCGATATCGGAAGTAGGAAGGGTTTCAAAGGAAAAAATCAACGATGGTGGCGTAAATATATGGGATATCGGTCCGACATCCGATTTTGGATTGGCTAATGTGAAAACGCACTAAAGCTCAATAGCCTGGTGATATGAGATAGTTTGAGAAATAAACAAGACGAGACAAGACAAGAAAGATTTCAATGTCAGAAACCATCACTGTCCATTGGCTCCACTCGCGCGTAAGAAATACCTATATTACCTATACAACACGGAAACTTTTTTTTCCATGTTGTTTTCGAAGCGATTATTGAGTTATTAAATCGACCACATATAGGTAATATTTCCCGAACCCCAAGGACCCAGGGTCTCGACGCCGAATGGAACGAAACTGTATTCGGCGCCGAGGCCGCGGTATTTGCCGATTTTTACATTTTCGGCCGCCTCTGCAGCAGCTGCCGCCTTCGCAGAAGTTCCGTGGAGATGTGAAGGGGCTAGCGTGTCAACGCAGGTTGCGTCCCACACCAGCACCCGACCCATACTCCACGGAACCAAAGACATCCCGTCGGGTCTCTTGCCGTCACTTCGTGAAATGCCGGATGGCTCTAAAATAGCGGGCACATTGACCGATGCAAGAGTCCGACGGATGATGTCGTTAAGGGCGGCATGCCTGGAGAAGCGGCCCGCGCTTTTCTGGCAAGAGAGACCGTGGTGCCCTAACTGGTCTACTTGCGCACCGCAGGGGCAGCGATGGGGAACACAAACTGGCATACCCAAACGAAGGCAAATCGACAACCGAAGCGTGTTGGGCTCTAAGAAGGTTCCGAGTTTAGAGGAAGGATGTGCGTGAAGCCAGTGCCCAGCCTCTCTGGTTGCGACAGCAAGGAGTCTAGCTTTTTCGGCGGCGTTGTTATGGTTTAGAAGGGAGATCAGAGTCAGTTTGCACTTTGGGTCGTCCCAATTCATCTGTGACTCCGGATGTTCAGGGATGCTTTGTCCGGGGCAAGCTTGCAGCCATTCATTTTTCGCGTCTTCCAAGCCCGAGATCTCATAGTTTGTGCGAAGTATTTTACCTACGAGACCCAAGGAACTATGTGCAGACGATAAAAAAGCAGGCAGAGCTACCCCGGACATGCTACGGATGCCCAAACCTCCGTGTCTAATGGGAAGCGCCCCTTGACACCATGAGCGGTCACTGAACTGAACGTTAAGAATTTTCTCCAAATTGTATTTAATTAAATTATCTACTCGTGTTAACAGATCATGATGCTTCCACAAAGGGCAGCAACGAAGTACGTACGTTAATTTTGGAATGAAAAGACAAAACTTAATAATGGTTAGTGCATGCCAAACGGCGAAAAGTAGAGCCCACGGCGATTGGACGCACGCCTCCGATTAGAAAAAACCTATATAGTTCTATGAGTTTTACGCCTGGTAATATTTAGATTAGAAAAAACCTATATAGTTCTATCTTTATTAGATTTTTTACGTTCTGATTCGCGAAGGTCAATAAGTATTTAAACTTCCGCTTAATTAATCACATGTCCGTCGTCTGTCCGAGATCAGCATATAGCGTACCGACGTCAGTAAAGAAATGCGGAAACAATATACGTATATTTATATACTTACACGATACGAGACTGCCGGTAAAATAACTAAAAATCTAAAACTATCACAATTTCATGTACTTATGCATATATTTAATAGAATATAATAGTCCCATTCGATCCTTTTAAAATTGGCAATGCACATACATATAACTCGAGTCCTATTTAGTCTATTTAGCGGCTTTTTAGGGTTCCGTAGTCAACTAGGAACCCTTATAGTTTCGCCATGTCTGTCTGTCCGTCCGTCCGTCCGTCCGTCCGTCCGTCCGTCCGTCCGTCCGTCCGTCCGTCCGTCCGTCCGTCCGTCCGCGGATAATCTCAGTAACCGTTAGCACTAGAAAGCTGAAATTTGGTACCAATATGTATATCAATCACGCCAACAAAGTGCAAAAATAAAAAATGGAAAAAAATGTTTTATTAGGGTACACGTTGGGGTTGGAATGAAAAAAAAATATCAGCCCCCACTTTACATGTAGGGGGGGGGCTACATGTAAAGTGGGGGCTGATATTTTTTTTCATTCCAACCCCAACGTGTGATATATTGTTGGATAGGTATTTAAAAATGAATAAGGGTTTACTAAGATCGTTTTTTGATAATATTAATATTTTCGGAAATAATCGCTCCTAAAGGAAAAAAAGTGCGTCCCCCCCCTCTAACTTTTGAACCATATGTTTAAAAAATATGAAAAAAATCACAAAAGTAGAACTTTATAAAGACTTTCTAGGAAAATTATTTTGAACTTGATAGGTTTAGTAGTTTTTGAGAAAAATACGGAAAACTACGGAACCCTACACTGAGCGTGGCCCGACACGCTCTTGGCCGGTTTTTTTCACTGCGACTTAATATCCTTTACGGCTTGGATGGTGTAATGGACTGTTGGGATGTTTGGTAGACGAGACATTGTTTTGTTTCGTTCGTTTGAGGTCAAAAGTATTTTTAATATACTTTAATCCTCGTACAGGGGAACTCCCCGTCTCTCTAGTTCGCTAAATATTTAAAGTAGTCGATATATTAAACACTTGTCACCTTGTAGAATCAGCTCTGTAAATAGAGCACCGGTACCTCATAGCATCGATAAGATAAACAATCTTATTAATGATCGATCTTCGACAAAAGTTTGTTTTATTTTAAGGTTATTTTATTTTCCTGTGGACATAACAAAATTAATCTTAATTTACTTCTTAATCTGGTAAAGGTAATTAAAAATGTATTATGATTAAAGCATCAGTAAAATGTACACAAATCGTGAAAATACGTGTTTTTCACTGGAAAGTTTTTCGCTCGCTTTTCTTCGAATAAATTAATCATTGCAGTATGCTCCTCACATTGTTTATTTATTACTAACACAACACGTGTCTACAAATAAAAACTATCAAGTCAATCAACCAAATTTCTCGATTAAACGGAGATGTAAAAAAATTCCTGCGCGAGAAAAAAAAAATGATCAGTAACTTCAAAGAACTAGAGTACTCTAATTAAAATGGATTATGCGACGTTCTTGCCAATGTCACTTCTTCCTGTTCGCAATTCTGGACAGTCTGAATTCTACGCAATTAGTATTTCACCTCATTCGCTATTGTGCACAGTCATTATCTGTGTACAATAGCGATTCTTCCTGTTCGCAATTCTGCACAATCTAAGTTCCACACAGTAGGTATTTCACCTCATTCGCTACTGTGCACAGCCATTATTTGTGTACAGAATAGTTTCTTCCTATTCTCAACTCTACGCAATCCGAATTCGACGCAATAGGTATTTCACCTCATTCGTTATTGTGCACAGTCATTATTTTTATACAGTATAGTTTCTTCCTGTTCGCAATTCTACACAATTCGAATTCCACACAATAGGTATTTCGCCTCATGCGCTATTGTGCACAGTCATTATTTGTGTACAGTATACTTTCTTCCTATTCGCAATTCTACACAATCTGAATTCGACTCAATAGTATTTCACCTCATTCGATTTTATGCACAGTCATTACTTGTGTACAATCTCGTTCTGCACAATCTAAGCTTCGTCAATCCCCGCAAACACGTACACATAGAAACGCAGAAATCTCCTTACATGAGCTGAGGAGTTTCGTTATGATCTATTATCAGCAGTTCTACTTCATCAAATGTCACAATACGAACTATTATAGCATGACAAATACGAACGTTTCCCGAAAAATACTTAGTAAAAAGTAGTAGTAATTATTTAGTAAATATTGGCCTATACCTATAGTCAGCAAAGGTTCGATTTTAACATTTTGTTTACAAGATATTGATATGGTGACTGGTTAGATTTAATTTATATTGAAATTGGGTGTCAAAATTGAATACAGTGCCTGTAACAACGCCATCTGACACCTAAATTTTATTTTTGCTGAATGTGTATAACGGTAGCTAATATTAATAATGCTATTTGGAGCTTTGCCTACTGCTTTGCTTTGCATATTTGCGGGGATTGAGGAAGCTGAGATTATGCAAAACAAGATTGTACACAAGTAATGACTGTGAATAAAATCGAACGAGTTGAAATACTATTGGGTTGAATTCAGATTGCGTAGAATTGCGAATAGGAAGAAAGTATACTGTACACAAATAATGACTGTGCACAATATCGCATGAGGCGAAATACCTATTGTGTGGAATTCGAATTATGTAGAATTGCGAATAGGAAGAGACTATACTGTATACAAATAATGACTGTGCACAATAACGAGTGAGGTGAAATACCTATTGCGTCGAATTTGGATTGCGTAGAATTGAGAATAGGAAGAAACTATTCTGTACAAAAATAACGGCTGTGCACAGTAGCGAATGAGGTGAAATACCTATTGTGTGGAACTTAGATTGTGCAGAATTGCGAACAGGAAGAATCGCTATTGTACACAAATAATGACTGCACATAATAGCGCATGAGGTCAAAAACTGCTGTATGCAATTCAGAATGTGCAGAATTGCGAACAGGAAGAATCGCCACTGTCCACAAGTAATAACTGTGCACAATAGCGAATGAGGTGAAATACTAATTGTGTAGAATTCAGATTGTCCAGAATTGCGAACAGGAAGAAGTTACATTGGCAAGAACGTCGCATAATCCATTAAAATGGATTAATCAATATGCAAACATATTCAAAAAGCTTCAACGTCAGTATATCTCATGCGTGTTTACAAACTTAAAATCCGTTTTTTGCATCAAGGTAGCTAAAAATAAAAAATAGACCCATTAGCATATATTCATGCGTATATTTATAGCATGGAGGTTGTTTACTGCATTTAGATATATCTTTAATGAGATCAGTGACGTCCGTATATTAATAACATTTTGGCCATTTATTCGTCTACGTTTGTTTACCTTTGTATATAGAGAGTTGTAAAAAACAGTTGCTACAAATTTATTTACTACGAGGGCTGATTGAAAAGTTCGCGGCTTAAATATGAAATCAAAACCAAAGTTTTTTTATAATATTTTTATTTCTCTACGTAGTCCCCGTTAAGGTCTTTGCACTTATTCCATCTGGATTCCAAAGCCATTATACCACTTTTAAAAAAAATTTCCTCCAGGCCTTCAAAATAGGTATCCACTTCAGCTTGGACCTCGTCGTTGGTCAAAAATTTCTTACCACCCATGTGTTTTTTTAAGTTTGGAAATAAATGGAAGTCCGATGGTGCCAAATCGGGTGAATAAGGCAGATGCGGCAATAATTCAAACCCGCAATTATGAATTTCTGCCATTGACTTTAGTGACGTATGCACGCGTGCATTGTCCTGGTGGAAAAGAACTTTCTTTGTCAGCACTCCAGGTCTTTTTACTTTCAAAGTCGACGTAAAAGTCGACGTAATCGACGTAAAAGTTCGCAATAATAGTCCGAGTTTATAGTCGTACCTTTTTGGAGATAGTCAACCATTATTACACCCTTTGCGTCCCAGAACACTGATGCCATAACTTTATTTGCCGACAAAATGGCCTTTGCCTTTTTGGGTGGCGGAGATCCAGCACGAACCCACTGTTTTGATTGCTGTTTAGTCTCGGGCGTAAAGTGGTAGACCCATGTCTCATCCATAGTAACATATCTGTCCAAAAAGTCTTGAGGGTCAGCTTCATACAGGTCTAGACAGTCGCGTGAAATTGTTAGACGAGTGATTTTTTGTTCCACTGAAAGGAGCTTTGGAACCCATCTCGCCGACACCTTGGAAAACCCTAATTCGTTAACTATAATGTTTTGAGTTTTTTCATAGGAGATTCCTACGATGTCGGCTATTTCTCTCACTTTTAACCGTCGGTCTTGGATTACCATTTTGCATACAGTTGCCACATTATTTGGATTGGTCGCAGTAGTTGGCCTCCCGGAGCGAGGGTCATCTGCGATACTGACTCGTCCCCACTTGAATTCAGCTGCCCACTTTTTTACCATCGTATATGATAGACCGGATTGCCCTAATGTACACTGCATATCTTCATAAATTTGTTTCGCAGTCAATCCTTTTTTATGAAGATATTTAATTACATCACGTTGCTCCAAATTGTCCAGTGTGAAAAAACTGCTTACACGTATAAATGAGAGGAAAAACTTATTTTAAAATATTGCATTTAATTAAAATTTCGCGGGATGACAACTAAATAATGACAGTTCAAAATAACGGCAGAAAAAAGAAACTAAGTTTTTTTTTTTAATGGTCAGGCCGCGAACTTTCCAATCAGCCCTCGTATTTAGTGTGACGTATCTCACAAAAAAAACCTACTCATTGATTATTTGATTGAGATAGAAACTTTATTATTATTTTGGGGTCACATGTCACAAGCCGCAATTAACCTTTTAGATGCCATGCCATACCTATATGCATAATAATAATTATGGACCTAATACTAATCATTATATTGACAAAAAAATCGTTGACCCTTTCAGAGACGAGGAATATCAACTCCGCTGTCGGCTCTAGTTCGCCTAGAGGTTGCAACAGCCTCTGACCTTCAATAAATTGTAAAATTTGCACCACAATAATTACGTATTCTACACAAAGAGTGTTTCGTGAATCATCGCCATTCCTCGCACTCCTCGAGTCATGGATGTCACATTCTGTAAGTTTACGCGCGCCCGCGGTAATCTCATTCACGTAATATTGCATAACGGCGATGCCTACTAATGATGACACCGGTGCATCGAGGGAATACTAAGTCAAGTGCCTGAGTGCATATAAATTAGAGTCGTCACCTAAAGTAATTACGTTACGGGGGATACATCTTCGTAAACCTTTTAAGATATGAGAGTTTGAGACGGGTACTGCCGTTCCCGGGTGGTGTCGTGGTCAGGACGATATCCGCGTAAATTCAAGTTCAAGACTGCGCATATCACAAACATTTTATATCCTTTTTGACCCGGATTTGTACTGAAGTAAATCAACAAGCACTTTAAGTACGTAAATTGCTTCTTGAGCGACTTTAAAGCGGAAGGAACAGTAAACAACTAACTTATTTTTTCTCTTATCTCCACAAAACGAGCCAGTACTTGTAAAACTTGAATTAAATAGGTACGTAATATTTACTACAAAGGACATTAAGGATGACTCCTGCAGCGTAGTTAATACAGTCACTTGCCTAACTGGCTTTACACCGCTCTACCGGTTTGCAGTAATGCCGAAGGACCATTCCATTTTCCAGACTGTTCTACAGGCTGCTTTAATATTTATTGCTGGAAAAAAACAATTATCGAGAGCATTTATGAGTATGACGTCTGAATAAATGGCTCAACATGATGCACCTACTTGCTTTAATCATTGTTTTCATTCTTCAGTCGCATTCCTGTGAGGAATCTTTTGTTCTTGAGTAAACATGTTCGAGAATAATCTAATTAACGTTTAACCTGGGTTTCACATCGATTGTCCTCGGAATGTAAGGGAGTTACTTACATTGTCCAGACATAGAAGCAAATATCGTATATATTAGAACAAGACAAATACCTACCTACAAATTGTTTACATTACGATTAAAACCGGACTGCAATCCTCTTTATTGTTGAGATCAATAGCGCACATTTAATAACCTACTCGTCATCCTAAACACACAGGTGTTAGGTAATAAAACTTAATATGACTACCATCCTGCTAAATACAGAGACAATTTTAATGAAATACATACATAAACTCGCACATTTTATTTTATTTTATTTTCTTTATTGGGGAAAAAAACAGACATAGGAAGGTCATACAGATAAGAAGATATTGAAATACACAATAATAGGTACAACCTACATCCTGAGACAATTCCCACTAAGATTTATAGCCAATAGTATCTGAGTGGCATTGTCATAGGGCAATGGTATACAATGATAGATCTTAATAGGCACTAAACTAAGATACACTAACAATATGATACTTAATGTTACTCAAAGATACAGTGTTAATACGAGCATAGTAAAAATTGAGTTAATACTCACAGTTAGAAGACGAGGTAAGGAAATGCATTCTCAAACGGAGTATGGCAGGGCGCATGAAGTCAATTTTCAGTGCCATTTACTGGCAATTAAGGGGTGAAAGAAAATATTTACGGTCTCAAAGATGTCCATGGGCAGTCATGACTACTTCTGCAGGCGGTTTTAGATAAAAAAAACTAGAAAAAATTCAAAATGTTTCGTTAAAATAATAGCACGCTGGAATAGAATGGGCCATTACAAAATGGTTCGTGGAAAATTGATTTGTACTGGGTTTAGAAAATGTTTCATTTTATACTGTGTGTGTGTGTGTGTTTTTTTTTACTGTGTCAGCCGATGATTGGCAGGAAGCTGCGCAGGATCGGGATAGGTGGCGTGCTCTCGTTTTGGAGGCCAAGATTCTCTTTGGATCGCAGAGCCATATTAGTTACTTAGTCATTTTATACACTATTTTAAGTAGGTAATTCCCCTTATTGTTTATCTAGGTATTCATTACCTAATCTAACACCCCATGTTTATCAATCTATAAGTACGTATTTTGATAAGTATGTACACATACTAAGTGCTTGTCATTAAAATCTGGTATTAAACGATTTGGCTCCAAGTAGTCCAAGTACGTGTTCAAAACTATTACGACTAGTCATGCCACGAAGGTCTCTAAAATACAATGTTATCTATTTTACAGTCCCATGGTCTTAGTTAAATATGTATGTATGTAGAATTATGACCCCCGTCGTCTTTTTAATTGACATGTATCAAGTAGAGGTTGTATAAACAATGCATGACGGCACTAAAATTGGTTTTATATGTAGTCTTTTGTCGTGATACACTAAAGTTTTTTTTCTCAAACATGGTATGAAATATTCAAACATGGTATGAAATATTGTTAATAAGTCCATTACAATCAAATCAATCCAGTGCATTAGCAAAGTATTCATCAATAGTGTAAAATGGTCTATTAATAAAATAATCTTTTACTTTTATGTCAAAGGATCTTAAATCACTGCATTGTTTTATGTCAGTGCTTAATTTATTAAAAACTTTAATGGCAATAATGTTCAGGCTATTATTAAAATGTATAAAGTTAGATTTAGGTTGGATCAATTTTGATTTATTTCTTAGATTGAAATTATGAATTTCTTCTGCTTTTTTGTGATCATTTTGATTTATATAAATATACACACATACTCGATATAAATACAATGCCGTAACTGTAAAGATTTTATGGTCTATAAACATATTGCGATGAGTTACTGGTATTCGTTTAGACCCAGTGATAATTCGTAATGCCTTTTTTTGCATGAGTAGAATAGAGTCTATGTTCGCACCGTTACCCCATACTTCTATACAATATCTGATAATACTCTCGAAGTAGGAAAAGTATAATATTGATGTTATGTGCCTTATAATTGGCAGCGAAGTATGACGTTGCAGGTGCGGCTAGGACGATTGATAGATAATGGAATTTCATACAAACCTTGCAGGCCAAGGCCGGCAAAGTCCTCTTTTTAGGGTTCCGTAGTCAACTAGGAACCCTTATAGTTTCGCCATGTCTGTCTGTCCGTCCGTCCGTCCGTCCGTCCGTCCGTCCGTCCGTCCGTCCGTCCGTCCGTCCGTCCGTCCGTCCGTCCGTCCGTCCGCGGATAATCTCAGTAACCATTAGCACTAGAAAGCTGAAATTTGGTACCAATATGTATATCAATTACGCCGACAAAGTGCAAAAATAAAAAATGGAAAAAAATGTTTTATTAGGGTACCCTCCCTACATGTAAAGTGGGAGCTGATATTTTTTTTCGTTCCAACCCCAACGTGTGATATATTGTTGGATAGGTATTTAAAAATGAATATGGGTTTGCTAAGACCATTTTTTGATAATATTAATATTTTCGGAAATAATCGCTCCTAAAGGAAAAAAAGTGCGTCCCCCCCCTCTAACTTTTGAACCATATGTTTAAAAAATATGAAAAAAATTACAAATGTAGAACTTTATAAAGACTTTCTAGGAAAATTGTTTTGAACTTGATAGGTTCAGTAGTTTTTGAGAAAAATACGGAAAACTACGGAACCCTACACTGAGCGTGGCCCGACACGCTCTTGGCCGGTTTTTTAATTTCCAAACACAGATAATTGTGACATAACATCCAGGTATTTAGCCAATTAAAAAAAAAAAACTATAAGGGGCTTTATAGACGTATTTTCACCAAATAAACGTTTTCTATTCTATTCTATTCTATTCTATTTACGTGCCGACTGCAACTGGTACGGGCCCTAGACAATATTTGATTTTGGGTGCGTTTTCATACAAAAAAATTTTTTTCGTTTTTTTTGAATTTTTTTTTAACTTTTTGTTTTTTTATAAGCGTATACCTATCAAAGGGGAACGAAAATTCGATTATTTTTGCGCTACGACGCACCGTTTAGGAGATACAGCCATCCAAAGTTACTATTTTCAGTAGACTTTATTTATTTTATACCATGTTTGAGAAAAGCACTATAAATACCTCGGCGGGAAATGGAGTTGCCGGCCGAAGACATATAGACGGCCGAGCGAAGCGAGGCCGGATAGGTCTGAGGCATCCTTTGTCCCGGCATCTGTAGTAATGTACTATTTTTACTTATTTCGGAAGCGGGCACACTGGGCACAGGTCTCGTGAGTCGTGAGCAAGGACCCCGCTAGGAATACGGGCGAGTCTTGCTCATGTGGATATCTGCTGTCATCAGTCCTTAAAAAATGCTACTAACTGACTAACTAATATGGCTCTGCGATCCAAAGAGAATCTTGGCCTCCAAAACGAGAGCACGCCACCTATCCCGATCCTGCACAGCTTCCTGCCAATCATCGGCTTGTAGCTGACACAGATCCGCCATCACACTGTCTTCCCAGCGGTATCTGGGCTGACCCGCCACCGGGCGGCCACCAGTTGGTCTTCCCAGATACGCCCTCTTAGCAGCCCGATCTTCTCCCATTCTTAGTAGGTGTCCGAACCAGTGAAGTCTGTGGGATTTTGTTACGCCGATGATACTTATTCGGTTCGCCCACCAACTCTTCTATTTCGGCATTCCTTATTCTTATCCTTCACGTGCCGTCATCGCTCTTGACAGGTCCCAGGATTTTACGGTAGATCTATCTTTCCGCTACCAGGAGCTGACTTTCCTCTTTTTGTGTCAGTGTCCAGGCCTCACAGCCATACATTGGGATTGGTCGAATGTGAGACAGCGTTCTAATATTTTTTTAATAAGATTAAGGATTAAGTACGATTTCTTAGTTGTCACAAGACTAGGTGTGCTATTACAATTTTTAATATTAAGTATAATAATCTTATTTGCTTATATTTAATTTGTAGTTCACTTGCAATGAGAACTGACCGTCTGTTCCATCATTGTTCAGCTCAGCCTTGCACAACATGAGGTGGTAATCCTACGGTGTGGGACAGGTGCAATTAATGGTACCTTAGCTTTAGCTAAGGACAAGCACCTACTAACTACTTTAACTAGACGCTAGACAATATCTTGATGCCTAAGTTGCTATTAGTTATAATATGCGATATTCGAAACATGTGTTTCTAATTTGTGTTTTTTTTTTATTATGATTAATTACGGCCGTTAAAGGTCTTTCTTTTATTGTGATAGTTAAAAATTAATTATCATAGCAATTCGTCAAACTTATTAGGGAATAAGTAATACTTATTGTAAATCTACCCAAAAACTCATTTTGTTCTCTGAAAAACTACGCTTATACAATACCTATATCGAAAAACTTATTGTGCAACTTTAATATGAAAAAAAAATAAAGAAATATAGAATGTACTAATAATTTCCTTTGTTTACGCTGTATAAATTACTTAGTTGCAAATTGGAAATAGTTGTGGTATCTTATCTAACGTCGAAATCGCCGCAAACGACAAGTGTCTTGCGACACAAAAATACCTAATTGGCCCTTATTGTGTTCACGGGGCACTTTTAATACACTTTTAATACAGTTTTAAGTGACCTTTTGTACAATAGTACAATAGTATGGCGATTTACTGCAAATCAATAGTGGTGAAAATATGGTCATGGACACATTTTAAATAAAAGTCACGTGCTCGCACTTGTGTTTTATCACTGATCGCTTCACGCTGTCTGTCTCCATGTACATATTGATATAAGTACTTATGCTTGGATCTTCAAAACTACGCAACGGGTTTTTTAATAGATTACTCTGATTCAAGAGGACGGTTTATCATTATTTACAAAACACACATCTAACTTGCATCGATTTGGAGAGAACGAAGTGAACGGTGAACCACTTTGAATCCTAGACCACTCTAAAACTCTGTCTTATTAACACCGTGCTTTATTTACCATAGAAATCACTTTGAACTTGACTGTGGAATGGTTCTACAGTGGACTGGGATTCAAAATGGTTGACTGTACAGTGTGCATATATCATGTTCATGAAAAACGTAATTACTATAGCGACACTTTATCATTACAAATGCCATGTAGAGTTAGCTTGGCCTCTCTGTACCTATTGTAATTGTGCCATTACAGCTGTGTTATTAAGCTAAACAGAGCCAGATACTCCGATTCATCAAGGAAAATTAATATAATGGCAACATTATTCTATTAGCACGCGACCGCGTATACTGCCTACAATAACTGTGTCATTTAAATACAATGTATTTAAATGACACAGTTATTGTAGGCAGTATACGCGGTCGCGTCTATATAGACTGCTCTATATTTAAAGCCTCCCTTACGCAATAGAATAGGTGTTTTTTTATCGACTTGGAGATCATTGTCACGCACGCGGTGTCATTTCTGCTTTGAAATAGCCGTGTTGAGGAAAAATTGTTGAATGGGACTCGTTATAACTTTTTATAGAGATGAAACAAAGAAACCGGTGGTTATCTGATGAGGCATTTTGCGTAGTAAGATATAGTGTTTTGCGTGATTTTTGCAAGATAAATATCAGGATAGCATAGAGTTTACAGGGTACCTAGTAAACTATACATATCTCATATTGATCTAGGAGAGGTAAATAACGAACACTAATATAGTACCTAAATAAGTCGACAAAAAGAAAGCGATAGTTTCGCACCATCAAAAAAAAACATCATTCAAAACAAAACAAGAATATCTGCAACAATCTCCGTCAAAGAACATCTGGAAACTATTCCCATCCCCATCCTGCACCAAGCTCGACCCGAAAGTTCGCATTTTTAATTAGTTCAGGGCGCGCGGAGATCACTACACTACATTATCATTACCCGTTAATTAAAAAAAAAAACTGAAGAATCTATAGATAATATGAGTAGGAAGTGACTTAGGTAATCTATTATGTATTATGTCATAACAATTACGTATAAATTGACACTTTATAAACACGTTAGGATCTTATAATCATTGGCAATGCAATTCCTCTTAACAGCGTAGGTACTGCCAAGGACAATTATTTTATTATAAATATTCATGCCCCTGTATGCGCAGTCACCGATATTCAGAATGTAGGATGGCTAACGGCTCAGCCACGACATTGGTCTAAGCGCGACAGCGGTGAGCGGCGACCATACATTGGAGCGAGACACAGCGATGGGACTTTTCATTCGCACGTATTGCTGCCGCTCACCGCTGTCGCGCTTAGACCAATGTCGTGCATGGCTGGGCCGTAAGGGTAAGGGGCTATTCTTAAGTATATTTGAGAATTTCCCAACGAGATGTCAGGATTTTTGGGTCCATATCCGAACTTGATGACTAAGAGTGGCAGGTAGGTAGGCACTAAAGTTTTTAAGAAACTTGCACAAATCATAATTAGAGGCTAAGAGCTAAAAGTTTGAAGTGGATCACATAAATCGTGGCTCGTTTACTCGTTTGCTGCCTATATCATAAAAAAATTGCACAGCGTTAGGGGGTTTTGGCCTATAGGTTTATAAAAGACATCAATAATTGTGGCAACCGGTACTTAACGATCGTGAACGGAAGGCATTTTGTTGAGAAATTACCGCCTAACACCATACTCGTATCTCCTCTACCTATAGTACATCGTTTTGCTTAAACACAAGATAATGGCGTTATTTATAAACTCTTAACAAGCCTGAATTAGCAAATAACCGGTGGTCTTCATAATTGATGATACTTATAGGTATTTACGAGAAAGGGACAAAATCTATTTTAACAAAAATAGACCAGTAATTCTTATGAATGAGATGGCAAATCTTTCTTCCAGACACAAGTTTCCTGGAGCTATTCGTGCGTGGCTGTCGCATGGACATGGAGCGCGCGCGCACAAAGTTTGAGGCATTTTGTGCGTCCAGAGGGCGCCACAGGGACCTGTACCAGCAGCGTTCGCTCAACGACCCGCCTCTCAACGATATATGCAACTTTATGTAAGTGTGGACTAAAAGTATTCCTTAACCTTTAATAGATACCAAATACAAGTTAGTTATGTGTATCGAAAGCTCATGCACCAAGTTTGAAAATGAAAATGAAAATGCAAGGTGAAAATGAAAGGGGTTGAGGTGTTCTTCGCCGCCAGAGGACGCCAAAGAGACTTGTACCAGAGATGTCCTCTCAATCATAGTTAACGGCGACAACCACGCAAATAGGTACGAGGCTTCGACGGTCGTCGGCGAGCTCCTGACTGTCATGCAGCAAAATTCACAAATTGTTGTGTTCTGCGTGTACGGATTTGGCCAATATTTTCGAAGCTGACGTTTAACGTCAAGATCTTTGAGTATGCGCTTTCGAAGTCAAGCACTGTGACGGTCAATGTCATTTAAAACATGATAACAAATTGACGCACTAAACGAACTCCTTGAATGAACGGTCTGGTCAAGTGGTCATGTCTGTCTGTAGGTATTCTTCTTGCAAGGCACCTTGAATAGGTACTTCGATTTATATTTTAAGTAAACCATATTTATTCCAAGGTCATCGTGGCTTCTGCTACTGATGGTGCTCTGTTGCCCCTACCTCAATATGGCTCACTACTTTTTTTTTTACAAACCCTAAGTAAGTATCTTAAGTATTTTCTAATATATCATCTTCTTCCAGGGATATAGTGCCGTTACCAAAGCTCACAGACGACGGTCTCCGAGTAACCATATTCCGCATTAGGCCGCAGTACCCAGAGAGCAGTGCAGATATAGCGGCCACTGTTCGTGCTGTCCTGCTCGTGGCTGACGCGAGAATGCGGGACGAGAAGGCTATCGTTGGCGACGCGTTTGTGTGGGATGTAAGTATCAAAGGAAACGATGACAGAAAACTTTATTCTGAAAAACCCCTAAGGAGTAAACCCTTGCAAAATGATAAAATCCAAATTCTTTATATGCCACTACATCCATACTAATATTATAAATGGGAAAGTGTGTGTGTCTGTTTGTTTGTCCGTCTTTCACGGCAAAACGTAGCGATGAATTGACGTGATTTTTTTAAGTAGAGATAGCTGAAGGGATGGAGAGTGACATAAGCTACTTTTTGTCTCTTTCTAACTCCCCACTTCCCTAAAATGGGGGGTGGAAGTTTGTATGGAGCATTCCGCAATTTTCGAATTTAACGCGAGCGAAGCCGCGGACAAAAGCTAGTACATAATAAATTAATAATCATCATTTCATAAAAGGATACACTCTTAATTGCATAATTGTATGTATTATAATTTGTTTGGTAAAAACTCGATAGAAATCGCGGTGACCAAAGTCACAACATCCGCCTCAGAGCAAGTAAAAAAAATTCCAATTTTATTTCCTATTTCCTAACGCTTTATGACCTAGAATACTAGACTTAATAAGGTCGTTGTTCCAATTAACCTTAATAAATCTGATATGGGGCAAAATATAAGTCAACCGTTGGCGTGCATGTCTATACCCATAGTTGCTGACCGGAAACCATATTACAGATCAGCTACTTAGGTATTTGTACTACGCACACCTCGGACAATGACGATCAAATATATGAAAAAGGCGCGTTCCTACGCACACAGTCTAAGCTCGTGTAGGTGAACGCGTACCAGCTTGTATGGGTGAAATATGGCAAGTCGGCTGGTCGCGTTCTTGACAGGCGGTAACTGTGAGGAAACCGAGGGTATTGTACGATAGTACTCTTTATTATACTATAGGAGAGTTTGGTTAGATCTTTTAAATATTTTTTAAATTATTTTCCAGGTATCTGCGGTTCGAGCGTCGCTAGTGGCGCGCGTAGCGGCTGCGGCGGGCACAGTACGGCGCGGCATCCACCTCGCACACGCAGCGTATCCGCAACGGCTGAAACGCATCCATGTCGTCGGTGCGCCCACCTTCATCGCCTCCTCACTGCAGCTCATGCGGTCCTGTATGAATGAGAAAGTCAAACGGCGGGTTAGTATCAATTCTATTCTCCGAAAAATTACGTCGGAAATCTTACTAGGACCCGCAGCGTGTCCGCAACGGCTAACACGCATCCGAAGCGAAGGTCGAAGCGTCCACTTTTATGCTTTTCTAATTTTTTCTACTCTTTCCTTGTTCACAACGCGCTTGCATTTCGTTAGGAGAGTTTTGTTGAACTGCGCATAAATCGACGTTGAGCATTCATTTGTTTTTTATACCCACCGAAATGAATGGTGAAAGCTGCAGAGCATTGGATTTGTCTAATAGGCCATCCTAATGATAGTTTCTTTATTTTTAAAGGCCAAGCTTGAGATTATCTTGAGATATTGCTCAGGATTCTTGTGTTTTTATTCAGATGTCACGACAGCCAGTATGACTCATAATGATTTTGTCCTTAATGCAGTTTGTTGGTAAACGAATAAGACCATTCCTTGGTATTTAAATTACCTACTCTGCGGCGGAAATGGTGGAGCTGTAATAACTCTGTGAATTCCTATTACCTGCCTACTTAGTGTTGGCAATAAGTATTAACATTAACATTAAAGTTGCCTTTAGGTACAAATTACACACGTATAGTATAATTCTTCAAGTCGTAAAATATCTAGGTATTTAAACTTGTAGACGAAATTATATTTGTATTCCGTAATAAAAGCAGGATCAGCACTCTTGACTTGATTTTAATAGCATAAGTACTTATGAAATATGTTCCTACATGCAATTGCATGGTTCAATTCCGAGCGTAGCGAGTATTATAAAAGGTCTAGGATAAGATGGGTAAATTGGGTTCCGCTTTATGTTAGGTATTGACTCTGTTTTGCACTTAAACGAAGAAATATCTACTTATACCGGGTGGGTTGGGTATACCTACGTACATTTAAAAAGTTAGATAGGTAGGTATTTTATTACACAATAAAGAGCCACTACAATATTGTTTGAAAACCACACAACACAACATAAAGACGAGACGGGCTTAACATGCATAAGAAAATATTACCATATTATATAATTTGTACCTAATATAAATCGTTTGTCATCTATATATATTTATTTATTTATTAAAACTGTATTGGACGACAAAACATTTTACAAATGGCGGACTTAATGCCTGAAGGCATTCTCTACCAGTCAACCATGGATAAAACAGAAACTTTAGTTAGTGCACAGGATCGTATATATATAGAATTGACATAAAACTCGGATGTCCGTAAACCGTATTCTGTTCACGTTACACTTCTAGTGCGTATGTACCATATTATTATGTTAGAGTGAAGTAACACCAAGTCACAGTATAATAAAGAGTACTATCGTACAGTATGGTCACTCCTGCTCCCCGCTGAAAGTACCGCCCACCCCCTCTCGGTTACCTCACAGTTACCGCCTGTCAAAAACGCAAACAGTCGAGCTGTCATATTTCACTCATACAAGCATAATACGCGTTCACCTACACGAGCTTAGACTCTATGCTTAGGAACGCGCCTCTTTCATATATTTGATCGCCAGTGTCCGAGTGAAGAAAAAACAGTTTATTTATTACTAAGTATTGAGTGCAAGTTCCTGAGTCATTCATTGTCAGAGAGCCTCTCATTATCTGCAGTAAGATTAAGAGGAAATGAACTGACCTTTATCGCGTTGTTAGCGGCTGTTAACAATTGTATTGTTAAAACAATTATGACTTATCAATTAAGTGCCCATGCTTGGTTTTAGACTTTTTAATTAATGTACCTAGTTATTCTACTTGCGTCAAAAATTCACTTTGTTCTAAGGAACAGCATGGCTCTGGAGCCAAAAAATTGAGAGACCCCTGGGGCCCATTTCTCAAAACTGAAAGTTACAACTTACAAGTTACAAGCGGAACGGAAGTCTCTTTCCAACTTGTCATATTAATTAGACACTGACAACCGCTTGTAAATTGTAACTTGTAGTTTCGAGAAATGGGCCCCAGATCTAGAAATTACGACATTCAACAAAATAAAATAAACCATTTTTGTTACAGTTTTATTTGCACTCCAAAGTGGAGGAGTTGCTCGAGCAAATCCCCGCGCGAGTGTTGCCAGCCGAGTGGGGCGGCGAAGAGGAGTCCATAGACTCGATCGCCCGGAAGTGGCGGCACCGCATCGACGAGAGTCGCGACTACCTCCGCAACCTCAATGACCTCTCCTCCTCAAACGCCAAAAGCGCAGACAGCGACATCTATGGCGCAGTTGGCGCTTTCAGAAAACTTGACATCGATTAGACTATGGTTCAAAAACTTTTTAAAAATACCGCGTAAAACTTTTGTGTGAGTGGTTGCAGATGTTGCAGAGTGCGAGCCTCGCAGTTTGTGATGGGGATATAGGGGGGTTATGTTTACGTTTAATAATTTAAATACTGTCACTGTAACTAACGCACCAAAGAATGAAGAAGAATGTCATATTCCAAGTGAATTGTATTCAACTGTTTCGTGTTAAAGGTGTTTTGATCAATTTGTCGTTTAATACTTTGTTGTGTTACATGTAGCGTAGACGTTCCGACATATTGAGCGTATTTATTATATTAGCAATATTTAAAGATTATAATCTCGTATACAGCAGGCTAATTAAAATACGTTTTAAAAATGTGTCGGGTTTCTTGGACGCTTAGTGTAAGCAAGAGTAAAACAAATGAATGGGGATGATAAAACTTCAGTTTTATGTTCAAATTATCGTTTGCTTGGTAGTTATGTTTAAAAATAAATTGGGTACTTACTTTAAGTTGCCCTATAGTTTAAGAGCCTAAGTTAAGCATGATTATTATTATATAAAAAATATTAAAAATATTTACGAAGGTATCCTTTGTTTTTTATTAATTTATCCTGGGAGTGGAGGTCAGAAGATGGTCATAGGCCAGAAAAAAACCGTTTCTAAGAATTACTTTCCAGAGAGCTGGAAATCCGAACCCAATATCGTTATTTCCTCAAGTGTATTGAAAAACGTCGTATGAAACACGTGTACATTGGTCATTACACACGAGGCGATATTGTGCGAGCGAGCGAAGCGAGTCACCTAACTGACCTAACACACTTGTATTGTATCATAACATAATGTACTATTACATTAAATGCTTAATATCTTCATAGCTAGCATAGGTACATACCTAATGCAAAAGCAGTATACGTCACATGGCATCAAATCAAAATAATTTCCTCCTTGGACTAACACTTATCCTATTTCGCGATTCATATTTATCCTACCGCGATAAATATGTATTTTGCTCCCTAGTGACACGTTTTACCATCTCTTGTGACAAACATGTCACAAGAGATACTAAACATAGTGATAGTAATAGCTCAATCGTTAGACACCGAAAAAGCAGAGCTAAGTATATAATAAGCATTAAGCAATACTTATAGTATTAAGTAGAATAGGTAAACATAACATCGAGTTATTACGGTGATTTGATACACATGATTGAAGGACAACACCTCAACGGTGCTCAAATTTCCTTTTTGCGAACCAGATTATGTCGCAACGAGGTCAACGCCCTCCCACTATCGCTTCCGACAAGGAAATTTAAGGTCTTTGTCATAGCAAGTACCTACGCTTTAAGTTCAAAGAAAACTGCCTTCATAAATTTGAACATGTGGCTCTCTGCTCTATATCACTGAGAAGTAATGTCATGATAAGGGGAGTTCCATTACTCAGTCTTAAACTAGTGTTTTGAACCGGTCCGAGTTAAAGGTTACTCACTTTTTGCGAAAAAACTGCAATAGTAAAAGCAAGGATTATTTATAATATAGAATTTACATACTTCATACTAAGAATCGTACCTCGATTTTTAGCGCCACCTAAGCTATTAAATACTAATTATCATAACTACACTGATGATGCCTACAATATTTGTTTTTCAAAATGTATAATTATTGACGTGATGTCATGATTTTAAAATAAATAAATATGTTATGTGTTCTTATAAAAAATAAAAACACACAACAATATTTGGGGAAAATAATTATGATTTTGGCCACTTCTAGGCTGCGAACAGCGCTAGTCTAGTTTTAAGCCTAAAAGGCCCATACAATATATATGTATGTCGGCGGCCGATCGCAAACTCTGGCGGAGATCGCGAATCGCGAACTCACGAGATTCCTAGGCATATCGTGAAACGGCGCCAAATCAGGAAATGCCTAAAAGTTGCTCAGGAATATCACGATATGCCTGATAAACAACACGGCAGATCGATTAAAGCAACGCGTTCGTCGATATTCCTAGCTCTATAGTGGGCACTTCGTAGAATACTTTCTTTTTTGGCCATTGGTGGCGCTGCGTATGCAGCGTATACAATGGCGCGGATGGCGGACGTGTTTGCACAACAAAATGATTTTAGCACCGAAAGTAGTGTGATTATTCAAAATAGAAGTGCAAAAGAAGCTTTTTACTACTAGTTGACTTCAATTAAGACACCACAGACTAAACTATAAACTATAAGTGCTGACTTTTCAGTGTTGGCTAGGTATAATATCTCATTACAGTTCACTTTAGTTAACTGAGATGGTTTTATTTCTATAACTAGCTTTTGTCCGCGGCTTCGCTTGCGTTAAATCCAAATATTCCGCATGCCCCATACAAAATTCCACCCCCCATTTTAGGGAATTTGGGGCCGATTTTTGAATCTCACGGCGTTCGAATTCAGAAAATTGTCACTGAAAATAGTAGGCAATTTCGGTGACAATTTTCTGAATTCGAACGCCGTGAGATTCAAAAATCGGTCCCCTGGGGTAGCCTACGTCACTCTCCATCCCTCAATCCGTCGCTCCATTTTGTCGTAAAAGACGGACAAACAAACAGACAGACACTTTTCCATTCTACTAGTATGGATTTAATATGTCTCACGATAGTTTTAACAAAATTATTGAAAAGGTTAATTTAATATATTTTGTTCTAATTTGGTAAAAATACAAGTCTAGTTTCATTTCATTTGTAAAGTATACCTATACGTAGTATTTAATTAAATATATCACTTATTATGGTTTTTCAACATTACATAAGTATTGAACGATATGGCGGCGTATCATGATATGCCTAGGAACCAACATGATCTGCCTAAATGTCACTGGCGGGTTTTACTTGGTGAAATCACGAATTGGCGGCGTTTCATGACATGCCTAGGAATTTCATGATCTGCTTAAACGTCACTGGGCAAATCGTTAAACGGTGAGCTTTGAAAGATATGGCGAATGTTACAAAATCATGATTTGGCGCCGTTTCACAATATGCCCAGGAATCTCGTGATTTGGCGGATTCTTCGTTCGGCCGCCGACATGAACATTTCAGGGGTACGATTTTTTGTACGTGGGCAAGTACGGGCTTTGTCAGTCCAGTATTAAATCGTTCTTGGTAAAAGTAAGGTGCTGTTAGTGCTAAATTGCTAATATTAAATTGAATAAATTGAATTGAATTTGGGTTGAGTATGGCTTAGGTTAATGGGGAGAGATGGGGCTACTGCTACAGAAATTTTCCAATTTAAAATGGAACTATTGTAACAGGTAATAAATAAAATCGATCAAATAATCTTCCAAAACCACCTTCGTATGAAATTTCATCTCACCCCAATTACGGGGACTACACGGACTACGGAGGAGGTGGGATTTTCTGTTCATCATCAAAGTTATGAACTGGAACTACATAATTTGTGACCTCAAAAGTCACTTTACAAAGTGTGGTTGGTCCTTTTTATTTCAGAAGATTTCTGTAGAATAGAGCAGGAGAACTTATAGCGCCCTCTGTTGATGAGTAGAATCAATCTATTTGCTCCAATATGTTGGCAAACCCGGGAATATCAAGATAAAATAAATATTTATAGCCTTGAACGCACCCTTTCTGCTGTCAAAAACAAGAGATATTTATACGTTCGCTAGAGGGGCGACTGTTTATTGAATACTAGTATCGATATTAAACCCGTTTCTTTATACACCTGTACAGTTGTTTTATTAAAAAGAACCATTAATTGACTTAAAAAGAACCAATAATGTTAATATATTTTGAACCATATTTTCAGTAGTAGTTAAGGTTCAATAAATTATGAATTTCAAAAATATTATATACGGTAATGTCTTATTTCGTAAAACGGAACATCATTCACTCTTCAATGAATGTATAAATAGCTGCTTACGAGTTGTCAGTTTTGTCATTTGTCATTACGTGGCTCTGCAAGATTAGGTAAAGAAAACAAGCTTATGGTCGGCTAATTGGAGAAATACCTATTTCTTTTCAAGCTTTAAAATATCACTAGCAATATGGACAGTAAATGGACTAATTTAGGGCTCATAGTAGCAGTTTTTGTCACCCTACTTAGCTCTGTAACTAGCTATACTATCACAGTTGATGCCCATGCCGAAGAGTGCTTTTTCGAACATGTTGAAGCCGATACGAAAATGGGTAAGCTTAATTTATGACTACAGTCCCTTTGTTTCTTATGCGAATCGTTCTTATTCCCGTTATCAATGAGCATTCATTGTACGTAGTCAATTACTAACATCAATTTTCATATTGTTTAATTCAAATAAGATCCACTATCTGTAGTTGTTAATAGTTACAAAGCTACATTCACTTTTAAAAAACTTGTAGATAGCTGTTTCCTTATCTAAAACTTTATTAACGACAATTTTTTTCAGGTCTAACCTTTGAAATAGCAGAGGGTGGTTTCCTCGACATAGACGTGACTATAACGGGCCCCGACGGTACGGTGATATACCACGGCGAGAGAGAGTCGTCGGGCATGTACACATTCTCGGCACATGTGTCTGGCCGCTACACTTACTGCTTCAGCAATAAGATGTCTACTATGACACCTAAGGTAACTGGAATAGAGAAGGAATCTGATTATTGTTTTCTGTATTAAAATGGAAGAAAATTAAGGATTTCCTAAAATTTTGATATGCCCAAAAGTTAAATCTGGGCCACTTGTTGCTTTGTAAGTTACTATCAACCCACCCCAGCTTTGCACTAGTATTATACATAGAATCCTTGCTCATAAATCACTCTATTTATTAAAATGACACAGTTTTCCATCAAAATCCATTGCATAGTTTTAGTATCTATGTATACATAGTGACAGGCCTAAAATACACACAGACAGCGGAAAGCAACTCTGTTTTATACTAGGTATGCACTCTATATTGTGATATATGACTTTTTCTCTCAATGTTTCTAGGAGAACTGGAATCATTTATCTTTATAGTTTCTTTTATATATCAGTATACAAAATTATGTTATTTTAACAACAATGCGTTTTCAAATTGTTTGTAAATATATTGTGTAATGGATACATATAAACATTATACATTTTTGTCATCAAAACATATGCCAGTGATAAAAATGTTTTGGCTTTGATAGAAGTGTTGATTTGCTCTAACAATTTGTTTTATCATTAATTTCCTTAACATCTTCAAATTAGAAATAAAGTTGATGGTTAATGGTGCTGCACTAAATGCTGCACAAATTTTGTTTCAATTAATTTTTTTCTATTATTCAAGGTGGTTATGTTCAACCTGGAGATCGGAGATGCCCCCCACAAAGCGGAGGGAGACAAAGATGAGGCAGTAGACCACAACAAGCTGGAGGACATGATCAAAGAGCTCGCCACCACGCTCAAGACTGTCAAACACGAGCAAGAGTACATGCAGGTAATTTTTAACCCTCGGAAATTAAAATTCAATCCTAAAATCTTCGTGTGTGTGTGGATTGAGTGAGCACCTTCCGAAAATAAAAAAAAATATGCTGATCATTTAGTAAAAGTTCTAAAACAATTTGTAAAACGAATCTCTGAATTTGTAAAAAGATAAATCAAAAGATACAGCCATTAACATGTGCTCACTCAGTTCTCACAAAATACCAACGAAAACAGTGAATATATTCATTTAACATATAATATTTATATACTAACATTTAGTAAAAAATAGGCCAACCTACCTCTATAAATATTAGATCACCTAGTGACGTATTAAATTTTTTACAAATAGTTTCTTATGCTCACTCAATCCACACACTTTTGAAAAGCCGAATTTTGATGAAAAACATAAGATTCAGACCGCTATTATATGTGTATAGTTTAGTAAAAGTGAAATGGGAATTTGTAAAATACAAAACGAACCACTAACGTGTCAGGTTTTTTTATAATAAATTTTTGTAAGTGCTCACTCAGTCCACACGTTTTGAGAAAGTTAAAAATGTAAATATCTTACGATTTGTAGCACCTAAGACACTCGAAAGTACTTCAACATTTAGTAAAAATTTTTACTAAATATCCACCATCTAATATTTTATATTCGTTGTCTGGTTTTAAAGATATTCAGACATAACTTTTCTCATACAAATGTATCAAGTAGGGTGACCACACTATGTCGGCTCCTGATTTTCCCCACCTTCCCATTGTCATATTGAGATTGGGGAGTTTCGTTCAATTTTGATAATAGTTTACCGGATTTGTAAGTGGGAGCGAGAAAAGAATAACTATTTCTCGCTCCCACTTACAAATCCGGTACGCTCATCTGTTAGCGCGATTAGATTACCAGGTTCTGGTTTCTTACTAGTGAAGTATTATATTCTTTGTTTCTTACCAATTATCATTCATGTCCTTTTTAATGCATGCATGTCGATATGGTTATTATCCTGACGTCGATAAAAATTACACAATACACATCATCACTAGGCCAAGAACATAACCTAAAAACAGTTTGCAGATGGATAATTAATATGGTATTAGTAACATTTGAAAAGAAAACACGGTTTACGAAAATGATTTCCTAAATTCTGGCGGGCAAGTATGGTCTCGCGATAAATGATAAAACATCAGGCCGTCCCTATCGCACTAGGCGGCAATACTTACACGCCATAAAATACCAATTCTCAATTTGCAGGTCCGCGACCGCATCCACCGTTCCATCAACGAGAGCACGAACTCGCGCGTGGTGCTGTGGTCGGTGTTCGAGGCGTCAGTTCTGCTCGTCATGACCGTGGGACAGGTGTACTACCTCAAGCGGTTCTTCGAAGTGCAGCGAGTCGTCTAACGCGCTATATACTGCCGGGTTTTGAGTGACTTGATCAACTTGCAGTACAGGGTTCCCAAAGGAAGCAAATGCTCGGATTCATGTGCATAAGCAATCCATAAGGATTCGTCATTTTCATAGGTTATCCAACACAGTAGGGCATTCATAGACCTTTCCTAAGGGAATTAAAATCTTACGGCCCAGCCACGACATTGGTCTAAGCGCGACAGCGGCGAGCGGCAGCCATACGTGTGAATGAAAAGTCCCATCGCTGTGTCTCGCTCCAATGTATGGCCGCCGCTCACCGCTGTCGCGCTTAGACCAATGTCGTGGCTGAGCCGTTATACTTCCGGTAGTATCAAAAAGTTGCTATGTGACAGACAGACAGAGTCGCACCATAAGGGCTCCTCTTATACCTTTTTGGTAAGGAACCCTAAAAAGCAGCAAATTTACTAGTAAATCAGCTATTGAGCGTGCCGAAACCTTGTATTGCATCTACGATTAATATTACTTGAAATCAGGGAGGTATTGTATTTAAAATCAATTCGTCACTAGGCGAAATGTGTTCTTAGTTCAATCAGCAGTGTTGGGCATATTTTAATCAATGCAATTTTTGTGATAAAAGTAACTGTTGTTAAAAATAAGAACATATTCCGCCTGTGACTTACTCGCTCCCAGTATGTGACAATATGACTGCTTTCATAATAATCAAGTGAGCTAATGACACTACAATCAACTTTATTATAAGAATTTATGAGCGATTTTTGTACTTACTGCAGTATAAGGCTCGTCATTTTGGGTTTTGTTTATTTACGAACCAATTGTACAAACAAACACAGAATGTTCAATAGAAGTCATCAAATGAATTGTAGTTGATTATTGTAATATTTATAACGAATCCCAAAGATTTACTTGTATCATGCCACGCACACAGTTCTGTAAATTACATTGCTTATTTCGTTGTTACCCCTAAAAATAAATTAACAGTTTATAATGACCATAGTACGAAAGAAACGTTTGGTCACTCTACAGCTAGGCCAATATTCTCACGGCAATAAAATGTGTGTTTTCGTGCAGAATTATTTTGAACAACTGACCGCCACCTATGTGGGGTAACCGAGATAAGGGTACCGTAACAGTTTTCGCGCAAATATGTTTTTTTTAATCATCACAAGGGAGCGAGGCGTGGACGCGTTCTGATCTGAAGTGTGACTGCGTGAGTTATTGAGTTATGAGTTTTGATGAAATAAATTAATAATGTTTGTACATTTCTGCGTTTTCTTACCATTCCGGATTTCCATAAACTTTTCTCTACATGGGGTTCTTTAAGTCTAAAATTAATAGTACTAGTTCATAAACAAAATATTTTAATATAATATATGTAGTAACATAAAAATAAGTACATAATAAAGTTTCCAAGATATTTTGCTTATCTAATTCACGTACAGTACAGTCAAAGTTTTAAATATATATGCGGACAAAGTGCCGACAATATGTATACACGACTTTATTGTTTATGAGTTAAGGTTGTAGATACATATTTTTTGGCACGTTGTCCGCAACTATATTACCTTGATTATATAAGTACATAGTACACAATATAGTATACATGTATCTTAGCTACTAATTATAATTGATTTACGGTCTCTAAGACCTTTAAAACAACCTTTGATTACAACCAGTCCAGATCTAATATAAAGTGGAGTTTTAAGTAGATATACCATTTTTAACAAGAAATGTTCATAAAATCTCTTTCACAGCACTAATCAGTTCATTCATATTACTTTCTAAAATACATTATGCTAAGGAAGCTCTAAAAGCAACTACTTTTACAATAGTTTTATATTTTTACGATTTTATTTAAAAGCAAAACGTGTTCATTGAGGAACATAAATCTAGAATGACGATCACGCTCCTAGATCTATATTGAAGAATTTCAAACAAACATATATAATGGAATAGCCAAATAACTTAGTACCTAGTTCGTATCTAAGGCAGATAGTCCACCATAGAAATATGATCATAGGCAACATGCCGTTCTTTTTCTTCAAAGTGAAGATAAATGACGGCATACAGCCTATGATCATATTTCTAAGATAAACATATGATAGTGGACTATCGGCCTAAGGCAGTTCGAGGCGAACAGTCGAGTGACAGGATCTGAAGTGCCTGGCAGATCAATCAGCACCAGAAATGATTGATTTGTATTTTCACATTCACAGACATGTGATGTGTTTGAAGCAAAGACATACGTAACTCCGTATAGACGGATAAGGTCTAAGAAAAAAACGTACCTCAAAGCCATAGAGAAAAAGGTATGGTGGCCTAGATGGTATTACACCTTTGGGGAACACTCTGCTAGATGGCGCTAATATTAATATTTGACATTTTAACACATATCAAGCTTGTCAAAACTGAGGTTCAAAATGTTTAAGCTTGTGTCGAGAGATGGCAGTCTATGCACTGTGATTACACATTTTACTTTGACAGTGACTGTGTGAAGGCGAGTATCTAAGGCAGCTCGAGGCGGCCGATGACGAGCGCCGACAGCACGGCGCCGGCCGGCAGCTGCGCGGCCGCCGCGCCCGGCAGCTCCAGCAGCGCGCCCGCGCCGCACGCGCTCAGCAGCCTGCTGCTGCACTGTTGGCCCAAATATAACTGGATTGGAATTACGTAGGGTCAGTACACTACCGGATCTAGACTTTTTAACTAAAAAATGTCAAATGTTCGCCCGGGGCGAGAGCCCCGGCTCGCTTCCTCCTAGATCCGAGCCAGCGTAGGGTACAGTAAAACGCCAAGGTCATCGTAATCGCCCCAGGCTGATGCTATTTTTTGGCGACACACAAACTATTAGTCTAAGGCAGCGTTCCCACTTAAGCGTCGCGTGTCTCGGGGCGCGCAACGGACGTCTCCGCCACGCCGCCTGAATGTAATTCAAAAAACGTCTCCTCAGTACATTTTGAATAGGAAGGACGTAAGACGCGCCCCAGGCGGCGTGGCGGTGGCGTGGCGCGCGCCGCGCCGCCTGGGGGCGCGTCTTACGTCCTTCCTATACAAAATGTACTGAGGAGACGTTTTTTGAATTACATTCAGGCGGCGTGGCGCGGACGTCCGTTCCGCACCTCAGGACATGCGTCTCTTAGATGTGGCCGGTCCCTAAGGTTAGCTGGAAGAGAACCCTTAAAGGGATAAGCTCACCTTTGAACATAACCGTTATAATTATTCACTGTACATGTAATTTGTTCTGTACAATAAAGTGTTTACTACTAATATTTCTTTTAATTTTTTTATATTTATAAAGAAACAAGCTATTTTTAAAGACGTCGTGATGATTCAAACGTCACCGTTTTTAACACGTAGGTAATTTATAAACCCAATTCATATCATATTGTGCATTGCGTGGGCGCACTTGGGCCGCAGATCCAAATTAGCCGCGTGCGACAATCGCACGCGCAGTCGCTGCCTACATACCTGGCTTCCGAGCAGCGTGGCGGTGGGTATGTCGTTGTCAGTCGGGTAGGCGAGCGCAGCGCGCGCGTACTCGGGCCGCGGGTCCAACTTAGCCGCGTGCGACAATCGCACGCGCAGTCGCTGCCTACATACCCTGGCTTCCGAGCAGCGTGGCGGTGGGTATGTCGTTGTCAGTCGGGTAGGCGAGCGCAGCGCGCGCGTACTCGGGCCGCGGGTCCAACTTAGCCGCGTGCGACAATCGCACGCGCAGTCGCGGCCACTCGGGATTGCGACCGCTGCACACCTGAAACCAAAGGAAGTCTAATATTTAAAGTTTTAGTAATAAATATCCGATCGATTTGAACGATCGCTGAAGTAGTTTGAACTTCATGTGAGCCATATGCTTTTTTTGTTTTTCTTTACCATACCGTTGGATTAGTTGGAATGGAAAGGTTAACATTATTAGATATTTTTTTAAAGATTTGCTCTTGATGAATTACCTTGAGGGCTCGAATTACGAACAACAGGCAACATACGTATGCTGATACCGGGTTACCTGTAAATAAATAAAAAAATCTGAAATAAGCATTTTTGTTGTTTTTATGTTGATAAATATAAACGACATCGAAAACAAGAAAATGACTGAATTTCTAAAGAATAATCGCAGCGGCCACCGCAGAGGACCACCACAGTTAACAAATCGAAAATCGTTATAGGTTTAGATATAGCAAGGTCAGCAGACTCGACATTGAGGAAACAAAAAAGGTCAAAAAGGGAGAGGCAATGTTGGAACACTATGACGATTTGAGTGAGTGCACGAGAAAACGGCCCACTTTGTCGATTGCTATAAAGTCGCTTTGTCAGTTTAGTCATATAAAGATACAAATCTCGCCTTAATGGTAACCGACAAAGTGGGACGTTTTACTAAACACACTAACATTTGATAGCTGTATACGGTTTAGTTTGGCTTACCAGGGAGAGCGAAGATGTATTTGGTGCGTCCGTTGAACTGGCAGGTGGCGAAGGTACTGGGTTTTCCCGGCTTCATGCGTACGCGCCCGAAGTGCAGCGTCGCTCCGAAATCCTGAAACACACGGTCGAGTTTAACAATCAATGTAATACCTATTTATCTACGCTTATATTGTAGATTTGGCTGACCATTGGATAAGTGCGTTTCCACATTATCCGATCCGATATCGGATGTCGGAAGGATTTCAAAGGCAAAATCGAGATGGCGGCTTAAATGTATGGGATATCGGTCCTACAACTACATCCGATATCGGATCAGATAATGCGAAAACGCACTAACAGTAGGTTCTGCGTTATGAGTTTACTCGCGCTTTTTTTTTCGCCAAAACTACTTCGATAGATTCTTTGGCTAGGGACGGCAGTTAGATTCATATCCAACCTAAAGCTAATTGTAATACCTAATTAAATTGGATTATAATTATGGAAATTATATGGATGGAAAATATCATGTTGCCTTAATCTTAATTTACGACTCGGTAAGTATAAATTAAATGTTACGACCTCCGTTGTCACTCGTCATTTATAAAGTACCTAATGATTGATACAGTCACAAATGCGTCTTTCTTGATTCATTTTAATTGTGTATTATCTTTCGTAGAAACATTATTGTTGTATTAAATAGCACTAAAAAGTTTTAATGTTTGCTATAATTAGGTAACATTATAAGTAGGTACTTTAGAGCAGCACCGGTTTCAGCTACTTTCTCTCGCCCACCGAAGCACACAACGATTTTATCGCGGGTCAATGCACCTGATAGTCTATTAGTATCGTATTTTAGTGGTTACTCTCATACCTTGAGTAGGACCGGCTTGCGTAGGTCCCTCTCTCCCATGATGCATGAGCACACGATGACGTCAGCGCGGGCCATGGCGCCCGCCAGCGCGGTGGCGAGCTGCGCCGGCTCCTTCACTACTAGTATATAGCATCTCTGTAAGGTTATAGTTAGAGGTTATACCTTGAGGAGGACCGGCTTGAGTAGGTCCCTCTCTCCCATGGAGACGCCTCCTGAGCACACAATGACGTCAGCGCGGGCCATGGCGCCCGCCAGCGCGGTGGCGAGCTGCGCCGGCTCGTCTTTGGCGATGCCGCAGTCTATGGTGTCGTAACCGTGTTCTCTGCGAATTGCGAGGTGAATTGTAGTACAGAAACACGTGTGCAGGCTCCGAATTTTTTTTTTTCCCTACGTAAATTGAGAGTACCTATAAATTTGACCCACAAAAAACATATTTTTGTCAGATATCATTGTGTAAGTAATTTTTAACCCCCGACGCAAAAACGACGGGGTGTTATAAGTTTGACGTGTCTGTCTGTCCGTCTGTGTGTGTGTCTGTCTGTGGCATCGTAGCTCCCGAACGGATGAACCGATTTAGATTTAGTTTTTTTTTGTTTGAAAGCTGAGTTAGTCGGGGTGTTCTTAGCTTTGTTTCGTGAAAATCGATCCCCTATGTCGCGGTCGGGGGTTTTCTTAAATTTTAATTTTATGGTTATGCACCAACTAATACACTAATTTAAAACCTAAAACCTACATATACCAACTAATTGAAAGTCTTAAAACCTACTTACGATATACCTATAAGGTTATTTTTGCTCGTCGTTACTCGGTTTTGGAGCCAGAGAATGTGGATTTACGTCATCAGCAACATTTATAGACATACCTGAGTAAAACCCTGAGCATAGTCCTATTGGAGTCCCTTATGTGTGCGGGCTTTAGTTTAGCCTCCGAGGGTTCCTGCAGTTCATTGCCCGTCGACAACAGCGCCACCTACGGTAATAGAAATAACAACTTTTTGTACGAATATACCATCTACATGAAGTCAGTTTAGGCACATCTCGGACACTGGCGATCAAATATATGAAAGAGGCGCGTTTCTAGCACACATTGTGAGCTCGTGTAGGAGAACGCGTATCATGCTTGTATGAGTGAGATATGACAGGTCGACTGTTCACGTTTGTGACAGATAATAGATAATAGTCGACTAAGACCATTTTAATGTACTAAGCGGCCTCTATAGGTACATACTACTTACAGCCATTCTAAAAAATGTCATTGGACTGTGACAAGTCTTCCTTGATTCTATAGTACTCTGTCCATGTGTAGGAGTTCGTGTACCATCTTTAAAATAGTCTAGTCATTAAGGCCACATACTAACATAGCATAATTAAAATCAAAATGTTACTAACAATCAGCAGTGGGTGGTCCATACAAGCCGATTCCCACAGCCTTGCCTAAAATGGATTACTAGTAAAGTATCTAATGTTAAGGTAGGTTTCTTTTTGCTCAGTGTTGCCTAACAGAAATTGTCACCAGCCGCCACTGCTAACAATACCTATAACTTAAAATATGTAAAAAGAGTGTCTCTTTTCGCCAACAAACTGCTGTGCAGTTTGGCGAAGATTTAAATAGTGATTTGTTATGTGTTTTCTGTAATAAATAAATTAAAAAAGTAACAGCTACCAGTAAGAAGTACTTACTTTCGGGTGTCCTTTAACAGTAATATTCAGGAGACCAGCTCCTGCCAGAATTCCAATGTGCCCCGCATCCAGAACAGATCCTGATGAAAGTTTACGACACATTATTTTAATGTTCGCATAATATAAAGCTTTTAACATACGACTTTTATTTTCGCAGAGTAGGTACTAAATAGGTACTAGTAGACTTATTTTAACTTAAACACATTTTTCAATTATCAAGTACTTGTCAAGTAGGACATTTGTGAGTGTGCACAGGAAAACGTCCCACATTGTCGATTGCTATAAAGCCGCTTTGTCAGTTTATTCATGTAAAGATACAAGTAAATCTCGCCTTAATGGTAACCGACAAAGTGGGACGTTTTACTAAACACACTCACATTTAGAGTCACTGTCTAATTGGTAGAGATAAAAAGTGTAAACATATCACTTAGCCAGTTTCGTGAAGGTTGAAGAATTTAATATGTCTGAGGGCGCCAATTCGATGCGTCGTCAATGGATGCAATTTCATATTAAATGTAGAAGGCAAATTATTGAGATTCGATTCGGCGAGCCTAATTGGACGCCAATAGTCATAGATATAGTAAAGGATTAAATGTGACGTTATCTGGGTAAAGGAACCTTATCGTCGATGGCGCTTACGTCCCGCGGCGTCGTATTTGTACACGAACATCGCTCATAACGCCGTAAGCGCCATCGACAATAAGGTCCCTTTACCCAGATAATGTCACAAATTTTATTTCAAATGGTCTCTAAAACCAAAGACATATGTAACTCCGTATAGACGGATAAGTCTAAGAAAAAACGTACCTCAAAGCCCTAGAGGAAAAAGGACTGGTGGCCTAGATGGCGTTACACCATTGGGGAACACTCGGTTAGATGGCGCTAGTATTAATATTTGACATTTTAAAACATATCAAGCTAAGAAATATGGGCCAAATTGTCAAAACTGAGGTTCAAAAGTTTTAAGCCTGTGTCAAGAGATGGCAGTCTTTGCACTGTGATTACACATTTTACTTCGACAGTAACTCTCTATAATACTCGATCCTCTTTGGTAAGATAAATGTGTACCCATTACCAATCATTGAAACGTTTTTAACTCTAATCCAGAATTTAAAATATGGCTCAACCGAATATTCGGCCGAATGTTCGGTTCGGTAACAGCTGAACCGAATATTCGTATTCGGCAAAGTCCTTATTCGGCCCATCTCTACAAATAAAAAAGTTCTCTCTTTTACATGTCCATACCTTTTTTAACGAGTTCAGCTCCCATGGGTATGTCAAAGCCGATGGGCCTAACGTCTTGCCCTGGCGTCGGCGCCACCATGATCTCCACTTCCAACTCAGTGTCGCCATCTTCTGACGCTGACACTAATTTAGTGTCTTCCACCTGTGCGAACAAATGAGAAGATATTACAAGATATATAGGGATAAGTTAGCCTTTGTCCTGCCTATCCTGCCAATGACACAACGGTTAAAGGGATAAATAAAAAAAAATATTGGGGACACGTCACCCAGATCAACTTAGCCCCAAACTAAGCAAAGCTTGTATGTACTATGGGTGCTAAGCGACGATATACATACTTAAATAGATAAATACATACTTATATACATAGAAAACATCAATGACTCAGGAACAAATATCTGTGTTCATCACACGAATAAATGCTCTTACCGGAATTCTAACCCGCGACCGCGGCTTAGCAGGCAGGCTCACTACGCACTAGGCCAGACCGGTCGTCGCGTCGTAAGTTGGCTAAAACTTTTTTTATTTTTCATAAGTGTTTTTTCTTTTCTTGTACAATACAGTGTTTTCTATTACTACGGTCAAGCGTGTGCGTGTTTTTGTTAAAGCACAGTCTAAATCGTTTAAGCACTGTAGGTAGTTGCATTATTTATCACGTTCAAATGTTGATTAATTCCGGTTTAAACGTTACATTGGCTTGACTAATTAATTAACATGCGCTGCAATAAATTGATGATTACCTTATCACGCTATGAGAAATATATTTTTCTAGAGAAATGTTTTTGAGAGTGCTTGGTTCTTACCTGCACGACAGCATCCGCTCCAGCGGGCAACGCAGCGCCGGTATTAACTCGAGCGCACTCTCCAGGCGCTAACGGCGCAGTTGGCGCTTCGCCCGCCGTCAGCGCAGCACGAACTTTGCGGACGCCGGCTCCGTCGCAACTTAGAACTGCGTAACCTGGATCAAGGCGGTTAAAATTATGTCTGTGTACATTCAGACAAAGACGGAGAATAAATGCACAGCAGACATGTCTTCAATTCAATAGATATACATAGATAGGCGAAAAAATTTAGCGACGCAATATTTCATTCGAAAAAAGATTTTTTACAAATAATTGAAATAATTTAAATTATTTGTAAACGTTAAAACGTTACATGATGGTTAATTGTTAATTTTAATTTAAGAAAAGAAAAGTGGTCAAAACGATAATGTACTAGTTCACTACAGACAGTTATGTCTTAGTTAAGTCCGTTTACCTTAAGTATGTTTTAGTGAGAATGTTTAAGGAAGTAAGTGTGCAAATCTCGATGTATTGTTAGTAATATAATCTGTATTATTCTGTCACATACTTCTGTTGTTTCTCCAAGAAATAAAAATAAAATAAATAATATTTACCATCCTTAACTGATGCTGGAAACGGTGGCATAGGTTCCTTAGTACACAAAGACTCTGCCACCACTCTGCCCACAGCTTTCTCAATGGGAACTATCTCCAAAACATGCACCCAGCCTCGCATCACATTATCCACCGCTTGGAACGCATCCTTCATCTCTAACATGGGGAACGGGGATTCTCGGGCTCTGAATGCTACTTTACCTAATTGTACACTACTAGTTTTATGCCCATGAGAACAGGTGTTGAACTGCATCGAGTCATGGATAGTTCTTACTTCCTGTAACTCATCATTGATCAGAGCTAGAGCATGGGACAGAACTGGTTTGACAACAGCAAAACATTCGGTAACAGCCTTCTTGCTGCCTGGAAAATTTATGATTAGAGTTCTGTCTCTTAAACCGGCTACAGCTCTTGATAACATTGCCATTGGAGTCTTCTCTAGACTCGCCTGAGTTATAGCCGCTATTATAGCTGGTGCCTCTCTGTGAATCACAGCCTTAGAAGCCTCAGGAGTCACATCCCTAGAGCTAAACCCAGTCCCTCCCGTTGTCAAAACGAGGTTCACGTGAGCTTCGTCACAGAAGTACTTCAGCTCTTTTTCAATTATCTCCCTTTCATCCGGGATGATTATTTTGTGCAAGTTGGCTTTAGGGAATAACTCCTTTGCAAAAGCAGCTAGTGCAGGGCCTGAGGTGTCCTTGGAGTTGTCTTTGAAGCAAGTGTCACTGATGGTCAACACTGCCACTGCTTTCACCATTTTGAAACTAAATTTAAAAGGTAAATTGAAAAAAAAAAACATGTACAATCTTTTTTGTTAATTATCTGACTTACTTAACACAATTCAACATTTTAATTTTGATTTTAAGTTTGATGAACAGAACTAACTAATATTACCTACCAAGTTGGAGTAGTTGCACCTCTTTAGTACTACCCCAATTTAATAATGATATGACTATATTTCACCATAAAAAAATCTTTACAAAAACGTCTGTTATGTACACAGTTGGAGATATAATAGGAGCATACCGTCTAGGAGCCAATGCATTATTATCAATATCATTAACATGCAATACAAACAAGATATAATAGCATAATGAAAGTCGGTACTTACGTTACACGCCGGTGCACACTCTAATGATAACAAATACAACCTATACGTAATACTTAATACGTATTATTGGTTTCTGAATGGGTTTCCGATAGAAAGATTATTGCTGTTACATCAGAATGATAAAACAACGTGTAAATATAGATAAGGAATATTATTTTGATCAAAATCAAACACTGCCGCGTAACCTTGAGCGGTCAACAATGTGACGAATGTCAACACTGTCAACTGTCACTGATGACATTATCGGTATGCTATTTGAGTTAGACTTAAAAACGCTGAACTTCCTTGCTAGTGGATTGTTCTGATAAACCCGTTTTATCAGTAGAAAAAGGTGCAATATGCAAATTTTCTACGGACGATTACTTTATACTATTTATATTTATCACTAGTCTTTGCTTACATAGTCTGGTACAGCGACCTTGTCAGTATTAAAGGCGGCAAATAAAAAAATGTAAGCAAGACTTGATATGACTTCCCACAGAAAATTCGAATTTCGCGCCTGTACTGACATGTTGCGGGTATTTCATTATATGTTTATGCTGTCTCTTCTTTGCACAAACGGCTGAATTACTAGCCTACCTCTTTTAAAGTCGCCGTCAATAAAATTTGTGAACAATGTAAACAAACCTTGTAGTCAAAATGTCTTTAATTTTCATTCTAACTCATTAGCTACTGGCTAAATCCATGTGTTATTTTATCAATTAATATCACATTATGATCCTCAACCTTTGAAATAATAAAATTTTGCTAACATATTGATATTTTATATAATAGTTTGTTTACATTGTTGACAATTTCTATTGACGGCGATTTTAGAACTTCCAATGAAATAAAATCGCAATTAAAATAAAAAATAATTATATTACAATACTTTGGACATGATAGAAATACGAACATATTAAGGCACATAATTACCTAATTATTAACATAATTTAATCACAATGTCTTATGACACTACACTTCTATATTTCCCTATAACTTGATTAATTATTTCTCTCTCCATAACCAAGGAGGGGCAAACGTCGATCAACTTCTTTAGGGGAGCGTATCGTTGCAGCGCGTTGGAATTGCCCACTACTAGTAGTTTGTGTTTGGCGCGGGTAACTCCTACTGCTAAGCGGCGCTGGTCGTTCAGGACTTCACCTTCCTGAAAATAAAATGTATAATTATAAATTAAAAACCAGTTTATGATCGGTTTCTTTTCGAACTGTCAAAAACAATCTATAGTCCAGGGAGTATAGAAGTATAAAGGAGGAACATCTGTCGAAGTACAACAATCGCAAAAATGACCGGCTGAGGCCTTGTAATTGCAGTTACAAATCTCTCCGCTTGGAGCGCATGTCTCGCTCAATGATCAGCGATGTGACATGACATTAGACGTTCTTTTCTCTAGGTTGATTTCGTCAGACTGAGCAAGTCAAGACGTAGTCCCGTGGTAGTGCGCTGGCTTCGTACGCAGATGTTCTCGGGTTCGAATCTGACAGCGATCTTTTTGCTTTTTGTTTTTTTTTTATACATTAATTTTCTTTTTGTGTATTTCTATTTGTGTTTATTTATTGTTTTATTCAGACAAATGTTAATTTAAGCCCTTTAACATTGTTTGCCCCATGTTAGGATTCTTAGGTAATGTTGTAAGTCTTGAGAATGAAATTTCGAAAAGTAGTAACAAAACAAAATATTTTTGGACATTAAAAAAATAAAAAAAATTGAAGAAAAATATTAGTAGAAAAAAATAAAAAAGATCTCATCAGGATTTGAACCCGGGACCTCTTGCTCCGTAGGCGCGGTCACTACCGATAAGGCTAAGAGATTGTCAAACCCTTATCTCCCTGCTATTGCAGCGCCACCTATCTTCTCTTTTATATGTGCACTTCTGATACTTAAAGCTTTCGCTCCTTATATTTCTAAACTCCATACTATAGTCTGTCACGTAGTTTCCGTCACAAGGAAATTTAAAAAAAAACGTAGTCGCGAATGTTTATCTAACGGAATAGGGAACTTGACTGTTCTAAAAAAAAATATTTTGCACCATGCACGAAATAAAGCATCAGACAATTACATGTATAAGAAAAATATGGACAGAAGTTATTTTTAAATCCAAATTCTATTTTTAATAAGTCAGGTACAAATATATATAAAGTAACTGAATTGACCGTGGCATCACTCAATTCGATTTCATAATAATTCCAAATTAGCAAATCGTTCAAATTCGTTTTGACAGTTCTTAAAAAGAAGCTGATTTGACTAGGAGGCGAGTAGCCTATTCTAACCATATGTGACTATACCTAGTTTACTAACCTTGACTTTGTTGTCCCCGACATCTCGTCTCGTACACGAGTACACTATGACGGACTTGTCTCTGCCTTGGAACTGGTCCACAGTGCTGACTTCGACGCTCAGCGCTCTTCGTAGGAGGGCCACTTGTTCGCGGAATGGGGATATTACTCCTATGTCCGATGGTTTTACGCCACCCTAAATTTGGAATTTAATAAAGGTAAAATAATTAAGGTAAAGGTCTGAGGACTTTCTACACTAGCATATTGAGAGATTTAAAATAATTACATAACTTTTGACGACCGGTCTGGCGCAGTCGGTAGTGACCCTGCCTGCTACGCCGCGGGTCCGGGTTCGAATCCCGGTAAGGGCATTTATTTGTGTGATGAGCACAGATATTTGTTCCTGAGTCATGGATGTTTTCTAAGTATATAAGTATTTATATATTATATATATCGTTGTCTGAGTACCCACAACACAAGCCTTCTTGAGCTTACCGTGGGCCTCAGTCAATCTGTGTAAGAATGTCCTATAATATTTATTTATTATTATTATTTATTTATAACTGTAGTTAAAAATGAAACTAGATTCTCAGTACAATCCTTTATCCCCGATAACTTCTAGTTGCTAGTCTAACGTGTTTATAAGGCGATAACCTAATTTATTTTTTCTACTCCCGAACTGTTATTCGTCATTTACAGGGTCGTGCATAGATCTTTAAAACCCTAAATAAAAGATTGCATAAAAGTATATTCCCCAAAGCCAGCCCCGCCGGCTTCACGCGCACGCGCGCAGTATCGAAAAAAAGGAAAACGCATTGTTGAAAACGCACTGGCAGTGCAAACCTTTGCGTCAAAATACAGGAAACAGTGTGAATTTCACGAACGTTATTCTAGAAAACTATTAAAAACTATGTGCATGGTCGTAGAAAAAGTATTGTATGCAACGGTGTTTAACTGAGTCAAAACATACTCGTGGCGTCTTTATTAACAATTTTCGGCTTCACCTCAAATTGTTATACACGCCACTCGTCTTTTTTGACCGCCTTTAAACGCCGGTTGCATAAAATACTATAAAACAATTTATACCTGTGATAAGTTTCAGTAGATTTACTACATTACCGTGGTATAATGCGGGCGGCGGGAGGAGGCGAGATACTATAGCGTCGCTTCTATGCTTTAGCATACAGGGAAACAGTTAAAGACCTTTTACACGTAAATAATTAAGTCTGATTCCTGATTGACTATGGTGCAAAGAAATCTATTGTGTATATATAACTTCTAATATATGGATATTTATATTATTACTTACAGCTGTTAAAGCCTCAACAATAGCCAACACCACACACGCCTCGTCTGTGTTGGCGCAAGTTTTCCCACTAGTTTCCGTCTTGTCGGTCATCTTTATATCTATAAATAACACGGCGCTATCTGGCTCGGCGCTGCATGCCTTCAACAACCACGCTTCCGATGTGTGAGCTGACAGTTTCTAAAATCATAAAATAATACTTAATTGATTTGTTTCCCAGCATAAAGTCTTAATAGGCTACTAGACCACTACAGATATTTGATGTTTATTACATTATATTTGATGTTTATGAATTACATACTAAAATTTAGTACCTATTTGATACTATTTGGTACCTACCTACATATATTTGGTACCTCCACATTCTGATGTCAGGAAGTCTGGACCATTTTTTGTTTGTAAGTTCTATACGACACTACTACTAATTGATATCTTAGTCAATATTTAGTACCTATTTGATACCTCAACAAATATTTTTTTCAATTTTTTTTTGACGTACCAGAAAAAAGTTATGACGGAATTAAAGGTTGTGAGCCCAGCCGTGGTGTTAATTTTATGATATACGATAAGTGATAAAATTGGAACCATTATCGAACGGCAGGTCGGCGAGCGCCAGGCTCTATATTGCAGCTTGTTGCCATTGCATTTATACTTTTACTGACAAAACTTTGAAAACCTCAACCAACCTTAGAAGATTATTTACCTGAGAGTCAATATTCAATGTGGCCTGAGCAACGTTCTCATCAGCGCACTTGAGCCTATCGTTATACGCCACTTTGTTAGCCAGGTCGGCTAGCGCCTGGTTCATGCGATACTGCAGCTGAAGCGTGGATGTTGCGTCTTCCGACATCAAGCGGTGGAATAAGCTCTCCTCCATGCCTAATCGTCTGAAAACGTGGACATGTGAAATGCAAATTTAATAGAAATGTACACTTCATCAAGTGTTATTATAAATCGTCATTCATTAAACATCGGTTATGCTACTTATAATCTACTAGTAGTAACTCTTTATAGGCTGGTTTTAATGTCACGCGGACCGACCGCGCGGAACGATCCGCAACTTCAGGGAGAGTTGTAGGGTGCGCGCCCACGGGCAACAAAGTTGCTCGGCGACTTACGTATTTGTATGAAAAGTTGCGTCGCTTCGTGTGCGCACTTTCATACTAGCCCATAGACCGATGATGTGAGCGACAAAAAAGTTGCCGCCAAAAGTTGTCCGTGTGCGGTGTGCCCGTTGCCCGTGTGCGCGGACGGGTCAGCGCGGATGACAACATCAACTTCATACAAATTGGTCGCGCGGATCGCTCCGCGCGGACGGTCCGCGTGACACTAAAACCAGCCATAGAGTTACTAATAAGGCAAGATGGGATAAAAGAAACATTGTCACAAGACTAACACAAGTAAAATTTAAGCTTGATACCTCAATTAGTACCTACCACAAAAACTATAGCGTGGCACGATTTTTTTTATCAGATTTTACAGATTTACTGTCATCAAAAACTACTAGACTATAATGCAAAACATGTATATAGTGACTGTTAGGGTCCCCCCACATCTAGCGTCTCGCGAGCGTCGCGTCGGGCCAACTGTATGGAAAAAGACGCCGCGTCGACGCGACGTCGACGCGGCGTCAAGCTTTGCCCATACAGTTGGCCCGACGCGACGCTCGCGAGACGCTAGATGTGGGGGGACCCTTACTTTATACTTACTTACTACTTACTTAGCTGGGGCGATAACCCAAAATGAGTTTTGGCCTCCAACACAAGAGCACGCCATTTCACTTTGCTCTGTCTCGAGCGGTATCGCGCCAGCTTTCGCCGATCGAGCTCACAGAGGTCTACTTCCACTCTATCAGTCCAACGATATTTTGGGTGACCAGCAGGATGGCTTCCATTCGGTCTCCCCAAGAAGGCCAATTTGACTGCCCGATCTAGTTACTGTTAAAACGATTAAGTAGCAAACCAAGGGATACCTTGCAGCACGACTTCTAACTACAGGGGGTAGTTGTTCAGGGTCTCCCACCAGGACGAAACGATTCGCAGCGAACAGCGGCCGTAGAACAGTGCATTGTAAAACCTGGATAAAAAGTATCTGTGTTAAAACATTTTCGAGGGTTGGTGTAGTAATATAATTTTAGCAATTCCTTAAGGTGGCTCGCTTTCCATACAAAAAACATCTACCATTTATTTAGTCACCGCACACTACAACTAAATAAAAATATGCGCATACATCTACTATACATTATCCGTCGTCGCGGTAGTGAATGAAATACATAAAATACATTGTTTCATACAGAAATCATGGACAAATCCTTGTGAATTTTTTATTATTTTTACGTAAATGTGCGTGCCAAATTTTGTGTACAGACACAGAGCCGTCATATTTCGCGCATTTTTAGTTGACAAGTAATTATTTAAAGATATTGGTTTAGTTAACTCAAGCAGACTCAGAAATAATGACGTATTTTGTCAACAAAGATACATATCGTGTATTTCGACACTGCTAATGTAAATCGAAATGGCGTCTCGGTCAAACGACTGACTATGATGCAGAAGATCGTGGGTTCGAATCCGAAGTTTTTTTTAATCATTTGAACTTTTATGGATTTATTAAGTATTTTTTATTTTTTTAATGGAATATTTGACTATTACTATATTGCTTTCCTATTTTTTATTTTCATACAAAAATACAATACAATCCTTTATTATGCCTTTGTTGATAAAATAAAATATTACACGTCTGGTATAATACATTATACATAGGTCATAGTGTGGGCATAGTATTAGTAAAGTATTGCATTTAATGAGCTGGTTGACCTATGTTATTGTTGTGTGAATGTTTTTCTTCAACAACTAAATGGTTATATACAAGAATATGGGTAGCTTTTGCACATTGTAATTTTTCCTCAGTCACCCGTTGACCACGAACGCTGTAAAGTGTTTGAAACATTGGGATGAATTTTAAACTCATTATACGCGATTTAATCCGTTTTCATAGTTTTTATTTCATGAGTAACTATCGCGGTAACTGAAGACAATATTAACTAAATGGTTACAAATAATAATTATCATCAATATAATCTGGTCCAGGCAGGCAATTATGGTCGCGCGATAAATGATAAAACATCTGGCCGTCCCTATAATCGCACTTACTAATAGTGCGACAGGGACGGCCTGATATGATATCGTCTATCGCGCGACCATGCTACCCGTGCTGTACTAGCTTTTGCCCGCGGCTTCGCTTGCGTTAGAAAGAGACAAAAGTAGCATATGTCACTCTCCATCCCTTCAACTATCTCCACTTAAAAAACATGTCAATCCGTCGCTCCGTTTGGCCGTGAAAGACGGACAAACAAACAAACACACATTATCTTTGGTGAAACAACGAATTCTTCCACTTCAGATTATAGAGTAACCAGCTTTATACAGCTTTATACCGCTTTTGATAAACTAGCTTTTGACCGTGGCTTCGCTCACGTAAGAAAGAGACAAAAAGTAGCCTATGTCACTCTCCATCCCTTCAACTAAATCCCCTTAAATAATCACGTCAATTCGTCGCTCCGGTTTTGCCGTGAAAGACGGACAAACAAACAGACACACACCATTTCCCATTTGTAATATTAGTATGGATTTGACATTATTATTTATATTTAATTAATTATATATGTATAGCCCAATTTCGTCGGGAACAGCGTGTTATGTAATGGCGTCGTTGGTGTACAGTCGTCTGTCACGCCGTGAAGGTGCGTTCGATTCCCAGGATTCTATTAACTTTTTGTATTTTTTTGGATATAAATTTCGTATTTTTTATTGACCGAGCAAGAATGGAGAGCCGAAGGTATCATTTTTATCTTAGCTATTGATATTTTTATTGTCATTTTGATTTTCTATTTATTAAGTTGAGATATAAAACACAACTTTTAATACCCTCGCTAAATATAATATTTTATCGAAATTACTCCTTAGATAAAAAAAGTCCACTTGAGTTTTTAAAGCATTACGTTACTCAGTTAACTATTGCATTTTCATTTACTAATTTAAGATTTCAAAAGCGATTTGAATACCCTTGCTCCATCGAAAATAAACAATTAGAAAAAAAAATCATTCGAATCGTAGTTTAGAAACTAAAATTTATCTATACTTTTTTGAAATTTTTAAAAATATCAGATTAGGATAATTATGTTAGAAATTCTGAGTTCGACGAACCCAAAAATTATTACCATGTAAGAGAATAGGTTTTTAATTTTTTTTGTGGTTAACGCTCAGTAACTACTGTACGAGTACATATACATTTATGTATAATAATAAAACAAAAAATAGTGTCTCATAGTGTTGTGTTCCTGCCGGTGAGTAAGGCTGCCAGAGCTCAACGAGGGTGTGGGGTGCTGACGACGGGAGGACTTACGGAACTAATTTGTTCCGTCTATTGTCCTTTGAGTCGTCGGCAACCCAAACCCTCCTTTGAACTTGTACACTCCTTTTTGCTGTGCACACGCAGCAAAGGGGAGTGTACAAGTTTCTAATGGGGCGGCAACGCGCATGCGACACTCTTTGAGTTGCAGGCGTCCATAGGTTACGGTGACCGCTTTCCATTAGGCGGACCGTATGCTTATTTGCCACCGACGTAGTATTAAAAAAAAAAAAGAGAGAAAAAGTCCTGGATTCGAACCCAGTACTTCCATGCAAATCATGCGATGGCACGTATTTACCGCAAGGCTATTTAAACAAGCTGTCGCCGCGTGAAATTATCGACTAGAAGGAATACAAAAACACTGTTTGTATGTGTGAGTGGTACTTAGAAATAGTGTAAAATAGTAAATTTATCTACATTAAGGGGATTAATGTTACAATGAGAAGTTGAATGTTTGTTGTAATACGTCAATTTTAATATTAAATGTTCGCGAAGCATAATTGAAAGTATATAAATGCCTGTACGACTCCACAAAAAAAATAAGACTGGTAATTTGAAGATTAACGCCATCTAACGCAGCCTGAGCTTCGGAAACCTATTTAGATGAACATTTACATAATTATATAAGGAACTAAAACTCAACTTGAAAGCTAGCTGAAGTCTAAAATAGGCCCTTGAGGCATTGTACCAAGGATACTGGCGACATTTCCTCGCTGTATCGCAATGCTGATACGTTGTGCGAAGAAGTCGCCGGCTCTCGGTCACTAGTTACCTCAACCAGACGCTTCGCGATTTCTGTGAACAACTTGTTCGCGCTGGCACCCCATGGACCTAGAGTTTCTACGAGTGTTCTTAGATGGAAACACAATAGTTCAGATTTTTTGTTGAATCAAATCCAAGTTATTCAAAAAGCGAGTCTGCTCCATGTATGAAATAAAGGTAAATTTAAAATCGTTACCTGAGTGGCTTCGTCTACTATGCAGACATCGAAGGTAGTCCGAGCCAACATCGCGTGCGCAGCCCCCAAGCACGTCACGCCAACCACCTCCTGCGTTACATAATTAATTAAACCCAAAATTATACACCCCTCTGGATACAGGCGTAATTGTATATACATATGTATTTATGTACATATTACATGTGCTAAAATACTTTTTTCGACGTCGCTACTAGGAAAGACTTACCACATTATCCCCTCTGCCTTTATAAGAAACAAATACACACTACAGGGCACAAATAGAATAACCTAACCACAAAATTAAAATTTTGAAAAAACCCCCGACCGCGTCATAGTGGACCGATTTTCATTAAACATGGCTAAGAACACTCCCGACTAACTCAGCTTTCAAACAAAAAAAAAACACTAAATCGAAATCGGTTCATCCGTTCGTGAGCTACGATGCCACTGACAGACACACACACAGACAAACAGACAGACAGACACACACACAGACAGACACGTCAAACTTATAACACCCCGTCGTTTTGTCGTCGTGAGAAAAATACAAATAAATAATGATGATCTTACCTATATTGATACGTGACATTTTTAACCCCCGACGCAAAAACGACGGGGTGTTATAAGTTTGACGTGTCTGTCTGTGTGTGTGTCTGTCTGTCTGTTTGTCTGTGTGTGTGTCTGTCAGTGGCATCGTAGCTCCCGAACGGATGAACCGATTTCGATTTAGTGTTTTTTTTGTTTGAAAGCTGAGTTAGTCGGGAGTGTTCTTAGCCATGTTTAATGAAAATCGGTCCACTATGTCGCGGTCGGGGGTTGTTTCAAAATTTTAATTTTGTGGTTAGGTTATTCTATTTGTGCCCTGTAGTGTGTATTTGTTTCTTATAAAGGCAGAGGGGATAATGTGGTAAGTCTTTCCTAGTAGCGACGTCGAAAAAAGTATTTTAGCACATGTAATATGTAAGTACTATCAGCCGAAAAAGTGCATGGAAAGCCTAAGGGTCAATTTTGCATATCAACGTCTGTAGCAAGAATGGACTAGTGTATAGATAGAAAACTAGATGTCGTTGAAAGCAAGAATGGAGTAGTGTATAGATAGAAAATTAGATGGCGTTGTTGACCAAAAAAGGTTAATGTAGGTGAATTTGCTAATAAGTAAAGAAATTCATTAAATTATTACGAGTTTTTATGTTCATTGTCGTTTAAAATACATTTTTTTATATTTTAATTTCAAACGAGTGTCACTTAGTCACGGTGGGTAAAACCACATTAGGGAGAGGTAGAAATCATTTATAAATTTTTGTTATGAGTTTTTCTAAATATGCCTTTGTCTTTAAATACTACTAAGTTAATCGTCCAGTGGCGGTGGCACCCTCATTAGTGCGTTTTCACATTGTCCAATCCGATATCGGATGTAGGACCGATATTCCATACCTTCCGACGTCCGATATCGGATCGGATAATGTAAACTGCAGAGAAATTAAACCCTAAAGATCATCGGTCGACGGCGAGCGGGTCACGTGATGTGTGCTCGCCCGAGCCGGTTCTCCCTCATTGTGCCTCCCCCCCCGCCCGCACCAACCAATTACTTTTCTAGCAACCGTCGTTTCTGAATACATATTTGCTCGTTTTTAATTTTATAATATTTTGTCGGCTTCCAGCCAAACATCATACAAAAAGACATCACACTTAGCGCCACTGCCAGGATTTGAACTCGGAACACCAAGCGCCCGACCCTTCGTATAACCAGTGCTCTGTTCCCCTAGGCTACCAGTTGAGTTGACAACCTTGTCGAAAATTTGCCTTGCATTACTTCAATGCAATCCGTAATCTATGTGGTCTCAGTGGTCTGTTCTCAAACTCTTCTAATGACTACAGGATAAGGTTGAAATTGGCATAATAATAATGTTAATGTTATTCTTCCGAAATTTTTTATACTACCGCGATTTTACTTCAGAAAAGTATCTCTTGATTTTTCGTGTTTTTATTACTTGCTGGTTAAGGTTGAGATTTAAAATAATTTACTTATTTATTGTCTTATTTACTACACTCTAGTTGAGGGTAATATCATTATTACTTTTCAAGTCATTACATTACTAACTATTGGAAGTATGGAACAAACATTAAAAAAAAACAAGTTTCCTTTATTAACGAGTATCCCTGTCTTAATGCTCCACCTGCCCCTCTAGCACAACTTGCCTTGTCGCGCGCGAGTCCATACTTGAAGTCGCGCTTTATGTATGGACTCGCGCGCGACAAGGCAAGTTGTGCTAAAGGGTCTGATCTCACATAGGTATTATTTCTAATGTGTGTAAACAAAGTTATCAGACATTGTGATACCTATCAGGGAAAGATTTCTATATTTTTTTTGTAGTATAGTTATAGTATATATGTTGGTTCTTTCTCAGTGAGTTACTGAGACATCCCAGTTTAAATAGCTGTAAAATAATAATGTTTTAAAAAGTATATATTATACGTTTATATAAACAAGGTTTTCTATTTTAGTTTGTTAGTAAATTAACTATAGTTCGTTTCAAACCTCGGGTAGTTCCATGTAACGGGAAAATTTAAGTTACCAATTATTGCATGACACTTCAGGTATTTTTTATTATTTTTTATGTCTATGATTAAAGTTATTAACTTATATAGGCAATATGAGCATTATACAATACTAGCTTTTGCCCGCGGCTTCGCTCGAGTTAAATTTGAAAATTGAGGAATGCTCCATACTCAATCCATTTTAGGGAAGAGCCCGGGGTTGGAAATACACGAAAAGTAGCCTATGTCACTCTGCAACCCTTCAACTATCCGTTCCATTTTACCGTGAAAGGCGGAAAAACAAACAGAGACAAACACACTTTCCCATTTATACTTAATATTAGTATGGATGGTATATCGTTAATACGATCGTTTAATTTACTTCATAAAAATCATAAAAATTTTCACCACACCAACGCGAACAAAATACTGACTATAAAACATCAATTTAAATCAAATCCAGCAATCTATTCAATATTTATGATTTAAAAATAATTATTTGTAGGTAAGTTCTACCAGCCAGCTCAAGGCATCAAGTTAAAATTTGGAAATTACTTTGCACTCTTGTGGATAACATGCAATTTTGGTATCCGTTATCCAAGAGCGCAAAGTAATTTCATACAAATTTTAACGATGTCTTGCCTTAGAATTTACTTAAAAATGATGATTTTGAATCCTAAATATTGAATAAATTGATGGATTTGATTTAGTTTGATGTTCTATAGTCTATATTTTGTTCGTGTTGGTGTGGTGAAAAATTTTGTGTTTCACTCGGTGGCAAAGTTTGTTTAACCTTCGTGCCTTGAAACCCTCGCAACGCTCAAGATTCCACTTTTTGAACCTCTCGCTACGCTCGCGGTTCAATATTGGAATCTTTCGCTTGCTCGGGTATCAATATTGGCACGTGCGGTTAAACAACAACTTTGCCCCCTTGGCAAAGTTGGATTCCAATATTAAAACAAAAAACAAATAACTATTACACATATATATAAACAACCAGAAATAACTAAACGCTGTTGTTTTCATTATTGTATTTATTTTCATTTATTTTTTACTAATACCTGGAGGGCGATTTTTGAATCTCGCATACGGGATTTTGTCACTAAAATACCGGTTGAAAACGGTGACTTGTTTATTATTTTCAGTGACAATTTTCTGAATTCGAACGCGTGAGACTCAAAAATAAGCCCGCTGGTCACGATAATGTTCACTTTTATAATTGCCTAAAACCTTATACAAAGTATTAAAAAATACGACAACGGCAAAATAAGGTATACAGCATTATCTTCAGAGAATAACTGCAATTACACATTTTATTTTACCCTAAAAGTTCTTATCTTAAAAACAAGATATATTAAGTTATTTATTTACTTCTAAATAACAGCCTAGATTAATAATCTAATACCTCGGGTGTTGACATGTGTAGGTAAATAAATTACAAATATCTTTCTAATATGTATAAAATTTCCACCATTTAACCTTACTGTTTGAGCAGTGGTTTAAAACTTTATTTTGGGTGTTAACTATATTATTAACCGCTATTTTTATAACATATTAAATGGTCTAATTTACAGCCGGATGGCAAATTACCCAACATTTTATTAAGGTTTAGGCTTAAGTTGCATTTCCGATCGGAAAAGGATTGAAGCCTCACCCCAATTAAAAATGTAGGTATTGTAGGTAATATGTGAAATAAAGGAGAACTAAGATTGTTAATTTTTCATTATTTCCAGCATAAATAAATTTTAGTGAATGAATCACATTAAACATAAATTTAAAAAAGCACCTTTATAAATCCTTTCACCTGTACGGTAAAACGAGAGTGGATTACAGGACTGGTAGGCAATTACCTACTTAATTACCACTTATTAATAAATTGTGTCAAGTTTGAAATTATTATCACTAACTCCAATATAGTCTTGTTATCAAATAATCAAAGGTAATATTTTTTACTTACGTGTTCAATAGAAAAATAATGTAATTTTTACATATTAATATAGGCATATAAAGTATTATAATGTTATTTATACACTTATTTGACACACACTGTTGCATCGATTAACAGTCTTTGTTATACCTACAGGCTTGACCTGGCCAAATGATTATGTCACTAATATTTGGTATAACCCCCTTCCTTGTCAATTACATCTTGCAAACGGGAACGCATAGATGCGACAAGATTTTGACAAAAATCTGACCCGCGAATGTTTTCCCATATTTGCAAACAATGAGCTTCTAATGCTTCGGGGGTTCGCTCATTGACGTTATCCCAGCGCTGGACCATAACACCCCAGACATTCTCAATTGGATTTAAATCGGGCGACCTAGCAGGCCACGGAATAACTTTTACTTCATTTTTATTTTGCTCCAACCACCTCTTCACAGTATGCGAATTATGAATAGGGCAATTGTCCTGCACTAACGTTATCTGTGTCATTTCGTCTTCAGGATATACGTTTCGAACAGTAGGTAATAACGTTTCCTCTAGCACTTCCACATATGTTTCGCTATTCGCTCGATTGGGAATCCTGACGAGCTCCCCGGCCCTGCTGCACTCATCCAGCCCCACATGTTCACCGAAATACGGCCCGACTCCATGTTAGGCACGACATTGTTGGTATCGTACCGAGTATTATTTCTGCGCCATAAATGAAGACGGCCATGTTGACTTGATCTGAAAGACTTTTCGTCAGTGAAGATAACATTACTCCAGTCGTAGTCTAAGTGATCCTTCGCAAATTGTAATCTTGCCGTTTTGTGTCTGTCTGTGAGAAGAGGCTTAACAGCAGGCCTGCGATTGTGCAAGCCTTCACTGTGAAGAACTCGACGAACCGTGTCTGTCGCCACCCCTCTCCTAGCCGCCTACGGTACATTTACGAGTCCGTAAAGGAGAAGGATGGCAACTTATTTGTGTGTGTGTAGTCAATATATATACTGACCACCAAACAGAATGCATGGTATACATACCTGACACTTCTATAGATGATTCCTCATCCACGCTCACGCTGTCCCAACCTTCTCGGGGCCAGGTGAGCCTCTGATCTGCTTCGCTTGCTTTTATGTTACGGCGGCTGATTGTCACTCCGTGATCTGTGGGTTTTAAGTGCTCATGAATATGGTATTCTCCTAACAACCGTCCCTTAGAACATACATCATCGTCATACTACTCATACTAAGGATTGATCTTATTCAACCAGACAGGGTACACCAAATACATCTTCCTCGGACGCCTACACGCCCAAGTGGATAGTCGAGACGTACCGCCACACTACGGCACGTCTGTCTGGAGCTCGGCGGGTGTGAGGACGTGCTGAACTGTCAACACCCTCGTACCTATCATACCGACTCTTCTGGAGAACTCGTCTTCCAGGATTGATAACAGTGAGGGCCGTCGGCGTACCTCTCGACCCCCGGCGACCTCGTCTTTCCGGGCTGAGCCAGGTACGCCGCCGACGTGCCCCTCGACCCCCGGCGACCTCGACCCCCGGGCTGAGCCGAGCACGCCGTGGACTTGCACCTCACCCTCTGGCGATCTAGTCTTACCAGGATTGAGAACAGTGAGCCGTCGACGTACCTCTCGACCCCCGGCGACCTCGACCCCCGGGCTGAGCCAGGTACGCCGCCGACGTGCCCCTCGACCCCCGGCGACCTCGACCCCCGGGCTGAGCCGAGCACGCCGCGGTCTCACCATGATTGAGCATGCATGCTTATTCTAAGTGTGTCTACCTGTCACTTACCGGCACCTTTAGCGTGCCTTGTCTGCTTGCGCCTCTGGAGAACTAGTCTTCCAGGATTGAGTACCATACTTACTATTTAGATAAACAACTCGGCACCTAGTGGCACCTTTAGTGCGCCTTGTCTGTTACTAAGATAATCGAGGTAATAGCCTTTAGTTAGATATGGAAACAATTGTAAGAGATACCATTACACCACTGTGAGCCACCAAGTATAAATAAATACTTAGCTTTAGTCGTCTCTGCAATATCTGGATAGCACGTGGATCACTTCACTGTGTGTCACACTTTTAAGTACTGGCGCGTTTCTCGCGCCTCGTGGAATGTCTACGTGGCACGTAGTTTGACAACTTTGAGATACTTACTATGGCTCCACCCAGAGGGCGCCGCCAGTGTTGCCGCAGGGGAATATTCTTGGGGCTCTATAGTTTCGCGTTGGTCGCGACACTCCCCACTTGTAGCGATAGGTATCTAGGGCAGTTCTGAGAAAGAAGTCTAGGCTACAAAGTGTTAAATCTATTTATTAGGACTATTTAGGGACGTGGGTCGTAGGCCTACGGTGGTGATGGCAAATGGATCGCAGCGTAGCTGAGCGTTACTGTCCTGGCGTCCTGGCGTCGGTAGTGGCGTGTGACGCGGCGTTCGACGCGAGTGGGCAGAGGCGTCCAGGCAGGGTGAAGGTTTGCGGGCGTGATAGTAGTGAGCCCGTCGAGTAGTCCCTGGAATTTTATTCCACTGTGTTAGGCTCCGAAGTCTTAATGTACCCGTGGATCGTCCCGCCACATTTACAAAGGCATTCTAGTACCTAGTTATTAAAACTAATTCAGTTTGTCTGTGGCGGTCGATAAATGATGATTCAGAACGGAGATGATTATGATTTAAAGGCATAAGCGTAAGGCTGCTATTGGCAAGGCGCGATAGTATGGAGGCTAGAAGGTTATGACTATACATAATAGGTATTAGGTATGCAATAAAGTTATGCCCATTAAAACTAAAAGGCTAAAAGTAAAATGTACATATATAGTGCAATAGCATTCACAATGTATGGCTAGGTCACCAGCTTCGAAGCAGTGGAAACTTAAAACTAAGATAGGTATGTGTTCAAACTTACCCAAAGTGGGGGAATATATGCACTTGATTTGTAATGAAGTGTCGTAACAAACGAGATGCACCTTTTATAAATTAACTATGTGTTTTATGGTTTCATATAACTATTAGAAATTCACACATGACGATTCAAGGGCGCGGCCCATATCTGTGCACGAGCGACGTGCGCGCCGCGCTGCAGTTTGATCTCTTCTGCGGGCCGAGGCACCGTTATAACATGGCGCCGGCGATATCGCGTAAACAAGTACGCGGGATTGGAAAAGTCGATAGTATCGACAGTATCGACGTCGATACTTATCATTTCCTATTTATTTGTCATAACGACAAGATTAAATGTTGTAAATATATGAGAATATATTTATTTTAATTCTTATAATTTACTAAGAAATAATTAACGCTACAGTTACCCCGCTCCCTAGGGAAGGATTTTTGCTCACCTTAATTAAAAAATCCGATAGGTACACTAAACACTAAACTAAGCTCTATTTATATATGTATTTGTACTAAATTCATTTATTATCTTGAGCGTCTTACTAGTTTGAGGTCCTTAATATGCCAAGTGCCCAAATCTTTGCCGGACGTATCTTGCAAGTCGTAGACTAGAGGAGACCTTTTACGTACTATTTTACATTCTAAAAACTTCGGTGCCAACTTCTTGCTAAAATAATGGTCTTTATCACTTTGGTAATAGGTTTTTCTCCAAACTATGTCATTGACGTTGAATTCGGTTGGTAGGCGTCTTAAGTTGTAGCGAGAGGTGTTTTTTGCGTGAGCCTGCCAAAGACGAGTTTGGACTTCATCAAATATATTTGCCATGGGACCAACATTTTCGGCATAAATACTGCGAGGTAGAAAAATTACTTCATTGGAAAGGTCGTTATCTACGTAGTGCGAACCGCACGTTACTAACTCTCGCGCGTAAACAAGAAAGGAAGGCGTGAAATTAGTAACTTCGCTTCGTGAGTTATTGATAGCAAAGGTTATTTTTGGCAAGTTAACGTCCCAAGCTCTGTGGTCGTTTTCTATGAAAGTAGAAATACATGTAATTAAGGTACGGTTATGACGTTCCACCGTGTTTACCTGGGGAGTATAACGGGGGGTAAAGAAAACGTTGGGCACTTTATATTTTTTAAAAAACGAATCTAAGTTTTTACTTATAAACTGACTCCCGTTATCCAAGAACACTGTCTGAGGTACTCCATGAACAAGAAAGACCGAGTCTTCTAGATGTTTGATTACTGCTTCCGCGTTCGCTCGTCGTAGTGGGAATGCGAGGCAATATTTCGAAAAACAACACACTATTACGAGTAGAAATGTGTTCTGTTTTCTACTTGTAGGAAGAGGACCAATAAAGTCGATTGATATCATTTGGAAGGGTCGTGAGCATTGTTTAGGTCTGCCCATGACCCCTAACGTAGTATGGTTCGGTTGCTTGTGTGCTAGACAAACAGAGCAACTCGAAATAACCTTAACTACGTCGGAATGCATACCCGGCCAGAAATATCGCAGGGCCAAACGGTGATAAGTTTTATGTATGCCCAAGTGGCCGGCAGTTGGGGTTGCATGATTATCATTGATTATTTGATCACGCAACTCACGTGGAACCACTTCTTTCCAGGCAAACTCCGACGTTAGTGAGCACTTATTTTTTGAGAGTCTGTAAAGCACATTGTTATTAATAGTGAAGTTTGGAAGACTGGAGGGAGACGTGCGACAAGTGCTATATTTATTTATGTACCACGGATCAGTTGTACGCGAAAAGGGATTGGTCATTGTAATAGCAGCTACAGGCAAAGCGCGAGAAAGGGCGTCTGGTATGACATTATCCACGCCCCGACGATGTTTTATAATGAAGTTAAAGGTGGATAATCGAATACCCCAACGGGCCAGCCTCCCGGTTGGGTTATTGAGTGAAAGGAACCATTTTAAAGCTGCATGATCCGTATACACCGTAAAAGTCTGACCGTTATCAAGATAACAGCGCCAGTGCTCCAAAGCGACCAAGACGGCCAAGGTTTCCCTTTCCGTAATGCTATAATTACGCTCTGCGCCAGTCAAGGACTTACTCATATATGCTATGGGGTGTTCCTGACCATTAATCGTTTGACAGAGCATAGCGCCGATGCCGTAATTACTTGCATCTGTGTGTACCTCGAACGGAAGGTCATAATGAGGGCAAGCCAATACGGGGCAAGAGGTAAGTTTATTTTTAAGCTCTTCAAAAGCAGCATTAGCTTCTTCAGTCCAGGCAAAGGGAGACCCACCTTTTTTACCCGAGGTCAAGCTATTTAAGGGTCCAGCGATGGTGCTAAAATTCGGAACAAATCGGCGATACCATGAAGCGCTTCCTAAAAAGCTTTTTACGTCCTTCTTTGTAGTGGGTGTAGGGTAATTTCTAATTGCCTCCACTTTCTCGGGGTCAGTGCGTAGTCCTTCAGAGTCGACTACGTAACCAAGGTATTTTAAGCTGTCCCTAAAGAACTGTGTTTTTTCAAAATTTATTGTCAAGTTAGCTTGTTGAAGTTTGTTTAACACACGCGACAATAAGGCAACATGGCTTTCAAAACTATTACTTACGCAAATAATGTCGTCTAAATAACAGAATACCCTGAGCTCAAATTCGGGTCCAAATAGGGCATCGACCAGCCGCTGCTGGGTGGCAGGGGCATTAGTGAGGCCAAAAGCCATTGTTTTAAAGGAAAATGTCCCCCTATTTGGTACAAAAAAAGCAGTTTTGCAGCGATCTTCTGCAGCTATAGGTATTTGCCAGAAACTTTTGGACAAATCGATGCTCGTTAAATATTTCGCGTCTCTAAGATTGTCAAGGATCTCGGACATATACGGAAGACTGTAAGCGTCTTTAATTGTAACGGAATTAAGTTTCCGGCTATCAAGGCAAAACCTTGGCTTACCATTCTTTTTGTTGACTACTAGTACCGGGGATGACCAGGCACTTTCACAGGGTTCAATCACGTCCAGTTGTAGCATTTCGTCTACCTGTTCATTAATAATTTTAGTCTTTTCCGGAGACATACGGTAGTAACGTTGTCTTATAGGGGACGCATTACCTGTATGTATATGATGTTCTATCATCGCGGTTCGACCTAAACCTTTCTGCTCGTAAGATATAGCTTTAAATTTCTTTATTAAATCGTCAACAACTGAGCGCTGATTAGGATGTAAATGTTGATAGGATGTGATATGCTTAACTTCCTGGGGAATAGTGGGCTCAGAAACAGAATTAGAAGTTTCACTTATATTTAGAGAGGCAATATATTTCGGACATAAGTTAAACTTCCGCCAAAAATCTATACCTAATATAAAGTGCGTTTTGACAATGGGCATGACATATGCCTTAAGGATGTGATTCTGTCCCTCAAAATGAACGGGTAGATTTATATAACCAATACTTTCTAATTTGTGCCCACCAGCTGACTCCAAGTTAGTATCGTCAGGATTGAGTATTGTAAATTGCGAGAATATTGGATCATTGTGAAAACCATTACCGATAATCGTTACAGCAGCACCAGAATCCAATAGTCCCGAGATTTTTTTATTCTGTATTTTAACATCGATAAAAACCCTGTTATCGTTATTTAGTGTTTGTGATTGCAGAATTGAAGTTACTTTATAGACACGAAAAAAATTCTTTATAAATTTCAACCAGTCGGTCCAGTCGTTAACTTCGGAGTAACTACAATTCTGCTTCATGCGTTTTTTTGTTCCTGTGTAGAGGAAGATAATTGTTTCTGACAGTCAGGGCAGTCGTGAAACTTAACTCCTGGGTGACCACAACGAAAACATACAATAACACGTTCTGCGGTGCAGTTCCTCAACGAGTGAGTGTCGACGCGACAGCGAGGGCAAAATTTCGGCCTAGCATTGATTGCATAAACTGGTGTAGCGGCAGCAACTGCGTCGACAGGTGTAATATTCGTAATAGTATTAGGCTTATTTGCGTAGTTAGAGAATCGAGACTTATAGTCGTAATTTTTTGCAAAAGGCTGTCTCTGTAAAAATGGTTTATTTGACGCGTTAGTAGAAGTAGAGGCGTGAGAGTAAGCAAAGTCCGGGGCTAGGGTCTCAGACGTGGCTTTGGGGGGCTCTCGATATTGAGCCATACGAGACTGAACATTTTCGTAGTTCTTACACACGGACTGCAATTGTTGTACATCTTTTATTTCCGAGCAAGAAGTGAGCACGTTGGCGTAGCAAGGACGAATATTGTGAAGCAATATCTGTAACTTTTCTTCTTCCGGCAGAGGTTTATCAAGCTGTGAAAACATGCCCGACATTATTGAAAGGTAGATTGTAATATTTTCCCGCGGGCCCTGTGTACGTGCCTTGATTTCGTCCTTGAAGCGATAATCATAGTTCGGAGTACTGAAGGCCTCCTTGAGCCTAACACAGACATCTTCCCATGAATCAACTTGATCTCTTATACTTCTAAACCAATGTAGGGCATCATCGGTGAATATCTCGGTTGCGAAAGATAAGACTTTGCTTGAGGATAGCGACCTGGCCTTGATAAAATCAGATGCACTGCGGATGAAGGACCTTACGCACGTTTTTCCATTAAATTTTAGTTTTGACAACTCCGAGGACAAACCACGCTCACAATTTACCGTAATGAGGCTCGGAGTATCTTCAGAAGTGGAACCCGCAGCAATAGTATCAAAGTTGTTTAAGGCTGATTTGCAAGTTTGGAATAGTTTAAAGCATTCGTTGCACGCGGTTAATGAATCTGGCTGAGATGAGCAATCGATCCGGTTCAAGCGATGGAAAATGTGATTCATTGTATTTTTAGTTCGAGCTAAAAGGTTTTTGTCAAAGTTTTCATTTAAACACTTTATGTTTTTAGCTATTTTTGACAAGCTTTCCTCCACTGCCGCTGCATCTACTGCAGGATCAAATGGTGACAATAAAATATCATCAGAAGGATAAAGCCGCACGAGTTTCGTAATTTGTTTACGTAAATCCATCACATTATCAGCGGGGATTCCCCTCTAATCTCTACTTCATACGCAAGCTCCGCCTTTTGGAGTGACATGAATTTTATTTCCGATGTCATGATGTAGAATGTATTTTACAACGTTTGGGTAAGTTTGCACACGTATAATTATTAGGGTTATTCTAAACTACTCCGTTCTGTTACAGAGAGAGCGAAAGTGAAAGTAGTGACTTGTTTTTATTAATATAAAATAAGATAGAAGGAAGTAGGAGAAAAAGAAAATAAATCGTATAGCACCGAAAGATAAGATAAGAAAATGGATGGTGATAGAGAGAAAAACAAATTACAGAAAGGCAAAATAAAATGCAACTAGTGTCTAAAGTATTGTTACAAAATATCGGTTTTATCGATATCGATAACTGCCTTGTCCAATCTCTAGACCCAAGTTGTTAAGCACAATTTAAAATAAAAAACAAGACTTCACAAAACAACACGCACACAAAACAAACTACTCAACGATCCAAAATACCACAGAAACCACCTTGATACCAAGTTGAAGGCGCCACTTGTAGCGATAGGTATCTAGGGCAGTTCTGAGAAAGAAGTCTAGGCTACAAAGTGTTAAATCTATTTATTAGGACTATTTAGGGACGTGGGTCGTAGGCCTACGGTGGTGATGGCAAATGGATCGCAGCGTAGCTGAGCGTTACTGTCCTGGCGTCCTGGCGTCGGTAGTGGCGTGTGACGCGGCGTTCGACGCGAGTGGGCAGAGGCGTCCAGGCAGGGTGAAGGTTTGCGGGCGTGATAGTAGTGAGCCCGTCGAGTAGTCCCTGGAATTTTATTCCACTGTGGCGCCCAACGTGGGGCTCGAACCCACGACCCTGAGATTAAGAGTCTCATGCTCTACCGACTGAGCTAGCCGGGCTGCAGTTTGATCTCTTCTGCGGGCCGAGGCACCGTTATAACATGGCGCCGGCGATATCGCGTAAACAAGTACGCGGGATTGGAAAAGTCGATAGTATCGACAGTATCGACGTCGATACTTATCATTTCCTATTTATTTGTCATAACGACAAGATTAAATGTTGTAAATATATGAGAATATATTTATTTTAATTCTTATAATTTACTAAGAAATAATTAACGCTACACACTACAGGCAGCAAAACTGCGACTAAGTTGCTGGTCCACTCCTTAATCTTCTCAAGAGCACGAAGCGCCGCTGCTCTCTTAGGTCTGGACTCGTCGTGATGTTCAGCCGACGCGATGTTCTCTAGGTGGTGCGTTTCAGGATCAGTGTTCTCGCAGAACGTCATGTCTTTGACTGCGAGTGGGTCTGGTTCGGGTATGGACTTAGGCTCAGGCTCGTGTAACTGACTAGATGCAGGCTCTAATAAGACTGAATCAGACGGTATTTCTTCTGACTCGTTTAATTCTGTTAATTGATAAGATTTCTGCTCAGAAGTCTTAAGAACGTCGTTAGTGGATTCTTTCATCACGTCGTCCCTTCTTGTTGGATGTGGGACGTCAGGAACCTGTACAGATTCTTCTACGCTTTCTTCATGTGACGTTTGTTTACACTGTTCCTCTCCATCTTCGATCTCTAACGGGTAGAGATGCGCGATAGATCTTGTATATATTGTATCTCCTACTTGGACCGTGGCTACTCTACATAAACCATCGGCGCCTTCCTTTAAAGATACTATTTTCCCAACTTTCCAATTGATCCTATTCTTCGTGTCGCCTTTTATTTGCACTATCTGACCTATTTTTGGCGTTAATTTTGAAGTCACTCTAGGCTCCTTAGGATGATGGGAGTATCTTTCTCTCAAATTTAGGAGATACCTGTTCTCAAACATCTCTTTGAATTCTCGTAGAATGATGAGCGCTTTCTTCCAACCTTTAATTAGATTGTCTTTGGTTACTGTCCCATGTGACGTAATAGGATCCATGCTCGACGTTTCCATTACGATACATTTTCCCATGGTAAGAAAGTCTGAGGGTTTTAATACGTGGTCAGGTTCTGAATCCACGTAGGTTAAAGGTCTTGTGTTAAGTACTGCTTCTATTTCCTTAACTGTTGTTGCCAGCTGGCTGTCATTCAATAAGTGTTTTTGTAAGGTTTTCTTCATACAATTCTTGGTTAAGCCAATCAACCTTTCGTAAAATCCTCCATGCCATGGGGCTAATTGCGGTATGAATTTCCATTTAATCTCCTTTTCTATGCAATATGGGTCTTGAAGAATTTCAGAAAGTAACTTGTAATGAGCTGCGTTGTCAGATGTAATTAAGGTAGGCACGCCTCTCGCTGATATCATCCTTTTTAAGGCCAGAAGACCTTCTTCCGCTGTTAGATCCTTTACCACTTCCAGGTGAATGGCTCTTACCGCTAAGCATGTATAAAGGCTAATCCATCTTTTACAACTGCCATTCCCGTTGTTAACTAGAAGTGGTCCCAGGTAGTCTGTTCCAACGTACGTAAAAGGAGAGCTGTAATTGACTCTCTCTTTAGGAAGAGCAGGGGTTTCTGGTAGTCTATAAGGTCCTCCATCATGTTTCATACATTCAGGGCATCCCTTTAATATCCGTTGGACTTTACTTCTTCCTTGAGGAATCCAATACATTTCTCTTATTTTATCAAGCGTGTGGCTGACACCTACATGTTTGTTCTCTTGATGAGTTTTCATTATAATTTCCTTCGTGAAATCTGACTCTTTTGGTATGAGTATAGGGTATCGTTTGTCGAACGACCAGTTTGCGTTTTTCATACGACCTTTGCATCTCAATAGGTCATCAATGTCCTTGAATACTCCTAAGTTTCGACTTAGATTGGTTTCTTTTCCTTCTACCTCTAGAGGAAAATATTTAGCTTGAATTTCTTTTAATTTATGAAGCTTGTCGTCTGTTGACTGATTATTTCCTATCACTTCATTTGGTGTTATAATTTCCTCCGTTTTCATCGGGTTGACATTAACAACTGGATCTTCTTTATCGACCATCTCTATGTCTTCTTGGAACCCAAGACCCTCCCCTGTCAGAAGAGAACTGGTTGGCTCACTGCCGGATGTGGTTGGCCATTTCTGTGGATCTTCTGTTATAAACTGCGGACCATTCAGCCATTTCTCCTTATCCTCCTCTGCACGAAGGGGTCTTGTGCCTACATCTGCTGGGTTCAAGCTTGATGGTAGATATCTTATCTCCAGGTCTTTGTTTGTCTTGATTTCTTCTACTCGTCTGGCAACGAAGGGAGGAAGTAGTTTGTTAGACTTACACCATTCGATGACAATCTGACTATCGGTCCATAAGACTTGTCTTACTATTTTCTGTTGCAGAAACTTAAGGACGAACTTCATCAGTCTACAGCCTATCAGTACTCCCAGAAGTTCTAGACGGGGTATCTTGAGGTTATCTTGATCCTTGGTTGGTATCAGACGGGATTTACCCATGATAAAGCTTTTCTTCGAGCCACAGACTAGAAACACCGATGCTGCGTAGGCTTGTAGTGAAGCATCTGTGAAGCAGTGTAGTTGGTAATTCGCTTCCGTTGGTGTCTTCATGTAACATCTATCCACCGATACCTTTCCTATGACTTCTAGGTTCTGTCGGATGATGTTCCACTCTTCTGTTAGCTCGCTTGATAATGGTGAGTCCCAAGATACTCCGGCCTTCCAAAGTCCTTGCAGAAAAAGTTTAGCTGATAATGTATGAGGTGCCGCGTAACCGCACGGGTCATAAATTGATGCGATAGTCTTCAGTATTCCTCTTTTTGTGACTGCTTCCTCTTGGAGGTTGGGCTTCAGCTGGAGGGTGTCCTTTTTTATGTCCCAGTCTAAGCCAAGTACTTTTATCTTGTTTTCTTTACATGTATCAGGGACCATCTTCATGAATTCTTCGGAGTTAGAACTCCAATCCCTGAGTGACATTGAAATATCTTGAAAAGATCCTTTTAAACTTTTGTAAAGCTCTATTGCTTCAGCTGTAGTACTACAGCCTGAAACAAAGTTGTCTACGTATATGTCATTCGCTTTCTGCCTGACATGCTGATCTTCTGCATTATTTAAATGTTCTTTAATAGTCGCATTCAGTAGAAACGGTGAAGATATCACGCCGAATGGAACTCTGCAGAATCTTAGGTAAAGTAGGTTATCCTGAGATACTGGTTTAGAGGTATCTTTAAGCCATAAGAATCTGGTAACGTCACGATCCTTCTCGTGTAATGCCATCTGTAAAAACGCCTTTTCTATGTCGGACGTCAATCCTATGTGATGTGTCCTGAATTTGATGAGTAACCCTGTAAGGTCTTCAAGCATGAGTGGTCCTCTGTATAAGCACTCGTTCAGACTCTTGGTGTTCTTGTTACTCTTGGAACTAGCATCATACACGATTCGCATAGGTTTTCCTCGATGACGTACTCCATGGAAGGGTAGGTAGTGAATAGCGTTACCAGTTGACGTTCCTGATGTGGGTACGACTTCTATTATACCCTTAGCTAATTGTTGTTTAAATGTATCGTCGTATGACATTAAGGTTTCTTGGTCCATGCGCTTCAGTAAACTTGACAGACGCCCAAAGGCGATTCCAAAGTTATTAGGTAAGTCAGGCGGATAAGTTATCCATGGCCAGCTTACCGTGTATCTATTGTTAATTTTTACTGTAGTTTCATTAAAATTTTTAATAGCTTCTTCTTCTCTTGTTGCTTTAGGTGAATCACAAATTCCTATACATTCCAATTCCCAAAGGTTTTTAATGTCTCCATCACAAAGAGGTGAATCTGGTTGATGAAGCTTCGTTTCAATACAAGTTTGAGCATAAGTCACTACATATGATTCCTCTTCAAGCTGTGGTTCCGTCTTGCCACTGACTATCCATCCAAGGGCAGAATCCACTAGAAACAAGTTACTATCTAGTTGTATCTTAGTTTCATAAATAATGTTAAAGTAGTAGTCGTTTCCGATTAGAATCTGCACCTGTCCGCTTACAGAACCATCATCCGCCAGTACATAAGACTCGGGTACGCCCCGTAACTTGACATTTGGGATGAATCCTCTTTTTGAAATAGTCAAGACTGTTTCTTTGTTTTGGGATCCTTTGGAAAATTTGAAGGGCATAAGGCCATGTTGTGCCTTTCCTTTCCTGGGCAAAGTCTACAAGTCCAGTTTTCCTTACAGTCCTTTACAAGATGATTCTTCCTAAAGCATATAAAGCATCTTCCGGTCAACCGCTTCTTTCTTTCCTCTAAAGTAGAAGCGTCCTGGCACGTATAATTGCGGTGTTTGCCGTTGCAGAATATACAACCTAAGATTTTCCCTTTTTCCTTTGGGTTAACAGTTGCAGATCTGTTAGCAGATGTTGCAACATTAGATACGCTCGGTTTGCTTCCTTTTTTGGGTTCATTGGCCCTTTGAAATTTTCCTTTTCTATTTAGTCCTTTTCTATTAGTACTTCCTTGATAATGTTGAGTATTTGAGGTATTATTTCCCTGTTGGAAATGATGCATTCTCTTCGCACGCTTTGCGTTCACATGCAGGGTACCGACAGTGCTGTCATCTACCTCATGTGATCGTTTCCTTCCAGCAATTCTCTCTGCATCTTCCTTTGCAGTGATAATTTTATTCAATTGTTCCCGGAGTTCTTGTGTGGACTCATTCTGAATTTTCAACTTTATTTCGTATATTAAATCCGAAGGAAATTTCTCCAAAATCATGAAACGAAGATGGTTGTGGTTGGTGTTTTCGCCAAGAGACTCTAGGATTTTAAGATTGCGCTCCACCTCGTTGAAAGTTCTTCTACAATCTTCTGCGCTGCTTTTTGCCGCTTCGATTTTGTATAATGTAGCATAGTGGGCATCAATCAGATGAGCTTTCTTGCCAAAACGTTCCTTTAGTAGAGTGACCGCTATCTTATAGTTTCCGTTAGTGGTAGGCAGGCCATCAATAGCTTTCTTAGCATCACCCGTCACTGAAGTTTTAAGATAAGACAGCTTGTCTACATCAGGTAAGTTTCTTGAGTCGATATTGCTGCTAAAACTATCCCAAAATTCGCGCCAGGAAAGCACATCCCCGTTATAAACCTGTAGTTGGAGTTTCGGTAGTCGACAAGAGGAATTCACTTCAGGCGGCTTTTCCTGGGTCTCACGGGATACGGTGACTTGGTCGATCTTCGCCTTGAGTTCTGCTAAAGTCTCTTCTGCTAAAAGCTGCTGGCCACTAATCAAGAAAATTTCATCTGATGCAGGAGTTGTAGCTAAACGAAAGTATTCTGATAAATTAGCGTTGAGCCTATTCACTGCAGCTTGCAGTCTGTTATAGACGACCTGAGCCTGTCCTATGTTTTCTGACCGAACCGTACTGGGTATTGTTTCCAATTCAGCACCAATTTTTTCACTGGTGATTCGAAGTCTGATTAAGAGAATCTCGTCCATCTTGTCCTGGAAGGTACAGAAATATATACTATAAACTAGTATCTTTTATTAAAACTCTTATTGGGAAAAGTCTATTTAATTATCCTTCACAAGGATAGGTTTCTGACATTTTCTTTAATTATTTTAGAATGCTACTAGAAATGAGGAATTGTTTATTTTTTATTAATCTATTCTTATTATGGAAAACAACACTCAATAGTTAAAAGTAACAAAAGATTAAAATTTAATTTAATTTATGAGGACTCTTATTTGAAACTTTAATACTTTCACTTTAAAATTAATTTAATTAATGAGTTCTTTTATTTCCAAATTTAAATTATTTCACTTTAAATTGAATATCACTAAAGAAAATTGGAATATCTGTAAACATAACATACACACAGACATGTTATTGAACTCAAATTTATGTTAAGACTTATCACTTCTTATCAGTGCTTGTCAGTAACGTTGACGTTTACACGCAGGTAACTATAATATAACTTTGCACTGTCACTTTCACTCACTCAGCTTACTCATTTGTTTTATTTTTGTATTTAATTTGTATGACGTATTTTAACGAACACTATTGACACAAATTCACTTCTTATACTAAACCTGTAAAGAAGATGTTAATTCACATATACACACAATCAACATAAAAAAAACTTTCTCAAAGTTCTTTAAGGAATAAGTAAACAACATTGTGAGTTCAGGAAAAATATGCGCAATATGCATAACATAATATCTCACGATGTTAAAAGCTTCTCTAAACTTTTAAAGAATACTAGAATTCGCCATTTTGACTCCGCTGCAAATACATTTCTTCATCCAAGTTAATCTTCGCCAATAACAAGTACAATGTCAAAATATTCAAGATATCTCTAATAAAACGTAATACGGATGTTAAAACTTGAATATTGACTGTAATATTATTTCTACTTTAGAACTTTAAACACGCCATGTTTCTTTGCAAAAACCACGAGGTCGTTTTCGCTAACTTTACGGCAAATTAGCTGACGATTGGTTTTTCTTTGAACAAACTTCATGTGATGACGAAGTAGTTATTTAAAAACTTACCGAGGAATTTCTTTTCTCTTTTCTCGTCTAATCCGGTGGTGTGTCAAGTCCGTGATGGTTCACGGAGGCCGGTTCGTGTTTTTGTCTTCCTATGACGTAAAATACACATATTTTCAATAATCGTACTCATTCACCAGTTTAATTCTTCTATAAAGCACTTGAAATTGTACAAAACAACTGCATCTTACCTATAAACTGGATGCAAACTTCTTGGGAACCAGCGCTGTTGCAGCTTCTCCGTAAACAAAGTTTCAAAGTAAAGCGTATTCTCTACGGGAATTAGTGTTGCCAGCCTTAGTCAGAACTCCCTGATTTCTGACATATTTAACGAATAAACTAACCGTAACTTGTTTCTTCTTCGGTCCTTTTAGATGCATCGTTATTACTTTTATACAAATACTTAATACTAAAATCTTAATTCTAATTAAGTTTAACACACATGTATCAAGTAAAATTCAAAGCGGAAAATTCCTCTGCCCCTTCTTATTTTACGCTTGTCTTATAAGACTTATAAGATATACCTGCAGTATACCATAGGCTAGTGCTTCTCTTCTTATCCCTGAAAAGATCTTCTAGCTTATATACTAATCAATCCAATATAATTACGAACACAAAGACAAAATTCTTACCGACTTATATCTATACACAGTTCAGTATGACCGTTTGACTTAATTACACATTCATCTTATAAGAAAATTCTCATTACTGCCTTCCAAGTCGAATCCGTTTGTAAAATAATTTCTTCTCTTCACTGAAGTTATCCGGTTAATCCTTTCGAGTCGTAATTTTCTCCCGACATTTCGGGTAATCTTCTTACTGTAACTGTAGCAACACTACTTCGTGCTATGGCCGCCGCGATGGCGCGATGGCCGCCATGTTTCGCTTTTGGCCAATCAGAGACGTATTCGTGACGTATCCCGGAAGCAACTGAAGCAACTTTGTTCAATAACATGACCTTTTATTTTTGAATAATGAATTTTTAATTTCATAAATTCGGACGAATACTGAAATCTTCATACTTTTATTTTTTAAACATTATTTATAACAATTGAGCCTTTTTTCTTATACGGGGAATAAAATGTATCTTATAAGTAAGTAAACCATCCTTTAGCCGAGAGAGTACGCCATGATGTATTTTCTCATATCCTGCCGTATTACACAGTCAATGAAATTACTTTATTCTTAAAAGTCTTCACTTATTGAGCTCTTGAAGTAACTTTCATAACTAAATGAGCCAAAATTGATGTTGAACCAGACCCTGTAATTATATGATTCCGCACGTGTACTTAAAGTACAAATCTTGCAATTTTTGTTACTATTGACACACACATGTTATTTTTCTTAGAATAATACGTTTAATGTTAGGATAGTATACCTTGCATTCATTTTAGGTTATGCCTTGATTCTATATCTGTTCAATCCCAGCACTAACCACCATTGTCGCCACCCCTCTCCTAGCCGCCTACGGTACATTTACGAGTCCGTAAAGGAGAAGGATGGCAACTTATTTGTGTGTGTGTAGTCAATATATATACTGACCACCAAACAGAATGCATGGTATACAGACCTGACACTTCTATAGATGATTCCTCATCCACGCTCACGCTGTCCCAACCTTCTCGGGGCCAGGTGAGCCTCTGATCTGCTTCGCTTGCTTTTATGTTACGGCGGCTGATTGTCACTCCGTGATCTGTGGGTTTTAAGTGCTCATGAATATGGTATTCTCCTAACAACCGTCCCTTAGAACATACATCATCGTCATACTACTCATACTAAGGATTGATCTTATTCAACCAGACAGGGTACACCAAATACATCTTCCTCGGACGCCTACACGCCCAAGTGGATAGTCGAGACGTACCGCCACACTACGGCACGTCTGTCTGGAGCTCGGCGGGTGTGAGGACGTGCTGAACTGTCAACACCCTCGTACCTATCATACCGACTCTTCTGGAGAACTCGTCTTCCAGGATTGATAACAGTGAGGGCCGTCGGCGTACCTCTCGACCCCCGGCGACCTCGTCTTTCCGGGCTGAGCCAGGTACGCCGCCGACGTGCCCCTCGACCCCCGGCGACCTCGACCCCCGGGCTGAGCCGAGCACGCCGTGGACTTGCACCTCACCCTCTGGCGATCTAGTCTTACCAGGATTGAGAACAGTGAGCCGTCGACGTACCTCTCGACCCCCGGCGACCTCGACCCCCGGGCTGAGCCAGGTACGCCGCCGACGTGCCCCTCGACCCCCGGCGACCTCGACCCCCGGGCTGAGCCGAGCACGCCGCGGTCTCACCATGATTGAGCATGCATGCTTATTCTAAGTGTGTCTACCTGTCACTTACCGGCACCTTTAGCGTGCCTTGTCTGCTTGCGCCTCTGGAGAACTAGTCTTCCAGGATTGAGTACCATACTTACTATTTAGATAAACAACTCGGCACCTAGTGGCACCTTTAGTGCGCCTTGTCTGTTACTAAGATAATCGAGGTAATAGCCTTTAGTTAGATATGGAAACAATTGTAAGAGATACCATTACACCACTGTGAGCCACCAAGTATAAATAAATACTTAGCTTTAGTCGTCTCTGCAATATCTGGATAGCACGTGGATCACTTCACTGTGTGTCACACTTTTAAGTACTGGCGCGTTTCTCGCGCCTCGTGGAATGTCTACGTGGCACGTAGTTTGACAACTTTGAGATACTTACTATGGCTCCACCCAGAGGGCGCCGCCAGTGTTGCCGCAGGGGAATATTCTTGGGGCTCTATAGTTTCGCGTTGGTCGCGACAGTGTCCGCACAAGTGCCAAATAAACGGGCATAGTGGCTTGTCGGTTTGAAACCATTTTCCTCATATTCTCTCACCATAAGCTGACGTTGTGAGGCGTCTATAAGGTTCGGTCTGCCAGACCTCTGGCGGTGTGACAGCGACCCTTCCATTTGGAAACGTTGTATCCACAAACTAGCAGTTTTCCACTGTAACAATTTATAAACACGTAATTAAACATAAATTATAACCATATTTTGTATAGCATTCCAACTTATTTATTGTCTAAAACCAATTGGTAAGGAAATAATAAAACTACTTACATTCACACCGGTTTCTCTAGCTATCTCTGAAATGTTTCTCCCTTCTTCGTGCAACGCAATTATTTGCGATCTTTTGACTACGTCAATATTATTATGCGAACTCATAGTTAAATAAAAAAAGGCACAAAGAAAGCAAAGAACAGGATACCCAGACACAGAAATGAACTGAATGAGTTATACGTGAATTGTAAGGTAGGTAATTAGTAACGACTCGAATAAGACGGAAATGTCTATCTACCCTCAGTACCCTTACACGTTTTTTTTCTTAATACAAAAAATAACGAAATGTATCGAAAAACTTATAGTTATAAAAAATATTATTATCAATCTAATTTGAATTATAATAAAATTAAATTATCATCATGCTGTAACTTAAGTTTTACTTTATTGCATAGAATTGTTCTTATTTGCCCTCTCTCTTCCACTCATAGCAAGTCGTGCATCGTGCTGTTGCGGACAAAGTTCGTATTTGTTGATGTTGACACAACCAGGGACTAATTTCGTAGGCTTTTTCAATTGGTCATTTGGTGAGGAGGTTTGATGCATGGATTTCTATGCAGGAGGTTCCCAGTTCGAATCCTAGCCGGCGACTATGGAAATTTGTGTTTTGGAATTATTTTAAATTCTGAATGGTTGGTGATGTAAAATGATGGCAGATGTTAAGAATAATTAGTAATTACTTTCCAACGAAAAAGTAACAAAAACTACAAAAAGTAAAAATAAATATAAAATTGAACGAACAGTTCGAATCGTAGGTAGGTAGTAGGTAGTGGGCTCTAAAATTAAGATAAATTACTTTTTGCGTCAATTTCGTTTTCAACGCCATCTAGTGAGCTGGAAAAAAACCAACAAGGTTTTTTGGAAGCTACGTTGCGTTCGTTTAACGTGCACGCCAATTTTGTTTAGAGTTCGCCATCCACTTTTGCGGCTGATAGTACATAAATACATATGTATATACAATTACGCCTGTATCCAGAGGGGTAAGCAGTACACATGAAATGAAACTATTCAAGTTTGCCACTCTTGGCAATTAAGTTGTTGAAAGAAAACGAAATTGTGATATTGCAGTGACAGGTTGCCAGCCTCTCGCCTACGCCACAATTTAACCCATATCCCACAGTCGACTTCTACGACACCCACGGGCAGAAAGAGGGTGGTGAAATTCTTAGCCCGTCACCAAACGGGCAATATGTTTGAATATTAAATATCCATTCTCTCTTCTCCGCTGTCATGTGAAGAGCACACGTAAACATATGGAAAACTAAGGGAATAAATTAAATATGCTATGTCACTCGCCATAGAGTTGTACAGTTGGTCCAACTGATCCGGCGTCTCACATTTGGAAGTTAGCTGATGTTCGCAGCGACTCAGCAGGTTCGGAGCCACGCGCGCCGCCGAACCAAGCCGCATCACTTTCAAGGACTCAGGTAACCTGATATAGGAATTAAAAGTTTGTAAAGACAATATGATTCGGGGTAAACAAATGAAGATCATACTTGTAGACAAAAGAAATAGTGATAGACTACGAAAATCGTACACAGCCTAGCGTTTTCACAAGTCCTCGGGCCAAGCATTTTGGGCTTTGAACATCAACATTGTTACATACCTGCTAAAGCGCTGGTGGCCTAGCGGTAAGAGCGTGCGACTTTCAATCCGGAGGCCGCGGGTTCGAAGCCCGGTTCGTACCTGAGTCTTTCGGAACTTATGTGCGAAATTTGCTAGTCGCTTTTCGGTGAAGGAAAACATCGTGAGGAAACCGGAGTAATCCCAATAAAGCTTGGTTACCCTTCGGGTTGGAAGGTCAGATGTCAGTCGCTTTCGTAACACGTTAAATCTTGGGATAAGTTGTCAAAGCGAACCCCAGGCTCTCACGAGCCGTGGCGGATGCAGGGATAACGCAAGGTGAACGATGATCGTTAAATACCTGCTCAAGACAGTGTCGACGGCCGAGTGTGTGTGCGCAGTGACCAGTACTCGCTGTTTAAGCGCCACTAGCATTTGTATCAGAACACTTATTGTTTGAGTTTTACCTGCAAAATAAATAGTTAATCATTTAATATTTCTTAAAATAAAAAATTACGTCTTTAGATACATAAAATAAAGTTCTTATAAATACAAAAAAAAAACTTTATTTCTGGCCGGGATTCGAAACCCTGACACATGCGATATGCTTGCAAACATTAGACCGACCTCTTACGAATGAGCTACGCCCAGCCGAGGCGCGCTCGGCAAAATTATTAAATTAACAACCATATTTTGAGTTGACTAACGAAAGAAAAACGGATGGAAAGTCGAAAATTCGCGTTTTCCGGGATCTAAGGCTAAGCTAGATTTTTCACCCCGAAAACCCCCACATAACAAATTTCAGTGAAATCTTTAAAGCGGTTTCCGAGATCGTCGGTATATATAAATATACAAGAATTGCTAGTTTAAAGGTATAAGATAACATCTTCATTTTCAGATGACGCTCGATGAAACGCAATGTTGTCGGAAAATAATGTACATAACCAATCTCACTTACCAGTCCCGGGCAAGCCCTGCAACAGCGCATAATCCTTAGCAGAAAGTGCTTTAAGCACAGCTCTCTGTTGCTGTATATTCAACGACTTCATTAATTTCGTGCCCAGCCTGCCCACTTCGCGCGGGAGCTTCTTTTCGAACGAAGGGGATTCTTTGTCGATTATTATTCTGTAATTTTAATGTAAATTACACAAAAATTAGGAACACTTCAATTTTCTTTCATTCCATTAAGAACCTAAACAGGTTAGGAACTACTTAAATGCTTAGATTTATTATAAATTCGTTATACGCGATATAATACGTTCCATACTTTAATCTTATTAGAAAATAATGGAAATGCCGATGGGCACGTTCAAATGTATCCAAAACTAAAATCTTTATTAAAATACAATCACACTGAATCCATACTAATATTATAAATGGGAAAGTGTGTGTCTGTTTGTCCGTCCTTCACGGCGAAACGGAGCGACGAATTGTCGTGATTCTTTAATTGGAGATAGTTGAAGGGATAAAAAGTGACATAGGCTACTTTTTGTCTCTTTCTAACGCGAGCGAAGCCGCGGGAAAAAACTAGTATGTAAATAAAGGTCTTCCGTCATAAGACTAAATAAAGTCAATGTAGCAAGGACTTTATTATCGCCCTTCCTCGCGCCGAGTGCGATGCGCTAAGTGTTCGCGTATTTAGAACTATGATTTATTATAATTATTACCTATCAAATAAATTCCAAATTAATAAATCTTACAATATTATATTACCTTTTTCACTATTCTTTCCTAATGTAATGTCTTTCTTTAGAAAGTTCCTAGCTAGCCCGCAGTGTTGAGATTAGTACCAACATTACACGCTAGATGTCTCTGAGCGTAGATTAGATGTCGCTATCGTTTGTTTGCCGTAGTTTCGTTGGGGTCGAGGCGAGTGCTTCTCACGTAAACATACATACATACTTACATCTTTTTTGGAAGTCGACTCTCCTGCAATGCGGGTCTAGTTCGGCTTTAATATATAACGGAATATCAACTTGAACGGAAATTGAAAAATATCGGGAGGTACCGTATGATTTATTTATTTCTATCTATTTCACATAAGGAATGTATGTATGTTTTCACGAGCTCGACTTTTTTTACTATTTTACAAAATAATGCTTTCAATTTTATTTAGTGGTGGATTAGTAGAAATTCCAGAGACCCTTTAGCACAACTTTACTTACCTTGTCGCGCGCGAGTCCATAGCCATACAATGTATGGCTATGGACTTGTGTTACTCAAGTATGGACTCGCGCGCGACAAGGCAAGTTGTGCTAGAGGGTCAGATTATACTATAGGTCAATCCCCCTTTTAGGGTGCCTTTCCACAAGAGATGTGCTAGGCTACGTTACTATAGATGCGTCAGATATCCACCGATCAGCTTAATCGAACCCGTTTTCACTAGCGCTATGCTTTGTGGAATAATGAACATGATTGCTGGATATCAAACACATCGACGTAGCGCATCTCTGGTGGAAACTGGAAAGGCATCCTTAAACTTTTCTGTGAGAACAGGGAATACTTAAATACATAGCCACACATTGATGATTTCTGTACCTTGTCATTTTAACGTCTTGTTTGAGATATCATACGAAATTGTCAAACGATTAAAAGCGACATGGTACAGAAATCATCACTTCTTTATGCCGGTGACTGAACAACACTCATATGTAAAATATAAGTAGCACACGAATGAGATAGTGACTTACTTCCTTAGTCTCAACGCACGATCGCTGTCTTCCAGCAGTACTCCCAAATTAGTCAAGTTCTGTACGGTGGTCGCGTATGACTCGTATGTGTCAATGTGGTACATCGTGTCTTTGTTCATCCGACGACTTAGGTCCCTGAAAAATTCAAATATACAGCATTGGCAATAACAAACCGTGTACGTATCGTCAATATCATCATATTTGTAAATGTACCTCTATATTATTTGTACTACTACTGCACAGAGAACCTCCTATAGAGTAGCAATCTTGTATATTTTGTTCGCGATACGAGTCACCAGTGTTTGGGGTGCGAGGAGCGGGCGGGGAATGTGTTAAGCGCGCTGTGATTGGCCGTTTCAAGGACGGCGGGCAGTCGCGCCAGATGAAAAGGGACTGAAGTATGACTGTCCCTCTACTGACGCGTAAGTGGCCAATGTAAGTTGACCTATGCCGGCTCTGAATAAATTATAAATATGACTTATTTGTGGAATGTAATGCCGTCTGTTTTTAAATTTGAGCTTCTTGTTACCTTTCCACACCATTTCACACTACAGGTGGACATCTTTAAGGCATCAAAATACCCTTTTCCAATTTTTTAGTGCGAAAAACACGCGCTGCTTTCGGGTCTGTTACTTGGTCGATACTGATCGGGCACGGCGAGCGCCCGCGCTTATATCAGTGCAAATACTAGGAAGGCTGGCGACCGCGAGTCGTCTTGTAATGGATGTCTATAGGGGTTGGTCTGTGTACTACTGTGACGAACGCGGGGCAGTGAACGATAGAAATTCCTTCTGAAATTTATGTTCATCATATCATATTATCATCATCATTTTATGACGCTTTATAATGACACCCCTAGCACACCCCGGACACTGGCGATCAAATATATGAAAGAGGCGCGTTCCTAGCACACAGTGAAATATGACAGGTCAACTGTTCGCGTTTTTGACAAGCAGAAACTGTGAGGTAACCGAGAGGGGGCAGGCGGCACTTTCAACGGGGGGCGAGAGTGGCCATACTATACGACAGTTGTTGTTGTATGTCCTAAGGCACCCCATAGGTGCATAGGGCCTCCACAAGATCCTTCCACGCCTTTCTATCTTGAGCCACCGCCTTGGCCTCGTTCCAGCTCAGTCCATATTCCCTCAGCTCGTTCTCAACGCTCCGCCTCCAGGTGTGTACGGGGCGTTTGCGGGCCCTCTTTCCTCCTTGAGGCCGCCACTCAAACGCGATACTGGCGCTGTTGGTAGCTCCTCTTCGAAGGGTATGACCGATCCATCTCCATTTCCGCTGAGCCACTTCCTGGGCGATCGGAGGTTGTCGGCACATACTCCACAGATTCTCATTCCTTATAGTTTTCGGCCAGAAGATACGGAGGATCGACCGGAGGGACTTATTGACAAACACTTGAAGTTTGTGCGTCAGCCCCTTTGTCACTCTCCATGTCTCACAGCCGAAGAGAAGCACGGTCTTGACACTCTTGACAATAGATTCGAAGAGGGAGATTTTCACGCGGCGAGTAAGCACGTTTGAATCCCAAACAGGCTTGAGTTGAGCAAATGCAGCTTTTGCCTTCTTAATTCTGCACTCGACGTCATCGTCTGCACCTCCCTGACACGACAGTGTACTGCCGAGGTACACAAACTTGGAGACTGATTCAAGGCGGTCGTTTTTGAGCAACAAAGGTTCCTTACAAGCTGATTGTACTCGCATATTGACAGTCTTCCGTCGGTTGATTCGTAGGCCCATGGCTTCAGCTTCCTCTTGAAGACTCTCAAGTTTCGCTTTTAGGTGGGCTAAAGATGGCGAAATCAGCACGATGTCATCGGCGTAATCAAGATCTTCCAGTACCTTTGTATGCCAGGAAATGCCTCTTGGCGTTTTGACTACTCTTCTCATGACGTCGTCGAGCAGAATTATACGACAGTACTCTTTATTATACTGTGCCCCTAGTTACAATTCCAACCTTTACCAAGTTAGCGTAGATACATTTCAAGCGACTAGGAAGAGTATTTTAAAAGATACAATGGAATGTATAAGTTTTTTATTTAATTGTGTTCAAGACTTCTACCACCCTTATAATTTCTTATAAAATTTTCAGCCCCCCATAGTTGAACTGCTATTACTACGTACCTTTCTAATATAATCTGCATTTCGTTTTGTTTAGAAACAGTGACTACTCCGGCGGCGATCCACGGCCTGTTGTCTATGCTGACTATTGAGAAGTCGCCTTCTTGTGGTCCCTTCGTTTTATGGTGAGACTTATCTAAAACATAGGATTATAAAATAAAATAACTACGGAACCATTCAAGTGACAACGTGTTTGTAGTTGCTTTAATTTAATAATAAATAAATTTATCTAAAAATATTCCCTCTCTGTTTTCAGGGGTTAATTGTACATTGACATTGTGAATAAACAAGACGATATTATTTTCCTTACCTTCATTATTTGTACCCAGTCTTTCGAAGGAATGCGTATATCTATCATCACTTTGTATCACAGATTTCAGTCTTAAATTCGCAGCGCAAGTTCCACGTTTTGATCTAAAACAAAGAAATGAAGCCTTTTGAACACCATCTTAGTTCTAGCAAATACATATAAACCGTACTGGAAGCGTTGAACATTACCAACGTGACGTACGAGTTATGGCATTCAAACGTGTTCTTAGCGCCACGGAAATGACTATTACGACACATTCAAACGATCCTTGCTTTTAAATGGTTAATCGTTTATATCTTGGTTATTTTTTGTACCTACAACTCTACCATTCAATCACAGTATGATCACTATTATGATCTGAGTGAACGGAACCGTTGATGATATCCATTCCATGCTAACCTTTTCTCAACACTATCAGTCCACAACGCGTGCAGCGGGGCCGCGGACATTTGGCCAGTCTCCTCCATCTTGAGCTGCGCCGTCCAGCGTAGGAAGTAGTTGATGTGCTCTGCCGATAGATGGCCTAGCGCGTCTTGCTTTAGTTTAGAGAGAGGGTGGTTTTCTGAGACTGTCGGGCCGCCGGTGTGCCTTGAGTGAGAAACCAACATTAATTATAATTACTTACTTCCCCGAATATTTACTGAACCAGTGAGCTACAACTTCGGCGTTCTCGTCACTTTCCATCAGGTGCGACTAATCACCGGTCAGTTAATAATAAAAAAAAAAAATAAAAATCCTATCTATATGTATAGGATAGACAGACTGCAACCCAAGTTCTTCAGTGTAAGTCCTGTAAGGGACAGGCCGACATTACAGTTGAGTTGTCGTTTGTATCGGTCCTAAATGAAATGCTCTATACATTTTAAAATAATATTAGGAAACCTTCAAGACATACTCGATTTTCACTGAGTCTGTGAGTCAGTAAGCCAGATATAATTTAAATTTTTGATCAGCAGAAACGTCTGCAATCGATGACTTGGTTGAACTCTTGGTGGCCCAATTGGCAGACCGCAGGGGCCCATTTCTCGAACGATATTAGACTAATATTAGTCCACGAACTGTCAAATCGTATGGGTTGCCATGACAACATACTAATATTATTAGAGTAATAAATTTCGAGAAATGGGCCCCTGGAGTATCAAATCAAATATATATTTATTTGCTAGAGTATGGTAACAAGGTAGGTCATAAATCTTATGGCTAAGTTTTCCTTGCATATTCAACCTGCATGCAGGCGTGCAAATTTTTAGCATCTTTCCAGAGGCAGTAATTTTCCTCTTTTAAAATTATTTTAAGCCTTTACCATTTATTTAAATGATACTTACCACAAATGTAAAGAACAGACAGTGAGGTAGGGGCATTTAGCACACGCGTTGTGATGGTTCACGGGTTCCGGCAAGTTTTGCTGTAACAAGCTTGAAGCCTCCTCTATGTCCGTCATCAGCTCTGTAAAACAAGATACGTAACTTTACATTTTATAAATGAAAGATAAAGATGACGCAAAAACGACGGGGTGTTATAAGATTGACGTGTCTGTCTGTCTTTCTGTTTATCTGTCTGTGTGTCTGTTTGTGTGTCTGTCTGTGGCATCGTAGCTCCCGAACGGATGAACCGATTTTGATTTAGTTTTTTTGTCTGAAAGCTGAGTTAGTCGGGAGTGTGGAACATGGCTAAGACATGCTTCATGAAAATCGGTCTACTATGTCGCGGTCGGGGGTTTTTTCAAAATTTTATTTTAGTGGTTAGGTTAGTTCTAATAAGCATGTTACATTGAGCTTATGGACGTCAAATAAAGTTACACCGGCTCTGCTCTACCAGTCTCGAGAAAAATCGGTTAGAGTAGCATAAGTATAACACTTTTTTTACCTCACGACTTTAAGAGGGGTGTTATATTTTATCATCAATGGCTGTATGTTTTCTTTTTTAATATTATAAATGGGCTTACTCTTGGCCACAGACTAGTCAAAGGCAAAGACCACCCAGAAGATGCCTGTTCACCCTTGATTTGAAAATTGACGGGTTATATGAATGTATGTCTGCCTTTCCAGCGGTGTCATCGTAAGTTTCAAATGGATCGACCGAAAGGTAGTATTATGAGGTCGTTGTTAGTTACGGAAGAGTACTTATTTTATAATAAATAAACTGTAACTTTCTGTAATTTACTGTAACTATCCGTAATATATCTTTTCTTTCCTTCAACGTCATTGCATGACATTCAACTTAAGCATCCGGTCTCCCGCGATACAGGCCTAGCCTAGTGCGGGGACTCCTGAGGTATCGGTAAACCAACTAAGCTATGCACGATGGTAATTGTAAGTTATGTAAGAATGCATCTCATTTGTGTCTTTTTGTGCAATAAACATTTTTTTTATCTTTTTTATATTTTATCTATAAGAAGCTGTATTTACAAGTCCTAGTTCTATTTACCCGGGTCGGTCGCCGTCGGGCCGTCGGCGAGGTACTGCACGAGTTGGTTACGGAGCATTATCAGGTCCCTCCGCTCAGGGTACCCACAACTCACCTCCCTTAGGTCTACGCGCTCTCTGTAAACCATAACACTAGTTGTTAAATATTGCTTGACATAGACATAGAAAGGCTTTATTTAATATCACATTACAGTGTTAAAATTAAAATAGGTGGAAAAAACAGGTTGATATTAATCAGCATAATGTTGCAGTAAATTTTACTGCAACGCTCTGTCAGTTTAGTTCAGTCGGATCCTAGTAGTTTACTAAACCTAAACTAATTAACCTAAACTAGTTTATATAATATATATTGTGTGTGTGTGCGTGTGTTTGTGTGTGTGCGCGCGTGTGAACGGTACAGTGCGTTGAAGTTTCGCGTGACATCACGCTTAGGTAGGTACAATTTTTACTTAGAAGTGACGCCACAAGCAACCACTCCGAAACTTTGATGCTCTATATCTTTGTATTTTTTCATTAATTAGAAAAAGCGAAAAATATGTGTTCAGTATTTTTGGACGATCTAACTGACGGACTAAACAGAATGCCATTTTTTTAATGTAATCGTCATCCCTATTGTTGTGTAATGAATGAGTAGGTAAGATAGTTTCTCCCCAGTCTCACTTGAGGTAGAGCAGTAAGCCGCGTTGCTCGCTGGTGGCAGGGTCGTCTCTACGTTGTAGAGCCAGCATCTTATACTCTATTACTGTATGTATTCTATGTAACTAGTAGTGAGAAGGAGTATAGTAGTAATTCTCACTTGAGGTAGAGCAGTAATCCTCGTTGCTCGCTGGTGGCGGGGTCGTCTCTACGTTGTAGAGCCAGCATCTTGTACTCTATTACTGTATGTATTCTATGTAACTAGTAGTGAGAAAAAGTATAGTAGTAATTCTCACTTGAGGTAGAGCAGTAATCCTCGTTGCTCGCTGGTGGCGGGGTCGTCTCTACGTTGTAGAGCCAGCATCTTGTACTCTATTACTGTATGTATTCTATGTAACTAGTAGTGAGAAAAAGTATAGTAGTAATTCTCACTTGAGGTAGAGCAGTAATCCTCGTTGCTCGCTGGTGGCAGGGTCGTCTCTACGTTGTAGAGCCAGCATCTTGTACTCTATTACTGTATGTATTCTATGTAACTAGTAGTGAGAAAAAGTATAGTAGTAATTCTCACTTGAGGTAGAGCAGTAATCCTCGTTGCTCGCTGGTGGCAGGGTCGGCTCCACGTTGTAGAGCCAGCATCATGCCGTATAAGACGAGCTGTCCGCGGTGCTCCGCTGAGACGGACGCACGACCGCTTTTCAGCTCTAGCGGGACCACTGCTGATTGACGTCCTGTGACAAACGAGATGTTTACTAATGACAGACAAATGGACAGAGTCGCACGCTAACGGCCCGGCGACGACATTCGTATTGGCGGCAGCCATACGTGCGAATGAAAAGTCCCATCGCTGTGTCTCGCTCCAATGTTTGGCCGCCGCTCACCGCTGTCGCGCTCCAATGTCGTGGCCGGGCCGTTAGCGTGCAACTCTGTCCGTTGTGTGTCCGGCCGTGCTCGTAGCGTGTCCGTAGCCGCCCGTCAACAATATTCTCGCCGACAATAGTTGCCGGGCCGTGCATGGCACGCTACGGGCACGGTCGATGACGGAACGAGCCAGTGAGAATAGTCTTATACGTTTTCAAAGAATATTTTTTTTGTCTGGTACGCTCCTAGTACGGTCATCATTTTGTACTCGTTACGTCGATCGAGTATCTTGATCTGTTTGAAAATAGAACGATGAAGGTTTGCGAGCCTGTCTATAACTGAAAATATTTGAAATATTATATAGGCCCCGAGTTTACCTTTTCGTTCATGAATAGTGACTTGCAGCGTGGCGTCGATCTTTCCCTTCAGGCCGAGCTGGGGGCAGCACAGGTTTTCTTCGATGTCCAGTACTTTGTTGATGTTTCCCGCCCATTTGTCTTTCTCACCCTACAATAAATAAGCAGTTTAGGTTTTATGAAAAACCAATAGGAAGTAAAAATAAGCTTAAATACATTAATAGCTTTTATTCAAGAAGACAAAAGTTTAATTTCATGGAAACTGTTTGGTGACATATGCTTTAAGAGGCATTTTTAGGTAAACTTTTGTCATTTGAACTTTCAACCCAGAGGGGAAAAAAATGTTGTTGAGATTAGTATATAGTTTCCTAAGAATGCTTTCTTTCGGTATAAGGAAGACTCAAGGAGATTCCCACTGTAGCTTACCATCTTAGAAGGGGGTTTGTCCGACAAATACGTCTTCATAAACTCCGTCGGCGATGCAACGTACTGCGGCATATATAGTTCTGAAATGATTTCTACTAAACCTTACCATGTTAGGAGGCGGTTTATCTGACACGTAAGTCTTCCTAAACTCCGCCAGCGGCCCAATGTACTGCTGCATATTCGAACTCGCCTCCTAGAAACCTGGGTCATATAGACTCTAAATTGATTTCTACTACACCTTACCATGTTAGGAGGCGGTTTATCCGACACATACGTCTTCATAAACTCCGCCAGCGGTGCAATGTACTGCTGCATGTTCGAACTCGCCTCCTCCTCCGATAGACCTGCGTCGTATAGACTCTGGATTGACTCCTTTATTATATTGCCCGCTTCTTTACGTAGTTGGTCCACAGACCTAATGTTCTGCGTCAAGGCTTTTTGGACTAGCTCGTGGACTAATATGCCGATTGTCATCTAGAAATAGAAATAAAAAAGGCATTTGTCAAATAAAAACTTCATTTCAGTAAAATAACCTAAACAATAAATACTGCTAGCATTAAGGTCTTCGCTTCGGACACGCAGACTGGGATCTGCTTTGTGATCAAGAAAGATATATAAACAGTGCCAGTATTTGCAGAGTCAATGCCGCGCCAGCGTTCTTGCAACACCGCTTTCGGTTGGCAGAACACCACGACTACAACGCTCGTAGATGACACACATGAGGTGTTTAGTGACAGTAAGTCAAGCTGAAGAGTCCCATGCTAGAGCCCTGGAAGTGAAGGGGAAACTTACAGCAGTATTAGCAGAGTCAATCCCGCGCCAGCGTTCTTGCAACACTGCTTTTCGTTGGCAGAACACCCCGGCTACAACGCTCGTAGATGACACCAGCCGGTCGGGCCGTAGCACTATCAACCCTGAGGTGTTGGTGACGGTGAAGAGCCCTGAGGAGTCCCGGGACGCGAGGATGCTGACGATGTCGCCGGGATGCAGGGGTGTGTGTAGCCTGAAGATGTGGTGAATTATTTTTTAGACTAATAATTATATGTAAGATTCTTACTATGAAGTATGCTGTTATTCGTGTTTTATTGAATTTTAAACATTGCATAAATGGGGCAAGAAAATCCTAGTAAAATAATTATAAACAAGAAAATAAGCTTATACACGTTAAACTTTCGTGAGACATATTCAAATAATTAATCTACGAATTGCCTCCGATTCCCATTTAAGGCCTCCGAATTGGCCCGAAACATGTCGCAGCAATAGCGATATAATAACGTGTTGTACTCACGTATTCCAATTAATTATTTAAAATAAGCTTGTTATTAATTTACACAAAAACACAGAATGGATTTAGATACTTTAAGGATATTCCATAACTAATAAATTATTGGTCCACTCTTATTAAATTCATGTTAGGCTCATGGAGGAATGTGGAGGAAGCTTAGACACAGGCTACTGTGCCCACTTACCTTCAGGCCGGGTGTGTATGTTTTCCATTGGCATGCTATGAAAAAGTTGTCATAAGATTAAATTGAAGTATGTTTTTAACAGCACACATTTTTAGGTGTACAAAATAAAATTATGTTTTCTTTCTTACCAAATGCCTTCAACAAAGCATGTAGCCACGCTATTAGCAGCATTCTTCAGTTTCAGTTCCAGCCTGTTGGGTAAGTTATTGACTGCTTTTATCTCACATCTCTGCATCACACTTAAATCCAAGTCTTCTATATTTTCCTGTAATTACATAGATTAAATAGTAAATTACATAAACTCTTTATTTTACATAACCTAACCACAAAATTAAAATTTTGAGAAAACTCCAACGATTAATTATTACATTAAAACTATTTGAATCATCCTATATGCTGCGTGACGTCAAATTGATGTCATTGGCATGAAAGCTACGGGCCCTGCATATTAACTACCACATGACCCACATGACGGATAAATAATTACAACTTAAAAAATAGTTTACATAACAAAGTGTTCAAACCTCATCTATATCTTCAGCCCAGTCATCACCAAACATGCTGTCAACTTCAGGGTCATCAAATTCAAGAACTTTAGCACATTTGTCAGGGGACTTGTGGAATTTGACTGGAGATCTGACTGATTTTGGTGAACTACACATTTTTGGGGTACCTTGAAATATAAGACAATGAAATGGTATAAATTTGATACAATTGTTTTATACTAAACTGAAAAAAATGCAGCAGATTCAAAGTGACTACGAAAATTTTATAGCCACCGCAAAAAAAATTATTGTTGCAGAGAAGTGCTGGTGGCCTAGCAGTAAGAGCATGCAACTTCCAATCTGGAGGTCGCGGGTTCGATCCCCGGCTCGTACCAATGAGTTTTTCGGTACTTATGTGCGAAATGTCATTTGATATTTGCCAGTTGCTTTTCGGTGAAGGAAAACATCGTGAGGAAACCTGACCAATCTCAATAAGGCCTAGTTACCATTAGGGTTAGAAGGTCAGATGGCAGTCGCTTTCGTAAAACTAGTGCATTTGCCAAATCTTGGGATTAGTTGGCAAAGCGGACCCCAGGCTCCCATGAGCCGTGGCAAATGCTGGGAAAAACGCAAGGAGGATGAGTATCAATATAAATAATTGGGATTAGTTGTCAAAGTGGACCCCAGCCCCATGAGCCAGGCAGATGCCGGGATACCACAAGGAGGATGATGATGTGTTATATAAATAATAAAAAAATATATATGTACCATTGATTTGCTTGACATTAAGTATACCCTTATTGACTTCTGGACTATCTTCATCATGAATGTCATAAAAATTAGGAGAAAACTTTGCTTGACATAATGTATTAGAAACATGATTTTGACTACCATTTGATTTACACTCAATTTCATCATCATCGAAGATACTTTGTATCTCATGTTCAATGTTATTGTTCTTTTGACTAGAGGTCAGTGGTGACCTTTTCTTCGGAGAACTATTAAGGCTCCCATTGGTTCCTACATAATCATTTTTTAAAAGACTATCAAAATCATTGTCAGTTTTTGCTGATATAGAACCATTTTCTTTCCCAGGAGATTTCTTCACTGTGTCACAATGAATCACTGTGACACCATTTTTCACTGGACTTTTCTGTGCACCATTCTGGTTTCCACTTTTCAGCTTTTTACTTATATCATTCAGTTTCGTGCACGCTTGGTCTGTCCCAGTAGTATCGACGTGAAGAGGAGAAGTAGCCTTCCGTTTGACTGACAACTTTTCAACTTCTTTTGCAGGTGAAGGCTTTTTCAGAGGTGCACTTTGTGAATTTGTAACATTTGTGTTTTTGAAGAACTGTGTAATGGCTTGTTGATTCTTAGGCGGCCCCTTTTGGGCCTGTAAACAGATACAACGTAAACAAAATCAACATTAGAAACTAGAAACCATGTTTTCATTCACACATGCTTAACAAATTTACAAAATATCATCATAAATACCTTTTTCAAGCTTAAAGATTTAGGTGGCATTACTTCACATACACAACACAGCTAACTATATTTATATTGAACTGCAATTATTGCACAATAACAAAATTTTATTGTAAAAATTGCATCGTTCTACTTCAAACTAAGAAATGTCATCGCCAATTCGCCAGATGATTTTTTCCCGCGAAAGATTTGACGTTTCTGAGGGTATGTTCGAAAATATTATAAGTAATGATTAAAGCTTTGTTTAACTGCGTTTTCTATTTATTTACATGAAAAAAATAGAGAAAAGGAGTATAGGAAGATAACGAACCGTTATGATTTTTATAATCATGGCAAAAAACCGTTTTCATCATTAATTCATTAATGAAATGATCGTGTAAATATACCTTAAGCTAAATGACAAGCAAAGCAAGATAACTGACAGCTGTGACATATGACATATTGATGTTTTGATTTTGAGGTTATGGCTCGTGCTGAAATTTAGCTATTTGTATTATAAAAAATAGTTACCGTTGTTATTATACTAATCGGAATTTCTATACCGATATACAATGTCGCGTAGACCAGAGTTTCAGGCGCCACCTGAGATTGTAAGCAGTATTTTATCTTTACATTTAAACTCTTCCACATAAACAACTACTTCAAATAAATTATCTTTTGCTTTATTTCAGTTTTACAATGAAGAAGAAGCAAGAAAATATACACAAAAGTAAGTAGGATTACATAGATTCATACATGGCTATAACAAAACCTATTATATAGTTTAGGCACAAGCGTAAGTGTACTTACCCCATAATATTTACATTATTACAGCTCTCGAATCATCGACATTCAAGCTCAGATGACAGAAAGATGTTTGGAGCTGCTGTTGTTACCTGAAGATACTCCCTGCTTGCTCTTAGATATTGGCTGTGGGTCAGGGCTCTCTGGATCAGTATTGGAGGAAAATGGTCATATGTGGATTGGAATGGACATCTCAAATTCTATGCTTGGTAAGTATTAAAATTAAGACAATATATCCATCATGAAAAATATATGTTGTTCAGTGCTTTACTATCTATTTTTTTATTGATTTATTATTAAATGTGTAATGTAGCATTAAATACAAGTAATATTTGTAATTTAAATAGGAAATTTAATCAAATTTTTTATACTTTAATTCTTTTTAGGATGTTCTTGTGCCTTGTGGAAAAATCTGATTTTTTTTAATTTAGATGTTTAGAAAACCGTAGTTAAAAAAATTGTAGTTTATGCAGGTTAAATTAAAGAAAATCTTTAAAAAATCTGAACCAAAAGGAAATTTTGTTCAAAATATTATCAGACTCTATATTACCTAATAGGCACTTTAAGGTATATTTCTATATTGTAGAGGTAGCACTGGAGCGAGAGACAGAAGGTGACTTAGTCCTAAGTGACATGGGAGAGGGAGTCCCATTCCGAGCTGGTTGCTTCGACGGGGCAGTGTCCGTGTCAGCTATCCAGTGGTTGTTCAATGCAGACAAGAAGTCCCACCAGCCTGTGAAGAGGCTCTACAAATTCTTTAGCACATTATATGCTTCACTGGTATGTTACTTGTTTTATTATAATCAAATAATCATGTTTCCCTGCAAATGCCATGCTTTTTACAAGTTATAATGTTCAATTATATTATCTTAAGTAATTGCACTCAGCATATTGGTTTGTTTACTATGTTATTGATATTCCAAGAGAAAAATAATTACATCAAATTTATTATGACCTCTGAAAACATTAAAACAAGATTCTAAGCTGATAAAAACCTTATTATCAGGGACCGGACAACCCCTTCCGCGCTACAAGCCTTTCATTGGGAATCCCTAACGTAAGGACGACCCAATCGAGAGACTCTCCCTTTCGAACTGCAAGCCCATTCATTTGACTAGCCCTTACAAAAAACTAAGCAAAACAATAAAGCTAGCCCTGTGCATTGGCTTAGCGCTATCCGATACGGCTTGCAAGCCTTTAATAAGGGTTACCCTTATTTTAAGCGCTATTTATAAGGCTTTCCCTTTTGTTAAAGCGTAGTCGAGCCTTGCGTAAAAGAGACAGGATTATGAATCTAAGCTATTGTAAGAACAGGAAGGAAAATGCGCTGTTGCCACTCCGCACTATGCGCCCCATTTTTAATTTTGCAACGAAACATGTTTTCGTTGGATAAAAGTAGAACACGGCTAGAAATTATTTTTAATGAACTGGGAGACAAGGAAGTGATGGATCGCCTGATGGTAAATGATCATCGTCGCCCATAGATCAGTATGTACGTTCGTACGTATGAATGTATGTAGGTATGTATGAATGTATGTAGGTATGTATGTATGAATATAATTATGTAAATATGTATGTATGCATGTAAATATACAGTGTTGGCCGAAAATCAATACAATTAACCATTAACATTACACATTGAAAACGTTAATTGCCAACATAAAAACAAGCCGTTTTCGTCATCCAACTCGCCTTGATGAGTTAATTGGGTGAGCAGTTCCTAAGATAGAGCTGATGCTGAACCCTGGCTTTTCCCAGGGGAACGCGGGTTTGGTTTAACATAGGCAAGCGCTGTTTTCGTCATCGGACTTGTTTTGATGAGTACTTGAGTGAGCAGTAACCAAGGTAGAGCTGATGCTGAACCCTGGCTATTCCTAGGGGAACGCGGGTTTGGAGTAACATAGGCAAGCGCTGTTTTCGTCATCGGACTTGTCTTGATGAGTACTTGTGTGAGCAGTAACCAAGGTAGAGCTGATGCTGAACCCTGGCTACTCCTAAGGGAACTCGGGTTTCGTGCAACATAGGCAAACGCTGTTTTCTTCATCGGACTTGTATTGCTGAGTACTTGAGTGAGCAGTAACCAAGGTAGAGCTGATGCTGAACCCTGGCTTTTCCCAGGGGAACGCGGGTTTGGAGTAACATAGGCAAGCGCTGTTTTCTTCACCGGCCTTGTCTTGGTAAGTACTTGAGTGAGCAGTAACCAAGGTAGAGCTGATGCTGAACCCTGGCTTTTCCCAGGGGAACGCGGGTTTGGAGTAACATAGGCAAGCGCTGTTTTCTTCACCGGACTTGTCTTGGTGAGTACTTGTGTGAGCAGTAACTAAGGTAGAGCTGATGCTGAACCCTGAATATTCCTAGGGGAACGCGGGTTTGGAGTAACATAGGCAAGCGCTGTTTTCGTCATCGGACTTGTCTTGATGAGTACTTGAGTGAGCAGTAACCAAGGTAGAGCTGATGCTGAACCCTGGCTATTCCTAAGGGAACTCGGGTTTCGTGCAACATAAGCAAACGCTGTTTTCGTCATCGGACTTATCTTGATGAGTACTTGAGTGAGCAGTAACCAAGGTAGAGCTGATGCTGAACCCTGGCTTTTCCCAGGGGAACGCGGGTTTGGTGTAACATAGGCAAGCGCTGTTTTCGTCATCGGACTTGTTTTGATGAGTACTTGAGTGAGCAGTAACCAGGGTAGAGCTGATGCTGAACCCTGGCTATTCCTAGGGGAACTCGGGTTTCGTGCAACATAGGCAAACGCTGTTTTCGTCATCGGATTTGTCTTGGTGAGTACTTGAGTGAGCAGTAACGAAGGTAGAGCTGATGCTGAACCCTGGCTATTCCTAGGGGAACTCGGGTTTCGTGCAACATAGGTAAACGCTGTTTTTGTCAGCGGACTTGTCTTGATGAGTACTGGTAAAGCTGATATTGAACTCTGGCTGTACCTAGGGGAACTTAGGTTTGGTGCAACTAGAGTTTGCATTATCCGGTGGATTTTTAATATTCGAATAATTCGGATAATACAATTTTTATTATTCGAATAATTCGGATAATTTCGGATAATTTATTAAATGGAACAAAATTAATGTTACAGGTGCGTATAAGCGTGGAATTGATAACGGCTGAGATAGATGAGCGCCATAATGCGAAATTTACCTACATTTTTATTTATTTTTTGCATAAATCAGCAAACTGTAGAAATTAAAACACACCTTGCTCTCTATCTTTAGTTCTATGATTAGAATCTTGCAATCAGATGGTGAGCTGTCGATATAAGACAGTTAGTAGAGTGATTAGTTAGGTGTTGGATATAACGAGAAGTTTTTCTTACAACACCTTTACCTTGGAAATGGATGGTAGAGAGGATGGCTTGTGTAGAGTGGAACGTTAGACAACATCATTGGATATGATGATGGTTATAGGCGATACAGCGTTGTCATATTATCCGTTCCGATATCGGATATAGGAAGGATGTCAAAGGCAAAAATCAAAGATGGCGCCTTGAATGATTTCGAGAATGTATAGGAGTCGGTCCTTCGCTCGATCGGATCGGATACTCATCTTAAATCTGCGGGGCCCTTCCGGATACACTTCGACCCATCGGGATCTTTTGTGCAATTACCCCCTTAGATCTTAAGATCCTTCAGCTATTCAGGAGCTTCTCGACCATCTCCACGTATCGGATGATGAGGCTCATGGGTAGCTCTCTGATGTCCTTTGGTACTAGGTAGCCTGCTCCAAAGTTCTTCATTCTTTGTCTGGCGAGGGCGTGACATTCACACATTAGATGTCTGACGGTCTCTTCCTCTTCGCCGCACATGCGACAATCTGTGTAGTCAGCGTGTCCCATCTTGGCCAACATTCCTTTGATCCCGTAATGGCCTGTGAACACCCCCGTTATAATTTGGAGTTGTCTTTTGCCTAGCTTTCCTAGCTTTTTACTCCATCCAGATTCTACCCTCCGCATAAAGAGCTTTGAATGCTTCAGACCTACCAGGGCATCCCACTCTTTTTGGTGATTAGCCTTTGTATGGTATGGTCCTTCATAGCCGGTTTAATGGTTCCTTGTGAGGTTGTCTTCAGACCTGGCCTTGGCAAGTTCATCAGCATTTTCATTGCCAATGAAGCCTTCGTGCCCCGGTATCCATACCAGTCGCACCTTGTTTTGCCTTGCAAGCTTGTTAAGAGCTTGGATGCCGTTTAATACCAGTCAAGAGTCACCTCTGGGCGATGTGAAGGCTTTGAGTGCCGCCTGACTGTCGCTGAGTATATAGATATTCTTTCCTTGGGTTTGTCTAACTATATTCTTATGTACAAAGGTAATTATTGCATATGTCTCGGCTTAAAAGACAGTGGCATAATTGCCCATGCTGATACTACCACTGTAGTCACTAATCATTTGCACAAATGCCTACGCCCGTACCAGATGCCATCTTGAACCGGATCGGATACTTAATATAAAAAGTTGAAAACTCTTTTCGTAATATGTTCTCGTTCAAAACAGAGTAACCAAAAAAAGAGAAGACCAATTAGTCGAAGACACTTCCTATCCAGGTGTGGATCATTTTAGACCTTAGTTGCACAGTGGCTGGTACCAAAGTACCAATGGAAGGGGAGAGGTGATAAATAAGTAAGTACGTAACAAATTCTTTATTGTACCACCAACATAAAATATACAAGACATAAAATTTAAAAAAATGAAGAAGGAGGAGGTACGAAGGCGAACTTATTTAAATATTCAAATCCAAAACGCCTCAAATTGCTCGGCAGCGATTTGATGGGTTTTAGTTTCCAAGCTGATCAGTAGATCGACTAAGATTTCAAAGTATAAGTAGTGATTAGACCGATTTTTGTGTATGAATGTAACTAAGGACTTAAAAGGAAAATACCTTATATTTCTTAGTGAAGTGGAGGGAATTCTGGCGTACTAAATAGCCATGGAACTGATAACAGCTAAATTCGGAGTGAGGCGCTAAATTTCAATTTCAAAAAAACAAGGGACCAAGGCAAGGGAAGTTGAAGATAAATAGGTGTTAACTTGTTAGCAATAACATTGTCCGTATTAAGAATTGATCGAAATTGGTTTCAGTGACGTCTATCTATTAAATATATTACTTATAAATAAAAAATAATGTTTATAGAAATTATCCGTTTATCCGGATAATTTCACTTGGATTATTCGAATATTTTCGGATACAAATATTGGCGGATATTCGAATAATTCGGATATTCGAATATCCGGATTGCAAACCCTAGGTGCAACATAGACAAACCCGGTTTCCGTTATAGGCCCTGCCTTTATGAGGACTTGGGTGCGCAGTACCCAAGCCAGTGCTGTAGCTGAGACCTGGTGGTACCTAGGGGAACTCAAGTTCGGTGCAATATAAATAAACGCTGTTTTCTGTTCATAGTATGTTTCGTGTAAAATATCTTAGACTCGTCTTTATGACTGCTACTTGGTTGAGTTGAGTAGTACCATAGAATCTGTCAAACTATTTCTGTTGATTGTTGTGAATTCTATGAAGATCGTTTGAAACAGAAAATAGTTACCGCAGTCTATGGACGCTTGGAACTCCAGTATTCTCTTTATTCCCTGTGTTACTATTAGTGAAATCGACTGTACTTAATTTTGATATTCAAATGGATATACATACGTATTTTTTTAGACATAAATAAAGTGTTTTATGTATGGCAAATTAATAAATTTGTTCTAACTACTTGATGTTAATATTCCCTTCTGGTAGGATTTTTGTTCAGTTAATATTATGTTTTATGCCTAACTTGACATTGCATGAAATATTTCTATATTATAATGCACCGAAACCAGAGTTGCCCTAGATACCGCCAGGGCTCAGCTACAACGCTGTCTTGGCTATTGCGCACCCAAGTCCTCGTCAAGACAAGTCCGATGACGCAAGCAGAGTTTGCCTATGTTACACCAAACCCGAGTTCCCCTAGGTACAGCCAGGTTTCAGCATCAGCTCTATCTCGGGTACAGCTCACCCAAATACTCATTAAGACAAGTCCAATGACGAAAACAGCGTTTGCCTGTGTTACACTAAACCCGAGTTCCCCTAGGTGCAAACAGAGTTCAGCATCAGCTACACTTCGGGTACTGCTCACTCAAGTACTCATCAAGACAAGTCCGATGACGAAAACAGCGTTTGCCTGTGTTACACTAAACCCGAGTTCCCCTAGGTGCAGCCAGGGTTCAGCATCAGCTGGACTTTGGATATTGCTCACTCGAGTAGTCATCAAGACAAGTCCGATGACGAAAACAGCGTTTGCCTGTGTTACACTAAACCCGAGTTCCCCTAGGTGCAGCCAGGGTTCTGCATGAGCTGGACTTTGGGTGTTGCTCACTCGAGTACTGATCAGGACAAGTCCGATGACGAAAACAGCGTTTGCCTGTGTTACACTAAACCCGATTTCCCCTAGGTGCAGTCAGGGTTCAGCATCAACTGGACTTCGGGTACTGCTCACTCGAGTACTCATCAAGACAAGTCCGATGACGAAAACAGTATTTGCCTGTGTTACACTAAACCCGAGTTCCCCTAGATGCAGCCAGGGTTCAGCATCAGCTGGACCTCGGGTACTGCTCACTCGAGTACTCATCAAGACAAGTCCGATGACGAAAACAGCGTTTGCCTGTGTTACACTAAACCCGAGTTCCCCTAGATGCAGCCAGGGTTCAGCATCAGCTGGACTTCGGGTACTGCTCACTCGAGTACTCATCAAGACAAGTCCGATGACGAAAACAGCGTTTGCCTGTGTTTCACTAAACCCGAGTTCCCCTAGCCAAGGTTCAGCATCAGCTGTACTTCGGGTACTGCTCACTCGAGTACTCATCAAGACAAGCCCGATGACGAAAACAGCGTTTGCCTGTGTTACACTAAACCCGAGTTCCCCTAGGTGCAGCCAGGGTTCAGCATCAGCTGGACTTCGGGTACTGCTCACTCGAGTACTCATCAAGACAAGTCCGATGTCGAAACCAGCGTTTGCCTGTGTTACACTAAACCCGAGTTCCCCTAGGTACAGCCAGGGTTCAGCATCAGCTGGACTTCGGGTACTGCTCACTCGAGTACTCATCAAGACAAGTCCGATGACGAAATCAGCGTTTGCCTGTATTACACTAAACCCGAGTTCCCCTAGGTGCAGCCAGGGTTCAGCATCAGCTAGACTTCGGGTACTCATCAAGACAAGTCCGATAAAAAAAACCGGCCAAGAGCGTGTCGGGCCACGCTCAGTGTAGGGTTCCGAAGTTTTCCATATGTTTCTCAAAAACTACTGAACCTATCAAGTTCAAAACAATTTTCCTAGAAAGTCTTTACAAAGTTCTACTTTTGTGATTTTTTTCATATTTTTTAAACTTGTGGTTCAAAAGTTAGAGGGGGGGGGACGCACTTTTTTTTTTTCTTTAGGAGCGATTATTTCCGTTATATTAAAATATTAATATTATCAAAAAGCAATCTTAGTAAACCCTTTATTCATTCTTAAATACCTATCCAACAATATATCACACGTTGGGGTTGGAATGAAAAATATTATCAGCCCCACTTTACATGTAGGGGGGGTACTCTAATATTTGTTTTTCCATTTTTTATTTTTGCACTCTGTTGGCGTGATTGATATACATATTGGGACCAAATTTCAGCTTTCTAGTGCTAACGGTTACTGAGATATCCGCGGACGGACGGACGGACGGACAGACAGACATGGCGAAACTATAAGGGTTCCTAGTTGACTACGGAACCCTAAAAAGCAGCGTTTGCCTGTGTTACACCTGAGCAAAGAAGGAGCCTATCATAACTATAAGTATTTGGTATTGAAAATTGAACCTTATTTTATCTACAGCCGTTTCCATCAAACAGAAACGCGCAAATATCACACACAGTGCCACCGTAGGTAATGATCGTATGTTATTTCGTTCGGAGTAATGTGTGCTTTATGAGCGAGGTACAGGATTTAAACTCGCACGATATGCTATAAGGGAAAGCAAATAAAACCCAATATAAGGCTTACCCTTATGGCGTTAGGCTGAGCCGATGATAAGGGTTTTGAAAGGGTATTGGACTATTTTAGGTAAGCGCTTTCGTTAGGGCTTTAAAAGCAAAATGAAAGGGTATCGCCTCAAAAGGGTAGGGTAAGTTAAGCCTAACGAAATACCCATACAAAACCCCGTATAAGGGATAGCGGGCCGGTCCCTGCTTATTATAGGTTTTTATCAGATTTATATTCAGTAAATTGATAATTTAATAAAATGCCAGCTATATTTCTAACACTCGATAATTTGTTTTTTCAGTCTAGATCAGCAAGAGCAGTATTTCAGTTCTACCCTCAGAATGAGACTCAGCTAGAACTCCTCACATCCCAAGCTATGAAGGCAGGCTTCTATGGGGGTGTGGTCATAGATTACCCAAACTCTACTAAAGCCAAGAAGTTCTTCTTGGTGCTTATGACTGGAGGGTCAGCACCACTCCCTAAAGCTTTAGGTATGTTGATTAAATGTATTGCATTTTCTTTTTTTACATTCATGTTTGGCTTTTACAGCAGACCAAATGCCAAAGCATGGAAAACAGTCAAAATACAAACAGAGATACAATTACAATTAAACAATGAAAAAAAAAATTGCATGAGTATTTTAATGCAAAAAATTAATTGACTTGCTATTTCCCAGTTGTTATATTATAAATTGGCCAGAATTCATTACAAAATATACATAGTTTAATCTGGGCGAGCTTCGCTCGGTTCTATTTTAATATATCACGTCTTTAGATAAAAAAACTCTTATACATACAAAAACAAAAACAAAAGACAAAAAACAAAAATTTAATTTCTGGCCGGGATTCGAAACCCTGACACCTACGATCTATCTGCGTACATTAGACCGACCTCGTACGACTGAGCTAAGCGGAATCGATGCGCGCGCGGCGAAATTAACGACCATATTTTACGTTTACTACCGCGAAAGAAAAACTCGTGAAAACTCGAAAATTCGCGTTTTCCGGGATCTAAGGCTACGCTAGATCGATTTTTCACCCCCGAAAACCCCCACATAACAAATTTCGGCGAAATCGTTAGAGCGGTTTCTGAGATCGTCGGTATATATAAATAAATAAATAAATAAATAAATCAATATACAAGAATTGCTCGTTTAAAAGTATAAGATAATAAATTGTATAATTTTAACTTATCTGTTTCTAACAATCGTCAGGAACTGAGGAAGAAAATAGTCTGCAAGTAAAATATGCCAGGAGAGAAGCTGGCAGGAATGCAAGAGGCAAACCTCTAAAGAATACCAAAGCTTGGCTTCTAGAGAAGAAGGAGAGGAGGCGGCAGCAGGGCAAGGAGACCAAACCCGACACCAAGTACACTGGCAGGAAAAGAAGTGGAAGATTCTGATAAATATTTATTTATACTTAAGATTTACAATATTAATTAAGAAATAAAAAATGTAAATTAAATTTATCTTTTAATCTCATATTTCCAAACTGTATCAACTCCATGTCCTATTGTCTCAACTGGTTTCATGTTAGGCAGAGGGAATCTGCATGCAACCACCACTGTACCGTTTTCAGTTTCATCTAGCAGTTTATTTTCAAATTCTGCCATCATTTGCTCAACACCAAATATAACTATGTTGTTATATGGTTTTAAACTAAAAGTCCATAAGTTTCGTCTATAAAACTTTGTGTTTTGACTCTGAGAAGATAAAAGGGCAGCTATTCTAGAGTAATAAACCAGCCATGGGTTGAGTTCTACTCCATCTGATTTGAAACCTAATTTGGCTGCTGTAAAAACTATTCTTCCATCACCTGAACCTACGTCAAGTAGCCGACCGCTTCGCCCACTCAAGGCTTTAGTGACCCCCGCTAGCTGTTCTGTGGTAGCAGGAACATAAGGCAGGCAAACCTTCCTCAAAGCTGGTGACACAAAAGGAATGCACACAATGCTGACTCCTACTGCTAATCCCCCTGTTGTATAAATTAGTATTTTCCCTGCACGTGATAATTTTTTAGGAGCGTTTGTCTCAGCACCAAGTAGCTCCAGTTCCATTATGTAATTTTATTTTTTATTAAATTTATCCATCCATTTAAGGTTATGATCACTCTGTCATTGACATACCAGCTGATTGTCATAGACGATGGTGCTTTTTATTCATTTTTTTTATAGATCTAGCTGTTCACTATCAAGCACGAGCACTCAATGCAAAGATTGTAAGGATTTTGATACTGGCAACACTAAAATATACGCCAAAGCCCAAATGTCAAAAACGGTAGACATCGGCAGTGATTATATTCTCTTTGCATCGGCTGAACTGAACCCGTGAACCGGGTGTTCTGTATTTATCTTGTTGAAATATCATTGAATTTCCTCCATCATGACTGCCTTCGAGGAGTTCGGCGTCCTCCCCGAACTGGCTAAAGCCATCGATGAAATGGAGTGGACGTTGCCGACGGATGTACAGGCTGAAGCCATTCCTCTAATTTTGGGTGGTGGAGATGTACTCATGGCTGCCGAAACTGGTAGTGGAAAGACTGGTGCTTTCTGCTTGCCTATTTTACAGATTGTGTGGGAGACATTGAAAGATATACAAGAAGGGAAGACTAGTAAAGTAATAGCGCAAACTTCGTCTGAATGGACGATGTCGTTTTTCGATCGAAACGATGCGTTGGCGGTGACTCCAGATGGGCTGCGCTGCCAGTCGCGAGACCAGAAGATGTGGCACGGGTGCAGGGCCACCAAGGGCGTGCACACTAAGGGTGCTTATTACTATGAGGCTACAGTTACTGACGAGGGGCTGTGCCGTGTCGGCTGGTCTACACAAGCTGTAAGTTGATTGTGGTTTTTAGGGTTCCGTAGTCAACTAGGAACCCTTATAGTTTCGCCATGTCTGTCTGTCCGTCCGTCCGTCCGCGGATAATCTCAGTAACCGTAAGCACTAGAAAGCTGAAATTTGGTACCAATATGTATATCAATCACGCCAACAAAGTGCAAAAATAAAAAATGGAAAAAAATGTTTTATTAGGGTACCCCCCCTACATGTAAAGTGGGGGCTGATATTTTTTTTTCATTCCAACCCCAATGTGTGATATATTGTTGGATAGGTATTGAAAAATAAATAAGGGTTTACTAAGATTGTTAATACATTTATGATAGTATAATTTATGTTGTTAAGAATTTAGACTGTTTCACTAAGAATTCTGATATCCATAATTACAACACTAGAAACAAAAATAAGCTTGCCATAAAGAAGTTTCGTGTCCGTAAAGTACAGAAGTCATTTGTTGGGCAATGCATTCATTTTTATAATAAGTTACCTGACACTGCTTTGAGATTACCCCTCCCAGCTCTTAAGAACTACTTAAAAAAATCATTGATGTTAAAGGCTTATTACAGAGTCGAGGACTATTTGACAGACAAACATGCATGGCCCCAACCAGAAACTACAAAAAACGAATAGCAATTAAAATAATTGTATTATGTATAGAGGACACAGTTCAGATAAGAAAGCACATCAAATATTTTATATTTTATGTTGTGTAGGTAAATTACATATTTAATGATATTGAGATTCATATTATCTTTTTCTTCTATGACAATTTGATATGTTTTCTCTGAAGAAGAACGACGTATTATTAAGCAATAATATAATTTATTGAAATTGATTTCCATAGAGTACCTAGTCTGTTCATATTCTTTGATGAATACTTTTGCATGTTAAATTGTATGTTGTTATTTAATGCATGTTAATTATAAGATGTAATGTTTTGAAAAGAAGTTGCCCGCCGAGTTTCTTGCCGGTCCCATAGTGGATACCCCCCTCCCAACTGAGGGGGGACTGAAATCTTCTCGAGGCTGAGGCGTAGGGTTAGAGCCGGCGTAGCTTTATTTGACGTTCATATGCGCATTGTAATATGCCTACTTGAAAAATAAATATTTCATTTTCATTTTCATTTTCATGTTTTTTGATAATATTAATATTTTCGAAAATAATCGCTCCTATAGGAAAAAAAAGTGTGTCCCCCCCCCTCTAACTTTTGAACCATATGTTTAAAAAATATGAAAAAAATCACAAAAGTAGAACTTTATAAAGACTTTCTAGGAAAATTGTTTTGAACTTGATAGGTTCAGTAGTTTTTGAGAAAAATACGAAAAACTACGGAACCCTACACTGAGCGTGGCCCGACACGCTCTTGGCCAGTTTTTAAAAATGGGTATACCTACTATTAAGTTCAATATAGGGTAACACAACATATCCTTTAAATCACAAGACATACAAAATACCTAAGTTATGTCCTAGTATTTATCCAATATTTACTTCTATCAGGCAAGGCTAGATCTTGGCACAGATCGCTCAGGATTTGGCTTTGGAGGCACCGGTAAGAAGTCCAACGCCAAGCAGTTTGATGACTATGGCGAAGCATATGGGAAGAATGATGTCATTGGTAAGACCACATTTCACAGTATTGCACAACTTTTTTATTGCTAGTCTTATTATAACATTAAAAGGAAAAAATAGCAGGATATAAGTGGAATTCCCATGTTTCTTGAAGTTTTAACTTCTAGAACAAATATGTATTCTATAAATAATACTTCATTCTAATTGATATTACTTTTCAGAAATCTCATAAGAAAAATCAGTTAATTTTGTAAATATGTAAGGAGATAACTGCCAGTTCTAGTTTTTCAGAGCAAAAATGATGGGGTGTTCTAAGTATGACATATCTATCTGTGGCATCATAGCTCCCAAATGGATGAACTGATTTAGAGTCGTTTTTATTTTGTTTGAAAGCTGAGTTATAGTTGGGAGTGTTCTTAGCCATGTTTCATGAAAATTGGTTTACTATGTTAGGGGTTATTTCAAAATTTTATTTTATAAATCTTATCAATATATTACTTCAGTCATCATTTATTCCATTCCTTTTTTTAAATAGAATTTTGCACAAACTCTCACACTACTATATATATAAATTAAAACTTACATAAATTACACATAATATTAAAGAAAAAGTGACCTTGCCTGACCAGGCTGGCATTACAAGAATTTTTGTTTGTAAATATTGAAATAGTCACCACCACTTTCAGGATGTCTGCTCAACTTCAATGCTGGTGAGATCCGGTACTCTAAGAACGGAGAGGACCTGGGAGTGGCATTCAAATTGGACCAGTCTCGTAAATCTGACTGCTACTACCCAGCTGTAGTGCTTAAGAATGCTGAAATGAGCTTCAACTTCGGTGCAACACCTTTTAAGGTATAATTAACTTAACAATGATGTACACAGTTAAAAGAAAAAGATAGAATGCTTAGATTTTTTTTTCTAGAAGTCAACAGTTGCATGACTGAGGGGCAAAACTGAACGAGTTTCAATGTCGTATGAAATGTATTAAAAACACAATCACCTGGGACTTGGACGTCATTCAAAGTAGAAATTTGGGGGTTAAAAGAAAATTATTCATTGGGCTTTTGAAAGATTGCACAATACGTAAGAAGATCAAAGTTTAATATGTTTTTGTATGAATTTTCAGTATCAGCCGCCGGCAGGTTACGTAGCAGTGAATCAGGCACCCAAGGAGTGCGTCAAGAACAATGTGGTGCAGGCCGGAGTGGCTACGGAGAGCAAGCCGGCTAACAACGCGCCGCAGGCTATCATTATTGAGGTATGCTACGAGTTTATGATAAATTTGTTCTACTGTAGTTGAGGTTTGTAAATATAAAAGGTTGTCAACCTCTAGCGTCCTGTCCTAGAGTCCTTATAGAACAAGGCAGGCATTAAGAAAAAACTGATATAGCCAGTATCCATTAATCAATATGTCGTTGATCATAACATAGTTGTAGTTGTAACTTTTTTTACAGTATTTTTACCATTAAAAGTGAAACTAATAAGTTTCAGCTAGAAGTGGCTTCCATTACCTGTGATAACTGCCAGAAATGTTTGATTTTCCATTCCTAAGTAATAAATAACGGACAAATATTACAAAATTACCTACAACAATGACGTTTTGCAAACAACTGCACAGACTTCGTAAACTGAAGAGGTTAAAATACTTTATCAAAATTTGAGGTGAATAATCGAATTGCAGTGTTTTTTTTTATACTACGTCGGTGGCAAACAAGCATACGGTCCGCCTGATGGAAAGCGGTCTCCGTAACCTATGGGCGCCTGCAACTCAAAAGAGTGGCACATGCGCGTTGCCACCCCATTAGAAACTTGTACACTCCCTTTTGCTGTGTTAAGTATAAGTACACAGCAAAAACGAGTGTTCTTCTAATTCAGACTAAAGTTAAACGGATTCTACCTAACTTCCAGCCCTCGCGCGAGTTAGCAGAGCAGACCTGCAACCAGATAACCATGTTCAAGAAGCACATCGACAACCCGAAGGTGCGTGAGCTGCTGGTCGTCGGTGGGGTCAACGTTAAGGACCAGATTAGTCAGCTCAACGCTGGCATCGACATCGTTGTTGGCACACCAGGCAGGCTGGAGGATCTTATTTCTGGAGGTAAGATAATCACACAGCTCACGTAAAATGAGAGGTTGTTTTTCTTGGTTATAAGCAAAATTTCTTAAAGAGATGTACTATTGGGAAAAGGATTTAGAACTCAATGGAGAATGTTGTTACTACCACTAGCGACATCTAGTTAAAGATGTCGAACTAGATTGCGCACAAATAGATTGGAAAACGCGCCGACAACCCAAAGTTGTGCGAGTTGCTGCTTGTCGGTGGGGTCAACGTTAAAGATCAGATTAGTCAGCTTAACGGCCTGGCCACGGACACGCGCGAATTGCGGCAGCGGCAGCGGCGAGCGGTGAGCGGGAGAAACAAAAGCCTAAAAACGCATTTAGGATGCCACGAACCGCCGCCGCTGGCGACAACGCGCGCGAATTTTGTCGAGCGGCGGGCGGCAGCGGCGCGCGGTGCGACGCGCGGGGGAAACAAACGTACCGGGCTAGTGGACGACGCCACGACTTACAGCGGCGCGACCAGCGATATTAGCGGCACGTATCGGGCGGTTCGCTTCCGACCAAAAAATATTAGACGATTCGCTCGCGAAATGGACTCGCGGAAGCGCTTATCCCGGAAATATTAGATGGGTAACTTATGATTAGGTATACATTTTTGAATGTGATTTTGACGTTACCAAAAGGCTGTTTTTATACTAGTAAGTGCCATTAATTATTATATACAGAGAGTAGTGTTTTTAGTTATTTTAAATATTTGATACTGAGAATTTTATAGTTGTTTTAGTATTGAGATATGTAATCGAAGGGTTCGATGCTCATTCTGGTGTACTCGTAAAATTTCTCCGGGTACTTTCTGTGTTCTTCATACAAAATTGTAAATTCGCCATGTGTACGTCTGTTAGTTTCGTGTACTCCTTCTCTCAGATTTAAAATATCCTGCCTGAAATATGTGCTGCTTTCGAGAAACTGACGAGCAATTTTGGATAACACCATTTTAAATCCGTCCCCTCCGCTTGATGCCGCTGCCGCGACAGCGAAGTACGTGGCATGCTCCCCGCTCCGCGCTTCCCTACCGCGCCGCGCGCCGCGCCGCTCGCCGCTTAGACCAAGTCCGTGGCCAGGCCGTAATGCTGGCATCGACATCGTTGTTAGCACGCCAGGCAGGCTGGAGGATCTTATTTCTGGAGGTAAGGGAATGTGTACAGTCTGTAGGATGTTGTTACTACCAATAGCGACATCTAGTTGTTAAGAACTAGACTACATTAAAAATATGTTGGAAAACGCGTCGACAATCCGAACGTCGAAGTGTTGGTGGCGGTCAGCTCAACACAGACATCAACATAGCTTGAGGTAAAGTTTGGATTTGGAAGACCTTTATGGACTTTTTAATGGAAAACTTTCTCAACCTTTCACTTTTTAACTGCTTTTTAAGTACCACACGTCACTGTTCGTTGTAAATGTTGTAATATATTTATAATTTACATTATTTATTTGCCACCAACATGATTTAAAAGAATATTACTTAGTAGCTAATGTAAAAGAATGCATCAGCGTCTTAGCAATTTCGGCGACTACTAGCGACGTCTAGTGAACGATGGGAAACTAAAACAAACTATATTCATAAAAAAAATAGTAGTAAAAATAGTTAGTTCTAATTATTATTCTATATGTAATTACATCTCCTACTACCTAACACTACTGCTTCTACTGTCTAGTTCAAGTTTATTTCAGATTTGCTTGATAAACGCAATAAAACTTTTTCTTTACTTGTTTTCTCATAGTGTCTACTACTAGCGACATCTAGTATGAGCCTAGGGGAACATGACTTTTGTGTTGGTGCCCTAACTTCCTGAAGGAGGAAGTATTGTTGATTAACATCCCCCCATTTACAATTTACGTAAATAAAATATTCGAACAATTTTACATGTATATTCCAGGTTACCTAGCGCTGACTCACTGCCGTTTCTTCGTATTGGACGAAGCCGACGGGCTGCTGAAGGCTGGCTACGGAGACATGATCGAGAGACTACACAGACAGATGCCTAAGATCACATCGGACGGCCGTCGGCTGCAGATGGTCGTGTGTTCAGCGACTCTTCACGCTTTTGAAGTTAAGAAGATGGCGGTAAGTTTTGAATTTCTTAAAGCTTAACCATTAAATGCATGAATTTTTTTTTTAACGAGATATTAATATATGTGATAAACAATGGAAAAATAATAAAAAAAATATTTAAGATTAAATATTAGAAGTTAAATAGGCCAAATCTTGTTTATATAAATATATCGTAATTGGTAAGTTTTATAAAAGAATACTACTATTAAAAAGGTACACTATTTGTGAAACCTTTATGATAAAATGTTTAAACATAAACTAATTACTAACTCCGAAAAAATTAGCCTAAATCACATACTAAAAATCGCCATCATCCTGTTTTTTCACACTTTTCCGCCATTTCATCTAATCCTTAAATAATAAATAGTAAATCATTATATTATTTAATTTAAATAATTGTATATTAAATAATAATAAATAATGAATAATAATTAAGCAATAAATGTGATTTCGGATAGTTACATATCGAGCCACGGGCCATCAAATATATGATGCATATATACATCACCATGCATTTAAGGGTTAAGCTTCTGTCACACAACCTTGTGTGAGAGCACAATTGAACAGATAAATCACGGACGACCGTCAGCTACAAACAGGAAATATTCAGCATCGTTTCACATTTTTAAAATTAAGAAAATGGCTTTAAGATTTCGACACAATAAGGGACCATCCACACTCATAAGACGCATGTCTCGACGTCTCCGCCACGCCGCCTGAATGTAATTCAAAAAACGTCTCCTCAGTACATTTTGTATAGGAAGGACGTAAGACGCGCCCCAGGCGGCGTGGTGGCGGCGTCCGTTGCGCGCCACGAGACTCGCGACGCCTAATTGGGGACGCTGCCTAAGTCCGCCACACTTTTAAAGTAAAAGAGACAGGGCAACTTTTAACTTATTATTAAAATTAATCATCAAGTTGTGAATTCTGAATAATCATGCTGAAAATTTGATGGCTCATATAATGGTCTAGTTACCAGAAAACAAGGCGCTGTATGAAGTCAAAACTTATTAGCACTTTTTTAATTGTGTTAAAATCGCTAACTTTAGATAAACGTATATGAATTTGCAGGAGAAATTGATGCACTTCCCAACGTGGATCGATCTGAAGGGCGAAGATGCGGTCCCGGAGACCGTCCATCATGTGGTCGCGCTGATTGACCCGCAGAAGGATCGCTCCTGGGAGACCCTGCGCAAGTAAGTCGATACGATACTATGTATAATGGCACTTTAAGTTCTCATTTCGATCAGTCAGTTATAAGTTGTAAGGTTCGGCTACAATATCGCTTAGAATGCGCTGGCGCAGACGTAGAAAAAGACTTCTGCAATTAGACATAACGCAGATAACATTTGATTTCATATCTCATGAAATCTCAAACTGCGACTTATATGAAAATGGAAGAACTTAAAAATAGATTTTCTGCCTACTTCTAAAAAAATAGTATCCACCTGCTACAAGCAAGTGTGGTAAAGGTACCTAATTAAGAAATGATCAGATTATATATGTAAATCAAATCACGGCTTTTATGTTGATTGAACAAATAAAAGCATGCGCTTATAATCTATAAATAGCTGTCTCTTATGTCCAAAATTATATTAAGACAACATTCGCAGCCATTAACTCAAAATGGTGAGTTGTAGTTATAACTGTACTAGCTTTTGCCCGCGGCTTTGCTCGCGTTAGAAAGAGACAAAAAGTAGCCTATGTCACTCTCCATCCCTTCAACTATCTTCACTCAAAAAAATCACGTCAATTCGTCGCTCCGTTTTGCCGTGAAAGACGGACAAACAAACAGACACACACACACTTTCCCATTTATAATATTAGTATAGATACATTTGTGTGTGTTGTGTTATCTATCACAAATGTGGGATTTGTGTTCAACGTGAACCGCATCTTTTTTTTCAGACAAATAACAACAGATGGGGTCCACGCTAAAGACAACATCCGCAGCGGGAACACGACGCCCGAGACGCTTTCCGAGGCCGTCAAGATCCTGAAGGGCGAATACTGCGTGCGCGCCATCCGGGAACATAAGATGGACAGGTAAGGATATATACATGTATACTGTAATTACTGTATGTAAACAGGAAACTAGTTATATAAACAGGAACTACCTTTTTCGAGGCCTGATCAATCTACAAGCTATTTCCAAATATGAAAATAATTCCATGTAATCTTTGTTGATCAATTTGGTAGGTCACATATTTAGTGAAATCAAAACTTTAAATTCTAAAACTAAATTAGATTCTATTGATATTCGATAAAATCATAAGTGCGGAAAATGGTTCTTTCGGAAGAGGGTGAATGTAAATGCAATACGCATTAAAAAAAAACATTAGATTATTAGAAATAATTTTTCATCACTCCCCATTAGTCCTCATTCCACGCAGGCGAAGCGGGAGTTGCATCATAGTATGCACTTACTCGCATAAGTCATTATTTTTATTTATAAAGTGGCCAAAAACAGCGTCAGATCATCGACCTGCAAGTCTGCGATAGTTGACTTGCAAGCGAGCGGGGTGGAATCATGAAATTCATATCCGAATTCATCATTCGCTGTTCAGTCGAGTCAGTTAAGACCCTTCTGATGGCAATTTGATCTAAATTCAAGTAAAGGTTGCCTACATTCTACGGGAAACAAACGATACCGTGTTCTACGAATCGCGCTGGATGACAAAGTGACATCTAGCGAGGAATTGAGTAAACTTTATCCATGCGGTCGATGACCTTGCGTCGCACATGTGGTTTATAAATAGTGAGCTCTTATCATACTTACCGCAGTACTCGAATGCTACTAATCTAAACATTCGTTTAAGATTATTTTGTATGAAATCGCACGAGATTTACGAGATATTGCTGTGGTCGTAGACAGAATGTAATTTTTCTGTTAGATGACTATAAATAAACATTCCTTAAATAACTATCATTATATATTTTATTCAATTTAATAACTTATTAAATTATTTTAGTGTTAACATTGCCCTTTCATAAACCGGGACTTAGCTAAAGCCTGAAACGCAGTGCAGTGCATAAGGGAACTCAGGACCGGTTGGGGTAACTAACAACGTTATTTGAGGATGTTCTGATTTATTTACAGGAAATATGTACATTAAAACTTTGTTTAATTTCATTACCCCCTTTCTTCCCGTGGCTGTGTGAAAAGTTGAATGTGGGGCCCATCCCACACCACCCCACCCCAGTATGCAGTATGTATACCCCAATACGGGTTAAATTGTGGCGTAGGCGAGAGTCTGGCAACCTGTCACAGCAATGTCACCTATGGAGTTGTAGGCATCCGCAGGCTACGGAAACGTTCACGACATAGTATAAATAACTAAATATTAGGGACTCCTTACACAGATCAACTTAGCCCCAAACTAAGCAAAGCTTGTACTATGGGTATAAAACAAAATATTTTTTTACAGAGCCATAATCTTCTGCCGCACAAAACTCGACTGCGACAACATGGAGCGGTTCCTCAAGTCTTTCGGCAGCGAATTCTCCTGCGTCTGCCTCCACGGAGACAGGAAGCCGCAGGAAAGAAAAGCCAATTTGGAAAGCTTCAAGCAGCAGAGAGTCAAGTTTTTAATCTGCACTGATGTCGCTGCGAGAGGCATTGACGTTTCTGGACTGCCGTTCAGTGAGTTTTAGATTTTTATATGAATTATTATGAAAATATTTTATATTTTGTCGGCCACCATTCACAGGCTCAATATAAATTGAGTCTGTGGTTATTATTTCAGTAGACATTTTATTAATTTGATCTCTGAAAACCATAAATTATGACATTGTGTGTTGGTTTTGTAAGGCATTTCTGAACACCACTAGCGCCATCTAGCCTAAAATGTATCAAACATGGACAATGAAACTAATTTATTCCATAAATTGTTCGTAAGCGTAAACATACAAACTTCATATTTTTTAATGACTTCTTAAATTACAGAAGTACATATATTTTTTTACTTTATTGGGCACTTATCTCAAAAAGACCACCTAGGATTATCGTAAGATTTTATCTTGCACAAAATTTTAAGGACTAGAGGATGATGCTTAAAGACATGATTTATTTTGAGTCTTGCCCGTTAATGGGTTAAAAATTAGTTGTTGAAAAGCGCTACTTTTTTTTTATACCACGTCGGTGGCGTACAGGTATACGGTCCGCCTGATGAAAAGCGGTCACTAACCTATGGACGCCTGCAACTCATGGGGTGTCACAAGTGCGTTGCCGACCCATTAGAAACTTGTACACTCCTTTTTTGAAGAACCCCATACTGTAGTTCATCGGAAATACCTCGACAGGGAGCTCATTCCACAGCGACTGTCATCAGTTCCCCTTTTATACGACATTTTAATAATTGAATCTGTTTCAGTGATCAACGTGACGCTGCCGGATGAGAAGTCCAACTACGTGCACCGCATCGGGCGCGTGGGGCGCGCTGAGCGCATGGGGCTCGCTATCAGTCTGGTTTCCACCGTGCCTGAGAAGGTATGACTATCACTTATCAATAGTATTTTCTGGTTTAACTTAAAATTCCTTTTATTTTATGACCGACCGTTTACAACACTGTAAACATGACAATAAAATCTATTTATGAAATAAGAAGCGAGAGGCCTGTCGAAGGCTGAAAGTAGAAAAAGCAGGCAGGGTTGGGAATAGATGAGATACTTAAGTTCTCAATAATTCGGCTCCGATGCTGACTCGGAAGTGCCGTATTAGTAGAAAATTAGGATTTCTAGAAACTAGATCCAATCTCTATATAATTTGATATATTTCAGTGTATCATCCTCCTTGCGTTATCCCGGCATTTGCCGCGGCTCATGGGAGCCTGGGGTCCGCTTTGACAACTAATCCCAAGATTTGGCGCAGGCACTAGTTTTACGAAAGCGATTGTCATCTGACCTTTCAACCCAAAGGGTAACTAGGCCTTACTGGAATTAGTCCGGTTTCCTCACGATGTTTTCCTTCACCGAAAAGCGACTGGCAAATATCAAACGACATTTCGCACATAAGTTCCGAAAAACTCATTGGTACAATACGAGCCGGGGTTCGAACTCGCGACCTCCGGATTGAAAGTCGCACGCTCTTACCGCTAGGCTACCAGCGCTTATATATTTCAGTGTATGTCGTATAAAAATACTGTACGAGAAGGCAGTGTGATAAGTACATTACGATATAAGAGGAAGTTCGGAACGAGTGGCGATAAATTAAAACACAAGTCCGACGCAAAAACGACGGGGTGTTATAACCGTTATAAGTTTGTTTTGTCTCGTCTGTCTATACACATATGACACTACTAGCTTTTGCACGCGGCTTCGCTCGCGTTAGAAAGACACAAAAAGTAGCCTATGTCGCTTTCCATCCCTTCAACTATCTCCACATAAACAATCACGTCTATTCGTTTTGCCGTGAAAGACGGACAAACAAAAAGACACACACACTTTCCCATTTATAAAATTAGTATGGATGTCGGGGATTTTTTAAATTTTGTTGGTTATGTGTCGGATTACCGAGCCACCGAAGTGGCGGAGTATCGACATTTGACTGTATTGAATAGGCTACTTGCCTCCCAGTCAAATCAGCTTCTTTTTAGGAACTGTCAAAACGAATTTGAACGACTTGCTAATATGGAATTTATATGAAATCGAATTGAGTGACGTCACGGTCAACTCAGTTACTTTATATATTTCTACCTGAGTTATGAAATAGAAATTGGATTTAAAAATAACTTCTGTCCATGTTTTTCTTATAATTATCTGATGCTTTATTACGCCTATGGCATAAAATATTTTATTTTAAATACAGTCAAGTTCCCTATTGCAGGTGTGGTACCACGGCGAGTGGTGCTCGTCTCGCGGCCGCAACTGCTGGAACACCAACCTCATCGACGACCGGCCCAAGGGCTGCTGCATGTGGTACAACGAGATGCAGGTACAATACGTTTTTTCGTGATTACATCTAGCAGGCCCAGATCTAGGGGACCGAGCCGGGGCCCTTGCCTTAGGTGCCAAGTCCAAGAAAGGCGCCAAATTTGAATTTCGTCAAGTCCAAGGGGCGCCAAACTTGTCATATTTTAGTTTTTGCCCCCCGTAGTTGCACAATGTATTTTACTTAATAAACTGTATGTGCAAGTGCTGAACATGATTTGTTCAGACCATTTGTATACCTGAACAATGAATCCTACCCCTACATGTAAAATAATTATTGCGAACGAAAAATAACGTTACTCAAAACCTGCGTCAAAAACTTAGGTATAAGAAAAACAACCAAAAAGTGAGCACTACTAGCGTCATCTATGCACGCTTAGGTGGTATCATCTTAGTTGTTGACTTCGATTCTAGATGTCGCTAGTAGTAGTCATCTTTAAGCCAGGTTTAGACGAGCAAGTTCTTGCTGCAATAAATTGAGCAATAACTTGCGTTTTTGTTTACACTACATGCAATTTTTGTAGCACAAGTTACATCTGCAAGCTGACAAGCAAGTTCTTGCTGGAAGATTTTGCAGGACTGTTTATATTAGCAATAACTTGTGGCAACTTTTGTTGCATCAAATCGTTGGTCTGTTTAGACTACCTGCAATTTTTCTGTCGCAAGTCTTTTTTAGAAGTTATTAGCAAGATCAGTAAAATGCGTGCATCTGCGGCGATAATAATAGTAGTGGGGAAGAAAACACGGAAGAATCGGAAGGGGGTAAAAGATTGGATTTTAAGACGAGATGTTATAGGAATACAACGCAATTTATTAATCGAACTACGATAAGAAGAACCTTCACGGTATAAAAAAATTGTAAAAACTGGCCAAGAGCGTGTCGGGCCACGCTCAGTGTAGGGTTCCGTAGTTTTCCGTATTTTTCTCAGAAACTACTGAACCTATCAAGTTAAAAACAATTTTTGCTGCCTGCTTTTTGCTGCTAGATTAGCTGCAGCAAAGCTGTTTTTAGGGTTCCGTAGTCAACTAGGAACCCTTCTTCTTCTTCTTCTTCTAGGTTAGGGGCTTTGTAAGGCTTCAGGGCGCCTTATGTATCACTGCGACCATTTCTGATCTATTGTGATCGCCACCTACTACAACTCTCGATCAAGTCCTACAAATTCAAAGACTTGTAGTATCTTTTTGAGATCGAGAAACCTCACATCCTCTGGGAGAAATTGGTAACTGCCCAGAACCCTTATAGTTTCGCCATGTCTGTCTGTCCGTCCGTCCGTCCGCGGATAATCTCAGTAACCGTTAGCACTAGAAAGCTGAAATTTGGTACCAATATGTATATCAATCACGCCAACAAAGTGCAAAAATAAAAAATGGAAAAAAATGTTTTATTAGGGTACCCCCCCTACATGTAAAGTGGGGGCTGATATTTTTTTTCATACCAACCCCAACATGTGATATATTATTGGATAGGTATTTAAAAATGAATAAGGGTTTACTCAGATAGTTTTTTGATAATATTAATATTTTCGGAAATAATCGCTCCTAAAGGAAAAAAAGTGCGTCCCCCCTCTAACTTTTGAACCATATGTTTAAAAAATATGAAAAAAATCACAAAAGTAGAACTTCATAAAGACTTTCTAGGAAAATTGTTTTGAACTTGATAGGTTCAGTAGTTTTTGAGAAAAATACGGAAAACTACGGAACCCTACACTGAGCGTGGCCCGACACGCTCTTGGCCGGTTTTTTTTCCTAATTTTGTTTCGATAATCTTTACACTTTGTGTCCCATAATTCTCCATGTTGCTCATAGTGCGATATCAATTTGATGACTTTGTCACGGGTCTAAACTTTTCTATCCGACATGTCAGCAAGAAAACTTTATTCCGTCGACAAAATAAACACAGAAGTTATTGCAGGGATATCTAAAATGTGTTTACACGTTGTACTTGCGGCAAGTGTTGCAAGTTGTAAAACTTGCAAGAAGTCAACTTGCAGCGACTGTTTACATATGAACATTACATTGCAAAAGTATTGTTCTGCAAGTTTTATTGCTCGTCTAAACGTGCAAGTTATACAACCTACGATAATTGCAGAAGTTACTTGCCGAGTCTATTTTTTGATGTTTACACGCAGAGCTTGCAGCAAGCTAGCGAAAGTTGAAAAAATACAGAAGTTAGCTGTTTACACGACGCAAGTCACTCGTGGAAGTCAACTTCTGCAAATTTAATTGCTCGTCTAAACCTGGCTTTACAAGCCAAGTGAAATATTTTTTGATCTAGTTACTGATTTGTTGTTTTAGTATTTGGCCGATATTGAAGATCACTTGAACGTGACGATTCAGCAAGTAGAGTCAGATCTGAAGGTGGCGGCCAACGAATTCGACGGCAAAGTCGTGTACGGGCAGAAGAGGACGCAAATTGGATCTGGATATCAGGTATGATGTTTACATATTTATAGTTATACAGAATATGCTGTGACAGACGAAAAGACACTAGACAGAGGGACGAGTGATTCTTTAAAGGGTGCCCTTAGAGAGTTTAATGTCTCAAAACGAGTGACACCAGCACATTATACTACTTTACTTAGCGTGCAGTATTATACCACTTTAATGGTTGTGCACGTGCAGCAAGATTTCAAAGGGATTGCTAATTAATAACTTTATTTTCAATATTTCTCAGTCAAATAAAAATTAGTTTACTTTTTCAGCGTGACGTATAATGGTCTTTAATAGCTTGATAAAAAGCGTGTTATAATAACAAACCTTGTTGCAGGACCACGTGACACAGATGGCGCCAGTAGTCAAGTCCCTGCAGGAGTTGGAATCGCAGGCGCAGCTCTACTACCTAAAGAATCACCACAACGTCGCAGTTGCTTAAGATTTACATATTATTTATAATTATATAAGTTGCGTGAATATAACGACTGATTTTGAGTACTCGTTGATTTTATTTTAACAAAAGTACCCCTAATTGAAATTAAATCATACAATTTTTACCGAATCTTTTCAAAGTGTTGCCATAAACTCAAATACCGCTCAAACGCCAAGCTCCCGGATGGATTAAGAAATAATAAATAAAACACACGAATTCAAAGTCCATTATTTTTATATTTCACTCAATCACTACTGATTATTATTTGGGCAGTGCACGGTGCCCTTATTCCAAAATAAATAAGTCTCATAACACCGCTAAGTAGGAAATTAACCATAAAAATACTGTTGCTAAATGTAATATCCAATCGGCAATGTTTCAAATCATATTAAATTAACAAACAAAACCAGCCTCGTAAAAACTGCCCATGACAAAAACAATTCATTCATAAAATTATAAAATAATGTACAGCTATGTTAAAAGAAAAACTTTGTAAAATAACCATTGTTCAAACATTATTCTACAGATCAAAATAAAGGCTCGATTACGAAGCCTGGGGCCTATTGTATAATAAAATACAAGCATGAAATACTATCAGTGAGTTTGTAAATATGTAAAATCACTAATGCTAATAAGTTGCATTTTATTATGCAATGGGCCCCGGTCGTGTCAGAGGGCGTAGCGCGAATATCGAAGCTAGTTAGTAGCCGGGTCCACACTGAACGAGCAGCCTATTACGAATTATTTTGAACAGCTGACTGAAAGCCGCCATCTTGCTGAGCAAATTGGCTCGGGCACGAACACGGACGTTCTGTGTGGATGTGGCTATTGGGGACGTTTTTATTCTCAATACAGGCGTAAGTAAGCATGAGGAAGAGTCTCAATATTGTCCTTCCTTTATTCTTGTAATCGAGCCTTAACTTTAGGCTATTTTTTTGTCGTGGGTGGTCTACAAAATCTATTCGTTATACAAAAATAGTCTATTTTAACATGATTACGAATTAGGTAATTCGGCGACAAAACTTTGTAAATTAAGTGTGATAGCTTGTAGTATTGTAAATTCTACACAAAATTAATTAGGTATAAAATTAGAAAGTTGCTATCTTCAAACATTTCATGTTTACTGCTGAATATGTGTATATTTCTATTAACTACATTTTTGAACGTATGTTTTTATCATATAACAATAATAAACATTTTGGGGTGTTTCTGTTTGGCCTTGCTGCAAGAACTGAAGGATTGCAGTGAATGTTAAACAAAATGTTTTCTTAGTTTTAAACCCCGAGCCCAGACTATCGAACAAAATTTAATAAAAATAGTCTAAACATTAATAAGTTTAATAACAAACTTTCTAGACAATTTAGTTTCCGCATTAAGCTTAACTAGATGATTTTGTTATGAATTTGATTCTCATTTTAGACATGTAAACAATGAAATTGTCTAAATCACGGCTTTCATTGGATATAAAAAGTACTTAGAGCTCATGTTCTCCCAGAGAGGTGTAAGCTACATGAGAAAACCAAGTGCGACAAGTCTACCTTAGAATCAGTTGCGTTTGGAACTTGGCTTTAGTAGTTTAGTAAACGACGAACTAAGTGACTTAGCTCATGTAAACAAAGCTTATTACAAAAGTAGCTCACATCTAAAAAATCAAATTTAAACCAAACCGCGATTGATTAACATTATTCAGTACTACCCCACTACTTACGGGTTATACTTAAAACAAAATGCATTACATATTTGATTTTGAACGGAATATATTAATCTATTTAAAATATTTAATATAATTAACCTAGAGTTATTAGGATGTAAAATTATGCGGAGACATTTTAAAATACCCTGGTTGGTAGCACATTCAAACATTGAAACAATCATTGTACCAACAAAGAAAAGTACCAGGAAATTTCTCTGATTATAAGGAATATCTCTTTTTGTTAAGGATATTTCTTATTTAGACGACGTGTGAATTCGCAAGCGATTTCATCATATTAAGCTGACCGACCAAACACCGATATACGATGAAATTAGCATGCGAGTTTTCACACATTAAAAATAAGCCCTTCATTATGGTCGTTTCAAAAAATACATTTTTGTATTGGCATATATTGTTTGTTTCAATAGTCCCAACAGAACTACCACACAACGTTTTTATTCTTGCTCGAGTCTTACTAGACTAACTTCATTAGATATCATAAGGCTTTAGAAGTATGTTAACTAGTGTTAGGATCACACGAGGCGTTAGTATTAAGTATACAGGAGTAGGAACTACGAAAGCAATACGATTAGCGATGTGATGTTGCTGAACTGGTATGAGATTTTAAATTACTTTTTTTTAACTTAGACGTCGCTTGCATTTTAGAATGGGGTGCAGATGGCGGGACTTACACTGTGTTTCAGTCATATAGCTGGTTTTTTCATAGTTCTACAGTTCTTTCTAAACGCAAGTATGAAAATTGTTATTTTTTACGCGTATATTAAATAAATACTTATTAGTAGCGAATGCATTCTTCAAAATTAACCTTAATAAGCTCTTTATTTTACAAAAATAAACTTTGATGATAACTTTGCCCAATTGGCCTTTCTTCCGACCGACCGACCGAACACTTTCATAACAAAGTTTATATTTAGTCCAAGGTCCAGCAACATTAGCGTATGTCATGAAAATGTTAGAAATCAAGTGCACTATCGGTTCGCGATACTCGTAATTCGAAGGTCGACCACAATAATAGCTCCGTGTTGATAAAGGTCATTGACACCAATCGACACATGCATTTTAATACGGCTACAACTGGCATGCGGAACCAATGCTAGATTACGATTGACCTTGAGTCTAACAAATGGAAAATCTTAATAAACTGACAGGTTCTGCAGCCAAAGATTAATGTATTGTTTCTACATTTGGGAATCACAAAACGAGACGCAATATCGAATTGGATGAATAATCTTTTTTTTACAGATTTTCGTCACACGAAAGCATTAATTTATAAAAAAACAATTAAACAAGTACCAATCAAAGCTTACCTAAAAGTCTGGCAGTGATCTCTTCTGAATGTCATTTCAAAAAATAATATTGATGAGTGTAAGATAAAGAAAGCGCTAAGAAGACCTTAAATTACTGGTGAACGACAGGCGATACAAGGACGTCATAAATACCTAAAAGATTGGTGATTAGGGCTACCCACCGGTCCTAGCTTACAAATAATTACGCTACGTGACATATAAAAATTTTCTTAACATTAAAATTTCTCTAACTGACGTGTATCAAATTTCGAGAGTCAACGATTTTCGAGTAAAAAAATCGTTTAGAAATTCATTTATAAACGTTCAATCCAGTCTTGGTAAATCGCTGACGCTCGGGGACCTTTCTTTTATATTCTTTTCTCAATTTCTTCCAATTTTTTTCTCTTACTTTCTCTAATCGGGACACAGTCTCTATCACACTTACGCTTATGATCACTACAAGTCTCGCAATTGGACTTTTTGTATGTTTTTATTATAAAGAAAATGCAGGGAGATCTATATCCAGGGCGTGTCAAAAATGTCAATAACATGGCCATATTTATATTGATAAGACCTAGGAACAAGCCTAGCTTATAGGGAGATGCAGCTTTCATCCAGCAGTGTTACTCCCTATTCAAAAAAATTTTAAAATGCCAACAAAATGTCAATATTTTAGTTTTAAATTCCCAATCGGAATTTGACAATCTTTTTTAACCCAACTTGGCATGAGATGGTAATAAGTTATGTTTGAACGGCCCTGGATTTTAATAATTTGAATAATGAATAAATGTGGCTTCAACCAGTAACTGTGAGGTGAACGTATGTGTTCGGTGGGCAAAACAACTATTTTCTTCAAATGAATTTTCATTATTAGGTACTTTAACTTTGATGATGGATTCGAAAATGAATGTCATTAATACACTGAGCAAATTTTACAACCATGCGTCTTTCCAATGTTCAAATTAATAATAACTTAGAACTAAAGATAAATACAACACTATTCGAGTTAGTAGCGTGTCCATAATTTAGGAATACAAGGTGACAGTCAAAAACTAAACTAACTTCCCCTTCGTACCGTATACATACCAGAAAATGAAATTTATCTTATTCTATAAACTTACGTAAAATAGTTTAGTATAGTTTCATATTCAGGTGAACGCGCAAAAGCGTGAAATCATGTGAGAAAAAGAATTTTAAGACTAAAAAGGGTCGTTACGTTGAACGTGACACACTCGTAAGAGTACAGAGGTAGTGCGAAAAGGGTTTCCTTCGTATTTGTCATGCTAGTTCAGTCAATGTCCGTACATCTTGTACTGAGACTGACTGAAATAGCATGACACGTTCGTACGTTTCCGTAACAATACGAAAGCAAATCTTTTCGCACCGCATCTGTACGTGTTTTTTGTTTGAGCAAAACTCATTTTCGTTCCGCTCATCGCAATCGCATCAACGTAGAATTTGGTATGTTCTACGGTACTCTCGTCAAAATATCAGTAGTATTTCAAGGATAATGTTTAGTAAACTCTCTTGAAATATGTGCTAACATCGCACGTCTCAGTAAGGGCCCAGTCTACAGGCCTCTCGTGAAGGCACCATAAGACAACGTCTCTCCACGTTACAAAGTCGTCATTATTCCTTTGGACATCGGTCATAAGATTTCACTTAAAACGCAATATTTATTTGTACTTGCATTTTATTTATCGCTATTCAGTTTACTAGGAAAAGAAGTTGCTTTAGGTTTATTTTTAATTTCAGCTTGTTGGTTGCCCAGTTAACGTATATATTAGTAACGTATATAATAAGCTTTTTTTTATAGATTGCCAAGTAAAAAAATTTTTACAGTTGATAATATATAAATATAATTACAATACAGTACAGGCCTTTATACTTTCTTAAAACTTATTTCTCTAGTAAACTGAATGCTTGCTTGTTTCTTCAAAATCATGCATATATTTTATTTCATAGCCCACTCTATGTAAAACTCATTATGAGTTAGAAGCCTCCATGCTGGTATGTCCATTTGTAAAATACAGTTTATTATAGACATTAAAAGCCATATAACATTATTTGGCAAAGACATCCAGCATGGATTCTAAACTCGTCAGTTCAGGTTAGGCCACTCGTCTTAATACTTAACAACATTGAATATTATGTCCAACTCCAAACAAAGCGTCATAACAGAAAACTTCACAATTAAGCTAAATTAATAAATAACGTTCAGTAGTCCACGGAGATTTCTGGAAACATACCTGTAAGAGAGGTGATTGTATAAATAAATATGTATTAACTCAATCATTAGTAATTTTGGAAGATTAAACAAATCTATGAGAGTTAGTCTTATGGGATTTTTTTTTCCTTTTTGAAAAACTTATTGCACCAACTGTAGAAGACCTTCAATGTAGCTGCAGCATAAAAGACAATTTAGCCTTTGACTTCACATGACACACACAGAGATTTACAAATTCAATATGTAATTGTAAGTGACAAAACCAAATTCCTTACACTTACTTTTTAAGTTTTTATTAAATACAAATTTAATTGATTATTTTGGAACAATGCGATCATTTTATGACATTTCGGATATCGATTAGATCCGATAATGTGAACCAGCTCTTAAGACTCACCGTGACATCAGAGCGCGAGCCAGGGGTGGTGTTGCAGCGACTCCTTAGAGCGGTCCCCGTAGTCATATGTGAGCTCCTCGCCGGGTGCTATATCCTGGGCAGCCAACAGCACGAGGCGCGGGCGGTCCACCCACAGCGCCTTCGTGTGCAGGTTGCCGGTGCGCGAGTGGTTCACCAGCCGACCGAGGCGACCCGACTCTGCTGTTGCGTCGATACTGGAAACGTCAAGTTGGTTAGATTCAGTATTCACTAAAGGCTGATAAGTTCACGATGAAGATGATCTCGTCAGGAAAATTGGTCTCTCTGGCAGGGCAGCGTAGCAACGGATATTCATAAGTATTTGATCCTGTCAAGTTATTTAAAAAAGCTATAATTTGCGTTAAAAGATTAAAGGTCAAACTAAACATAGTACTTGAACTTTTATGGAGTTTACATAACATTTTTCTGACTTTCAAAGACTCCCACATAGTGTTGATACAAATTTTCTGTTCATCTATTTTGTGACATTAGAGTGAAAACCTTTTACAAGCATGACCTTTATAGATCACTCTAAAGTTATTTACGACTTAAGTGTGGTAAAGAGGAAATTTGAAACGAGTGGCGGTAAATTGAAACACGACAAATGGAGTGGCATTATTATATTTACAAGAATAAATTGCTCTGATACTTAGGTTAGATTTCATAATATATATGTAATGAACTATTCATAAGAGCTTGTAATTAGGCCTACATGAATAAAGAAATTTTTGAGTTTGAGTCGCGTGTATCGGTATATAGGTAGTCGTAACTGCCAAGAGCTTGAATGTTATTGGTGAATCTGTCCCACACGTGCATTTTTTCATTCACTTATTCGTTCTATTCATGCCAGTTGTGAACTGACCTGTACGCGTGATCGCGCGGCCTCCTGCACACCCACCAATTTGCCCGAGTATTCACCATGAAGCAGAGCCACTGATGTTTATAGCAGCCAAACCACCAATAATGTTGGTCGTGCAGTCTGAAGTAGTACATATAGCAGCCAGCCTCTGAGTCCTGCGCATCCGAGTCGGGTCTCTTACGTACGCTCCTAGTGATGTTTACACAGCAGACACAAACTACACTTACCAATACTGTTGGTCCTGCAGTCTAAAGTAGTACATATAGCAGCCAGCCTCCGGGTCTTGCGCGTACATATGTTCACGTTCGCGGGCCTCCTGCACGCCCACCAACTCTCCAGAGTACTCAACAACGAAGCTGCCGCGACAGAAGGGCCGGGTCGCGATAATGCCGCGCCCTTTGCCTTCGAAATATGCCACCTGCGACAAATATTACAAACTTTAGTAAGGCTCAAATAAATGAGACTCAAAGAGAATTTTCTATTTTATAGTGCAGTCATTGTTACAATTGGCTTCTTTTTTTATTATTTAAAAAAAATGGACGAGAAGATATAAAAATAGTAGGTAACAGTAAAAAACTATTGCAATTAACTGTAACAATTTTTTTTTTACTAAAGTAATAATAAGTAAATTAGTAAAGTAATTTAATAAAAATAGGTTAGTATTACAACTGTAGTAATTAAGTCACTGATAAGTGCTTGCTCATTTAGAGCAACATCTTATCTGAATATCATTTCCTGTTACAAATAATAACCCAGATATATGTAAATTAAGCATTCTACAAATTATAGTAGAAGGTATTCTTATTGGGCAAATAGTATCTAGTCATCTAAGTATATTTTGTTTTTAATTCATAAAAATTTAATAAAGTTGATGTGCATTTTTTCTTCAGCTTATGTCAATGTAAATTTACTAGAATGTTGCATTATCATACAAATTCAGATTACACAGTACATATGAAATGAAAACTCACCGCTAGCCCATCTTCTCTCTGTTCTCTCACAGCCCGTTCCAAATCTCTCATCTTCTCCGCCATCACACATTTTGAAGTCTTCCTTACACTACGTCTCACAGGGAAATACTCTGTTAACTTATGATTTGAATTTCCATTTGGGATTTTAGGTTCTACTTTGACAGTCTTTTCAATATCTTTGGGTGTAGGAGGACGTTCCACCTTAGGACTCTTCAGTTCTTCCTTAAAATATTCAGTTAGTTTGTGGCTTTCTGCTGCGCGGGCAGCGGCCCGAGCCGCTCGGGAACGCACACTGAGTCCGTTGGTCATGTTTGTGAACCCGTTACAATTTTTCAGTGGTTTGGATTTAACATCAATTTTCTTTATTTTTGGTTCAGATTTCACTTCTACATTCTCAGTCTTAGTAGGTGTGGCAGCTATAATTCTGTAAGTTAAGATCCAAATTAATTATAATTATTTGTACAAGTAAGGATCTCATGCAATTAATAATATTCTAGCTTGTTAGAATAATAAGCATAATATAATGTTGTGTCATAGTATGGTAATGTTATTAAATAAAATAATAATAAAGCCTCAGTTACCTGCGCTTTCTATAGGTGCGGGTAGGTCTGACAGGCTGGTGTTCACATAACTCAATGCGATGAGGGGTCTTTACACCCTCCTGGGTGGCCAAAGTATTGGCTGGAAACAATTTATAATATTTTATCCAGAACTATTCGGAAGACAAAAAAAGTGTGGTTTCTTCAGAGGACAAATAATTTCAAGGACTTTTTTTGAGGTTATAAGTAATAATATTAAAATTAAAAAGTAATATTTTTTTTACAGAGAGGGTAAGAAAATAATATATAATAAAAAAATATATTAAATAGAGTTCAACAAATACATTCCACTAACAATATTATTTTAATGTCGAGGAGAAACAGAAAAGAGAAGACAGTCAAAATAACCTCAAGGTTCCCATGATGCTGATCATGTTTTATTTTGATAAGTGCCACCATAGATTTTTAGATGCATACTGTGAACAAAGCTAGACTACAATATAACCTGGACCTCCAATAGTTATGTAAAATTATACTAACCTCGAACCATGTCCTTCAAAGATTAACAGACACAACAAAAAGACCACAAAAGACCGTCAAAGTACTGGTCTTATCAGACGCAATGCTGAGACAGCGTCGTGTTACGAATGTTTGGTAATAGACCTTGTCATGATAGGATCGCGGGAAATCTTCATGTGATCAATCATCATCTGGTTCTTGTCACGAGCGGAACATGCAGATATTGTTACCTACAATGTACTTCTTCAGACTCTAGGATGGCTTTATGTCTTCGCCATTTATAAATTATAATTAGATTTCTTTTAAAAACTGACTCAAGATACAGAAGCTACGACAGGAGAAAGAAAATGGACGCTTGTTTTCGTTTTACTATTACCTTCTCTCCCATTGGCTATTGAAATTAAATTTCAACCAATGAAATCAAATGCAGTTGTATTGACCATAGACAATATGTATTAGCTCGAAAAACGAACTGGATAAAGATACCTGTTCATTATCATTCTCGCCTATTTTATTCCAGCTTTCCAGCTAGTGAGAAATAAGCACAGGCAAGCAGTACTTATCTACGAAATTCAAATGATTATTTCACTGGCAACATTAGTCGTAGCGTGTAAAAAAAAATATCTCCCGCCTTTTAATTTGACATTTTGACATCTTTGTCAGTTTTTTGTTGTTTATTTTTACGAAATTTTATCTATTTTCTGTGGTATAAATAAACATGAATTTAAAAAACGTTTGCTATGTATGGGACGAAAATTTAATTCAAGAATGTGATCGCCTTCCAGCCGTTCCCGGTCGAGTATGTTCTTATTGTATTAGCACGAAGCTTACCTTGAATCCTAGATTCTCAATTTGTCAAAGCTTAAAATTTTACTTTTCAGGCTTCTATGGTACACAGTTTGATTACAGCATATGGCTTATTCCAGCACGTTAAAGTGGTCCGATCGAAAGCTGCGGTTGAAGCAGACTTAATGAGATTTCATTCAGATTTATATTTAAATCATTTAAAGACCTTTACAGAAATAGATGACGAATATATGACGACTAATGAGGATGAAGAGTTAGGCATTGGTAAAATAATTTATATTATTTACGCTATTACGCTAATTACAGTAATTACTTGCCATTATCTAAATGGGTTGTGATGTATAAATTATATTGATCTGTCTTACATTAACCCTAAATTTATGTTATTAAGCGCATTAGCTAAGGAGGAGGATAGGATATAACCTGTGAGTTCAAGTTACAGAGTCAGACTAAGTTATGAAAGGCTCAGTATCATCATTCTCCTTGTGGTATCCCTGAATTTACCATGGCTCATGGGAGCCTGGGGTCTGCTGTGACAACTATAATAATTCCAAGATTTGGCGTAGGCACAAGTTTTTTATGGAAGGCTCAGTATATAAAGGATATTTTTATTTATTTATGAAAGGGTATATATATTTTGCTTTGTTATATGATAATTTTGCTTCCTATATTTAAATACAGCTTTTGTCCTTACAGGATATGATTGTCCACCAGTATCAAAAATGACTGAATTGGTGGCAACTCTAGCTGGAGGGACCATCACAGCGGCCCGGTGCCTCACTCTAAGTTTAACGAGAACCGTTTTAAACTGGTGTGGAGGATGGCATCATGCAAACAGGTATAATCCATTGAAAACTAACCTTTACACATATAAAATTAACCCTTTGTATGCCATATACTAGGGGTTAAATTGTGGTGTAGGCAACCCCTTATTTTGCCAAGAGTGGCACTGAAGCTTTAGTAGTTTCATGTGCTCTGCCTACCCCTTTACGGGATACAGGCGTGATTGTATGTATGTAATATGTATACTAGGGGCCAGAAGAAACCTCGAACAAGATGGGAGGGCAAACTCAATCTCACAGTGGGCCCCAAGTGGAGAAGAGTGGCCCAAGATGAAAGAGCTAGAGGAGGCCTCTACCAAGTAACACACTGAATAAGAGATGTAATATAATTCAAAAAAGGGGCTAAATAGATAGATGCCTTATCCTGAATTTGCCATAGTCAATTTAGACTGTACCTGAAATGAATCATTTATAAATTTCCAGACATGGCGCTGAAGGATTCTGCTATGTGAATGACATAGTACTTGGTATTGAATATTTGAGAGAAAAGTTTCCAAAAGTCCTGTACATAGACTTAGATGTACATCATGGTAAATATTCTTGAAGGTAAATTCTATGCACTGTATATACAGTACTTATTATATTTACCTACTTCAATCTTGTTTATTGGTATAAAGAAAAGAAACATTTCCACAATTATATTAATTTCCTACAATGCCTATTCAGGTATTCTATTCTGCCCATTAGCACAGAATATATAATAGTACAAGTACAGAAGGCAAACTCCTTTGATATTCACAATTCACAAAATGACACCATTCTAAATTCTTACTTACATTAACAAACGGACCGCACGAGCAGCCGACATTGAATTCTATTGCGCCGCGCGAAGGTCGTCACCACTGAATGGGCGAACGCGCGGCACCCGGCATGTACTTGTAGCGCGGCTATTAGAATCGCGAAGTGAGCCCCCCTGCCCAATTAAATACCACCAAAAAACTAACTTACTTTTTTGACCAGGTAATGGTGTCCAAGACGCCTACAACCTAAGCAAGTCAGTGTTCACCCTGTCTATCCATAAGTTTGAGCCCGGTTTCTACCCAGGAACAGGGAATATTGATGACATTGGGAACCTGGCAGGCAAGGGCTACCTGCAATGTGCCGCTACATGCCTGTTATTCCGATGATACTTTGGAGTATGTGTTTGGAAAGTGAGTTCTTCAATAGTCTCTCAATTATAATTTATAGTTTTTATATTTTGTGTAATCTTTTACCATCATATTTATTTGTTATGTCTTAGATAGCATGAAGGTTGAGTAAGTACTTTTTGCATGGACACTGACTAAAACAGGATGAGACCTGTATATGTATACATATACTTAGTAAAATACCGAGGTTAAGATTTTTTTGCATTACATTTACTTACAGACATAGTAAGTATGATTTATGAACCACCAACTTACACTCTAATAAAAAAAATCTTCAGCAATCTTCATTCATTTTCTTGTAGGTCCAAATTAATCATCAAACCTATTTGTTTTTTATCATGCAGAAACGTCTGCGACCGATGTTAAATATTTTTAAATTAAAGGAAAAATTCACACCTCTGGCAGGACTCGAACTTGCGGGGCAAGGCCAGAGGTCGCAGGTTCGAGTCCTGCCAGAGGTGTCATTTTTTCCATTTTTCATTTTTCATGTCTATTTGTTTTTTTTTGGAAAATCCTTGTTGATTTGCATATACAAGTTCTATAGTCTGGATTTCTGGAACTAACCATCAAAATGAAAATTGTTCTATTTACAGGGTATTCTCATCAATACTTGACCACTTCCATCCGGACGCCATAGTAGTGCAGTGCGGCGCAGACGCGTTAGCTCTGGATCCGCACGGCGGCGCGTGCGTCACCGCTCGCGGCTACAGCGCCTGCGTGACCACTGTGTTAGCGGCCGGGAGGCCCACCATGCTGTTAGGTGGAGGTAACTATACTCACAAGATATCAATTCAAAACTGAGATTACTGAGCCATGCCCTCTCGGATTCAATAGTAATACAATATGTCATGGTGGCTACAGAGCGTGCGTGCTATACTCCATGTTAAGGATGCAATAATACTGTGCCATTCAGCAAAGGACGAGTTGCCGCCGTGTATAGTGAGTGTCTGAACCGTCCTCTAGGCTGACCGTATCTCTTGATGCAAGTAGGTAAGTCTATAATGGAGATAGATGGCGCTGTACTGCTGTTACAGAATTTACTGTATTTTGACACCCACAGTTACCGCACCGGTATGTTCTTGTACGGTACGGAGTCGAGCTATTAGACTACTATTCTTTCATTTCATTCTTTCTATGAATCGAAAAAATTAACAAGTACAAACCCAGAACAACATTTGAGCTTTTCTCTCAGAAAAATGAGGAAAATTTACTTCAACTAGACGCCATGCTAATACTGTTTTGTTTATTTATAGATTCCACTTATCTAGAAAGTAGTGTTCTGCTCGCAGGCAATACCTAATTTATATTATGATTCACACAGTTATCAGACAGCCGATAACGCGTACTCGCAATAATTGTTATTGGTTTTTTTTATACATAATATGAAATACCTATTTCGTATATTTTCCATATTAATTGTTGTGTAGTGTTTGATCTCTTGCCATTGCAGCTTCAATTCTCAACCCTTGCAACACAACATAATACGCAATTTCTAATTACGTATTGATTGTGGAAAATTATAGGAATAACAATGAACATACGTAATGTTTTTTGCAGGTGGATACAATCACGCGAACGCCGCTCGCCTGTGGACGAGTCTCACGGCCCTAGTGGCTGGAGTATCTCTCGACGAGAACATTCCAGAACATACGTACTGGCCGCAGTACGGACCAGACTACACCCTGGCCATACAACCAACTTTGTCTAAAGACACCAATAAAACTGTCTACTTAGACGAATGTGTCGCGAGGATACAAAGTACGTCCATATTATCACAGAATATATAATAGTACAAGTACAGAAGGCCCACTCTTTTGATGTTCACGAAATGAGTCTTGGGTACTTTTAGGTATATATACAGTCTATATATATTTTTGTTTAAGTCCCAACATCACAAGCCTTATTGAACTTTTCCTTGGGACTTAATCAATAGTAGATCTGTGTAAGACTGTCCTATTTTATTCATGATGTCTATTTAACTAAGCACCATTAGCCATTCACACACGGACATCGCATATAAAACTTAAAAAAAAACTCGCGACGTAAAGTAACAATAGAAAGTGCAAACGTGCGTTCCGTGAGAACGCGCGCCACCCCTGATTAGGCCGCGAACTCGCGGCCGCCAGCATGTACTTGTAGCGCGGCGATAGAATCGCAGAGTGAGCCGCCCCTGATATTATCTTGTTTACTTAATCAGATGTCTGTTTATACTGGTTTATACTGATTATTTATCTTTGTATTCTATTTTCAGGTAATTTAAGTACACATTTACAGAAAGAGAAATTTGACCTTATGGAAGTGTCACACAAAACCTCGGAAAATGGCATAGCAGCCAGGAAAAATAGGAGAATATTCGAAAATACAAGTAAACCTAAATTAAAAGCAGAAGAAAAGACGAATGATGATGTCTATGCGTTTACGGAATAAAATATTACAAATAAGGATTAGTGTTTTTATATTTTAATTTTGCCTCCATTAGTATTAAACTTACAGTATTTTTATAGTACTTTTCAGTAAAAAAAAACAAGCTTTAATTCGGAAAAAATATATATTTAAAGTTCTCACTGAACTGATCAGCACACCTGTTGTAGTAACCCAGTATCATATCAACTTAAAAAAATATTCTAATACAAGGATTGATCACTATCAAATTCATATTTAACATTTAAGACCAACAATATTACAATGCAGTAGAGACACTACACAACAGTTGAGACAGGTGGTAGCTGCAATCCTCAAAATCAACCAATTTTCCAAAGGGCTTCCAAAAGACAGGTTACAATTGTTACAAATATAAAAATCCAACAAAGCTTTCTCATTAACATTGATCAATACCATTTAAAATGCATATTACTATCAAGAAACAGCTCTAACATTTAACTTTTGTTCGCTCAATTCATTGGCTTCAATTTTTTAATTCTTTCCATCTAATGCAAATATTTACATGTATACATTTCATAACACTTGCATATTTTTTTACTTCAGACACCAAGCATAAGATTTACAAAGTCCAAAATAATACGAAAAGATATTTATAATTATTGTCTCTCAAGGTCTACTGACCGCAATAATTATTTTGAGACAAATATAAAAAATATTGAAATAATTATTAATTTTCCAGTTACCTGACTTATTAAATACAATTCCAAACCTCTAATTTAAGACTAAGCATTAATTTTAAGCTTTCATCTCCGCCATTCCTTCAATAATTGCTTAGTGTTTATAAATCTGTGCACATTAGTTATTACAAGCAACATAGTAGTGAAAAGCTACTTCAATGCTAAGAGATAAGGCATAGCTGAATTAACAGCAGTGCTGAAATGCTTTTCGTGGCATTTTGCATACTGTCATACATACATACTTTTAATAAGGCTATCTTCTCAAATGAATGACTTGTGACTTAAATAAGTTAATGACACAGTATTATTAATAACTACGAAATGCAAGTTCTCAGGGTAATGTAACAGGGACAGGAAAACTTAGTAAATAATATAAATAAATGGAGGTAAACCAGTAAATAGCAATATGACTTGCCGACTGCTGCTAATCCATGCTACATCTGACTAATCATTGAGCTTAGTCCGAAGGCCGCTTCTCGCTATGTTTCTTAGTAGATTCCTCTGCATTTTTCGTAAACTTCTTTCTGTCTTTGAGGAATTCTTCGGCAAGTTCTGCACGCAGCGGATGCTCTGGCTCAGGATCATTGACAAGAGCAACTAAGGCTTGGATAACTGAAATAAAACATACAGCATAGGTATAAAATGCAGTATTGTAGGTTTATGTAATTTCCCCCTAAGTTAAACAAAGGGGTATTTGAAATGATATTAATATTAAGTTAACCTGGATGATTCATTAAAAGGCCAAAGCTTGAATTTCCCTGGGAATTCCCAAGTACTATATAAACTACCAAGGTTTTTTAAGAATCCATGTCTGAATTTTTTTTATACAGAAAAGACAGAAATATATTTGACCTACCTTGATCAGTCTTGGTGGCTGGCTTCCAGTTCTCAGCACTGATGATGGGCAGACAGACCTGACCTTTCTCGTCTATGTTCGGGTGGTAGATTTTTGTCTTGAAGCTAATTTTGGGTGGCTTGAATGGGTATTCAGCGGGAAGTTAATCTCAATCCGGAAAGCACCTTTGTTGTAGGGTGGGTTATCCTATAAAATGAGGGTTTATCCTTAAAAATATTTGTTCTCAGTCTCAGAGTTTGTTTAACTTTGTATTTTTAGAATTGTAAAATAAGTTTACTATAGTTAATAGCTAATTGATACTCTCTATAATACATTTTATTTACAATTTCAGCAAGAGTATGGAAGATATGCTTATTAAATTCCTAAACAACTTTTACTGTACACTACAAGCTTCTTAGAAATAACGGTTTACAAGTCAACTTCCAACTTTTAATTAAATTTAGCAGTTTAATGAATACTTTACACTCTAATTATTCTCATTGGAATTTAAATACATGTACATATACTTACTGGTACAATTAGTCCTTGCCATGTCAGGATGTTTGATTCATCTACCTGGATGTCCCTGAACGATTTTAATCCAGATTGTCTTATATCATTTAATTCCTGAAACAAATGAAACAGCATCTTAAGACTCCTAATTCAATTTCTAAGCGTTTTAACCAATTCGACATAGTTTATGTTTATCAAATAAATTCAATAGCAAAGTCCTACATAATATCAATAAGTAGAACATATTTCGCTTGGAAATATATTTCTAGAAAAATACCTAGAAAGACCGTGTGAGTAAAAGCGATGTCTCACCTTTTGAAGTCTCCTGGTTGCAGCCATTGTACTATCTGTCAAATATCACGTCGCGATTATACGAGTATGTGCTTTGCTAGAAACAATATTATCCCTTATTTGGTTAACCGCATGAATACCATAATTAAGCTGCACTACTCAAGTTTCATAAAATAACTAGAATAACGACGTCAATGCCCCAAAACGAAATTTCTGCCTACCACTTCCACCATTACAAACTTGCGTTTTATTACACCATGAATGAATCATCCAGTGTTACGTCAAAAAACCGGTTTTGATTAGATTTCCATAATACGATTGTATAAAAATAATTGTTTGAAAAAATATCCAATAATAATTCTAATGTTATTTATCACGCTATTTCGGTTTTTAAGGTTAAAGAAAATAATTTAAAGAAGTTATTTACTTTCCGACCATTAACTAAACGTTTCATTTGTGCTGCCATCTATTAAACCGTTCAGGTACACAATATAGAGTCATGAGACGTTGATTCTCTCGTTGTATTTATTGAACAATTGTACCGCTAGATGGCGTTGTTCAACATTTTGCTTTAAAAATACATTCGCGCCATCCACGCTGACATGCATTTTTGTCGAATGTAATCTTTATGGACATGGAGATTAGAGGTATATTTATTGACATGACAATATGTCTCCGTGAAAGGCACGAACTAAACCCAAACCTCTCGCTCCTTGCACTCAAAGCAAGTCAAATATTTAAATAAATAAATAAATATTTTAGGACATTCTTACACAGATTGACTAACGGTAAGCCAAACTTGTGTTGTGGGTACTCAGACAACGATATATATAATATATAAATACTTATATACATAGAAAACATCCATGACTCAGCAAATATCTGTGCTCATCACACAAATAAATGCCCTTACCGGGATTCGAACCCGGGACCGCTGCGCAGAAGGCAGGGTCACTACCGACTGCGCCAGACCGGTCGTCAAACACCTACACCTAAAAACGCCATTTGTTTGGATCTCTTGGTAAATAATACTAATAAAACACAGTTTGTGACAAATTTAATAATTTTATTACACTGCAATTACAATGCGAGCGATTGAAACCAGGCTATTGAAATTTACGGAACCAATTAAGAACTTGACGGTCGATCTAACCAACAGTTAGGTACACGGAGCGAAAACGCGAGCATAAGCTCTATACACTTTGCTTTTTACGGGGTAATTGCACTTTTTCAAGCACAATTACCCCGTACAAGTGCATCGGCTCCTTGGAGGGAAGAGAGGTAACACACCAACCGATCAATATTACGCAATAGATGTTAATGCGGTATGTTCTGTATAATAATATGTGAGGTTGTCGGTTAGGTTTGGTCGGTTGGTCTGTAGGCCCCCCAAGTCGGCTAGAGCGGCTGGGGCTGCGCACACGCTCACTCGTCGTGCGAGCGGTCGTCGTCGCGGCGACGGTTGCGTGTGCGGCGGTTCCAGCCGCCCTCGCGCATGCGCTCGCGCTGCCGCCCGTCGCCGCGGCCCGCGCCCCCGCGCTGGAAGAACGAGCCTTGCTTCTCGAAAATACGCTCGTTCGAATCTACGAGGTTGCCGACCTGCGGGGAAATGGAATAGTTAATACGATTTGTTATTTGTGATCCTAAAATTATCAATGAAGTGTAAGAACTTGTCAAACTAATCAAGGATAAAATGTTTTGTGGGAAAAGTGACCTTCAGTCTTCAGTAGATTTAGTGCACATAGTAAATAAGTTTTTTTTTTGCAAAAATTTCATTTTTGGCACAAGCTTTTATAGCCGACTGTACCTTTCTTTCAACAGTCATCTACTGCTATCCGAGACGTTTCTAAAAACCCCTTACTCGATGGAGATACGGCGTTTCATAACAGAGTTCCAATGACCACCTTTCGGCTCCATCATCAGGTCAGCTCCATGATACCATAATATAGCATTGTCACGTGATTTATATGTGTCCAAAATTTCAGCTCAATCGGAAACCGGGAAGTGGGTCAAATTTAGCTTCTACGTTTTGATGCACACTAACATCCTATCAAGTGAAGTTGAATAAAAGCTTTTATTTTAATAGGGTTTGTTCACATAAATATTTAATAGTTCTGTGTCCGTGTGGCGACGGGTTAAGAATGTAGAAGGCGACTGTGGGATATGGGTTAAATTGTGGCGTAGGCGAGAGGCTGGCAACTTGTCAGTGTAATGTCACAGTTTCGTTTTCTGTCAACCCCTTATTTGCCAGGAGTGGCACTGAAACTTGAGTAGTTTCATGTGCTCTGCCTACCCCTTCATGGGATATAGGCGTGAATGTATGTATGTATGTATGTATCAGAAAGACGCTGGACTGAGGGTCTTGTCACTCATTTTAATTCTGACATAACAAGAACTATAAGGACGCATCACATAACGAGCAGTTGATGTCTCTTTTTTAAACAATCATATTCGCAGGCGTTCTTTACCTTGATATAAAAGATGACCAAATGATGTGACATACCTTGTCGGCGAGCTGCAAGGCGAGTGCCTGCATGCGGGTGGGCTCCGAGCGATGCAGGATGGCGCACTCGCTGGGGTCGTCCAGCGACGCCAGCAGCTCTTCGTTGATGATCATCTTAGACACCAGGGAGTGGACCTGCAAACAAAATAATGTTACTGCTAACTTATCAAAAAATAGCAGACTGAATTAGTATACAGATGCATACCATCAATCTTAATGTTGTAACACTCATAAACTTAGACCTTGATGAATATACCTAAATATTTTTCTGGCACGAACGAAGTGACACTGGTGACTTCCTTCCGATATTTAGTTCATCGATAACTTACATTGTATGTCATTGTTTATTATAATTGTTTTTTTTTTAGTATGAATAGGTAGAGTAGACGTTTGACCACGATCACACCTGATGGTAAGTGATGATGCGGTCTACGGTGGAGTACGGTCTTATGTGTCTTGAGTAGTTTCATGTGCTCTGCCTACCCCGTTCAGAGAATATAGGCTTTAATTTATGTGTATATAACATTAATGTTTTATACAAATGTCACATGCTTGAAAATAAATGGACAATAATAATAAAACGAACCATATTTTAATAGTTTACATAATTTCTTACATGATCATTCAAGATTTTAGAGATTATTATTAGGGATACTTAATAACCTTATGTAAGGCTATTTATCGATAAAAGGATTGTCGATGTTTTTATTTTCTCAAGCACTATCAACTTGACGTTCGTGCCAGAAAAATTTTTAGGTATCAGTGGCGGCTGGTGAAAATTTGTGCTAGGCAACACCAAAGCAAAAATAAACCTACCTTAACATTAGGTACTTTACTAGTAAACAATTTTAGGCAAACCGGTGGGAATCGGCTTGTATGGACCAGCCGCTGCTGCTAGGTATATTGATGAATCACACAATGATGATGTGGTGTTCTCGACTGAGTGCTCAAAACTCTCTCGCCTGTGTACTCGGCACGTGTGATCAAGACATAAAGCCGTGGACTGACAGTATGCGGCGTAGGTGAACAGGTAGGTGCGGAGCTCGCTAGCGACATGTTACCTTCTGGCGAGGCAGCTCGAACATGTCCGCGAGCGACTTGAGCGACAGCGAGGCGTACACGTGCGCGTAGGTGAACAGGTACGTGCGGAGCTCGCTAGCGACATGTTACCTTCTGGCGAGGCAGCTCGAACATGTCCGCGAGCGTCTTGAGCGACAGCGACGCGTACACGTGAGCGTAGGTGAACAGGTACGTGCGGAGCTCGCTAGCGACGTGTTACCTTCTGGCGAGGCAGCTCGAACATGTCCGCGAGCGACTTGAGCGACAGCGAGGCGTACACGTGAGCGTAGGTGAACAGGTACGTGCGGAGCTCGCTAGCGACATGTTACCTTCTGGCGAGGCAGCTCGAACATGTCCGCGAGCGACTTGAGCGACAGCGAGGCGTACACGTGAGCGTAGGTGAACAGGTACGTGCGGAGCTCGCTAGCGACATGTTACCTTCTGGCGAGGCAGCTCGAACATGTCCGCGAGCGACTTGAGCGACAGCGAGGCGTACACGTGAGCGTAGGTGAACAGGTACGTGCGGAGCTCGCTAGCGACATGTTACCTTCTGGCGAGGCAGCTCGAACATGTCCGCGAGCGACTTGAGCGACAGCGAACACGTGAGCGTAGGTCAACAGGTACGTGCGGAGCTCGCTAGCGACATGTTACCTTCTGGCGAGGCAGCTCGAACATGTCCGCGAGCGACTTGAGCGACAGCGAGGCATACACGTGCGCGTACGTGAACAGGTACGTGCGGAGCGACTCCTCGCGGATGAGCCGGCCCAGCATGGCGCGAACATTGTCGGCGCCCACCATCAGGTCCCACACCTGCAATGAGGAAATAATTAGACATATGAATTGGAACTAGTCACAATTACTAGAGACAAAGAGGATCAAGTATTATAGAGAGTTACTGTCAAAGTAAAATATGTAATGACAGTGCATAGACTGCCACCTCTTGACACAGGCCTAAAACTTTTGAACCTCAGTTGTGACAATTAAGCCCATATTCTTAGCTTGATATGATTTAAAATGTCAAATATTAATATTAGCGCCATCTAGCTGAGCGTACCCCAAAGGTGTAATGCCATCTAGGCCACCGTACCTTTTTCTGTATGGTACGGAGGTACGTTTTTTTCTTAGACTTTATCTGTCTATACGGAGTTATATATGTCTTTGCTAGAGATAAGTAATGATCAATTGGCAATCCATTGACCTTAAGTGCGCTTTCACATTATCCGATCCGATATCGGATGTCGGACCGATGTCCCATACATTACAGGCGCCTTCTGGATTTTTTTCATTGAAATCAATCCGACATCCGATATCGGATCGGATAATGTGAAACGAAGTCGTTCTGACCCGCGGCGCGCAAAAATGACCACTCTCGATCATTTGCGAACACACTATACAGACGTCGCGGACAGGTGCGACGGCCGGGTTAGAATACTTAAGTAGCTAACACACGACCACACCGCACACAGACCTTGGATTTTTTTCACGTCAATTAATAACTCCTTCTCGCTCTCTCTTACAGAATAGTAGGTGGATATCCTTGGTGCTGTGCGGCAATGTGTCAGCTTAGCACTATTAGAATAGCCAAGGCGTAACGCGCGATTAACAAAATTTGCTATGATGCTCCGCATTTTAGGCCTAATAGGCGAGACGACTAAAAAAACTAATTAGTCCGTCAATTAGATTATCAAAGAATATTACACGTATTTTTCCTTTTTTCTCGTAAACGAAAAATGACGACACAGTGCGACGACAAATGGCACAGTGCGTTGAAGTTGGGTGTGTAATGATTGGTAGGTATAACTATTTTTGGTATAGTAACATTTGATATAACAACATTTGGTATATATTTAAGGTGGCTCGCTTAGGTTACCCGAAGCTCAGGCTGCGTTAGATGGCGTTAATCTTCAAATTACCAGTCTTATTTTTTTTGTGGAGTCGTACAGGCATTTATATACTTTCAATTATGCTTCGCGAACATTTAATATTAAAATTGACGTATTACAACAAACATTCAACTTCTCATTGTAACGTTAATCCCCTTAATGTAGATAAATTTACTATTTTACACTATTTCTAAGTACCACTCACACATACAAACAGTGTTATTGTATTCCTTCTAGTCGATAATTTCACGCGGCGACAGCTTGTTTAAATAGCCTTGCGGTAAATACGTGCCATCGCATGATTTGCATGGAAGTACTGGGTTCGAATCCAGGACTTTTTCTCTTTTTTTTTTAATACTACGTCGGTGGCAAATAATCATACGGTCCGCCTAATGGAAAGCGGTCACCGTAACCTATGGACGCCTGCAACTCAAAGAGTGTCGCATGCGCGTTGCCGCCCCATTAGAAACTTGTACACTCCCCTTTGCTGCGTGTGCACAGCAAAAAGGAGTGTACAAGTTCAAAGGAGGGTTTGGGTTGCCGACGACTCAAAGGACAATAGACGGAACAAATTAGTTCCGTAAGTCCTCCCGTCGTCAGCACCCCACACCCTCGTTGAGCTCTGGCAGCCTTACTCACCGGCAGGAACACAACACTATGAGACACTATTTTTTGTTTTATTATTATACATAAATGTATATGTAGTACTCGTACAGAAGTTACTGAGCGTTTTCCACAAAAAAGATTAAAAACCTATTCTCTTACATGGTAATAATTTTTGGGTTCGTCGAACTCAGAATTTCTAACATAATTATCCTAATCTGATATTTTTAAAAATTCCAAAAAAGTATAGATAAATTTTAGTTTCTAAACTACGATTCGAATGATTTTTTTTTCTAATTGTTTATTTTCGATGGAGCAAGGGTATTCAAATCGCTTTTGAAATCTTAAATTAGTAAATGAAAATGCAATAGTTAACTGAGTAACGTAATGCTTTAAAAACTCAAGTGGACTTTTTTTATCTAAGGAGTAATTTCGATAAAATATTATATTTAGCGAGGGTATTAAAAGTTGTGTTTTATATCTCAACTTAATAAATAGAAAATCAAAATGACAATAAAAATATCAATAGGTTCTCTAAGATAAAATTGATACCTTCGGCTCTCCATTCTTGCTCGGTCAATAAAAAATACGAAATTTATATCCAAAAAAATACAAAAAGCTAATAGAATCCTGGGAATCGAACGCACCTTCACGGCGTGACAGACGACTGTACACCAACGACGCCATTACATAACACGCTGTTCCCGACGAAATTGGGCTATACATATATAATTAATTAAATATAAATAATAATGTCAAATCCATACTAATATTACAAATGGGAAAGGGTGTGTGTCTGTTTGTTTGTCCGTCTTTCACGGCAAAACCGGAGCGACGAATTGACGTGATTATTTAAGGGGATTTAGTTGAAGGGATGGAGAGTGACATAGGCTACTTTTGTCTCTTTCTTACGTGAGCGAAGCCGCGGTCAAAAGCTAGTTTATTATAAATGGGAAAAGCTGGTTACTCTATAATCTGAAGTGGAAGAATTCGTTGTTTCACCAAAGATAATGTGTGTTTGTTTGTTTGTCCGTCTTTCACGGCCAAACGGAGCGACGGATTGACATGTTTTTTAAGTGGAGATAGTTGAAGGGATGGAGAGTGACATATGCTACTTTTGTCTCTTTCTAACGCAAGCGAAGCCGCGGGCAAAAGCTAGTACAGCACGGGTAGCATGGTCGCGCGATAGACGATAAAATATCAGGCCGTCCCTGTCGCACTATTAGTAAGTGCGATTATAGGGACGGCCAGATGTTTTATCATTTATCGCGCGACCATAATTGCCTGCCTGGACCAGATTATATTGATGATAATTATTATTTGTAACCATTTAGTTAATATTGTCTTCAGTTACCGCGATAGTTACTCATGAAATAAAAACTATGAAAACGGATTAAATCGCGTATAATGAGTTTAAAATTCATCCCGATGTTTCAAACACTTTACAGCGTTCGTGGTCAACGGGTGACTGAGGAAAAATTACAATGTGCAAAAGCTACCCAATTTCTTGTATATAACCATTTAGTTGTTGAAGAAAAACATTCACACAACAATAAAATAGGTCAACCAGCTCAGTAAATGCAATACTTTACTAATACTATGCCCACACTATGACCTATGTATAATGTATTATATCAGACGTGTAATATTTTATTTTATCAACAAAGGCATAATAAAGGATTGTATTGTATTTTTGTATGAAAATAAAAAATAGGAAAGCAATATAGTAATAGTCAAATATTCCATTAAAAAAATAAAAAATACTTAATAAATCCATAAAAGTTCAAATGATTAAAAAAAACTTCGGATTCGAACCTACGATCTTCTGCATCATAGTCAGTCGTTTGACCGAGACGCCATTTCGATTTACATTAGCAGTGTCGAAATACACGATATGTATCTTTGTTGACAAAATGCGTCATTATTTCTGAGTCTGCTTGAGTTAACTAAACCAATATCTTTAAATAATTACTTGTCAAGAGCCAAATGTCACTGATGACAATGTCAACTAAAAATGCGCGAAATATGACGGCTCTGTGTCTGTACACAAAATTTGGCACGCACATTTACGTAAAATTAATAAAAAATTCACAAGGATTTGTCCATGATTTCTGTATGAAACAATGTATTTCATTCCCTACCGCGACGACGGATAATGTATAGTAGATGTATGCGCATATTTTTATTTAGTTGTAGTGTGCGGTGACTAAATAAATGGTAGATGTTTTTTGTATGGAAAGCGAGCCACCTTAATGGATATAATCACTCATTTGACATAATTAACATTTGGTATAACAACAAAATATCTACTTTTATTTTGTATAATCATTATTTCCTATAACAGTAATTTATAATAACCGTTACATGGTATAACTATCTATTGATATACGACTAGTATAATATAACTAGCAAACAGTATAAAACATTTCATGGAGTAATTTTATTCTTTTTTGAGGGGATCACAGTTCTAACCTAACCTAACCTACTTTTCTGATAGCAGTACATATGTTTAAGGGTCACAGTTCTAACCTAACCTAACCTATTTTTCTGGTAGCAGCGCGTTGTGTGTAGGGATCACAGTTCTAACACAATCTACTTTTCTGGTAAATGATTGATCTAATTTATTGTACAATTTTTTTTATTCTAACTGTGCTTTAGAAAGAATTTGTGTTATACAATTTATTTATTATCGGAAATAAGCATTATACTCAAAGTATTTTATAGTAAATGTTATTCGAAGAAATGATCATTATATTAAATAAGAATTATACAATTTGTTAGTATATTATTTGTTGTTATATGATTCAATAATTATATCAAATGATCGTTATAACGACTAAAAATATATCAAAAAAGGTTATATCGATCGATACGCACCCGTTGAAGTTTCGCGTGACATCACGCCTAGGTTAGGCCCAATTTTTACTCAGAAGTGACGTCACAAGCCCCCACTCCGGAACTTTGATGCTCTATATCTTAGTATTTTTTCATTAATTAGAAAAAAAGCGAAAAATATGTGTTCAGTATTATTGGACGATCTAACTGACGGACTAAACAGCATGCCATTTTTTATGTAGTCGTCATCCCTATTCTTAGTTTCCAAAATAGTTTGTTTATGTTTACCTTGGCGTTCATCTTCTCGTTGACGATGTAGTCGAGACAGGCGCGCCAGTCGCCGCGGCGCATGGCCCGCGCGGCCGCCACGGCGTGCTCTCGCATGGACTCCGGAGGCCCGACCAGGGCTTGGCGCTCGCTGGCGCGCAGGTTCTGTATACAGAGGCATTTGGGTTACAAGTGACAGTTAATAAATGGCGAATACGGCTGAGACAAGCTCCAGTTAAATTTAGGACATTAGTAAACTTTTACACGACCTGGATTTGATCTCACTTAGCCTCTAGAATAAAGGCATAAAGGAATAAGTAAGGGAAGAGTTACTTGTAACTCCATACATCAGTAAATGCGTGTTATTTGTATAGGCATAGTTAAGTGACATCTAGTGACAATCACGCGTCAAATAGCGTGAATTATCAATACCACTACTCGATACTAGGTGGCAACTGTGTCTCGTCTGCTAAAAAAAAATATTAGAACAGTTTACAACTTATATTACAAGCAGGAATTGAAAACAGAATACTGATTAATACTATTGTAATATTAGCTAAAAATTGGTGAGCATTAGACTTTTCGTTCGTCGCGACATCTATTGACAAGTAGCAGTACTGATAATTTATGCTAGTTGACGCGTGATTGTCGCTAGATGTCACTTAACTATGCCTATACAAATAACCCGCATTTATATGCTTAACCTCTAAAACAAAAAATCGTTAAAAGTAAAATATCCAGATTAGCATTTAACAGTCTATTCAAATTAGAAGGATGTTTAGAAGAAATAAAAAAAAATCTGAAGACATAGTTAATGGTTCAAAAGCAAACAGGATAGCACTGAATCTTTCATTTCGTTAAACCAGAATAAAATAACTGTCTCAAACTTATAAAGTTGTTCATTGAAACATACCTGGTAGAAGGTCTTGCTGATCATACGCCGACGCGCATCAAACTCGTGCGCAGCCATATAAGGATCTCAATCATCATGGCCGACACCAAATACACGCACTCCAGCAACTCCAAGTTTATGTGCATGTGGAACGGCATCTGCCGCTGCTTCTCAATCTTCTCCTGCTCCTTGGACCGCTCGTGCTGACGCTGAGGCAGTAATCCTTGGGCTAGGAGTTCCTTAGGCTTGCCGGTCATCATCAGCTCAGCCAGGCACCCGTGAGCTTCCTTCACGTTGCCGCGACGGAACGCGCAAAGACCCAAGTTAGCCATTGTCCGGTTGTACAAGATCTGCGTACTCGGATCAGAGTGCTGCACAGTCTCTTGAAGATGCGACATAAGAAGCAGATCTCGAGCTTGGAACCAGTTGTCATGAAGCGCGTGATGGTACATATGGCAGAGAATAGCGCGAGTACGAAGACGATCAGATTCGTCATGAGCGTAGATGTACTTGCAGAGACGCTCCATCTTCTTGATCGAAGTTTCCTCGCCCGGAGGCAGGTCTTTCCTGACGGCTCTAGTGTCGAACTTGTAGTACAAGTGATCGATTTTACGCAAGTACGCGCGGCAGATTTCCTGAGGCGAACCGTCTCGCTCGACGACGAGGCATACGCGATCAATTAAGGCAGAAACGCGGACTTCATCTTTAAGCCTCTCTACGTATTCGTTGGAGTGAGGGTCGCACTCTTTAAGGAGCTTGGTGAACTCGTCATCTAGTCGCTCCAAGGCGGTGAGGAGGCAGCCGCGCACGCGGTACGGTGGGGTGACCAGCTGCTCGTTCTCTTCGGTGATGGACTCACTGAGGACCATGTCCTCGTGGGCCAGGAGTAGGGTGACCATGTGGTCCACGTTCTCTACGAGACGTGACCAGTATTCGGGCTTCATGGCGTCGGACACCTGTGCAAAATGAAATAGCTGTTTTAACATTTATTTAGTGTTGGAAATATGGACGCCTAGACCTTTATGCAGAGCTCTTTATCGCACTGGTTCCTAGCATAGTGTTGACAGTATTGTTTACATTCTTCTGTCATTACCGTTTGTCACTCGCGTTTTCACAAAATTCAAACCTAAAGTTTTATTGCCATACAAAGCAGTTGTTTTGTTGTTTGTTGTTTTATACCTAAAGTTATTTCCACTTAATATAGCTTATAATTGCTTTATAAAGCCTTGTTTTATTCCTTCATAAAGGTATAATATTAAATGTCAGAAATTACGCAAAATTAAACACTAACGCTTCGAAACAAACAAACAAGAGAGCAGCACGCAGATTGAACTGCAGTGCGTCGCCCAGGTTGTATTACTGGTCAACGGTGCGAAGTTCGTACAAGCTCGAGGTTGACTTATAATCAAGACTAGTTCTGATCTTTCTTGTTTCTTCAGTTCAGACACAGTTAGTCTCACCTTAGGGTTGTAGTCGAAGAGGGCAGCGACAGTAGCGGCGCGCAGTTTGAGCTGCAGCGCGTCGCCCAGGTTGTGTTGCTGGGCAACAGTGCGAAGTTCGTGCAGGAGCTCGAGCTGCGCGCGCCGGTCGGTGCGCTTGCGGCCGCGGGCGGCGCTGATCTCGCCCAGCTTCTTCACCACTAGGGCTGCGTCGATGTCGCTGTCCTATTATAATAAATAGGGATTAATCTTTGTTCCCAATGTGAACTGGTTAGTTGAGAGTGCCAAGATCCTACTTTTTTGATAATAGTGTTATTATGCCAGGTTGTTTTGAAAGAACCTAGATGTCCATTCCAGACTTCATTATTGCATTATGGTATGCCGAGAGAAGAGTATACCAAGGCAGTGGGAATGCGTCGTAGGTATGTCTCCGAAATGCTGTGCAGTTAGTTTTAAATGACGAAAAGTCTGTTACACTTTAAGTTATAAGTTGAATAAAACTAATCCTCTCACCTTAGCAAACATCTTAGGCTTGTCCGAAGTGGCAGCACCCTTCCTGACGGTCTCCCACTCGCCACCATCATCAGCCTGGTCCTTCTTGGCAATCTTGCGTTCCCGTCCCTTCCTACTCTTCTTTTTCTCCTTCTCCTCATCTTCATCCCTCTCCGTGGTCTTCTTCAAGAACTTGTCTCGGAGGGTGTTGGCACCGCGGGCCTCGTCGTCAGAACTGGAGCTGGAGTCGTCGGAGCTCGAGCCCCAGTCCATGGAGTCGGAGGAGTCATCGTCTTCAGGAGGCGGGCGTCGCGGAGGCTCCGGCGAGCGTCTGGCTTTAGCCTTCTCTTTAGGCTTCTTTTCTTCTTCTGACTCATCTTCGGAGGAGGAATCTGGAATACTATCTTGATAAGACAGGTCCATATAGATGGTTTGGATATGTAAACATAAGACCTTTTAATTACATTGGACATGCAGATAAAAAAATTGTTGAGTCCAGATTTCAGTATACCTGAGCTTTAATAAAAGACACGCGCGAATTGGAGAGAAAGGACAAAAAGTAGACCCCACAGTCAGATAATAATAAAGTTAACAAAAGAGATAGAGGGAACCACATTCCTTCAGGCCAGGCTAGGAAGACTGAGCTGCTTTGTATGGCAATTTCCTTGCCAGACTACCTGTTCTATTGGCATTGTTAAAAACAAGAAACATGCTGTGTTGCAGTTTGGATGTGTTTGCTGAGTCAATATAAATGTATCTGGGTTAATTGTCTAGTTTGCGTTCTACAGACAGCACTTTTTAATGAAATTATTGAAATTATTAAAATTTTATTAATGTCAGTGAGTAAAAATTTGGATACAAAATGATTTAATTAATATAACAATCCAGACATAATAAAAAAATGTAGAAAAATTTGGACAAAACTTTTAGAAAACCCACCTTTCCTCTCCTCATCTTCCTCATTATCATCAGGCAAGTCCGGGTTCTCACGGAATTTGCTGATCTCCGCTTCAAAGTCCTTAGTGTACTTCCTGAGCTTCTGCCTCAAAGAGGTCAGGGCTTTGCTGTTGCCCTTGTTCAGGGTCTTTCTGCTGTCCCTGTCCGCCCAGGCTCCGGTGACCCAATCATCAAGTTCCACCAGTGCTCTGATGAAGAACCGAGGAGCAACGCCATTTTCCTCCTTAGCTACAACGGGAGCTGCTCGGGTGTAAGCTTTCTGAAGCTCTTCAAAGGAAGCTAGAGCTGATGAGAAGTCCTTGATCTTGCGGTGATTACGAATATTGTGGATGATTCCATCTAATTCTTCGTACCTCTTCTCTTTCATGGAACGCACAACGCGCTTTGTTTCCTCCTCGTCATCACTGAACTACAAATCAAAGTGAACATTTAAATTTAATTGCAGAGAATAAGTTAAGATAATACACATATTAGTCATATTATTTCTCTTAGTTGCTCATTAAGTTTCAAGACTTTTAAGAAGGTTGCTTACACATAGATTAATAGATATGAATCATAAATTACCAATCCACATAAGACTTTTAAGACAATATTTCATCATAATCTTATCTGATACAGGATTTATAAAGTTTAAACTTTTTTTGCAAGTTGGTAGCCCTTGTTTAAGGGAGTTATTGCAAGCGTTATAATGTTTTGGCATATTAGATTAACACAAAGAATAATTAAAATAATTAAGATACATATCTGAACCAAAAAGTCCTGCAAATTGTATGCAGTATATATATGATATATTTTCAGGAATAGCAGAGGAAATGGGTACAATGGAACTTACCGTGTAGACGGGGGCTGCTGGGCGCACTACCTGATCTTCCTCGCTGGAGCTCTCCTCACTGGAGTCCGTACCAGTCGCGAAAAACCGACTCATTTTGAATCGTCAACGTTATTTACCTGAAACACCAATCACCATTGACGATCACTACATCAATAATCCAAAACTGTTTTTACATCCAATAGGAATTTAAATATAATTAAAATAACAACGAATACAAGTAATTTGACACGTTAGAGGCAAATATGAGGTGTTGTCCAGTCGTTTTTAGGTTAGGTTTTGTAACCATGTTTTCCGGTATTGTATCGTAGGTTTTTACCTTCGGTAAAAAATATATTTCTGTTTCTATTAGAAGCACTTGTTAGGAATGGTAGCTTCATGAAAATATTTTGAAAAAGAGGAGAAAGTCGAGGCAGTCCAGCTTGCCCACGACGCACGTCACTCTAAAAAGAGAGGGACAATATTAGAAAAGGATGGAAGAGAAGATGCTTTTCATGTTGTCAAAAATATGACAAAGTAAACCGTTAAAACTGTTGCTCAAATAGTGTCAGAACGAGATAAACGAGTGAATGGATGATTCAATTCAATTTAATTCCAGTCATTCAGAAAAAATGACGTTTCTGTAGAAAGACGCATTTTCACAAATTTTATTGCATTTCCTTAAAATGAATTAAATTAATGTTCTTAATTACGACGTAATCATGTTAATACTTTAAGTCGGAATGAAATGTAGCAGAGCATTGCATATTCAAGTTGTTAAACGTCTCGATTAAGTTTCTACACACCCATGGAGTTCACCAGCTTGATACTGCCTCTTACAAAAAACATTTGTCGTACATGCCTTGCTGAATCAGATACTGAAATGCTGTTAAATGTACAGGATTTAATTGAACATGAAATGAGCAAAATCAAACTTATAGATATTTTAATATATCTGAATTGTTTGGAGGTAAGAGTCGATGATTCCAAAGGACACTTTCATTTTTCTACTGCCCTACATTCATTTATAATCTATTTTTATTTATTTACAGAATAACGACGAGGAGAATTGGCCTAGTGGATTGTGTGCATCATGTGTATCAACAGCCCTAGTATCCTACAATTTCAAATTGAATTGCCTAAAAGCCAACACTACCCTGTCTCAAATATTTATGCAAGCATCACCAAACAACCTGCAGAGATCGGATATTGACTCAATTGATATCAATGTTGTGTACCAGGACCATGAGTATGAACTGCCACTGTTCAGCAGCCAGCCAGCCTTAGACTTTGACCATCTACCAGCCACTAAGGAAGTCACTCCATTGCCTTCTGTCTTTGATATAACATCTACAACACAACCTCCCAGAAAAGAAGGAGATAAACGGTATGCTTGCACTTTTTGCCCCAAATCATTTACTAGAATTTATGGACTGAAGTACCATATGGCAAAACACAATGATATCAGAAAACACCTTTGCCCTAAATGTGGAAAATGTTTTCATACAGCCAGTGGATTGAGACAGCACTCAATCTCACACCAAGAAACTGCTCAATTTAAATGTGGCTTCTGCCGTAAGACTTATAAATCTAGACAGTCACTGAAGGAGCACTTCCGTGTGGCTCACTCTAAAAATCGCAAGCTCTTTGTTTGTGTTACATGCGGAAAGAGTTTCACTGCAAAATCTACTCTTATGATGCATATTAGAACTCACAATGGGGAAAAGAAGTTTGTTTGTCAGCATTGCCCTAAGACATACACAAGGGCATCTTATTTGAAGGTGCACAATCTCACCCATACCGGGGAAGAGAGACCTCGGCCATTTGTATGTGAGAATAAAGACTGTGATAGAAGTTTCCCAACAAAGCATTCTTTGCTTGTGCACATTGCACACACGCACACTGTGGAGAGGCCACACAAGTGTAACATTTGCCTCAAAGGATTCGCTACTTCCTCCGGGCTGAAGGTGCACTGGGAATCCCACTCTAAACAGGAGATAAGTTGTAACATTTGTGGTAAATCCCTGGCCAACAAGAGAGTGCTTCAGAAGCATATGAAGGTGCATGATGTGGATGCTAATGATATGATTCTCGAGACGGTTGTGGATGACGTGTTTTTTGACCAGGTCTATTGATTAATATCTGTGTTAAACATTATTCAGGATTGATATTGTAATAAGTTTGCAACTTTATATATGGTGTAGTCTTGTTACGTTAGTACCCACCATAGTAATGTAAGATATAAAGTAAAAAATAAAATGTAAAAATACATTGCTGTTTTTTTTGTAGTAAGTATTGTCCATATATAGTTGTATTTTCCACAATCCTTAATGATTGCATTGGAATTACCAATTTACCATGCATTGAATGAGTACTATTGAGCCACATATCAGTGACTATCCTGTTGTACAAACAAGTTAATTAAAAACAAATTACTACATATAAAGTTTATTTATTATACATATAAAATAATGAGGACAATTTTCATATTGTAACATGTTTATAGCATTCTTTTGGTGATAATATGCTGATAAAACTAATTAGCAGTTTGCGATTTAACAGGAGTATTTTTTAGTTATTTATATTTTTATCTACATGTGGACATAAACCTAATAAGACAGTAACAAAAAATATACTTCAAAATAAATCTAGTAAAATAATAATCTGGAACATAGTCTTCTAAAGTAGTAAAAACTTAAACTAATTACATGTTCTACTTCTACTGAAGCCCATTCATTCTTACTCCACTTATTTGGTAAAAAAACATGACCTTCAAATATTTTTTATTTGCGTTTAATGCATGACACATGATACAAATAATGATATTACAATTAGCTAAATTGAGGAATAAGTAAAACAATCCATTTGTTTTTCTGTTTACCAATTAAGACAAACAGTATGGACCCTATACATAGCCTTATACTAATTAATTATATTATTATCTCATTAACTAATGTATGTGAGAACCAGAACACAACAAATTTATATGTGGTCCATATTATAAATAATTATTTGAAAGGTAGCTGTGTGATTGCAAGTTGGGAATACCACTTGGGTTGGGGATAAAAAATGTGGGTTTGACCAGCCAGATATTGTGGGGTTTTCCAATACAAAAACTTGTTGCATTCACAGTATCAGATTGCCAACAAACAGGTTTTTGTTTGGCTTCATTCCAAACAAAACAATAAAATGGAAAAAAAAAGATTATCCCATATTTCCTCGCAGCATAAACTTGTTTATGAGTGTAAATCAGGCCAAATGGTATTTTAGCAAGCACATTTACATATTGAAATAGTTCATTAGGTAACACATTGTTGCATATGCTACCTCATTTCTCTAAGAACACCCAGCTTCAAATCCATTCACTATTTCCCCAGTAGTTTATTCATCTGCTTATTTTGTCGGCCAATTTTAATATCGGCCCCCTCAACTTTGTCTTGGATGGTGTCTATGAGGTCATTTTGTTGTTCAATTTCTTCACCAAGAGCTGCCCCTAAACCTTTAAGTCTTGTTATAGCATGGACCATCTCATCTAAGTTTGCATCTAACATTTTGTTAACACGGTCACTGTCAGTCACAGGGTCAGCCAAGGTTTGCTGATCCATTCCTCGTAGCCGTGTAGATGGATGTGAATTGTAATTGTCTCCGATGCCAGAACTCATGGGGCCTATATTATCTAAAGTTTCATTTAATCTGCTGCTGCTTGCACCAACCCGGTCTGTTTGAGAATTAGGAGAGGCTTGACTTCGGGATGGAGGTTGTTCAGATTTGCCTGATATGTAGTTTTTGAGACCATAGAACACTGATTTGATCCCATTAAGATGTTTCTGCGTCGTGTTTAGGTTTGTGTTGATCTCATCCAGACGGCGGTTGGTGTTGTCGAGCGCGTCGCGCTGCCGCGCCAGCTCCTCGGCTGTGGCGATACCAATGTTTTCGGAGTCTCGCAGGAGCTGCACGCTACGTGCAGAAGAGTCTAACGTGCGCTGCTCGATCTCCCTTTGTCTCTCCAACATCACTTGCCTTTGTCGTTCTAAATTAGCTATGTGGCCTCCATAAGCTGTACTGGACGTGTTGGCAGGTCGGGTCACGGCTGATGGTGGTGGATTACGACTCCTGTACGCGTTTACAAAAGTGTCGTCGTCTACGTCCTCCTCGTCCTCGAACAAGTTGTTTGGGTTGATATACTTGTGCCCAGCCATTTCAAATATTTACACTTCCAAGATGTCCAGATGACGAGTTATGATTTACAGCACAAATTATTTAGTGAGACAAAGGAACGCAACAAACAATTTAAATGGGTTTGAACTAGATGAGTAATTTATTGTAATTACTCCGTTCGATTTCCTTTCACGATATGATTGAAACGTCATCATGACAATTCTCGAGTTCCGCCCCCACCCAGGGAGACTAGAGATCTGTCGGAAGGAAAGTCTGTCGAAGTAGAACAGTCGCAAAAATGACCGGCTGAGGCCTTGTAATTGCAGTTACAAATCTCTCCGCTTGGAGCGCATGTCTCGCTCAATGATCAGCGATGTGAGATGACATTAGACGTTCTTTTCTCTAGGCTGATTTCGTCAGACTGAGCAAGTCAAGACGTAGTCCAGTGGTTGTGCGCTGGCTTCGTACGCTGATGTTCTCGGGTTCGATTCTGACAGCGATCTTTTTGCTTTTTGTTTTTTTTTTTATACATTAATTTTCTTTTTGTTTATTTTATTTGTGTTTATTTATTGTTTTATTCATACAAATGTTAACTTAAGCCCTTTTACATTGTTTGCCCCATCTTAGGATTCTTCGGTAATGTTGTAAGTCTTGCGAATGAAATTTCGAAAAGTTGTATCAAAACAAAATATTTTTGGACATTATAAAAATAAAATAATTCAAGAAAAATATTAGTAGAAAAAAATAAAAAAGGTCTCATCAGGATTTGAACCCGGGACCTCTTGCTCCGTAGGCGGGGTCACTACCGAGAAGGCAAAGAGATTGTCAAACCCTTATGCACCTGCGATTGCAGCGCCACCTATCTTTTCTTTTATATGTGCACTTCTGATACTTTTTTTTTTTTTTTTATTATAAATGGGCTTACTCTTGACCACAGACTAGCCAAAGGCAAAGACGTGGCCTACGATGGAGTGAGCTCGCCCAGAAGATGCCTGTTCACTCTTGATTTGAAGGTACTTAAAGCTTTCGCTCCTTATATTTCTAATCTCCATACCCCCACCACAGACAAAGGTAGATAATTGAATGGGATGAAATGAATGACTTTAAATTCGACTTCATTCATGTCATGTCTATGTTTTGTGCGTTTGGTGCATACTCTGTAGCTGTAGCTGTCATGTTTTGATTGAAAGATGTGATGACTAAAAATGAAACTAAAAGTTTTAATTTAATTTATAAGAATAATATAAAAATATTCACTTCAACTCTTCAATCATGATGGCAGGAAAAGGTGAGGAAAACTAGTAAACCAATAGGAACGAATACTTATTAATTATAGACGTGAACAACTGAAGTTTTTTTTGTCTAGCTATGAATTTAGAGAATCTCTTATTTTTGCAGGTATGCCGGAGACGGAGGAGCAGAATAGGATAAGATTTCAAGTAGAGCTAGAATTCGTTCAATGTTTAGCCAATCCAAATTACATTCACTGTGAGTATTGAGGTTATATTTTCTAAATAAACTTAACTACAAAAGTATGATTAGTAGCAGCCCAAGATTATTGAATAGATAATTTTTACTTTTATTAGTATTAAGATGGCTTAAAACTATCAGCTTAGGACTGCTGCATATAGTATGTATGGGTGCTAAACTTATTAATAAAAAGTTACCTTAGTGTCTAGTAAAATCTGCCATTGCTAGAAATGACTATTATGATTAACTCATAATATTCTCAGTTCTAGCACAGCGAGGCTACTTTAAGGAGCAGACCTTCATCAACTACCTGAAGTACCTCCAGTACTGGCGGGAGCCGGAGTATGCTCGCTACCTCAAGTACCCGATGTGTCTACATTTCCTGGAGTTACTCCAGCATGAGGCGTTTAGGAGGGAATGTGTATCAGCTCAGGTATATAGTATTAGCATAAGTCCAGTTCTAGCATAGCAAGGGTTCTTTGTAGAGCTCAATGAAATAACTACCTGAGGTACATGCCTGTTAGATTATAATTATTATAATTGTGTTGCTTAACTTCAAACCTGGGTAAATCCATTTTGCTATAAGGCTGATTATCTTTCAGATTATATTACTTTACCGACGCAAAAACGACGGGGTGTTATAAGTTTGACGTGTCTGTCTGTGTGTGTGTCTGTCTGTTTGTCTGTCTGTGTGTCTGTCTGTCTGTGGCATCGTAGCTCCCGAACGGATGAACCGATTTCGATTTAGTTTTTTTGTTTGAAAGCTGAGTTAGTCGGGAGTGTTCTTAGCCATGTTTTATGAAAATCGGTCCACTATGTCGCATTTGGGGGTTTTTTCAAAATTTTGATTTTGTGGTTAGGTTATATATTTAATCATAAAGCAGAGCGGAATTACCCAGGTTTGAAGTTAAGTGAGACAATTATGCTTTGTTTCAATTAGAGATGGGCCGAATATGGACTTTGCCGAATACGAATATTCGGCCGAACATTCGGTTTAGCTCTTACCGAACCGAACATTCAGCCGAATATTAAAGAAGCGGATGTTACGAGTAAAACTATTAAATTATTGATAATGGTTACTAATGTTACTAGAACTACACAATATATTATGTTCTTACGATTTAGTGGATTTTACTAAAACTTAGTTAAAACAACTCTGAACTCTTCTCAACTCTTAAACTACGGTTTTTTCAACTTTGTATTTATATTTTGACACATAGGCAATTATCTCTTTTTAGAAGTTCATTAGAAAGCTACTAAAATAGGAGCTTATTATCCAATGGAATACGTAAGATGTTCATTAGTTAGATACTTTGTTTATTCGGTAAATATTCGGCAATGCAACCGTTTTATTCGGCCGAATACGAACATTGAAAATCTTGCCGAATGTGCCGAATACCGAATATTTACCGAATATTCGGCCCATCTCTAGTTTCAATACAAAACCATTAAACTAGTTAGTGATATATTGCTTTGGTCAACAACCAACCTGTGAAAGTCTATAACAAACTATAAAACTTTCTGATAAAACCGACTAAAACCTTAGCATGGCCTAGTTTCTCTGTTGATGTCAGTCCGTTTCTTAAAAGCCAGTATATTAGGCTTTGTGAAAAGGAATACTCTGGTGTGACAGGAGAATTTTCCTACCTTATGAAACAGCGCAAGCAAAAAAACAATATGTTTTTGCTGTGTAAGAATATGGTAAACAGCTCTATAGTCTTTCCAAAGTTAGTTTCGGTATCCAGGGTTCGAGTAGTTAACAAATTAATAGTCAAAAACTAGGAAAACTACTCAAGTACTCAACCCTTTATCCCTTTATGTTTGAAATAAGACTGTCATAGGCCAGGTAACAATCCCTTCTCTTTTAATTCCAGGTATGCAAATTCATGGACGACCAGGCGATCCTATTATGGCAGCACTACACGCGGCGACGCACGCGCACGCTGCAGCCGCCGGACGCGCCCGCGCCGCCGGCGCCGCCTGCGCCGCCCGGCCCGCCGAGGCAGCAGTCCTAGGGTTAGCTTTTGGAATATTTTTAAAGTTTTACCATCCTGTGGATAAAAGGCTGTCAGCCTTCAATTGCATAAAAGTCACCGTGTGGCTACGAGTACAGTTCAGTATCGCACCGTGTGTGATATGCGTGGGTTTGCAGGTTTGGACACTGTGACGGTGACATTTTGAGGATGGAAGTGTCATGGATCATAGGATTCATAGGGCATGCATATGTTGGCTGGCCTGGCAGAAAAACCAAATAAAACAAAATTAAACAGCTAATAAATATGACCTTCTTGGTTCATATGAATATGCTTTCAAAGGCTGATGAATGTCACTCACCATTCTAAGCAGGAAACTTTTCTTACCATAAATTAATGAATATACTTCTTATACTAGAGTCTGCAGAAAGAAATGAGTTGTGAAATGTATGGGATATCTTGCCCTTCCCTCACAGGCTCTATTAAAAATCTTTGAAACAAATCTCGTGTTTTTAATGCCAGTTTCTAAAACAATGATAGACTGATTTATGGATTGTCGTAAGTGTATATCATAAGTAAATTAATTAAAACAATTCATTTTTAAATTATCATTTTATTCCATTTTCCTAATTAACTATTAGAAAAAATATATGGATCTTAATTATGTAAATAAAGTTTTTGGAAGTTAAATTATCATCCTTTTCTGTTTATCAAAAATAAGAGACAAAAGTACAAATTACAAATCATTTATTCAGCAAATAGCCCATATTTTAATCCCTATTTTCTGTTTATGAAAAGTCAGAGACAAAAGTACTTAGGTAAACTGGGCCTTTCCTTGGAACATTTTAATCACCCTTTTCTGTTTATGAAAAGTCAGAGACAAAAGTACTTCCAAGTCCAAGTCCAAGTTGGAACATTTTAATCATTCTTTTCTGTTTATGAAAAGTCAGAGACAAAAGTACTTAGGTAAACGGGGCCTGTCCTTGGAACATTTTAATCATTCTTTTCTGTTTATGAAAAGTCAGAGACAAAAGTACTTAGGTAAACTGGGCCTTTCCTTGGAACATTTTAATCATTCTTTTCTGTTTATGAAAAGTCACGAGACAAAAGTACTTAGGTAAACTGGGCCTGTCCTTGGAACATTTTAATCACTCTTTTCTGTTTATGAAAAGTCAGAGACAAAAGTACTTAGGTAAACTGGGCCTTTCCTTGGAACATTTTAATCATTCTTTTCTGTTTATGAAAAGTCAGAGACAAAAGTACTTAGGTAAACTGGGCCTGTCCTTTGAACATTTTAATCACTCTTTTTTTGTTTATGAAAAGTAAAGTACTTAGAGAAACTGGGCCTGTCCTTGGAACATTTTAATCACTATTTTCTGTTTATGAAAAGTCTGAGACAAAAGTACTTAGGTAAACTGGGCCTCCATAAAAAGCCCTTTCGGAGATAACACGTTTTGTCATCTTCAAAAAAAGTTACCTGCATACTGTAAACTGTTCCATAAATTTGAACCTTATTGTTATCATGATAGTTGCTTTTTAACTACACTGAGACTTTAGCACGTGCTGTGGAAACGGGAGTTAGCCGCTGTGAATAATAGAAACAAAGGCTTTTGTTTAACAGATTACGGCAAAACCCAAAAATTCATCTCAGAAAAGTCATACTATAGACGGGGCCTGTCCTTGGAACATTTTAATCACCCATACAACCATTTCAGTCACAAAATCTTCAAATCAGTAACTAACTGTCAAATGTGACATAACGCGTGGTAACGTCGTGCAGACAATGCGACCGTATTGATACAATAACAAAATGTAGTCGTCGTGTGCACTCGTTACGGTAACAAAATGTGTACGAATTTGTGGCTGTCAATGTCACTGTCAGAATGACTTTTAACGACACTTTATTAGTCGACGTTTGCACACATAACGGTAACAACATGTGGACGAATTTGTGGCTGTCATTGTCACTGTCAGAACGGTTTCTGACAGTGACATTGACAGAATTTGTACACACATGTGTAGGTCTGATTACCGAACTGCTCCTAAACCACTGTATCCGCAAATGACAATCTGAAATACGAAGGTTTCTCAAACTGTCTTGTGAAGTTGTGGACTGGTTGCTTTGAATCATTTAAATATGAGCGAATTAAATAACTCTTCGACATTTTATAGAAATGTGGGAAAGTTAAGAAAAGTGCAGAATGATAATACAAATAGATAAGCACTTTATAGTTACTTAATGTATTAAATATATAATTTTTAATTCTTATTGATAAAAATGAAGTGTAGTGTTGCTTTACACAATAAAAGTAGGAATCAAATGAAATAGAGTATTTACTGTGATATTAATAGAATTTCTGTTGCGCAATGATAGTTTTTTTCAGTACCTACAGATGCTGCTTTTTTTAACGCAGTAGTGCGAGCAAATCAAGCAATGATTCATTTCTTGTCTGGTCGAAACTCTTAGCTTAGATTTAGGTACTGAAAATCGTCGTACGATACACGTGCGAAAAGGACATTCACAACTCGTGTCGATTTAAAACACTCCCTTCGTTCGTGTATTAATTTATCGCTACTCGTATCGGTTTTCCTCTTTTCCGCACTCGTATCTACAAGTATTGTGTTTGGGTTACAAAAAAAACACATTATTTACTCTACTACGTTTTATTTATATCTCTTTAACATTACAAATTTGTAGACACTTATCTATACAAAAATCTTGACAAAAGAAGTACAGATCGCTGAAATTAATGTTGATAGTAATATTAATGACGACTACTTCAACAAGTGTCAATTGTGAAATGCCGCAAAATACTAGTTGCTCTATAGAAGACCATAATAATATGATCCCCGATCCTTTACAACCCAGCAGCTCGGTACGCACGTTACAATTTTTTTTAATCTTCTTTAGTGAGGGCAACTGAGTACGACGGCATATTTAATTGTTTATAAAGTTTGAGGATACCTGGAAAAAATTAATACAAGAAGCCATTTTGTAAATATAATAAATATTCACTGCTTTCGGTCACGCGTGTACGCTGCGACCATTTTGCGACCGTTTGTCGACAGTTTGGCGACTGTTTTTTACATGGAATATTACTGTCTTAATCCATATTTTAACAACTTTATTGGTTTTCTAGGCATTATTTTTATTATATCAGTATAGTATATGCACCGGAGCACTAAAACTTCACCAATCAATATACATAACACGCAAACACCGAGTAGTCAATAATATTATTACTGGTTAAACTGAGGTAAATTGATGGCGCGTTGATAAATTTAGACTTATTTTATGAAATCACTCGAGCAATTTAATTGGCCATGGTAATTAGCCCACATTATATTACAAATGCAAACAATATTTATCTTTAACAAATTCTTACGCCATTACATTTTAATGTCAAATGATTTTATTTATTTTTTACTTTGACGTCTCTGACAGTCGCCATTTGAAAAGAATGAAATGAACGAATGATTTTGGGAAAGTAGTCGCCAAACGGTAACAATGTGTGCACGCGTAGTGCACACTTCTGTCACTTCTGTGACCATTTGTGCCTGTTACCAATCGTCGCCATTTGGGTCGCCGCGACTAAACGTCGACTGTACTGCGACTAAGCATTGAGACCCGAAGACCTGTGTGTACACAAAATAGGAGGATTTGCGTAGGAACGGCGACCGATTATGGTTATATGGGCACTATTTTCTGTTTATGAAAAGTCAGAGACAAAAGTACTTAGGTAAACTGGGCCTGTCCTTGGAACATTTTAATCACTCTTTTCTGTTTATGAAAAGTCAGAGACAAAAGTACTTAGGTAAACTGGGCCTGTCCTTGGAACATTTTAATCACTCTTTTTTGTTTATGAAAAGTCAGAGACAAAAGTACTTAGAGAAACTGGGCCTGTCCTTGGAACATTTTAATCACTATTTTCTGTTTATGAAAAGTCAGAGACAAAAGTACTTAGGTAAACTGGGCCTGTCCTTGGAACATTTTAATCACTCTTTTCTGTTTATGAAAAGTCAGAGACAAAAGTACTTAGATAAACTGGGCCTGTCCTTGGAACATTTTAATCACTCTTTTTGTTTATGAAAAGTCAGAGACAAAAGTACTTAGAGAAACTGGGCCTGTCCTTGGAACATTTTAATCACTATTTTCTGTTTATGAAAAGTCAGAGACAAAAGTACTTAGGTAAACTGGGCCTGTCCTTGGAACATTTTAATCACTCTTTTCTGTTTATGAAAAGTCAGAGACAAAAGTACTTAGATAAACTGGGCCTGTCCTTGGAACATTTTAATCACTATTTTCTGTTTATGAAAAGTCAGAGACAAAAGTACTTAGGTAAACTGGGCCTGTCCTTGGAACATTTTAATCACCCTTTTCTGTTCCTGAAAAGCCAGAGACAAAAGTACTTAGGTAAACAACAATCAAATGAAATTTATCATTTTATATTTCAATAACTGGTTACATAAAAGTGTGGCTGTCGTAACTCTCATTAAACTATGTACTTCAAATAACAGTATTTGAATCAATTGAGTTTACAGTAATTAAGTATATTTAAAAGCTTGCGCACACCGGATGTCTCTCTGTAGACGGGCACGCGCGTTGTAATATGCAGATCGTTATAAAAGGCGACATTTTGCGTGATGTGTGCATGCACGGCTCCAATATTTTGAAGCACGTGTACTGGCGGTGTACTTTAGCTTTAATAGACAAAGTTTACGGAGGGTAGAACAAATCCCTTCTATATATAAAAATACGTTCTTAAACGTAACGTCTCCACGCAGAGTTATTGTGTGAAGTGATGCTTAGGCCTCCGGCGCGGATGGCAAAGGGCGCGTAGCGTGACGTAGTAGATCAGTTCTACTAACTGAGGTAAATTGATGGCGCGTTGATAAATTTAGACTTATTTTATGAAATCACTCGAGCAATTTAATTGGCCATGGTAATTAGCCCACATTATATTACAAATGCAAACAATATTTATCTTTAACAAATTCTTACGCCATTACATTTTAATGTCAAATGATTTTATTTATTTTTTACTTTGACGTCTCTGACAGTCGCCATTTGAAAAGAATGAAATGAACGAATGATTTTGGGAAAGTAGTCGCCAAACGGTAACAATGTGTGCACGCGTAGTGCACACTTCTGTCACTTCTGTGACCATTTGTGCCTGTTACCAATCGTCGCCATTTGGGTCGCCGCGACTAAACGTCGACTGTACTGCGACTAAGCATTGAGACCCGAAGACCTGTGTGTACACAAAATAGGAGGATTTGCGTAGGAACGGCGACCGATTATGGTTATATGGGCACTATTTTCTGTTTATGAAAAGTCAGAGACAAAAGTACTTAGGTAAACTGGGCCTGTCCTTGGAACATTTTAATCACTCTTTTCTGTTTATGAAAAGTCAGAGACAAAAGTACTTAGGTAAACTGGGCCTGTCCTTGGAACATTTTAATCACTCTTTTTTGTTTATGAAAAGTCAGAGACAAAAGTACTTAGAGAAACTGGGCCTGTCCTTGGAACATTTTAATCACTATTTTCTGTTTATGAAAAGTCAGAGACAAAAGTACTTAGGTAAACTGGGCCTGTCCTTGGAACATTTTAATCACTCTTTTCTGTTTATGAAAAGTCAGAGACAAAAGTACTTAGATAAACTGGGCCTGTCCTTGGAACATTTTAATCACTCTTTTTTGTTTATGAAAAGTCAGAGACAAAAGTACTTAGAGAAACTGGGCCTGTCCTTGGAACATTTTAATCACTATTTTCTGTTTATGAAAAGTCAGAGACAAAAGTACTTAGGTAAACTGGGCCTGTCCTTGGAACATTTTAATCACTCTTTTCTGTTTATGAAAAGTCAGAGACAAAAGTACTTAGATAAACTGGGCCTGTCCTTGGAACATTTTAATCACTATTTTCTGTTTATGAAAAGTCAGAGACAAAAGTACTTAGGTAAACTGGGCCTGTCCTTGGAACATTTTAATCACCCTTTTCTGTTCCTGAAAAGCCAGAGACAAAAGTACTTAGGTAAACAACAATCAAATGAAATTTATCATTTTATATTTCAATAACTGGTTACATAAAAGTGTGGCGGTCGTAACTCTCATTAAACTATGTACTTCAAATAACAGTATTTGAATCAATTGAGTTTACAGTAATTAAGTATATTTAAAAGCTTGCGCACACCGGATGTCTCTCTGTAGACGGGCACGCGCGTTGTAATATGCAGATCGTTATAAAAGGCGACATTTTGCGTGATGTGTGCATGCACGGCTCCAATATTTTGAAGCACGTGTACTGGCGGTGTACTTTAGCTTTAATAGACAAAGTTTACGGAGGGTAGAACAAATCCCTTCTATATATAAAAATACGTTCTTAAACGTAACGTCTCCACGCAGAGTTATTGTGTGAAGTGATGCTTAGGCCTCCGGCGCGGATGGCAAAGGGCGCGTAGCGTGACGTAGTAGATCAGTTCTACTAGGCTCATCATGCTGAAGCCCATGCACAGGCCTAGTAGTCCTCCAGTGTTCGCTGGCCCGAAAACAAAAAAAAAAAGTTTAATAGATTTATTTGCGAAGCAATCTTCGTCACTAAACTAACTTTATTAGACTTCCATACTTAGTATTAATAGTATAGACATTAGTGTGTCAAAAAGAAGACGGCGGTGTTGTGGGACTTATGGACTCGAAAAGGTGAGTGATTTTTCAATGTATTTAAATAGTTTTGTAATTTAATGTTTAGGTACAGATGGGTATCATTATCCGACACTGCGCTTTCACTAATAACAAGCGGACGTGTGGTCTAAAAAGGTACATGTATGTTCATTCATACTTACACAAAAATTCCGTCAGGCCGAATATTTCACCTTTGGTGAACCTTGTAAAAGTGCGGTCCTCGAAGTAAAAGTGGATTATAAGCATGTTCTTTCTGAAAAACGATAATATAAGATCACATTTGAATTCCACTTGAAACTTGTCAATGTAAGTAATTTTTCAATTTGTATTCTGTTAAATCTCGTTTAGTATTTAACGAACGTTAGCACGAAGGATAAAATAAAAGGACTTAGGTAAAATAGGAAGACCTATGTGTTAACAAAGTATTCAGTCGCCTCGTTGCCGTTGAGCCGTTTGGCGCTTTATTGTTTGTCCAAGCAAACAATAAAGCGTTGGCGCTTTGCTCAGTCTGGCGGAGCTCATCCGCTCGCTGTATAAGACCCGTGCATCCATAGAGCTGACAAGGTAAATCACTACAACAACATACGGCTAGCTGGAGACACTCACGTAACGTATTCAGCGGTCTTGTTCCCGCTGAGCCGCTTGGCATATTGCTTGACCATCTCCGGGCTCAGTCTGGCGGAGCTCATTCGCTCGCTATATGAGATCTCTGTGCACGCTGGTAGGCACTCCTCACAAGATAGTTGACGGCCTACAAGAAATACTATGGGTTCAGAAATTTAATGATACTTTGATAAGCAGTACTTACAAAAGATTAGTTCAATTATTTTCAAGTTGAATTATTGTATTATACAATTGAATCAATCAACCTTACCTTTTCTAATAAGATTCATATTAGAATAGCAGTTCGCGTCGGCTTTACCACAAACCCGTGTGGTTTTATTTTCTGAAATAATTGATAATTTAAAAATACCTAATCCTTAGGTAAAGGTACATGCATACATACATACATAATCCTTCAGTTAATTTTAATAAGGAAATATTTCAGCAACTTATTCAAGCTATTAAGTTAAGTATGAGTGCGAGTAGGCAAGTAATCCTATATACCCAAAATATTGTTATCCTTTGTTACTTACTAGGCATGTAATACAACACACATCTGCATAAAGCCAGCATATTTCGAGCTTCGCACTCCATCTCGCAGTTATTTAAGGTGTAAGTTCTGGAAAGCGTTGCAAATATTCTTTTACTAGCTTTTACCCGCAGCTTCGCCCGCGTAATAAAAGTATTCTTATGAAACATTTACAAAAAATAAGATTTTCATTTGGATCCATAGGTTTCTTTGTAGGTACATCTGTCCGCGATTACTTCGATTAAGGTAAAGCGGGGCAATTCTCGACTGGGGGGCCATTGTAACTGATCTATTTGCTGTACGGTCAGCCAAGAAAGTGGTTTACCACTTTTTGACTCTATTGATCGAAAAGTGGTACCTAAACCACTTTTTTGGCTGACTGTACCTTACACATATTACTATTGTTTTAAAAGAAATTCTTGCAATGATTGTAGAATTTGTTACACAGCGACCACAGCGTAGGTAGTAGGTACGAATATGTTTGTATTTTACCTACTTATATAAATATTTCTACTGGGGAAACTTCATACAACCCACATAGCCAGTATCTCGACGCTATGGTCGGTAGGGTAAAAAGTACTTCCTTGCATTATCGCGTACAATTTTTTCCATTTTTCTTATAATTATTGCAAACGTAAACATATAAAAGGCAAGCAAACAACGATCTTCTTACAGCACATTGAATGTAATAGTTATTACGGATGCAGGATACTCGCCGATGCCTACTTACTAATCCCTTCGCACTGAGCCACCTGCATTTTACACTGCCTAGATATCGATTGCCGACCGATTAGTCCGACCCCAATCCCTATTCTTATCCCCGTCCCTATCTCTATCCTTGTCCCCGTCCCCGTCCCCGTCCCGTCCCTATCCCTATCCCTATCCCTATCCCTATCCCTATCCCTATCCCTATCCCTATCCCTATCCCTATCCCTATCCCTATCCCTATCACTATCCCTATCCCTATCCCTATCCCTATCCCTATCCCTATCCCTATTCCTATCCTTTCCCTATCCCTATCCCTTCCCTGTCCCTATCCCTATCCCTAACCCTAACCCTATCCCGTTCCTGTCCCTGTACCTGTCCCTGTCTCTGTCCCTGTCAAATTATCGTGCTAGGAGGTGAACTTTGAAAAATCCTTTCTTAGTGGTCCTCTAAGGAAATTCCGTGTCAATTTGAAATCTCTTGACCCAGAAGTAAAGATAAACACTAAACCTATATTTATGGCTATTTTGGATATTTTAACCCCATTGCACAACAACAGGAGAGAAAATTTCTTTTCCACCTCATTAGATTTTAAAATCGTTGTATTTATCGTGTTCAGCGACCCGATAAACCATAAAAACGATACCCATATTGTGTTTTTGACTTTACCCCCTTTGCACCCCTTTAGGTGTAAAATTTTCAAAAAACCTGAAACATGTATAATTTAGTTATGTCTTTAGGAATCGTCCTATGAAGTTTCGAATAAAATAGTCAAACTAATCTTGTTTCCCCATACAAACTTTGAACCCCCATTTCACCCTTTTAAGAGGAGAATTTTGAAAAATCCTTTCGTAGTGCTCCTCTACGCCATATAAGGAACCTATGTGCCAAATTTGAAATCTCTAGAACCAGCGGTTTCGGCTGTGTGTTGATATATTATGTCAGTTAGTCAGTCAGTCAGTTTCTTCTTTTATATATTTTTTGATTTTTAAACCCCATTGCACGACAATAGGGGAGAAGGTATTTCACTTCCGCTTCGTTAGATTTATCGTGATCAACGACCCAATAAACCGTAAAAACGATACCCATATTAGTTTTTTGACTTTGTCACCCCCTTTTCACCCTTTTAGGGGTTAGATTTTCAAAAAACCTGAAACACGTCTTTAGTCATATGTTTTTACCCTCCCTCCTGTGAAGTTTCGAGTAAAACAGTGAAACTAACATTGTTTCCCCATACAAACTTTGAACCCCCATTTGACCCCCTTAGGAGGCGAATTTTGAAAAATCCTTTCTTAGTGCTCCTCTACACTATACACGGTGTTTCCGGTATCACTCAAAACCTCAGACACCCCAACTGATTTTTATTTTTTTAAACTCATCTAGAGTATTCATCTTTTAATCTGATCGTTACTTTTTTTTTAATTGAATTTTTAATTTTCTGTACAGCTCTACTTGACTTTTAGCTCTACACTCAATAAAATAATTGCTAACTACCATCATAAACCATAAGACTATTTATTTGTGTACGTTACTCCAACGACATAAGGTTTACCAATAGACAGCTAAGATGTCACTGTAAAACACTTTAAAGCTTTGTCAGAGTAAACTTCAAATTGGACAGGTAATCGCAGTAAGCAAATAAACTCAATATTCAAAATGACAAGGTTGTAATTAGGTACGAGTTCAATTTGTTATGACTTATGATAAACATTAAGATTAAACTGACAAACAACGTCAAACTAGTAGCGGAAAAAATAATCGTCCAGAAGTAACCGGCCAGTATTAATACCCCTAAATACAGAAAAAAGGTAAACAACCTCTAGCAATGCGATATACACAATGTTGTATTATGAGTACAATAGAGTGGGCACGTAAAAAATAACTAATAATACTAATTTAAATAAAAATATTACCCCCATCAAGATATAGCTCAATCGATTCTACTCTCGATTCTGAACAAACTGTTTTCAGGTTTTTAGTGTTAAGTGAAACACGGTGTATAAGGAACCTACGTGCCAAATTTGACATCTCTAGGACCAGCGGTTTCGGCTGTGCGTTGATATGTCAGTCAGTCAGTCAATATCTTGTTTTATATTTTTTTTTATATTTAAACCCCATTGCACCACAACAGGGGAGAAGGTATTTCACTTCCGCCTCGTTTCATTTTAAAAACGTTGTATTTATCGTGATCAGCGACCCGATAAACCATAAAAACGGTACCCATATTGATTTTTTGACTTTATCACCCCTTTTTCACCCTTTTAGGGGTTAAATTTTCAAAAAACCTGAAACACGTATTCAGTCATACGTCTTAAGGAATCTTCCTGTGAAGTTTCGAATAAAATAGTCAAACTAATCTTGTTTCCCCATACAAACTTTGAACCCCCATTTGACCCCCTTAGGAGGTGAATTTTGGAAAATCCTTTCTTAGTGCTCCTTTACACTATATAAGGAACCTACGTGCCAAATTTGAAATCTCTAGGACCAGCGGTTTCGGCTGTGCGTTGATATGTCGTCACCATCTCAGTCAGCTTCTTCTTTATATATTTATTAGGTAGGGAAGCCTAAAAATTCAGCCTAAAATTCAGAAAGGATGTTGGCATGTACAGGGTAGGTTTAATGACTTTAATATGAAGTTATTACCTATAAGATAAATTCTTTGGCATTCAAATTCAGAGTGCATTCATGCGCGTAAATATTTTAAATAAATAATAGGCAATTCTTACAGCAAACCTTAACATTATTGAAGTTACCTGTAGAAGACCAAGTTTTTCTCACTGGAGAACAGGCACACCCTCTTACTGATATCGATGCCCCGCAGAGAGGGAGCTGCGTCCATGATTCGAGGTTGGATGGCGATACGAGCTTCTATGCCTAGACCGTATATGTCTCCCAGATTCGCGATGTTTGGCGTTTCCGTGGGATTGTGCAGAAGGATCTAAAATTTTATAGAAGTGGCGTGTAAAATTGTTGGCCTTCGTGCGTTAGTATAGGCGTTAATCGAATGATCGCTACGATACCAAAATCACAATTAAGGAGAATGTATGTGATGCGTCGTGACTGTATTTTTTTGTTAAACGGTCTAAAAAGTTAAGAGTTGTCTTCAGTTATGACATAGTAGGTATTGTTCGTGTTAAAACAAAAGTTTAGCTATAACAATGCTGGCGTACTTGCCTTAAAACTAGGACTTTTCGTGGAAGCGCAGTAATATTCGGCCACGTTCGCGTCCAAAACCAATGTCAAACCATGATCAGTCCCGATACCTACAAAATAGTTTTTTCTTACACATTCATAGTTTTCGGTAGGTAACGAAATAACGGATAGTTTTCTGTCCTATGGCATGAGAAGGGAATAAATGTGTAAACGTATAGGTAAATGCCTATAGGTAAATGGTTCTAATAAGTACGTAAAATAAAGAATCAGGTAGCGTGCAGCGGTCACCCGGTTTATTGCGGTCGAGTACTTAGATAGATTATGTTTCCGATTGGTTTTCTTTTAGTACCTAAAACTAGTCCGGTGAGCCGTGAGACACGATATTATATTTCCCAATCACGAGTCCAACAGTACGTGCCTTAGACATCAGAATTTTATCTGTACCCTAGTTTTCAATATCTTTGAACCGCACGTGGAAATTTGCATCGACGATAAGTAAAAGCTGTAATTACCTCTGGACCTAAACACTACACGACTACTTACAAACTGCTTTTAAAAGTGTTCTATAAATGCGTATGTTTATACCCTAGCCCCATACTCTTAAGTGGTGTGGGAAGTTAGGTATTAGGGAAATATTAGCGAAAGAAGTGTATATATAGATAGTGTGTGTGTACATGTGCGGCGGTCGATGACGAGTAGTCAACGCCACACTTCGTATCTGCCTATTTCCCTCGCTACTTCCTACACCACTTGTCGAGTCTATCAAGTGAAATGAACACATTTAAATAGTTATTGTCGATATTATCTTACTAACCTCTAGGTCTCCATGGAAAACCGTTGAACGGTGCATCGGCCGGGTACCCGCCTTCGGGAGTCCAATCAACCGGTGTTAACGGGAACGTAATATTCATATCGTTTAACTCTTTGCTGCAAACATTAAGCATACCTTTGAATAAACGTAACGACAAATTAATTCTATAGGTTTAATCTTGTATCTTACGGATTGCGGAACAGTTTGTTGCGATGGACGACGTTGAAGGTGCAGCACAGGCCTTCGTCCGTCAGTTGAGCATTGAACAGGTCCTGGCAACTCATTTCTCCGGAGTCCCAAATGCACATTGCTAACATCTCGCTACATGGCTGGGTTACCTGGAGGAGGAGGAAAATCTTGTTTTCATATGTACAGGAAAATTGTGAAACCCGGTGGGTTCGATTTTTTTTCGTTTAGGCTTTTATTCCATACGCGTGTCATGACATGACCATGAGTAAGTAGGTAATAACAGCAAGGGAAGGCTTAAGATTTTTTTTCTGTCAGTAAAACTTACATTTATTAAGAAGGAGCGGAAATAGTCCCAATCGGCGCTTTGAGCTACGTCGCTTACAAATATTTCTGTGTCTTCCTGTGTTGTGCATAGGCTTTCCAGTAATTTCTTGTTTACCGGATCTCTGATAACAATATTTGAATCAATATGGGTTCTATTGTGGTGTGGACGACGGGGTAGCAGCTTATTAGTGCAATATCACAATTTCGTTTTCTTTCTACTCCCCTTAGTAGTTTCCTGTACTCTACCTACTCGCGTGTATGTATGTGTTTACAAAACAATGTTTTAATTAACTAACGCCTTTAAATTTTCATACTACATTAGTATAAAATTTCTAGTTTGATAAGAGTTTGTGAAATGGTTAGGTAACATCTAGATTTCTTTTTTTTTCACCTACCCGTCACTCTTATATCGTTCCGCGACACTTTTCTTCGCCTGATTGACGTTGCAAACAGTGATGGCCGGAAAGGGCAGGTTCTGAAGAGCCATGTTCTCAGGGTTGATGCTCACGATCATGGGCGAACTTCGCCATTTATCGTAAACGTTGAGGATGAAGAATCCTGCGCACACTATAGAGCAGCTGAATGCTCCTAACCAGAAGAATCTGTGTGCAGAAGTTATTACAATAAGGTTCACAATAATCATCAGAAGGAGGTCCCCACTCAGCTCAATGTCAAGATACCCTCCGGAGAGAGGATAGGGATTCGCCTATGCAATTGTAAGTTCGTAAGCTTAGCACTTCGTAAACGTAGCACTCTCACTTTTGTGAGATCTATACTCAGGTTTATACAGAAATAGGAGCTTTCCAAGATACAGTATACTTTTTAGGGTTCCGTAGTCAACTAGGAACCCTTATAGTTTCGCCATGCCTGTCTGTCCGTCCGTCCGTCCGTCCGTCCATCCGCGGATAATCTCAGTAACCGTTAGCACTAAAAAGCTGAAATTTGGTACCAATATGTATATCAATCACGCCAACAAAGTGCAAAAATAAAAAATGGAAAAAAATGTTTTATTAGGGTACCCCCCCCCTACATGTAAAGTGGGGGCTGATATTTTTTTTCATTCCAACCCCAACGTGTGATATATTGTTGGATAGGTATTTAAAAATGAATAAGGGTAAACTAAGATCGGTTTTTGATAATATTAATATTTTCGGAAATAATCGCTCCTAAAGGAAAAAAAAGTGCGTCCCCCCCCTCTAACTTTTGAACCATATGTTTAAAAAATATGAAAAAAATCACAAAAGTAGAACTTTATAAAGAATTTCTAGGAAAATTGTTTGGAACTTGATAGGTTCAGTAGTTTTTGAGAAAAATACAGAAAACTACGGAACTCTACACTGAGCGTGGCCCGACACGCTCTTGGCCGGTTTTGTTTCTTCTAGTTGACTACAGTCGTATGGTGTTTTATCCCTGTAAACGTACTTACGTCCTTTTAGAACTAAGCGTTTTCAAATAATGAAAATGAGGGGGTTAAACTCAAAATAAAATAAAATAAAAATCAGGGGTAACAAAAATGAAATGAAGAGCAGAATATGAAGGATCCTCTATCGCGTACCTTTCAAACCAAGTCAATTTCTTCTCTCCCACGTATCGGAGACCATGCAATGTGGATGTCAACAAATACTCTCTTAGGTCTTTCCGGACAGTTTTGCCATCGCAACCTGATATTATATCCTGGTGAGGTTGAGGTGGTCTCTCCTGTTTAAAAGAGTCCTTTTATTACAAAATTATACCCACAGGGGGTTTAGCCAAGATGACAAACGTTAGTCTTACGACAACGAAATACTGTTTCTCGGTCACTACCTAAAGTAGTATTACGTTTGTGCTCTTTAAAGACATATAGGTTGCGTTTTGCTATCAAAAGGGAGAGAAATTTTCGTAATTACCTCATTCATGAACATACCTCACTTTTGCTTCTGGTTATAGTTCGTTTATGATCCCAGACATACCACGGAGCCGGATCTTGACTATTTTCAGTAGTCCAATAATTTGATTTTTGCTGAAACCGCAGTACTTATTTTAATTGTGAAATAATATAATATTGAGATTTAGACCCGTTCGGGACAATACCAGAGAGTGGAAAAATAACTTTTAGTAGACGTTCTAAGGAAACATACTGATAGATCAAGCAAAAATAATGATTTTCCAACATTCAGTGACTTAATCCACCTTTCTGAAATCAATGGAGTCCTTCCGTGGCCGTATTCCAAAGTTCTGATGAGGATAGACCATCATAGCACTATAACACCCGTATTTTCTGAGGCAAGCACGACAAATAAAATAAAAGCTGTGGCGACAAAGAGGACTAGTTTTAACGTAATTCCCCACTGTAAATGTTTGCTGGCAGATAATCGTTTGATTGCAAAGCTGAATGATAGATCGACCTTGCCCCGCCTCAATGGCCAGCTTTCGATAGCACAATTATACATTTTGTAGTTATTTGTCGTCCTGTCCTGATCCATGTAATTAGATTTGTAGTTGCGCTCATTCGGCGGCAAACCTTTAATTTCGTTAATTTAGATTTGATTTTGATAACATGTTTGAACAGTTAACGGCATCGGCATCTACAAAGATTAATTTGATGGGAGATTACTAAGGCACGTTTTAACTAATCAAAGTGTATTTTATTTATTTTATGCTGTAGTTCTGTTACAAAATGTACAAAGTTACTTAATAGTGATATTACAGAGTGTATAATATGGATCTCCAGTTACCTATGTGGGATCCGTATTTTACACTTTAGGATTAGCAAGTAGCCATACACGGTGGGAACGAGTATACCGACAGACTTTAACAACAGCTTCCTGGTGACATTACAAGTAAATATTGTTATATCAACATTGGTCCAATACCGACATTTTAACTTAGTTAATTTCTGGAACAAAAAAAATCAATTAACGATGGTCTTCCTGTGAACAAATCCTAAGGCTAAGGAGTGATAAAGAAAACTATAGGTACATTTCACGAACGGCTCCGACAAGATACGAGATAAGAGACGAGTGAACTTCAGTATGACACTTGATTTTTTACGAGTTCAAGCGTTTAAGACAACAAACGTCGACTTTCGCCGCCATATTAGTGTGATCCATAGACTTAGAGACAATACGACGAAATTAAAAATACGTTTGGAGTATGTAGAATGTTCCTGACAGCAGACAAGAACCTACGTAATTTGGTCGGGATGGTACATATAAGAAAAAATGAGACTGTAAGTTCAATAAGAGGACCTCATCTAGCATCCAATTATAATAGATAGACGGCGGGATTATAATGTTTTGTTGATATTTTTTACCTATGACTTAATTTTGGTATTACTATTTTATCAAAATAAGAAATTTAAATTCTTTTTACCAAAGGTTGGATTTGGTATTTTTTGTTATTAATTAATGGGATTATTGTAATTTATAAATAACTAAAAACTATGTACTTTTTTTTCAATTAGAGTTAGTCCAAGATAAGTTGGCAAAGATTTTAACAGACCCGCATGTGTAAACGTAATAGTTTCATAGAAGTTTGATACCTATTTGAAATATCATTTGCACTGGCGGGGCTGTCAAAATCACTACCAGCTTATAGCTTGATACGACTATCAAAATTTGAGTTCAAAATCGACACATTAGTCGTAACGCAAGATAACTAGACTACGTATGAGTTAGGAAAAAAATACGGTTTACCACATACTTTTTATTATTATAATAAATTTTCGAAATGCGAGCCTTCATTTGCAACACAAAGAGCTAATCGTAATCTGATTTGATGATGTAATAAGAAATTACTATTTCTTATTTCATCCGAAGCCGTCATGATCCGTGCCAATAATTCTTCTCTTGTATTTACCGGCCTTGCGTACACCTTGTCCTTCAACGTTCCCCAAAAAAAAAAGTCTAAAGGGGTGAGGTCGGGTGATCTGGCCGGCCAGGCTACCGATTCACTTCCACGTCTTATCCAGCGGCGAGGATATGCTTGATCCAACCAATTTCGCACTTCACGGCCAAAGTGGGATGGAGCGCCGTCATGCTGAAACCACATAGTGCGTCTGGTTTGCAAATCGATGTCTTCTAGCAAAATATTCAATTCATTCCTCAAAAAATTTAAATAATTTGCGGAATTCAAGCGTGGTGGAATCTCAATTGGGCCGATCAGAACATTATCAAGGATCCCAGCCCACAAATTAACGGAAAATTTGTGCTGGTAAGAATGTACCCACTTTGCCTTTGGATTTTCTTCAAGCCACATATGCATATTATGCGAATTGAATATTCCTTCCCTGGTAAAGAGGGCTTCATCTGTCCATAGTATTTTTCTTGTAAAATCCGGATCTTCCAAAAGCTTTTGGTGTATTATTTGACAGTAAGCCACCCTGGCTAGCCCATCACCAGGTATTAGTCCTTGAACTTTTCTGTAGTGATATGGACGAAGGCCATACCTTTTCCATACAAGTAAGACAACTCTGTAGTTCACATTCACAATTCTCGCTACTGCTCTAGAAGACAACGTGGGATCTTCGACAATTAAATTCATGATCCGGTTTTCTGTACGCAAGTCTAAATTAATTGCTCTTTCTGCATGCCCCGCTTTTAAGCCCTTTTCACGAATTTGTCTATGAATACTTGCAAAAGTAGTATGGTGCGGAGTGCGACGATCAGGAAATCGTCTCCTATATTCGGCAACTGATCTGCGTCCATTTCCGTTACAGAATCCATATACAAAATGAATATCCGCTATTAGGTTATTACAATAATGTTGCGGCATAATAACTTATTATTTTGACTTTGGTGACAATCGGTTATGAATGTTATGATTTTATTGTCATAATATGTCAAGAACGTTTCCTAACTGATTAAAGGCCAGTAAACGTACACAACCAGAAAAGTCTGCATATCGTTGAGAACAGGTGGTAAAACATAAGACCAAACTAATAGAGATAATATTATTCTAACTTTTAAGGATATCTTGAGCACAGCTACGTTCATACAGAGCAATCGTTACGTTCGAGTGCTAAGTTATGGCAGCCATAAGTACTTAACACATAATCCTCAATAATTAAAACTCTTTGCTGTTGAAACTCAACTATTAACAAAAAGTTTCACAAAATGATTAGGACTGGCAGGCAAGTTTGCTATTACCGCATTTAAACTTCGTGTGTGCATCCTTGTACGGATGGTTACGTCACGTTATAAAGGCGTGGTACCATGGACATTTTTCAGCATGCGAATTACTGAAATATTTTAATATCTCGAAAACTAAGGCTTTAACTAGCAATGTTTGTATGAACTTTTTGAGTCGAAATGGGCCCTAGAAGCGTTAGTTAAAATCTGTCGGTATACTCATTCCCACCGTGTATAGTCCATTGAAAATTACTTATTTATATTTAAGTTGATACAATTTAAGAAGCCGTTTTCTCGTAGGCGGGTATTAACCGTTCAGCAATTTAAAATTGTCGTATTTTAAGTATGCATTCTCTCTAGTCTGCCCTAGATATTATTTGACTCTTAGCAATATGTGTCACTATTTCTATTCATTGGTCGCACGTGTAGTCTAGGCATCTGCCTGCTCGTGCCGTCACATTAATACTGCCATGCTAGGTATTAGCGGAATGTAAACTCTGACGGGGACTGCAAACTCTATTACGGTTTGTTGACAACTTTTAATTCAAGCTTTCCTAGTACTTGACACTTCAATTGAGGAGTGTCTTTTCAAAAGGGCTTATTTCCATTTTTTCTTTTTTTTTTTTTAACTATGAATGCAGTTTTTCTTAGCATAGAAAATTACGCGTTGTTTTGAGATAAAAGTTCAAAAAGTCTCGCCTTGATCTTTAAAAAAAAGATTAACATCAAAGTTTAGAACACATTTTGAAAAACGTGTAATGATTATTTATGTGGATAAACCAATGTATGTATTACAACAACATTCATATCAACTAACGTTAATACAAAATCCAAAAATAAAATAAAACTATTTTAAAATAATAACATTTACGCTACAAGGCCACAACAAAAGGGCTTAATTCCCAAAAGTTCGCATCAAAAGTGCTTAATTCTCAAAAACATATGGTAATTAAATATTTATTTAGGTACACATGTTACGTTTGATGTAATCATAGCATTAACGTCAACTTACAATATTACAATTTTGCAAATTAAATATTAATTTCAAAATCAATACCGTGGAATTATGTTTTTCTCGATTTCCCAAAAAAAGTTACAAGTGGAAATAAGCCCTTTTGAAAAGACACTCCTCAATTCACTTCATGCTGCATCCTCAATTACGTCATTAGATCGAGTTGATAAATGACACGAAATATCGACCCCGTGAGTGTGTAGTGGCGTGGTGTATCTGTGAGACCGGAATTAATAGTCTGAGCAGACGAACAACTTACTCCTCGAAAAGAAGACGAGTTCTCCAGTAATAGTAAGTAATTTATATCAATTTTAATATTGCCTCCGCTCTACAAAGGATATGTAAATAGCAGTATGACCATACCGGCCAGGCTTGTGTGTCCGGCCGTGCCAGAATATTTCCCGCTAACCTTGTCCGCTCCGACAGATACCTACCTACGTGTGCAGTGGAAAGGTGAGGTGACTCAGTAATTCAAACAATCAGGTATTTTCCGTTCCATATAATTCGTTATTACGCATACATACAAATATTATGTACAAAATATCATTCAATATAATTTTATAAAAGTAACAAAAAGCCACAAAGATAGAAAGAGGCTGACGCACTTGCACTTGAAGTGTTCCTAAACGAAGAAGAGATCGGAGGAAGGAAGAGACGGTCGGGCGCAGATCTAGCGCGTGAGGGGCGCGGCTCGCCAGGAGCGCGGGTCACGGGCTAGCGCTGCGCTCGCTCCGTCGGAAGAAGGGAAGGGATTCACCAGTGCTGCTGGGGAGCGTGCTGCGGGGGCGCGGCGTGGGCAGCCTGTTGGTGGGCGGCTAAGTGCGCGGCGCGCGCGGCGGCTACCTCAGGGGTGTCCAGGATGCCGGAGCCGTCGTTGGCTAGTCTGATCTGAGCGGCCTGGTGTTGGGGAGCACCCTGCCAGGATGGAGCGCCGTTCCACTGGTTGTGGGCGGGGGCGGCGTTCCACTGGTTATGGGCGGGGGCGGCGTTCCACTGGTTGTGCGCGGGAGCAGCGTTCCACTGCTGGGCGGGGGCGGCGGACTTGGCGGCGGACAGGGCGGCGAGGTGGGCGGCACGGGCCTGCGCTACCTCAGGGGTCTCGGCGACGGGAGCGGGGGCGGGGCCGGCGGCGTTCCAGGCGGGAGCGGCGTTCCACTGGTTGTGTGCGGGGGCAGCGTTCCACTGGTTGTGAGCCGGGGCGTTCCACTGCTGGACGGGGGCGGCGTTCCATTTGGGCTGTTCAGCGCGCTGCCAGTATTCTTCGCTGTCCCAACGGGGATCGTATGAGCCATCGTCCTGGGGGTTGGGGTTGTTCTGGGCGGCCTGTTGCAGAGCCGAGAGGTGGGCGGCGCGTGCTTGCGCTACCTCGGGGGTGTCGAGGATGTTGCGGCCGTCCTGGGACAGCGCGATGTTGGCCGGGGGACCAGCCCAGCCCTGGTTAGCCTGGGCTCCGCACGCCAACGCCAAGCAAGCGAATACAATCTGTGAACAACAGAATACACCATTATTACTTGTAAGTATAGCTGCGGTGCATGTAATAGCAGTGTTAAATGGTACCTAGTTTCTTGCATTCAGGTGTTGATTTAGTGTATGATCGAAAACCTACAGTGTTACTTAAATCGGCAGTTGTAATAACTGCGGCTATAGTTATTATTTATTGTACCAACTAGCGAGATAATATTCCGAGTTACTAGCCCGCTCCGTGTCTAATTGCTAGCTGCCTCTCGTTATACAAACGAGTTGTACCTTGTGCCTATCTGGATGTAGTATAATTCTAGTAGGCTGATAAGTCGCCCTCGATAGTCAGGTGTCTGTTGTCTCGCAATTCCTATTTGTACCTACTTTATGTTCCTGTAAAATTATTAAATTAGGTAATAGATACAAAAAGTATTTAAAGATAACGATTCATTCATAGTTATAAGTAAATATGAGCTTATAATATTATATTTATAGCTAACTTAATGCCCTCAAGCAGCTTTTGTTAGTAAAGATTGTACAATTATTATAATGTATGCAAACAACCCAGATAAGTTGCACCGGGTGCTGTCATGATATGGAATGCGCGAGGTAAAAGGTCAATAATAAATTTATGGTTGACCATCGATGCCAGATACCTACTCGTATAATGGGGCTTTTAAAAATCATTTAAGTCATGTATCTACTGATTATTCATGAAGCGAACATTTACTGTAATTGATCACCAAATATAGGTAAAAACATAATTTATTTTGAGGTACCTACTTCATAGTATTAAAGTTTTTTTTCCAGCGGTACCCTTAAAAAACATAATTATGTGTTTATACTATTGCAAGTATTACATAATGCACAAGTTCGCACAGACAGAGTAGTTTTCATATACAAATCTACAAAAGTTAATCTCAATATTATTCATTTAAATGATTAGTGGGTATTTAAGTAGCTTAAGTATATGTAAATGAATGTAAATATACTAAAGCTTGGTCTTAACAATGTTTATGTTATACTTAGCGTCCATTCTTGCAATTTAGTGTGTGAAATTATTGCACTGTACTCACATTACTCACAATATCAGTTTTGAAATAGTTTGGACTGTACAAAATAAAATACAAAACCAAATATAAACTAATAATGATTAAACTTATATTGTATATTGACAAACATGCATGCGAATTTCATTATCAGATGGACTATTCAAATCTCGTGAATTGGATTTGACTACTTTCTATTTCTTCAAAGCCATGAATATTTTACAAAAAATCACTAAGTAGGTACTTACTACATAACTGTTTTCTTGTAAAAGTGTGAACCCGTCAATTTCAAGTTAAACCGATTGCATGATTTATGTATCGCAAGTGAATAAACTTTGTTTCATTTGAATATAACATTGCTTAAAGCGTGAACGAAATAGTCAAACAAAATTAGGTACTTATTTAAGAGGCAATGAAATTTAATGAGATGAGAGCATAGGTAAAGAATTTGCGGCGAGCGTAAGTTCAACGCGTAATGATGTCAGGGCTTGTGGTCGCGATCTCGGCCAGGCCCTATGTCTGATCTAGATCTAGGCTTATTGCCACTGGGCTGACCACAAGCGACAACATAGTATATATATAATAGGAGTGAGCTCTTATTAGGAGTTGTTGCTAAGGATCTTGAAGTTACACTTATGATGGTAGGCCTTAAAGTATGGAAATGCACATAATCGAATTGCAGATTTACTTGTTTCTACATAGCGGCAGATTTACCCGTTTACACTCAAAAGCCTTATAAGTGCCGATTATATTAATATGCTATACAGGTGAAGGGATGTTACTTTTTCTATCTATGATATGAATGACGATGTTAATGGCATCCTAGGCCAGTTTAGAGACTTGAGGCTAACCCACAAAACACGACCGGGGATAATTCCATCGATTCAAATAAGTTTTTTTAGAATCAATCCAAAAAATATAACATAACCATAGATTTTCAAAATTCCCCTCCGGTTAAATTCAAATTTGTTAGATATTCGCTTCGAATTTTATAGTCAAAAGTTTTTTCCAATAATTCAAATCGAGCCGCGAGCGTAGCGAGTGGTTCAAAATTCGGAACGAATATCTATAACTGTGGAATCTTAGTATGAGAGCGTTATTTGCAAAGAGGTTTAACCGCACGTGCCAATATTGATTTCAAGCGCACTTGAAGGTTAAACAAACTTTGCCAAACTTTGACCGAGTGAAACACAAAATTTTTCACCACACCAACACGAACAAAATACTGAGTAAAAACATCAATTTAAATCAAAACCATCAATCTATCCAATATTTATGATTCAGAATCATCATTTATAGGTAAATTCTACCAGCAAGCTCAAGACATCAAGTTAAAATTTGTATGAAATTACTTTGCACTCTTGTGGATAAAATGCAATTTTGCTATCTGTTTTCGAATAGCAAAGTAAGCCTTTACCAGTTGGTGTGGTGAAAATATATATATATAACTGTTAACCTAAACGCGCGTTAAGTAATCCACGTCCGTTCTTGCGCGTGACGTTACAAAACGTATGATTAAAATCGCGGACACTCACTCAGAAAATGCACAGTTTCATCCTTGAATTCTAACTGTGGTGAAATTATGTAGACAAGTAATTAAAATATGTATATTGTCCTGGAACCAGGCCAAAGTGATAAACATCTAAACAATAGGCTATTTTGATTATGACACGTTCTGATTTCGATTCGGTCGCGATAGTAGGAAGTACACAAATAGTACGCGACAATGAACTTCAGGTTGCAAAAGGAACAAAAAATGTCGCAGGCGTGGTGGCATGCGCTATACTGTACTGGTACAAGTCACAAGCTGCGTCGGTCTTAAGATTTTTTTTAAACAAGAACAACTCTGTGAATCTTAGTTATTAAATCGAACCGTGTAAGAGATTTATTTTGTTTGTTTTAAACAGAGTCGGTCGTGTAACTTTTTAATGAGTTTAAAAACGCGTCCGCCTCCGCTTTTGCATTTCCAATAAAAGTAAGCGAGTGAACGGCGCCAAGGTCCGAAGGCCGGCCCAAGGTCGCGGAGCAGGAAGCCCGCCTTCCGGACTTGCCTCCACATTGACTGACCCTCATATGTCACGTTGACATTTGCTTTCCATCCAGCCACTTGCATTTTCTATTTTTGACAAACGCTGGAACTTAGGAAACTTAGACCGAAAAAAGTTGTGAGTGATTTTAGGTATACCGGAGGATTCAAGTTTGACGTTTAAAATATCCTTAAGACCCTTTTTATTGTTTTGCTAGTGTTATTTCCATTTATGATAAAAATAATAATCAATAATCAAGTATTTCGGACGGACGCGAAATAACGCCAAGTTGCTAATTCCATTGAGAATCTATGTCTGAAAATTAGTTTCGAAAATATCACAGTAACCTAATAGATTGGTAGGTAAATCTCGTGCTTGATTTAAAACGATAGTGTTACTGTGAAACGTACGTAAGCAAGTGCAAGTACGTGACCGTTTTTTTAAAGATTGTAATCTCGATGCCTTGTTGTGGCAACGTGCAATGTAAAGTTTGGCAGCTATTCAATTAAAATTCTTGTTAATTACATTAATTTCCTTATTAAACACACTTCCTTATATTTCGGAAGGTTGCAATAAACATTCGCACGCATAAAGACGTAATTTTGCTAAAATTTAAAGAAATGTTTCACTAAGTTTCATTCACCGAACGTAAAGAGAATAAAGCTATAAAATACAATTTAGATCACGAAGTTTAAGTTCAAGCAGCCTCTACCTACTTAAAGCAATATAGACAAAAATAAAGTGAGACATTCAAGTGTTAACTGCAACATAAATCACGCCAGCCCTACCACCTCATTGCCCACGGGTTATTGAATTTTTCATGCTACCACCATTTATCTTAATACGTTCGTATAATTTTACAAGGGGTAAAGAAGGTAATGTCGTATTTATCGAGCCCAAGTACTTTTTAATGCTGTAAGATATCGACGATCGACCTTCTTAAAAGTTGTTTGCATTTAAAGTAACGGCTGATGCAACTCTCCCACGCGATGCGTCATGTGAGGACAAATTTAGAGATAAGCTGGATAAACAAAGGCAGGGAACATAAAGTAGGATTTAGATTTCAGTGTAAGCTAAAGCTGTAAGTAACACTGGGCATTGGTGGGTGTTTTACGTATAATTTATAATTAGGATATCGATTAGAGTGCCGCGGGGCGGTGCGTGGGCACCGGGCATGCCCTTCTAAATCGGTGCGCACTGGAATGCAGACAAAAAGCGCCAGTGAGCGGCGAGGCTGGCGACACCCAAGCTGCAGCCGCATTCGAAATATAAAAATCTGTTATTGATATAATATCCATTTAACATTAGTACTAGCAGCTCAATGTTCAATAAATGTGTGCGAGGACTGGAAGTAATATCAAATCCAAATCAAATGTTTAAATGTTCGAAAGGTTCCTTGCAGCGAGCGTTGGGTGCGCTGGCGCCTCGGACACGCTCACAAAACTACCCATCCCGATGCCGTCATTAACCAATCACCATACACTGATTTAAATCAACAGATAAACCAGCCCAAATATAAATGTTAATACAAACAATAGACACATTGAAATATCTTCAAGAAACAAAGATTGTATCTGAGCGAAACTAATTCAAGCGACATGAAATTGTCATTAAAATAATAATAACGATATCGCGGCTTAGATTATAATATTGGACCCTGTGAAGGCGGGTTGATCTGTTGACAATTGCTGACGCAAATGGAGCATGAAAAGGCTGGACAGAAACTAGACAGCTCGTTTACTAACACGGTGCGTGGGAGGTGCGAACTTAGCTATCATGCACGCCCATAGTGCCGGTTTGAAATTTTGAATTCCTAATGTGCAATTCTGGCTGAAATCGCTGCCAATGTCAGCTAGTTGTCACTTTTTTGTCAAATGTCATGTCATAAGTTGTTTGTTTTACTTGTACGATGTATACATATGCGTAAACTCACAATTCTCACGTTTTGAAATAGAAACAGCAATTTACAATTCGTCGTTAAAACGCAATTAGGTATGATTTAAATATCTAGGTGGTCGTAAGTTATTTTAAAGCAAAGTTGATTTAATGAAAGCTGGAAGGCAATAATTTGCATTTAAACATTATCGACAATCTTATCTGATCATATTTCCCTTTAAAGAACTGGCCATGTTAGATGTGGAGACAATTGAAATTAACGTAATGTTTCATTTAATTTGGCGCTGGTTACCGAATTCAATTTGATCTCATTAAATTTAAGTAGTGCAATGTCATTGTCAAGTTATTTAGCAAGTGAAGGTTGATTTTACTGGCACAATGACTCTCTGAACTCGCTGTGGATTATGAAATTAATCTCAATCCGATCAGGTATAAAGTCGCTTTATTTGTACGTATGACTTTATTTTTCCGGTACTGAATTGATGATTCTTTCCATCTGTAGTAAAAACAGGTTATCATAAATGGATTACCGTGATGTTATATTTCTTTCATCTGTCAATCTGCTTGCTCCAAGCTTAATACAATGATGATTATGCATTAATAACTTTTATAAGGACCGCTCGCCCTTGCCTTTAAGATCAATATCTACACAATTGGTCAACTTTCAATGACATTGGTGCGGAAATGGGTTGGGTTTCATTTTGTACTCGTTTTCCGAACACCTTAACCGCATTAGTTATTGTTGTTGCAAAAAATGTGTACTTTACTAGCTCTTGCTTCACTTTATTTATTTGTGGCGTGCGTATCTACATTAAAAATATATCTCTTACAGTTTCTATTTAAGGAAGTTCGTGCTGGTGAAAAAGATTTAGACCATGGTGTATCCAAGTGCAAAAAATGTAATGTAAACTATGTCGTGTTTATGTAATGGAATGTTAATTGTTCGATAATTGAATGGAAATAGAGCAAGCGAAGATAGAAAGAAGGTAGATAAACATAATAAGTAGTTAGATGCTCAGCAAGAACTAGTGAAGCTTGGTATCTTTCATCTTTTAGTGTTGTATTCATAACATTATAACTTATAACCTAATTTCATAGTAAATAATCACGTTAGTTGCAATTTTTAAACTACCCGTCATTATGCCATTAATACAAGAAGAAAAAGACGTGTCATCTATGCCGCGACAAGATATCGTTGCGGCAATCATGTGATTTTTTTAAAATCTTTTTTGGGGGTAGATTCCTTTTTATATGGAACACCGAATAATGAATCTACTTGTTTTACTCAAGTATCAAAGGTCCCACGGGCATGTACGGTACATATTTGCAACATATGATAGTGAAGTTATGATTTAATAGAGCATAAATATTTAGAATTGTAAATTTCTGGCAATGACCTAAGTCGCGTGCACCGACCTCACGTGCCTCGTAACTTTTTAATTTTCGACACAGGCCTAGTTGTGCACGTTCTGCCATTAACGACATAATTATGACAAAGTGCATTCATTAACTGTACTAATGAATATTTTGCAATGCACATTATGTGATCACTGTTTACATTAACGCTCGTAAATCTACTTTATGCAGATTTTCATTTGTGTCGCCATAAAGTTGACACTTTGGGTTATATTTTATCAATATTTGACAAGTTTATATATTGACTTTCGAAATGATCTGTTTTTGATAAGTTTTGGCTGGAGAGAAAATCTTTACGATAGTTAAGTCAAAATACGAATTGATGTGCAATGTAATAGAGTTTTATTTTTTAGAGTTTTAATATGTATCATTGTGTTAAATATTAATTTTTTTATATAAGTAGATGATTCCTATGTATGTTGTCGACTGAAACTTAGAGGTGTTAAATAATAAAGAAGTGTTAAAAGTATAAACTGTAAGTATTAAAATAAAAGCGAATTAGAATAGTGACATGGTTGCAATATATTAAACAATAAGTGGGCATGCGTGAATGGCTCTTCGCCTTTATGATGCTAAATGCATTCCGGACAGCTAGATGGTGACATCGCCAATTAAAATGGCAAAACATTATGATGTTTATATTAAAAACTATTAACAAGGATAGAAATTTGTTATTAATGATGACATTGTCACAATTTGTCGAGCAAGCATTAGGTATGTAGTTTTCTTGGTTCGGGTCCATTGAAATATTATCCACTTAAAAGATCATCAGTAAAAAAAAACAAAAGTGAAATGAATATTGACATTTACGGATGAAACATAACACATTCAATTGTGTATTGTTAAATAATGTTTTACATTCGATCATAATTGATTGCTTTGTTATATTGTTAGAAGAACAAGCAGAACCAACAAGATAGAGTAGAGGTCAGGTATCCTGCGGTGGCTGGCGTAAGCAGCAAGTTGGGCAAGCCAGAACAAAGTGCGCCATAACTGGTTCCCACTATCTGATTTAACAATAAATTGAGTTATCGCAAACCGAAACACCGTTAATCATTCGAACGGAACTATAGAATTTGCATAAGTGATCTACGACACATCATTAGATCAATATAGTTCGCTAACTGTCCGATCGTAGCCCGGAGGGGTTATGTTATTCACACATGTCACTGTCTATTAAGTTTTTGATTAAGAAATTTACTCACCATGGGATTCATTTTTGAAAGGATGTTAGCACAGAAGTGAAAGAGAGAGAGATAGTTTTTAGATAATTAGCGAGTTTCGGTAATAGCGCTGCTGGAAGAGTAGATCTCCCAGGACTCGCTATATTGAAGTGCAACTTGCGTCTGTGTCGAATGAGGGCGGGAGCGAGCTTATATAGTTGGGCAGGTAGGGGTGGGGGAGGGGAGCGCCCGCGCCGCGTGAAAGTACTGGGACAACAATATGCCATTGATAATAGCGAATATCAACATTTCAATGGCAGTGCGTAACCATGTGGCCGTTTGGTGCGTTTTCGGTGTTTTTGAGTATCGTGAGTTTTTACTTTTAGGAGTGTATAGACTTGGTGAATATTGATTAGTAGGTTTGTTTGAATCTGAAATTTTATTATGTATTGTGGTTGTTTATTAAATGTGAGTTAAAAAAATAAGTTGTTTTATTTTATGATATTCTTTGGGGATTTCAACATTGAAGAGTATATGATGTTGAAATATTAGTAGGCATAATGACATACTGCATTATAAATTCCAAACAGGTCTTTGCTAACTTTTTAGCTTAATATTCTTTTTTAATTGATTCGTTGTTTAGTGACAAAATGTTTGACTGATACTTGTAGCACGTGTCGTAACACACATGTGAACATAATCATATTTGAAATTGAAAAGTATTATCATAAAAATTATAAGCTTCAAAACGTGGTAAAATAGCCTGTGTCATAGTGGTCATAGAAAAGGGAAGGTGAGGATTCATAGAACGTGTGCAACAGCTACACATGATAGAGGTTCAAATAATTCAAATCAAACATTAAGACGATAAGGGGTCACCGCGTAGCGGCGTAGCGCGCGTAGCACTGCTACGGGGGCGTTAAGATTTGCTGCAGTGGATTCTGTATTTTTTAAGGGACAATAGAATTTAGACCCTTTAGCGAACTTACGTTAAATGTCTTTAAATGTTAAGACTCGTTTTTTTTTAGTTTTGCTTGTGATAGTAAAACATATTTTATAGGCTAAGTAATAAAAATGCTGTAAAGTATAATGCTGCTTAAATAATGTATGTGAAATGATGTGAGTCAATTCTTGAACTGTAATGGTTTGTATAGAATGAACTAAATCTATATATAGAGTTGAATCAAGCTATTTAATTTCTGCATGGCATTTGGAAGTAAAATATGATAATGTCATTATTCCATAATTCTATGAAATATAACGTTACATGACACTTCCACAATTTATTTTGTTTAAAGTGCAAAGTTAGGTTAGCCGGACTTAGTAATTTGTAATGTTTATCTTGATTCTATCAACTAAGAATCGATTAAACGTGATTAATGCTTATTCCCTACAAGGTTTACGATTATTATCAGATTAAGTTCTTAATCCAGTTTGGCCAATCAGATTAGATCAAATCGATCATTAAACATTTTGTCACCGGTCTTCCTAGCATGACGATCAGTCCGCCGTACGGCAACGGCCAGAAGTCAAAAGTAACAGGGCGCTGTCGTTCGGAGGACTGATCGTCAGTGAGCGCCTTTAAATAACTAGTACTTAAATACACTGGCCGCTTTCAGATTTATTCTTTCTATTTTACAGTTAAAGATCTTTTTAGCATAAATCTATTAAGAGTAGGTATGTTCTATTTATGACTAAGCAAAACTTTCTTCAAACAATATTATACTTTACTTGTTGGTGTATTTTCACTATTTTCTGTGGACATCGCAAAGTTAAGGAAAGTTAAATCTAGTTTTGGACTAAAACGTGTGTTGACTCGTATAACCCTGACGATGACAGACAGAAGAGATAGATTACCATTACCATCCAATTAACCGGCAAAATAAACCAATCACTGTCAAAGATCGCAGTAAAACTGTCGAGACACTGTTTTATTTACTGCCATGTAAATTAGGGAACTGTGTGTTACATAACTGACGTAAGGGACGTGTTAATATTGTTCAGAATTTTCGGCGCAAACGAGTTATCAAACTTATCATTCTTATCAAACATCATCTTTATTAAGGGAGGCATGTGTGGGGCCGAAGCCAACAGCACAGAGGCCCTTTTAGACTAAAGGAAAGGGATATACTATTATCATTTACAGTTCATTCATTAAATGAATATTTAAATGAATTTAGCGAAATTTAGATATATTTTAGTCATGTATACATTTATACAAGTCGAATTATAAGTGCCTTTCTCTATATCTTGCTGCGCCCGACAGGGTACATAATGCGATCTGTATATATATATATATGTATATCCCATCTGTGTAACCATTATGTGCAATAAATAATTGACTACTGAGTATTCAGAAGTGGTTCATTTTATGTGCTTATATCGAAACTTCAAAGAGCGATTTGTACTAAAAACCTTCGTACGATACACGTGCCTTTTTTCGCCACTTGTGTACCTATTTATACAGTTGTATGTAAATTGCTGAAGTTTTATAAATGATAACAATCCTTTTTTCACGTTAGACCATTTTAGACGCATTAGAGCCTTATTAGTCTTTAAAACCAAAATGTTAGATGATAAAATGTAGTCTAAATCATTAATCAACTTTCATATCCAAATTGCCTCTGTAAATGATTAAAACCTAGTTATCTTCCCAAAAAAGGCCGAAAGTTGTATTAATCCATTCACGATTAATCCATACTAATATTAGAAATGGGAAAGTGTGTGTGTCTGTTTGTTTGCCCCTCTTTCACGGCAAAACGGAGCAACAAATTGACGTATTTTTTTAAGTGGAGATAGCTGAAGGGATGGAGAGTGACATAGGCTACTTTTTGTCTCTTTCTAACGCGAGCGAAGCCGCGGGCAAAAGCTACTAGATTATAAATCACCTTGTACTTTTTTCTCTATAATGGTGCAACGTATTAGCGCGATAGAGCCAACTGCGTATCGTTCAGAGCTTCAACAATTACATTGTACGTTTGGCTAGAGGCCCTGATAAGATGGTTAAGCAACGAGCACCAGTCCAACACGCACATCGAGATCGTTAATTGATTGTGACTTACGTTTAGTCTAACGAGTGTCAGGTTGTCATTAGATAACGCCATTGCGATATGTTTCACACGTTTTTATGTAGCGATTATTTATGGAATTGGTTAGAACGTAAACATATTTCATTCATACTCAAAACTTACGCCTGTATCCCGAAACGGAGTAGACCGAGCACATAAAAGAGATCAATAACCAGTCCCATTTTTAGCAATTTAGGGGTTGAAAACAAACGAAATTGTGATGTTGCAATTACCCGTTGCCACTGGCTAGCCCATCACCCGCACAATGGAACCTATATCCCACAATCGACTTACACGGGAGGAACGGGGCTGGTAAAATTCTTAAATCAAAATCCACACAATGGTAAACAATGGTAAATTGCAATCGGTGTTTTAATAATGTAAATATAGATAGTTACTTTGAAATAATGTAATCGTAGGTTAAGGTTACAAGCATGAGAGACATGGGTGGGCGGGCTTCATCACCTAATTTCTTAGAATACATTTATGTCGAAGTGTCACTTCAATGATATTTCTGGTTGTTTAGAAGTAGTCAGGAACTTCCACCACATACTTACACTTCCACAAATATGTCATAGAAATGCCGGAACACTTCGCCATAACTTAAAAATATCTAGTTTATTTTTAGGAACCTTAACGCTGTTAATGCTATGATATTGATCTTGATATTTTTGTGCTCTTTACACTTTGTGCCTTACCTATTTCGAAGACTTATTTATGAAATTTAATTAAAATTAGAAAGAGCGGAAGCTTAAGAACCATCTCATTTTTACAACCTTTTTTATTATAAAAATTTAAAGACACGTTTGGGCTACAATTTTGTTATTAAGTGTAAAAGGTTTTATTCCATTACACAACAAAGTGTTTGTTTAGAAATTGACCTCGCGATGGGTCACGACTTGCCAAAATATCGGGCAACAAAGCCCTAACGTGCTACAAATATTGCAATATCATCGGGACTACGCAATAATGCCAAATTCAAGTTCATTGTAAACCAGTAGGGCCTACGAGATCGATATTTCGTATTCTGCCTCTGGCTTCAAGATAAGATTTTCATATTTGCGGTGTATAGGTGCAATTCCCGTTAAGCTTGTATATTTGGATCACGTCTCCGATTTTGATAAAAATTGGTAGGCTGATAGAGTCCATGATGCTAAGCAAGATCCACTAGGTTTCCCAAAATATCCTATGTAGTTTGTATGAAACCTTCCTTTTTTGTTACCAGAACCTAGTGGATCTTGCTCAGCATCATGGACTCTATCAGCCTACCAAGTTTTATCCAAATCGGAGATGTACAAACTTAACGGGAATTGCTCATAGATTAAATTTTTATACCTAGGTGAAAACAAAAAATAAAGTGGTAGGTACAAGACTACACGTGTTTCCCGAAGCAAGAAAAATGAATATTAAATGCGGCCTGCCAATATGATAGTAGTAATTGAAAATATGCATTCGAATAAATATAAGAAATCATAAAATATACAACACACCTACTTAATATAGTCAAATTAAGAAACCTGTTATTTCAGGTGAGTTCGTGCCTAAATAAACTACAAGAGCTCGAACGCGATATTTATGTTCATATGCTACTGTAATTGGCCTGTAAAATATTTATCTTTTTATTACTTATCATTATCATATCTTCTCATTACATATGTATGACCAAGATACAAACATACCTCAGTACATAAATTTCTGCTTCACCAAAAAAGGGCTTATAGTGATTGTACATGTTATCAACAAGGCATACCCGGCGAAGCTTGACTCATACTTCGATATGATTTGTATCTTAATATTGTATATTCATATAGTACAAGTTCTTCGCTTTTTAAAGTATGTTCTTATTGGGTTTCTTCCACTAATGTAATATTTTTTTTCTACTAGGGAATTTCTTTGTAATTTGAACATTCACCGCTTGACAAATATATTATTATTAAGTAAATTCTTATACGTTTTACGTATTTCTATACTAATTTAGTGCGCTGAAGATGTTTATTCTAAATCGCTAATAAGCTTATCAATTTAATTTAATTTAATATACATTTTATGCTAATAATTTATTTTGTTCCAATTTACATATCAAGACAGATTCGTCTACGTTTTCAGCAAGTTTAAATGAATATTGGTCGGCTACATCTTACAGTGTACAGTAAGAAAGACAAATCACAAGAGCCCAATTCAAAATTGAAAACTTGTTAGTGTTTTGATATAACCTTCAAGACCGTTAACGCTAATTCGCGAGAGCGAATGAAATGAAATTCGTGTATGAGATGCATTCTAATCCAAGAAGCATTTATCATCAAGGTCGCATCAAAACCAGTTCAAAATTTAAACAAGTTTACAAGTCTGAATCTGGTCTAACCACAATAACACCTCTACTACCTCTAGGCGTCTCGAATTGTTCTCGTATAAATATGGTTTTGAGGTACTCCGTAAGGATAAATGTCAATTTGAATAAAATATTCGGTGCTACTTTAAACGCTGAACAAACATTGTATGCTAATGATTACATTCGCGGTTTTAAATAGTTTTAATTTCAATTCATTCGCTCGTTGACAATTTTCGTGTGACAGTTACAATGCTGTGCCATCAACACCTCAAGGTAGCGATATACTCCACTGAAAGAAGCGTGTTAAAACTGTTAAATTCACGTCAAGTTATTTAGAATATAAATGTAGTTACTAAAATCACATCTTAACTTGTTGGGTTCATCTATACGTCCAAAACGTTAATAAAATATTACAAAAAGTAAGTAATATAATCTACAGAACACAAAAATCTATAGACTGATCAAATAAAAAACAAAACTTAAATAGGATATGGATCGGATTTGTAGTGTTATAAGTTCATTTTTGTTCGAATACATGTGACGTTTAATTTGATACTGATTTATCCGGCCTATGTCGTATATACCTATAGTAAAACGAGAATCGCGCCACTGCTAGTCTTAAATTTGTGGTTTCAATGTTCACAGAAGTTTTTAGATATGTAACCTACTTTTTAGTTCCGCTCAATACGGAAATTACGGAACCGTTTTAGGAATACTCGTGGTTCTGTTTGCTCGTCCGTGCGACTGTTACAGCCCATTTTTAACCTCCGACGCAAAAACGACGGGGTGTTATATGTTTGACGTGTCTGTTTGTCTGTCTGTGTGTGTGTCTGTCTGTGGCATCGAAGCTCCCGAACGGATGAACCGATTTCGATTTAGTTTTTTTTTGTTTGAAAGCTGAGTTAGTCGGAAGTGTTCTTAGCCATGTTTCATGAAAATCGCGGTCCGCTATGTCGCGGTCGGGGGTTTTTCAAAATTTTAATTTTGTAGTTAGGTTATCGTACTACCAAAACCAATCTAACCGGGTTAGTTGAAGTTCCAAACTAATCTAAGCTCAGTTGAAATTTGTAAAACCACGAGATAAATAAGTAAATATTTCATTTATTACTTCGTTGACTAGGCTATGGGTCCAGGAATGAAAAATACGCATTTATCACCTGCCCCTCGCGGCGCAGACGCCAACGCAACCTTTAATACGACAACTGCCTCGTTCATTGTATTATTTTAATTCTAGTAATTACTTTTAAAATTCGATAACGACAGTTAAGAGGAAATAAGACTTATCATTACTTGTGGCTTAAATTATCATTTTATTCTTGGGCGCTGGGGGGGCAAGTTTGTCAATGAGATGACTGGAAAGATTTTTTTTTCAACCCCTTAACAGGCCACTTGCACGTACCAGGTCGAGCCACTAACTAGAAGTTGAACGTCAAACCCGAAGTTAAGTTGTACCATTAACTTGGAGTTAACTGTTTAACCACAACTCGGACACTGGCGAATTGGCGATCAAATATATGAAAGAGGCGCGTTCTTAGCGTAAAACTACTCTTAGGATATTAAGTAACTAACAACCTAGATATTAAGTCTATACTAACAAGTTCTATGGATTTTTAATTGGTCCGAAATAAACAATTTTTATTTTATTTATTTATTTAGCACACAACCTAAGTTCGTGTAGGTGAACGCGTACCATGCTTGTATGAGTGAGATAAGACAGGTCGACTGTTTGCGTTTTTGTCAGGCGGTAACTGTGAGGTAACCGAGAGCGGGTGGGCGGCACTTTCAGCGGGGAGCAGGAGTGGCCATTCTGTACGATAGTACTCTTTATTATATTGTGGTTTAACCCCGGGTTAGTTGGCTAAGCGTAGAGTGGCACTGAAACTGGAGCATTTTCATGTCGTCAATACTTTGAAAAAATCTCGTATCTCACACTGCTCCTCAAAGTCAAAGAGCAGTAACTCTATGCATTCCATACATACTTACAATTTTTTTTCGTCCTTGGCAGAAGAAGATACAACGTTTTTCAAAGTAGTGACGATATGTAATCCATACTAATATTATAAATGGGAAAGTGTGTGTGTCTGTTTGTTTGTCCCTCTTTCACGGCAAAACGGAGCGACGAATTGACGTGATTTTGTAGGTGGAGATAGTTGAGGAGATGGAGAGTGACATAGGCTACTTTTTTCTTTTTGTAACCCACTCCCCTAAAATAGGGGGTGGAAGTTTGTATGGAGCATTCCGCAATTTTCAAATTTAACGCGAGCGAAGCCGCGGCGCGGGCAACAGCTAGTTATTAATATAAGTATAATTGTAGCAGTTCATGTAAAAATATATGTAGCCAGTACATACAATACAATGTAAAGTAACCTCATGGCAGTAAACACGTTTTGTCGATGGTGGACGCAACAACGCGTGTTTTTCATTAAAATAATTGATTTTAAATTGGACTGCCATTTGTTAGCTGTCACATGCGTTTCGAACACTGGAGGCTATCGGCTTTTTGGTGACAATTTGACAAATAACTGCTTTTGGTCAGTTCAATTTTCATGATGTCATAGTGGGTGACGTGTAAGTAGCGTTATATAGGTCAGCTATACTCAAAGTGTGCTCCGCGGAGCCCTAGGGCTCCGCAAAACCTTTCTGGGGGCTCCGCGTGAATTTTGGTTGACTTCAACTCTATTCCATAAAAACCAAAGATTCACCAATTGTAAAAATAAAAACAGTTCCATGTAATATCTCACATTAGAATTTAGTGATTAGATTTTACTATTATAATTAAGACTTATTAAAAACAAAGACTGCTGTAAACTATTTTTTTTTATTTATTTAAGGGTTCCGTCAGATATTTTGCTTTCCAAAAGGGTTCCATGGGAAAAGAAGTTTGAGAACCGCTGATATAGGTACATATTAGTACACAATAAATAAATACCTCTAATTAAGTCTTACTACATTCAGAAGTCCCCATGCCCTAGAACTAGTCACTGCAGCCTTTCTTCCCGTGGGTGTCGTAGAAGTGTATTGTGGGTTCAAACTTTTCTTAGACTATTTTGCGACATCAGTTCTGATGCAGAAATTTTATACAATCTTCTACCAAATTAGGTCCAAGTGGCTTTTGTAAGAACAGAGTGAGTCATCTATGTTAATTCTCTAACGGAATATGCATTTATACATTGATCCCTCCATAATTCGACTGAAATACTTAAGTCGGTGCAGGGTTAGCTTAGACAAACTATATAAACTAATTAATTTATTAAGAGGTAAATATCTCAGGGATCAGGGGAATTATGTTTTGCGATTTAGAATGTTAAAGGTCGTTCATGTGAGCTGCTATTCATAAACGTATTCTATAGTTATTAAGCCTAGGGTTGCAAAAAAACGGTTTTTTTTCTGGCTTAAAAAAAACCGTGAAAGAAAGCAGTTTTTTTTTCTGGAGTATGTTTTTTTTCTAAAGTACGAAATCTCAAAATTTGCAAAGCTTTTAATACTTTTATACGATTTTTTAGACTTAATGTTAACTATTAAACGAATTTAATCAAATAACTTTAATTTCTGGTCTTATAAAAGTAACAGTTACGCTGTTGGCAACACCACCGCCTTTCCACGCTGCACGCCGCATCGGGAATTTCCCAATAAACGCTTGTATACTGAATGTTAATTGAATTAAAATGTACGTTATTGTTATAGAAACACGTTACAACTCACGAAAAACCGTTATTGTCGAATTATTGTTCATCTGAAAAAAAAACATATAAAAAAAAACACAATGGTGCTCGGGTTTTTTTCATACTAATTCTGAAAAAAAAAAAAAACATTTGGTGATTTTTCTATTTGCAACCCTAATCAAGCCCATAAAGTTCGTTTGTCCTTTTCTATCACACCAATACGTCGGAAAGGGACAAACGAACTTTATCGGCTTGATAAGTTTAGAGTACGTTTATGAATAAGGGGTTAAGTCAAGAAGTTAAAAAACAAAATTAAATAAATTATTGACGCTAACAGGATACTCCATCGTCACTCACATTGACTAAAAGCGAGTTTTTTTTAAGTTATTATCAGCGGTCTATATCAATTATAAGTTTTATAAGAAATCACTCTTAAAGCCGAAAATTATCTGAAATGTGTTTGTTTACATTTTGTCCTCTACACCATTTTTTGATAAAAGGACCCTTTTGTTTATAAATATGATTTACGGTAAGGTACGGAACACGGAACCCTTAATTTTGTCTCCGTAACGCACTTAGCTTTTATTATGTATTAAAAGCTATATTTATTTAAGTAATGGGCTTAGTTCAGAGTCTATTAATACATAATCGTAAACATTGACATTTAATTGCTTAATCCGCATTATTAATAGGCAGTAGGCATAGCTAACTAGATCTAAAAAATTACGACTCGATAGAATAGTATTTCTTCTATATTGTAAACAGGTGGTTGAAGTAAATAGGAATACGTAGGTACTAAGATTCCAAGCACACTATTAGAGATATTTAAATAAATAAATAAATAAATAAATATTATAGGACATTCTTACACAGATTGACTGAGGCCCACGGTAAGCTCAAGAAGGCTTGTGTTGTGGGTACTCAGACAACGATATATTTAATATATAAATACTTATATACATAGAAAACATCCATGACTCAGGAACAAATATCTGTGCTCATCACACAAATAAATGCCCTTACCGGGATTCGAACCCGGGACCGCGGCGCAGCAGGCAGGGTCACTACCGACTGCGCCAGACCGGTCGTCAAATATATAAATATTTAGCTAGATAAAAACACTACTAGGTTACGTAGAGAGATCATGCAAAATACACAATGGTTGTCGACTTGCGGAAAATGTCCAATCTTTTAAAAACAAGTTGAAACTTCATCTGCTCACTCTTAAAATTTCCAACTCCTAGTCGTCTGTGTCACTCATGATTTAAAGTCTTAGTTGTGTCCCTAACTCCCCACTGCCCATGTGCCCATTATACCTTTTAATTAATAATTGTAATACTGTGTTACGCCGGTCATTACCTTAAGTATTATGATGTTTATTTTAACTAACACGGTACTTAGTAATACTTATAATTTAAGACCTATATTGTTGTAGGTATTTCTTAGTATTTAAGTTTAAGGGTCCACTGAAAATCAGCGTCGTGGCACTAAGTGCTCCGACACATGCTGAGTGGAATCCTTTTTGGAACAATTTATTAATTATCATAACTGCAATAATTGTACAAAGTATGCTGTTGTTTCAAATAAATAATTTTCATTTCATTTCATTTCATTTCAAATTCACTTGCCACATAGAGAAGACATCAACGCGCTTTAGGCAGCTATTTGTGAATATTCTTCAATATTCTTGATTGACGATGATCTTGGTGATTAGAGCGTGGCTCACGCTCGATTATCAATAAATTTCGCACGCAATCAAGCTAAGCGATCATCGAGGTCGTATCAAAACCAATCAACGCATAACAATTTTAAAACAGAATCTGGCTCATGATGTGAATTGTTCATATCTCATGTGCGAATACTGAGTATTATATCTAGGGGAGATCTAGGAGAGTTTTGACAGTTCTCTCTCTCATGCGCCACTGGCGGGTGCTGGATCAAGTAGCTCGTCTCTGAAGCGACAAATTAGCGATGTTGCCAGCTCGCTCACTATTATAAATAGGGAGAAATCGGCTCTGTCACAACTCACCTCTGGCACAAGTCTCCTAGGTCTATTTGTCTATTTATCAATATAATGTGTCTTCGGCGACCTTATATTTACAGTGTACAGAAGTAATGTTCACGCCTAATAGTGTTGCGGTGGCGGCGTGATCCCACCGCGAACGTGTAATAGCTACACTAATAATACTAATTTACTGGCTTCTCGAGTTACTGGGTGTGAAGATATGTAGAATTATTATATGGTAATGAATTCTGCGATTTTTTTTAATATTGGGGACACCTTACACAGATCAACTTAGCCCCAAACTAAGCAAAGCTTGTACTATGGGTGCTAAGCGATGATATAAACACTTAAATAGATAAATACATTCTTATATACATAGAAAGCATCCATGAATCAGGAACAAATATCTATGTTCATCACACAAATAAATGCCCTTACCGGGATTCGAACCCAGGACCGCGGCTTAGTAGGCAGGGTCACTGCTGACTGAGCTAGATAGGTCGTCAATTAATTTAATTTTTATGGATTATTTAGGCCACACGTAACGTGCCGGCGCCTAAGATGGCCCATTGTTATTTTTATATGTTTTATTTTTCTCTATTTAAATATATACCTAATTGCAGTTTTGTTCACCATACTAAGAAACGTGGACACATACTTAATTGAAGCTCATCCAACACTTTTAAAAGTATGAAATGTTGAACGCTTAAAAAATAATAGTTTCTGATATTAATTACCTATAGCCAAAATAAGTTTACCTAAACAATCTTACAGAATCCTTAAGAAATAATAAATTATTTATGTAAAGTGACTGTCATGTTTTACACTTTTTATAGTACATAAGGTAAAATACCCCATAATGGACGGTGATGCCATTATGGACAAAAAAAACACAAATCCTTAAAAATAAGTATCTAAAATAAGATCCTAAAAACTGACGGCTATGTACCATAAACTAGAGTTGTAGAGCTGTTTAATTTTGAAGTTTCAATTAATTCGGTTATTTCTGAAGGATTTGGAGACAAGATAAAATTCACCAGTTTACTGAAAAAAATATCAAGACGAATTCTTAGTAATGTTGCTAAGAGAGATGAGTTCATGTATAAAATAATAAAAAAATAACGCACGGTGTAATCTTGAATGCGTTTTACTTACTGCATTAAGCATGAGATAAGGTATAAAACATACTAGTTTGTTGCTCCAAAGATATAAAGAAATGACGTTATTTTGCGTTTCTAATGGGGTGGCAACGCGCATGTGACACTGTTTGAGTTGCAGGCGTCCATAGGTTACGGTGACCGCTTTACATCAGGCGGGCCGTATACTTGTTTGCCACCGACGTAGTATAAAAAAAAAAAGTGTCCATTACTGGACCCGAAAAACTGCCTACCTCCTATTATGGACAAGGAACAATTTACAAAACCAAAATTTACAAGAAACAATCCTATGTTAAAATAACCCAAACTAATTGTATTTATGGTGTATAAAATTGACTCATTGCGTATCAGTTGGCTTTAAAAGTAAAATTTTAAACTTATTTCACTGTCCATAATGGGGGATCCATTACTAGAGAACTGCCGTCCATAATTGGAGAAAAAACACCTAGTTTTAATTTGTTGACTATGAAGAAACCAATACGAGTATCTATTCTGCAATACGCTTGAAATGTAGAAGAAGGATAGGACATTCAAGATTTAACACGCTTGGCGGTAGAATTTTTACATTTATCAGTGAAATATCAAAAACAGGCGAATTTTGTTCTTAAACTGTCCATGATTGGGTCCGTCACCTTACGGTCGTTTAAACATAACAGAAAAAAACCGGCCAAGTGCGAGTCGGGCTCGCGCACAAAGGGTTCCGTAGCAGCAAATATAATAAACCAATAACTTAACCAAAATTACAGTTAAATCAACCTATCTCAAAAACTATAAGAGATACTTTGATCAAACCAAAAATCGTTGAAAGAGTTAATTAGCATGCATCACCTCTATTTTTTTTAGAATTTTATACCCCGTAGTTATAAAAATAGAGGGGGGACATACTTTTTACGACTTTGAGAGCTGATATCTCAAAAACCGTTCACTTTAAGAAAAATGTTTTTTAGAAAACTTTATATCATTTTAAAAGACCTTTCCATTGATACCCCACACGGGTATGTACATCGAAAAAAAATTTTCATCCCTCAGTTACATGTATGGGGGCCCCACCCCCAATTCTTTTTTTTTACTATTTAGTGTCATAATTTTGTAGCGGTTCATACAACACATATTCCCATCAAATTTCATCACTGTAGTACTTATAGTTTCCGAGTAAATCGGCTGTGACAGACGGACAGACGGACAGACGGACAGACGGACAGACGGACATGACGAAACTATAAGGGTTCCGTTTTTGCCATTTTGGCTACGGAACCCTAAAAAGTAAACAAAACACGATGTCGGTATGCGACCTCGTACATTTCCCTTTCTGTGCTTCCGTTCCGTGACACGCGCAGGCGACTAGACGCGACTTCTACCCCGATCGATACGATATATATATCGCTATCTAGTATACGTTTGTGGAGCAGTCTTTAGGCTAGAGTGTCTGAAACTTGAGAAAATGTATTTAAAAAGTAAACAAAACACGATGACATAAAATATGTGATCTCCTAGATTTCCCAGAAAGCTACCGTTCCATGACAGTGCCGGCGACTAAACTAAACGGCAACTACTAAGTACGACAATTTCGTAGCATTGCGCGTCTGACAAATAGCTACAATGCTAGTTTGTCAAAATTAGGGCTCTTAAATTTTTTTAAATGATAATTTGCACTTTCTTGTCTGACCTAAATAGTCGGTGTGTGTGTGGATTGAGTGAGCACCTTCCGAAAATAAAAAAAAATATGCTGATCATTTAGTAAAAGTTCTAAAACAATTGTAAAACGAATCTCTGAGGCCAACCTACCTCTATAAATATTAGATCACCTAGTGACGTATTAAATTTTTTACAAATAGTTTCTTATGCTCACTCAATCCACATACTTTTGGAAAGCCGAATTTTGATGAAAAACATAAGATTTAGACCGCCATTATATGTGTATAGTTTAGTAAAAGTGAAATGGGAATTTGTAAAATACAAAACGAACCACTAACGTGTCAGGTTTTTTTATAATAAATTTTTGTAAGTGCTCACTCAGTCCACACGTTTTGAGAAAGTTAAAAATGTAAATATCTTACGATTTGTAGCACCTAAGACACTCGAAAGTACTTCAACATTTAGTAAAAATTTTTACTAAATATCCACCATCTAATATTTTATATTCGTTGTCTGGTTTTAAAGATATTCAGACATAACTTTTCTCATACAAATGTATCAAGTAGGGTGACCACACTATGTCGGCTCCTGATTTTCCCCACCTTCCCATTGTCATATTGAGATTGGGGAGTTTCGTTAAATTTTGATAATAGTTTACCGGATTTGTAAGTGGGAGCGAGAAAAGAATAACTATTTCTCGCTCCCACTTACAAATCCGGTACGCTCATCTGTTAGCGCGATTAGATTACCAGGTTCTGGTTTCTTATTTACTAGTGAAGTATTATATTCTTTGTTTCTTACCAATTATCATTCATGTCCTTTTTAATGCATGCATGTCGATATGGTTATTATCCTGACGTCGATAAAAATTACACAATACACATCATCACTAGGCCAAGATAATAACCTAAAAACAGTTTGCAGATGGATAATTAATATGGTATTAGTTTAATATTATCAAAATTGAACGAACGAAACTCCCCAATCTCAATATGACAATGGGAAGGTGGGGAAAATCAGGAGCCGACATAGTGTAGTCACCCTACTTGATACATTTGTATGAGAAAAGTTATGTCTGAATATCTTTAAAACCAGACAACGAATATAAAATATTAGATGGTGGATATTTAGTAAAAATTTTTACTAAATGTTGAAGTACTTTCGAGTGTCTTAGGTGCTACAAATCGTAAGATATTTACATTTTTAACTTTCTCAAAACGTGTGGACTGAGTGAGCACTTACAAAAATTTATTATAAAAAAACCTGACACGTTAGTGATTCGTTTTGTATTTTACAAATTCCCATTTCACTTTTACTAAACTATACACATATAATAGCGGTCTAAATCTTATGTTTTTCATCAAAATTCGGCTTTTCAAAAGTGTGTGGATTGAGTGAGCATAAGAAACTATTTGTAAAAAATTTAATACGTCACTAGGTGATCTAATATTTATAGAGGTAGGTTGGCCTATTTTTTACTAAATGTTAGTATATAAATATTATATGTTAAATGAATATATTCACTGTTTTCGTTGGTAGTTTGTGAGAACTGAGTGAGCACATGTTAATGGCTGTATCTTTTGATTTATTTTTTTACAAATTCAGAGATTCGTTTTACAATTGTTTTAGAACTTTTACTAAATGATCAGCATATTTTTTTTTATTTTCGGAAGGTGCTCACTCAATCCACACACACACAAATAGTCGCCCACACGATCAAGTTACTAAACTTGAATATTAGCTGTAGGTACGTTTAAATAGTGTTTAGTGATTTTTTTGAGTGACTTCGATTCACAGCATGGGCGAGATAAGTTAACTAAAAAAAACGAGCGAGCTCAAGTTTTAGGACATTTAAGGTCCGTATTTTTAACCGCCTTCCAAATCTCAAGGGAGGAGTGGAGGAGGTTATCAATACGTATGTATTTTTTTGCATATACTTTTTATGGGTAATCATCGTTAGAAAACAGCTTTTTTTGCAAAGCACTTTTTAAAAATGAACAACTGTTGCGCAGGTCAAGTGCAACTGATCGCACTCTACATCTAATCCCAATAGGTCACGCGACCCGGTTTGATTCGGCTCATGACATTACGATCGAGATCACTTTTATATGGCTTTTGCCTTCCATTTCATTTCGACCTTATAAAGTTCTTGGCGAACAAGTCTTCATTTGCACTTTGTTAGTAGGTCGGGTTGAAAGCAAAAAAATCTGTGTTGCATTTTTTATAAGTGAACTTACAAGACTTGCCTGATACTAGCAATAAGACATTCAAAATGACAAGGTTCAATAATTGCTCCACCAAGCATAAGGCAGCCTTTCTACTAAGGCGGGGATGATAATCCGGTAGAGCGGTGAAGAGATGGTGGGTCACCAACAGTGTTTTTAGTCGACTATCACATGCTAGAGAAAATACGTAGGTATGTAAAGTAAGCTGAAAACACGGGTTCGATTCCTAGTCGCTCCTTTAGTGTATGATACCTATCTATTTCAGTTTATAAAACACGTAATTTATCAATGTGGAACTTACGCACTGAGTCACCGATGTGATTTATCCGTGTCAAAAGTGACATTTCTTCAGTCAAAACTTCACTTTTGCCACTGAAGGGTCAGAATAATAACGATGTAATTCTGACACCGATTGTCTTACAATGCGCTTATAAGTACCTATGGTTCGAATTCGGGCTGCCACTTACCGAAATTAATGTTGCCTACGCGCGTTACACTTAATCTTGGCATACAAACGTTTTAAGTATTTTAGTTAGAGCCTTGGAGTTTCGTCTGGAAAACAATATTTTATTTGTAAAGTTCATGGCGAAACAAGTCATTAGTGCAATTCCAAAAACAAACACATATCGACTATGAAAAAGTATCAGTACCCACCTGTACTAGTATTTATATTTAAATTACGCTTTTCCTTGTATAGTAAATTAAGTTAAAACGGGTTTTTTCTCGGTTAGTAATTTATTAGAAGTTTTTAAGGTCTTATTCGAATTTATTTTTAATACATATGTATAATTATATTATTTTATTTGTTGCTTTGTTTTGGGTATATACAATATAAAAAAATCTGAGAAAAAAATTAATAACAAGTGAATAAAAAAAATATTTTATTTTATTTTGACAGACTTAAATGATTCTGTCAGACAAAAGGAACAGGTCTGTGCAAGAAAAATCAACCATCATCATTATTTTTGTCGTGTATAGGCGCCACTACGAGCGAGGGCACTCCATATCACTGTTAATCGCTCTCCCGCATTGGCGCGACAGAGTCAGTTGCGTCAATGATTGTTAAGTATAACGTCTGCGAATCTTATTTTTCTACGTTTCATTCGCACACACGTGCACATTCTATCAAATATGTCCGTGCCAAATCATGGAAAAGCTACAGGCTACAGCTGTATAGGTATTTCGCACAGCTTAGGCGCAGACCGCACAGACGCAGTAGTGGGTGCGACGTGACCGGCCGCAAGGGCGCCGGGTCACACTGCTGCACTACGCGCCCCCAGCATTCTTTCCCATTAAGTCCTTTATACCTGACATTTTAGATCTTTTGTGATTTTCTATTTTTTGACACACCTTCCTACCCTTATCCTACGGTATAGTATTATGAGTCAGCATAACTTGTCTTCCAAATTTTCCTGTATCTTTTGTCATCCGTCATCTTTCTGACGCTACACCTAATTAGACAATTTGTACCTATATTTTTTGTTAACCTTGCTAGGATGTGTTTTTGAGATTGTATCCTTCAATGAATGCCGCTAACACTGGACGCAGCTTTTGACCCTCTTTGGCATTTGATCTTGCTAATTCCATGAGAAATGGCTCATTATTCCTATAAGCTTAAATGAGATGAAATTCTAAAACCAATTAGGTATTACGCTACTAATTGTTCCTCAGGCATTTTTCTTTAAGGTATAATGGATTCCATGAATGCTTTGAATAAACTATGCAGTCATTACAAACTAATATTATATGTTTAGTGCCTACTACGATATAAATTAGGTACATTTATGGCATCATAATATTTTTTAGCAAGTCAAGCATATGCTTAATACTGGCAGTGGTATTCACTGTGTAAAATTTAACCTCCGACCTTCATCAATAGGTTGACATTAACTTTACTTATTACTTTTATTACCTAGACCTGGATTAAATTAATTAGTAGGGAAATATTTACGATTGTAAGCCTATTTACCGCTAATCAAAGCTCGCGGCCAAAAACTGTCAAGGATAAAGTAGGAAGAAGCAAACTTGTTTCAAAAGTAAAGTTCAAAGATAATTGTTGCAAAAGTGTCTTAAGCAGGAACCTGATTCTAATTTACCAAATATACAGGGTTGTTCTTATTTTAATAAGTCTTTGAAGAAACCACGGTGACGGCAAAATGAAGCGCTAAGTGATTGCGCGCAGCACAAATCATCAAGCCGCACGTCAGGTCGTATCTAAATTTGTTCTAAATGATAACAAATCGTTTGGTTAGAATCGACCTCCTCTTCTATTGGATCTTAAATTTATATCGCAATACAAATGGTAGGTGTGAGTATGATTCATACAAAGTACCTACAGCAAGTTATAGTAACGTTTTCAGACGTAAAATATCTCTTTACTTAAATAATACATATTACATGAGTGGATATCTAAATCACAAGATACAGAGACAAATGACATTTGGCACAAATTTTTTTTATAAAAATTATACATATTTAGGTAATCTAATAACGCAAATTGAGCAAATCTATTGAGATCATCTGTTACCGCAACTTATTTTTTTTGTGACGGACGGATACGTTTTTGCGAGCTCGTATATTTTAGCACTTGACTACACCAAAGCAGAAATTCAATCCGGCGTTTCTGGTCCGACATTCAAGGCACCAATTACAACGCTAATATATCAGTCAGTACCTTTTTCTCGCTAAACGAGTTTCTTTAATTCTTCGATCATTTGTTAAAACTGCTCTCGTTAAGCTAGAGGTATGCATTTCTCAAACTTATAGTTGGTAGCGGTGGCGTAGCGTTATTACTTATTACTATCATAACTAGGCTAAGGCTAGAGATCAACCAGTATACTTAGTACCTAAAATCTGCAACCAAGCAGATTCTTTTTATTTATTAATTAATTTGATTTTTCACATCCCTGATTTTATGTATTGCCACTTGGTTCTAACTTTGTTCTCGAATCGTAGTGAGAATTTCATCGCACCAGAAGTCTATGTTGGAACGGATCTGTTTCGTCGTCTGATATAGTATGTATATTATCTCGGAGGACCCAAGTCATTCCCCGTATGTCCCTTGTTTCCATGTCTATCGAATTGTCATAACTCAAAAATCGCACTATTACTCCCTAGAATGACGAGTTTTGAAGATGTATTGATTCGTCGCGAACAAGACTCCAAGTTTTTGCTCAGATACTCGAGATCATCTTACATTGGCGTCGGAGCTCCCAACTCGCGGCGCGTGTGCAATTAATGGGAACACAGGCTGTATTGCTGTATATCAAGGCCAAGTTCGCAGGCACTCCCGGTGCAACTTTTACAGCGTGTGTTCCATAGAGTTTCCATGCAGTAAAGTTGAGTCGAGCGCTTGGAAATCCAGTTTAACTGTGGCTTAGATATATCAGCAAGGTATAAAAGCCAATTTAACTTAACTTTGGTGCATATTTCCATTTCGCTGACAATTGTTTAGCGCAAAGTTTAGCTGTCAATTGTTTTTCATGTCTAAATTTAACAAACGCCTGTAAGAGGTTGTTAAATTTGCTGAACCTTAGACCCGACACACACCTAACTGTCAGATTCTCAGATCCGAGAGTACATACAGCCTGATCAAGACTTCGGCAACTTAATCTTAGAGAGAGTTTAGACACCATCGGAATCGGATCGTGTAAGAAATACATTCGTTTTTTGCCACAGAATAAGTATATTGCTCCATGGCTTAGATTGTATATTGTCAGGGAAGACATTCCCAAATTTCCCAATAATCCCAATGGACGTAGGTATAAAGGCTGGTAGGGTACGGGTACTTTTGAATAAATTCGTGTAAGCGTTCGTCTAGCCTGTGCATGAAGTAGGAATGACCGGTGCTGTGTAGGCGGTTGTTGCTAAGTCCAATGACAAAAGGGTATGTCGACCCTTATCACGTAATCACTGCTTGATTTGAGTGTAGGTAAGCGAATTATATTTCTTGCGACGCATTTGCTTATGGTCGCGATGTCGACTACTCGTGCTTAGCAAAGACATATGTAACTCCGTGTAGACGGATAAAGTCTAGGAAAAAAACGTACTTCAAAGCCCTAGAGAAAAAGGTACGGTAGATGGCGTTACACCTTTGGGGACGCTCGGCTAGATGGCGCTAATATTAATATTTGACATTTTAACACATATCAAGCTAACAATATGGGCCAAATTGTCAAAACTGAGCTGATGTGTTAAGCTTGTGTCGAGAGATGGCAGTCTATGCACTGTGGTTACACATTTTACTTTGACAGTAACTCTCTATAATACTCGATCCTCTTTTGTTTTAGCTATGCATAGGGATTTAGGGATATGTATGTAGCTATCTCCATATCCATATCCCTTGTGCGAGTTGTGCGATTGACCGCGTAATTATTTAGATTTGGGCGACGCATTCCATCACTGAATCTGGACAGTGGTCAAAAATTTTTCGGAGATATGCATCACCTTCATAGAATATTGAGACCAATTGAGACAGTTAAAAAATGTGCAATGTTACTTTTTTGATGCGGCATTGGATGAGATGATCGCGACCTTGCTTTTGAAACCCTATTTTGCATATAACATAAGGACACATTGTGCCTATTGCGAAATTCCATTCAGTTGTCATGTAAAGTTTCATACATAAGATCAAGGTATTTTTGTAAGCAGCCTAACCTACTTATCACTCTCAGAATTCGACAAAAATGCTGTAAGTACATATGTATATGCAATCTGTTCGTATAGGTACAGAAGAGTCGTGGATTGTACATACATACATTACATGATTCTTTTCTTTCCGCACAGACTACATTATTAAATTCCTTTGTGTCTTCCGCTTATAAGCACTGGTTAATACATAACAGGTCAGACATCTATGTCGTCTGTGGCATTGATCTATAAGGGTGTTTTATATGTATCATAATACAAACAGGTATGATGGCAACTCGAGTGGAAGAAGAGGTGCGTCGAGGACGAGGACAATACATATTTAGGTTTACATATATTATCGATAAAGGAGTAAGAATCAGTGCGAATAAGGTACCTAGTGGTTCAATTTAGTCCCGTCTAAGATAAAGTAGAAATGAGGTTTTGACAAGGTGAAAAACGTACAGTATCCCGAACTTGTACTTATTGGTCCGAGAGCTCGTAAAATTTTGGAGTAGGTTCATGACGTTAACCGAAAATTTGTCTGATTCTTACTTCTGCCCCCCTGCTGCTGCTGCTGCTGTTTAAAACAACTTGCCTTGTCGCGCTCGAGTCCATACTCCATACTTGAAGTTGCCCTTGACGTATGGACTCGCGCGCGACAAGGCAAGTTGTGCTAAAGGGTCTGCTAACATATATAATAGTGTACCTAACTCAGCACTGCCGATCTGGCTGCAGGGTAGCGGAGCTAAATCAACCAGCTATTTAAAAAAATGTATGGGTTGTTAATTGTAATATAACCTTTCTACTACACATGTGATCAAGTGGTGAATGATTGAGTAATAAGCCTGTCTGTTAAGAACATAATTTTTAATGGTAGCTTTGATTGAACTTCCGAAATACATTAAGATTGGTAGATTGATATAAATTAACCTGTGATACGGCTAAAACAATACATAAGATAAAAAATGATTTCGATTTGATAATCGATTAAGATTAGATGCTCCGGCACGAGCAACCTTGCGGTCGGCCCAATAATCAGGTTTTATTTTTATAGCCCGCTACACTGAGCTTTGGTGCAATATTATTTCTTGATATTGAATTACTCCAAATTGAAATTAAAGTAAGAAAGGTGTTATTAAGTATAGTCGTATACTGCCTAAACTGAAATAAGATGGTTCCTAAACTATCGATTGCCATTGCCAATTTATTCACAAAACACTTAATGCTCGACTGTAGCTCTGTCTATTGTATGGATTCGTAACAACCTCGCATAGTTAAGGACTGGGGTTTATACTGATCGATATTAGGTCATACGGTATATCTTTGTGAATATCAACTGAACTTGACGTTAAAAAGAAACGCTGGAATGCCGATCGCCTTCTAAAAAGAGTGAAGCGTGAAAGGTACCTACGCGTTTGCTCTGAATGGCACTGGTTCCATAAAATAATGAACATCATGCTCCTTATATGGGCAATGGTCTACAATGATCACTTTTTATGTTTTTATCCATCATTACCGCTATTGGACATATTGTATGCTTGTTACAAAGCATTCATGAGCAACTCCGATCAGTGATATATGAATACGAATAGTGGCTATAAATATAGAGGTCAATTTAAAATTGAAAGAAAGACTTGTGAATCTTGTGATGAGTGTTGTAGGTAGATATGTTATTGGGTTGCATTTACAGAAGTTATAGGCACAATACGTAGAAAGAGCAATAGAAATATATCTGTGTTAGTGATCATGTTAGGAACAGTTACATTGGTAATTTGGTATCATTATGTAGGTACTTAAGTGTAAGTATACATGTGTCGGAACTTTCGACCCGGTACCACCTTCACTGTCAACTTACAGAAACCGAAATCCTTAATTAAATTAAAACGAATGGCTCTAAATAAAAAGATCGTATAAAAGTCAATGCCATTACCCATTTAAGTAAGCAATGTCTCTCAGCCTATACTTATAAATTTGAATGATTAAGGAAGACTAATGCATTAATTATAGGATTGAAAGAACATATAAAGCTATAAATAATTCTGATCTTCTGATTTAAAGTGAGATAAGTGTAAAAACGATTAATTATTGCATTAAATACATGATGGGATCAGCATGTATTGGACTTTAAGTCTTCTTCACTTATATTTGCATAAATGACTACTTTCTTGTAAGACATCAAAAATAATTCACACATTTCAGCATTATTTAGGATAGGGTTTTGCTCGGCAGTCTAATCCAAATAATTGATGCTAGATATTTTAAACTGAAGCGCATGCCATCTGACCTTTTACTACCTATAATAATATATTCATGGTTCATGTCTGTGGCAGTAAGTTGCCCTGAGAAATAAATATAATATGTACCTATAAAGCACTACATATTGCAATGACGTCAGGGCTTGCCGATTTACTGTACCTATCTAGATATAAGTTTACGAGTATATAAACTTATAGAAGCGCTGGTGGCCTAGCGGTAAAAGCGTGCGACTTTCAATTCGCGGTCGGAGGTCGCGGGTTCGAAATGTTCAATCCCGACTCGTATGCTTTTCAATGAAGGAAAATATCGTGAGGAAAACTGCCAATTCCAATAGCACCTAGTTTGCTCATTGGGTTGGAAGGTCAGATGGCAGACGCTTTCGTAAAACAAAACGAGTGTTAAAAGTATTAGCTAAACTGGAACCCAGGCTCTCATAAGCCTCGGGAAAATGACGGGAAGACGCTAGAAAGAAGGAGAAAGTACAAATTATTTTACGAAACAGTATTTTACCTCAGCTTGGTCTAGTTAAACCGACATATTTTAGAGAAAACTGAACTAAACCAACTCCATTACACATTTCCTATGTACCCTGATCACTGTTATTTGTGCTGCTCTAAAGTAAGGTCCGAAGTAATTACTTAATTCTGAATGACTTTCGTCGGCCTGTCATTACGTATTTAATAAGCGTACACTTAGGCAGTCGATGTTGCATGTTTATCTGAACCCAGGCCGCCCAGGTCACCAAATACATCTACACATTACAAAAAACATCTAAGTTTTGTCTCTTTTACATACCAATATAAAACCTAACTTAACGTAAAGTACGATTTAAAAAGAGCGTTTGTAGATTTATTAAGCTTGTAATGTGTGGGTACGTATTATGCATGCTGAGAAATGCAAATAAGGTAGCCTCTATAATGAAGACATAAAGGTCATATTTGATTAGAGGTGTTCAGTGAGCTAGTATGCAATTAGAGATCCGTGGTGTAAGGTTCTAAATATTTCAAATATTCTGATCAAATCGTTCCAGAAATCCTCGCTTGCTAAATGACTCCTGCGCTACCAGTACTTATTGTTGAGACGAATGCGTCGATGTTTTAATTTCTGTACCTAAATCGTCATGGCTCAAAGATCACTGAGTTATTCTATAGAATAGAAATCGACACATCTATCCGTCCTGTACTGAGTCGTCTTTATTTTACATTTGCGGCGAAAAATCATAGAAAAAAAAAGTAATACATACATAAGTAGTATAAGTCTTAAGTCTAAATATATAAAAGAAGAAGCTGACTGACTGACATATCAACGCACAGCCGAAACCGCTGGTCCTAGAGATTTCAAATTTGGCACGTAGGTTCCTTATGTAGTGTAGAGGAGCACTAAGAAAGGATTTTCCAAAATTCACCTCCTAAGGGGGTCAAATGGGGGTTCAAAGTTTGTATGGGGAAACAAGATTAGTTTGACTATTTTATTCGAAACTTCACAGGAAGATTCCTTAAGACATATGACTGAATACGTGTTTCAGGTTTTTTGAAAATTTAACCCCTAAAAGGGTGAAAAGGGGGTGATAAAGTCAAAAAATCAATATGGGTATCGTTTTTATGGTTTATCGGGTCGCTGATCACGATAAATACAACGTTTTTAAAATCTAACGAGGCGGAAGTGAAATACCTTCTCCCCTGTTGTGGTGCAATGGGGTTTAAATATCAAAAATATATATATAAAAGAAGATATTAACTGACTGACTGACATATCAACGCACAGCCGAAACCGCTGGCCCTAGAGATGTCAAATTTGGCACGTAGGTTCCTTATATAGTGTAGATGAGCACTAAGAAAGGATTTTTCAAAATTCGCCTCCTAAGGGGCTCAAATGGGGGTTCAAAGTTTGTATGGGGAATCAAGATTAGTTTGACTATTTTATACGAAACTTCACAGGAGGATTCCTAAAGACATATGACTAAATACATGTTTCAGGTTTTTTGAAAATTTGACCCCTAAAGGGGTGCCTAGGGGGTAAAGTCAAAAACACAATATGGGTATCGTTTTTATGGTTTATCGAGTCGCTGATCACGATAAATACAACGATTTTAAAATCTAATGAGGTGGAAAAGAAATTTTCTCCCCTGTTGTAGTGCAATAGGGTTAAAATATCCAAAATAGCCATAAGAGGAGCACTAAGAAAGGATTTTTCAAAGTTCACCTCCTAGCATGATAATTTGACAGGGGCAAGGACAGGGACAGGGATAGGGACAGGGACAGGGACAGGGACAGGAACGGGATAGGGTTACGGTTAAGGTTAGGGATAGGGATAGGGATAGGGATAGGGATAGGGATAGGGATGGGGATGGGGATGGGGATGGGGATGGGGATGGGGATGGGGATGGGGATAGGGATGGGGATGGGGATGGGGATGGGGATGGGGATGGGGATGGGGATGGGGATGGGGATGGGGATGGGGATGGGGATAGGGATGGGGATGGGGATGGGGATAGGGATAGATAGGGATAGGCATAGAAATAGGGAGGGATAGGGATAGGGATAGGGATGGGGATGGGGATAGGGATAGGGATAGGCATAGAAATAGCCCATACAACCATTTCAGTCGCAAAATCTTCAAATCAGTAACTAACTGTCAAATGTGACATAACGCGTGGTAACGGCGTGCAAACAATGCGACCGTATTGATACAATAACAAAATGTAGTCGTCGTGTGCACTCGTTACGGTAACAAAATGTGTACGAATTTGTGGCTGTCAATGTCACTGTCAGAATGACTTTTAACGACACTTTATTAGTCGACGTTTGCACACATAACGGTAACAACATGTGGACGAATTTGTGGCTGTCATTGTCACTGTCAGAACGGTTTCTGACAGTGACATTGACAGAATTTGTACACACATGTGTAGGTCTGATTACCGAACTGCTCCTAAACCACTGTATCCGCAAATGACAATCTGAAATACGAAGGTTTCTCAAACTGTCTTGTGAAGTTGTGGACTGGTTGCTTTGAATCATTTAAATATGAGCGAATTAAATAATAATAAACGACGACGACCATTTAAGCACTCTTCGACATTTTATAGAAATGTGGGAAAGTTAAGAAAAGTGCAGAATGATAATACAAATAGATAAGCACTTTATAGTTACTTAATGTATTAAATATATAATTTTTAATTCTTATTGATAAAAATGAAGTGTAGTGTTGCTTTACACAATAAAAGTAGGAATCAAATGAAATAGAGTATTTACTGTGATATTAATAGAATTTCTGTTGCGCAATGATAGTTTTTTTCAGTACAGATGCTGCTTTTTTTAACGCAGTAGTGCGAGCAAATCAAGCAATGATTCATTTCTTGTCTGGTCGAAACTCTTAGCTTAGATTTAGGTACTGAAAATCGTAGTACGATACACGTGCGAAAAGGACATTCACAACTCGTGTCGATTTAAAACACTCCCTTCGTTCGTGTATTAATTTATTGCTACTCGTATCGATTTTCCTCTTTTCCGCACTCGTATCTACAAGTATTTTGTTTGGGTTACAAAAAAAACACATTATTTACTCTACTACGTTTTATTTATGTCTCTTTAACATTACAAATTTGTAGACACTTATCTATACAACAATCTTGACAAAAGAAGTACAGATCGCTGAAATGAATGTTGATAGTAATATTAATGAAGACTACTTCAACAAGTGTCAATTGTGAAATGCCGCACAATACTAGTTGCTCTATAGAAGACCATAATAATATGATCCCCGATCCTTTACAACCCAGCAGCTCGGTACGCACGTTACATTTTTTTTAATCTTCTTTAGTGAGGGCAACTGAGTACGACGGCATATTTAATTGTTTATAAAGTTTGAGGATACCTGAAAAAAATGAATACAAGAAGCCATTCTGCTTTCGGTCACGCGTGTACGCTGCGACCATTTTGCGACCGTTTGTTGACCGTTTGGTGACCGTTTGGCGACTGTTTTTTACATGGAATATTACCGTCTTAATCCATATTTTAACAACTTTATTGGTTTTCTAGGCATTATTTTTATTATTTCAGTATAGTATATGCACCGGAGCACTAAAACTTCACCAATCAATATACATAACACGCAAACACCGAGTAGTCAATAATATTATTACTGGTTAAACTGAGGTAAATTGATGGCGCGTTGATAAATTTAGACTTATTTTATGAAATCACTCGAGCAATTTAATTGGCCATGGTAATTAGCCCCATATATTACAAATGCAAACAATATTTATCTTTAACAAATTCTTACGCCATTACATTTTAATGTCAAATGATTTTATTTCTTTTTTACTTTGACGTCTCTGACAGTCGCCATTTGAAAAGAATGAAATGAACGAATGATTTTGGGAAAGTAGTCGCCAAACGGTAACAATGTGTGCACGCGTAGTGCACACTTCTGTCACTTCTGTGACCATTTGTGCCTGTTACCAATCGTCCCCATTTGGGTCGCCGCGACTAAACGTCGACCGTACTGCGACTAAGCATTGAGACCCGAAGACCTGTGTGTACACAAAATAGGAGGATTTGCGTAGGAACGGCGACCGATTATGGTTATATGGGAGGGAGGGATAGTGATGGGGATAGTGATAGGGATAGGGATAGGGATAGGGATGGGGATGGGGATGGGGATGGGGATGAGGATGGGGATGGGGATAGGGATAGGGATAGATAGGGATAGGCATAGAAATAGGGAGGGATAGGGATAGGGATAGTGATAGGGATAGGGATAGGTATAGATAGGGATAGGGATAGAAATAGGGATAGGAATAGGGGACGGGGACGGGGATAGGGATAGGGGAGGGACGGGGACAGGGACGGGGCGGAGACGGGGACGAGGACAAGGATAGAGATAGGGACGGGGATAAGAATAGGGATTGGGGTCGGAATAATCGGTCGGCAATCGATATCTAGGCAGTGTAAAATGCAGGTGGCTCAGTGGGAAGGGATTAGTACGTAGGCATCGGCGAGTATCCTGCATCCAAGAAGATCGTTGTTTGCTTGCCTTTTATATGTTTACGTTTGCAATAAGTATAAGCAAAATGGAAAAAATTGTAAGCGATAATGCAAGGAAGTACTTTTTACCCTACCGACCATAGCGTCGAGATACTGGCTATGTGGGTTGTATGAAGTTTCCCCAGTATAAATATTTATATAGGTAAAATACATACATATTCGTACCTACTACCTACGCTGTGGTCGCTGTGTAACAATCTACAATCATTGCAAGAATTTCTTTTAAAAAAATAGTAATATGTGTAAGGTACAGTCAGCCAAAAAGCAGTGTAAGGTTCTTGGCTGACCGTACAGCAAATAGATCAGTTACAATGGCCCCCCAGTCGAGAATTGCCCCGCTTTACCTTAATCGAAATAATCGCGGACAGATGTACCTACAAAGAAACCTACGGATCCAAATGAAAATCTTATTTTTTGTAAACGTTTCAATAAGAATACTTTTATTACGCGGGCGAAGCCGCGGGTAAAAGCTAGTAACCTATATATTCTGCAGTCGTTTATAGATGTAAAGAAGTAAAGTCAAGATATTCCAACATAATGACGGCTCTTTTCGCGTGCTATTAAAAAATAAATCTAATGCTAAAAAGAAAATGCCTACAGAACATCTTCAAAAGAACCAATTCATACTTATCGTCATTAGATGTATGTAATCGTCACCGCCCACAGATCAAAATATGGACCGAGATCCAGAAGTCATAACGCATATAATTCAATTTTATTGCCCCGCTGTGTATCACTCAGCGAGCCATGATTTATTGATGTCGTTATAAAAGTATAATAATAGTGTTTGGTTAGTACGCTACGTATGCTGGAATGCTGTCTGTCGCGTTCTAATATTGTATTTTTTGCCCCGAGTCGTGACAAATACGATGCTTATCTAGTAACGTAATAGTGTTAATATAGCCGCATTGTTTTAATAAACAATAATCTATGTAAAACACGCATTCGTTTCACTTACACCTGACGGCCGGTTGGCCTATACGGTAGTGACCCTGCCTATGAAAGGGCCCAGTGTTAGCCGGACGATAACCGCTTGTCAGTTATTCGGCGCTGAAGTTTCTTTTTACTTCTAACACGCCGATATCGTCCGGAGAACTGGGCCTGTAGCCAAGAGTACAATCGTTGACGCCCTGTATCGTAGTCAACTCTCTATCAGTCTGCCGTATTGGTGAAACAGAGCCAGTTGCGCATCTTTCGTCACGGAGCGTCAACGCCCCTTAATATATGTATGTTCTTGGGTTCACTCGAATCTCGGAAAATACATTTTTATTTGTGTGATGACTTTGATGAGCACAAGCATTTATTCGTAAAAACATTAAACAAACGTTACAGACAGTGTTAATTCGGCATTTGTAATATTAGTAAAAGATATAAATAAAACATCAAGAAGCGTTATTCATCATTTTGTCACCACCTCAGATTTTTGCAACATAGTAGACAAACTAGAATAGCCAATCCGCCCGCGGGCAGTTCGGGGCAATAAATCGTTTCTGTATCAATTCAAACATTTGTAATTACAGTGTAACATACAAGCCAATTAAAAATAAGACATAATGTAGCACGGAAGATATATGGGTTCTCGATAAATAAGTGGGTATGGACAATTGTGGTCGATGGTGTTAGTTGGGCGAGGTCAAGTTTCTAATGTACACTTGGATTGAAATTTCTTTTGTACATACATATTTGAATATATTCGCGTTAATATAATCGCGTTTGGCGAGTTGTTTAAAGTCATATAGAGACCCATCATCAGGCATGAATGATTGCGGCGCGACGGCGGCGGCTAGACTCCGTGCACTGAGTTTGGTATGTCAGGAGGTCGATACATTCTACGAAATATTCTATTTCGGTTATTAATGTTATTGTTGTATAATACCTAATCCTACTATTTTTGTTACTACATAATATAAGTATGTACTTACTATAAAACTTCTTAGGTATGTTTTATTTTTAACTAATCTGCGCTCGAACGAAACTAGTGACGTTCCCGGGAAAGTTTCCCGAGTAGACAATACTTACATATGTGAAAACAAAATTTTCCTTCAAAAGGAATAGGGAACTTGACTCTACTTAGAATAAAATATTTTATACCATGCACGAAATTAAGTATTAGATAATTATAAGAAAAACATCGACAGAAGTTATTTTAAAATCCAATTTCTATTTAATAAGTCTGGTAGAAATATATAAAGTAACTGAGTTGACCGTGACGTCACTCAACTCGACTTCATAATAATTCCATATTAGCAATTCGTCCAAATTCGATTTGACAGTTCTTAAAAAGAAGCTGATTTGACTAGGAGGCAAATAGCCTATATCCCTTTACCTAGGAATATGACTCGAGAATGGCATTTCCCGGCATATCCATAACTCGAAAACATCCCGTCTTAATTCAATTGCATTTTATCGTCGACTGTACAATGTCATTGTATTGCTCTTATTGATTTAGACGGACGACTTTGGTTTTTAATTTACGGTAGCACTTTGCCTTCAAGACTCCACATGAGCGGATAATATAATATTATGTAGGTACTAAGTACCTACTAACGGTCAATGAGTGGTGTAACAATTGTTTAACAATAGGTTGCGAGTGATGTCCTTTTATCAGAAGTTTTTTGAGCTTATAACATATATTGAGTTAGCTAGTTAAGAGAGAATCTATTATCTAAGTGTATCTATTGTACTGTGGCTTTATTTTTCAATTTTCTTGGCACTTCAGTAGTACCCCACCTCCAACCCGAAGAGCAAACTAAACGTTACGTTGATTAGGATTAAGTTCGATTTATTTACGATATTTTCTTTAGAAGAGTTCCAAATAACTCATTGGTAGGAATAAGAGCTTGGACCCGCGACCGCCGGATTGGACTTAGCATGCTCAGACAACTAGGCCACCAGCGCTGAACAAAGGTTTCTTCAAAAAAAATATAGTCTTAAATTTCAGATAATTCGATATAATTATACATAGAGTGAGCCTATATCACATTAAGTACAGCGTATTTTAAAATAATTGAGTTACGTGCACCTCAATCAATTATTTGAGTTAAACGTGTTACAACACTATTGAAAATGAAAATGAAAATGAAATATTTATTTTTCAAGTAGGCATATTACAATGCGCATATGAACGTCAAATAAAGCTATTGTTTACTATGTCTCATATCATAACAAATTACTTAGTTACTACTTATTACTAATTAAGGCTATACACTAAATAACTGTTATGACATTATTGAGCAATATTGAATTTAAAATGTCAAGGTACTCCATATGCTGAGACTAGGCTTTGTCTTAACCTCCTGAGTCCCGGGCCAATTTTTCCGATTTTGAATTTGGAACTTTCTTTTATTTGTTTAAGAGTTCAAAACTCGAATTTAATTTGTACTTGTACAAGTACGCGGGGACTCAGGAGGTTAAACACGGGTCTTAAACATGAACCTATAATTCTATGGACGGATAACTCCGAAGAAAAACCTGTGATTTCATCATCCACATTCATAGCTTTGTCTATTGGCCCCTGTACACACATGGCCAACGGTTCCACCAGCCCTTTGTGAAACCCCTTGGCCAAGATAAGAGCCGCTGTTTACACATTGGCGAACCAATCACTTGGCATTGGCTCTTCATGAAAGATGGACGTGGAATGAAAAAATCTAGGAAATTCTTGGTCATAGACGTTGTCAGAAAAAAAATATTAAAAAATAATAACCCCGTAGTAAAATTAAATTATTTGCAATATTAACAATTTTTTGAATATTCTGATAAGAACATTTATCTTTTTTAGGAAATACATTAAACATTTGCAAGGTTATTTTATTTCCTAAAATCTACACTATTATTGGCATAGATAAACTTATTATTTTCGTAAATATATCACTACTGTCCTCTCTGACGGCTGACGACCAACTGAATGAAGCGCCAACGTGTAAACGCAGTTGGCCATTGGCGCCAAGATCCTTTGATGTGTGGACAAAAAACCGACACGAATCGGTTGGCCGGCAAGCGCAAGCGCCAACTGCCAACTTACGGCCAAGTAGCCCTCTACACACATGGCCAAGGGGGTTGGTGGAACTGTTGGCCATGTGTGTACAGCGGCCATATGACCTCATCCACTAATCTCCCGTCAGTCGGATCGAGGCGCCCGTGGCGAAAACATCTCCAGAAAAATAAGAAAATATGCCTACATGCGTTGTCAAATTGTATAAAAATGACAATAATCGAAAAAAAAATACGGAGCAACTTTTCATGCGTAAATTAATACTTTATCACGTTATTATGCGTAAAATCACAATATTAATTAATGTTCATAATCGTAAACCAACAAACTGCAAAACAGGAGCGTGACCAGTATTTTTTTTAATAGTATTTGCACACGGCGCACTGAGTCATTATTATTTGTTAAAAACAAGATATTTCTAAATTTCAAGTAAAATAATTAATTTTTGATAAATTAAGTGAAGAATTGATTTTCTTTTGAACTGAATTATAATTATTTTGATTTTAAATCGTGTTTGCACATCGCAAACTGTCTGCTATTGCTGGCTTGAAAGGTCGCCACCAAGCCATAAAAAAAAAAAAAGTCCGCCATTGTTGGGTCACAGCCGGTCTTCAGTGAGACTCACTCTGTTCTATTACTTTTCTGTGGTCTTAAACGTGTTTCTGAGACTTACCTGTCCAGTCCTAATGTCCTAGATGTGTTATTAAGTCTTCGATATCTTATCCTTTTTTTATTTAGGTACTATCAGCTGCAAAAGTGCATGGAGAAATTATGAATGAATTCATTGATAAATTCGCCATGCACTTTTGGAGCAGATTACAGACACAGTTAAATTTCTTTTCATGAAAAAAGATTGTAAGCTGATTTTAAGGTAGGCCGGCTGGTATTTGCACTTGTATGAAATCAAATCACTCGAGATAGTATCTTTCTATCAGTTACCAATGTGGTAAATAACAACATTGCCAGTTACGTGATTCCAATTAAAAGAAAGGACGCAATGTATCAACCAATCAGTGGCCGTGGACCCATAATTAATGTCCACCGGGACTTGATTGATTAATTTGTTGCGATTTTCAGTTTCAATTATTAACTTTTTATGTTTATAAAGTTACGAATAATAATACGAATGGGTTATCCGACTTAGGCGCCTATTTATTAAGGTAAGTTGGATAGGTAAAGGTAACCTATTTGTGCACTAAACATGTGTTCCATGTTTAGTGGGCGAATGAAAACTAGGTAGGTGAAACATTTATTTTACACAAGAAAAATATGACAATACAAAAATTCGGACTTAATTCTTCAGGGCATTATCTTTCAGCCCACTTAGAGGGTTACAGCAAACGTTTGCTAGTATTCACGTACGTTAAATGAAAAATGTAGGTGCGTCTTAATATTTGCAAAGTTCAAATTAAACCATGAGTACCTACCAATTTTGAATTGATTGCATTGTGCAGAATTTAATTTTGAGATTATCAAGCTAGGCAGCTTTTAGTATTTTTATGACTTGCAACTATTATTAGTAATGTATGGTCAGCCAAGAAAGTGGTTTACCACTTTTGGACTTTATTTTAAACTCACAAGGTCGAAAAGTGGTAGACCACTTTTTTGGCTGACTGTACCTACGATTTACTTCACAAGATACCTACGTAATAGGGTTGCCAACTTTTTTTTAGGGAAATATAGTATTTTAGAAAATTCCATCTATAAAATATAGTACACCGAAATAAATTATAGTACAGTACAGATAATCGATAACCGAGTCGTAAAAATCATTTTTTCTGCCCACTTTGAGGGGCTCCACTCGGTTTTCATCGATTTGCGACAAGTTTTGTGTTGTATTGGTTCTCTTATTTTATCGTCGAAAATTGTACGGTCGAACATCACTTCCCAACTCAAGTTTTGCGGAATTTTATTCCGCCGAATGTTCATTTCCCAACTTATCATATTGTTTTATTTGCCAAGCTCACGTTTACCAACTTAATATTTGGCCTTAAATTTACTACTTAAATTTTCATGTTGTCGAATGTTTTACTTGGCGGAATATACAACTAGTTGTGGATGATGTTAGAAATTATTTGTAACTTGTCTAATGTTTCGTTGCGAAACGTTATTTGTCCAAAAGTTGTTTGAGTAAGTGAAACATTTGAAAAATTACAAGTCTGCCAAAAGTTTAGATGGATTTTAATAACCTGCTTTACAATAAGTCTACCAATTGAAAAGTTGACATACAAAAAGTTGCTAAGCGTTAGTTGTTAAAATGAAACTTCGGCGAAATGTTGGTTGGCAAATGAAACTCGGCCAAAAATAGTTCTGCGAAAAGGCAAAACACCCTATTTGTAAGACCCATATAAAATAAATGTATATGTACTTATTTTTTATGAACTTTGACATTGTCTTAAAAATATTTTTGGAACTTTTGTTTTAGTGAAGGGTCTTACATATATGAAATCTAGACTTTTCTAAAAGTGCAAGAGCGATTTTAATTTGAAACTAATTAAGGCAAAATTAAGTTTTGACCAAAGAACCAGTTTTGGTCCTAGAATAGTTCAACTTTGATGCTAAATATCACAGAATCAATTAGCTATGAAGTAATTATGGGATACTAGTTTGCTTAAAGACGATGCTGTTAATATGATAGGCTTTAGAAACTATCATAATATCCATAATACCAATGGATTCTCATGTAGAATATAGTACGCTCGGCCAAAATATAGTACAATACTATATTATATAGTACGGTTGGCAACCCTACTACGTAAGACACACTCGTAGGTATATATTATATTGACTTAAACATCATTAATATCTTAAAACGAACATACATTTTAGAAATACGTAGGTACCTATATGGAAACAAGGACGATAATTATTAAATTTACTTTTTGGTGTTTCTTTAAACTACAGAAATTATTGGTTATTTATTACGACGTTTTTATAATTTGTGAACATGATTACGACGTGCGTTATTGTTTTTAACATTGTAAGCTTTTCCATATTAAGGAATTAAGCACATTTACACCAAAAATAAAATAAATTTTTATTTTATTATGCTATAAATGTTTTTGTTTAATTGGTTCGAATCATATTTAGCAAAGATTTATTATTGCGCAGGGTCCGGGCCCCGTAGCCGAATGGCATTTCTGCGACGCCAAACGCCGCAGAAATGCAATCTAATTATCTCTATCGCTCTTGGCGAGACAGAGCCAGACTACATTTCTACGGCGTTTCGCATTGCAAAAATGCCATTTGGCTACGGGGCCTGTAAATGTAAAGTAATAAATATTGCTTACAGCTACATACAAGAGGGAACTCACCTGTATAGTATCGTCAAATAGAAAGTAGGTAATATGGCTATATTTTCGTTTAGGTCTTTTTATGAGGGATGAGACACGTCACATGGACGATCTGGGGCCCATTTCTCAAAACTGAAAGTTACAAGTTACAAGAGGAAGTCCGACTTGTCATATATTGGATATTGACAAGGACAACCAATTGTAAATTGTAACTTGTAGCTTCGAGAAATGGGCCCCTGACCAAAATAGCTATATGAATACATTTCAATAATTATCTCCTAATCACAACATACATACATACATACATACAATCACGCCTGTATCCCATAAAGGGGTAGGCAGAACACATGAAGCTACTAAAGCTTCAGTGCCACTCTTGTCAAATAAGGGGTTGAAAGAAAACGAAACTGTGACAACATGATACATAATATACGCAAGTACTTATATTGTGTTTCGCTATACCGATAGCAAGTACCTATTTACGTCGCGCCATTCATGTAGTTGTAAATTTAAATACTGTCCCAAAAAGGAATTGTCCAGATCACTCGTTCATGACCGTTCGTTGTAAATAACCTGATTCCGGCGAATTAATAATTACCTACGAAGGTTACCTACCAAAATAGAATACCTAGAAAAAACTGAAGGGATTAAAGTAGTTAATAAGTAAAATAATATAAAATATATATATGTACCTATTATGATTTAATAACGATTAAATCATAATAGGGTTACGTTAAGGATTGTGGGGTATTTTGGAAGCCAGTTACCGTACATAACTTGAATAAATAAAAAAAATGGAGCAAATTAATCACTATTCACTAGCCCTTTTAATTTTAATCAAAAAAAATTTCAAGTGCCCGTATGCATGGTGTCGGGTTATGAAATGAGAGAAGAAACACCACCCCGTTCCCTTGTAGATCTCATAGAAGTCGACTATATTGTATGGGTTCAATTATGAAGAGGGGACATGGGCTACCTGTCACTGCAATTTACACTATTGGCTTTTCTCTCAACATCATTTGCATGTCGTCATGACGATGACTGAATACTTTTACATTTACTTACATAACCATCTGTACCTTAGTTATAAGTATTCTAGCAAATACATTTCTTATTCTTAACCCTTAAATCCCATTGAGTGACATTGAATGGCACCGAAACTTGAGCAGTTTCATGTGATATGCCTACCCATTTGGAAATATAGGGTACCTAGTCAAAGTCACTATCACGCATCGTAGCTAGCTCTCCCTGGGCCGGTTGGTGTGTTTATGTATCTTATACTTTTAAACGAGCAATTCTTGTATATTTATTTATTTATATATACCGACGATCTCGGAAACCGCTATAACGATTTCGCTGAAATTTGTTATGTGGTGGTTTTCGGGGGTGAAAAATCGATCTAGCGTAGCCTTAGATCCCGGAAAACGCGAATTTTCGAGTTTTAATGAGTTTTTCTTTCGCGTTAGTAAACATAAAATATGGTCGTTAATTTCGCCGGGCGCGCATCGATTCCGCTTAGCTCAGTCGTACGAGGTCGGTCTAATGTACGCAGATAGATCGTAGGTGTCAGGGTTTCGAATCCCGGCCAGAAATTAATATTTGTTTTTTGTCTTTTTTTTTGTTTTTGTATTTATAAGAGTTTTTTTTATCTAAAGACGTGATATATTAAAATAGAACCGAGCTTCGCTCGGTCGCTCAGATATCGTATATTATGTATGTAAATATCAGTTTGAAATGGCAGCACCACTTAATTACACGTGTAATGATCAGTAGCAGCCTTGTTAATTATGCAATACTGATTCAAATGGGAGTAATTATCATCATTGTAAACATGTACCTCATTAGTCATTACTACATTAGCACATTATGTTCATTGCTTCACGGGAAATCCTTACTACTAGTTTACCCAAGTATACTAAGTACTACTACATACTAGTAATTAAATACTTATCACTATAGACTCTTGTTTGTGTCTTTAATGATAAAAGTCTTGTTATTAATTCATTATTCGTAATAATCGTAATTAAACAATCTAATTATGTGGGTGATCCAGTAATTTAATGATTTAGGTGCACACATACAGGTTAATCAGGTGGATGTACTTACTTTTAAACTAGAAAAGACAAATTAAAATAACAATAATTACATGGCTTAGCATATTTTCTAGATATTTTATTGATTGTAGAATGCATTAAAACAGACGTCAGAAAGTTCGCAAAGAAACACAGAGTTGACAAGGTCGATCTCTTACAAAACTTGATGTCGTGTTAACCCTTAAATGCCATGCACTTGACAAATATTCATTCAAATTTGAGTTTTAACATGTTGTCAATAGAGTCAAACATGCATGATGCATATATTATACATCACTGTATATGCATTTAAGGGTTAAAAAGGCAACACAAAATAATCTGTCACTTTTGATTTCTGTACCTCACTGTCCCTGTTAAAATCATTGTCTGAGATACACTTGACTGCACGTAATGTGAAAGGTCAAGCCGTTTATCAGATGCAGAGATAAAATCTCGCGGAGGCGTGAGTCTGCTGTGTTATTGACAAGGATCCAGAGATCCTTGTTCTGACAACTTACTGAAATCATCTCAGGTAAATATAATGTAATGTGAGCCTCTATTTTAAGTTTAATTTACGATTTTAGGTTTAATGCGCGTCATCAATGTCATATAAACAGAAACTTAAAAAAAAGTTTTCACACACCATTACTTGTGCGTATAATTTTTTGTTCGATGGAATCAGAACCGGCAACTATGTATGTATTGACAGCGTGTTGAAAGTTGATGCTTTTCGCACGAAGAAAGGCCATATTAAGTTTGTTTTGAAGGAAACCATTTCTTATTTTTATTTTGAGCTCAGATACACTGAGCAATGAGAAGAATACTCTTGATGAAGTTGTTACCTCGTTTAGGTATTTAAATGAGCACTTAACACAACATATGTGCGTGAATTGTGGGTAATGAAGTGTCATAACAGCTGTAAATATTATTTCTGGTGTCGTAAATAAGTTGATGGCATGTAAAATATTCTCTTAAAATGTACAGTTATTACTCGTTATTTCGCGGCGAAAAACGTTTGCACGTAATGTGAAAGGTCAAGCCGTTTATCAGATGCAGAGATAAAATCTCGCGGAGGCGTGAGTCTGCTGTGTTATTGACAAGGATCCAGAGATCCTTGTTCTGACAACTTACTGAAATCATCTCAGGTAAATATAATGTAATGTGAGCCTCTATTTTAAGTTTAATTTACGATTTTAGGTTTAATGCGCGTCATCAATGTCATATAAACAGAAACTTAAAAAAAAGTTTTCACACACCATTACTTGTGCGTATAATTTTTTGTTCGATGGAATCAGAACCGGCAACTATGTATGTATTGACAGCGTGTTGAAAGTTGATGCTTTTCGCACGAAGAAAGGCCATATTAAATTTGTTTTGAAGGAAACCATTTCTTATTTTTATTTTGAGCTCAGATACACTGAGCAATGAGAAGAATACTCTTGATGAAGTTGTTACCTCGTTTAGGTATTTAAATGAGCACTTAACACAACATATGTGCGTGAATTGTGGGTAATGAAGTGTCATAACAGCTGTAAATATTATTTCTGGTGTCGTAAATAAGTTGATGGCATGTAAAATATTCTCTTAAAATGTACAGTTATTACTCGTTATTTCGCGGCGAAAAACATTAATGATTTACAGATTCTACCTTTAATTAATGGTATAAGATAATTCAGGAAGACGAAGTTGTTTATAATGAAGTAATTACCTATCTGGATAATACTTAATACTAATAGGGTGTATGTGGGTAATACATGGATGGTAAAGTACGTATTAATTATAAGTAATAAATAAATAAAAAAATATTATAGAGCATTCTTACACAGATTGATTGAGAATTAGTTTTTGAGCATAATTAAAGACAAACAGGGATGACAGGCATTAGTAAAGCCTTTGCGGCCTGTGCCTTTTAACTAGTGCCAGTGTTCATTAAGGTGCATTAGGCCAGAAATGCTCTGGTAATTCTGAAAATCTTTAGTAAGTACTTTCTTAGACGACTTTCGAATTACCCTAATGCACCTTACATACAGCCGGGACAAAAGCAGTTGCCGGCCGATTTTTCATGGTCGTTTGTTTAATGTTAGGCCAGAGGATACGATAACATTGATCCTTGGTTATTATTGTCTATAAAAAGCTTAATGTACTAGTTATTTACAAGCATACATTTCAATAGCTACTCAATAATGTCAAGGGCTCACGTGTGATACCGGATGGTATTCGCATAAATTTTTATTTATTATTTCCCATTGATGGCATACGCAACCGGCAAATTGCGACTGTAATGGAATAATTTGGTGTTAAGTAGAAACGGCTAATAAATTGAAATACATAGATACCATACACCAAAGAAAAAGCAATCAAGCCCACTGGTGGCGAAGCCGGGAATCGAACCCGGGTCTCCAGCTAACGCGGCTGACGTGATAAACCGCTACACCACCCCGACTGCCGAGGCACCCGTCGAAATTTCTCTAGTGTATGTTATCTCTGAAGGCTAGGCGCCTTTGACCAACTCTAAGGGCGAGCAATTTGTGCAGGATTACGATATAGCGAGAGAGATGTTGCTGCCATCTATCGATGTAGGGAACAAATCAAATTATTTTTTAGAAATGGCTTCTTTGATAGAAGATTAATAATGCGAATTATTTGCATTGCAATGTTGTTAAGTTGATTATTTTACTACTTAGTAACATTCTCATTTCATTATCACTTGCTCTTTACAGCGTGGGTTTCTATTCTAAATTTGTAAAAACTATAAAAATATTAACCGCCTATAACCGCTGGAGCAAGCGTGTTCTGGAGTGGAGACCGCGTCTTGGTAAACGTAGCGTGGGACGCCCTCTGGCTAGATGGCTTGCATAGCGGGCAGAAACTGGATGCATAAAGCAGCAGACCGGGCTCTGTGGCGTACCTTGGGGGAGGCCTATGTCCAGCAGGGGACTGCAACGGGCTGATGATAAAAATATTAAAGTCATTTTTTGTCTAAACACTAATTTCCGCCTCTTAAATATTATTGAGATTTAATTAAATTGACCAATTTCGTATCCGCATTTTTAATTACGTTACACACCCATATACACAGTGTACTTCTATTGTTTTCTATTCTTAATTAATACATGTTCCTGTATTATAGGTATAGTACCCACGATACCTGTTATATCCTAGACACAAACAATACATTACCGAAGTCGTGATACACCCGTATTGAATGACACGAGCGTGTGAGTTTCGGCGTCGTCCAACCTCCAGACTGTCGTGAGCACCACGCCCAATGCCCGTGACACAAACACCCTAACCATATCAAACTTACAGCCATAAGAGGGCAAGCGCGGATCCAGCTTCGTGCCCATGGGGGGTCACGTGGTAAAGACCCGGGGCCCCAGGGGGGGGGGTCACGTGGTCTATTTGTATGGCCAACCTAGGCTCCAGGGGGGGGTCACGTGGTCATTTGATGGCCCCTATGACCCCCCCCCCCCCCCCCCTGGATCCGCGCATGTAAGAGGGTCTGCCTCATTATGACCTCTACACCTAAAACTAAGAGGGTTCACTGCAACAAAAAGCGTTTTTATATTGACAATTTTCACGCTTTTATCTGGGCAAATGTCGTGATGAAAATTACACATTTAAAAAGCGCAGAAACTTAAAAAATCCTAAGCAGGAATTTCATCTATTCAAATCTTCTAAATCTTTATTGCGATCATTTTCATTTTATACTGGTGTTAGGTAGTAATATAGTTGGTACATCATCATCATCATAATCATCATCATTTCAGCCATTAATCGCCCACTGCTGAGCATAGGCCTCCCTTCGTGTACGCCACTTATCCCGGTCCTGGGCTAATCTCATCCAGAAGTGCCCCGCAGTTTTTCGAATGTCGTCCCTGTTAGGGCACAGCAAAATATCTTACGTACTAAAGTAAGTACATTACATTTTATTATATTTTTATAGAAATTTATTAATGTAATCCCTGTAAAGCGCAAAAATATTAGTATTCCTGAATAACAAGGACTGTGTGCGTAGCCGAATGCACAAACGCTCACGAAACGCTCACGATAATATCTCTTTCGTAGCTATCTATCTCTATCGCTCTTGCGTATTGGCGCGACAGAGCCAGACTACCTTTCTGCGGCGTTTCGGTGGCGTTTCGCGTCGCAGAAATGCCATTCGGCTACAGGCCCTGGAATATAATTGTTTAAACTAGGAAACGTGATAAATAATTGGTACCTGAAGTTGTGTCGCTTGGAGGCACACTTAGATTGAGTTGTATGTAATTTGGCACTCTGAATAGAAACCTTGTCTGGTCGAAGTATGGGTCGGGTCGGTTTAGGCTAATTGAATGTTGGTGGCCACTTGCCTGCGGTCTCAAAATTGGTACCTATATGCTGACATAAAACACCTGTTTTCATGTCGTAGAGAATAATTTTACTGTAGAATATTATTTTCACATTGTATTTTTTTCATAAATGTAGTTTGTGATTTTTTTATTTATTTAAGTAATTATTATTGATAATATGAAAGCCCGAATTATATTTTTATTATGACTTTTTTTAACCCCCGACGCAAAACCGAAGGGGTGTTATAAGTTTGACGTGTCTGTCTGTCTGTCCGTCTGTCTGTCTGTCTGTCTGTCTGTCTGTCTGTCTGTCTGTTTGTCTGTCTGTCTGTGTGTGTGTCTGTCTGTGGCATCGTAGCTCCCGAACGGATGAACCGATTTTGATTTAGTTTTTTTTTGTCTGAAAGCTGAGTTAGTCGGGAGTGTTCTTAGCCATGTTTCATGAAAACCGGCCCACTATGTCGCGGTCGGGGGTTTTTCAAAATTTTAATTTTTCACACATAGGTCGACCGGTGAAGAATTTGATCACACAAAACACCAGGCGGGTTGCATTTATTAAGCACAGTTTAGATGTGTGTGTGTGTATGTGTGTGTTATATTAAGCATAATTTATCAAGTATCTAAGATTCGTCATCAATGCTATGATGGTTGCCGAATGCGGATGGATACAAAAAAAAACAAGTCCGCTTGTTAACATGTCTTCCTACCAAAGTTACGCAGTACCTATCATTGAACAACTTTACACATGCAACATAAAAATCGTAGGTAACCCTTGTACTATTGCCGAACTAGGAAATACATGACACAATTTGAATACAATACTCATAAAGACAGTATCGTGGAGCGTAGCGCGCTCACAACTATTTATGACCATGCGATGTAAAAGGAATCATAATAGCGATAGTCGCTTACGGCCTTTTTTACATAATTCTAGTCTAAATGTAAGATTCTTTGACGTAAGTGCCAGTTATAGTTAGTTTGCTATTGTAGTCTAATAGTAATATTTTGGTTAGTTGTAAGAGCCATTGCACACTATATCCGTGAGTTTCTTAATTAAAAGTGATATATACTAATAGTTGTGCAATCTGTGGAATTTAGTTTTTGCGTAGTTTTGTGTAGGCAGTTGTCGGCGTCTAGTTGTCAAGTCTGGTTAAAAAGTCAGTTGTTAATTATCTTAAATTTTTAATTAAGCTTTAAAATTTTCGTGTAATAATGTGAACATTTTTAAATTGTGCTGGACTTCCTAGTATATGGAAGGAAAATATATCACATATGCCAAGGGTGGTTTTTCCATGAGATTTTTACCTAAAAAGACCTAATCTAAATATATATTTATTATACCTTGCTACCTTAACAAAAATATACCCTGTATACTCAAACGCGAGTCTATGATAAGATTGATAAGGAAATACGTTTTGCTCTTGTCACAAACATCAATTTAAAACCAACCTTGTAACAAGAATATAGAAGGGACGCTATATTCATTTAATTCAATTATTTATGCGACCCATCCGGTATTTAAGTAGGTATTACTCTTAAGTGCACTAAAAGCAGGTCCGCTTGACCTCAGGTACCCGTTCATTATGTCACGTCGAGAGCCCAACGTTAAACCATCAAGATCGTAATGGGAACTTACTATAATTTGGTTTGGGATCGATTCGTTTACGATTGCATTTCGTCACCATGATAATATTATATGTCATTATTGTGAAAGGGTTCACAGTTCTGCCAAGAGGCCAAGTGCAGGCAATTGTTTTCACTCCGTGGGCGATAGAGAGATAACTACGACATGCTATGGAGTGTGAACGATTATATGTTCGGCTATGCCGGCTGATTCGTTAATATTCTTACATCGTATCGTCACTTTCCTATATTGTGCACATTCCTGGTGTCTACAGTGCTAATACGTCCAATATGAACCACACAGTTTATTATTGATGGAGTTAGTTCGATCACAACCTTACACGTGTATATCTTTTCCGGTAAAAAAACATTAGCAAAGTATTTTTCTATACTTGAAAAGTACAGATGTTAAGTATCATCTCATTTATGACAATATGGGCGTGTCCCAGAAGGGACTGTGGTCAAAAATCGACGAGTCAGGAGTCAGGACGTGTCTGTTACGGAATTGTGTCCTAGGTGACGATATGTCGGTCATTCTGGACATTAAGAATGTGACGAAATAGGATTGAGAACGAAACGATCCACAGCTGAAAATTTACCTGAATTAATAACAGTAATTACTAGCCATTCCTCTGGCTACAGTTTTTGCTGGCCAAGTACGGGAACCAGGAATGGTTATCGCACTCTCAATTGTTTTTGACGCCTTACTTGGGTGCGAAATCTGTTAATTATCAATCAAGTAAACATTGCGCGAAGATTGTAATTCTCAATTTCTTATAATCATGGTTATAAACACGGTAATAATCCTCCCATGATCGAGTGCGGCCAACCTGAATGTTTTTTTGGTAGTTAGTACCATGTCACTCTCACTGTATTTTAATTTTCAATATGCTGTTTATGGGTACTTTAGTGCGACAAAGTCCAGCGATGAAAGAATACAATTTGGCACAAGATTAATGTCTACAATCCAATGAGTCCATATTTTTGAAGGTTGAGGTAGTAAACATACTTATTCAGTTCTTGTTATCATTATCACATACCAACTTTTTTACCTACTTTTGTTTTTAAATTTAGTTCCAAATAAATATGTATGCAAGCATTTTCAGCTACTGCCTAAATATAGTATTGTTTTTTTAGGGTAAGTACCTACTTCAGTAACAAATTATTATGAAATTGCATATAGAAAATATTTACTTTGAAAAGTTGAATACAGAAAGATTTTATTAAAAATATATCTAGATATTATAATCAGTAATCATTAAAAGGTGTTTAAAGTACGAGTAGTACCTACAAATATTTATTTAACCATTGTCAAAATTGTCCCAATGTGTAAGGCCCTTTACAGCGGCTTAGCACCATTCACAAATACAATAACATGATAATTACAAAGATTTACAACTCTAAACACAAGTAATGCGATTTAGGGCTGGATTATACTCCTATAGATCACGATCTCGATCTATAGATCTGTTTAGCGCGAAAGAAATGCTGATTACAATGGATATAGATTTATGTTTGCGGTTTGATACCGTTGTTTTGGTCGAATAAATTAAAGCAAGGATATAATTATATAAATTACCTGCTGAATTTATTGCTAGTTAAATTGGGCTTGTACTTATAGAGGCGCCACGAAAACTGGCTGGTTGTTAGAGACAAAACATGCAGTTTCATTATAATCCTAAACTAAAGGTACCTTAAAATCAGTTAAAAAACGCAAACTACAGTATTTTGGTCATATCATGCGAAACGAGTATGAACCCTTCAAGGGAAAGATAGGATTATAGTCAAAAATCTACGAACATGGTTTAATGTGTCTTATGTGACTTGCGATATTCTAGGTATTTTAGGTGTTTTATTTTAATATGTACTTTTAGGTTTAGTTTATTGACAATGCATATTGCGGATTTTCCATTGTTTTACTTTTTGACAAAGCTTATAGCTAATAACGGAATTTGTATTCAGCTGACGAGGCCTGCGTTGCGGATTTGAGAATATGGTCTCTGAATAAAGTAAATAGGTATATAAGTACAGTAAGCTGCAGAAATGTCTAACCCCGACGTATGTATGTTTAGGCCTCCTAGGTAAGCACTTGGGATTCCAGGTGCCGTACCCGAATGGCATTTCTGCAACAAACGAAAACGAAACGCCGCGAAAGATAGTCTGGCTCTGTCGCGCTAATACGCCAGAGCGATAGAGATATACATATATCTACGAGCGTTACGTTTCGTGAGCGTTTCGTGACATGAGCGTTTGTGCATTTGGCTACGCACGCTGGCAGTACTACCTAAAAGTTCGGCCACACAGCGTTCCTGCGCACCGCTATCATTGCGCTCCGCTAACGTTACGCTGTCAAAACGCTGTATGTTTGGCGGAGGCTTAAATGTATTTTGTGCCTCCTTCTCGATCACGTTGTTTGGGCCCCTAGCCTTGTGAACCCAGACGGAAATGCAGCTTGGCAAAAAAGAGAAGAAATGGAACACAATTTTTTATCATAGCAATTAACACTTACTTTCCTCAAAAAAAAAGTGAAAAAATGTACACAAATTTATGAACTCGACTGTAAATCACGTGACAATGCAATATTATGGTATCATGGAGTTGATCAGATGATGGAGCAGAAAGGTGGGCATAGGAACTCTGTTATGAAACGTCGTATCCCCATCGAGTAAGGGGTTTTTAGAAACGTCTCGGAGAGCAGTAGATGACTGTTGTAAAGAAAGGTAGGTACAGTCGGCGATAAAAACTTGTGCCAAAAATGAAATTTTTGTAAAAAAAAACTTAATATTTTTAAAACTTGATGACTTAGGAGATGGGTAACAAAGATTTAAAAAACTCTTGAAAATACTGCCATCGCCTAGATGCATATCTACATTAAATACAGGTGCAATATTCACTTAAAAATGCATCGGGCAAAATAAAGTGCTTTAGTTCATGATAGGATCTATCAGAAGAAATATCTCGCAGTTGGCACGTGTGTTATGTTAATAGAATAATTCGAAATTTAATAAGGTTTTAATCGCACACAACATGTATGGTTCCGTATTAGCACTCGTAGCAAACAGTATACTATTGCATAGATGTAACATTTTGGGACATAATGTCAGTATAAAGTCGATATAATCGAAGATTTCTTCTTTGCTAATCCGCGAATATATATTTTTGCTCGTCAATCAGTGCTAAACCGTTGCACTTGCACAATCCACCACGAAAAATACAAAACTCGACAAGTGTTTCACCTCTACGACTGCCTCTAATATAATGTAATTGTATATACTTACTTAATATATAAACGAATAAAATGTAATTGTATGAACGATTGACATAATTTTGAATTGACGCCCCGGGCGGTCACTTCGCGCCCTATTTATTACCTGTGATTGAATCTGCTACCGATTTGGTAATCCGTTTCACAACTGCGATACTTCCTTACATTCTGCCTCATTCTGCAAGACGATAAAATATCAGGCCGTCCCTATCGCACTATTTGTAAGTGCGATAGGGACGGCCAGATGTTTTATCATTTATCGCGCGACCATGATTCCCGTGCAGAATAGTTATTTGTTTTACAAGGGGGCAAAGTAGTTGTTTAACCGCACGTGCCAATATTGATGCCCGAACAAGCGAAAGATTCCAATATTGAACCGCGAGCGTAGCGAGTGGTTCAAAAAGTGGAATCTTGAGCGTTGCGAGGGTTTCAAGGCACGAAGGTTAAACAAACTTTGCCACCGAGTGAAACACAACATTTTTCACCACACCAACACGAACATAATTAATACGACTATAAAACATCAAAATAAATAAAATCCATCAATTTATTCATTATTTATGATACAAAATCATCATTTATATAGGTAAAATCTAGCAGCCAGATTAAGACATCGAGTTAAAATTTGCATGAAATTACTTTGCCCCCTTGTGGATAAAATGCAATTTTGCTATCTGTTTTCGAATTGCAAAGAAAGCCTTTACCAGTTGGTGTGGTGAAAATATAATTATGACTACGCGCCATGTTGCAGAATTTCTTTAGAACTATTTTCTTCATACTAAACTGAACTGTCACCGGATACATCAGAAAAACAGGCAGGCAAGTATGGTCGCGCGATAAGTGATAGAACATTAGGCGTCCCTATCGCACTTACAAATAGTGCGATAGGGACGGCCAGACATTTTATCATTTATCGCGCGACCATACCATACTTGCCTGCCAGTGCCCTCTTGACAATAGTCGTATACTTATTTCTGGTTAGTGCGTTTTCACATTATCCGATCCTCATATCGGATTTCGGACCGATATCCCATACATTACAGGCGCCATCTTGGATTTTTTCTATTGCAATCCTTCCGACATCCGATATCGGATCGGATAATGTGAAAACTTACGGACCCCTAAAGCGGTAAGTCGGTCGCGCATATCGTGATAAGCCGCATACCGGCGCAGTTTATTAAAACAAAAGAACCGTTTATGTACCGTTACGTCACTGTTTCGTAAACCTCAAGGTCATTAACGGGCAATTTAAATAATTTGCACTTGCACAAACCGTACACGTAAAACCAAAGTGAATTAAGTCGAGTAGCTACACCAATTGAGGTTAGATCTTTATGTTTATTGTATTGGGTTGGCAAAGGAATGATACTATGTGATTACGAGCGAAATGTTTTCTCCACAATTTGCAAGTTATGGTTGAATTAACCGGTTCGTTTTGAGAATAAGACGGTTCCGGTTATTAGGTAGTAATTCGGTTTAGCCCTGGAAGCAGTTAATAGCTATGTTTTACACTGCAAGACATGAATATTTTACAATCTAATTGGCAATTAATCGAGTTAGTTTGAATTAAGCGAGTTTTGCACGAAATATCCTGCTTTTTAACGATTTACAATGTGAGGCAGATAAAATAGATAAATAGGGTAGCCTAGTTTCCTATACTTAAAATAAAATAATTTATGCAGGGCACGAAATAAAGCACCTCGTAATTAGTAGAAAAATATGGACAGTAGTTATGTTTGAACACAATTTCTATTTAATAAGTCAAAGAGAAAGATATAAAGTAAATGTGAAACCGTGACGTCACTCCTCAGTATATTAGCAAATCGTTTTGACAGTTCTAAGTATTTGTGGAAACCTGTAATAGGCTTTTTTCAGATACACATTTTTGCTAACATAGTCTTAGATCTTAAGCTGTTGGTTTTCCGAATAAAATAAAATAAAAATAAATTTACCTATGTACTCTTGGAAAATTATAAAAATACCTAGATTAAATTTGAATAATGTTAGCATCCGTTTACACATCCATTCACGTCCACGCGTTCTTCATAGAGCGTTTTATCCATTTTAGTATCATCATATACGTCTTTCATCGCCTACTGTAACTGCTAAGAATGATTCCTTAGTTTAGTTTAAAAATGACGTATCGCACGTTACATTTTGTAATTGTAATATGAGTTAAAGTGCAATAATTTTCGGTCCATCTTATCGTCTACATTCGTTAAAACCGCTGGTGGCCCAACGGTAAGAGCGTGCGACTTTCAATCCGGAGGTCGCCGGTTCGATCCCCGGCTCGTACCAATGAGTTTGTCAGGACTTATGTGCGAAATGTCATTTGATCGTGAGGAAACCGGACTAATCCCAATACTTAAGGCCTAGTTACTCTTCGGGTTGGAAGGTCAGATGGCAGTCGCTTTAGTAAAACTAGTGCCTACGCCAAATCTTGGGATTAGTTGTCAAAGTGGACCCCAGGCTCCCATGAGCCGTGGCAAATGCCGGGATAACGCAAGGAGGGTGATGATTTTTTGTCTACATTCGCGTTTTTACCTAGACAAATTATGTTGGTCGAGATATATGTACCTTACTATATTATGTGGAGTGTAAATTACCTATTCGTACCTAAAGCCGTGTTATCTCTTATCCGCTTAGGCCATTAGTCTTGTTCTTGTAACTTGCTCCTAAAAGCACTTAACTAAACGGAAATTTATAAATAACATAACGATACGGATCTGCGCTCTGCACTGACGAAAACAGTTTCAGTAAAAATCGACCCGTTTCGATTTGTGGAGTCTCGGAGAGTCGTGTATTTCTAGTTCCTTCGTTTTTATTACGTTACCTTGAATGAATGAATGAATGATTTATTGCGTGTATGTTAATACAGGTTACAATAGCAGGTACAGATTTACCCTTAACCAAATAGATAAGGCACATATCGCAATAAGAACAGTACGTATTAATTACCTAATCGTCCCAAAGGAATAATCGTCCCAGTGGCCTATTGCACAATAGTGACAATTTTATTGGCGCCCGACAGTGACACTTCGCCGTTCATTGCCTGCTTAACAAGGAATACAGACGCTGAGTAACAACGTTACTTATCAACCCAGAAAGTGGCACAGAATTGTCAGTGTCAAGTGTCAATGTCACTATGGTGAACTAACCCACAGCATAGACTAAACCCACAGTCATGGGTTGGAACTGACACACGCGACACATACATTATTTCTATGTAATTTAATAATTTTACAGGACATTTTGTATTGGTGTAAAATGTGTTTATAATATTGGAACATACATTTCATGCGTTATCAAACGTCATGTTCATTATAATAATGACATCACAATCACACGATGTTGTTTTAAAGTTTAACGAAAGCGTGTATAACTTGACAAGTTATGGATCAATTAATTTCGAATCAATTAACATTGAATTGAGCAATTACCAGTTTATGATAATTGTTGTTTTTTGTAACTATTTTTAATAATTATGTTGAGTTTTATCATATCGACTTTGTAAGAACATCAGTGTGTTATCATTTATCGCGCGGCCGTACTAGCTTGCCAGGTCTTTACAATTACACATTAGTTTAGGTTTAGTGCTTAAGCGTGTCTTAATTTGTAAAGGTAGCTTTTACCCGCGACCTAGTCAGCGTAGAATAATAATGATGATTGATGGTAATCATTTGATGAAATTAACGTGTTTGTATTGATATCGGTTAAAGGAACGCTCGTTAAAGTTTCTGCATTTCATAGACAAAGGGTCATTGATTGATAACTATTAGGTTTGCTAATTCCAGAAAAGTGACTGTTCGATCAACCCTATAATTTACGAGTATATTATGCCGAGTTTTAGGTGGTCTAAGGTGGTTAGGTGGTGGTGGTTTTGGTAGGTATTCATTTAAACAAACATGCTAATATTCAATACGTTTATGATCGATTGTGTCATTACATTTTATGTTTACTATATACAATGGCAAGGTTTGTTTTAGAGTATTAGTATAATTACCTAACATTAACAACAGACGTAATTAGAAGTGTTGAAATAAATACTAACGCTAGGAGATACGATACTTGTGCTAGTTACAACTTAAAATAATCAAAATTTATATAGTTTAGAACTATATAATAATAACTAACTATAATTATACAAAATACAGTGCTTACATTACATATACATTAACCACAAAGAATGAATTGCTTGAGCATTTAAAGTATTTTACAAGATAATATTTAATTAAAATTTGTGCAATAACAAAATTCATTCACTTTTTTACACTGCAGAAAATAAAACATTTCACTCACATTGTTATTTCGGTGGGAAGTCAAGCGTCGTGTACGCAGGCCTCGTGCGGGGCACGGGCGGCCGGCGCGGGCGCGGGTGCGTCTTGCCCCCCTCGGCCGGCCCGCCCGCGCCCCCTCGCCCTCCTCCGGCAAGTACGGCGCGCGGGGACTTAGCACCAACGCCTTGTATGAAGAGTGGGAATCCGCTATACTCCTACCGTCCCCCTCGTCTCTTCGAGACATCTCTGAGAACGGAGACACGGATCTCTTCTCCATCGCGCTCGGCCCCGCCACCTCCTCTTTCGGCTTTAACTCATAAGCATTCTCCTCTTTCCTCTTTGGTTCGACCTCTTTCTTGAATTTATTCTGACGCTCGATTATTTCAGCAGTTGTCAGATCTGAACCTTGCACGTCTGTTTCTAAAGGCAAAGCTGATAGCCACGGCCTTGAAGAATTGTTGTTGCACCATCGCTCTTCGTTTTCGCTCGTGTCACCCAAGAGGCCGAGCTTTTCTAAGTTTTGCAGAAGTAGATTCTCACTAGAGCTGGCCGCTCTCATCTCCGTTTTTGAATCCTCTGCTAGCAGAAGCTCGGCTAGTGGAGGCGCGAGGCCTAGGCCAATATTCCTTTCATGATATACTTCAGATATTGTAGGAGTCATCTCGCCGCTCATATGCCGAACTTGGGCCATGGAGTCCCGACTACTCGTGCCCATTTTCGGTCGCGGCACTCGCTTAGAGGAAGAGGGTTGACTCATTTCCCTCACCTGTTCAGTCTTATCTTCTTCGGAAGTTCTCCTAGGTTGGGCTGCAGCTAAATCGTAGAAAGCGTCGAGGTATCTCGCATGGGAGTGATCAGGCCGTCTTCTGAGGACGGTGTCGTGGCCTGAGCTTTCCCAATCGGAGTCGTCTGTTGAAGGTGGGCGCCTAGTGTAAAGGGTTCTTATTTTGGTTTGATGTGCGAGTGCAAGAGAGACGTCTCGCTGGGGTGCTGACGGGGCAGGTTGTGGCGCAGCCGGTGGCGACGGTGTGAACGCCGCGTCACTCTCGCCTCTGTATCTAGGCGGTGGAGGTGCTGGCGGCGGGGCAGTTCTGCCGTCCGGCTCTCCGCGTCCTACGTCAGTTGAAGATGATGTGCCGCGCACGTACATTGTGAAGGCACCTCCACAAGATCCGAGTGGCAATGGGGGTGGTGGCACTGATGATGCGCTTTCCTCTGCAAGGAAAAAATATATTAGCATTTACTCAGAAAATAACTTGAAATAACTGATACTTTTTTCATAAGAAAACTTACGGCGATGTTGTCTTGGTGGAGGTTCTCCATCAGAGTGCGGTTCTAGGTCGCCATCGTCGATTGACGCCAATGATTCCACACTCGAGCTGGACTCCAGGCTAAGGCTTCTTGGCGCTTCTTGAGTATCTGTTAAAACAAAAGTAGCTTATTATTTGTAGAGACATTGTTTCGTGATATCTTGATATGTTTTATTCTATGGTTTTTAATGGTGTTACTTACCGAATAGAGCAAGTAGCGCTTGCAGCACGAACTGTATATGTCGTCTATTAGCCGCCTTCCCAGTTCGCAAGGTCACCTCATCCTGGCCAACCTCCGCCAGATCGAAGCCCAAGGACGCCAACAACTCATGGCACCCGTTCACCCGCCACAGTCTCACGTTCACCGCCACTTCGATGGTATCACTATCAGAGTTTTTGACCGAAAACTGGGAGATGACGGAACGTATTACACCGATTATATCGTCGGCAACGTCTCCGTTCGAGATAAGTTTTGATAGTGCTTGTAGTGTTGTTGGTGATAGACCTGGTGATAGAAAAGTAGCAATCGTCAATACAAATAGGTAAGTTTAGTATGATGGCAGGTAGGGTAAGAGCCAAACCGGAACAAAAGAAATACTTGTAGGTGGACTTACTCAACAAACCAAGCACAAAGTGGTATATCAGTCAGTCGTCACGTATGGAATGTATTAAGGTTTTTTTTTAATAAGAGTATTTTTAACAAACCTAATAATGCCTGAAGACTAGCGGAGCACTGTGTCAGTCTTTCTTCCGGATCACTTTGTGGAAAGAACACGCTGGAGGGTATTCCGTTTGCTGCAGGCTCAAACCTGATAAAAAAAACTCATTGAAATTTTATTTGTTAGATGCAAACATATTACAAATAACCATGTTTGTAATAAATAAGAAGGTATTTTAATCATGATGAATAAGGTTTAAATTATATGATTGCTTTTCAAATAAAGTTGTATGATGCTAAAGTATACAAAATGTACCTGAACCCGACGCTCATCAACAGCTCTCTCCAGCCAGCGGCTGTCCCGGCTTTGTTCTCTATGCTCTTCTGAGTGGTGTACATCGCGTTCTTCTGGCCTCGCACTATTCGCTGTAGAGATTTCTCTACCAAGTGCAGGCACACTCGCAAAGCGTCCCTGAAAGTTATTCCAACATTAAGATAGGGAATAATTATAATTATTTAATGGAAAAGATAACTGCGCCAAAATGGTTGAATTTGCGTGTCCCATGAGCTGTCTTATGAATCTATGAATAGTCGTATTAATGAGAAGGATATTTACTGTCCGATCTGCGTGAGTAGCCGAATGCACAAACGCTTCACGAAACGGTCACGATTCGCGAGCATTTGGGCATTGGGCTACGCACACTGATCCGATACGTAGCTGCTGGTACAGGCGCAAACCCGAATGTCATTCGCTGCAACTCATGCGAACCATTCACGTACCTAATCGATGGTTTCGTTACACTCACCGATACTTCTCAGGTGAAGTACTGCGCGTGACCCCTCAACGCCATCTTATTTGGCGTCGTCCTCTGTAAATACTGTTGATGACACTCACCGGCATTTATCAGGTGAGGCCAGCAGTTCACACAGCGCTTGACCCATCAGCGCCACCTTGTTGCTGAGACGAACATTGGCACCAAGTAACACCTGTCCGGCCCAGTGCGCTGGGTGCGCGAAGAGTTTCGTGTGACGGACAGTTTGCATGGCGTCACCGAGGGCTCTGGAAACAAGAGGCGTAGATTAGAAGCGTCATTCAATCACATCGAGAAAAGTGGGGACTGATGTTAGAACTGCATATTCTTAAACATCAAAAATATTCACTTGGCTACCTATTGCCGTGCAGCTACGCAAAGAACAAAGCCCGATACAGGATCTTAGTGGCTGTATCTTGCGGAGTTGGCTAGATTGTGAGTAGGATAGCCTGCGCTTCAGCCGCTAGGAGTGAGCGAGACAAACAGTGAACAACTTACTTAGCAACCCTGCTTCCTTGCAGCAGCGCCGAGTACAGCGCCCGGTACAGGATTTTAGTAGCAGTGTCTTGTGGAGCAGGCCAGAGTGTAAGCAGGATAGCTTGCGCACCGGCCGCTAGGAGTGAGCGGCACAGCGAAGACACACCCTCGCCTGCCAGAGCCACGTCTTCGTTCTCAGTGCCGAGGAGAGCCGCGCTGGACGGGGCGCAGGATATCACCACCTGGTGAAGAAAATTGTGTATAGAATTATGTATCTGTCAATATTTGAGGTTCTTCTTCTTCTTCCTCGGTTCCTCATGGCTGTGGTTACAGGTTGCGACCACATGAGGTTATTTGAGGTTACGCGAGGCGGTTTCAATTTATTGGAGGTATTATGAAGTATTGGATCACAAGGAACCTTTAGGCATGGAAAGTCACATGAAAAGTTGTTCTTGACTGATAACTCTATTACCATACTATTCAATATACTCTATGACGTCCATATCTTAAAGTTTAAATATGAATTGCGAATTAAAAAACAACTTTTCTTTGGGAAAGCAAATCCTTGTCTATAAATCTTCGTCTTTGTTATATTTTTTAGATTTGCGGCTTCTTCTGCTGATGAAGTGGAGTGTCTAAGTATATTGGGTATTTGGATATGTAATTTCTTACCAGTCTGGCAGTGATCTTCATGCTCATTATCTCTGAAGCTGTCAGCATGAACTCGGAGGCTGGTGGCAGTTCCTCATTGCTCGGAGTCATTTCTGTACCTGGCAAACAAATCAATACAGTTTAGAAAAATATACCTACAAATCACGCCGGTTAACATCTATTATAATATAATTTTACTGGTAAAATTTTATTTATTCTAAATTGATAGAAATAATGAGAATATTAAATTAGGTTCTTACTTTCTTCTTCGTTTTCAGTCGACGTGTCAGCTGCCCCACTGCCAACACTGGTGTTCAACAAACGTTTGGATTGTGAGTCGACCTGAGGAAATAACACATAGTAACTTATTACAATTATAATGTTCTTGGTATCTGTCTAAACTAATTATATAAGAAACTAAGACTAAACTTAAAAGCTAGCTAATGTCTAAAATAGGCCCTTGAGGCATTGTACCAAGGATACTGGCGACATTTCCTCGCTGTATCGCAATGCTGATATCACTGTATCGCAATGTGCGAGGAAGTCGCCAGCTCTTCGATCTTTATATTCATGTCTAGATCTTAAAATCTACGGAAACAATCTATTAATACAAAAAGAAACAGAAAAGATGCTCACCACTTCGCCAGGACTCAGAACAATCGCAGGTGTCTTCCAGCAGATATGAGTGGCGAAATGGACGCACTCGGCCTGGGGCAGTTGTGCCAATACTGCTTCTTTCGATGCCTGGAAATAAATAGTAACATTTGAACACCAAAAATGTCAACTGACGTGCACAACCTGCACGAATATGCCTAGAACCTATTGCTTATTTTTTTTAAATTATAAATGGGCTTATTCCTGGCCACAGACTAGCTAACCAAAGGCAAAGACGTGGCCCACGATGGAGTGAGCTCGCCCAGAAGATGCGTGTTCACTCTCAGAACATAATTATCATCATATGACTATTCATTCTAAGTCACGAGATGTTAGATTAGACCTTTGGACGCGCAAGACAGCGACAGAAGGGCAGGAAATTGAGTATCCTTGATTCCATTCTTGTAGTACCCTACCCTATAACTCGGAACAAAAACCTACAACTACAATTAGATTAACATTACCATTACCTGATAATCAGTAAGAGCTGTAACCCTCAGCATATCAGCAACTAACTCTGCCTCCTTCAGTTGCGCGTGCACGCCCGCCCAGCGGCCTCCACCCACGCGCGGCCCGCCCACCACCAGGCATCGCATCCCCGCTTCGGCGTTGGAGTTCGAGGCAGTTGTACCTGGAAAAATAACGATAAGATTGAGAAACGATTTCACATCAATCAAAATATTCTTAAGGAATTCAACGCTTTCTTTGAAAATACTCCTAACTCATATGAACTTTCACAACAAGTTCTTCCCCTCGCTCGTGAGATCATCTCACTTCTCGTCATCTTCTTAATAGTAGGTAGGAGTAAAATCGACACGAGTAGAACATATTTATTATCTACAGGGTCAAACTTTTTCATAGCAGCTCATCGGTTATTCAATATTAGTACCATCAGTTTTCGTCCGATTAAGATTGTAACCAATTTGTTACCTCGTTCATGGGGCCTCGCCCTGGGTCGGTGGTGCCTCAACGGCCGTAGCGCGGGCGCCGCAAGAAGTGCGTAGCGTTCACAGAGCGGTTCATCTGTGCCGCGCAGAGCTCCCCAAGGACACGCGTAGAGCGCGCCTTCTACAACCAATACTAGTTCTCGTCGGCCGCCACAGCCTCGTCGACCATGGGATGCTGCAAACACAAATGGAAAATTTTAACAACATGGCTAAGGACAGATATCTGATGTATCTACCTTTAAACAATTTATTATCGATTCTACAGGTTTTCCGCACTGTAAATTGCTCATGCGAGCATGCTCAGTAGCAGGCGTCTTGTTACAGAAGAGTTAGGACTTATGTTTATTAATAGTAAAGAAGATAAAAAAAAAGATAAAAGATATTTTATTGAGTCAATAGAGGTGCTTAATTCTACTTACAATTTTAACATTTTACTATCATGGTACAAAACAAAAAGATAAGTGTCATCTGATCCGCGTACTAGTGTGAAGAAGATTTATTAAAATTTGTAATAGATAGGCTGATCTACATTTATTGTGGAGACTGGGAAGTGAAAGGGCCCCACGTTGGGCGCCAAAGTAACGACAAACTCAGGGATTCGTTATAAGGGGAACATGAAGTTGAAACATACCGTGGTTGTTATTGCAAGACGCCGGCAGGAGATCCTCAAAGGGAGCCAGCAGCATCTGGTACAAGGTGCTCAGACAAGCTGGTCCTTGCCAAGATGGCTGCTTCTTGCGGGAACCGTGGACGCTGGATCTGAACAAACATATTGGAAAATACACGAAATCTCTCAAAACCTCGATACACCGAGGGCCTCTGGAGGCAAAAGGAGAACTTTCATTCTTGGATGAATGTAGATTGATAAAAGCCCTATGTTATCTTTTTTTACCACGCACCAAAAAAATTACATTTTCGGACTAGGTACGAGAATTAAGTACAGTCTAAAACCTAATGTAAAATTTTATCAAGTAACAGATTTAATTGCAAATTCGGAAGCAATCTAAAATAGGATTTTACAAACCTTGTCGATCCTTGTAGACTAGCAACAGATCCTGCGACAGATCCGCCAACCGATCCCACACTGAAGAGCGAGCTCAGTGAATAATTGGACGAGTTCAAAAGATGATTGCGAGCCACCTGAATAATATGAAAACATTAAATTGTGTTTGTAAAGATGGGTGTTAACGGAATTACTTGACATTTGAAAGCCAGCGTCATACTTATTGTGAGTAACGCATTATCCTGAACCTCGACGGAATCACAGTACCTATAATAAAGAGTACTATCGTACAGTGTGGCCACTCCCGCTTCCCGCTGAAAGTGCCGCCCTTCTACATCTACTACATCACCGTTACCGCCTGTCAAGAACGCGACCAGTCGACCTGTCTTATCTCACTGATACAAGCATGGTACGCGTTCACCTACATGAGCTCAGACTGTGTGCGTAGGAATGCGCCTCTCATAATGTTTGATCACCAGTGTCCGAGGTTTGACGGAATATAGGAAAGTTGATATTGGGCTAGTCATAGTTGAACAACAATAACTTACCATTCTGGCGAGTCCTCCAGCGGGTAACTCTTCAGGCTCCCATTGGTCGTCGTTGTCGTTTATTCGTTCAGCGGACGTTTTCAGCCAAGCCGACCATTCGGTTATACACCTCTCTAGTTTTCCGAGACCACCTGTGATAAGAAAAACTGAAATATTACTTTATAAACTGTATGGCATGGGAATACGCGGTCTCGCTCATAACTGGTTTAAATCATACCTTCAAAACCGTATGCAATGTGTACAAATAGAATTTTACGACGAAAAATCCGAAGCTATTAAAACAGTTACGTCAAACATGCGAAATATAACCTGTTCTATCCCCCAGGGAAGCGTTTGTGGATGTCTCCTTTTCTTGGCGTATATAAACGACCTGCCAAAAAACATAGACACGAACACGAGCTGCGTTATGTTTGCCGATGATGTTTCTCTTTTGTTTAAATGCAATAATAGTTTAGAATGTAATAATCAGCTTAAAAATATTTTTTTCACGGTAAAAAACTGGCTCAGTGACCACAATTTAGAAATTAATTTGAATAAAACCAAAATTATACAATTTAAACCTGCACAAAAAAACCTATTGAGTTAAATTTAGAAAGCAATTCATGTAATATAGAGGAAGTCACAGAATTCAACCTTTCAGGCATAACAATAGACTCCGGAATTAATTGGAAAGGACATATCCAAAAAATTAAAACAAAAATGTCTAGTTTTCTATATGCACTTAGTGTATTAAAAAGAAATACAAATTTTAAATGTGCGTTATCAGCCTACTACTCATATGCGTTCGCGTGGCTCCGCTACGCCGTGGAGCTGTGGGGGGACAGCGCCGAGGCCGATCAGCTGTTCGTGATGCAAAAGAAATGTGTTCGTATCCTAGCTAATATCCGGATCCCGAACAGTTGCCGCCCATACTTTATCCAATACAGGCTGTTAACCCTACCCTGCATTTATATATTACAGGCTGCGCTTTTTGTCCGGGAAAATTCAGATTTATTCGTATTAAAACGAGATAAGGAAAATACTAGACCGCAATACAGGAATAAACTCCTTTTACCAAAAACTAATTTAGAAATGTGTAAAAATAGTCCCCAATATAAATGCATTTTGATATTTAATAAAATTCCTAACACAATCAAATTAGAACCTAGAAATGAATTATTTAAAAGCAAATTTAAAAAATTACTAATTGATAAATGCTATTACTCGGTTAAGGATTTCCTTAATGACAATAGTTTGGATAGCATACCATAATCTTTCAAATAATATTAGAATATTAAATGAATTGTATTTATTGAATGTAATCAAATTAAATCATTAAATTAATTGTTATTATATAATAATACCTAAAGTTTAGCTTTTAGTCTAGTTTTAAGTTTCTGTTGCATGCCCTTCCAGGGTGTCATGGCCTTACTTGTACCTTATTATGTAACATCCTAATTTTATTGTACATGACTACAACAAATAAATGAAATGAAACTGTTTTTGTTTCTGTTCAACTGGAATTACTGGGCCGTTACCAGGAGGCGGGCGAGTTAGTTGGGGAAAAGTTTAAAAGTTTGTTTCCTAGACCTAGAGATTTTTTTAAATGACTTACCCGTATTCGTATGCATTTCATCAGGACTGATGTCCGGCAAACTGTTGTCAGTTTCTTGGGCTTCTTCGATCAGCGAAATTTGATGGAATCTTAGTATACCTAAAACCAAGGGAAATAAGTCATCGAAACGTATATATGTAGCTTATATCGTTTTAAGACTTAAAAATAATGAAGAGGTTTCCAACTTAAACGTAATAAATTATTCCTCTTCCTTTGAAAATCCTAAATCAACCCACCCAACTCCTTATGACGATGACACAAGATGAGGGTTCAAAAAAAAGACGAAAGGCTTCGAGAAACGTTTTGGCAGATATAGATAGACTATAGTAAGATTGTAACATACCCTTGTGTGGTTGAAGCAGCCACGCATAAAGCCGGCCGGCAGCCAAACTGTAGTACAAGACCGGGGCCTTCTGCTTGTTTACGACCTCCAGGACTTGGTCGATGTTGGCCGGACACCACGGCTCCGGACTTTTTATGGCCTCTTCTGCGAGGCTTCTGGAGACAACAAATTCAAGAAGTGTAAGTACTTAATTATGAAGAACAAAGGAATTGGTGTATCTTGGCACATATATATGTACAAAAAGGACTTTTGACTCGAAGGGAATCTTTATACAAATGGGCATCTGGCAATCAGTATGCTACTTAAATTAGAATACCGTATGTACATATCTACTAACTCATTATCATGATGAAGTGAGGTTTATCATACAAGAGTCTACTTAGGTAGGCCTCTGATCAAGCTTTAAATGAGGCTGTCATAAAATCACAAGCTTTTTACCTTTGCACAGTATGCAGATCCAAGTTGTTTATGTTCAAGGAGCTCTGCTTTTCCCCGACGGTATCCAATGCTCGACAGCGGCCGCGTTCCGCTACTACTAGAGCCTCCGAATGACGTCCCAACTCTGAAGGTAAAATATAAATCATCAGCATACTTCAGCAATTCACAAATAAATTTGTATAACGAAGAAAAAGGGCTCAGTTCTCAACACGCTGATTCGTGTGCATAATTATCTCCTATAAGTATTATATATAATTTAACGTAGGTAAGTACAGTCTACGGTTGGCTGGATGCTTATTCTCATGCTCGAGAGAAATTTAGATGGTAAAATCAGTGATCGGCATTGACGGTGCTAAAAAGTATGGACATGAAAAGACAAGACGCAGATTTGCACACAAAGACTAGCTCGAGCTGGGTTACTTACCCACAAGCACCCGCTGCAAAGCGTGTTGCGTGGAAGTGTAGAGTGCCGAGATCTTCTTGTTCCTGTGCTTTTCGCTACCGGACTCGAGAACCCTCAGTGCAGCGTGCAGCTGTTCTTTGGCTTCTTCTAGTTCTCCTGAAGCCCAGAGCGCGAAGCCCAGCCTGTGACGGACACGAGCCTGGAAAATAAGTACCTACATAAATTTAATTCCTGTTGCCATTTTGCCGGTTGCATACCCTCGTCGAGAACCTCTTTCGAAAGTTTCGGCGAGGCCCCAGTTTAATGGAAGAAGCTCGAAATGAGAATGGAGCAGTATGCTGTAAAGTTGGGAAAGGAAAGGGAAGAGATCACTTTCCCGTACAGATTTTTACTTTACTGTACATGTCATGTGTCAGTATGTTTATTAGGCGTTATTTTGATCATGAACAGCAGTAATAACTAATTTATCGTACCTCTTCATCAACGTCAGCTAAGCCTTCCGTAGCTGCTAAAGCTTGTCTCAGATAAGAGACGGCACTACCACAAGCGCCCATAGCGAGGTGAGCGCGTCCCAAATCTGCAAGAGCTTGTGCCCGGCCTCGTGTGTCTCCTGTGAAAATGGATACCGTAAGACCGCGACTGCTTCTAACACATTTGTTTGTAGATATCACGTTTAAAAGGAGAAAGAGCAGCAAAGGTTTACTTCGTAATTGGCACTAAATGTCTCAACTGCTACGATATTGATTAAAGTAGGATTCCGTATCTGGAAAATATCTCAACTGTGCTTTAGTTTCTGACGCTTTACATCATATTGCAGTTACCTACATTACATCAAAGCAGTAGGCACAGCGTTCAAAAACCCATCGTAAAATAAATAAATAAATATTATAGGACATTTTTTAAACAGATTAAAACTAAAAGCAACTTAAAATTATGGTAATGGAGCTGATAGTTACCTGCAGCAGTGGCATGCCGTAGTCTGGACTCGTGCCACCGAGCGGCCTCCGCATGAGCACCCATAGAAGCATGCGCCGCGCCCAGTCCACCGCACGCACGAGCCTGAAAACAAACGGTACGTATTACAACTAATTATGAACAAATCAGCAGTATAAGGACTTGTAGTCTAGTCCTGGTTCATAACAGTGCAGCACCTACTATATCTTTTATGGTATCCGACCACATGGAAGCGAGAGACATTCGACGTTATTATCATCTCCCGCAAGAAACGACATTGGGAACCATTCGAAGCCTGTTTTGTAACAATAATAATATACCGAACTGTGGTATCTTCTAGAATAATTCAGACGGTCCCAGATTATTGTGGATCGTTATAATTCAAGGGCTTCGCCTTCTAGATATTTATAGAACAGTCTAAAAGACATTCGAGATTGTTCGAGGGCATTGTATTTAATGTCATTGAGGGCATTGCATAATATTGCAAAACGGTCTGAAATTTTTAGCTTACTTCTAATACAAAGATACTGTACACTGAAATAAAGGGTGCTATACCTGCAGATGCGTAAGCCCCAGTCTATGAGCCAGCTCCAATTCAGCTCGGTGGTGGCGAACGGCCGCAGCGTGGTCGCCTAGCGCGTGTTGAGCTACGCCCAGCGAGTGGCACGCTTCGGCTTCCATTATTTGGTTGTTTAGCTCCCTGTAACGATAAATACATCAATGTATCACAAATCAGTTACAGGCGTGTGACTTTTTAGGCCACAGTCTCTGGTTGACTCCCTTGCCCAGTGAGGCTTTCTGCAACGTACATTGTTAAAGAACAAAGAACTTCGTGACTAGCCGTGTTCGGGATTTAGGACTGCTCCAAACTGCCAAAGGTTTATTCAAAAGGAAGAATGAGGGAAATGGGGTGGAAGGAATTTTTAGTGTGATCTGCCATAAAACTTACTTGGCAATATTTTTCTGATGCTCCAAGCAAGACACAGCCTGCTCCAGATTGTTGAGAGCAATGTGCAGTGCGCCCAACTCGCCATACGCCTGTGCCTTAGCCTCCGGCATTCCCAACTCATGAGATACCACCAGGCGCTTCTCCAGGCAAACCAGGGCTTGCTGGAGATTACCGACTGATCTGGAATAGCATAGAAAAAGAGAGTTTAGTCAGTTCCGCAATCGCACAAGACTATAGTTTTGAAACGGTTATTTAAGAAGTATAATACAATTTTAAACATAGAAGCTGATGAATCCATTACAAGTGAATGAGGGGTTTCTATAATAGGTATAGACACAATCTACTATACTTAAGTTCTCGTACGTATTGTTGTTGACCAAGTACCTTTATGCTTACGAGTAAAAATTTGTTCGAAAGTAGCCAAAAGTTCAAGTGCAGGTAAAATGGTTGTGCCCTGCGATTGAGGTATAGGTTGAAAGTAGCAATGCCGCTGATGATGTTGGTGGCAAAAGCATTATGATTAAACTTTACATGATTGCTTACTTATGACTAAGCCCTAAGCCTCTATACGCTCGTTCGTCATACGTCAAGTGCTGTTCGTGGTATTTGGCCGCCTCGTCCGGATCCCCGAGGGCGTCGTAGCAGTCGCCGAGAGAGCCTAGTGCTCGGACTTTATCTAGCCGGCAGGTTGAATTATAAATTGCTTACTTGTGACTAAGCCCTAAGCCTCTATACGCCCGTTCCTGCTCCCTCGAGTTGTCCAGCTTCAGGGCCGCAGTCAAGTGCTGCTCGTGGTACTTGGCCGCCTCGTCAGGGTCTCCAAGAGCGTCGTAGCAGTCGCCGAGAGATCCGAGTGCTCGGGCTTTATCTAGCTGACAGGTTGGGGTGTTCACTCGCTCTAGGATGGCCAGTTGCTACAAGAAAAAGGTAACTATTATTTTAGCAGTATAAAGGACCCAAAATTCAAGCCAATTTCATGCCTGTTGTTGGAGAAGTAGGTAGTGTGGAGTTTAACAAACTAATCAATCGATCACGAAAAACAAAGAGCTTAACGACGGTGCAGTGTAAGTACTTAACAACTGTGGAGTTAGAGGCACTCATAGGCTATGGAGATTGATCATCATCAGGCGGACCGTATGCTTGCTTATGTGATTTTTTTCTATTATTTACCTGTTCTAAATATCCAATGGCATCTTCATAGTGCCCCATGTTAAGCTTCGCAATGCCCAAGTTTCCGTAAGCCTGCGCCTCCAGGGCACAGTCCTGCAACTCCTGGGCCCTCTCCAGCTGTTCCCTGTAGCATCTGGCTGCGTGCGAGTAGTGGCCTAAGGCCATATGGACGGCGCCTAAGTGGGAGTGTGCGCGGGCTTCTCCTGCTGAGTCACCGGCTTCTTGGCGAAGAGTTAGTTCCTGTAAATTAGAACATGATTGATATTCTATCGAAGGCAGATTCATTTAAAGCGCGGAAGAGAGAAAAAACAAACGACACCTGACAGATTTCTAAAGAAGGTAAGCAGCATAAGAAGAAGAATATTTACATGACAATGTTGTATCAAAGCGACAAAAATGAATGAAATTGGAGCTAATGAAGGTAGCACAGTTAAAGATACAGATAATTTTTGCCTGGAAGTTAATATCGAACGAATTTCCAGAGCGGCATATGCTGTACCTGTGTATGATGCCCCAACGCTGCATCAAGCCTCCTTTGTAGCCTCCTGGCCAGCCCAAGGGCACCACAAGCCGCCGCCTCCAAAGACCGATCCCTCGCCTGCCTCGCGAACCCGAGCTGCCTCTGATACATCTTAACAGCCTCTTCAACTTCCCCCATCTTGATCAACACATCCCCAATGTTCCCCAAAGCTCTGAACTTCCCTTGTAAGTGCTGGGTCATGTGCGCAATGGCTAGGAAATACTTTTGGCATTCTAACGCCGTTTCTAAGTTGCCTAGGGCAAGATGGGCTAGACCGAGATTGCAATACGCTCTGCCCATGTTCATTTTGTCTTGAAGATCTTTGGCTAGTGAGAGGTCTTGGTCGTAATATCTGCAAGAAAGTAGAAAGCACGCCGTTATTAGTCGCAGTGTTTATAAATTTATTAAAAATACATGACAAGAATGAAACGGGTCTGATATTGCTATGAGAATGGTCCAAGTGTGGTTCCCGTCGGACTGATTCTTTTTCAGGGTAGTACCTTAATTTAATTTAATTCTCTTTATTTTGCCCGTCCTGGGTTTTATAGGTATCAAAGTTAAAAAAAAAGACTTACCTAACAGCCTCTCTATAATTCCCCAGACAGTAATGCGCGTAGCCAAGAAAGTGGCAAGCTTTGGCTTCAGCAGTGACATCCCCCAGCTCCTGAGACAGCATCAAATGCTGTTCGTAGTACGGGACAGCTTGGGCAAATTCTCCTCGGGAGGACAGGCAGTTGCCAAGGTTGAGGAGTGCACACGCTTCGCCTGCTGCGTCTTTTAGTTCGCGGGCGATGCCTGAAATGTAAAAAAAAATTCTATTGATGAGAGGTGCTAATTTAGATTGTTATAGAACAAAGACCTGCAAGGCTATTATGCTTTCAATTTTATCACTTATCAACGTGGATAAGACATATGTCACGCTCACACTGACAATAGTGACATACTTGCCAGAATGTGACGGATGCTTGATCCAAGTAGATAAGTGATAAAATTGGAAGCATAATAGCCGGGCTGAATCGTCCACTCTTATAAATCTTCACCTTATGGTGAGAGACAAATTGATCGATGGAATCAGGCGTTACTTTGCGGAAATCCATGTTAATCGTAAAACAATCGTGTCGTTATCTATTCGCGGATTAGCAAAGGAAAGTTCTAGTTTACGAGAGACAAATTGGGTTGGGAGCTTATAATGCTTGGTACGCCACAGCCAGGTTTCCATGAGTGGAAGCTTCAGAACTCCTATCATGGACCTCCTTAGAGATAGTCAGCTCTTGCTTGTGGTACTTGATAGCTTTTTCTTAGAGCGTACTTACCTAAATGCGCCCTATAATGGAACAAGGCCATATCATGCGCTCCGAGCGCTTGGTACGCCACCGCCAGGTTCCCATGAGTGGACGCCTCTGAGCTCCTGTCGTGGACCTCCTTGGAGATAGTCAGCTCTTGCTTGTGGTACTTGATGGCTTGCTCGTAAAAACCGGCTGCAGAATAGGCGTTACCGATGTTACCGTAGGCGCGGCCCATGCCGGCTTTATCCTGAGGAATCAAAAAATTGAGTCAACTTAGGATTTAGAATCTTGGTACAATTTGGTACCAGGTTCTAAGCGAAAAGTAATGCTGTTTGCCAGGTGCTAAGCGAAAAGTAAGACTGTTTTATAGTAGTTAGTAAAAAACAGCGCTATTTCTATAATTTATAAAAAAAGAAATTAAGAATTTAATCAATAACTTGCAAACGCATATTATTCTTTGAACGAAGATTAAATGGTTCTCATAGCGTTATTGTGAAACTCTTTCGTAATTTAAGAAGATTGATTCGCTCGACAGTTGACGACTTTGGCAGTAAGAAAGTTAATCCATTAAGTCGATTGTGTTCGCTCCGTCAAAGCTTTACATAATAGCTGTAACTATATTCTTACCTGCAATTGCCTGGCTATCGACAAATGTGCCTGATGTAATTTTAACGCGGCATCATGTTCACCTAACAACTGGTACACAATACCCAGGTTAGAACATGCTCTGCCTTCCCCAACCTGCAAAAAATACATTAAATAAAGTATACAGTGGCAATAAGAATGTCATTGCACAGAATAATCGCACCGGTTTCATGACCAACTCTTTTACTGTCCAGGCAATAAGCCTGTGAAACGGCCTTCCACTAAACATTAGAAAATTATTATGAGCCTATTGTGTCCCACTGCTGGGCAAAGGCCTCCCCCTTCTTTCTCCATTCTTCTCGATCTTGAGCTAAAACTGGCCAGTCTGTCAAAAAGGAGTCCAAGTTATTCCGCCATCGCCGGCGAGGTCTGCCGGATCCTCTGTTCGACTCATGGGGCTCCCATTCCGTGGCTATCTTGGCCCACAAGTCATTCGGCATACGGCAGACATGTCCAGCCCAGTCTCACTTTAACTTGGCCGCTTTTCGAGCTACATCAATTATCCGAGTTTTTGAGCGCAGCGTGGTGCTTCGGATTCGATCTCTTAGTTTCACACCTAATATGCTGCGCTCCATAGCTCTCTGGCAAACCCCGAGTTTGGACTTCTGAGCTTCCGTCAAAGACCAATAATATTATAAATGGGAGCTCACTAATATTATAAATGGGAAAGTGTGTGTGTCTGTTTGTTTGTCTGTCCTTCAAGGCAAAACGGAGCGACGAATTGACGTGATTTTTTAATTGGAGATAGTTGAAGGGATGGAGAAGACATAGGCTACTTTTTGTCTCTTTCTAACGCGAGCGAAGCCGCGGGCAAAAGCTAGTATCTTATAAAGTATTAAGTGTAAGCTCACCCCCTCATTATAGTATTGAATGATTACGTATAGTTTTAATTGGTAAATAGTAGAACAGAAAGTGATATCTGATGATTGTTTTCTGTCACGATGCCTGCACGTATCAAATGTTTCTTTTTGACCCAGTGGTTGACTGGTAGAAATGCCTTAAGGCATTAAGTCCACAATTTGTACTTATTTTTTATGTTCAATAAAGTATAAATAAATAATAAATTAACCACCAAAATGAGATAAAACTAAACAACATAAAATGGTGTGAATTTTCAATAGTTATTTCATGATATTATTTTCTTACCTTGTCTCTAGCTGCAAGCGCAACATCTAGCTGCCTTTCGTGCCATTTCTTAGCCTGTGCGTAATCTCCCCCACATCTGGAATGTAAATACTTGTAATAAGTTACTTAAATTATGGACCGACAGTTAGTAAAGCGACAATTGAATGGTTGCATGGTTATTTCACTACACTAAATACAAATTAATATGCTCTTTCATAAGCCTTAGTGCGTTTTCACATTATCCGATCCGATATCGGATGTCGGACCGATATCCCATACATTATAGGCGCCATCTTGGATTTTTCCCATTGAAATCTTTCCGACATCCGATATCGGATCGGATAATGTGAAAACGGATTTAGGCCTGAAATACACTCGTAAGTTCTACTTACGTAAGTAGAGACACAGCTGTACCACCAAATGAGAAAGAATATAGTTATATCGTTCTAGCATATGGCTCTGTCTCTGTAAATTTTAAAAGCGCCACTAGCGCCTAATAACGACAACGCGCAAATAAAATCTTTGTGGGTCTAACTAAGATACCATCGACCAACGTAGATTTGAAATTATTTAAACTTCGTTCGACATTTTTTCAAAACGATCGCCGCCTTGGCTAGCCTCCCCAGAAGTTGCAGGCGTCCATCAGGCATAATTTATTTTTTAAACAATATCTGTGACAATAAGGGCCTCTTGCACCAACCCACCATTTTATATGAAATTTGACAGATGACAGCCCACTAAACCTGAGTTAAGTGGTTGGTGCAAGTGGGCTTAATAGATACCTTGCAGCATGTCCTAAGCCAGCGTAAGCCCTGGCTTCAATAGCTCTATCGCCTAGGTTCTGAGCGATCCTGAGCACATTCTCGTGGTAGGCGATGGCTTGAGCGAAGTTCCGTCTATAGTGATATGAGGATCCTAGGTTAGAGTATGCTCTTGCTTCTTCAACCTGTAAAAAAAAACCAAATAAGTACAATACGTGGAGCAACGTCATTTCGATTTGGAATTTAGAACAAAGAAACTGTCATCGACAAAGGTGCAGCGCTCAATCTTCATGGTCTCCTGTAGCTGTCCTCTCATCTGCTTTACCAGCTGGTCTGAACATATTGATTGGTGTGTTATCGTGTTCAAGGGAGAAAAACAGTAACCTTGCCTGATCTCCTCGCCAGCCTCAAATACTGCGTATGATAGCCAACAGCAGAATCAAACTCCCCATAGCCAAAAACACAGATCCAACGTTCTCAATTTCTCTAGCCTCTTGTAGTCGATCCCCCATCTGTTTCACTAGTTGGACGCATTGCTTATGGATAGCATGTGCGTTGGGGGCTGAATAAATGTATCCAAGAGAGAAAAGCAACAGTAGCCTTACCTGATCACCAAGTCTTCTAGCCAGCCTCAAATGCTGTGTATGGCAGTCAACAGCAGAATCAAACTCCCCCATAGCCAAATACACAGCTCCCACGTTCCCAATCTCTCTAGCCTCTTGCAGTCGGTCTCCCATCTGTTTCACTAGTTGGACGCATTGCTTGTGGCTAGCTAAGGCATTAGGGTAATCGCCGATGGCTGTATACACGTGGCCGAGGGATGTGAGCGCGGCGGCTGCGGCTTGAGTATCCTGCAACAAAGTAAAGTTTTATTAATTGGGCGTATGCTCTTGAAGGTCGTGTCAGGAGATACCTCAGGCTAGAGTTCATTCCCCAGTTTAGCAATGTGAGGTAACACGTTTACATTTATTACACAGGTAGAGGTACGTAGTTATCATCTTGATATGTTAACGAAATGGTGGCCGCTTACGCCGCTTGGCATCCGTTGACACGACGGTGGACGACATCCGGAAAGATGCGGGGCACAACTAGATGCGACTAGCTCAGGAACGGGACAAGTGGCATACTAGAAGAGAGGCCTATGCTCAGCAGTGCGCGGTAAAGGGCTGACTCCTCTGATATGGATGATGATGATAAGTATGATGACAAAATTTCACTTTTTCCTTTCTTACTGCTAATTATAATTATCTGCCTACACCGATCACATCATTTATCATTTTTGACCAAAAAACGTACTTACAGGTGGATATAATAATACCCTGCAATTTTCGCTCTTACAAAACACAACCTAAGTAGCATTAAGTAGTCAAACGCACAATCCATCGGTAACCTTTTAATCTGACCTATAACCTAATCTGAGAACAATTAAGTTTAAAATTACGCAATATGACCTAAAAGTATCGTTCGTATACAACAGGTAGCTTTCGTAATAGGATGCATTGGAGTAATTTTGAAGCACAGAAATGCTTGGGTAATTTCGAAAGGGGAATCTTTGATATGATGGAAATAATAGTGATTTTTATGTGACTTTCAAAATTACCCCAATGCACCCTAGTATTACATTTGAATAGCCTTTAACCGTGTAAGTACGCAGTAGGTCAGAAAACTACTAAAAGCAATTAAATAATCAGTTTGAAGAACCGAAGCGCATACAAATCAGTGAAACAAAGCGCCATTATAAGTTAAAGTTCATAAATTTCCGTTGGCCGGTTCTTTATTTCTTTTGCCTTTGTCAATTAAAAAACCTTTGTAAGAAGATTTTAAAAATACTTCTACATTAAAAATCCGGAAGAAACAAATTGCAAGTAATCACATAAAAAGTCGTGCCACGTCCATTTAAGGAGTGGGTTAAGAAAATTTACTTGATATTGTGTTTTTAAGTGTTTTTGTCTAAATTGCATCTTTTATTGAGGTGTATCAATAGATAGATAGATATAGTTATCTATTTGTAACAAATAAATAACTATATCTATCTATCTATTGCTATCTAACTATTCGATCTGTGGAACATTGTTCAGAGCTAAAACACTTAGAAATGGATCGTTTCTTGCTAACGAAGTTGTCAAAGCACATAAACCATAGTTAGTACTAGACTGACGGGGCCAATAGATCCATCGGGTGAACTGTCTTCATCGACGTCGGTACGTCTTGATCGGCCCTAATAAGTCCGGCCTTTATAAAATACCTGACAATAACTTTTTATAGACTTAAGAGCAAAGAGGACGACACGAGAAATGCCGCACGAGGAAACGTAGGCCGCGTTTTCCTCCCTGGAAAAAACATTTTGGAAAATGTTGTAATATAATTTTATGTAATTACCGCATCTATGCCCTACGTTCGATTTCTACGAATTATTGCTTATTATAAGAGTTAGCAACGTTTCAAAATTTTTATAAAATAAAAATATTCGCTCTTCCCTCCCAATTTTAACAAAAAAAAATTAATTAAAAAAAAAAAAAACATTAATTCAACCTATGATTAAAATACTAACATTAAATTGTATAAAAATATTAAGAATAAGTGGCCTAGGGTAAGATTGTGGGGTTTTTCATTTGAGAGGTTAAGATAGAAAACTGTCCGTATAACAAAACAAGACGGCGGCTTTTCATCGTACTTACTCCTCATACAAAACCTTAAATCTTTCATCTTGACATTATTGGAAATGCTTTCAGAGAGGAAAATGAGGCCTACGTTTGTATGAAAAACCGATATCGGTGCGTCGTCCCCTTCCGCCTTAACCCGCGAATGCTCGGTCGTCGCTATCATAAATTCTCGAAGGACGTTTATACCCGTCCGAGAATCCCGATTTTATTGGCATAAGAGGATATAACATTCGCGATCGAATTAATTCAATAGAGACTAATTTTATATGGCCAGTTATTATAACGGCCGATTTTATGGTTTTCATTATGTTTATGATGTTGTAGTTTTATGTTTTTGACGCAATGAACTGTCTGATTCTGACCTTTCTTATGAATCAGGCTTAACGCGGAAATTTATCACTTTGAAGTTTATGTCAGTGTGCATGGAGAGGAAAGGCACATACAATTCTGGATTAGCAAGACCATCATGAGGCAAGAACTTTATTTATTTAAGAACTTCTTTCAAAAGTTTTTGAGTAAGTGTCAGTTGAGTTCTTGTAGACAGTATTATTTGATAAAAATTGGTCAGAAAATATTAGCCTCATGCAAAGTAACAAAGCCGAGAGTCACACAAGAAAAAAACACGACTCAACGTACTATCAGCTGCAAAAGTGCATGGCGAATTTATCAATGAATTAATTCATATTTTCTCCATGCAATTTTGCAGCTCACTGTACCTATACTTAAATATTCTAATACAACAAGGCAGAATATGTTAAAAGAAACGGAAAATAAAATTCCTCACAACAATTTAAATAATAACTGCATACATGGTCGAGTCATAACAATACCACGTATTAAAATCCACCCTTCAAAAAAATATTCCGACTAGTGTATTTTTATTTCGTGTCGTTTTGTCGTGGGAGATGATAGTTAAATAGACAGACTACCTACTAATAAAATTATAGTGCTGTAGATATTTAGCAGTCTTCAAAACAAAACGATCTACTGCAATAAGTGTAAGGGGCCTATGGACTCGCCAAAACAACACGTCGTGGGACGGATTATACCAAGGTATACAAGTAATTTATAGGTTTTACTAGTAGGAATAAATCTACATTCAGTAGCTACGTCGTATAAAGGTACTTTTAGTTGTTCAAAATAAAATAAAGACTTGTAGGTATACAAGAAAAAAAAAAGTGGTATCTACCCAACCAGCTTTATAGTAAGCGAAAATCCCGTACTTAAAACATCTGACTGATTACCTAACTTAAGTTACCTTGACAACAACTGACGACAAATAAATAACCCGCCCCGACGAACAAATAAAAGAGTGGAAAGCAAATAAAAGCATAGAATGCGGCGCATCCTTTCACCGAGGAAGTTAGAGGATAAGAGAAAAAAATACCCGAGGACACACCGCCAATAGGGGCTTTGTCTCGACGAAATGCGCTAGGGCTTGAATTATCACTTTATCGATATCGATAATTTAGATGACTTGATTTTGGAGACATTCTATCGACTTGTAGTTTGTTCGATTGAGTAGGTATGTATAGAATATAATTAATTTAACTAGCAATTTAGGCTCCGTTTCCATTTTTTTTAATCATTAAAAGTAGCACTCTAATGTTTATAGGTAGAACTTTAATCTTTTTCCCGGCTTAATACTTACGTAACGTTACGTTTTATGCTCCAATTTTAGTTTCACATTAGAAAGAAAGGATAGCATTTTCAGAAGAACTTGTATTGGCGGGGCTCGGAAACTTGTAAAGATTTGTTTAACCCTTAAATGCATGAATTTTTCTTTTAACGAGATATTAATATGTGTGATAGACAATGGTTTTCTGACCCTGGGAAAAATAATAAAAAAAAAATTTAAGATCGATTTTTATACTAAATCAGTGTTAGAAGTTAAATAGGCCAAATCTTATTTATACAAATATATCGTAATTGGTAAGTTTTATTTAAAAAAAAATATTACTATTAAAAAGGTACACTATTTGCGAAACCTTTATGATAAAATGTTTAAACATAAACTAATTAATTACTAACTCCGAAAAAATCAGCCTAAATCACATACTAAAAATCGCCATCGTCCTGTTTTTTCACACTTTTCCGCCATTTCATCTTAATCCTTAAATAATAAATAGAAAATCATTATATTATTTCATTGTATATTAAATAATGAATAATAATTAAGCAATAAATGTGATTTTGGATAGCTACATATCGAGCCACGGGCCATCAAATATAATTATGATGCATATATACATCATCATGCATTTAAGGGTTAATGTAACTTTTATAAGTACACAGAATAACGGGTGTTCAATAACTATCAAAGTTACTAGACCTACCTCTGTCTTGATGGTTTCCATTTGGTAGCCATGTTATCAACTGATATAAGTAACATATTCTTATTTAATACCCTGCACCAGGAAAGACTGATTACCTATAAAACATTTATTGTTAATTAATGCTGATTAACTTCAGTAATTTAAAACTTGATGTTTTACACGATTTAATAACATGTAGATTATGATTCAAGGAAGTTACCAACTTATAGTTTCAGTAGAATAAAGATATTACGGTACCAATTGATTAATTCAGAAGATTTCATTCAAATGAAATAATTTATAGCTTTTACAGAATTTAGTAGGTATACAGTAAAAGTAGATACGTTGGAAATGCTCTTCAAGCGTATTATTAGGCCTATAATTGGCTTACCGTTTCTTCATCTCTCTGTGATGTATAGCGTAGTGATCAACAATAAACAACAGCCGGTAAGCTAATCTAATACTAAGGCAATCAATATTAATTAATCAGTGAAGCTCGCCAAAAGACAGTACTATTATATTATGTAAGCGCTGACACTGCGTGACACAAATTCAATATCTGTGTTTCTTTACAGTCATATACACGTAAAAGTAAATGCAAACTTGGCATGCAAATGCTTTGTAACCTTTCAAAATAAATGAAACTAAATAAGCGTTCCAGATAAAATGCCTACATTTACAACTATGTTTTAAACCCACAATTACATTTATACTAAACCTTGCAATCTAATCTTAACGTAACATGCTTTAACCACGCGATAACCGCAATAACAGGTCCTAAAATATCGACCTCGATAGCAGTAAAGTACGGCACTAGCAATCGGACTGGCAACAATCTAACTAATTAAGTATGTGCAACATGATACGATAACCTGGTGATTTACATACCGACTCGGTTTCCAGCTAGGGTTGCGGGTTGCCCGTCGCTTAGTTGGGTAGAGCAATCGCTTCAGAAGTACCAGTATAAACGATATTTTATACTTTACTTTTAAATGGTATTTATTTTTAACGAAGGAACTAAATAGTCCCGTAAGTTTTTGTACTACCTATCAGGCTATCACTTGGCTTAGCAAACTAAATGCTTTCTGTTTCTCTATTCTTCCAGATTAGTTCGACAATGATAGTTGTATTTTGTTCTCTACGAAGCGTAAGCCTTGGCATGATTGGCAATGTTGGTTACGGGAGTCATCATCCCGACACATTGTTTACTTCTACTTATTGAGGTACCTATGTATAAATTAATGTTTGTTATTTAAGCTACGCCTTCAGTTTCTTCCGACATAGACACCTGAACTGAATAGAGCAAATGCTTCTTCTTTAGCTGGCTTTAAACATAATCAATATAAAAATCCAGTGATGCGTCACAAAATGGCTATGAAATTTGGCCCTGTTCCGTAACAAATTGAATTTTTATGCTTACCAAGAAGGTTTTGCAAATACAAAACGATGATGTGCTGCTGTGGTTAAAATCCATTCGACATGAACTTTAGTGCAGTTTTTGCGCATTGGGTACCTGCTGCTCTTCGACACAAATATTAGAGGAAAGGAGAAGGAAAATAAAAATTGGAAAAGAAAAGGACAAACTTCCAGGCGAGAGACATGACCACCACCTGAATTAAACAACTCAAATATGAACTTTCAACGTTTAAGTATGTCAAGGAGACTCGCCTCTAGCTGAGTATTAGCAAGTAGGTATTATTAGCCACAAAAGAGTAAAATATTCTTTTGATAGTGATACCACTTGAACCTGCGGTCCGTCCACTCTGTTAGTAACGTGAACATCGCCGTGTATGATGGTTATCACCGCAACTGCCATACCGCAGCACGGCGGCTGACACGGTGTCCCATTGTGTACTACTTGTTCTGCGCCCTTTGTGCCACCACCACCACCCACTACCCATTTCTATACCTTAACATCTTCGTACTAACGTTCACAATTAGAACTGTCTGTGTCGGCAATGGTACATACCACTACTCGACCATTACACGACTATATCTGGTCCCTGTAAGATTTATAAGTGGTTACGCAGTCGGCGATGGTAAATAATACGGGAATGAGACGTACGTTTATCAAGCTTTATTATTTGCTTTTGTTTTGTTGCGTTTTGCATAGGCGCGTATATTTGTGTATGATCGTGAAAACTAAATGGATGCATTAGCTAGTAAATAGTAAGGTTCCCAGGTTGATATTTGCTGCCGCATTCCTAGTCAACAAAGTGGTTTTACGATGTAATTTGTAATACTGTCAAACAAATTATGCAAGCAATATGAGGCTTCGAATATATCAGATTTTGGATGATTTAGAAAAAAAAATCGTATATCCAGAACCGTGGTTCCTACGTGGGACCATGGTTCCTAGGACGAAAAGGAATAAAATGACACCACAAACCAAACATCGTCGGGTCATGTGTCAAACACCCTTAACCGAAATTATATACATTACTAGCTTTTGCCCGCGGCTTCGCTCGCGTTAGAGAAAGACAAAAAGTAGCCTATGTCACTTTCCATCCTTTCAAGTATCTCCACTTAAAAAATCACGACAATTCGTTGCTCCGGTTTGCCGTGAAGGACGGACAAACAAACAGACACACACACTTTCCCATTTATATTTAATATTAGTATGGATGATATTAGGAACGCGGCGAATGATGATCCTCGTGACATGACAGCAAATTCGCTTTTGGAAAGATTAAGTAAAGAATGTGTTGAAGTACCAAAAACCATTGTCATTGACCGCGGTTTACAAAATTACAATACATAAGTATAACATTGGTACTATTGCACAATACCAAATTCGTATTCATATTTAGTTCAATGAAGCAATAAAGTTTATTTCAAGAACTATCACAGTAAACTTATACTCTGCGATATTGCCTTATTAGTTAGTATTCTAATAGCACGCTTCCTCTCACCGCTGCTATTATATTCTAAAGTCTCCTTTATAACCTATGTACGAGTAAACCTATCATTTACACAAATAGGGTTAGCAATTCTGTGAATTAATACAGGGGTTCTTCTTTGATAAAACAACATTAACTTACTGTGATTAGGTTTACTTATTAGAATTTGCTCGAAAGAAGTTGGCTATTGGAAAAATTACGGTAAACGATTTTACACTTGGTACCAATTTTTTATGTTTGATCAAAACTTATTTTTGCAACTTGCAGTATATTATGATATTATTAAACATGTTTATTATTCAAGTTTAGTGTTTCTTCCTAAAGACCTATACCGTACATCGTTTTAAATATGCGATTTTATTTTACTTAATTTCGTAAACTGCTCATTTTATCTCATTTCATCTTATATCTCATCAAGGTTATTACAAATTATGGACTCTTAACAATCTAAAGTCCTCGTATGACTAGCAACAAAGTAATCAACTGCATGCCTTTTAATACATGCGCGGTTAAAGGGTATCCAGATAGTCGGATAAAGGCACTAGTTCCACCAAAAGCGAGTGCTTACTCGGCTATAAAGCTATCGGCTATAAAAAGGAACAAAAGATAATCAATGTACAATGCGTTGTGTTCTGAGGAACTCTTTGACATGATGCCAACGTCCACTTTTCATCATCGCACCGTTCGCCATCGACAGGGCGCTCATCTACACACCTTGCAACCTAAATGGTCGCGTAACGTGCGGTTTCAGAGGAATTTCCTCCCGCGGACGCTCCGGCTGTGGAATGAGCTCCCTGCCGAGGTATTCCCGATGAACTACAGTATGGGGCTCTTAAAAAAGGAGTGTACAAGTTTCTCATGGGTCGGCAACGCGCATGTGACACCGCTTGAGTTGCAGGCGTCCATAGGTTACGGTGACCGCTTTCCATCAAGCGGACCGTATACCTGTTTGCCACCGACGTGGTATAAAAAAAAGTTGCTCCCGTGTAGGTACATAAAAGAGAGTGAGCGAGCGATTTGTAGCTCATAGCTCGGCGACGAAGACGATGAACTATGTATAACTCGCCCGCGCTATCATCGCGTCTCTTTTGTTTTTATTAGCCGACAGCTCTAGCTTACACGCTTCTAGTGGGACCAGTGTCAAAGGCTGAATAAAGGCGACCACCGGTAACCCTGCTTGCAATCGGATAGTTGCGTTAATATGCCTTTTAATCTTTGACGAGCGGCTCGAATGGCGAATGCGAATGTTATTCTAAACGCCTGCCGATGCGCATGAGTTGATTTTTTAAACTGCCATTTCGAGAGCTCCATAGTTCTGAAAAAGAGCTACATACACTAAAGCTGCCTGTTTGTTCATTTATGACATTTATTAGCAAGGTGTATGGAGGAGCGGCGATTATCAATTCAAGAAATCACATAGGTATTTTGCTCAAAGCATAGTTTTTTCTCGAAAAAAACGGATACAGTTGTGGGTTTAACCTTCTGACAACCCACGTCCTTCACATCCATACTAAATAATCCATACTAATATTATAAATGGGAAAGTGCATGTGTGTGTCTGTTTGTTTGTCCGTCTTTCACGGCAAAACAGAGCGACAAATTGACATGATTTTTTAAGTGGAGATAGTTGAAGGGATGGAGAGTGACATACGCTACATTTTGTCTCTCTCTAACGCGCGCGAAGCCGCGGACAAAAGCTAGCAGTAGGTACTTAAGTCCCAATTAAATTTTGACTGTCAAATTGACAGAACTCAATTTAGGCTACCATATTATGGAACCCTGAGAAGGAGACTGATAGTTTATCTACCACCTGATTTTAATAAATGTCTTCTCTTGTGCTATCGCGGAGCGAAAGATCGTAGATAGTCATTTGTCGCGCGGCCTCGCGCAGCTATTAGAACTCCTGCGCAGGGCACCTGCGCTGACGCGTTATGCTAGGCATGCGCTAATGAACCTAGCTCAGCTCACATGTTACTGTCAAATTATGCCCGCTACAAGGGAATTATAGGGGAAGCATTTTTATACGACGGGATAAAATGCCAGCTCGGGCGCTTAATGATATCGATTTGAGATGGAAAATAAAATATTAAGTAATTGAATTAAATTTAAATCGATAAATGTAGGTGGGTGTTCAGTTAAAAAATACTCTGCAGGGCAATGAAAGGCAAATTTTCTGGGAATATGGATATATCGTTCGTTGGTAAACATGCTACCACTTACAAGTATTAATCGTGTGCGTAAAATAAAAAAATAAATAATATAAAATACGATTTCGAAGGGCGGGTAGGCAATCTATGTACCTAAACCTATTTAAAAGTTTGACGTATACCTATAACCAATTAACGACAATAATCATTCCCCAAAACAGTGTGTGAGAATAAGAATGTGTCATTTAAATGTGTCAAGAAATATTTTTACAGCATGTCACGTTATGTTAATGTTAGCAGCTAATGTTGTACAGTGGCATGCTAAAGTTTGATTCGATTTTCGTCAAAGCCAGATAAAGTCTTAGGCAGAGCCCGGAAAATCCATAGCAAAACAAAAGACTGACGCAATCAAACTAGGGTGAGAAACATTTTTTTATCGATATCGATAGTTCTAAATATGAGAAGAAAATGGCCCACCAAATGAAAAAAAAAAATTATAAATAATTATACAGGTACAGATGAAATTTCTTCCTCAAAATCCACGTCAGTACACACAGCAGCACTTGACATCTTATTGGGTTTGTTATAGTAATAGGAGTATATAATCATTAATTTTTCAACATTCTCTGGGAGAAGACTGTTTCGTTTATCACTGTAAAGCCATTTATGTATACTAAATGAACGTTCGACTTCACTCGACGTCAAGGGAGCAAATTTATAAAACTCATTGTAATCGGTATGATGGTCAGGTCGGGTAAGATTTTCGGATATTTCTCGTAAATGGTCATAATCAGGATTTCGGTCCAGTACGGCTTCAAATTTGCGTATCACCGGTAAAAGTTTACTCCAGTTTACGTAACAACGAACAGTGTCCAGAATGAGGAATGATTCCGTAATAGACAAAGTTGAACATTGTAACTGTTCTATGGACCTAACCTAACCCTTAACTTACTACTTGTTTTGCGTTTGGCGTGAATAATTTATAAAATAACGTACGTACCTAAACATATCGGTATGATTTTTTTTAGACAAAACTTACTCGATATCGATAAAAAAATGTTTCTCACCCTAGTTTGATTGCGACAGTCTTTTGTTTTGCTATGGATTTTCCGGGCTCTGGTCTTAGGCTTCCCACAGACAGTCTTAAAAATTCATAATCTTAAAAAAAACTTGTATGCAATCTGACAGTTCAAACTGACACTGACAAGACACTGACAGATCTGTCAGTGTCAATTTGCATACAATTTTTTTTTAAGATTATGAATTTTTAAGACTGTCTGTGGGAAGCCTTAAGCTAATCTTGGTACTGTTAAAGTTACGTTCAAATTTTCACTAAATAAACACATTCAACTTTAAAACTCACTTTTCTGTTTTGTAATTAATGTAATTATTTACTTACTTTAAAGCCATATAGATAACATTGTTGCTATAAAATAAATATCGGAGTCAATAACTCGTTGTTTATCCTTCTGCCATTAAAATAATTCGCCGGTCATAAAAGTTTTAATGTGAGTTTTTATGGTCAAAAACGTATTCGCTTCCAACGGGACCACGGTGAAGTGTAAGTATTATTATTGCATTTTTTTTGACTGAAGAATAATTTATATACTACTCGTATAGCGTAGTTTTATTTATGTTTTTTTTCTTATTTATATAGGTACCTACTTCAATTCTTCACATAATTTTCTTAAGAACATGTTCAAGAACTGCTTATTTGATCCTCTAGTAAATAATACTCGTATGTTCAGTCAGTATATATTTACGGATTCGGAGTAATTATGGCCACACAATTATTAGTTAGGTATCTATTATCTCGACAATGTTTAAAAAGTATATTACTATAAGCAGATACCTACATTAGTTACGTGTCTTTCAAAAAGCAAACACGTATACGTTCCAATTGTTCGAAAATTGTAATCTCTAAAAGTAGCAAACTAAAGAGAAATTGTCCAATTTTTCATCTAAAACCTTTTCACTCAAGTATAGACACATAAAGATTTATTAACTACTGTCACGTCTTGGCCGTCGATCAGTTCAAGTTCCCGGTCAGACATACTCGACTTTTAGCAATCTTAACTTGATTTTAATTTGGAGAGTTAATAAAACTTAACCTTGACGATCTAAAGATATCTAAGTCAAGGTCAGATCTAAGTCAAGTCAGTCCAGCGACTAGAGTGACTGGATAGTTAACTCTTGACTCCAATAGCTCTTCTCATTCTTACACAATGAAAGCAGTGGAATATATTGTTGCCTACACTGTTTCAGAACTAATACAAGTATTTCTACCATCACACCTTCAAGAAAAGCAGACTCTTTTCTTGTGCGAGACCGCTAGACTCGTCTAGCTAGACTCAAGAGTCGTTGAGGCGATTCATCTGCTGATTTGTCATTAGTACGTGAAAAAAAAACTTAATTACGAATGGCATTTTAGGCCATAATCTACAGCATGTCCTAATCTAGAGCTCTAGATTTAAAGCTATCTTCTAACTTAGTAGTCTAAATCTTGCATCTTGCTTAGATTAACTTGCCATTCAGACGTAAGCAGTAAATATTGGAGTAATTGGTTATTTGCGTACCTAAATATTTACCAACTAGTCAAAGGTCATTGAAAAAGTGACCTTTTAACGTTAGATTAACATTCCCAGGCCCGATTTGTTTTAAAAATTTAAGTTATACGTGATTAAGTTCCGTTTTGCAATACAAAGCATTAATGTCCAAGCAAACGAGAGAAAAGACGAGTAAAGTCTGCATATTGTTAAGTTAATATACGATTCTTTAAGTCCGAACAGGTCCCAGTGGCACCGAGTAATTATTGTTATTCTCGGATTACTGCGGATTCCTGAATGTTGGCAACATTTCGTGGCTATTTGCGCCGGCGCGGTTTTTTGTGCGCCATCGCGCGGAACGTGTTAAATAAATATTTCTTGCGATTGTTTGCTGCGGCCATTCCGATCGATTACCGAGCGGGTAAAGTATTCAGACTGCTTTAATGACAGTTGCTAACCATCAGAAGTTGGAGTGACAACTCTTTGAAGCTACGAATTTAAAAAAATTGGAATCTAGTGCACGAATTGCACACTAGACAGATTTTTTTTTTCGTAACTGCATTGCCACTCCAAAAAAAAAACAACTATCCTGAAAAATGTTATCGAGATCGTTCGTTTATCATTTAATATTTTGTACCAGCTACGACTTATATTACCTTCATTTTGTGTTGCATCTTGTTGTAAAATACTGAAGGTGATTGGCTTTACCTGCAGTCCTGCATACAAAAATAATTGCAATTTGTTAAATCATTACCTTCACAATTTTAGGTCCTAATATCGTATAACGTGTTCATCTATCTAATTATGTACTTTTTAATATCTATTTACTACCGCTAAATTATTAGAAAAACGCAAAAAAACTAAACGCTTTATCTATCCATCAAACTTTTAGTCACTCTTTTGACGATTCTGCTAATCGAGGTTGTAATAGGTTAATTAAATAGCGAGCCTTCGCTAAGCGATAAGAATAAGCCCTGAAATTGTTCCAGAGGTTTTGATTGTTCGCCACTCAAAACAAAATAAGGAATGTTATGCCTTGCCCGTAATTGATTCGTGACTGCTTTCATACAATACATATTACTACGTCAATTTTATGTATGTTAATAAATACATGCCAACGCTAAGTATGTAATTTGATACCACTAGCTTTTCGGTGAAGGAAAACATCGTGAGGAAAAGTGCATAAATCTGCGAAACAGTTCAAATATGTGTGTGAGGACTACAGCTCGAGCCCTCTTATGTGTGAGAGGAGGCCAGTAGGCCTAGCACATGATTGCCGCGGGAGTATGTCGCCGCGAGATAGATGACACGTCTTTGTCTAATTGTATTAATGACATAAGGACAGGTAGTCTATCTCGCGGCGACATACTCCCGCGGCCATCATGTGCTAGGCCTGCTGTTCCAGCAGTGGGACGTGTGTAGCTCAATTATTTTATACATATTAAACGCTAAATGGTAATCACTTTGAAAGAGACCATTTGTCTAGTAGTTGTAAAGTATGTATGTATGTATGTATGAGCTTTATTGTACATAAAGGAAACAAAAGAGACACAGTTACAGAGTCAGTAATATACAATGTAGGCGGACTTATCCCTTAATGGGATCTCTTCCAGTCAACCTTTGAGGAAATGAGTAGAAGCGAATTAACGATGAGTGGCAAATTTAAAAATGTACAACCACCAAAATAATTAAATGAATTAAGTAAAGTGGTGCGATGAAATAAGTTTAACGTGTTTATGAAATCCTTTGTAACAGATTATATATATTGCTTGGATCGTATTGACGGGGCAACTAACCTGCCTCTGGATTTTTATTATTGACAGACCAGGCTAAATGTGCAGCGATTTTAATAGCTGAGCCTGTGCAAGTGTTATCTTAAACATAGCAATTACATGAAATCATGACGTATACTTGCACAAGGCTTGAGACTTGTCTAGGTTTGACCACAGACCTAACATTTCGCTAACGCTTAACATCCTATTTCTACGGGTTTGACTATCACTTACAGGGCCAGAAACCCGCTAGTCGGGTTCAATTTAGAAATGAGTTAAGTACTGGAGAGTGCTAGTCTTATTGTCATAATGTCTGTCTTCTTTTATTTATGAGTTTTATGATGTGGTAAATTTTCAACTGAACAACCTGAACAACAGTGTAGTTACTAACGTCACTTAATAAATGTTTAAATACATGAGTGCTGCATGAATGCTACAAAATTGCTTGACTATGGGCAGTCAGAGGAAGTAACCAATAAGAGTATCGTTTTATAAACCCTTTTACTTCCCTTCTCTATGGGCGGTAGGAATGTTATATGCGGCGTTTTTAACCAAAAGGTCCCTCGCTGCCTCATAAGCATAAGGATCATCTCTAAGTAGTTCGTATGAAGATGCGAGCGAAACTAGTCCTTTTTGTAAGCGATACTGTGGTACCGTTTAGTAGAAAATGTCGCATATTAAAAGGCCGATATATTTGTCGTAATTAAGCAAACTGTTGTTAATAGTCGCTATAAAGTCTATAACTATTAACAACTGCGGGTAAATTATGTTTGCGGACATAAAAACGATAGAGATAGCAAGATGGTTCGGCAAAAGTGTGAGTGAGATAGGTTATTTGGTTATTGTGAAGGTATAGTTCATTTGATCCGATGAACAGTAAAGTTGTAGGAGATCCTAAATAAGTTAACAACTAGTTATAAGACCATTTGCATTCCTACTGAATTTGTAATTGCGGTAGTATTTCTATTACATGTATTTCTGTATTATGTTAATAAATTGTAAGGATAGTTTGAAGCCCGAGGAAACAATATTATGACTGTTCTTATCGTTATTACTTCACACAGACAAGATCGAGAAAAAATAGCCAGTTTTGTACCTACAAAGTGTTTGATGGAGATATTTGTAAGGTTTTCAATTACCTAAAAAAAGAACTCAGTAAAAGATGACATTTGGATATTTTTAGGTATTTAGCATACTTACCTAGAAAGATTTGAAAAGTTCCAGAAATTTTCGTCACTAGAAAATAGCGGCATATATATAACTGGACGCGCGAAGCGAAATTTGTTTTCACGCTCTTTTCTAACTATACCTACTGACTGACAAGAAAATCTGACAAATATGAACAAAATGAAGTCTCGTTTAGTTCTAAAATTATGAGTGCAAATCGTGTTAGCTTAAATCAATACGAATCAAATGGATTAAAAAGTAATTTAACTTGTTTCATTTAAAATTCCATTGAAAGTAAAACAGAACACAACATACAGTGTAAAATAATGCCTGAGACACAGACCCATGTAGCCAGTTTCGCTCCATTGAATTTTCACAAGAGTTTCTATTAAACGATTATCAGTCCGATTCGAGCGTCCACTGATATCAGATTGAAATCTAACTGATTTCATTCAGTTATCTGTTTGTGATTAGAGGCGTCCAATAACTATAAGACAAATTTCTCCTCATTGGGCTACTTATGAATTAAGATCCTGTGACATCTTTTTGAATGGAGAAATCATGGAGAAATTATAAGTAAATTATAAACGTAAAACATTAATTTGCAGTCTTCTTTGATACTTTAGCACATTTCTTTAGCATTACATTATACCATAATGGAGCATTTCTTAAAATAATCTACCGTTGTACGGGTACAAACGCGAATTTTCTGAAATTTGGCGGGTGTAAGAAGATTTCCATCTATGACAATGTACAGAATTATGCACAGAAAAATGATCGCCTGTTTTAAACGCCAAAAAAATCACAAGACACTAAATATAATGCGTTTGTACAAGACAGCCCATGGAATGATCCTAATAAAGTAATAATAATATGTACAACACAACCTTTTGCTTTGACTACTTTTTATTCCGTACAACACCCTTATAGTTTCCTTTGTCTGTCTTCCGTAAAAAAATGTTTTAGTAAAGTGGGGGCTTTAATCGCTCCTAAAGGAAAAAAAGTGCGTCCCCCCTTTGTTTAAAAAATATGAAAAAAATCACAAAAGTAGAACTTTATAAGGACTTTCTAAATTAGGTTCAGTCTGCGACTTTGTAGAACTGTCAAAGGGATCAGCATTCGCCGCGACAGGTACAAAAACACGATTCAACTATCAAGTATCGAATAGAGCTTATAATCGACTTTATAATCGCTCGTCTGTCGCTGAATCGATTTACACAAGTTAGCAACAAAGTTGCACACCGGTTCAGGACCTCTAGCCAAGCGTACAATCGTTGATGTTCCGTATAGGTTCGTAGTTTTCTTTCTCTTATTGCTCTTCTATAATGGCTTCCATCTTCCATATATATTACTTGTCCCGTATAAATGATTTTTTTAAATTTGTAAGAGGATATTTTTCTTATTCTTACATTTACCTACGACAATGTGCAGCTGCACCTGCTTTAAAGGTCGAAAAATAGCCGCAACACTCGTAATATAAATGCGTTTGTGCGGGACAGCCCATGGAATGCTATTGCATTGTACGTTTGGCTAGAGCCCGCGTGTTTCGAATTCACAAATAAACGGGCCATAAACAAACTACGAGTATTAGCAACAATTACGGGGTTAATGAGGTAGGTTGTTTATTTGGTACTTTGTATGAAAGATAATTAGAATTTATATTCGCCTTTTATATACGATTCGATTGCACGTGAGGATAATTTTATTTTATGGGAAGAAAGTAATATGTGCCCGTGTGGTGACGGGTTAAGAATTTCACCACCCCCTTTCTTCCCGTGGGTGTCGTAAAAGGCGACTGTGGGATGGGTTAAATTGTGGGGTAGGCGAGAGGTTGGCAACCTGTCACTGCAATGTCACAGTTTCGTTTTCTGTCACCCCTTATTTGCCAAGAGTGGCACTGATACTTTAGTAGTTTCATGTGCTCTGCTTACCCCTTAATGGGATACAGGCGTGATTGTATGTATGTAAGTTATATGTACTACCGGCTGAAGTTTCGCTGGTATTCAGTACAGTATTTTTTCTCTTACAATGTAGTATCTAATGGTAAAGCAGTACCTATACCTATTAAAAATGTAAAATAAAAATAATTTATGAAACAAGTTTACGTACCTATGCAATTGAAGCCTGACCAGAAATAATTCACTATTCTCAAGAGGGCGCTGTTATTTTGACGTATGGGATGACAGTTTTTTTTTGGGAAACATACAGCACATAATAATACATTAAGGTAAACAAACATAGTTAACTCATAAGCCAAAACAGTTTCCACTTATAGCTATTACAGAATTCTTTGCTCCGAAAAATAAAACAAGTAAAATTAAAAAAAAAGTTGATTTTAACAAGCAGTAATAAATAGTTTTACATGCATGATTAAAGTAAAGTATTCAAGCATAAACTTAGAATTTGGAAATGAATATGAATATACAAATCTACAATTTAACACAAAACAACTTAACAATTGCAACATAAATTTAACGTTATACAATTGCAACATCAATTTAATTTTAACGTAGAGTATAAAAGGAAGATTATAATTTAACTAAATTTGTTAATATTATTTATTATTTTCTTTCTTTCTTTCTTTTATTTTATTTTTATTTTCATTCAGTAAATTATTCAGTTCAGTATTAGCATGAAGAAAATAGTTTCCATGAAATTCCGCAACATGCCGCGTAGTTATGTAATTTCTGGTCAGGGTTTAAGACTGTAGAAATCAAAACTAAGTATAAAATTTAATAGCTGACTTATATCTAAAATCGCTGTATAGCAATGCTGATGTGAACGTTATGCGAGAAAGTAGACAAACAAACGACTCTTCGACAAACGTTTCCCGATTTCTGTGAATTTTCACTTGATTTTTAACACCATCCAACAAACCCAAGAACGCCAGTATCTTCATACTTATATCACTTTGTATAACAAGAGTATGGCCACTCCCGCTCCCCGCTGAAAGTGCGGCCCACCCCCTCTCGGTTACCTCACAGTTACCACCTTCCAAAAACGCGAACAATCGAACCTGTCATATTTCACTCATACAAGCATAGTACGCGTTCACCTACACGAGCTTAGACTGTGTGCTGGGAATGCGCCTCTTTCATATATTTGATCGCTAGTGTCCGAGGTGTGCTTATATGTTAGCTCGAGCATGATGCATGGAAGGTAAATAAGGCAGACACTAGCGAATACATCAAAGTCAAACTCATGTTAAGGCTACTAGCCTCCCCTCCAGTATTACCATACACCGTGTGCGGCAGCCTCAAAGGCTAATAACATGCAAAGCGCATACGTTCATCGCATGTATGGGTCGTGAATTATTTAACTCGATTTTTATGACAATATGACTCACACTGGCAAGTTCATATGCTCATCACCTGTAATATTTGGCAACATATATTGCGCGCTGCCGTCAGAGTTTTTGAGCGAAGTCTGACAACATCGCGCTAATCCATTGTCGATCTAGAAAATTGACACACGTCAAAGACAACTCTTGTACCACAGTATAATAAAGAGTACTAACGTACAGTATGGCCACTCCAGCTCCCCGCTGAAAGTGCCGCCCACCCCCTCTCGGTTACCTCACAGTTACCGCCTGTTAAAAACGCGAACAGTAGACCTGTCATATTTCACTCATACAAACATAGTACGCGTTCACCTACACGAATTTAGACTGTGTGCTAGGAATGCGCCTCTTTCATATATTTGATCGCCAGTGTCCGAGGTGTGCTTGTACGGTAATCTAGCTTTTGTATTGACCGTATGCCTTTTATGGCATTTGGGCAGGTATCAGCAGACAGGATATATGTTACTTGTGGTAAATAAATTACATTATTTTAAAAATATGATTTTCATTTGTAACAGAACTATATGTAGTAAGATAGCCTAGATGTGGGTAACATAAGCGGGAGCTCTCAAAGGCTTAATTACATGCAAAACTCATACACTCGTCGCTTGTACATTACATAAATGTTCCGCACATATGCCGTTTTCAAATAAAAGGTTTCACATTGTCGTTTGCCGTAAGAACGAAATTAGTTCGTCTCTTTATACGAATTACTTGTTAAAACGTAATTATGCTTAAGCTGTAATAAGGAACCTTTTTATAGAAATCGGCACATTTGTCGCGGGTCAATGAATATTTAGCAGCGAATTAGCATTCAGAGATGCAAAACGACGTGTTTGTACATCACCGAGGCGATTTGCAAGATTTTAAAGATGTAAAGAGGACGAACATAATCCTGGATTATCTAGCAGTCGAAATACCTTAATGCTTTGGTTTCATTCGTTTTAATTAGGCTGATCAGATAGATCCTAGTATCTACGGAATGAGCTTTATAAGCTTATTATAATAAGCTGGAATCTCATTAGCTCTAATCTGCCTGGTTTAAAATTTAATTATACCTATGTTAATCGTTGGTAATTAGTCCAACCCAAAATCGACTCTTTGCGGATATCAAAATTATCAAGGCTAATATTTCCATGGCTATAACGAAAGACAAAATTGTAAACAGCTACAGATCTTTTATAAAAAATAATACATTACATTCAGTACGTTTTTCAGTACTGATGACCCTCCGAAGTTTCGACCTGACAAGAAATGAGCCACTTCTTGCACTAGTGCGTAAAAAAAACATTTCGAAGATATTAAATAAACTTTAAATCAGATTATACTTAACCTAAAACAGTTTTCTCTATAAATTCCAAATATCTATTCCATTTTATGTCCCCTACATCGATAACAATGTTTTTAGTACTTCCTACTAGTTTTACTTATATGTTTAGACTTATTTGTCTCAACAAAGTTATCGTCTAGATCGGTATCGTTTTACTGTATTCACCCCGCAAACCGGTGGTTTTCAACATATCCGATATATAAACTTGCATGAAAGAGATTGCGATATATCTCGGTTAAATTACCATAAGAACCAGGACATCATATAATATAATAACTACCTATAACTTGTTGAGAGGATAGATTAATCTTTATAGACTACGCATAAAACCTGCATACGCCCGCGTTCATTACGCATAAATGAGGCGGTTTTGACTACATAGCAGAAGTCCATGTTAAATCATATGAACTTTTCTTTATCTAATTCATATTTCTAATTTACAGTCCAGTACCTTTTAATTATATATTTTTATATATACTAAATGGTCGTAAACAAGCACACGGCCCGCATCTGTAAACACCGTTTTTGAGGAACCCCACACTGTAAACCAGCCATCAGGCAGTCATGGTCGCGCGATAAACGATAAAACATCGGGCCGTACCTGTCGCACTTGCAAATAGTAACGAGAATGATGTATGATGATACTTGCCTGCCAATGGCGGACCGCCGACCTACCTAATGTGGACCGCGTTTCGTTGTACTGCCCTTCCAAACGGATCAATAGTCAGTCGTCGTCTTATTCCTATAATCAGGACCCCTGCAGAAACAACGTAATTGCCAATTGGTGACCCCTGCTGTAGACCCTCGGGAAAACCTCGGTAGGGAGCTCATTCCACAGCCGAAGCATTTGCAGGAGCAAATTATTCTTTAACCGCATACCTAATTATGTACTGATTGAAATAATTTCCATTAAATTGCTAAGTGATCTGTGTTGGAGAGTAATGAATGAGAGTGGCCACTCAATTGGCGATAATGATAACCTCTTAAGTTATGGCGACTTTCTACTACAAATTGCAGGTTTTGGATTCAAATACGTTTAATGGTCGTGCAATATAGGTTGCAATGGTTTTGCGGGTAGTATAGTAAGACGTAAATACATACTTTTTCTTTCATCTATACTATCGCTATTTTACTTACAAACCCATACCCATGTTTCTTGAATTCTTCTTTCCAAATCATTCATCATTTTGGTTTCATGCGTTTATCTCCTACAAGTTCGAAGGCGTTAAGGTTACAGGCTTTTTATATTATCGGTTATACCTACTGCATATTATTAAGTAAGTTTTCTCTGGTGGGTAGAAAATGACATATTAAGTCACTAAAACAAACATGATTTTATGCCTCTAATAACCTGTAATTTTAATTTAAAATGAGCTTTATAATTTCCTCATAGAGTAATCCCACCGTCGATTTATCATGCGCGGTTAAACCATTAAGATCTCCCATGTTTTGACATAGGACGTAAATCGAATCGCACCGTCTTTTCCTCATACCTTTCTATCGTATATCTTTTAAATGTGAACAGTATGTAAAGGCGCACAGGGTGGATTATTGAGAGGTAAAACTTGAGAAATAAGAGATTTTGAAAGGTAGTGTTTGAATTAACAGTTGCTTAAGCTGCCTACGTACTAGAAAGATAAGTAAATAATAAGGAACATCACATACAATGCTTTGGATCGTGGTATTTATCATCGTCTTGTCACTTTTTTGGTAAACTTGGAAATCTCGAAATTATTTCTGTTGAGTTTTCGTACCTTAAAGATGCCCTGGATACCTATCCGTTCTTGAACTCGTTCTATCTGGTCGGTGTGGATTCACATTCGACACATTCTGGGAGGAGGGTGGGCGGGAACTCGTCCGCATGGTGCTACAGTGGGTGCACTTCCTCGCCCCCGACCTTGTGAGACCTATGTAACACCATTAATGTCAGGATGGTTGGGTGTGTGGTGTGGGCCAGCTTAGTATGAGATACGTTGTATCCTTCTGCACCAGAATCATAGGACGCAACTAATACTAGCCGGTCGGTTTGGGTTGTTTTTTCGACACCGTCTCCTCACTCCTCTTATACGGGGGGACCTCATTCACCTTGTAGCTCAACTACGTTTCTTCGAATCAAGTCCTAGTAGGATGCTTGTGGTCGTATACTATAGCGTGGTCTGACTTTGCCAGTACTACGCGTGCTTTACATCCTTTTGCACTACTTAGAGTCATACTTTGGTAGTCTATATTAATAAGCTGTCGTTGGTCCTAGGATGCAAAGTAGCGATTATAGCCGTCATTATACCGGTAATGGCAGCAGGCTAAACAGATGGCCGGAGTCAGTGAAAACGGATAATTGTATGCGGTAACGTGATAACTATTGGAATGTTACGTAGTGAATGAAATTTAGTAGTAATTCAAACTCGCATTATGTGTTATACTCGTGGTCTTTGCATTGATTTGATTCCAGATGTTTTTTTAAGTAATTACATATTAGTATTATTCTGTTCTCTGATAACCAGACATTATGAGTTTGTACAAAAAAAACCAGAGGTGGTATTGGTGGGATTTTTGAATCTCACCGGTGCCTTGTTTTGTATGCAGCCGATGACTATTTAGTACGAAATAAGCCACCCGATGAGAATCAAAAATCGCACCTCAGGTAGGTACTAGGTACCTACTTGGGGATGTCGATGAATATGAAAGTCCATCCAAATAAATATATTAATATCTCTAATTAATATTTACTCCCTAGTAAGAAATGCTACAGGTAGACCAATGCAACAATTTAAAAGTATTTTAAGTGAAATAATAATATACACTGTTCATAAATATTATTACTGGCTGGACAACCGTCTTTCGTCGGTGAAAATACTAAGAAATAGTTGCACGTGCAGATAAAGATAACAAACAATAGTTTGCGGTAATTCAAACCGATTGAAGACCTTCTAGATAGCATATTTAGACCTTTAAATAACTGTCCCATCAAAATTTTTTTCGGCTATTTGAAATTATTTATCTGTTCCTTTAAATAACTGTCCCATCAAAATTTTTTATTTGAAATTAAGAAACCAAGTACCTATCTAGTTAAATATTTATGGAATGCGTTAGATATGCGTTGTTGTTGACTTTGCCGACAAATGAATGAAGGTCATGGATGAAATGATATGTGTAGGAAATAATGTTCACAATGCATTTATATTACTTAGGATGGGGCTTAAAAGAGCTTTAGTTAAAGTAAAATGTCCCATCCCAAGGTTCCTTCGCGCTTTTACTCGCCAGCCACACACCTCGCGTGCGCCATATTATTTCAGTCCGAATCCGTTTGCCTTTGAAGAAAGATGTAAGGTCGCGACCTTACAACTACATGTAAGTGTCCTTCTCCTAGTTGTTTTGCGTAAATCACGGGACCCCTTTGACCATCCCCGGTTATAATACATATATCAGATAGAGATTTTACGAAATCGTGTCACCTAAATATACCCACAACATATCTAATTACACCTAAGAATTAGGTACCTAATACATTAATATAATCAATGAAGCTTAACATAATCGATAATATACAAATATTCGACATAAACCATTAATGCAAACATTAGTGCAAGATAACTTTCTCGTTTCTTTATTTAGAGTGTGATCATTATGTAGTAGGTACACAAAATAATATTCCTTACTCATTACTTAAATATCGATACACCACTTGATGCTATAAATTAAGCATGTACAACACTAGTGCAGACTGGAAAGAGATGGTGTGATGTGAATTGAGTTACGTGGAAGCGCCAGCTATATCACCCAGATATTTCATCATCATCATCATATCAGCCCTTTATCGCTCACTGCTGAGCATAGGCCTCTCTTCTAGTACGCCACTTCTCCCGGTCCTGAGCTAGTCTCATCCAGTCGTGACCCGCAATTTTCCGGATTTAGCCACTAAATAAGAATATAAATAAATCACTAACCTTGCACTTCATAGCCAGCACCAACTGATATCGATGCGCAGTCAAAGCATCCTTATACGATCCTTGGCTAAAGTACGCTGCGCCAAGATTCCTATGCGCTTTGCACTCACTAGCCATATCTCCCAGAGATTTTGCCACCGCCAAGTCTTGCTGCAGGTAGTTGACGGCTAGAGTTAAAAAAACTTTACTAACCTTGCACTTCATAGCCAACACCAGCTGATACCGATGCGCAGTCAAAGCGTCTTTATAAGACCCTTGGCTGAAATAGGCCGCGCCAAGATTCCCATGCGCTCTGCACTCCCCAGCTGTGTCTCCCAGAGATTTTGCCACCGCCAAGTCTTGCTGCATATAGTTGATAGCGGCGTCGAGTTGGCTCAGGGCCCAGTGGGCGGAGGACAGGGCACTGAACACGGAGCCCCTGCGGAGAGACGGATGGAATTGTTAATATTCAGGTACGAGAGTAATGAGGACGTTGGGACCCTCCGGGGTGGAGAAATCTTTGGTAATTAAATTTGGACACGGTCTTACATGCATATTTTACATATGCTACAGGTTACACTTGTAGGTAATTAAATATTGTAGAATTTTGCATGCTAGTTTAAAGGATCCGTAAACACATCGAGGTATGGTACAAATGGTCAGTGTGCACGGGAATCGTCCCACTTTGTCGATTGCTATAAAGCCGGCTTATTCACCGATATCAATATTTATAAAATTACCAATTTAAGTCCTTGTTTTTGCCTGAAACACAGGAACTATCCTAGCTCAGGCATTTGTATAAATCATTCCTTATAAAATTCTTAGTCTTTAAGAATAACCACTGTACAAGTAGGTAAATCTTGCCTTAATGGTAACCGATAAAGTGGGACGTTTTACTAAACACCCTCACAATGATGAAATGATCCAGAAGTTTAATAGTTGACTAAAATAGGTAGGTATCGTAGGTATTATCAAGTTGTCGATGATAATCATCAACCCAAAGTTTGTATGGGGAAACAAGATTAGTTTGACTATTTTATTCAAAACTTCACAGGAAGATTCCTTAAGACATATGACTGAATACGTGTTTCAGGTTTTTTTGAAAATTTAACCCCGAAAAGGGTGAATAGGGGGTGATAAAGTCAAAAAATCAATATGGGTAATATGGTTTATCGGGTCGCTGATCACGATAAATACAACGTTTTTAAAATCTAACGAGGCGGAAGTGAAATACCTTCTCCCCTGTTGTGGTGCAATGGGGTTTATAGTATTTTATGCAACAGGCGTTTAAAGGAGGTCAAAAAAGACGAGTGGCGTGGGTAACAATTTGAGGCGAAGCCGAAAATTGTTATTGAGACGACACGAGTATTTTTTGACCCAGTTAAACACCGTTGCATACAATACTTTTTCTACGACCATGCACTTAGTTTTTAATAGTTTTCTTGAATAACTTTCGTGAAATTCACACTGCTTCCTGTATTTTGACGCAAAGGTTTGCACTGTCAGCTCAGCTGCCCAAAGCCTTTCCGCGCACTCGCGCAGTGTCGTTATAAGGCGTTGCCATGGTTACAGAGCCAAACAATGCGTTTTCAGTTTTTTCGATACTGCGCGCATGCGCGGAAAGCCGGCGGACACTGGCTTTGGGGAATAGACCTTTATGTAGGGTTTTAAAGATCTATGCACGACCGTGTAAATGACGTATAACAGTTCGGGAGTAGAAAAAATATATAAAAGAAGATATTGACTGGCTGACTGACATATCAACGCACAGCCGAAACCGCTGGTCCTAGAGATGTCAAATTTGGCACGTAGGTTCCTTATATAGTGTAGAGGAGCATTAAGAAAGGATTTTTCAAAATTCGCCTCCTAAGGGGGTCAAATGGGGGTTCAAAGTTTGTATGGGGAAACAATGTTAGTTTCACTGTTTTATTCGAAACTTCACAGGAGGAATCCTAAAAACATATGACTAAAGACGTGTTTCAGGTTTTTTGAAAATTTAACCCCTAAAAGGGTGAAAAGGGGGTGATAAAGTCAAAAAACTATTATGGGTATCGTTTTTACGGTTTATTGGGTCGCTGATCACGATAAATACAACGTTTTTAAAATCTAACGAGGCGGAAGTGAAATACCTTCTCCCCTGTTGTAGTGCAATGGGGTTTAATATCAAAAACTATATAAATGAAGAAACTGACTAACTGACATAATATATCAACACACAGCCGAAACCGCTGGTCCTAGAAATTTCAAATTTGGCACATAGGTTCCTTATATGGCGTAGAGGTGCTCCTCTACGCCAAGGATTTTTCAAAATTCACCTCTTAAAAGGGTGAAATGGGGGTTCAAAGTTTGTATGGGGAAACAAGATTAGTTTGACTATTTTATTCGAAACTTCACAGGAGGATTCCTAATGACATATGACTAAATACATGTTTCAGGTTTTTTGAAAATTTGACCCCTAAAGGGGTCCAAAGGGGGTAAAGTCAAAAACACAATATGGGTAATACCCATTGGGTATCGTTTTTATGGTTTATCGGGTCGCTGATCACGATAAATACAACGATTCTAAAATCTAATGAGGTGGAAATGAAACTTTCTCCCCTGTTGTTGTGCAATGGGGTTAAAATATCCAAAATGGCCATAAGTATAGGTTTAGTTTTTATCTTTACTTCTGGTTCAAGAGATTTAAAATTGACACGGAAGTTCCTAAGAGGAGCACTAAGAAAGGATTTTTCAAAGTTCATCTCCTAGCATGATAATTTGACAGGGGCAAGGACAGGGACAGGGACAGGGACAGGAACGGGATAGGGTTAGGGATAGGGACAGGGATAGGGATAGGGATAGGGAAGGGACAGGGATAGGGAAAGGATAGGGATAGGGAGAGGGAGAGGGAGAGGGAGAGGGAGAGGGAGAGGGAGAGGGAGAGGGAGAGGGAGAGGGAGAGGGAGAGGGAGAGGGAGAGGGAGAGGGAGAGGGAGAGGGAGAGGGAGAGGGAGAGGGAGAGGGAGAGGGAGAGGGAGAGGGAGAGGGATAGGAATAGGAATAGGGATAGGTATAGGTATAGGGATAGGGATAGGAATAGATAAGGATAGGGATAGAAATAGGGATAGGAATAGGGGATGGGGACGGGGATAGGGATAGGGGAGGGACGAGGACAGGGACGGGACATTGGGGTCGGAATAATCGGTCGGCAATCGATATCTAGGCAGTGTAATATGCAGGTGGCTCAGTAAATAGGAAGGGATTAGTAAGTAGGCATCGGCGAGTATCCTGCATCCGTAATAACTTTTACATTCAATGTGCTGTAAGAAGATCGTTGTTTGCTTGCCTTTTATATGTTTACGTTTGCAATAAGTATAAGCAAAATGGAAAAAATTGTAAGCGATAATGCAAGGAAGTACTTTTTACCTTACCGACCATAGCGTCGAGATACTGGCTATGTGTGTTGTATGAAGTTTCCCCAGTATAAATATGTATATAGGTAAAATACATACATATTCTTATTTGTCAAGTTCTAAATAAAATTCGTCTCATTCTGTTTACGTCACCCATTCTTAATACGTCACTTTCGTCCGCAGTCTTTGTCATCTTAAACCTTGTGAGTTATTTGCTTTTTATTTTGGTTAATCCTAAACGAGTTGAACTATCCAAGATGATACCCACACTAATGGCGTCTGAGTTTTTACTTCACATATTAACAAGAAGTAATAAATAGTAATAATACTGTACACGACCATTATAATCCATGTCTATAATATGAGCGTCTAATCTAAGATTAAGCTCTTATTCCAGTTAAGGCTCGCCGAACTAATTAAGCATTCTGTACTCGCTTTAACCAGTCCAATGACATTCTTTTCTTTATTAAGAGCGACGTCAAGTCACAGATAACCATACAAGCTTAGTTCCTATTTTCCCCTCTGAGTACTGACATTTTAGAAATTATTTGACGCCTATTAAATACAGCTATAGTAAACAATTGAGGATTCATATGAAGCCATTTTGTACATATGCGCCAGATTTTCAACTCGACTGACAGTTATAAAAACTCACAATTACACAGATACCTACATTTTGTTGTATGCGGTAAATTATTTTGAACACGAGTAGGTATGATATTTGCTCTACATGAATAAGTAAAACGAACAGGCATTGTAATTGTCAATATGTAGGTTAGGTAGGTATCCATACTTCCATACTGTGATATTATAAATGGGAAAGTGTGTGAGTTTGTTTGTTTGTCCGTCTTTCACGGCAAAACGGAGCGACGAATTGACGTGATTTTTTAAGTAGAGATAGTTAAAGGGATGGAGAGTGACATAGGCCACTTTTTGTCTCTTCTAACTCGGGCGAAGCCGCGGGCAAAAGCTTAGTAAGTATATAAAATAAATACATTGGATTAAATATTTTTTTATTTAAATGTTCAAAGAGGAAAATGGGGTTTACGTTTGTATGGAAAAGCCGTCGTACACTATCATCTTAAGAATAGTCTAATCAAGATACTATCCCATAGTATAAAAAGCGTACAATAAAATATTGATAATAACTGGCTATGAAGCTGAACAAACATGGTTGTGCATCATCCGGTACGGGGAATAACTCGCGTGAAAGCGATTAAAATAATACGAGATAAATATTTTAATTTGTGCCCCGGTTATACTCCAGTCAATGAGGTATGAATAAAATGGTTAAAAGAATGCTGCCTGTTCGCGTCCCATTTCATTAACAAAAAAATACGTCTTTGGCTAAAACGTGCTGAGGCGTGCCTTTCTTAATTCTTATCCTTAGTTTATTTTATTTTTGTTTTTCTATATTACAAAGCCATTAAGGCAGCACTGTTCACTTTAGGTGATATTGAGGCATATTTTTCGTTGAACGCCTTTAAGACAATATGTGAATAGATAAGATAGAGAGAAAGAGAATATTCCATATTCAAAATTTATTTTTTATCATACAGAAACGTCTGCGAGCGATATTACATATGTTTAAATTAAAGGAAAAAATGGAAAAATTCACACCTCCGGCAGGACTCGAACCTGCGACCTTTGGCCTTGCCGGGGCCATCTCGCTTCCAACTGCGCCACGGAGGCCTGCTGGATGTGTGCGAATTTATCCATGCCCTCCCTCAATTCTCAACCGCCTTAGGGTGGCGTTATAGCAAACATCTACCCGTAAGAATAGATCTTAACAGGCACTGGAGTCTCAATTTACATTGAGAATTCGCCAGTAACAATGCGCTAACCCATACTAAATTTCTTTTTTATCATGCAGAAACGTCTGCGAGCGATATTACATATGTTTAAATTAAAGGAAAAAAATGGAAAAATTCACACCTCCGGCAGGACTCGAACCTGCGACCTTTGGCCTTGCCGGGGCCATCGCGAGGTGTGAATTTTTCCATTTTTTCCTTTAATTAAACATATATTCCATATTCTGTTAAAAATAAGTGAAACCTCAACGAATGACCTACTAAATCCTATTTGTAATGTTGAGTTTTCATAAGTCAAAGTAAGAGTTCTTATTTCTTTTCCGATTTTTTAAAGTTTTCTTTTACCGGAATAAATACCTCTTCGAACTCACTAAACATAAATCTTAACCGCACAGAACAAAGACGCCTTCACTTATTTATATTCACTAAATGGCGACCCTATAAAAAATTGTTAAAGCTGGTTTCACCCTTAACTCGTTGACTGGTCTACGTTAAATATTTTAATTCGTGAACATATCAATGAATCACTGGGCCCGTGTAATTTGACATCACACCTTACACCTCTCGGATCAGATCGATCACGATCACCTTTATATGTTGGTTAGCAAAATTTTTTTGGGGATTTTGTGGTTAATTTTGTTACTTAATTAAAATTATTGCTACAGATAAAGCTTGCCGACTTGAATTTAAGAGAATTTAGAAATCTTTATTTGCAAATTTTCATTAAGAAGTGTGCGATTTAAATAAGTTTCTAGATAGTCCATCGTCAAAATGTGAAAAACTCACGGTAGAGGTTCTTAATTATAACTTTTTGCGCCCGGAATAAAGACGTCTTTATTTATTTATATTCACTAAATTTCATCTATAAATTGATGAATCAGACCAAAAATTCGTCTGTAACAAAATAAAAATCGACCATATAAAATATGTTGCTAGTTTCACCCTTAACTCGTTGACTGGTGTACGTTAAATATTTTAATTCGTGAGCGTACTAATGAATCACTGGGCCCGTGTAATTTGACATCACACCTTACACCTCTCGGATCAGATCGATCACGCCGATTTCGGGATGCTTATCTTGACTTGAGAGAAGTTACCTTTTAATGCTGGATAGCGGAATTTCAGTGGGTTTTGTTGTTTATTTTGTTAATTATTGCCACACATGAAGTTTATTAATTACTTAAATTTAGGGGCATTTAGAGAAAGGAGTCTAATTACGAAAATGTCTCTTAATGAGGTTCAAATTCATGTAACACTTTTCAAAAATAATGAACTCAAATATTTTATCAAACGTTCACTTTTCTATATCACCGTTAGAGGAGAATACGGATTAAATAACGCGATTTGTGTTAATTATTAATTGCATTTCTTAGTAATATAACTACACAACATCTACACAGCAGTTAGAAAAAGTAAACAGAAAATAAATAACTAATAAAGTATGTGTAATTGGGTATAACAAAAACATAAAACATCTTAAGCTTCACGAGTCGAAGAAAAGTTAATTTTAAAAATATTTTATTCTTAACTCCACAAACAGCTGGGCGTAAAAGCTATTTCAATAAAAATGGAAATAAATATTCACAATGAACATATTTCTAACATGCAAAGGTACAATAACTATGGAGTACGCTATAAAAGTCACTTTACGATACTAAACTCGAAGAACCAGTGATGAGATTAAATTCCCATGGAATATTCTCGGGAATATTTCGTTTTTGCCGTTGCCTATTCTAAAATCAGTATTTACATTTTAGCGAAGTTTAATCGTACGTAACGATTTTGCAAAGATTTCATCGGCAAATATGTCCATGGTTATTATATTATGAGACGGGTATCAATAGGATCATCTAGTAGTAAGAAAATTACTACCTACTAGGTTACATGTTCAAATTACTGCACGAGGGCATGCCTACTGCAAAAGATGCCTATGGAGTGACCTAGTCTTGGACAAATTGACATGATGTCATGATCCTCAGCCACACCTCGGACAATGGCGACACAGTATAATAAAGAGTACTATCGTATGATGGCGATCAACTTTTGACAGACAGAGAGGCATTGGCGATACTGTACGATAGTACTCTTTATTATACTGTACCTCAGCATTGATTAAAGCGAAATAAATATTTGATATTTGAGGGAACGATTAAAGAAGAAGTAAGAAAATTACAACAAAAAAGTTCAAAACGGATTTAGACAAAAGTTTAGTGGAAAACCATGATCGCCGGAGAGATTTTCCCGAACATTCCCATCACTATACATAAATATCGCTTTAACCAGTAAAGCAATTTATTACTCCTAAAATCTATTTCCAGTCCAATCCTCGGGTCCATCAACGTTCTAGGAGATAGGCATCAAAAATAAATGTCCCATTTATCGCGGTCTCTTAAAACTGAGCTTTCGAGAACCTTCTCTCGTTTTCCATAAAGTTTAAATTTAGAAGGGTCGATGTCACTGAGTACTTGAATAGAGATGTGACCATTTGTGGAGCTTATACCTTTTTAATAAGGTTTAAGTTTGGTGTCTTAAATAAGTAAATACTTGAATAGGGATGTTCCGAGTGGATTCGATCCATCAACGAGAGATAGCATCTTGGAGTTAGGTGAGGTGTGGGTTTCAACGCCGAGGAACGGGCTAGCATTATGTCCATCTTTTGTCATTACTGTATATTTCTTTAACCATTAATAACTACTTCGAAAGGGAGTCACTAGTTTAAGTTTCATTTGAAAACGTTACGTTTCATTATAGAATGAATTTGTTCAGATAAGCTGTTTTCAAACTCAATTTATGCTTACAAGTTATTTTTATTATCTACTAGCTTTTGTCCGCGGCTTCGCTCACGTTAGAAAGAGACAAAAGTAGCCTTATGTCACATGTGCAATGTCACAATTTTATTTTTTCAACCCCTTAATTGCCAAGAGTGGTTCTAAAATTTGAGTAGTTTCATGTGGTCTATCTACCCTTTATGGGATGCAGGTGTGATTGTATGTATGTATTATTATTATGTCATAAAATATAAAGGCTCATTAGAGTCATTAGATGGTGCACAAGTACGATTTTAGTTACACCGCTCATTGTTGAAGTTACATCTAATTCAGCCGAGCGATCATATACAGCCGCAATAAAACTTGCATGCGAGATGCGAGTTCTCGCATCTTCTCACGATATGAATAATATAAATATTTCATTGCACGTCCAAATGTGCTAAAGCCAAAGGGCTATCATAAAGACCTCTAAGTCCCAATGAGACCAGTTTTAACGGCCCTTCCATGCTAAAAACCTAACGTATTCTATTGTCTTCGTGACTCTAAGGCGGAATTGGCACCTCCAAATGACCATACCTAGCCAACGTCACAATCGCTTACGATCGTAAGTGTATCGTGGGGGTTTCTATTACTTCCCATAAAGACTTAAGTCACGTCATAATGTACCTATCGTTTAATCAACATTGACGACCGGTCTGGCGCAGTCGGTAGTGACCCTGCCTGCTGCGCCGCGGGCCCGGGTTCGAATCCCGGTAAGGGCATTTATTTGTGTGATGAGCACAGATATTTGTTCCTGAGTCATGGATGTTTTCTATGTATATAAGTATTTATATATTATATATATCGTTGTCTGAGTACCCACAACACAAGCCTTCTTGAGCTTACCGTGGGCCTCAGTCAATCTGTGTAAGAATGTCCTATAATATTTATTTATATTTATTTAAAAAAAAAAAAAAAGTTAAAATTCGGTTTTTTTTCAGAAAAGCGTAACTTTTCAGGATTACCATAAATAAAATAAACCTAACCTACCCTATCTGTGGATGATCTTAACGAAAACCCTGAAAAGTTAACCGTTTCAGAATAATAACTAATAACAAGAACGATTTAATACTGGACTGACAAAGCCCATACAAAAAAGTGTACCCCTGAACTGAAATGTATGGGCCTTTTAGGCTTAAAATTGGCTGTTCGCAGCCTGGAAGTGGCCAAAATCGTATTTTCCCCAAATATTTTTGCGTGTTTTTATTTTTTATAAGAACAAATGACATATTTCTGTAGTTTAAAATCATGATATCACGTCAATATAAATCTTGAAAAAAAAAAATTGTAGGCATCATCAGTGTATACTCGTAGTTATGATAGTATTTAATAGGTGGCGCTAAAAAATCGAAGTACGATTCTCAGTATGAAGTACGTAAATCCTATAAATAATCCTTGCTAATAATAATCTGGCAATCATTACTTTATGACTTTGTCAAGCAAAGGGATCAAGTATCGTAGTTACCTGACCCTATTGGTCTTCAGTAGTGGCGCGCCAAAGCCAGACCACAGATTAATAATAAGTTACTAAGCCAGACTGCTTTTTGATCGCCACAATAGCGTCAACAATTGTCATTCCGGCTAGGACGACAGTTCTATATTTATTGTTAGCTAGTCGACGTTGTTCGATATACTCGTACTAGGCATTATTATATGACCTCAAGTTTCTTCAAAGCGCCATTTGATAAGAGAGCATATTATACTGGTCTTTCTGAACTTTTTGTGCCTTGGTTCAATATGGGAATGAACTTAGAGGGTCGTGCAGCAAAGTGGATGTTTTCAAGTATCTATCCAGCACTGAATGTAACTGTAAATGGGCAGGAGTAAGGGTTATTGGTTTTTGGGTCTTGTCACTCTTGTTATCTCAATCTAAGTGTTCGTTAGGTCGTTGTATTTAATTTATAAAGTGAAGTGGGCCGCTGCAGACTCATGTTCAGGAATCGTGGACCCCACACTCCAGCTCCCAGGGTTTGACCTTCCCCGAAAACTATGGTGCCGTCTTAACAGACTCAGAACGGGCCATGGTCGTTGCAATTATACCTTGCACAAGTGGGGATGGAAGGATTCAGCCTTGTGCGTATGCGGCGCGATCCAAACCATGGACCACATCATCGAACGCTGCCCTCTGCACTCATACACCGGGGCTAGAGAAGACCTACTGCAACTCACACCAGACGTAGCAGAGTGGCTCAATTGTCGCTGTTGTTGTATAGCATTTAGATTTGTATGCTTTTTGACTGGTTTAATTTTATAAAACTTGTTACATATTTGCCTATTTTCGTGCCATACGATTAAAAAAAAGTTAAGCAAAAGTTGTGCAATATTGTTTGTACCTATTGGAATAAATTCAGTGACTTAAAAAAATTAGAAGAGCATCATGTTAGACCTGTTTCAGAACTAACATGCTAGCGACTAAAGCTCAAAGGGCAGATGCAGTGAGATGGGGGTGTATTCATTAACTAGATTGAGGCTAACATCGTAGGCCATTAGACATTAGACATCATTAAGTTGTACACATTCATAGAGTTCATTTAACTGCCGGAGTGTACGGTAAAACGATTTGAATCCTAGGCCACTCTAGAACCCTGTCTCCTGGACACCATATTCATTCATTCCTTTGTTTTCAAAGATGTCCACGCCACTTTTTTTGGATTTAGAAATGTTTATGTGGTTTCCAACTTTCCACTCAGAATCGCGAGCTCTTTCAATCCTAATAGGAGAAAAAAAGTGTCCCAAGGATTTTTTCTACTCTGTTACCATTTTTTCATATATTTTGTATGGCGGTAACGGAATGGAAGTTTGGAAAAATGTATGGAAATCCTGATGGGACATTTTTTTTCTTCTATCAGGATCGAAAGACCTCGCGATTCTGAGTATGGAATGCGTAAAAATACCCATGTTACAAAAAAAGTTTAAAAAAAATGGCCCATTTGTCATAGAAGTCACTTCGACGTTTACTGTGAAAAGGTTTTACAGTGGCCTGGGATTCAAATTAATTGACTGTACATGGAGCTAGTAGTAAGTACCTATCTAAGTATCTACAGTCAGTAGCAAAAGTGGCGAATCAGGATAAACGTCAATACTTAACTTAACTACATTTCGTTACGATACAAGTGTGAAAAATAGGAAAGTCGTAAAATAATAATTATTTATTCACACATGTCGTACAATGTTTTACAGTACACCTGGCCATAAACATATATATTTGACGTGGCGTAATGTGCTAATTATCGCACTAGTGCGATAACACAGCTTCATATGTACTGTAAAAGTAACCATTCTCTGATTACCTAAACTTAAAGGGGTAAGGGTCCCCCCACATATAGCGTCTCGCGAGCGTAGCGTCGGGCCAACTGTATGAAAAAAGACGTCGCGTCGACGTCGCGCCGACGCAGCGTCAGGCTTTGCCATACAGTAACTAATCCATTTTTTCCATTATTACACTATGATGTTGAGTTCTACATGTATCCACTAAACACGGCTACCATTTATATAACCGGTAGGCACTTTATTTAATAATGCAAACATTGTAAAACATGGAAAAAATGGACCAGTTACATTTGCCCCCCAGTCGACATTTGCCCCGCTGTACCTTATGTATGTCTCGTCTTTATTATGTCAAACGATTACAAGATTACATCAAGAATTTACTAGAACTGTAGATTTAGTAGATATCTCTAGAACGTTGAGAGAAACAGATACATACATATATGGCGAGTTGTAACAGGATATTGGATGCTAATGAAATGTTGATCATCCGAATTAATATCTATCTAAATATATAAAAGAAGAAACTGACTGACTGACTGATATATCAACGCACAGCCGAAACCACTGGTCCTAAAAATTCCAAATTCGGCACGTAGGTAACGTAGGTTTCTTATCAGGTGTAGAGGATTTTTCAAAATTCGCCTCCTAAGTGCGTGAAATGGGGGTCCAAAGTTTGTATGGGAAAATAAGATTATATTAGTACGCGGGCGAAGCTGCGGGAAAAAGCTAGTCATAAATATAACTTAGTAGTCATTACATATAACTTATAACAATTGCTTTCCATAATACAGTTACAGACAGACAGACAACAAACTCTTCAAACCTATAAAAAAGGACGCAAGGAAAATCTTAATAACCACTCAGATTAGGTTTTATGCCAAAGCGACCCCCGACTAAGTTTAAAGCACATCCAATTAACATAAACGTCGAACCGACAAGATTTGTATGATTAAACCGACTTAAAAGATCCGTTCAAGTCGAGGAATTCCTCTGAACTCGATTCACACGAATAATTGCAAAAGGGTCTCTGTGGGGTGTGATCGTACAACTACTTAATTTGAATCATAGGCCACTAGCACCTTTTCACAGTAAATTTTCAAAGTGACTTATATGGCTAATAAAAGTAATAAAACACGGTGTCAATATGACAGGGTTCTATAATCAAGTAGGATTCAAATGGGTTGACCTGTAGGGTATTGCTAATGATGCATTCATGAGAATCATGAGAATATTTCTTCTGTTACTGACTGAAATACTACTGTGCTTTTACTTCTATTTTCGCATATGTCAGTCGTTTTTCCTTGAAGAAAAGTCATTTTGACACTGATATATCATGAAACATCGTATTTTCTAGCAAATTCAATGCACCAATGCGGTAAAGGCATTAATTACATATGTCCGAATCTTGCTGAAATCATTAATTAGGATTAGTGATGTGCAAGTTGCGGAAACTTTCCAAAAAAATCTTAAATTTCTTGAAAATTTCAGGAAACTTTCACGAAAAATAAAGGGAATTTAAATTTATGAAATGGAAAGTTTCCACCCATACAATTGTCCATACAAAGTATGGAAAGTTTCCGAAGGTTTCCTATGTAAAAATTTCAGAATTTTGGAAACTTTCCGTCGGCACATCAGTAATTAGGATTAAAAAGAGTAATACGAATACGACCCTAAATTGATCACTTACCAAGGAAGTGTTTGTATAAACCCCTTAAATTCCTCCTATGTATGTCACCCAAATCGTATCCAGAGCCGAATTTTGACGTAAACTAAAGTTGGAATCATACAGTATCAAACTTACTGATGTGCCGAACTGCCGACGGAAGGTTTCCAAAATTCTGAAATTTTCACATAGGAAAACTTCGGAAACTTTCCATGCTCTGTATGGACAATTGTATGGATGAAATCTTTCCATTTCATAAATATAATAATATAATATTTTTCGTGAAAGTATCGTGAATTTTTCAAGAAATCTAAGATTTTTTGGAAAGTTCCCGCAACTTGCACATCACTAATCAATCTAGCTCTTTTCACCAGTTTCATACAGAAATGGCTTTGAAAATCTTACATTTACGAGTATGCTCTATAATAACTAGACTTAATCCCTATCAAGCAGTTTATTGCATCCACCGTTAGCGGAATAAGTGTCCCACGGCACGGGTTAGCGCATTCACACGAGACCGTAACGACTCTGACTAGTACGTAGCCAAATGCACAAACGCTCACGATAATAGGGATGACGACTACATAAAAAAATGGCATTATGTTTAGTCCGTCAGTTAGATTGTCCAAAAATACTGAACACATATTTTTCGCTTTTTCTAATTAATGAAAAATACAAAGATATAGAGCATCAAAGTTCCGGAGTGGGGGCTCATGACGTCACTTCTAAGTAAAAATTGTACCCAGGCGTGACGTCACGCGAAACTTCAACGCACTGTAGCGTCGTCATTTTTCGTTTACGAGAAAAAGAAGAAATACGTGTCTAATAATCATTGATCTCAAAAAATTAATCTGAAAATTAATCTCTGTATCCGTTTCGCCCTGTAATTATTAAGTACTTACATCGCCTTGGCAGCGATCCATTCGCCGGGTTAGCTAGTAAGCTAGTTATTTAGTTAAGTATTAGATTTAAGTTTATTGGTTGGGGACTGAAAATCAGCGGTCTCGCTGAGTCAGATCCATTTTATTGCACACACATCTGTAATTTTACTTACTAAGTTTTTATAAGTTCTTATATTTCTATTTCGTGCTGTGTTGGTAAATAAATATCTTTTTATTTTTACATACATACATACATACATACAATCACGCCTGTATCCGCCAGCCTCTCGCCTACGCCACAATTTCACCCATATCCCATAGTCGCCTTCTACGACACCCACGGGAAGAAAGGGGGTGGTGAAATTCTTAACCCGTCACCACACAGTTGACGTTTTATTTTTATTTTTTTTTATTTTTAATTGACGGACTAATTAGGTTTTTTTAGTCGTCTCGCCTATATGGCTATCGTAGATCTATCTATATCTGTCGCTGTTCCGTATGTGAGCGAGAGAGCTGCGTTTCGATCGGCGTCTGGGGCCGAAGATTGTCATTTCGGCTAGGCCGGCAGACGCAGATTATGGCAATATGTACAAGGTTCTTATTAGATTCATCAAACTACTCCACCTAGCGCCTACCATGAACATTGAAGTACGTTAGTGCGTTTTGACATTATCCTATCCGATATTGGATGTCGGACCGATAATCCCATAAGTTTATGCCGCCATCTTTGATTTTTGAACTCCTTCTTTCCGATATCGGATTGGATAATATGAAAACGCACTTACGGCCATCTTTCTCTTTTACCCCAATTAAGCATCCGATCTTTTAGATCTTTGTTTTCGCGGACCCTGCATATAGCTTCGTCAACCGAGTCTAATATAAAAGAAGAGGAAAAAACACTCGTTGTATTGCCATGCAACATATTTCACAATTTATAGGAAATTAACTATATAACGCGAATATTGGAAACATAAAACGCTATTTCAAGATAAAACACAGAATATTCCCAATAATGTTGTACTTTGCGAAATGCAATGAATCATTCTTCATCTCAAGACCCCGATTTGACCCTACTTCACCGGCACACACTTCACAAATCCTTTTATTTCGACATAAATACGACTAATACCAATATAACTTGCCACGAAGATTGGTAGCAGTTATTTATGAACAAAGTCCAATATACAATGGTTTTTAGCCAAACTAATCATAAGTGTTACTACCGACAAGAAGGTGTTGCTTTAACGCCAGGTGAGGCCGAATACATGGCCTGTACGCAACACCTCACCGACATCATATCATATAAATAATATTAAACGTTTCCTTATGCTTTATTACTAAACTCTCAATAGAAACAAGCAATAAAACGAGTTTCTAGTCCCATGTGAACTGTGCTAAGTGAAAGACACCAGACATCTTTAATTTTAATGAAAGTTCATAGGTCGATTGAGCATTAAAATAAGCATATGTGGTATAAATCTAAGGTCGCATAATCTCTGACAATTAATATGTGTTAGTACTTCGTACTAGAAGGAAATTACTGGAATGGCAGTTGAAGCTAGAGCTTGATAGGACCCATAGAAGTTATTTAAGACTAGCTATTAAACGTTTCCTTATGCTTTATTACTAAACTCTCAATAGAAACAACCAATAAAACGAGTTTCTAGTCCCATGTGAACTGTGCTAAGTGAAAGACACCAGACATCTTTAATTTTAATGAAAGTTCATAGGTCGATTGAGCATTAAAATAAGCATATGTGGTATAAATCTAAAGTCGCATAATCTCTGACAATTAATATATGTTAGTACTTCGTACTAGAAGGAAATTACTGGAATAACAGTTGAAGCTAGAGCTTGATAGGACCCATAGAAGTTATTTAAGATACGTGCAAGTATTGTTTTGCCAGGCCGTTATTTGTCAGATGTAAGTTTATAAGTATAGAAATACTAGCTTTTGCCCTCGGCTTCGCTCGCGTTAGAAAGAGACAAAAAGTAGCCTATGTCACTCTCCATCCCTTCAACTATCTCCACTTAAAAAATCAAGACAATTCGTCGCTCCGTTTTGCCGTGAAGGACGGACAAACAAACAGACACACACACTTTCTCATTTATAACATTAATATGGATTTATTTTACAGATTGTTAACCTACGAAACCTGGAGCTGTCAGGAAAAAGATAACTAAATGACATCACCGTATTGATTGCTACAAATTGAAATGGATAACCAATATCTTAAAGTACGAGAGTCCAATAATTTATTATTTGATATTCTTGAACAAAGTACCGAATATCTAATAACCGGACAAGAACAGTAGATTACAGCCCGCCGATATCCAATAAATAACACTTTCGTCCATAAATCAAACCTTCAAAAATCCGCCAAAGATATCCGTTCCATTTATGAACGTACATATTATAAATTATACCACTGTCATCCGGTACATACGCCGCGGTACAAGAAGATATTACTTTTAGTAACATTGGCGCTTATGACTCTTATGAGATCTGATTTTTCTTGCGCGAAAAGGTACATATAGCGTTTCTTTCTTAGTAATGCCCTAGTTAGATGTAGTGCATTAATAGTTTCCACCGTCTATTTTCTAAAACGATCATATTTCTCATGTTACTTCGCTCAGCGTCAATACTGCTGAAATAGCGTTTTCGTAAAAATACGGCGGGAAAACATTTTCCATTACCCTTGTAAGTCTGAACTCTGGAGTTTCTTCAAAAATAATAGTACAAATTCGAATTTTGAACTATTATGGGATGGGATATATCATATAAGCAAGTTTCATCAACACTGCAAAAATGAGTCTGGGTCTTAGAAGGCTACATGGTAAGTACCTTATGGGCATGCTTAAGGACATAAGCGACATTGACTATAAGATCCATTATATCGATGAGCTTTGTAAAGAAGTAAATAAGCGCCCTCTGGGATTTTCGTAGTTTTATTTCGTACCGCCAAGTATGGACAGCGATTAAAAATGTTACATTTAATGAATGCGGTTTCGCGGGTAACATTAAATCATCCAATTTGGCTGTGGGTATAGCTTCGAAGTGAAGTGTGAAAAGCGATTAATAATGATGTTTAGTAATGGCGGCTTATCTCTGGAATGTTGACTGCAGGCGGCATTGGTTTAGATTGGCTTCGTGACTTGATATGTCGCCACTTATGCGGTAATGGTATTTTTTTTAAATGTGCTGAGTAGTGCGATGGGGTTAAGAACTGCCAATTGGTGACCTTTGATTACCTTGAATCGGTACGGGTTTTCGTGATTTACTGATCTATTAGTCATCATAAGATGTAAGAGATATTGTAATTATTATTTAGGACTTCATGAAATTACCGATTGTATTCGAAAAATACGTATAAGACTGCGATACGATTCCGATATAATTAATTTTTAGGACTTCATGAAATTGCCGAATATATTCGAACAATACTTATAAGACTGCCATACGATTCTAATATGTCAGTGCAAAAATGATGTTTTTGAAAAAAAATGTATTATTGACACAGGTCATCATCATACCACCAATAACATAATGTTTTTAGTAGACCAGCGTATTTACTTAGTTTTCTTTAATTTCTTTTGTGATGAAACGTACATTATCTTCGTAATTATAGTTAGCTGTATATTTTGCAACGAAGCCCATTCTCATTATTTTTGAGCCATGAACCCATAATAGTTTTATTTATGAAATCTTAATTTTAAGCAGGCGAGTAGAAACTAGAAACTAAAGTATTTTCAGTACACTCGCACAGAAAATGAACAACCAGTAAAAGTGTACCACGGAGCGTAATAATATTGCAAACTCGAGTTTTAAATAGCTCCGGCAAGCTGTCGTTGCTTTAACTATACTCTCATTTGCAATATTTGACTTACGCCCCGTGTCGCACAATGTAGTGCTGTATGGTATTCTTACCGTAACTTGAGAGAACAGGAGCCGATCCTCAGGGCAGCTTCGAGCACAGTCACGGCTGCTTGGTACTGCCCTGCTGCTAGCAACTCTTGGCCCACAACCTGGAACAATGCTTCTTGTCAAATTTAATATGAACAGATTTCTATAAGACAGGCGATTTTAGTTGGCAGTTTGTTATACTAATTGAGGATTCATTTTATATTGCGATGGTCTATACTTAGGTAGGATAATTTTTTTTTAATTTTTTTTTATACTACGTCGGTGGCAAACAAGCGTACGGCCCGCCTGATGGAAAGCGGTTACCGTAACCTATGGATGCCTGCAACTCAAAGAGTGTCACATGCGCGTTGCCACCCCACTAGAAACTTGTAAATTTTCTTTTGCTGTGTTAAATACACAGTAAAAAGGAGTGCACAAGTTCCAAGGAGGGTTCGGGTTGCCGAAGACTCAAAGGACAATCTCCCGTCATCAGCACACCGCACTCTCGTTGAGCTCTGGCAGCCTTACTCACCGGTAGGAACACAACACTATGAGTAGGGTCTAGTGCTATTTGGCTGCGGTCTTCTGTAAGGCGGAGGTACTACCCCAGTTAAACTTATACATATACTTTTTCTTAATTTTTTTTAAACAATAATTATTGACTTATTGGTTAAACGTTACATATGTACGAGTATATGTACATATGTACATGTAACTCACTATAATTTACTTGTTAATTTACCTTCTAGAAGCCATAGCTATGTTTATGTACTTAACTAATTAATACTTAATGCATATTTAAGTATAGACCAAAGAGAATGAAAATATAAACCACACAAAAAAGGCTCAGTCAGTTTTTGCAACGTCTCAGTCTCAAGGATGTCGTCATGAATTTATTTTTAAAGCATCCTACAATTACTCATAATACCAGACTAACAGATTATTTCCACCTCACCAAACTCGGAGGTAGGTATAAGGTACAAAGTAATGAAATAACTAAAATGACTTTTGGATTCACGTGAGCTTCGCATGATAATTCGCCTAAATCGGCGCTTTCGGTAGCCTCAGTTCTTGTTTTTATATCATTACTGGCCACATTACAATAAACTAATACTTCCAAATGCGAAATTGAGTATCACGGCGCCTTGCAAAAAGTGGGACGAATTTTTAAGGACCCATTATGGCTTCCATTACGATCACCGCTCTAAAACATTTACTAACGATTTGAGGTTATTTTCGTATAAAGTAATAAACAGTCAAGACTTTAGGAACACCCACATCGCGTTTATGGCCTACAAATTTATAAGAAAATGCGAGAAAAATATAAAATTGATCACATGCCGATAAACGTTTGCGGAATTTGTATCGGTAAAGAAACTGATTCGATAAGCTCGGAGACCTTATAGGGAAATAAAATCAATAAAACCGAAACATTGACACACTCGTATTGCCGATAGAGGGCACTTACATTACAAATGTTAAGATTAAATTACTTATTGGGTTGGTAAGAAAGTAATGAGCGAATCATAACCAATATTGTAATTTTTATTTAATTTATTATTTTAATCATTTATCAAAAATATAACGGCCTTCGTTATCTACTACTTGTCTCCATCGTTCTGGTAAAGAATGAATAGCATCAGCGAAGAAGTTCTTAGGTTTAGATTCAAAAAACTCAGCTATGTACTGTCGTAGATGGGCTTGATCATCGAACTTTTTTTCATTCAAGGCATTGCTTAGCGATCTGAACAATGCGTAATCCGTAGGTGCCAAGTCTGGAGCGTACGGTGGATGAGGTATCACTTTCCAACCTAGCTCCAATAGCCGAGTCACTTTTGCAATGTGTGGGCGAGCATTGTCGTGTAAGAAAAAAACTTTAGCATGCTGTGGACGATTCTGACAGATTTTTTGGTTTAAATTTTCAAGCTGATTACAGTATACTGATGCGGTACCAGTCATTCCACTTCTCTCTCTCATCTTGACGCCACTTTCCCGGTTGCATCCTCAGCGCGGGCGCTTCGGAGCCCGGGGTCCGCTTTCCGGCTTTTTCTCCTCCACTTCGCACGGTCTTCTGCATCCCTTTTAGTGAGACCATTAACACGCATATCAACCCCAACGACATCAAGCCAACATTTCTTGGGTGCTCCCCTTCGTCCGGGGCCAGGCGGAGGTGCCATGGCAAGACATTTGTTCCCTATGTAACTTGCCGGTTTACGTAAGACATGGCCGTACCATCGTAGGCGGCTTTCTTGGAGCTTGTCTGCTATGTCACGGACATGAAGACTGCCGCGAATGCGGGAGTTTCTCACGCGGTCTCTCCGCGAAACTCCACACATCCAACGGAGCATGTTCATCTCCGTGACGCGCAGCAACTGCTTGTGCCGCTCAAGCACAGGCCACGCTTCGCTTCCATATAGGAGGACAGGTCTAATGATGGATTTATAGACCTGTCCCTTCAGTTTAACCGGCATTTTTGGGTCGCAAATGACACCAGTCACCTCACGCCACTTTGCCCACGCAGCCGTTATGCGAGTCTTGATGTCGTTGTCGATGTCCCCGGACGCATGAAGTACGGATCCCAGGTACTTAAATTGGTCAGTACAGTCGACAACTTTATCGCCTATGCGTACTGGCGCGGGGTCCTTAATATTGCAGGCCATGTACTCCGTCTTCGCCACATTTAGTTTGAGACCGCCGTTCTCAAGCGACTCCTTCCACGTAGTCGCACGTCGCACCAGTCTCCCTCTGTCCGCATCTGCCAGTGCGATATCGTCAGCATACATGAGAAGCCACGGGGGTTGTTCATGTGTATTTCTGATGCTGTTTGAAACTTCATCTAATATCGCACTGAACAAGAAGGGACTGAGAACCGAGCCTTGGTGGACTCCGACTGAGATAGGGAAGGGCTTGGTGTCACCAACAGCAGTTCTAACCATTGATTCGGAATCACGGTACATGTCACGGATCATGCCAACATAGATCTCGGGAACCCCTTTGGCCCTCATTGCCCACCAGATCATCTCTCGGGGAACACAGTCGAAGGCCTTCTCCATATCCAGAAAGAGGAAATGGAGAGGCGTTTTCTTTCTTCTGTATTTCTCCATGACGATCCTTAGGGCAAAAATAGGGTCCATGGTCCCTAGTCCTGGTCGGAATCCATATTGGCACTCCGAGACAGAACACTCCTGTCGGATCCGGGAGTCCACAATCCGCTCAAGGAGCTTCATAGTGTGGGACATCACCTTTATACCGCGGTAATTGCAACACTCTTGCACAGATCCCTTTCCCTTGAAGACTGGTGTAATAATACTCAGTCTCCACTGGTCGGGGATTTCACTGGTGAAAAGTGCGCGGTTAAAAAGGTCAGTTAAAGTGCCCACACCACGAGGGCCCATCGCCTTCCAGGCTTCGATGGGGACTCCGTCGGCTCCGACAGCTTTCCGATTCTGCATGCGGCGAAGAGCTGAGTGGACTTCTTCCGGCGTTATGGGTGGCACTAGTCCCTGATTTGGAGGGAGGTCTGGCGGCTGAACCTCTTTGTGCTGCTGGTTCAGCAGCTTGTGGAAATATGAGCGCCATCTCTCCTTTACTGCGAGTTCCTCGCACAATAGGTTGCCATTTGGGTCTTTAACACAGCGACACTTGGTGATATCTTGTGCCGCTTTAGCCCTAGAACGTGCCAGCTTATAGATAAGCTTTTGCCCCTCAGACGTTTCTAACTTGTCGTACAATGGTTGTACGTAGTCATGTCTGGCCCTGGCTACAGCTTTCTTAGCGGCTCGTTTGGCAGCCTTATACGCGTCGCGGTCTTCAGGAGATTTGGAGGCTTGCCACGTTTTAAAGAGGTCTTTTTTCCGCCGTATCTCCCCCTGGACTGTATCGTTCCACCACCAAGTCTCCTTGTCACATTTGTGTCCACTCTTAGACATGCCAAGCACTGCTTTCGCCGCACCAGTGACGGCGGTCTGAATCTTGTCCCATTGTTCCTGGATTCGTTCACTCTCGGCTACAGCGCATTTATCACCGATCGCCGATGCGAACTCCTGAGACTTGGATTCGTCAAGCCGCCACCACTTGATTTGGCGTCGGCAGCGTTCTGTGAGCTTGTCACTGGGTTTCACACGGAGATCCATGACAAGGAGACGGTGTTGTGCAGTAAGACTCTCCCCTGGTATGACCTTGCAGTTGGCTACTTTGCCGATGTGGTGCCTCCTGATGAGTAAGTAGTCGATTTGGGTAGCGTGCCTCCCGCTCCTGTAGGTGACAAGGTGCTCGGATTTCTTTTGGAAGAACGTGTTGACCACGGCCAGGTCCGCAGCCGCGCAGGTGGAGAGGATACTTTCCCCCTCCGTATTTCGGCTACCGTACCCGTATCCCCCATGAACACGTTCAAATTCCTCACACTTTTCACCCACATGACCGTTTAGATCACCACCCAAAACAATCGCCTGTGACAACGGTATGCCACGTAGTACTCCGTCGAGTAGATCCCAGAACTTCGTCTTTTCGGCGTCGCTACAACCAACCTGAGGTGCGTAGGCACTTATCAGATGGGTCATGACCCCCCCAATAAGCACTACTACGACCATAAGCCGGTCGCTGAAGCGTTTCACCTCCAAGACGCCGTCTCGGAACTCCTCAGAAAGCACCAAAGCCACCCCGTTCTCACCTCCAGGTGCACCGGTGTAGATCAGCTTGTAGCCATTCCCAATGGACCGGGATCTGCGGCCTTTCCACCGAGTCTCCTGCAGGAACGCCACGGCAACCCTACGCCTGGTGAGTACATCGGCCAGCTCCCTCGTGCGTCCGGTCAGCGTGCCAATGTTCCATGATGCGAAGCGGAGTCTCTGGGTTGGGGCTCGCGTCTTTAGCCGTGTCCGCCCCGAACACGGTAGCCCTAGCCCACTTTTCACAGAAGTCGGGCGAAGCTTCTGCGCGCCGTTATGCGGCGGCGCCCTAGCATAGTGCCGAACTTCTGATTGACTCTCCATTTTTGTGATTTGGCTGTAGTTTTACGACCGGCCGCCTGCCTGACGTCAACCCACCTCGGGAATTATCTGTTAGGGAGGGATAGCGGGATAGGGGAAAAATGGTGATGGGATATATTAGGTTTGTAAAAGGATAAGGGATAAGGATACCACGGACTCGGAAGGTATAGGCATGAGTCCGTAGTAGCTCGGGAAGCCGGGCGCGCGTACCCGATGCCATGGCTGCAACTACCGGAAAGGCAGTTGAGGATGACACCCCTGCTCTGATCACTCAGCCCCATTGTCTGGGCTAAATGCGCCGAAAAATGCCCACATGTCGCCGGGTACAGGAATGTATGCAAATGTACGCTCTGTATGGGGTGGTTACAGCCAAACTTATCGGGGATCAGCTTTATTCGCTTTTTTGTTTTAATTAATGTTGTTAAATGTTACATTCGTGAAGATTACGAAGCTAGTTAGCTGTTTTATCTTCTAAAATCCCAAGAATACACACGTTGCATATAAAATGGTTGAATTGTCAGTGATGCCGACATTATTAGATTATACGAGTATGCGCTAGATACAAGAGTATTAGGTATAATAGCAAAGCTAACAAGCAACGCAACATTTGAAAGACTAAGATACCTGTCCGCTCTCATGTTAGAATGTTCATTGATTGACACTAACAAAGGGCATCGTTGTATTAAACTGTGCGGGACTCAAATCATGCGAACAAGACTTGTTGGCCGCATAAGAAATGCCTTTGTATAAAGGGTTTTAAATAAAGTGAGTGACAACGATATTTCCGGAGATATCCACGTTTAATGGCGGACATTATTTCGGGAGCTTCGCGTATCAGATGCCATTTAAACAGGACTCGGTGGACAGCTTAAATAAGTTAAATGCGAATCGACAGGAGCCTCACGATTCTCACAGTATTGTATTAAACTTTAGTGCCTACTTACGCAGCCTTTTTCGGTTGAAAAAGTGCTGAGTTGTTGACAAAAATTACACATGTTGAGAGAGGTAAATTGTGTATGTAAATGTCAAGTGCGTTTCTTTATATAGGTAGGTGAAATAATAGGCGTGATTCATGAGCGGAATGTCTTTGTTTCTTTCAAGTTAAGTAGCTTTCTACACCCGACGTCGAAAAACGTAAGTTGGAATTATCGTGGGTATAAAGAATTTCTTTCTTACAACAACGCCTTAATTGCCAAGAGCGACACTGATAATTGAGCAGTTTCATCTACTCTGCCTAATGTTTTTGTTTCATACAGCGTTGCTACTTACGGATATCAGTACAAACTGATCTACTTTCATTGCTTCTAGCTGCCTGAAGGTAGTCTCAAGAATTGCTTGTAGAGGATACTTGAAGGATAACTCAACCAATGGAGAAATGAGTTGTCGGAAGGCTGGCTCGGCCATGCCTGAACTGCACAGCCAGCAATCTGTCTCTTTCTCTTTCTATGATTCTTCTGTCTCTTTCAGCGTTGTTACTTACCGATATCAGTACGAATGGGCTCTGATCAAGCTTCATTGCTCCAGCTGCCTGAAGGTAGGTTCAAGAGTTGCTCGCAGTGGAGACTTGAGGGAAGCTTCAACCAATGCAGCCAGGAGTTGTCGGGAGGCTGGCTCCACTCCCAGGCCTGAGCTGAAGGCAGCCAGGGCTTCGCCGTGGCGCCCGAGGCATTGGAGAGCCACGCCTGTGAACAACGTAGAATTTATGGTTATTTGTTTTACAAGGGGTTCCACACAATACTATAGTATCTGCGTACATCCTGACAAAAAAACAGTAGTTAATAATAGGGACGCCACGCCACCGTCATGTAAACCGTTTTCCATGTATTGTGGCAGCTAAAAAAAATACTTATACAAATTAAATTCGGAGAAATCTCAAAGAAATAAAAAGTTTCAAAGTCAAAATGGATACATTTTTTTGGGACCTACGAGGATAAAAAGCAACTAAGGTCAGTGTGGAGAAGACCGTCTACCCGGAAAGACCGTCTATTGACAATAACTTTTGTGTTTATATATCTACGCCTCTCACACCTCCGAAGGTATACCAGTTTTTCATCCTTAAGCCATTGGTCTTGAATACATATCTCTAGGACGAACACTAGTTAACAATAAACTTGATTCGTGTTTCGAACTCGAGCATCGAGTTCAACATGGTTCCGCAAAAAATTAAAATAAAATAGAAGCAGTCGGAATATTTGTATATCATGTATGTAACGTAGTCATTTAATAACCGTTCTTTCTGACTAGTACTATTAATCTACTCAAAACGCGTTCAATTTCTTGTTTTATGTTCTGAAATATGTAACTTAGAAATTGTGCCTACTCAGAAAGTCCGTCATAAAAGAGAAAGGCAAGACCGGCATACGATAAACAAGGAGTTGCCAACCTTTTTTTAGGCTTTATTGGAAATAAGTCGAGTGTAAACAATATCAATATATAAGTATACGTTTTTGGCTTATGATAGTTGTACCGTTTTTTATTTTAACTTCGAAATACAGTTTTGGTAATGATGTCACTCTTTTCGTTGAATTAATATTTATACTGGCAACATAAAATCCTTGAACAGAAAAGAACCACTCAGCTCCTCCAAGACTCGAGTTTGTAATATTCATACTCTCCGAGTTACACACAATGTTTTTCATCACTAGAGATCGTTATCAAGGTGCACTTTTCGTGGCAACCGGTACGGTTGGCAAAAAAAACAAATACTTACATTTAAATATTCACTTTGTTCTTAACTACAATAGTTATTTGTTATACAAGGGGGCAAAGTTGTATTTTAACGCCGAGTGTGGAATAGAAAAACGAGCAAGTGAAAGGATTCTATAGTTGAACCACGAGCGAAGCGAGTGGTTCGAGAATAGAATCGTGAACTTGCGAGTTTTTTAACACACGAGAAGTAAAATACATTTGCACCCGAGTGTAACACAAAACTTTTCCCCTCACTATAGCGAGGAAACTACAACGCAAAAAATGCGTTTATCACTGCTTCCAGTAGTTTCACAGGTGGTAAATCATCTTTATTATTAGATTCACCTACTTTTATCAATTTTAAAGCAGTTAATTTGACTTTATTCAAGGTCAAATTACTTTACCCACTAGTGGATAAAATGCGTTTTTACCCGTTGGTATTAAAGGACAAAACACGTGTTTCCGAGCTAGTGAGGGGAAAAATAAATACTTACCTTCTTAGGATTACACATCTACGGTACAAAACCTTTTCCGATGAACTATATATTTTTAAAACAATATAGGTACGTAAATGACATTAATTATGTCATAAAAATACATTACGCGAAGTGTAGACATATTATTTTAATCCAAATAATCAAATGCACTCTAGATAAGACTATCTAGAATTGTTATTCAAGTACCCAGTTCAAGTCAAAAGTAGTGCACGAAGCCAAATCTGTTGAACAAATTTTTGTTATTTATTCAATGTAATTTAGATAAATAATTATAAATATGTTTATATTTCATAATTTGTTAAGTATATAATGTTTTAAATACTTGTGTATTTGTTTTTTTGCCAACCATACTCTGCCACCAATACAGCACGCTGATAACGATCTTTATTCATCACACTTGCAACATAAAAATATGTAAAAAGATAAAAAAAAAATGAATACGGTACTAGAAATTTCATAACTCCCTTGTGAGAACGATTTTTCTATAACTCGCGCTCCGCCTGAGTGTAAAATCACATTTAGTATGCGAGTGTGATGAAAAAAAATTACGCATTCATTCATACTGTAGTGACTATAGCAAAACCAAGCATTGCTAAGAAATGTTACCAAACTAATTCACGTATCTTAATATCCTATTACGTTTTCTTAATTAACATAGTTTCAAAAACAGATAAGTAGTTGGATTTATATGAGCCTGTAATATCGTGACTAAATTGTATTTCGCAGATGTTCGTTGGAAAAATAGTATGATGCCATATCTGGACCGGAAAAGAAAAGGTTATGAACCCCATCTACGGGACATATGCCGGTCTTGCCTTATAAATAGAAAAATGCTTATATGTTCAAAATTTAAACGTTATTTTAATAATTATCTAGCACATTCTGCCCCGTTATTACGTAGAATAACAATGATCATGATTTTGGAACCTAGTCTCATATGAAATTACGCGACAACAAGCACTAGATGGTCTTTCCGTGCTCATCGCGGGAGGACGGTCAACCCGCCGAGCCTTAAAAAAAGTGAATTTTATCACTTAAAAGTACATTACTTCACCAAAATACTGTAAAAGCTTTGTAAAATATAATATTTGCTATCCCATAGGACCATGCGCATTACGCCAGACTGCATTAATTATAGAGTTTTATCCACTCAAACTTTATTTCAAATAAACTATGCCGGTCTTGCCCGCACTGACCTTACCTCGAAAGTTTTTGAAAAATCAAGCTTTTAAATCTTGTGGTATGGGTGATTCTCTGTAAGGATGTTCAACAAACAGATTTTTTAAAATATTTATTTATAAAATCAGAAATAGTTTGTATAATTTAATTAAGGCAAATGGGTTTTATTAAATTATACTAACTATTTAGGATTTCATTAATAAATATTTCAAAAAATCATTGCCAGGGGACTGTTTGTTGAACATCCTTACAGAGAATCACCCGTATAAGACATAATGTAACAGTGTTTAATATAATTACCTATGCGCAATCTTGAACTATGAAAAGTAAACTGACGTTGCGTGCAGGTTTTTATAAGATTCCGTATCGTAACTCTAGCTACTGTTTTTTTTATTATTTGATAAATGTGCTTACACATGGCCACAGACTAGCCGAGGCGAAGACGTGGCCTAAGAATGAGCGAACTCACCCAGAAGGTGCTTGTTCATGCTTGATTTGAAGTTTGCTGGGTTATATGAGCTGGAAAATATAGAGACGGCAAGGACTACATGATGACAGTCAATTTTAAGGAAAATATTCGTGAGCGTGAAAAACAACACCATGTTACCAATTACACTTTGAAATAAGACCTCTATTCATCAAATACAAAACGAATTACAATCATAAAAATACAAATTACGATAATCGTTTTTTTATTGCGGCCTGCCGGCGTATTATGATTCCAATTTTATCATTTATCCACGTGGATAAAGCATCCGTCACGCTTTGGCAAGTATGTCAGTGTGAGAGTGACAGTTGTCTTATCCACGTGGATAAGTGATAAAATTCTAAGCATGATACGCCGGCAGTACTGAGTCGAGGAGGTAAATCAAACTCTCGAAAGATATAACACATCGTAATGAATGTTTACAACATTTCGCAATAAATACGAGTGTACAGAAAGCTGGGTGAGTTGGTGAGATTCAGGCCATTTAGTATAATTATATCATATAAAAGAAATGCAGTAAGTACCTACTTGTAGAGAGTAGAGACGAATAAGAATTCGCCAATACTTCGGAAAAATATAGTATTTTGTTACAGAATTCCAAGTTCAAAGACAGACAGACAATTGACTTTGTATAATACACACCATACATTTACATTTAGATACGTACCACATTTTTTAAATGACCGATAGAAAACAGAACAAGCTGTACAAGATATAACTATTCGAGATGTTATTACTTTCTTTCAGTTGACCATACAACGGCGCTACGAGTTTAAGACATCAACGCGCTATTCCGAATCCAAGAAATCCTTTGAAAGGTTCGTTGCCACACAATTTAAGAGGAAACAAGAACTTTAAAGTAAAATCGAAAAAACCCCGGCTACCTTCACACACCTTCTGGGCGAATGAGTGAACTCCGCGTTTGCGCCTCGGCTAGCCTGTGGCCGCTTATGCGTGAGCCCTTTTTAATAAAATAATAAATAAACTTAGTACTACTTTTAATTGTAAAAAGAGTATTTAGTTTTAATTTAAATTTATATGTAAAAACACAAACACAATTGGTCTATACCCTCTCTTTCTGGAAGAGCGGGTTTTCTGACACAAGCAAATATTTCTTAAAAAAAAATCCCAACCTCGTTGTGTAACCCCCTTATATTAACCAAATAAACTTTTTCATTTTCATTTTTCATTTTCAAACTTGCTTCTATTTGGAAATTTTAACTTCATCATCCAATAGTCTGCGCCATTGGTATGATATAATTCTGCCTCACCATCACCATATTACGCGCAGTGAAAGCGACAAAACAATAGAAAAGAAACGGAGTAAATCATACAGTCGCACGCAATGTCAACTTACGATGTATATGTAATCACACGCATGGTTAATTTGTGATTCAACACGGTGGCATTAGTCGGTAAACATACGAACATGGAGCGCTCAACGGTTGACGTCGTTTGGTAATTGAAAAACCGGAGAAGGGCGAAACGGACTCGGCTACTGCGAGTTCTGTACAAAAAATATTTAATTTTGTGTATTTTTGTTGTTTAAGACGATACAGGAGGGGTCAATTCTCCATACAAACGCTCTCGACTACTTTCTCCCTGGTTTTCGAATCCCTGGTTAGAGCAATGATTTTTATTTTCAACACAGATTAATATTATTTTTATCTGTGTCGGACCGTTTTGATTTTTTTGATATTTTATTTACTTATATAAAGACGCTAAATCAAAAATGTCCAAAAACGGCCTTTTTCATTATGGCGCAAAAAAAGGTGTGACACTCAAGATTGGTAACAATTAGCCAAAAAAACTAAACGGTCCGACACAGATTATTTCATTCTTATTCAGATTCTCAAATTTTGTTCCAATTGATTAAATTTTGAAGGAGGAAACAGTCGAGAGCGGAACCTCGATTTTAAAGATTTTTTGCAATATCTTTTAACTGAGTTGTTCTTAATGGACATTTTTTTTTTCGATAAATCTAGTTAATAACACTAGTATATTTAACTAAAATTCCCAAATTGAAAGGGGGGCTCCTTTCTATTTTAGCATTTTCGCTCCTGTAGCGTTGGTCTAAGCTTAAGCGAATTTCGCTGTGTCTCGCTCCAGTGTATTTCACCGCTGTCCGTTTGAGGTTTTTATTTTTGTCGTTGGCGGGCCCCTAAAAATTGGTGGCGCGATGAAATATTATACCATTTAGAGTGCAGAGTTCGGCAGTAGAGTTTATGGGTTCCTTTGTGCGGAGAACGTGACTGTTTGGTAAAATGGTGAAATGGCGGGTGAAAAATAACAGGATTTTATTTTATCAGTCGTACTGGCAGCGGCTAATAGAATGCTAACTTCGGTTTGTGTTCCATGAAATTGTTTTTATTCAATATGATCTTGATCATAACAATCACATGTTGGATTTTATTACATACTCTTTCCTATTGTTTATTTCTTTATTCTTTATTCTTTATTGGGGTCACTATCAAGTTTACCTTATCGCTAAACGACTATTTCGGCTAGATGTCAGAAAATTTAAATATACAGTCAGTATAAAGTCAATTCAGCTGGGATGACATGAAAGTAGAATACTCAATCAGCAAAAAGTAAATTTAACTGGATGGCTAAGACTTAGAATGAATGAGTAGCCAAACGTCTGGAAATATACATAGTCCGTATGATTAGCATATCTAAAAAGCCAAAAGTGTAGTTAGTTAATTGACGTCAACACAGAACTATTCAGTAGCAAAACGTCCGGAAATATAATGTGTCATCGCCATGGTTTATAAATATGTAACAGAACAGTTCTTATTAACAGTGCGAGAAGGTTTGAATTCTCAAGACACTTAAGCATTTTAAAACCAGACGTTTTGCTAACGGGTCGTTTGGCGTTTATTCTATTTAGCAATAAAAACATTAAACAATCCAGATTTTTTGCTCCTTGACCGTTTAGCGTTCATGTCTGTTTTGTAATACAGACATTCGAGACATGAAGATGTTTTGCAGTTAGATCATTTTAAATTGTTACGTTTTAAGATCCAGACGTTTTGCTAAAGACACATTTAGCATTCATGTCTACGTAGCCACAAAGACATAACACAATCCAGACGTGTCAGCTATATAGTCTTTTAGCGATAAGGTAAATTTGATAGTGACCCCTTTATTGTATTGCAGTCATGTTCATAATACATTAGGTGTTACACATTAAAGAGGTAGGTACATGACACCCTGTAAGGGTATTCAATATTTCTTAGGTCTAGGTGCATGCATTTTTTACTTAATAAATATAGCTAATTATAGCAATAAGTATATAAATAAGTATTTAGTGTGTTTTAAATATAGACTTTTACTATGTAATTCTAGTCTGGATATCCAATTTTTGGACAGGAAGTTATGTTATTTTTTATTGATATATAAGTACCTACCTAAGAAGAAATTAAACTAAAACACCAATTTTAACCTTGTCAGTCGCACGGCAGCATTATTTTGCTCTAAATGCGTTTTCACATTATCCGTTCCGATATCGGATGTGGGAAAGATTTCAAAGACAAAAATCAAAGATGACGGCTTAAATATATGGGATATCGGTGCTAAATCCGATATCGGATCGGATAATGTGGAAACGCACTTGAGAATCAGTGATAAATACAATATGTCAATACTGTCAATAGCGATTTTGCTAAACTTTTCAACAGATTTGAAGCTCGTATAACGTCATTATGTTTCTCGTGCAGATAATTACATATCAATGAAAAGTTCTTACCCTGTCGATAGTAGGCTTTGGGCCAGTTGGGGCACAATTCTCTGGCCTTCGTTGCATCTTGGAGTGCCGCTGCGAACTGGCCTTGTTTGAGTCGCGCTGCCGACCTGTGTATATATTTAAAATATTAATAAGAGTTGTGTTTTAAGACGATACAGGAGGGGTCAATTCTCCATACAAACGCTCTTGACTATTTCCTCCCTGGTTTTTGATGATAGAGCAATGATTTTCAACACAGATTATTATAATTTTTATCTGTGTCGGACCGTTTTTTTTTTTTTTGATATTCTTATTTTTAAAGACGCTAGAGCCTATCAAAAATTTCCAAAAACGGCTTTATTGATTATGGCGCAAAAAAAGGTGTGGTATTTAAAATTGGTAACAATTAGCCAAAAAACTAAACGGTCCAACACAGATTACTTCATTGTCATTCAGATTCTCAAATTTCGTTGCGATTGATTAAGTTTTGAAGGAGGAAACAGTCGAGAGCGGAACCTCGATTTTAAAGATTTTTTCGCAATATCTTTTAACTGAGTTGTTCTGTAGAAACAATTTTTTTTCGATAAATCTAGTTATTAACACTAGTATATTTAACTAAAATTCCTAAATTGAAAGGGGGGCTCCTTTCCATTTTACATTTTCGCTCCTGTAGCCTCTTAATTACGAAGACTTAAATCAGCTTAGAGCTTACTGTGAGAATTCTAATTATTAATCAATTGATTGAGTTATGTAAATTATGGTGCTGATACTTTGTGTCATTGATGCCAAATAGTCAGGGAGCCTAAGAAGGGATTGTGTAGTATATATCGCGTCAGATATATACCCTGTGGAGTCAACCGTAAGTTCTTTAGGCTAGGTCTCCTAGATATCGTAGTTACCTGTTACTGTAAAGTATGTTTTTGGCCAGATCTAAGATAAAAACATCTGTGTACAACGAGACAGAAGTTGCGAAGTCCCTAGATTGACAGGCGACATTCGAATCGCGTACTTTTTCGACGAAGATCGCCTGCGATGTATTGTAGATTGTTCGACAGAATCCTTACAAATTCGTAACAAACTGTATTGAGCTAATTAGAAATTACCTGTTGCTGTATAGTATATGATTAGCCGGGTCTAAGGTGAGGGCGTCTGTGTACAACGCGACAGCAGTCGCGAAGTCCCCAGATTGGCAGGCGGCGTTCGAAGCGCGCACTTTTTCGACGAAGAGCGCGCGAGACGCCGCTCCGAGGGACGCTGAGCCTGTTGGCTCGATCTGTGAAAAAGAAACATATAGATTAGTCATGAATGCGTGTAATTAATAAATTATCTTTTGTAACTTAATGACAACTACACTACGTAACTGATGATTGAAACATACGGTCGGCCTGATGGAAAGCGTCCACCGTAATCTATGGACGCCTGCAACTCAAGGGGTGTCACATGCGCGTTGCCGACCCATTAGAACCTTGACTAGAAGCCTACGTAGCGTGAAGAAAGACTATACAAACATACCAATGTAGATATGACAAACAATACCTCCGTGATCAGATACCAATGGCACACATATTTCACCTTCGGGATTCGTATCAGAGTGTTCTGCCTCCCAAATTACCCCCCAAATATACATAACTGTACTTTAGAGCGAGCGCAAATCATGTAAATGACTTGTATCTGTTTCTGAAGACTGCCCTCTCAGGTCAACCTTCGCGCCCTTTACGGCAAGCACCAAAAATACAAAAGAACGATGCAGTAATACACTTGTAAAGAATGGCGCATTAATCGCGTAATCGCTGCGCAGGCGCGGCTACCCAAGGAATGATTCGAACCTTAATATAAGTTAAAAATTTGTTCAAGTTACGATAAGGATCCAGGACAGTGTCAAACGCTTTGTCAAACAAAGACGCCATATTTGATGCTGAAATATTACCAATTCATAAAGTTTGTGGAGCTAGTTTTCGATGATGTTGAAAGTTCGAATCAGACCGCAAAGTCGAGTTCAAATTCGATTTCGCATCATTCAAATTAATCGACTCATACGAATCGTGACCACACTTTTAAATTACTCGTATGTTCCTTGCATTAAATCTTTGTTTTTTTGCTCATTCAATAAGTAATAAAGTCGGACTTTTAATTAATTAGAATGGACTTTAATCGCTCCTTTCTTTAGAAAGTTATATTTGTATCAGTAGCGAAAGCTTCGAAGTTTAGAATGTGAACAGTGAGATATATCGTTCAAACTTGCTTCAAACTTCACGAAAAGAAACGGTATAAAAAACAAGCGGAATAAATTAGCGAGATATTCAAAAGTTAATAAATAATACAAAAAGACAAATGACAACCTGCTACTGGATTTCTAAACCCTATCGTTTTTTAGAGGCGATCTTTGGAGGGCTCACCACCTGCGATATCTATTCGAGCGCATCTCAGTATTTTTTTCTCACGAACTGCATTCCCGGCCTGTACCATTGAAAATTCAAATGATCCGACTCCCATCCTTGCACGATTTACATTGTTGCGTCATGAGACATCACGCACGGGTGAATTTGAACTTGGCACGTAATGTATTGCACATCACGAGAGGTGTACGGTTGTGTTTTGTTTTGGTGGCGGGCAGCTGAATAAAGGTGGGCTGACCTGTTGAAAGCGCTTACCTCTGACCCTCGCGTTTTGAAGGTAAGACGTGCTCGAAAAATTGATTTGACGTTGGCAGGTGAGGTGACTTGTAGTATATTGTATTTTTTGTGCTTTTTATTATTTTTATGCCTCAGATAAGTTTTTTACAATAGGGATACAAATTGAAACAAATAAACACGTAAAAATAGTTCTAACCTAACCTACCAAAACTTTGGTGGCAGCAGCAGCGGGGTAGGAGTAGGACCCAAGCTGCTGGTGATTAAGGCTGCAGAGGAACGGGAAGAAAGGAGTTCAAGCTTCTCTTGTTGGTCGATACTCTGTCGGTACTATATTTACTATCATTAGCTTACATTGTTGCATCATAATTTCAAAGTACGTACGTATTATGTTTTTTTTCTCAGAAAACAGCGCGCGGGCTGAAGGATTGATCCAAGCGGCCATTTTGAAAAATGATGGACGTAATCGTTCTTTATTCGCTTTATTTAAAAATTCGTTTAAGAAGGCGCCTGATAACCGGCACGGCCGACATATTGGGTAATTATTTTTTCTTTAACAACCTTTCATTTATCTTGAGATTCTTGAGGCCTTACTTTTTAAAATGAGGACCGCCCAGCGTCACTTTGTAAACGTCAAATGGGAAGTTTTTAAAGCTAAACCACAGAAGCTCATCAGCGGAGTAATTACCATTTTAATTAGTTGGTAAAGACGAAAATTAGTAACATTATTAAGTATGGAAACACAATAATGTATAATGTAATTTATACTTTATCGCCGCGCTGTACAATATTTTGTATAGGTATTAGGTTAAATTGTGGTGTAGGCGAGAGGCTGGCAACCTGTCACTGCAATGCCACAGTTTCGTTTTCTTTTAACCACTTATTTGCCAAGAGTGGCCCTGAAGTTTTAGTAGTTTCATGTGCTCTGCCTACCCCTTTATGGGATACAGGCGTGATTGTATGATTGTATGATGAATACCTTTAAGAATATTACAATGGTATGAAAAGCTTCTTGTTCACTCATAGTTTTTAATTTGACAAAAGCCTGTACCATACTATTGATTTTTTGTATACCAAAGGGTTTTTACATGTTTAAATGAACATTACACTAAGCAAGCAGATTGAACGAACAAATAAGCCTACATTTGAATTGGTAATAAAAATACATTTCCTCAAGTTTACATAAAAGATAAATATAATGTCAACAATATTAAAAATCACGTAGCACACAAAGGGCTACCATTATTTTCAGCTCTAAATCATAAATCCGATGGTTCTTCCGAGAAAGTGTTTAAAATTCTGTCCGCACTATTCACATGTGTAGCACTTTATGACCTGTGTCGGGATGTCCATAGCCAGAGACCAGTTACTAGTAAGGACTTTGTTTATTGTTTGACGACCGGTCTGGCTCAGTCGGTAGTGACCCTGCCTGCTGAGCCGCGGTCCCAGGTTCGAATCCCGGTAAGGGCGTTTATTTGTGTGATGAGCACAGATATTTGTTCCTGAGTCATGGATGTTTTCTATGTATATAAGTATGTATTTATCTATTTAAGTATGTATATCGTCGCTTAGCACCCATAGTACAAGCTTTGCTTAGTTTGGGGCTAAGTTGATCTGTGTAAGGTGTCCCCCATTATTATTTATTTATTTATTGATTAAAGTAGCACATTTTGTATATACATTATGCATTTTTTACAGAGTATTAATAGAGTTTTAACATTAGCATCCTAAAGGTATTAGGTGGAATGCAATGTTGACTTTGAATAAATCACGTAAACTTTCTACCTATTTTATCGGTGGTTGGTGGTGTAACTAAACTCCCGTTCAGTTTACTTATTTACTTACTTACTTGACTAACCATTAGTATAACTAACCCCCCTTTAAATATACCCCGTAAATTTGGCCTTGTGATCGTCTAGCGTGAATAAGTAGAACCATCAGGCGACCTGTCTGCTCGTTTGCCTCCTATCCCATAAAAAAAAAAAAAAAAAAAAAAAAAAAAACCCTTCGATGTGATCCGCAATAACCCAGATCCTTTAATGAGTATCAGCTGTATTTTTGACTAATTTTTAAAATTTTATTTATTTATATTTTAAAGAAGAATAAAGGTTAATGTAGCATAATAATATAGTGTTATAGAAGAGTATTTTACCAGATTTAGGCCTAGAAAGTTATGAGTGAGAAAATTAATGACGTAATGAAGAAATTTTTAGAAAAGAAGTTAGTGAGTGAAACTTACATGAAATAAATATTAAAAAATATTTTAGAAAACATCGGCTACGCTCTATTTTCGATTCCGGTTTGGGGTGAGAACTTGCGATACCGTCTGGAATCCTTAGGCCCAATCAAACCACATTATCGGGCATCCTAAGCAAGTAAGCCTGAAGGGCTATCTATCTACAAACTAACCCCTTTTTTATTTTGTTTTGTTTCTTTTCCCTAGCTAATCCCCCCTTTTCCCCAATACTGCTAATAGACCATAACTTCTCGATCCTTCTAATGTATCATCAAGGCTCCGAGTAGTTGCTACCACTGAGAACGAAGTAAATAAGTCTAGTAACTCCTTGAAGCTTTTGACTTGTCATCAGTGGACGGCGCTCGCATGCCACTGGGCCCTATAACAAACCTATGCTTTTTATTCCAAAGAATAGTTTGTTTCCCTAACCAACTTGATAGAATTTACCTTGAAAAACTAGTTAGCAACACTCACTGGCTCGATGCTACATGAAGAATCAGAAATTGCTACCACAATTATTAATTTCACTCAAATAAATTAAGTAATAAGAGTTTTTATAAATTACCAGTTTTACCACATATTTTAAGATAGTAAACACCACATTTAAAGTCCATTTAAACCATATAAGTAGTAGTAGTTAAATTATTTCTCCACAATACACGTTGACCAATTATAATTTAAGACCAATCATAACAGAACTCTACTTTCATAGAAATAGTGTGTGACTCTACCCTAATCCTATTGTTTTCCCTACTCTAACATATCTGAAACACAGACCCTCACTTACCATAGATCTTGTGTTCAAAATATGCACAAGTGTATCCCTACCATAAACTGTACAGTTCAGCCAGCGAAGCTGAGATAGGCAACCTATAGGCTTGTGTTCTGATCCCCCCCTCTGCTCTTGCCCGCGGGCTAGGGTAGCAGAGAGTAGATCGCCCTATCCGTGTATATATCCAGTATTCTAGGACACACCAGTACCAGCCACATGAGAGACCCAGCTGCGATCAACTTTACTTAGATGTGGATCGATCACAACCGAAATCCCCAGCGACCAACACCAGCATGGACCAGAACACCGAGTAAATAAATATAAATATATATAGGACCCCAGCCTCAAATACTGCCGACTTCAGTGAGCAAGGATTACTCCTAATGCCTTTCGTCAATCGTGAAAGTCCTCACTTCCATCTAACAGTTGGACTCTTTGAGACCGGTGAGAAAATACGCTTTTGTAAGTATAGAAAAGCGTCCAAGCCCTCCACTTGGAACAAAAAGACCCCTAAACGCCTCTTATTTGACACCGTAAGGGAAGAAGCGCCTAGCCGGACAACAGTCTGTCACAAACAATGATCTGGCTTATAACTTTCACAAAATAACCCCATAGAAAATTACTAAATTCTATTTTACTGACCAACTAAACAAACGAATGAAGTTTCCTTTACATGCTATAATCTACGCTTAGTTTTGCAAGAATTACTCCCTACAAAACCAAACACAGACTTATCTCCAAGCACCAGCCATACATCGACCCAGTCTTTGTATTGCTTGACGGCACTCATGAAACAAAGCACAGAAAACTTCACTATACACATTAATTTAATTGTAACACTACACTATAAATAGAACACTAAAATAACCCCACAACTGACGGTAAAGCAATTCCACCATAGGTCCAAGTTCAACTGTACGACGATATTGTCCCCGCACAATCAAACAGAGACACAATTTCAAAGTTTACAATCACTTAGAATAATTTCCAAGTAAAAACAAACAGAGAAATAATAGCAGAACAACTTCACTCACCAGTAACACACGAAAGCCAGAGACACTGTTAGTCTTGTGGATATTGTAAGAATGACGCGCGTCGGCTCGCTCCGACCCTTTTATAGATAAAAATGAGCGACAAAAGAGCTACAAAAGAGCGACAAAAGGGCTACAAAAGGGCTACAAAAGAGCGACAAAAAGGCTACAAAAGAGCGACTGGCTACAAAAGAGCGACAAAAGAGCTACAAAAGAGCGACAAAAGGGCTACAAAAGAGCGACAAAAGAGCGACAAAAGGGCTACAAAAGAGCGACAAAAGAGCTACAAAAGGGCTACAAAAGGGCTACAAAAGAGCTACAAAAGGGCTACAAAAGGGCTACAAAAGAGCGACAAAAGGGCTACAAAAGGGCTACAAAAGAGCTACAAAAGGGCTACAAAAGGGCTACAAAAGAGCGACAAAAGAGCTACTGGCGACAAATAACAATGGATAGCCGCTAAATTACACTTATAAGAAAAAGGTCGTAACTGTTTTGTTTACTAAGTCGTACGCCTTAGGCATTAATGTCCAAGACATCTCAGCACGTACGTTTTTGCTTCTCAATAGTAACATCTGCATGACTGCACGTGTTCCAAAGTGATATAGGAATAATTTTATTGATACCTAGTTAAGCGACGAAGAGTTATGTATTGCGGTTAGTATAGGTATGCAGATATTTTTTTTTGTTAAAGGGTTTTAATTAGATTTGTAGATCAAATACATAATAAAATATCATTTTTGTTTCTAAATGCTACATTAAACACATCCAGAAAGTATACTACTAATCATTATCAACTTTCATGACCTGTGATTGAAATCAAGACATAATATCGGAACGCTACGCAGCTGACAACTGTCAGTGTCAGTATTCCATCCATGTGAACGTAGTTTGTTGATAAATATGTTTTTCCAACCTGTTTTGCATCAAATAATAGTGAATTTTATGAGTGAAGACGTGACTAAACATGTGATAAAGCTTCAAAGATATTATTTGTCAAAATATCCAATGAAATCCCAAAGGAAATATGCACCAAAAAGTTGGTCAAGGAAAAGTTGATTCGCCGTAAGTTTTATATGTAATAACGAGTCAATTTCCTCGTCATAGACGCTTGTTCTGTTACAACTCGCCCCCAGATTGGAATTCTTTTACAAAATACAAAGTAGTTTGTAAAAAATTTCAATCTTATTTAGCAAAAGAAGCAATAAAACTGAAGAAAAGAAAAATATCTCTAGATCAGTCGGAAATATCCCCCCATTTCTAATCGTGTGGTGTGTATTCCAATACTATGCAACTGCTAGTGACTCAGTTTTGAAATCAGCTCATTAGAATCTCGACAATGAACCATGATAACCCCTTTCTCAGAGTCCACGCATCGCCAGGGATACCAGGTTGTGAATCTGATAGGTCCTATTAACCCGTTCTTGCTAGCTCGTTCCCCGGTCGCGGCGAATATTCATTCCATCCACACTGTTGGACCGGAATAATTATCGTAATAATTTCAACGAGTTCACAATAACTTCCCACGCAATTACGAAGAAACCTTTAGAGCTCTCATTATAAGTCCAGAGCCTTCAATCTCCATTGTCGGAACTCAAACCAATTTCTCTACCTATTCACTCCAGCCTCATGTTTTGGCGCATGTCTCATACTTGAATAAAATATACTGACTTAAGATCTGTTTGGATGTGTTTTTTTTTTTTATAAAACAAACCTTAAATGACATAGGCATGTACCTCAACTCGGTACCATATCATTATTTAATCAAATGTAGAAATTATTTGATGATACTAAACTTCACATATTTGAACACATAACAAGGAACCAAATATTGAAAAGAGCCTCGTTCTCACTAGACGATATCGGCCCTTAAATATGTCGATTGTCAAATACATCCCATTCAAGATGAGGTGTGTGTTTTTCGTATGGGTCTTATTACCTTGTGTAGTAGTAATCATAAAAAACTACCCTTGAAATGGGTCGAATCCATCGGATTTTAACCTAACCAATAAGAATTTTATGATTAATGTGTTCCCAAAATTCCCCCCCTTGTTTGTTCCCGCAAATTCCGACCAAACTAGTTTTGACCACTTTCCAGCGCTGTCTGTCTATATCAATCCACTCATTCTATAAAAAATACATTCAAGACACACATCATTCAGTCATTCATCCCATTCAAAACATTCTTACATCTATAAACATTCATCATCTCTAAATTATTCACACACACACACACAATGTAACCATTCTTACTTCCTCATTCGCTCTTTCACTCGATCTCAACAGAAAGCCAACGCTTTTAAAAGTAATCAAAATAACGAATAAAAATGGAAATAAAATTACACAACAACTTCAAAAGTTTACGTATCCCATTTTACTCCACTCTACCCTGACTCGAAGGCAAAGAAAATTTCAATTTATTTATGATAGGTTTCATTTTATACGTCTATATTTCATTTCTACAAAGTATTTATTAACCGCAAACAATTTGACAATGTGTGAAAATTATTTGCTGCACATACTAAAAATAAAATGTTCGTACGGACAAAATGTTACATTTTATGTAAACATCTTTTATTTCACAGTCAATCACTGTAAGGACACTACCCTACTTTCAATTTTCCTGTCTTTGTTTTTTTTTTCTGCAGTTCATAATGCAAAATTGATAACATAAAATGCAAAAATTTAATAAAAGTAAGTACAGTCAGCTAAAAAATTAGTGGCCCTCCCTACTCCGATCTTTGTAGGATAAAATACTGACCAAGTTATGCTTAGGATCGAGGATCTGCACTGGTGATTACCGATATCGTACAGTATACCACCCTATATAATGTAATAAATGATAACGCATAAATAATAAATATCACTGCTAACTGTAATAACTAAAATGAAAAATTGTTTATCCACCACTCTGAATTTTCTAATGTCTACCCCAGGTAGACTAGATACTATATGTCCAATTATGATTATATTAAAAGAATCCAAGCATACAATGAATATCCAATACATTCTTCTTACAAAATAAAGATTTAAAAAAAAAATTGTTGTCCATATAATGAACCGACTTCTTTATCTAGATAATAAAAAAAAATCCGTATTATAAATTTACATCCACCATACACCATTTTATAATCCTAGGAACGAAACTACTAAATGACAGAGAAACTATACGATGTGCTAGCCAATAAAGCCCTTTATCACACAGATCACTATAGAAATAAAATTAATTTCAGACAAAATTTTGACTTCTACCACCCCTATAATAATAACACTGCATCTCAATAAAATTTTGAAGAAATCATGACACGTTTAAAATAATGATAATGATGATGATGATAAGAAAGAAAAATAATAATGTTCCACATAAGTATGTCGCAATAAATAAACATTCTTTACTAAGAAGTCATTGACTTGTAACCAATGTACTCATAAAATTTACATTACACATCATGTAATGTTCATAATAAACGCATAATACAATTTTGCAAAAAAAAAGTAATTGCAGTTTTGAAGTGGTTTTCATATTTTCAATTTTTTCCCGCAAAATATGATGTATCCTTAATTTTGATATGGTTTTGATATTTTTTGTAAAATATAATGTAACATCAAATTTGATGTGGTTTTGATAAAATATATTCCCTTTTTTTTTCAAACTATCTGCAAAATTTTATTTTGGTTTTAATTGCCTTATGATAAAATACAAAATGATGTCATAAGTAGGTTCAAAATACTTTTATTTGATTGGATAATAATATAACAAAATAATGATTTTTTCTTGAAACGAGCTTAAAACTTGTATTGTCCTATTCTATGTCTTCAATATTGTATAACATGCCCCGAAAGTCTTTTATAACCTCGGGCAATTTATTCCTTCTTCATTACATTTGCAACTGCAGCAAACTTTGCAAATTGTTAACAAACACGACAATGGGTTGAGGAACTTGGTCAAAGGTGTCTCTCTTCCTTTTTTCTCCTTCATACTTGGCTAGTTCTATGATGGGTTCTTGAGTAGCTAATGATGATGATTAGATCCTGCTGGCCTCCTGGTAATATTTCAAAATTTTCCAAACTATTCTCTTCTCAGTCGGTGTCTTAACCCAGGACACCATGAAACCTCTTCCGAAGACACGTTGCACACTTGATCACAATCAGCATAACCGCAAAAGATCCAGTTACTTATTTTTGAACACAGCAAGTAACTTGAAACCAATGAATATTTCTTCATCTCTAAAGTTGGCTAGTCCTTATTTGTCCAATCATTGGTCAAAAAATAAAATATTGCATAAATCGAATATCATAAACACTTGTTATTTCACTAGCGTTACTAAGCATGCACTTAAACACACACTGAAGTTTTCACCGCATGTTTCCACCGTCCTCGCTGATCCACTATGTTCAATGACAGAACACTGCTGTGGTAAGAATCTATCTTAGGTTAAAACTAAAGTTAAAGACTTCCAATAAACAGAGGGAAAGATAAAATAAAAATCACAAGCGTTAAAATATTTTCCAAAAAAAAATATGCCAACTAAGGTTGCAGGACCATCTAGGTACTTTAACCATATGAGACGTACGTCTCATTTACGTTCACCTACAATTATTATTATTATTATTTTTTTTTCCTCAAGTATGATGTCTGATCGCTAAGTGACTTTAATTTTTCTAACTCAAAAATTACTGCAGACTATAAAACTCCGTCTTGTTTGCTCAATAAAACTAGAATAGGGTAAATTAACTGGGGTTTTGAACACTTACATATATGTATTTTTCTTGATCGGCATTTTCTGTTCCATTCTTCTGTTTAGTGTGGCATAATATGGCACCACTAACAACATAATCATATCGAAAATCTTCAGTAACACATTGGTCCTATGAGCAGGTATGAGACCAGGCTCAAAAACTCTTACTCCTCCGTTAGTTGACATCAAAAGCCGGGTACTTCAACTCGAACGTCCCACGAAATATCTCAATGTTCACTTCATGTTTTTCGCGTCCAAACTGTTGCTAACTCTGTCTCCATGTACTCAAGTCTTGCACTATTGCACTAACACCTTTTTTAACTAACTAATTATGGCCTAAAACTAATTGAAATTACTATGTTTTCACTAACAGAGCTCTTCGTTTCAAACCGTAGTTCACATTTCTCTTCGTCTGATAATAAGACGTCACTAAAAATCACACGTGCTTCTACACAATCAACTATACTAATTATTGGAAGCTACACAACACTGTAATTTCCGTGAAATCGTTTTCTTAAATAAAATTTAATAACTTCGCGCTCAGATTTTTTTCGTAAGGAACTGTCACTGTCAATATTGTCATCCTTAACCGTTTTTTTTTTCTTTTACAATTGTCCTCATGGGCGTTTTTTCATTGTAAACACACTAAAGTGTTTTTAGTAGTCACAAACATTAAATCAACAAAACAATTATTTGATATCATAAATTTAGCCTATCATAATGTTCAAATATTTGACTAGTTATTAGAAATATATAATTGATTTTTTTTTTTTTTCATAATTTAATGAAATCGAACGAAAACTATCGTGTAGATTTGTCTTAATGCGTAGGAAATTGCGTGTGCGCATCGGTTTACAAAAGTGTGACCAGATTAAAAATATATTGAGATTCTTTAAGGATCTAACAGACGGTCGGACCGCACTTGTAAGGGGACATGTGTTAGGCCCTATTTACAAAATACCGTTCAGAATCTACACAACTTGAATAGTTTGATGTGATTTAAGCAATAGAAAATTAAATTAACAAAATCTTTTGTATTTAAATACATTTATTGTATTAATTTTACTATAATGAAGTAGAGAAAAATGAAGTAAAGTTTTGTAAATGACAACACCGGACAATAAATTACTGAATTACTGAATATTTTTTGTCGAAAATTGTATGACCGATCAAGCGTACCAACTTAAAAACAATGATAGTTTGTGTAATGTCACCGATAGAACACCTTTTGGCGAAGATATATGTTATCTGTGGTTAAATTATTTTCTCTAATCTATGTCATGCTTACCGCTAATCCGCTTGTTCGCGAAAAAATGGCAGATCCGTTTTTGTTTTCTTTAGCTCATTATTAATTACGTGATCTACAACTAGAATTATTTAAATATTCGCTTTATTTTAATCTGCTTAAACAATACGACAGGCAATTCTGCGCCGACGCCGGTCATGAACCGTCCATATTCGCCATTTTGTCATTTAGCAAACTAAGAAAATGCAAACAAAACATTATTTGCCCTAAACACGCGTTACTTCTAAATAATTTTGTCGACAAAGTGAGCCTGTTTTATCAAATTGAACTCTGAACTGCAATTGCAATGTAATTTTCCGTTAGCGAAAGTGAGGTTACGAAATTGACATGACATTATTGGAAAAAAAACGTGAATGCAATGGACATGTGTTTTGTTGTGTTTCTCATCAAGATAATAGAAGAATTTAGTGCTCATACTCATGATCTAATGAGCAAACAGCCCATGCAAAGGATGTCTTATCGGGCTATGCCTCAATTGATAAAGTGAACTAATTGCCTACTTCAAAAGCAGTTTTGCATGAAAGGTAAGCTTTTGTTTTATTATTTGATGTGTTTTCAAACTAGTCGTCGTTTTCGAAACCCAGCAGAACATACTTGCGAACTACAACGACTAGACCGAATATATTGGTGAAATGTTGCTTATTTCATTGTTCTGTCGTCAGATAAGTTAATGATAATAAATTTCCCCACGTTACTCGTACTTTCTGACTTTCACATTGCCTAAGAGGATCTTAAATATTCTAAATGTACGTGAAATAGTCCTAACTGTCAAAATATATTTGCTACTTTCAAAGAGGTTTATATGGTTGTTTGATTTTTCAGTCAACATCTAATTGGAATTTACAATGCCCGATATTTCTACACATCTGCCACAAATTTTATGGAAAACAATATTTATAGAAACTGAACATACCTTGGTTAAACGGTAAGCATTAAAAATATGTTCGACTAATTTATTTGATCTAGGCTACCTAACTGTTCTTGGAAATTGTAACATTGTTTCCGTACCAACATATAAACTTCTCAATTATTTTTCTGAAGCGCTGGCTTATGGGCTATGGAAAATAATATTTGTAGGACCTCAAATGAATGTCATGGCATTTAAAAATAGGCATTGTAACTTGTCCAAACTTTAATTTTGTATTTTTCAAAGATAAAACTTGACGTCTAATACTTAAATAAAATTATGTAGACTAAAAATCCAGACTTAGCATAGATTTTATTTCTGCTACATTGAGTTTAAACAATGTATGTATTAATTTTCAGTATATGAAATGGGTAACCATCCTTGAAGAACATCAACCAGCTGTCGGCAATGTGCAGGTGGACTGAGGAATTTTCCGGTGTGTCCTTTATGGACTGTACTCCGTCTTAGCACTATCCTCAAGTAAGTACAAAAAATCATTGCCACTAAACAGCTACTTTTTAACTTAATTAACTCTACTTAGTGAGTAAAACGACTCGGCAGGAAATTTTACATAGAAACATGGATATGGTTGTTCTTCTTTTTTTTTTTCTTAACCATGAATGGCCTAGATAAATATAAACAATCTTAATGATACATATTTACAAATAAGATTCCTTAAACATACATACACCCTTTTTTTAACTAATCTTTCAATATGTACAATTTCAGGTTTTACCCGAAAGGCCATGCTTCAGGTTGGACCGTCTTCCATATATCTACTGACTTCATATAAATGAAAGGTACTTATGTTTTATTATAATAACACGTTCTAATTATTAAATTTAAAAGTGAACAGCTCATGGCATCAATATTTTATCTAGAAAATTGAAATGAAGCGTAGAGCAAAACGGCGAGGCATGAGCGACCGGATAAAAATCAAACTTAACTGACTCATCATCATTTTATTGGCTAAGCAAACTTATTACTAACTCATTTATGTCCTAACTCGTGTAGATATGCACTGCAAGGCAGGGGTTCTCAAACTTTTTTTTATTTTTAATTTCCTTTTTGTTAATTTTGCTGTATGCATTGTTTTTTCTGACACAATATTTCTCAGGGCCGTGTCTTAGTTCCAAAATTAAGCGACGCGCCCCCGTGAGTAGATAAATGAAATAATATTGAACCCTATTTGGCAGAACCTAACTCTAAAACTAAACCCTTTTCTTACTCTATAATATATGAAAATTTCTAATGTCTGACTATTTCCTTTCAGTGTACTGAGGACTCACTAATCTGCACTACCAGTAACAAAGTAATCCGACAATCAGACTGGACCCGGTCATGTTAGGTAAGTTTACATACTTAATGCGTACCACATACTACATACTTTTTCTGAACCTCAGTAAAATATGGTTTTATAATGATAATAGTGCTTATTATCTATGCTTACTTAACTGGAATATTACACATTTTAATCAATTTTCATGAAATTATTTAAGAAATTGTGACAATGATCAAGCAGTAGTGGAGTTAGGGTATGGCGAGGTACGACCTCCCAGATGCTGGTAATGCTAATATTTTGTAGGATATGTTTGACATGGTTGTAATGAAGTACAGTATGTTGGCATACTCCTGACTTGTGAAATATTGCGACAGTTTAGGGTTCCGTATAAAAGCTGTGTACATACACCGAACATAATGATTGTATGGTTTTACACTTATTAGACTAGCCTAAAGCTTATCACGTGAGATAACGAACTCATGTCATATGAAGCTATTGAAAATCTTGTTTATACATACATACTTATTTGTATTACTACAGTAAAAATATATACGTATAGAAAGTTGAAATTCGTACAGTGGATTTAATTTATTGAAATAATTGGCAGATATAGGCTACGGTGACCTCTCACCATCAAGAGGGACGTATGCCTGTTTACCAATGATGTAGTATGAAAATGTATGACAACTTATAAGCTAATGAACTTAAATTAGTCCTAATATTATTAATACCTATATCTTAACAGACAGAAACCTGTTCTTCTCATGGCTGCACTACAGTGACAATATTTGGTACAAACCGTACAAACAATATGCCAAATTATTGTATGATGTATGAAATCCTGTGAGCCAAATTTTAGATTATAGAGTTACAACTGAAATGCAAACAAACCATCCATCGAAGGATGTACTGTCATAGTATAACATGCGTGTAGCTATTCAGTATTCATAGAAAAATGGCGGGACGCCCCATATTATATTGTACTTCAGCGCGACAATGAATAATCGCGCCCCCATAGCCATTAGACTAGAGCCTATCTTCTTGTATTACTAGGTCTTAAATCTAGGGCTTAGGTATCCTAGATTATTTTAGGAAAATAACCTTACATCTAGACTGTAGTTATCCTGCCTATGAATGAAATTCTGTATAACAAGCCTGCTAGGAATATGTATATCATCAGAGTGTCCATAGACTATATAAAACAGCATCGAAGCTATCCGATCTCCGGTGTGAAGTGCAAACGTGATGTTAGCTTTCAAAATAACCCTGAAGATGGCAGAACCTGCTAAGAAAATGTACTGGGCATATAGAGAACTATTTGTTTTAACATGAAATTCTATTACTATTGTACATTGTGTACACACTTATGTTTCCAATTCCGGTCACGAGGTGGCAAACTTTTCTAAAGTGCTACAGCTCCGCGCTTCCTATTATTTTAGATACATGGGTATTTTCTATATAAGTACCTAGTATTTCCAGTACTTGCCCTGCCTATACAACAGCCATAAAACATACATTAAGACACAGAATAAATAATAGTACTACACACAGGCGCAAGGGAACGTCAAGATGCGCCAATGCCAACAATTGCTACGTAGCAATGCAACCCGAATCGCCTATTGGGGACGATATTTAGTTCAACCACTACGATTATGAGCTAATTTCCTAGAAATAGATTTTGTCTAAGTTTACTACGCTATTTTAATTTTTATTTTTTTTATTTTTCAGGTACCAAAGGAAAACGAAAATATCATTGGTTCTATACTGATGCATGACTTCGCTCGGAACGCGGCAAGAATTAACAATGGAAGAAAATACTACAGACGTGTTTATTAACGATAAAGTTATTTTTGTTTTTATGAAATAGCGATTGAATAAAAATATTAGGTATATGAGTTTTATTTAGAGATGAAATAAGTCAAGAAATACAGCACACCCACTCGTTTTCACAACAACAAATGTAGCCTGGTAAGGCTAATAAAATAAGGTTATTAAAATTCTGGTTACTTGGCACCAAAAGTAACCTTGCAACGGCTACTTCCTATTATTTATTTGTAAACCTTGGTATCCAAGATGTGTTCTACAGAGCACATCTTAGATCCCTTGGGCACGGAACCAAATGTAACTAAACTCCCGTTCAGTTTACTTATTTACTTACTTACTTGACTAACCATTAGTATAACTAACCCCCCTTTAAATATACCCCGTAAATTTGGCCTTGTGATCGTCTAGCGTGAATAAGTAGAACCCTTCGATGTGATCCGCAATAACCCAGATCCTTTAATGAGTATCAGCTGTATTTTTGACTAATTTTTAAAATTTTATTTATTTATATTTTAAAGAAGAATAAAGGTTAATGTAGCATAATAATATAGTGTTATAGAAGAGTATTTTACCAGATTTAGGCCTAGAAAGTTATGAGTGAGAAAATTAATGACGTAATGAAGAAATTTTTAGAAAAGAAGTTAGTGAGTGAAACTTACATGAAATAAATATTAAAAAATATTTTAGAAAACATCGGCTACGCTCTATTTTCGATTCCGGTTTGGGGTGAGAACTTGCGATACCGTCTGGAATCCTTAGGCCCAATCAAACCACATTATCGGGCATCCTAAGCAAGTAAGCCTGAAGGGCTATCTATCTACAAACTAACCCCTTTTTTATTTTGTTTTGTTTCTTTTCCCTAGCTAATCCCCCCTTTTCCCCAATACTGCTAATAGACCATAACTTCTCGATCCTTCTAATGTATCATCAAGGCTCCGAGTAGTTGCTACCACTGAGAACGAAGTAAATAAGTCTAGTAACTCCTTGAAGCTTTTGACTTGTCATCAGTGGACGGCGCTCGCATGCCACTGGGCCCTATAACAAACCTATGCTTTTTATTCCAAAGAATAGTTTGTTTCCCTAACCAACTTGATAGAATTTACCTTGAAAAACTAGTTAGCAACACTCACTGGCTCGATGCTACATGAAGAATCAGAAATTGCTACCACAATTATTAATTTCACTCAAATAAATTAAGTAATAAGAGTTTTTATAAATTACCAGTTTTACCACATATTTTAAGATAGTAAACACCACATTTAAAGTCCATTTAAACCATATAAGTAGTAGTAGTTAAATTATTTCTCCACAATACACGTTGACCAATTATAATTTAAGACCAATCATAACAGAACTCTACTTTCATAGAAATAGTGTGTGACTCTACCCTAATCCTATTGTTTTCCCTACTCTAACATATCTGAAACACAGACCCTCACTTACCATAGATCTTGTGTTCAAAATATGCACAAGTGTATCCCTACCATAAACTGTACAGTTCAGCCAGCGAAGCTGAGATAGGCAACCTATAGGCTTGTGTTCTGATCCCCCCCTCTGCTCTTGCCCGCGGGCTAGGGTAGCAGAGAGTAGATCGCCCTATCCGTGTATATATCCAGTATTCTAGGACACACCAGTACCAGCCACATGAGAGACCCAGCTGCGATCAACTTTACTTAGATGTGGATCGATCACAACCGAAATCCCCAGCGACCAACACCAGCATGGACCAGAACACCGAGTAAATAAATATAAATATATATAGGACCCCAGCCTCAAATACTGCCGACTTCAGTGAGCAAGGATTACTCCTAATGCCTTTCGTCAATCGTGAAAGTCCTCACTTCCATCTAACAGTTGGACTCTTTGAGACCGGTGAGAAAATACGCTTTTGTAAGTATAGAAAAGCGTCCAAGCCCTCCACTTGGAACAAAAAGACCCCTAAACGCCTCTTATTTGACACCGTAAGGGAAGAAGCGCCTAGCCGGACAACAGTCTGTCACAAACAATGATCTGGCTTATAACTTTCACAAAATAACCCCATAGAAAATTACTAAATTCTATTTTACTGACCAACTAAACAAACGAATGAAGTTTCCTTTACATGCTATAATCTACGCTTAGTTTTGCAAGAATTACTCCCTACAAAACCAAACACAGACTTATCTCCAAGCACCAGCCATACATCGACCCAGTCTTTGTATTGCTTGACGGCACTCATGAAACAAAGCACAGAAAACTTCACTATACACATTAATTTAATTGTAACACTACACTATAAATAGAACACTAAAATAACCCCACAACTGACGGTAAAGCAATTCCACCATAGGTCCAAGTTCAACTGTACGACGATATTGTCCCCGCACAATCAAACAGAGACACAATTTCAAAGTTTACAATCACTTAGAATAATTTCCAAGTAAAAACAAACAGAGAAATAATAGCAGAACAACTTCACTCACCAGTAACACACGAAAGCCAGAGACACTGTTAGTCTTGTGGATATTGTAAGAATGACGCGCGTCGGCTCGCTCCGACCCTTTTATAGATAAAAATGAGCGACAAAAGAGCTACAAAAGAGCGACAAAAGGGCTACAAAAGGGCTACAAAAGAGCGACAAAAAGGCTACAAAAGAGCGACTGGCTACAAAAGAGCGACAAAAGAGCTACAAAAGAGCGACAAAAGGGCTACAAAAGAGCGACAAAAGAGCGACAAAAGGGCTACAAAAGAGCGACAAAAGAGCTACAAAAGGGCTACAAAAGGGCTACAAAAGAGCTACAAAAGGGCTACAAAAGGGCTACAAAAGAGCGACAAAAGGGCTACAAAAGGGCTACAAAAGAGCTACAAAAGGGCTACAAAAGGGCTACAAAAGAGCGACAAAAGAGCTACTGGCGACAAATAACAATGGATAGCCGCTAAATTACACTTATAAGAAAAAGGTCGTAACTGTTTTGTTTACTAAGTCGTACGCCTTAGGCATTAATGTCCAAGACATCTCAGCACGTACGTTTTTGCTTCTCAATAGTAACATCTGCATGACTGCACGTGTTCCAAAGTGATATAGGAATAATTTTATTGATACCTAGTTAAGCGACGAAGAGTTATGTATTGCGGTTAGTATAGGTATGCAGATATTTTTTTTTGTTAAAGGGTTTTAATTAGATTTGTAGATCAAATACATAATAAAATATCATTTTTGTTTCTAAATGCTACATTAAACACATCCAGAAAGTATACTACTAATCATTATCAACTTTCATGACCTGTGATTGAAATCAAGACATAATATCGGAACGCTACGCAGCTGACAACTGTCAGTGTCAGTATTCCATCCATGTGAACGTAGTTTGTTGATAAATATGTTTTTCCAACCTGTTTTGCATCAAATAATAGTGAATTTTATGAGTGAAGACGTGACTAAACATGTGATAAAGCTTCAAAGATATTATTTGTCAAAATATCCAATGAAATCCCAAAGGAAATATGCACCAAAAAGTTGGTCAAGGAAAAGTTGATTCGCCGTAAGTTTTATATGTAATAACGAGTCAATTTCCTCGTCATAGACGCTTGTTCTGTTACAGTGGTTATGGATTGTTTTTTTAGAACCTTACAGTTTTGATCTTCTTCTTACCTTGAAAAAACAGTGAATTATATCAGAGGACGTAGCAGTGTGATAAATAACTTACACATGATGCAAAAAGGACGAACTGACGTGATTCACGTGAATGATATAGGCTTTATCACGCGAATGTGCTTGCCCGCCAGATCTTTAGGAAAGCTAGGCTTAATCTTGGTTTTGTATTCCAGGTTAACATCGCCGGTGCAAATGGTATTTTAAACGTCAGTACTATTGGAATTGTTGCCAAGTTCTTGGCCTAACTCTAAATATGAATTTATTTATTCAGATCTACGCTACTTGTATCACCATTGAGTTGCGATAAATCATTTATGACCCTATTTTATTACATTTATGAGAACGGAAGCCTTAGCGCCAACAATAAAAATTATCTGTCTTTATCTCTTATCAATCTTTATCGTTAAATGGTCTTTCGCACAGCCAAGGAATTAAATAGGTGTGGGCACAGTACTTGAATATTTATGAATGCTATCTTCACCCTCGCGTTATTGTTAACAAGTATGGGGGCGAGCGTTTCACTTTTTTTTTAATTTCTGTTTGAGGCATTCAACATGTAATAATGGGAGTTGTGGGTTTTGTGACTTCTCTATAGTATACTGTTATGAGTACTAGAATAATTTGTTAAAACGAAATATCTCTAAAATGCAGTTCTATACATATTTTAAACGTTCTTCCGCAAATGATAAATGATAATATGTAAAAGACCTCAGAGTTCTAAATATGTACAGCAAAAGCTTCTAATTCTCTCTGTGGTTGTATTATATACTAACTATGCTACAACTACCAACAAGCATTGCTATACCAAAACTGCCATAAGTTTATTCAATCAAAATAGGTATATACCAAATACTGATGTAGTATTTTTGAAAATGTGTTAATTTCGCAGATTCTTTGAAAGTGACTTCAGAGTAGGTATAAAATAATTCAGCTAATCTCCGATGGGCCGTAACCCAATCCTTTACCGAAGGTCGCCTCGCAATATTTTAAACTTATCCCTTTTTTGGCCAGCTCAGTTAAAATTCTGTAAGCAAGACAGAGACGAAAGATATCCATTTCGGACTTAAAATCGGAGGGCCGTTCGAAAAAAATGGCGTCGTCGGTCGCCTTTGTCTATTTTTTTATAATCTTAGCACAATTACGGTCTTTTACCTGTGGAGGTATAAAATAAAACAATTAGTGTGTGTGGGTTGCGAGACAAATCATGTTATAATTTGGTTCGGGACCGGATTTGGGTAATTTTTGAGGTTTTTAAACAAAAAGCCGTAGACGACATGCGTTTTATGGGAATCAATGTCCGTGCGTTCCGTTTGATCCGATTTGACACGGTTACGGGTCAATTAAAAAAATAATGGAGGCACGAAAATCTCGCTTCGTTTGTTTTATATAGTGGTTGTTAAAAGACCACAAAAAGTGAGCCGACGTGTGTTTATTCGGTACTTTATATGAGACGTGAATCTATCAAGATCAAATGTTACATACATTACGTGGCAGAGTCATAATTTGCTATGTGAATAACATGAACAGAATACACAACATGAAAGTTTAATGCAGATAAAAAAAAACAATGTGTAGGGATGTTTTAGTTGAAATAGTTGAATTATTTAGTTACTTTTAGTTGTTTACCTTCTAGAAGTAAAGACCATGAAAAAGATCTTAAATATATAAACAGACAAAAATAAAGTCTTCAAGGAATTTTCCATAGAGAAAAAGTTACATACATTCAAAATTTCCTCTAGCTCAGTGGATTTATACACTTCAAAAATGAAATGTACAGAAATGAACTGGTTCCCTTCCTGAGCTCTCACGGGTGTTCCGCCCGTCAAGCCAAGCTAATTATTTTAATGTTTGTCCCGCTAAATACTACTTGAAAACGAATTGTTTTTAGATTGCCACTCATTATGCATAAAAAACTTCGTGCGGACGACTTCCGTGCATCTGGCTGCGCTGCGCCCTGGAGCCGTGGGTCCCATCACGACTCATACTTATTATTAGAGATGCTATGACTTGGTAAAAATTTGGTATTCGGCCGATTCGGCCACTGAAGAATATTCGGCGGAATTTTACTAGATATTCGGCCGAATACTGTATATTTTACAACTGCACCTGCACCTGCAGGGCTAGCACATGATAGGCGCGACAGTAGCATCGATATAATCTAGCGAATTCTCGCGCGATATTTTACTGTGTAAAAGACCTAAAAGTACCATTTGTCAATAATGTTATTTTTATCGTAGTGTCAAGACTGACTGTTTTAACACTTTTAACTACTGATTCAGAGCAACGTTGTGTTTTGTTTGCGAGCAGCAGTTTCAAAGTAGTTTCAAAAATGTAAAAATGTTAGACCGAAAGGGGGGCCAGGGCCAATTATCCGGTTCTCGGCCAAACCAACAATACGAGGCATCTCTACTTATTATGTAGCACGGACGAATTGAAAAGTCGGCTCCAAGCCCCCGGGAAGAATGTCCATCGGTATATATCATTTGTTCAGGTTGCACTGCGAAATGGCACACGAAAGCGGTGGATTCCAGACATTCCCGGACAATTACGAATTCGTGAGTGACCTCTCACCCCGGGTGTCCCTGGACGGGGATTTGACCCCGGGGTAAACGGACAACTTAGGGAAAATGCTCAGTAATATTGGGCATTGGAGGTATAACAAGGGATGCCTTGAGTTTTGAAGCTGTATTGTCTTTCAGCAAGAACTTACAACCAAATATGGATATAATAAATTTAAAAGTGGAAAATGTCTGCCTTGGGTGAGACTTGAACTCACGGCCTCTGGATCGATACTCCAGCGCTCTGCCAACTGAGCCACCAAGACTTCAACCAAGCCAGCGAAATTTTCCACTACTAAGGTCAATGGGACCCGTAGCGACATCTACCGTAAGAGTGTTAACTTCTTAAACGGCAACCGGAGTTCCAAGTCATATTGGAAATTCACCAGTTACGATGCGCTAACCATGCTAAATACTTTTAAATTTATTCTAAGCCTAGTGGCATCGATTGCAGACGTTTCTGCTAATCAGAAGTTCAAATATGGATATGTTTGACTCAGTGTAACCAGAGGGCTAGCCAATACTTTGCTTGTGTATTAGTGTCAACCGGAGGGGCAATGCCAGCCTTCTGGGCGGGCACCCTACCAAACGATCAAGATTTAAAGCATTTTTTAAGGTTTTTTTAAATATATATCGTACAATAAGACTTATACACCGTGGGCCTGAATAACCCTTCTTAAGTATTCCTTTCAGTTCTATTTATATCCATCTTTTAAGTAAATAGGTAGGTACTTAATTTTAAATATTCGGTAGCACCACAGCAACAATCCCGTGAAAGATTTATATCACACTACCCACAGAAGCAAAGTTATTTGTTACCAAACAAGCTCCTTTGATGCACCTGTCACGCCATCACGAAAGAATGCCAGGAGCGCGGCCTAATCTATCCTCAATAGAATCATTACCTCCCGATGGAATTTGATTCATCATAGTTGTTCGCCGCACATTACTGAGAAGACATTCTCGTTGCGTAATGAGTATATCGTCTAAGAAACCAGTGTAAGAACGACTACACCGTGTTTTTTTTGTTTTCCGTTAAATTCGACACGTCGTTAGGTTCGTTATCACTTTATTCATCGTTTTCATACATAATAAATGAATTAATTAGTGTGAGAGAACCTTAAGAATAATATTCAAGTTAGCGTCAAGTGATTGAAGGCACATGTCAAAACAAATAACATTAGGAAGTGGTAAAGGCTATCACACACGTGTTCAGTAATTATTTTATTTTTTAAATAACCGAATAACCGTAACGCCGTGGCTTGCGTGGACGACGGTCGTGCGATGGTCGCGCGACGGCGATGCGACGCATACGAAATCAAACCTTATCGATATGGAAGTATGAGAGGCGACGGCGACGGTCGCGCGACCGTCGCCCACGCAAGACATGGCGTAAGAGTTAAGACGCTAGTTTCTTAGAGAAATTAATTGTATTTGATCTAAAAAACCTTCCCTTAACGTTAACGGAATTCAATAAAAACAGGGTGTATATTCTTTTCACCACACCAATTGGTAATGACTTACTTTGATATTCGAAAACAGATAGCAAAATTGCATTTTATCCACAAGAGTGCAAAGTAAATTCATACAAATTTTAACTTAATATACTTAAGCTGGCTGGTAAGACTTACCTATAAATGATGATTTTGAATCATACATATTGAATAAATCGATGGATTTGATTTAGTTTGATGTTTTATAGTCAGTATTTTGTTCGTGTTGGTGTGGTGAAACATTTTGTGTTTCACTCGATGGCAAACCTTCGTGCTTTGAAACCCTCGCAACGCTCAAGATAAGATAAGATAAGATATCGTTTATTCAAGTAGGATTTTACAACCTCTTTCGAATCTTCAAAATTACATTAAAATTAAGTTAGAAAATAAATAACAAATTTACAGAAACACTCATTGGAATCTTTTGCTTGCTCGGGTATCAATATTGGCACGTGGCGGTTAAACAAAAACTGTGGCCCCTTTTAAAACAAATGACTATTGATGGGTACTAAATGTAAAGACAATAAGGTGTAGGACAAATTTGACTGGAAGCAATTACTTATAACTTTATAAATGTTTCATGTCAATCGAAATATTTTCCATGTTTTACACTACTAATTAGAGTGCACTGAACACGCATGCTTTGACCAGTGGACAAATATGGCAATCTAGTTAATAGTTTGGTATATTGGTCGTCCCACTTTGAGTTATACCGAGTGGGGGTGTAACAAAAGCAAAATATAAACTGATGTAGGCTATACTCTTATACTGACTAACATTTGTTCAGCGACTTTTAAAAATAACTTGTATTTTGATTTGCTCCTTGAAAGTTTCCTAAGAGGTAACGTATTGCGAATTCTGTTAAGTCTAAGTCCGTTTTCACACTATCCGATCCGATATCGGATGTAGGACCGATATCCCATACGTTACAGGCGCCATCTTGGATTTTTTACGTTGAAATCTTTCCGACATCCGATATCGGATCGGATAATATGAAAACGGACTAAAGCGTGACAGACAACGTCAATGACAACAATAATGGCGTATATTGAAGCTAATATTTGTTTTGTATGGAAAATTTAAAAAAATATAGACTTCATAATTTTTAAAACTAGCTGAACAAATGTTGGTCGGTTTAATGAGTATAGCCTACAGTTAATTTTTTGCTTTTGTTACAGGCCCACCCTGTAGGTATATGACCCTACAGCGATGAGTTGTACCTATTTGGAATAACATCTCTGGAATGACGCAAGAACTTCAAACGACTTTTAAGCCTATAATTTTTCATAACATATACGTCTTTCTCCACCGAGTGGAATGCACACGGGCACGCGTTCGTGACGATCAATTTCGCGAGCAATCAGCCGCCATGATGTTTTTGCTGTCAAAGTGACAGCTCGCCAAGTATGATGTTAGTTACAGTTGGATCCGCTACGCAGGCGACGTGTGCTGTAATGTGCATGCTTTTTAAAAGGAATGCTGTACTTAGGTACTGCAAGTGGTTGATTGGTCGACTAGTTATACATGTTCTATAATAAGATGACATAATGAAATTTTATTTATTATTTGGCAGTTCAATCAATTTACACAGAATCTTAGCAAATTATACATTTGATTGATTTATGAAAATCTTATGAAAACCGCATGAAAGTTCGTCCAGAAGTTTTTGAGTTTATCAGACATATACTTCCTCGTTTTAATTAATTACCTAATTCATTAATTTTCGATGAGTTAAACCACATCTCGGATACTGGGCGATCAAATATATGAAAGAGACGCGTTCTTAGCACACATTCTAAGCTCGTGTAGGTGAACGCGTAACATGCTTGTATGAGTGAAATATGATAGGTCGACTGTTCGCATTTTTGACAGGCGGTAACTGTGAGGTACCCGAGAGAGGTGGGCGGCACTTTCAGCGAGGATCGGGAGTGGCCATACTGTACGATAGTACCCTTTATTATACTGTGGTTAAACCAAGCTTTATAATACCTTTTAATTTTAACATTACCAGGGGCGGCTCACTCCGCGAGTCTATCGCCACGCTACAAGTACATCCGGGCGGCCGCGAGTTCGCGGCCTACTCAGGGGTGGCGCGCATTCTCACGGAATGCACGTTCGCTCTTTCTATTGTTACTTTACGTCGCGATGTATTTTTAAGCAATCTGCGCGTGTGGAATGGCTAATAATACTTAGTTAAATAGACATATTGAATAAAATAAACACCATAAGACATTCTTACACAGATCTACTACTGATTAAGTCCCACAGAAAAGTTTAATAAGGCTTGTGATGTTGGAACTTTAACAAAAATATATAAATATAGTATATATACCTAGAAAGTACCCAAGACTTGAATATAATAGTATAACATTTTATGTGAGTATTAATTCGTTTGAATCCATTGGTAACCCTATCACCGGACGCCGCGCACGTGCGGCTCGTTTCTTTGTTAGAATTTTGTAGGTATTTAAAAAGGCGGCATTTCGTGAACATCAAAGCAGTGGGCCTTCTGTACTTGTACTATTATATATTCTGTGACATTAGGTATCTTAATTTGTTCCAATCACGTCGTCGGTACAAACTTCAAACTTAACTTACTCTATGCACAATAAAATTGCACATGCACAGGCTAAATAATATCGGTTTTCTCATTTAATTGTTATTAGGCCCTTTCTCAGAACAGTCTGAACCGGCCGCGAACATTACTGCGGATTAAAAAGTTTTTTCTTTGTACTCCCGCCTTTAGGGGCGGGGTAGACAACTTGAACTTTACAACAGAGTAACAGGCAACACCGTTAAGGTTTTAGCATACTAAAAGCGCTGCGGTATACTATGTTCTTGTCATTGTTCGGAAATTACAACATGGCTGGTTCAATTGACTTTAATAATTCTAACGAGAACGATTTTACATCGGACTTTTAGGCGACGGGTTTCCCCCGTCACTTGTACTTTTCGTAATATGCGTACTGCCAAGGAGTGGAATTCCTTGCCGGCGTCTGAATTTCCTAGCTCAGATAACCCAACAATCTTCAAATCAAGGGTGAACAGTCACCTTCTGGACGAGTTTGCTCCATCATAGACCACGTCTTTGGCTGGGATAGAATAGAATAGAATAGAATAGAATAGAATAGAATAAACGTTTATTCGTGAACACAGGTAAGACAAAATACACATAATAACAACAAGACTTGAAGTGCCACGAAATGCTCATCTCAACTTCCAGCGCTGATCTTCCGATGGCAATATAGGCATATTAAGCATTTTGATAGAAGATTAAATCTTTGTGATACAGATGGTATTTATTTTACGAGAGTCCAGTATTAGAATACACACTATCTTTTGGGATTTGAGGCGTGTTCATACTTCTCAACCAAATCCACCTGCTTATTTAAATCACCAAGTCTTACGATAAAAACAAACAAATGCAAAAGGTCGAAAATTACATTATTACTTGGCGTATCCGAGCGTAATCGGTCGGGCGCAAAGTTTATAATAACAAAATCGCGATCAAGATTATCCCGTATACGCCAGAGCCGAATTAAGACGTTGTTTTCTGCTTTCAATGTAGTCAGTGTCGAGTACTGTAATTCCGTAGAATAAGTTTCACACTAAGATATCTAACAATATGACGAGAGATGGCGCTGTACCAGGTGTCACAATTTTTACATCGCGCTATAGAAATGGTTATTGGGATTGTATTTAAGAGTTTGGGATTTCTTGTCATATTATTGGTGTTTGTGACTGGTTGTATTCTTTTATAGTAAATCCTTCACTTGGTAAAGTGGGCTATTTTTGAAGGATTTAGGGGTACATACAAGCTTGCCACAGAATAAGTTTAAATCAAAATAATATCTTAGGCGCGAAATTCTCAATGAGACTGTACTTTTTGTTTGCCTATTTTTTTCTTGATTTGCCGCATTTATAGTAGGATACGACATGACAGACTATAATTATTTATGTATGAATGTTGCATATATGTATTTACTTATTTGACTGCGGGTGTTCGAATGACGCACGATAGTATTAAAATGATAATCGGTTTATATCGTAAATAAGAAAGACGCCTGTTCAACCTGAACATACATTTATGCATGTTTACCACTATTTAAAATGCAAAAACACAAATTAGATTTGATTTCAAATGATAATACGCTGAGTGTGGTCGGATTTCCTATTTAAAATTGAATATATAATTCAAAAACTTTATGTCAACTTTTACAATGTCGTAAAATTAATGTGTTTAGTTTTGCTACATTGAAATTTCCAGCTTAAATCGTAGAATGCGATAGCATACTGTTACTTTACGATGTATCTGGCTAGTTTTAGTATAATTAATATTCTCTAGCATATACATAGTTGATATAACTTAGCTATAAAATATGTTAACGGCTCATTAAAGGTAAAAGGCAGTTATGTTCAGTATGAGTGGCGTTCTAATGTGTCAGATCGCCGCAGGTAGCAAGAATTTCGAAAACACAGTTACATTGATATTAAAACGTCGAGAAATGGAACGAAAATATGGAAACTTAAAATAAACTTATCTGATGTGCACATATTTCAAGTCACTCACAGGTCGATCGTGATTAAGTCACATTATTTTATTCTTTTTTCAACATTTCAGCCAGGCAGGTTTGCATTGCCTAATGTAGTTTCAGGATAAACAGAGAGACAGATAGTCTAACTTTCGCAAAAGGAATTCAAAAAAGAAATAGTCACAGTAAATAATCAAAGTCATTCTGCCTCGACTGAATGATCAGGTTTTATTACTTATGTGGTAACAATTAGTTGTAATATAAATAACCTAACCACAAAATTAAAATTTTGAAAAAACCCCCGACCGCGACCTAGTGGACCGATTTTCATGAAACATGGCTAAGAACACTCCCGACTAACACAGCTTTCAAATAAAAAAAACTAAATCGAAATCGGTTCATCCGTTCAGGAGCTACGATGCCACAGACAGACACACACACAGACAGACAAACAGACAGACAGACAGACAGACAGACAGACAGACGGACAGACAGACAGACACGTCAAACTTATAACACCCCGTCGTTTTTGCGTCGGGGGTTAAAAAGGTTCACTGTCTTTTTAGAAAAGTCTTTTTACAATAACAGTGCCTCTCTGCCCCCTGTCAGGGTATACAGGATGGTTTAATTTCTTATTATATAGGTCTTTAAAAAAATATTTAAAAATATTTTAAGCGGGTTACTCACGTATTAAGTCGATATAGCGTTCGACATGTTTCGGTTCAATTTCGAGAACCTTTCTCAAGAGTAGCGACACCCCGCCTTTACATGTCGATCTCGCCACGGTGACGTCGCCCGCGCCGCCGACCCCCCCTGCGCCTGTCCTCAGCAGCCGCGCGCACCGAGCAAGCGCCCGCAGTATGCGTCGCGCTCTCGACATGTAAAGGCGGGGTGTCGCTACTCTTGAGAAAGGTTCTCGAAATTGAACCGAAACATGTCGAACGCTATATCGACTTAATACGTGAGTAACCCGCTTAAAATATTTTTAAATATGTATGAGTCTCACGGGAGTTTTATAGTTAAAATTATATAGGTCTTACTTATCATGTTTCTTTACCAAAGTCAGCTAGAAAAGTTTCCAGTGTATTTGCACTGCCCACCACGATCTTTCTAGTGCCTCTCTGACCTGGCAGAGTATATTTGGCTTTTATGCCTAAAGAGTACCTACTATGTTTAAGATCAATAAGGTCCTATCCCGAAAATCCGATAGAAAATCTGATCCTTATTTTACAAGAACCCTTAAGGATCATGGAAAGCAACATTATACAGTCAACGAATTGGAACCCTAGGCCATTGTAGAACTATGTCATACTGACGTTACCTACGTTATAAATCAGATTGTAAGAAATCTCTTATTGCTTGTCACTTTGACATGGTTGTAGAGTGGCCTAGGGTTCCAATTGGTTGACTGTACCTCTAGAAATCGTCATAAGATTAGGTCTCAGCGGAGCCTCAGTTATATTTCTATGTTACAGTCAGAAGATAAGTCTCCAGTAACTATCCGAGTGCCTCCCTGCCCCGACAGGGTATACAGGGTGGTTTAATTACTTATTAGACGCACAAGAATGCGCAGACGCGGGCGCAGGCGCGGCCGATGTTATCCTGAAATTAGCCGCCGACCAAATTAGCTACAGCCGCAGTATACAGACAAGCAGTAACGAAACTGCAACTTTCAAACTTCATATATTTGATCTTTAAACGGCCAGGGTGGCTAGCCGAATGGCACTATCGCTCACGAAACGCTCACGAAACGAAGCGCTAGTAGATATCTATCTCTATCGCGCTTGCGTATTGGCGCGACAGAGCCAGCGGCGTATCGCTTTCGTTTGGCGTCGGAGAAATGCCATTCGGCTACGGGGCCTGATTCGAATTAATACAGCAGCAGGCGTAGCACACTACTGTGATAAACTTTATTGCGTCGATGCGTCCCCATCGGTCTTACAAATAGTTCGAAAAAGGACGGCCTGGCTTAACCCGACAACCTTCAAATCAAGAGTGAACAGGCATCTTCTGGGCGAGCTTCGGCTAGTCTGTGGCCAAGATTAAGCCCATTTAAAATAATAATTAAAAAAAAATCACGCGATTCACGCGACGTTCTTGCTCGCCCGGGGGCCGATTTTTGAATCTCACTTTCACTAAAATACCGGTTGAAAACGGTGACTTGCCTATTATTTTCAGTGACAATTTTCTAAATTCGAACGCGTGAGACTCAAAAATCGGTCCCCTGGTAATAAAGTTTTTCACTAGAAAAGGTGTGAGGGTCAAATTTTCCATGAGAAGCGAGCTCTTTTCTTCGAGCCTACATTTTTTTTTACATTTGAAGCTTAGAAGACGTAGTATTTTTGAGGTTATAGTACAGTTGTAGATAATTGTACCTACTTAGATAGCTATAAGCAAAAAACGTACCTATACCTAGTTACTTTTACGGTGCCATGTATTATCTTTATCGTATTTTAAAACTTGTATTTAATTCCAGTTAAATTTAATCAAATTCTACTCTTTTATCTGATCTGTCCCGAAATATTGCGCAAAAGGTCTTCTCGTGAATAGCGAAGCCATCGATTTTGAAATTACTTAGTCATGTGCCACTGAATCCATACTATCCATACTAATATTATAAATGGGAAAGTGTGTGTGTCTGTTATAGTTGAAGAGATGGAGAGCTACTTTATGTCCCTTTCTAACCCCCCACTTCCCTAAAATGGGGGGGTGGTGGAAGTTTGTATGGAGCATTCCTTAATTTTCAAATTTAACGGGAGCGAAGCCGCGGGCAAAAGCTAGTTTAATATAGTTCTCACTGACTCTGTTGTCATGCTGTCCTTCTAGCATTTACTGTGACCGACCATACATGATGAACTTAATGGTAGCTTTCAACCAGTTCTCAACTTTATTCTTAAGCCACGAGAAGTGTATTACCTCCATGCCTCAATCCAGAGGAAAAAGGGATCAAGTCTGCACGGGATTAATACGATTGTACCGCTTATACTTTAGCAAAATGGATGATGGACTGATACAAGATAGGGGCGGTGTAAATACGTTTTTATACATAAACTATGGGGAATAAAAGGGTAGGTTTTGCAGTGCTCTGAAACTATTTCACATAAATATTTTTGAGGGTTCCGTAGTCAACTAGGAACCCTTATAGTTTCGCCATGTCTGTCTGTCCGTCCGTCCGTCCGCGGATAATCTCAGTGACCGTTAGCACTAGAAAGCTGAAATTTGGTACCAATATGTATATCAATCACTCCGACAAAGTGTTTTTTTAGGGTACCCGTACATGTAAAGTGGGGACTAATTTTTTTTATCATTCCAACCCCAACGTGAGATATATTGTTGGATAGGTATTTAAAAAAACCGGCCAAGGTTTTTTATTTATTTATTTATAAAATACTGGTGTTTCTTTATTCTTTCCCAAATCCTAGGTATTATGTCACCAGCCGGGCATATGTTGTTGGATAGGTATTTAAAAAAACCGGCCAAGGTTTTTTATTTATTTATTTATAAAATACTGGTGTTTCTTTATTCTTTCCCAAATCCTAGGTATTATGTCACCAGCCGGGCATATCTCATATATAAGGTATTGTGACAGATTGGCGCCCAACGGTTCCGTACCAAAAAGGTACAAAAGGAACCCTTATGGTGCCGCTCTGTCTGTTCGTCTGTCACATTACTTAATATCTCGAAAACTACTTATGCTATCAATATGAAATTTCTTATGCTATCAATAGTTATCGAAGCAGAAAATCAATATTTTCATGTTTGGCATAGCAGAGTGCGCGGCAGTCGCCACAGCCTCCTGGCAGTCGTGGCGAACAGGTGGGACAGTGGCTTTTTGAGACACTGGTCCTCCATGCACATCAGTCCCAATGGTAAATTTAAATTTAATTTAATTTAATGTGATTTATTTAATTTGTAGTATTATTTATTTGTAATTGAAATGTCTGTAATGATGGGACTTGTATTGAATATTAATATTTATTCTAAATGTAATAATTGTTATTTAATTTTTTAATGTTGAAATGTATAAAAAATAATAATTTTTAAATAATTTTTATGTTTAAATGTTTGTTTATATGTAAAATGTGTGATAATATGGATTTTTTTATCTGAAATAAATGAATTTTATTTTTATTTTTTATTTTTTATTTTATAAATTTGTTAAATTACTTACATATGAGATCACAATCAAAGTATCATATTATATTAAAAGGGTTCACGCTATTAAGTAGTTAATACGACTTTGTGAAAGCGACTGAAACCACACAACCTTCGGATCATCGCAGGATGCTTAAACCGCATTGAATCTCGATTCGTTCCACTTTTATTTCAAAAATAATTCCGATTGTTTTATACATTTTATACAGGATGATAAAAATATAGCCACCAAAACAATAATTTTAATATTTTGCTGGATTAGTATAGAAAGATCCGAGGCCAGAGCTAAAAGCGACAATCACTTATACAAATAAGCACGTAGTTTTTCGTGTTACTTACAGATATTTATGTCTCTTCAATTGAAGTTTGTCATTTTGACTTGGGTGACGGTGGAATTGTTTATTTGGGAGACGTCGTTTAAATACGCGTAATCATTGCAGGTGACAAATAAACATCCTATATTACAATTACATTTCGAAGCAGGGGACCGATATTTAAACATCGACCTCTCGATTTCCTGAACTTTGTTCTATAATATCTCCCGGCTTCCCTACTAAGTTTTTTAAATTCTACTAATATAAATGAAAACGCACAGTTAATAAAATAAAATTTGAAATTAGGAATGTCTAACGCTCATATGTCAAAAATAGCTTTTCAGCTTTTCCGTTTCCACAGATTCGAGGGACGAAATCTTGCGCTCGAAATTCAATCAGTCCACGGGGCAGCTCGATTCTGTATCGCAGCGGTTTGAGTCGTATGTCTAAATATTACAGGCACAATGGGCATAAACCCAGCATGAAGATCAAGTGCGCAGTTTTGCGGGCAAGAACAAAACCCTCGCAGTTAACCATTGCCACATTTCATAAGAAACCCATAAAGGTATAATAACAGAAACTCAGTGATCCGTACTGCGGTTTGTGGCCGACGCCGACAAACGCGCCCGATGGGCAATTATATTTTAATATATACATGAAGTATTGTAAAAGTAGGATTACTTAGTCCTTATGAATATGGTTAATCGGGTGTTGCAAATTCTTTCGACGTCCACCCAGGCATAACATTTTTTTTCTAAAACGGGAATTCATGTTCAAAAATGATCTCCTACGTCTCTAGTCCCTACGCCCATCGTCCCCTTGGGTGTCGTATGTAAAAGTCCACTGTAGAATATGGGGCAATAGACTACTTGAGCTTGACCCTTTTCTAAAGTCTGTGTTATATGATTAGGTACTGTCCAATTAACCGAAATAAAATATTGCCATATTTTATTATAACCTAAACAACAAAAAAAATTTTTAAAGTATACTTTTACGTAATCAGGCGAAAACAACACAGTCATGTTAATCTATAGTTTATCTGTGCGTCAGGTCATACTACGTGACTTTTAAGTATTTGGCATAAAGTTCATTATGTCAGTGAATGTTTTGACATGAAGTAAGTTCGGATTCGATGACGTCACTACATCGCACAGCGTTTTCGGTGGCCAAAATTAAAAATAAAATTAAACAAGTTTTTAATCAAAAATACGTAGTCATCATACACTTTTAATACCAAAAATCTATAAATACTGGTTTTTTATGTCAAATACTACAGAAGACAATCATTTATTGTGCCAAATTCTATATGAGTCTAGTAGCCTATTGTCACATAATATATCTGTTTTTTCAACTCGTTATTTGCTAAGTAGTTGCTTCTATGAATATGACTGTACGACGTAACTGATTCGTAAATATACCTCGAAAAAGATTATAATAATGCGAACATAGTTCCTACATACATATTTAAATTTCAATTTATTCATTGACATTGAATATTTACCTCTCTCTATCGCAAGAAATTACCGTACTCTTACAAATTCCGCCACCATCATAATATGAATCGATGAAATCAATCGCCGATTTTTCTTATACAGTATTTACTTATTCGACATACCTAAGCACAGTATAATAAAGAGTATGGCCACTTCCGCTCCCCGCTGAAAGTGTCGCCCACCCGCTCTCGGTTACCTCACAGTTACCGCCTGTCAAAAACGCGAACAGTCGACCTGTCACATCTCACTCATACAAGCATGGTACGCGTTTACCTACACGACCTTAGAATGTGTACTAGAACGCGCCTCTTTCATATATTTGATCGCCAGTGTCCGAGATGTGACATAAGTGTACGGTGGCGCCACGATAAAGTAAATAGCCAGCAAGAAAGTAGACCCACCGGTAGCGGGTAAACTGTCTCATAAATCTCGAATATTTACGATGAATTCTGTACAAATTTTACAACATGTTTCCATTAACGTATCTTATTTATTATATCAAAGCGATCGAATTTGTCTTCAAATATTTCGAATATTGAATAACGGCGTTATTCCCAAAATTAAGCGAGCGCGGGCGGTATCAGAACACCTAACGCATTTTTACAAAATGTGTTCTGGCAGGCAGGTATGGTCGCGCGATAAAACATCAAGCCGCAGCCGTCCCTATCGCACTTACAAATAGTGCGATAGGGACGCGGTAGGCACTATTTGTAAGTGCGATAAGGACGGCCTGATGTGTTATCATTTATCGCGCGGCCATGCTTGCCCGCATGGTCTCGGGCTCGAAAATGCAAGAGAATGACAACGAAACATCTATTTTTCCAGCTTGCTCGCGAGTCCATACTTGAAGTCAAAGTGAAAACTTTCTGTGTGTTCGCATTCCCATAGAATAGAAGTCCTTATAGGTACTATACTTTATGTGCAATAATAGTTATTTGTTATACAAGGGGGCAAAGTTGTATTTTAACGCCGAGTGTGGAATTGAAAAACGAGCAAGTGAAAGGATTCTATAGTTGAACCACGAGCGAAGCGAGTGGTTCGAGAATAGAATCCCGAACTTGCGAGTTTTTTTAACACACGAGAAGTAAAATACATTTGCACCCGAGTGTAACACAAAACTTTTCCCCTCACTATAGCGAGGAAACTACAAAGCAAAAAATGCGTTTATCACTGCTTCCAGTAGTTCCACAGGTGGTAAATCATCTTTATTACTAGATTCACCTACTTTTATCAATGTTAAAGCAGTTAATTTGACTTTATTCAAGGTCAAATTACTTTACCCACTAGTGGATAAAATGCGTTTTTACCCGCTGGTATTAAAGGACAAAACACGTGTTTCCGAGCTAGTGAGGGGAAAAATCCATTTTAACACAATTTCCTGGAAATTTTAGATGTGAAGGATGAAAATAAGTAGTACCCTTGTAATGGAAAGCTACACGCTAAAATTATGTGAGCCGTCGAGTCGCTTCTGTTTGACCTCCAATTAGAATATCACAGAATGTTACCGCTATCCAAATAAATTGCTCTATTAAATTTTATCTCACACAAAATAGATTCAAAACAGGATACACGTCTGTAATCATCTGTGTGTGTGATAATATTATATTATTATACGACGTGCTCGGGATATTAGTCTGCCGGCCTTCTTAGCATCGTCAGAGGGGGTCGTGGGTCTTGTTACTAAAATACTATCTTTGAATGACGACAGAGCCACGATTCCTTTCGCGTCTGATGCTGTGGCGGCCTGGCCTTAAACCCAAATACATCGTTGCCGGATAAACCGCACATACAACGGATGTGGGATGAAATAGGTGTGAGACGGGTTTTTGATAGCCTGCTGGAAAATGCTGTAGGTGCAGATAAGGCGAGACTTTTGGCTGTTGCAAGGCCTGAAGCTGGTGCATGGCTACAAGCACTACCCTCTCCGCACATAGGTACTCTTCTCGACAACGACTCAATGCGGGTGGCTGTCGCTCTTCGCCTGGGCTGCGATGTTTGCGAACCTCATAAATGCATCTGCGGCTCTATGGTGGAGAGTAATGGCCATCATGCGTTGAGTTGTTGTCGGTGTATGGGGAGGTTTCCACGGCACCATGCCCTTAATGACATTATTAGGAGAGCACTTGTGTCGGCAAATGTGCCGTGCATGTTAGAACCTCCAGGCCTCAGCCGGTCCGATGGAAAAAGGCCAGACGGGCTGACACTCGTACCGTGGGAGAAGGGTAAGTGCCTACTCTGGGACGCTACGTGTGTCAGCACGTTTGCCGCCTCGCACATCGGCCGGACAGTCCGGACTGCTGGAGCAGCGGCTGAACTAGCAGCATCACGGAAGCGCGACAAATATTCGGCGCTGCTGTCGCGCTATCTATTTGTCCCGTTGGCAGTGGAGACGTCGGGGTGTTGGTGTGCGGAGGGGAGAGCCTTTTTGATCGAATTGGGGCGGCGGCTCAGCGAGAGAGGCTCCTCGTTCCCCTCGTTCCGGGTCTTTTCTGATGCAAAGGCTGTCTATCGCAATTCAGCGTGGGAACGCATCGAGTGTGATGGGCACCTTTGCATCTGAGAGGGCTCGGAACGAGTTTTGTGAATAGAATTTAGTTTTATAGTCATGTTAGTTTTAATAGAGTAGTATTATATTAATTAGTATTTTTAAGTTAGTTTTACATGTACCGATGACTTTTGAATAAATGCCTATATTACGTGTGTTGATAAATATTATATATCTTTAAATAAAGAAAGTATATACTTAGCTACTATTAATTTATATTTGCCGAGCAGGCAATTAATTAACGGTTAATCCCTTTGATTTATTATAATTATCATAATTAACGGATTACGGATGGAAAGCACTAATCATGATTAAAAACGTGTTTCGCGTCGATTTAGAGTAGAGACGAGTTATTTGTAAAGACTTCTAATGTCATATTAAAAGTTAGTGTTTTGCTCTTATTAGTTTACTGCGTTATTTCATAGATGGCGATCGGAGGGAATGTCGAATATCGTATTTTATAATGAAATAATAAGCTTGCCTAGGACTAGGTATGAATGTGATATTTTACTGTGTCGTCAAATATATTACTTAATCTCCTCAGTCCTCGTGTAGATTTGTAGATATTGCAAAATCTATTTTGAACTTTTAATTTGCATAATAATAAAAGGTTTAAATTCATAACAAAACAATTGCATCTAAGACTAGGAGTCGGGAGAATATTACACTCGTGCCGAGCTTGTTTATTGTACATATTATTTTAGTTCGTATTGTTTGTTTATATGTAAGTACAAATAATTATTTACCTCTCCTTTCTTTCGTTAATGAAATGCGTACCTATCAGTCTTTATTTTCGCTCGTCTCTCATAAAGACGTTTGTTTGAATGAAGCTCCCGGAATGCGGACGCAAACAATTTGTCTGTAATCGTTTGATAAGCGGTGGCATTTCTCCTATTAAGTGCTAAGCCAGATAAATGTAATACAGAAGCCCGTTACAAGTGTCACCCTGGGAGGATTACATTCGCAATGCGTGTAGTACACTCAACTGTAATATTTTAACTATAAAACTCCCGTGAGACTCAAAGAACGAATCATATTTCGACGACCGATCTGGCTCAGTCGGTAGTGACCCTGCCTGCTAAGCCGCGGTCCTGGGTTCGAATCCCGGTAAGAGCATTTATTTGTGTGATGAGCACAGTTATTTGTATATTATATAATTTATATATTTCGTTGTCAGAGTACCTGCAACACAAGCTTTCTTGAGCTTACCGTCGGACTCAGTCAATCTGTGTAAGAATGTCCTATAATATTTATTATTATATTTAAAACTCTCTATGAACTATGAAAAAGATCCTCGGAAATGGATCGAAACATGTCGAGCGTTATGTCGACTTTCTTATGTGAGTAACTAACTTTGGTGCACCCGCTTAAAATATTTTAAACTGTAACATTGCTCAATGCAGACGAAAAATATGAAACATTCTAGTCTTATGCCTTAAAATATTACCTATAGCAGCCTATAGTTAGTCGAATGAATTAATAATCCAAGCAATATAAAATAAAATAAAATAATATTTATTTAAACTAAATAAAATAATATGGAAATCAACTAAGTATTAAAATCTTTCATAATATAAATTAAACATACCTAGAGGTATGTAATATAAAAATTTGTATGATTAAATACTATATCATCATCATCATCATCCTCTTTGCGTTATCCCGGCATTTGCTGGCACTGAAAACGTTATGAGACCTGTAAGGTGAAACAGAAACACACACACACACACACACACACATTTATACTGGCATTAGATTAGATAAATAGTTAAGTTATATAGTTTTACTCTTAAAAATGTTATTTACCTACCTCTTTTAAACTCCATATTATCAATAATATATGTATAACAAAAGTGACTGCACTGTAATCTGCGTTGCTATACACATCAGAGGATTGGGGACCTGGTGACCTGACACACAGGTTCAACCTAGTTTGGGCACCAGTCTCCACCGCACAAGTTTTTGCACTTATTGTAACTACTTATCCATTAATTATAAAAAAAATATTGTACATGTATACTTTGTGGTGCGGTCAATAAATCCTTTTTTCATTTTTTTTCATTTTTCATTTTTCATTTGCCATGGCTGATGGGAACCTGGGGTCCGCTTTGACAACTAATCCCAAGATTTGGCGTAGGCACTAGTTTTTACGAAAGCGACTGCCATCTGACCTTCCAACCCGAAGGGTAAACTAGACCTTATTGGAATTAGTCCGGTTTCCTCACGATGTTTTCCTTCACCGAAAAGCGACTGGCAAATATCAAATGGTGCGAGCCGGGGTTCGAACCCGCGACCTCCGGAACGAAAGTCGCACGTACTTACCACTAGGTTACCAGCGCTTTTAAATACTATACATATTTAGATAAAAACATTTTATTTTACCTGAAAAATGACATCAATCTACTTTACTATTTACAATGTTAATGTACTATCAGCTAGAAAAGTGCATGGCGAATATATCAATAAAGTCATTCATAATTTCTCCATGCACTTTTGCAGCTGATAGTACAAGTACCAAGCAAAGTGTATAAAAAAAAATTACCAACAGTGCAACACTAACTCAAATTATAGAGAAATATACACTGTTGCAAAACGTGTGCTAATTTTTTTTCTTTTGCGATTAACTGTACCCCCTACATCGATCGAAGACATAATTAACGGCTGTCAATAATTACATTAATTACAATAATTACTCAATTAATTGGAAACAGTTTCATTCCACTTTTTGTACAGTTTTTGTCGTGTGAAGACTGTGAAGTTGTACACTGCGGAGGTGCTTCAGGTGTAAATATTTTGTTGATTTTATTTTAATATCAGTAGGTAGGTACATATCCTACACTAGTATTTTCCCGCGGCTTCACCAGCGTACCAATCTAATCTTGTTATCCCATACAAACTTTGGACCCCCATTTCACTCCCTTAGGAGGTGAATTTTGAAAAATTCTTTCTCAGTGCTCCTCTACACCTTATAACGAACCTACGTGCCAAATTTGGAATCTCTAGAACCAGTGGTTTCGGCTGTGCGTTGATATCTCAGTCAGTCAGTTTTTTCTTTTATATATATTTAGAAGATATTCATACTTGAGACATTGAGAATTTAATAAGCATAGAGTGCTCACTCCAAGACTACATATCGTCACTACTTTAAAAAAAACTTGTATCTTCGTCTGTCAATGAAAAGAAAATTGTAGTAAGTATATATGGAATGCATATAGACTTACTGCGTTTTAACTTTGAGGAACAGCGTGAGATACGAGATTTTTTAAAAGTAGTGACGATATTTATTTACTTAATCTTTATTGTACACAAAGAAAGAAAAAACTTATAGTACAAAAGGCGGACTTAATGCCAGACAGCATTCTTTACCAGTCAACCTTTAGGCAAAGCAGAGATATTGTGGGCGGGAGATATTTTTTGTAAATATACCAAGTTTATATTATTGTTGTAGTCGACATCTAGCGTCAATTACCTAAGTAAAGTCGCCGTCAATAGAACTTGTAAACAATGTAAACAAACCTTGTAGTCAAAATGTCTTTAATTTAAATTCGAACTCATCAGATACTGGCTGAACTCTGAGGCTCAACGAACATCTAGCCGAATTGGAGGTGGAGTTAAACAAGATACGATGGCACGTTCTGGGGCTATCTGAAGTCCGAAGAGAGGGGAGGACACACTAACCTTAGAATCAGGCCATCTACTCTACTTTCGAGAAGGCGACAACCTCTCCCAAGGGGGTGTCGGATTCCTCGTGAACAAGGCCCTCACTGACAACATTGTAGAAATCTCCAGTGTGTCGGCAAGGGTAGCGTACCTCGTACTTAAATTGACTGATAGATATTATCTTAAGGTCGTACAGGTATATGCGCCGACCGCCGCATACTCGGATGGTGAGGTGGAAGCCATGTTCGAGGACATAGGGAAAGCCCTACATAACACCTCGAAGGCTCACATCAATGTTGTCATGGGGGACTTCAACGCCAAAGTGGGAGTACGCACGGACACCGAATCGGTTATAGGAGCGCATGGTGTTGGTAATAGGAATCACAGGGGGCAGATGCTGGTTAACTTCTTAGAGCGGGAGGGGCTATTCTTGATGAATTCGTTTTTCAAGAAGAAGCCCCAGAGAAAGTGGACCTGGCGGAGCCCCGACAATGTGACAAAAAACGAGATCGACTTTATCATGGCGGATAAGAGGCGTATATTTAGAGATGTCTCAGTGATAAATAGGTTCAACACCGGGAGTGATCACCGACTCGTACGAGGCACTCTGAATATAAACTTCAAGCGGGAACGCACCCGTCTGATAAAGTCCACGCTCCGGCCTACTATGGTCCAAGCCATTGCGGGCTTCCAGAGATTTCAATTGGAACTTAAAAACCGTTTCGATGTGCTGGAAACCCAGTGCGATGTTGACGAGGACTTGAGTGGCGTAGTGGAAGCTATGAGGGATGTGGGTAACAGGTTCTGCCGGAATAGGCATGGGGGCAGGAAGTCCAAACTTTCGGACGGGACTCTGGAACTCATGAGAGTGAGACGTGAAAATACACAGGCCACGGTGGCAGATCAACGAGCCCTCACGAGACATATTCGAAAAGCGGTACGGCGGGATCTTCGAGCTTCAAATACACACCTCATTACGGAGGCAATAGAGCAAAACCGAGGTCCCAAAGTATTCATGAAGCGTCTCGGGAGGAGCCATATGTCTAAACTGACTACCGCCGATGGCCGTCTCGTCTCTTCTAAGCCAGAGATACTCTCGGAGGTGGAAGACTTCTATGGCCAGTTATATGCCTCGCAATCTCCGCAACCTGAACCTGTCTCCAGCGATCCCCGAGCTACTTTAGTCCGACACTATACCGACGAACTTCCTGACGTCAGCATTGACGAACTTGAGCTGGCCCTCAAACAACTTAAAAATGGAAAAGCCCCGGGAGAGGACGGGGTTACGACTGAGCTCCTAAGGATAGGGGGAACTCCTGTCCTTAGGCAGCTGCAGCGCATATTTAACTCCGTTCTCCACGAAGGAGAACTCCAAGTGCGTGGAGCAGAAGCATGGTAGTTTTATTTTTCAAGAAGGGGGATAAGACTCTTCTCAAGAACTACCGCCCTATATCGCTCCTGAGCCACGTGTACAAGCTGTTCTCGAGGGTCATCACAAATAGGCTGACGCGGCGTTTAGACGACTTCCAACCACCGGAGCAGGCCGGGTTTCGTAGAGGATTTGGCACCATAGACCACATTCACACAGTGAGGCAGATTATACAAAAGACCCAGGAGTATAACCAGCCTCTGTGTCTAGCTTTCGTGGACTATGAGAAGGCCTTTGACTCTGTCGAGACCTGGTCTGTTCTGGACTCTCTGAAGCGATGCCAAGTTGACTATCGATACATCGAGGTGCTAAAAAGCCTGTATGACGCCGCAACTATGTCCGTCCGAGTACAGAACAGTCAAACAAGATCGATTCCATTACATCGAGGAGTAAGGCAAGGGGATGTTATATCCCCGAAACTGTTTACGAATGTATTGGAAGACATCTTTAAGACTTTAAACTGGAACAGACGGGGCATAAATATAAATGGTGAATACATCTCGCACTTGAGGTTTGCAGATGATATCGTGATCATGGCAGAATCGCTGCAGGAAGTCCAAGAAATGCTGCACAGCCTAAATGTAGCCTCCCAACGAATTGGTCTCCGGATGAACCTGGACAAGACGAAGGTCATGTTTAATGATCTCGTCATTCCGGAGCCAGTAATCATCGACGGCACGCCTCTCGAAGTTGTCAAGGAATATGTATACCTTGGGCAGTTAATGCAGTTGGGTAGATACAACTTCGAAAAGGAAGCCGATAGGAGGGTCCAGTTGGGTTGGGCAGCGTTTCGGAAGTTACACCACATATTTTCGTCGGATATACCACAGAGCCTAAAGACGAAAGTTTTCGACCAGTGCGTCCTTCCTGTTATGACGTACGGATGCGAGACGTGGACTCTGACTGTGGGGCTAATCCACAAGCTTAAAGTCGCTCAACGTGCTATGGAAAGAGCTATGCTTGGAGTGTCTCTGAGGGACAGCAGTGGACTGCAGCGGGCTGATCCATGTGTTATTTAATCAATTTATATCACATTATGTTCCTCAACCTTTAAAGCAATAAAATTGTGCTAGAATATTGATATTTTATAGAATGGTTTGTTTACATTGTTGACAATTTCTATTGACGGCGATTTTAGCGGATTCATCAGTAGGTAGATAATTAATATATTATTGCTAGTAGTGCTAGTTGATAGATCGGAAGTTCGGGACAGAAACTCTATTTTGTACTCTTGCTTGTTATATCCATACTAATATTATAAATGGGAAAGCGTGTGTGTCTGTTTGTTTGTCCGTCTTTCACGGTAAAACGGGGCGACGAACTGACGTGATTTTTTTTAAGTTGAGATAGTTTCTCCGTGAGTTACATAGGCTACTTTTTGTCTCTTTCTAATCCTCCACTTTCCTAGGGGGGTGGAAGTTTGATGGGATATTCCGCAATTTTCGAATTTAATGCGAGCGAAGCCGGGGGCAAAAGCTTGTTACTTATAAACAGAGATTCTCCTAAACAACCAGAAGGTATACCTATCACAAGAAATGTACTGACTTTAAATCAAGTCAATGGCGGCGAAAAAGTGAAAACAGCCATGACAGCCGTATCAAAATACGAGGCATAGGGGCATTTCTATTTGAATTCCTTATACAGGGGGATATTTATTTGAGCACCGAAATGCCAAGTTAATGAGCACTGTTCCCACGTTCTGATGGAATTATTTATTCCTCCTTTTTATTCCGTTTATAGGTCTTCGCTATTAATTATAAATAAAGATGAAATTAAGCTGATTAAATTAAATATATGCTGTTAAGATTTCCTTTTTTTTAGGCTACGTCTTATAAAAGAAATAAGTAACAGTGCTGAACAACTGACAGCTCGGTGCCGTAACAGATAGTCAGTGGGCCTCTTAAAGGTAAAACATAAAAACAACAAAAATAATACATAACACATACAACGTGTTTTTTTTCCGTTAAATTCGACACGCAGTTAGGTTCCACCCTGTATATCGCTTTATGTTGAATTCGAAAACAATTTTTTTTTTCGTTTCCATACATAATAAATGGCTTAATTAGTGTGAGAGGACCTTAATCATAACATTAAAGTCATTGTCAAGTGTTTGACGGCACATATCAAAACAAATAACATTAGGAAGTGGTAAGGGATGCCGTGTTCGGTAATTAAATTATTATTTTTTAAATAATTCGATAACCGTCAGAGTTAAGAGGCTAGTTTCTTAGACAAATTGATTGTATTTGAACTAAAGAATCTTCCCTTAAAGTTAAAGGAATTCAATAAAAACTGGGTGTATAAACACATTATAATAAAATATAACCTATGGAGCAGGGCCCAAACTGAAATGGACTGCAGAGAGAGGAACCATCGATAACGCTTAAATTAATTTGATGGTTAATTGTATTTTCCTAAGCAAATTTTATCTCAATATGTATTAGGCATACCACCGTTAAAAGCTTCGCCCGCACTAAATTTACACACTGTATAAATGTGTCAGAATAATTTTACACGCTCCGCCGTGATCGCATCGGACTGTACAATCATACATGCGTTGAGAATGCGAAGTAACACAATTCAACACGGTCACTCTACCCGTGTTTCAGTAGTTGCACGTTACACTTGAAATACGACATATTGTGCACAACTAACAACCAAGAAACACTTAACTTTAACAGCCTACTCGGAGAGCTGGTTACGGAAAATGGTATATGATAATGGAGGAGAGAAATTAGACAGGTCAATTATTGTGAGTGTTATTTAACGATGACCGGTCCACATAGGGGTATTTCACTAAAAACCTGGCCATTACTCGATACAAATAATAAAAAAAAAAAAAAAAAAAAAAAAATAGCATATTTGGATTGACACAATGGAACTACTTATAAAAATGTATATAAATAATTTTGGCCAGCTTTTTTAGTCAAATACCCCTATGTGCGGTCTGGCGCAGTCGGTAGTGACCCTGTCTGCTAAGCCGCGGTCTCGGGTTCGAATCCCGTTAAGGGCATTTATTTGTGTGATGAGCACAGGTATTTGTTCCTGAGTCATAGATGTTTTCTATGTATATAAGTATTTATATATATTATATATATCGTTGTCTGAGTACCCACAATACAAGCCTTCTTGAGCTTACCGTGGGGCAGTCAATCTGTGTAAGAATGTCCTATAACATTTATTTATTTATTTACTTATTAATAGGTATTCAAGTATAGATGAAAACAAGAACGCCTAGGCTATGTAGATAAGTGGCAAATGATTCACAAATTTCCCAATCCGTAGCATTAATACGGAAGAACGAAAGAAAGACGTGAGAGAAATAACTAAGTATGTAAAACGTGAACGACTTGTTTATACGCTCAGGCCGCGTTAGCCGCATAGCCAATATGCCAATCGTTAACTGTCCTTGGCTAACGAAACGCAACTGGTACTGTCTCATTTTAGAAAGAATTTTAATATAAATGATGAAAATTAAAATTTTGAAAAAACCCTTGACCGCGACATAGTGGACCGATTTTCATGAAACATGGTTAAGAACACTCCCGACTAATTCAGCTTTCAAACAAAAAAAACTAAATCAAAATCGGTTCATCCGTTCGAGAGCTACGATGCCACAGACAGACACACACACAGACAGACAGACAGACAGACAAACAGACAGACATACACACCCCGTCGTTTTTGCGTCGGGGGTTAAAAAATGGTTCACTCTAAGTTAGAGTAGTGGTTGATTCTAAGTAAGAACATATTAAGTATTTAAGATTTTAAAGTAACAATCTTTATTCAAGTATTAATGCTCTAACTGTAAGTAGAAATATGCGAAGTTCCTGTCTTGGGGAATGGGCATTCCGTCCACGGTGAGAAGCATGAATACCGTTGTCCCGACCTACCCTAATCGTGTAACCATTTTTCAGTGCTAGCTCTTAGTTTATTATATGGCGTGGAAATGAAATACGGGCAAATATTGAACGGTGCGTTTCGTCTTTAATTTACATGTGAAATAAATAAATACATAACGTTACTCAATAATAATATGCAGTTAATCCTTGAAAATGCTCTCTCGTAAACATGTCGCGCAAATTAAAACTACGGTAATTATGAGGATAGTGGAATCGTTTCGTCGAAGTGGTCTTCAATTTCCTCTATGTATGATAATTGATCACATCAAAAGAGACACGTAACTTGTTATTACTGCGCATCACATCAACGCATAGGTATGCAGTTCATTATTTTACACGACCTAAGAATGAATACACAGGTTTCCTACCTGTGCCATAGAACACCTCAACTACTAGACGAGCATTCAACTCAAAGTCACACCACACATAATTATGATCTCCCGTACCTGTAAACAGGCACAGTATAAAAAAGTGTACTTTCGTACAGTATGGCTTTCCCTCCCGCTCTCGGTTACCTCACAGTTACCGCCTGTCAAAAACGCGAACAGTCGACCTGTCATATTTCACTCATACAAGCATGGTACACGTTCACCTACACGAGCTTAGACTGTGTGCTAGGAACGCGTCTCTTTCATGTATTTGATCGCCAGTGTCCGAGGTGTGCCTATAGTAATGAATGTTGTATGGAAAGCAACCACTTGATCTAGTTTCGTTAACGTTTTCAATCAACACTCGTGTTATTTTGGAATATTCGTAAAAATAATAGTTTTAAGTTGAGCCGGGGCCATTATACTACTACTGGCGAGGTTGCGGACGAGTGCCCGGGGCCTCGCCGTATAGCAAGGTGACGGCGACAGAGGGGTTTTAGTGGGTACAGCAGGTCTCATCAGCCTATAGGGAGTCCCACATAACCATACCAGGCCCGTCCCCTCGCCTGGGTGGTATGCGTAATGCATTTCCCCTCTTAAAAAAAAATTATGCCATGTAATGAATGGTGTAAGATGCTAAGATAAATAAAATTGTGCATGTCTGGTGTCGTAGCCGAATGGCATTTCTGCGATGAGAAACGTAAACGAAACGCCGCGAAAGGTAGTCTGGCTCTGTCGCGCCAATACGCAAGAGTGATAGAGATAGATATCTACGAGCGTTTCGTTTCGTGAGCGTTTGTGCCATTCAGCTACGTACCCTGGTGACCACGCGCTATTTGGAAACGCTTCATGTGGCGTCTATGTGTAATCTGTGACCTTTTTAGAAGCACTAGAAGGAACGTGTTAACGATTCCTCGGCGCCTTCGCTCAGAAAATCCAGTGGAACTCCCGCTTAAGTACCGCACGGTACAATCATAGACCCCCGACTAACCATAGGTAATTACCCTACCTGTCTACGCTAGCAACACACAAATGCAGTACCTAACTAAACTCAAACTGACAGTCTATTATGTACTTTATCTTTTGAGTTTAAAGAAGGAGAATCGAATGAATTTCAAATTGTAGTTATGACAGTTTTGAAGTACCTAAGCGGAAAGAGGCAGCCTGATACCACAACCGCATTCATTCCACCACTGTCATTTGTCTTTAATAAACTTCAAAAATAACCCCATGGGAGATTCATTTCAATTATGCGGTTTTATTTCTTGGAACTTGTTAAATACAGTGGGAATATATCATTTAGAATTATATTATTATAATTTTGTTTTTATTCATTTTAAAATACGAAATTGTAACTTTTATAAGTTTCGATGCAACCAAAAAGCTAGACAGTTTTTTAGCTGCACACATTTACTAGGGACCCGTCCGACATGCAAAGTAAAATGAGTTTTTTTTTTACTTCAGCTTTATTTATTTTTTCGTATGTGTCAAAATCGCGAAAGTTTCTATCAGTGTTTTTTGTAAATTGTTTATCAAATAACATATATTTCAACCAACTCACACAAAAGACATCAAATTAACAAATTATAATATGTAATTATCCCATAACGTTACCTTCCTCAAGAATCACTCACTATTAATTTCTACTTTAGCTTTATTTGACGTTCATATGCGCATTGTAATATGCCTACTTGAAAAATAAATATTTCATTTTCATTTTTTCATTACTCGTAAGTGAAATCCGCAAGTTGTATGAGGTGTAAGTAACGCAGTGATGACGTAACTGAAACTTCATTCGGAGCCAGACCTAATATTACTCTTGTTGCCTCTTAATTACGTGTAAGTTAAGTATCTTAAATAGCTTTGAGTATTAGATACTAATTAGCAATAGCAACTACAAGACAGGTAGCACTCATAAAATTGCCAACAATCGAATAAATTCACTTAGCACTCATAAACACGAAAGGCTAATCTCAGTGTAGTTTTAATAGGTCTATAAAACAGTTCTCACGTAAACTTCGTTATAACAAGCTGGTTACTATACTCGCTAGAGTTGTGCCTGCTCGTTCACTGAAAATATCGTTCCCAACTAGTACGATCTCCGAAGTGTACTAGTTCGTTCTTTTAGGACATTTAGTACAGGTAGTACACCGAGAGATCGAGAGATAATTGTGCATATCGTCACTACTTAAAAAAAAACTTGTATCTTCGTCTGTCAATGAAAAGAAAATTGTAGTATGTATGGAATGCATATAGACTTACAGCGTTTTAACTTTGAGGAGCAGCGTGAGATACGAGATTTTTTCAAAGTAGTGACGATATGGCGTACCTACAGTAACGCTCGCTCGTACCAGCCGAGAGCTAATCGGCTGTTTTCGCGCGCTCTTGGTCCGAGTCAGTCGGTTCTAGTTCGGTTGCGGTCGGATCACACGGATCGCTTTGCTGGTATTGTTACTCCTTGGCTCTTCGCCCCCATTCTGTTGCGCGTGTGTAAGTGTACTAAATATGTACTAGAGAACAGAATCATTTGGGAGTAGTTCGGTCTAGTACACAGTGCAGGGAATCGCGTCTTTTGTATTATTAATTTATTAGTACATGTACTATACAAGCCTAATAATCGCCTCAATACCAACTGGCGACTGAAGTCAATATTGTTGTCTCTCTCATGTTAATTCGAGTCTGTGATTTCGGTTAAATTGTGGTGTGGCGAAGGGCAAGCAACCTCAGCAACCTGTTACTATATCACATTTCGTTTTCTTTCTATCCCTTTTATTACTAAGAGTGGCACTGGGACTTCGAGTAAGAAGTTTCATGTGCTCTGCCTACCCGTTTGTATGTAATTATGTGGGGATGGTAATGGCAAATGCACAGTGTCTGCCGCTTTAGACCCATCCATTTATGTCTAATTTAAAAAATAAAAATTGCCGGTAAGTATTTAAGTACCTAATGTAAGGCTAGATAGGCATGGACAGAAGTAGATCACCAGTATAGAAACTCCGTTCACATCATTATTTTTAACAAGATTGCCATTATTTTGGTTTTAGTTTCACCAAGGTAATTGGGTAGTCAAGACAACTTGTACCTAATTAGTTGTTCCATAGTTCCATACTTGCTTCGCTAGTTATTTTTTATTGAACATCCAATTGCAAGTGGTTTTTTGGCGGCAAGTTTGTGTGACCAAAGAGAGTGGAGTATAAGTACCTATAATTATTTTGAGGCTTATTATTGTCAAAGTACATTTTGTATTTACAGTAGGTACATTTACGAAATGTCACTCGATATTTTGCCAGTCGCTCTTCGGTGAAAGAAAACATCGTGAGGAAACCGGACTAATCCCAAAGGCCTAATAGTTACCCTTCGGGGTGGAAGGACAGATGGCAGTCGCTATCGTAAAACTAGTGAATACGCCAAATCTTGGGATTACCTGTTAAAGCGGACCACAGATTCCCATGAACCGTGGGTGCCGGGATAACGCAAGGAGGATTATGAGTTCACTTACCACCGTTATGTTATAAGTTCACTTATCTTTGGACATACGATTAAAAATTTTAGGCTGAGTTTTGACAATTTGGCCCAAATCCTTTGCCTGGGGGTTACCATGATGTACTAAAGACGTTCAGTTTAGGTTGAGAGAAAGGGACACAGCTATATCAGTTACATAGCTCCGTCCCTCTCTCTCAACCTAAACTGAACGGCTTTAGCACGTCATGGTAACCCGTAACCCCCCTGATACTTGTAAGTGGGCCATTTTTTTTCAAAGTTGTCCACCCCACTTTTTTTTTGTAACATGGGTCATTCATACTCAGAATCGCGAGGTCTTTCCATTCTGATAAGAGAAAAAAAATGTCCCAAGATTTCCATACATTTTTCAAACCTTCCATTCCGTTACCGCCGCGTACAATGTATGAAAAACTGGTAACGGAATGGGAAAAGAACCTTGGGGCACGTTTTTTCTCCTATTTAGGATTGAAAGAGTTCGCGATTCTGAGTGGAAGCCGCATAAAAATTTCCAAATCCAAAAAAAGTGGGGTTGACAACTTTGAAAAACAAATGGCAAAAGTATTACTAGTAAAAAGCTTAAATATCGTCACTACTTTTAAAAAAAATTGTATCTTCGTCTATCAATGAAAAGAAAATTGTAGTATGTATGGAATGCATATAGACTTACTTCGTTTTAACTTTGAGGAATAGCGTGAGATACGAGATTTTTTTAAAGTAGTGACGATATAATCATTGTCGCCATCTAACCTAATCATCCAAAGGTGTGGAGCCATCTAAAAATATTTTTTGTTTTTTTTTCTTAAGTACACTTTTATGGTGTAACCAAAACCTGCTAGCTACATATTTCTGTCTTGTACCACAGAATGACTTGTTAAGTCCCACATAAAGTCGATACGAATAATGTAATTCGAACGCTGTTAGGGCCTGGCCACATGGGCGCGTTGCGGCGACGCACCGCAAAAATTCTGCGTTGCGTTGCCGCGCCGCCAGTTTTTGCGGCAGGAAATCTGCGGCGCGGCACCGCGACGCAAGAACTCGCGGTGCGTCGACGCACCGCAAAAACCGCGGCGCGGCACCGCAACGCAGAATTTTTGCGGCGCGTCGCCGCGCCGCCAAAACTGGCGGTGCGTCGCCGCGCCTCGATAACTATACACAGTCCAGAACTTCACGATCAGTCTTTATCCAGACATGGTTCCCATTACGCGCATTCTGCTCTTGCTCGTATTACGGAGGCGCTTAAAAAAAAGATGAGATGGAGACGAAAAGAAGATGCTGGGTCAACCCATATATATATATAAAATGAATAATGACGGAACTCATTTTGAAAGGAAATATGCGGCATTAAAGACAAGTGAAGTGAAGTTCAAAGAATATTTCAGAATGACAATAGCAAGTTTCGAAGAACTGGTCTTTAAAATCTCACCTCGAATAAAAAAACAATATATACATATTTAGAAAACCTGTCGGACCTCTGGAGATGCTGAGATTAACTAAATATGCCGAATACCGAATATTTACCGAATATTCGGCCCATCTCTAATGTGGACAAAGGACGAAAGGACAGCCTTATAGACAGCAGGCAGGCAATTATGGTCGCGCGATAAATGATAAAAATATCAGGCCGTCCCTATCGCACTATTTGTAAGTGCGATAGGGACTAGGGACGGCCCGATGTTTTATCATTAACCATGCGACCATGATTGCCCTGCAACTTCTTATTGCTATCGGTGTCGAGTACTTATCCAAGCTAGGTATCTATTTTAAATATGACGGTGTAATTGTGTGCAGTACAGTACCTACAAAAAAAATGGTACAGAAATTAAAAATAATTACAGTACGCTGAACCAAAATAATATATTACATATATGCATTTTTCCTGTCTTTGTGTATACTACCTACGGTTGGCAACCCTACGGCCGTTTTCACATTATCCGATCCGATATCGGATATAGGAAGGATGTAAAATGTAAGATTTATGCGCTTCCAGGTTTTTATTTATGTATTTAATAGATCATTTTATTACTAAAAAACGATATAAAACGCAAAAATTGCGGATTTAATGCAGATGGCACTCTCCTAGAACAGTTTTTGTCCGAGGCACCACCGAACTGCCGATATCGGCAGGACGCTTCCGACATTTTTGGCATGCCGGACCCCCCGCCAGCTGTCGGCCGATAATATTTGTGTGTGTGCGTATATAATGTAGGTATACGTTTGTAGTGTAGTGTGCGTGACAAAAATGGCGTCCATTAAACAGCTGCTGTTAATGATGAATTTCTGTTGAAAACAAAAAGATTGTAATTCATCGGTCCGAATTGCGGATACTAATTTTTTCATCTTTTAGTAGATATAGTTAAATGTAAAATTATAAGTATTTATTTTACTTGCCGCTCTTGAGTATTTTTAACCCCCGACGCAAAAACGAAGGGGTGTCATAAGTTTGACGTGTCTGTCTGTCTGTCTGTCTGTCTGTCTGTCTGTCTGTTTGTCTGTCTGTCTGTGTGTGTGTCTGTCTGTGGCATCGTAGCTCCCGAACGGATGAACCGATTTAGATTTAGTTTTTTTTGTCTGAAAGCTGAGTTATTATGCTCGTTATTTTAATTTTACAATAAAATATAGGTAGGTAAGTATTTTTATGTGTATGTAGGTATAGTTTGTTACGCAGTTTTATTTATTTTTAGATTTAACTTTAGTTTTAATGGTATGTTTAATCTACAATTAAGTATTTTAATAAAATATTTGAAATATAGTGCTTATAATTATTAAATATAAAACTTTTTAAAAATATTTTTTGATACAAAATACTTATACTTACTTCATTGATTTGGAACACTGCGTTTTATCGGACCGACATCCGACACTATCGGAAGCGTTTATCGGATGTAGGATGTCGGTCCGACACCCGATATCGGATCGGATAATGTGAAAACGGCCTACACCGCTCAATGTGTAATGCTTTTACACGGGTCAGCTTTGGAATAGGTAATGCTTTTACACGGATCAGCTTTGGAATAGGTACACTAGGCACTCGTTCAATGCGCAAAGGGTACAATATAACAATGCCTTTCGTATTTTGCTGAAATTACCACGTTTCTGCAGTGCGAAGGGCATGTTTGCTGATGCGAGAGTCCCTGACTTCTTCGCCATTCTGAGAGCCAGGTCAGCTGCATTCCGGGCGAGACTGATAGCCTCTAGCAATGAAATTCTGTCGCTGGTAGCTAGAGACTACAGTGACGAACTTAATAAACATTGGCGAAAATTGCACCGGTCTGAGAACGGCCATCTGTAGTGCATAAGTTTGTGAATGTTTTATTTCATTGTATTAGGTGTAAGTTTTACTTTTTATTTTTATTTGTATATTATTTATCACTTTATTGTATATTTTATTGTATTTCTGGGTTTCTTGCCTGCCAAATAAAGAATTATTATTATTATTATATAATGTGGCATTTGCACGATACAGCAACGTGCCGCGGCGGCCGGCCGTGTCGCAGTTGTTAGCTAAGCTACCCTTGTGTGCGTGCGTGATGACTGATGACACGATTCGCTGGTTGTTCTTTTAGGTATTTAAGTACTTTTAGGTGTTTAAGTACTTTTAGGTATTTAAGACGCTACAGGAGCGAAAATGGAAAGGAAAGGGAGCCCTTTCAATTTGGGAATTTTAGTTAAATATACTATAGTGTTATTAACTAGATTTATCGAAAAAAATTGTCCATTCAGAACAACTCAGTTAAAAGATATTGCGAAAAAATTCTTTAAAATCGAGGTTCCGCTCTCGACTGTTTCCTCCTGCAAAACTTAATGAATCGTAAGTGCGTTTTCACATTATCCAATCCGATATCGGATGTAGGACCGATATCCCATACATTACAGGCGCCATCTTGTATTTTTTCCATTGAAATCCTTATGACATCCGATATCGGATCGGATAATGTGAAAACGGCCTAACGGAATTTAATTACTAACAAAAATTATTGATTAGTCTATAATTTGGATGTTTAGATTATTGCAATACATTAAGACGCTACGGGAGCGAAAATGCTAAAATGGAAAGGAGTCCCCCTTTCAATTTGGGAATTTTAGTTAAATATACTAGTTTTATTAACTAGATTTATCGAAAAAAAAATTTCATTAAGAACAACTCAGTTAAAAGATATTGCGAAAAAATCTTTGAAATCGAGGTTCCGCTCTCTTTTCCTCCTTCAAAACTTATTTAAACGGAACGAAATTTGAGAATCTGAATAATTTAAAATGAAATAATCTGTGTCGGACCGTTTAGATTTTTTGGACAATTGTTACCGATCTTGAGTATCCCTTTTTCGAGCCATATTGAAAAATGCCGTTTTTAGAAATTTTTGATTGGATCTAGCATCTTTTAAAATAAGAATAGCAAAAAATATCAAAACGGTCCGACTCAGAAAAAATAATAATAATCTGTGTCGAAAAAATCATTGCTCTATCTTCAAAAACCAAGGAGGAAATAGTCGAGAGCGTTTGTATGGAGAACTGACCTGTATCGTATCGTCTTAAGAAATCTGATTTCAAAGGTTTAGGTAGGAAATCTAATCATCAATATTATTGCAATGTAAAATTATTTTTTTCTTTTTTCTCCGTGTTTTCTAACGCGCTTATTTTTAGGAAGCGGTTTTTTTTCATAGTTTGTTTAAGGTACACACCGACATGTTGTAAACATTTTTTAGTTTTTCGTAAGTTAGTCGTTAACGGTGGTCTACAGCTAAAATTGATCTACGACAGAAATGATCTGTACATATTAAAGTAAGTAGGGAAGAAAACCGCCATGCTGAAGTGTATTTGTGCATGCCACGTCTGGTCTGTCGCATGCATGGTGAGACGACTTGGACGCCTTTATGAGTGACCGCATGGCCGGAAAAATAACACCAGAGGGAGTTGAGGAAATCAAGGGGAGAGGCCTTTGCCCAGCAGTAGGGCACTATAACGGGCTAATTAAAAAAATCTGTACCAGTTTAATTTTAATCTATTTTTAAGAAAATTTCCTACTAAAATGTAGATTCTAGCGAAAAAACGTACCTAGGTTTTTCCAGTTGAACATTATTTTTAGCTGCAAGCCACTATTTACGATTTAATGGATTTAAATAAAACTTGCCTACTAAATTATCCATTTGCATATTGATCGTAGTGAAAACACGTACGAAAACGACGTACGTTTTTCTGTTTTACTTTTTAAAGGCACAGGTCACACGTTTTTCATCAAATTTATATCGTACCGTTTTGGTTTTTTGGCTAATTGTTACCAATCTTGAGTATCACTTTTTTTGCGCCATAATGAAAAAGGCAGTTTTTGGAAATTTTTGATTGACTCGAGCGTCTTTAAAAATAAAAATATCAAAACGTTCCAACACAGATAAGATTAATAATTAATAACAATCTGACTGGGAACAAATCAAATTATTTTATTGAATATTTTTTTGATTTGTTATTTAATAACCTAACAATAAAATTAAAATTTTGAAAAAACTCCCGACCGCGACATAGTCGACCGATTTTCATGAAACATGGCTAAGAACACTCCCGACTAACTCGGCTTTCAGACAAAAAAACTAAATTTAAATCGGTTCATCCGTTCGGGAACTACGATGCCACAGACACACACACACACACACACACACAGAGACAGACAAACAGACAAATAGACAGACAGACACGTCAAACTTATAACACCCCTTCGTTTTTGCGTCGGGGGTTAAAAATAGTCTTTCGCTATATCGTAATGCTGCAAATGGATTCATATAGGAGGTGCAAGCACTAATTGTTGCCTTGGGCCTTGTCGTTTTTTCTTTCGTGTATGATGTCTATTTCAATTTATAGAATAATCTGTGTTGAAAAAATCAGTCTACCTTCAAAAACCAGAGAGCAAATAGTCGAGAGCGTTGGTATGGAAATTGAACCGTCCTGTATCGTCTTAAATATATATAAGATTGTCGATTTAGCCCCGCTCCCCAGCTGCCAGCTTGCGGACCTGAGGTTGACTATGATAAGAGAAGCATCTTAGCAGGTTGCCTCAAGGGCCTACTCCAAAATCGTGCGTAATTTTATTTTCACGAATTTATCGGATTCAGTTCGGACGTAGTTCGAAAGCGCTCTATTTTTAACGTAGGTACCTATCGTCATATTCAGATAGAACGAATATTTTCTTTACCTATGTATTTACAAATTGTCAAATCTTTTGGGAATTACATAAAAGTCATAAAATTATTTATTTAATTAAATTTTGAAAAAACCCTGACCCCGACATAGTGGACCGATTTTCATGAAACATTGCTAAGAACACTCCCGACTAACTCAGCTTTCAGACAAAAAAAATCAATCTAAATCGGTTCATCCGTTTGGGAGCTACGATGCCACAGACAGACACACACACAGACAGACAGACAGACAGACAGACAAACAGACAGACAGACAGACAGACAGACAGACAGACAGACAGACAGACAGACAGACAGACAGACAGACAGACAGACAGACAGACAGACAGACAGACAGACAGACAGACAGACAGACAGACAGACAGACAGACAGACAGACAGACAGACAGACAGACAGACAGACACGTCAAACTTATAACACCCCTTCATTTTTTGCGTCGGGGGTTAAAAATGTTATTATTTAAATCTACCCATCGATGTACCCATTGCGGAAATATAAATTAGAGAGGCACTCCATTGTCAATAAACCCTTAATTGCATGATTTTACTTTTTTTAACAATTTACAGATATATGACACCATGGTGGTATATATGTATGCTGAGCACTGGAAAAATAATGAAAAAAATCTATCACCATTTTTTTAATATGAAACAACGTAACTAAAAAAGATGATTTGATTGAAGATGACTATTGATTCAATTTTCGTGATGCTTGGAAAAAAATCCATCACCAAGTAAAGAAGGGTTAAATATAAACGACACGAAGTTTAATTCGAACACAACAGTTCACAATTGCGAGCAGCGGTGACGCACCGCCAGTTTTGGCGGCGCGGCGACGCGCCGCAAAAATTCTGCGTTGCGGTGCCGCGCCGCGAGTTTTTGCGGTGCGTCGACGCACCGCGAGTTCTTGCGTCGCGGTGCCGCGCCGCAGATTTCCTGCCGCAGAAACTGGCGGCGCGGCAACGCAACGCAGAATTTTTGCGGTGCGTCGCCGCAACGCGCCCATGTGGCCAGGCCCTTAGATGACGGATAGAGTGGGCGCGGCTGCATTGTGTGGCTCTACCTTTAGGGCGTGTACACACTACGAGAAACTTCCTTGGTGTGGTAAAGGTGCCCAAACTTCCTTAAGTGTGACGGAGAAGGTGCCCACTGACTGTCGGAACCTCTTCCAGGAACTTCTGGTGTATTATTATAATAGGTTACTCCATGGCGTAAACAAACGTCATTGAAAATGATATTGTACCTATGGAGGAAGAAAAAGAAACAAACATTGCTTCAAACTGTAGGTATTAGAACCAAAAATTACATAAATGTTCCATGATGTTTATATTGTATTAAAAAACGTCAAACAAAGTTGCCAGACCAATTCTGGGTCAAAAGTTTATATAAACTTTTGATCTAATTTTGATACGTTCATCTATGAATACAAGAAAAATATTCGGATTACTTAAGTAAAAATGTTTATTGAACTAAAATATGGAAAATAATATAACATACTTAATAATTATGCAGTTGCGTTCCATTATTTTAGTCAATACAATTATACAACAGACATACTTTAGAATTTTGGAGATTGCAGAAGAGAAAACCGGTTGAAGCTCTCAAAAACTTTTAATACGTTTTTAAAAACACCTTTAGTGCGTTTTCACATTATCCCATCTGATATCGAATGTAGAAAAGATTTCAAAGGAAAAAAAGTAAGATGTAAAAATGGCGGCTTAAATATATGGTAGTTAAATATCGGTCCTACATCCGATATCGGATCGGATAATGTGAAACGCACTTACTGTGATAGATAATATAGGCGTTGCTACATTGTAACACTACAGTGTGTACACCACCTTACTCACCACCAAATACAGAATATTTAATGGTAATAGTTCAAGTATGATTCGAAGGAAGTAGAATAATGGTAGATGGTATCGCAGGCTCTAATGGCGCTGAGAGCGTTACCGTGAATTGTCAGGGGTGGTTCCGGAGCGGAGATCACCACCTTTAGATGGAGTAATGTCAATATTATTGTTCAATTCTCAACTTCATGTATAGAATTATATTAAGACTAATTTTACTTTAGTTTTAGTTCACTAAGTAGTCCTTAAGATTATTGCCATGCCCTAACAGGGTATCATGTACATTTTTTTTTTTTTTAGATAGCCCGTTTATGTGTCCCACTGCTGGGCAAAGGCCTCTCCCCGTGATTCCCACAGCTCCCGTTGGTGTGCTATTTCTGGCCAATTAGTCATGAAGGTGTCAAAGTCGTCCCGCCATCTCCGTCTGGGCCTTCCACGTCCGCGCTTAATTTGAGGCATCCACTTGGTGGCTATGCTGGCCCACCTATCCGGGTGCATGCGACAAACGTGGCCTGCCCAGTCCCACTTTAGTCTGGCGGTTTTCTCCCCCACATCAGCTATTCGTGTTTTGGAGCGCAGTGTAGTGTTTCGGATGCGATCCATCCTAGTAACACCTAAAATACTGCGCTCCATTGCTCGTTGGCAAACCTTCAATTTGGACTTCTGACCCTCGGTGAATGACCACGTTTGGGCACCGTAGGTGAGGACAGGCAGAATACACATGTCAACGAGTTTGCGCTTCAGTGACATTGGAAGGTCGCCCTTCATTAGCTCTTTCATGGATCATGTACATACCTTATAATATGTAAATAGTGCGTAATAGTTTACCATCGCATTTTCCACGAGAATTTTAATAAATGTGAACTGTGTGTGAAATTTAGTAATAAATGTGAACGTCATATGTGGACGATTGGATACGTCTGCGAAAATCAAATATATGGTCAAAAACACAAGTGTTGTTACCGGGTTGCTTTAAACACAGACTCTTGGTATACTAGTACGAATAAGTGCATCTGGACATCGTATTCGGCTTATTTATTATGTGCGTTTACAACTTTACATAGTGAAGTAGGTACAGTTAACCAATTGGAACCCTGGGCCACTGTAGAACTATGTCATAGTGACATTATAAATCTGATTGTAAGAAATCTCTTACTGCTTGTCATCATGACATGGTTGTAGAGTGGCCTAGGATTCCGATTGGTTGACTGTACCTATATATGTAAAAAACCTGAATTCTATTCGGTATAGTAGCCAGCCAGTAGTAATAGTTCGGTACTAATAGTGGAGTAAAAGTAAGGTACCCTGGACATAATTCAATAACTCGTCCTTTTTGATATTTTATTGGGTATTATTATTAAGCATCAAATAGTAATTATGTACATAGATAAAAAAAAATACGATCGTATTCATATCTTATAAAAATCATGAGATAAAGTACATTATCCCACTTTTCGCTAACAGCAAAATAGTTAACCGAAAACTTTGTTAGATTAACTTTGTGGTGCACTCAGATGCGATCAGTTATTAGTGATATTACACAGAAAATAAATCTGATTGTGTACTTTTTTTTACCGTTTTCATTTAATGTGAATATCTAGGTAGGTAAAAATGGTGACCATGATATATATATCAATTTGCATTGTATTGAGTATATATATACATTTAGCACCGATCTTAAACATATATTTTTAACGCTTAAATAAACATGAATTTCTCAGTAGGTATAAATTGTAACTGAGATTTTTTTGCTTAAGACTAGGTTTTTGTGTACTATAATCATGATTTTATCAAAATTAATACTGTGAAGGTCGCGCTTAAGAAACTGTAAATGTCAGTAATTTAAAAGGGTGCAAAGTTGTCGTAGAGCGGCTGGCGCGGGGCGGGGGAGCGCGCGGGGCGCGGGCCTGGGAGAGCGCGCCGCGCACCGGCCGCGTCACCGCGGCGGATCGGTTAATAGGTTAGGGACGTAAGGTACCGGCCACACCAGAGCGTCGCGTGTCTCGGGGCGCGCAACGGACGTCCGCGCCACGCCACCTGAGTGTAATTCAAAAATCGTCTCCTCAGTACATTTTGTATAGGAAGGACGTAAGACGCGCCCCAGGCGGCGTGGCGGCGGCGTGGCGCGCGCCGCGCCGCCTGGGGGCGCGTCTTACGTCTAAAATAAACACAACGGACGTGGCGTGGCGCGGGCGTGGCGAGGACGAGGCGCGGACGGGGCGCGGACGCAATCTAAATTACACACAAGAGGTGAAAACACGGCTCGATGCGTCATTATACAGGCTGATTTCGTTGCGGAAACGTCTTCCTCGTCCGATGATGAAGATGCGTTTGCCTTGCTGCAAATTCTCAATATGCAGAGGCACAGGAGATATTGGGTTCACCCTATGCGAAAATTATCCGAACATTACAGATATTTCGAAACCATGGAAAAGTTGCATGAATATCCGGATCTTTTTCGTACAGTTTATAAAATGTCAAATAAAAATGCAAATAATAAACCTTTGAATTCAGATTTCTTATCCCTCATGCCTGTTTGCCCCACCCAACCATACCCAGGCTGGCCCCGACTCCGGAAATAATTGATTTGTTTATAATTTGCATGTTTAGATTATTGCAATACGATAAGAAATCTGAATTCAAAGGTTTATTATTTTTTGCGTTTTAGTTTCTCCGTGTTTTGTAACGCGCTTATTTTTGAAGGCGGTTTTATATTAAAGAAAAATTTATTTATTTATTGATTTTAGTGGTTCCTATTGATATTATATACGTACAGTAGTGAAAGAATTATCCTTTAACTCCTAACCATTGAGGAGTTGACCTTCCATCATCAGCTCAGCGACATAAAAATTTTTACCATCAATCGTAAATATTGGTGTACCTATTAAAAATACACTAAAAACATTACATGTGCCTATAACATTTGAAGAGTTCCCTCGATTTCTCCAAGATCCCATCATCAGACCCCGACTTGGTGCCAATAGGACCATCTCGGGGTTATACCCGTTCGATTAAAAAAAATAATTTGAAAATCGGTCCACGATTCTCGGAGATATCGAGTAACATACATACAAAAAAACCGGCCAAGAGCGTGTCGGTCCACGCTCAGTGTAGGGTTCCGTAGTTTTCCGTATTTTTCTCAAAACAATTTTCCTAGAAAGTCTTTATAAAGTTCTACTTTTTTGATCTTTTTTCATATTTTTTTAAACATAAGGTTCAAAATATAGAGGGGGGGGGGGGACGCACTTTTTTTCCTTTAGGAGCGATTATTTCCGAAAATATTAATATGATCAAAAAACGATCTTAGTAAAAGTAAACCCTTATTCATTTTTAAATACCTATCCAACAATATATCATACGTTGGGGTTGGAATGAAAAAAAAATCAGCCCCCACTTTACATGTAGGGGGTACCCTAATAAAACATTTTTTTCCATTTTTTATTTTTGCACTTTGTTGGCGTGATTGATACATTGGTACCAAATTTCAGCTTTCTAGTGCTTACGGTTACTGAGATTATCCGCGGACGGACGGACAGACAGACAGACAGGGGGAAACTATAAGGATTCCTAGTTGACTACGGAACCCTAAAAAACATTCAGTCGAATTGAGAACCTCCTACTTTTTTTGAAGTCGGTTAAAAAAACAACCTTTATTGCCCGCCGGCAAACGGCTAACCGATTGAAACAGAAACATAAATGAAAAGAGAGGGCGAACGGCGACACCTGCGTGTCGGCGATTTCAAAGGTAAGCGCACGTGCACCCGATCTCGCTACCTACGCCCAGGTGCGGGCGCGGCTTTCGACCTTCGCGCCGTGCAATAGAATTTAATGTCGGCTGCTCGTGTGCGGTCTGTTTGTTTTATAGAGTGGCGGCATTTTCAACATCAAAGGGTGAGCCTATTTTGTGCAAAATTCTGTTATAGGTATCAATAACTTCTCACGTCACTAGATTATCGACTTTGAATGTCGAGTATATTTATAGTATCATCACTTTATTTCAGTGTACGAATTTCGTATGTGTTAAAAATCATTGTTCTAGCTTCATAAACCAGGGAGGAAATAATGGAGAGCGTTTATATGTCTTGTTTTGCCTTAATTCAATATCATCACATATTTTTGTTGCTGATAAAATAATACATCCTATATATCAAGGCCTTGTAGCTCGGCGAAAGAATCGTGATCGCTGAGTGCGCCGGCACTGATTATAATTATTTTGTCCAGTTATTATAATAACCTATACAAAAAGTACCGATAGAATAGGTATTCTAATCTATATCTGCATAGAACTATTTAAAACAAACCACAAAAGTTCATAGTTGATCGTTATTGGTACAGTCAGCAACTCAGCTGTGAATACAGATAAAGTGCCAAATATATGTATACACACACCTTAATGTACCAAGTACCAACACTTGTACAGGAAATAAAATACTCTATACATATTTTTGGCACTTTGTCTTGCCAGCTGTGTTGTTGACTGTACACGATCTAAAAAGGAGCCGAACGGTTATTATAATTACGCGGTGACTTGCGTAGTCGGCGGCCGCGCGATACATAGTGCTGTCTCTGTTCAGGCCCCGTAGCCGAATGCCATTTTTCCGACGCGAAACGAAAACGAAACGCAGTCTGGCTCTGTCGCGCCAATACGCAAGAGCGATAAAGATAGATATCTACTAGCGTTTCGTTTCATGAGCGTTTGTGCCATTCGGCTACGCACCCTGTTCTCACTACCACGAATTTGAAGAACAATATTGCTGTCTCTCTCAATCTTTAGGCGTCATTCATATATTACGTCATACTAAATGTGACAATCCATGTTAAAGGATTAAAAAAGCGTGACATTGGGGGGTCCAAATAGTAGTCCATAAACCACGTCTTTGACCAACGTGAGTGATATCTCTGTCACTCTTTACGTCTTTACTAACAGAAATTTAAATAACAATAGTGCTATCTCTGTCACTCTTTACTAACAGAAATTTAAATAACAAAAATGCTATCTCTGTCACTCTTTACTACCAGGAACTTAAATTATTACAGTGCTATCTCTGTCACTCTTTACTATCAGGAACGTAAATTGTTATAGTGCTATCTCTGTCACTCTTTACTACCAGGACCTTAAATTATTATAGTGCTATCTCTGTCACTCTTTACTGTGTGCGGGAAGTGCACATACCACGAGTTTGACTAACATGAGTGCTATCTCTATCACTCTTTACTACCAGGAACTTTAATTATGATAGTGCTATCTCTGTCACTCTTTACTACCAGGAACTTAAATGATTATAGTGCTATCTCTGTCACTCTTTACTGTGTGCGGGAAGTGCACATACCACGAGTTTGACTAACATGAGTGCTATCTCTGTCACCCTTTACTACCAGGAACTTAAATGATTATAGTGCTATCTCTGTCACTCTTTATTTCTAGGAACTTAAATATTTTTTTCGGTTTCGGTTTTGGTCTTTGTGTAGGTTTCGGTGTCGGTTTCGGTTTCGATTTCGGTTTTCGTTTCCATTCCCGTTTCGGTTTCCGTTTTCGTTTTCAGTTTTGTTTTTGTTTAAACTAACAGAACTAAAACTAAAACCAAAACCAAAACCAAACCAGAAACGGGAAACCGAACACGGGAAACCGGATATCGGATACCGTATATCGGATACTGGTTACCGGTTACTGTCTACCGTTTACCGGATACCGGTTACCGTCTACCGGTTACCGGATACCGGTCACCGTTTACCGGATACCGGTTAACGGTCATTGGTTACTCTTTACCGGTTACCGGTCACCGAATACCGGAGACCTGTCACCGGTTACCGGTTAAAGGTTACCGGATACCGGTTACCGGATACCGGTTACCGGATACCGGTTACCGGATACCGGTTACCGGATACCGGATACCGGATACCGGTAACCGGTAAAGAGTAACCAATGACCGTTAACCGGTATCCGGTAAACGGTGACCGGTATCCGGTAACCGGTAGACGGTAACCGGTATCCGGTAAACGGTAGACAGTAACCGGTAACCAGTATCCGATATACGGTATCCCATATCCGGTTTCCCGTGTTCGGTTTCCCGTTTCTGGTTTGGTTTTGGTTTTAGTTTTAGTTCTGTTAGTTTAAACAAAAACAAAACTGAAAACGAAAACGGAAACCGAAACAGGAATGGAAACGAAAACCGAAATCGAAACCGAAACCGACACCGAAACCTACACCAAAACCGACACCGAAACCAAGACCAAAACCGAAACCGAAAAAAATATTTAAGTTCCTAGAAGTAAAGAGTGACAGAGATAGCACTCATGTTAGTCAAACTCGTGGTATGTGCACTTCCCGCACACAGTAAAGAGTGACAGAGATAGCACTATAATAATTTAAGGTCCTGGTAGTAAAGAGTGACAGAGATAGCACTATAACAATTTACGTTCCTGATAGTAAAGAGTGACAGAGATAGCACTATAATAATTTAAGTTCCTGGTAGTAAAGAGTGACAGAGATAGCATTTTTGTTATTTAAATTTCTGTTAGTAAAGAGTGACAGAGATAGCACTATTGTTATTTAAATTTCTGTTAGTAAAGACGTAAAGAGTGACAGAGATATCACTCACGTTGGTCAAAGACGTGGTTTATGGACTACTATTTGGACCCCCCAATGTCACGCTTTTTTAATCCTTTAACATGGATTGTCACATTTAGTATGACGTAATATATGAATGACGCCTAAAGATTGAGAGAGACAGCAATATTGTTCTTCAAATTCGTGGTAGTGAGAACAGGGTGCGTAGCCGAATGGCACAAACGCTCATGAAACGAAACGCTAGTAGATATCTATCTCTATCGCTCTTGCGTATTGGCGCGACAGAGCCAGACTGCGTTTCGTTTTCGTTTCGCGTCTGAGAAATGGCATTCGGCTACGGGGCCTGAACAGAGACAGCACTATGTATCGCGCGGCCGCCGACTACGCAAGTCACCGCGTAATTATAATAACCGTTCGGCTCCTTTTTAGATCGTGTACAGTCAACAACACAGCTGGCAAGACAAAGTGCCAAAAATATGTATAGAGTATTTTATTTCCTGTACAAGTGTTGGTACTTGGTACATTAAGGTGTGTGTATACATATATTTGGCACTTTATCTGTATTCACAGCTGAGTTGCTGACTGTACCAATAACGATCAACTATGAACTTTTGTGGTTTGTTTTTTGTTACCGGATACCGGTTACCGGATACCAGTTACCGGAAACCGGTTACCGGAAACCGGTTACCGGAAACCGGTTACCGGAAACCGGTTACCGGATACCGGTTACCGGATACCGGTTACCGGATACCGGATACCGGTTACCGGATACCGGTTACCGGATACCGGTTACCGGATACCGGATACCGGTTACCGGATGCCGGATACCGGTTACCGGATACCGGTTACCGGATACCGGTTACCGGAACCGGTTACCGGATACCGGATACCGGATACCGGATACAGGATACAGGATACAGGATACCGGATACCGGTTACCGGTTACCGGTTACCGGGTACCAGATACCAGAAACCAGGTTTTGATTTCTGGTTTCTCATGTTACAACGTGTATAGATTAGTCGATACCAAGTCGGACACTTCCGATTAGGCGATTTCGGCTCGCATTGTTACGACGCAGCATTCGAGTGTTGAGTTTCTCACACATGAGGTCCCCTAATAAAATTTGTACCACTCATATTATTGATTTGACTCTCGCAACACAAACACCTCATGCCCACACAAATACACACAAAATAAAATCATTCACAAACTTCAAATCATTCAAAAACTCAACAGTCACACGCGCTCCTCGCGGTCCTCTAAGAACTCCCTTGCGAGAGTCGACACTTCAAAATGAAGCGACATCGCATCGGCTCATCGTCCACAATTCCGAAAAGATCCACCGATAAATTTGTACCGGAAAGACCTCACCGCGACAATGTCACATTACCCAAATTACTTCAAAAATCCTCTGAAAGTGAAACAGTTCATTAGGTTTACCGTAAGAGTGAGTGAGACAGACACGCACTGTGCTTCAAATTTGCCTCGCCAAAATACGTTACACACGACTCGAAAGAATACAGTCTTAAGCGCCGCCGCAAGCTTTCATACATATAACGTTGTTGTGATCCAAGCATCTCGTCAAGCTCGATAGGTACTATTATTGAGCTAACGACTTGACCAGTTTAACGTGACCTATCGGACTAATTGATTTGTATGACTTTTGTCACTTGTAATAAGGCAGCTCTCTTATACTGGACGGTGAAATATTTGTTATCGAAGCGTTTTGAAAACGCGGCGCCCTTGATATGGCCGAGCGAAACACGTGTCGACGACTCGCCGCCCGTTCCCGCTACTACTATACTAGCTATACCTACTCTGTGCACGACCTTATTCTGCAGGTAATAACGTTCATATTAAAGCGCAAGTAAGAAAAATATCAATTAAGTAATGAATCTTACATATTTGTTGTTTAATTGATTTCGTATAGTACTAAGAATATATTAACGGCAAAATTTACCATCTTTCAATTTAGTTAGGTATTTTTCCTTTCCTAAAATTATCAATATTTAAGATTTTGAACAAGCGCCAAAAGTATTGGTATAAGTTTTAATAATTTATCAACACTCGTAATATTATATTCATAATAAATTGCAGGATTACGGTTAACAATATTTTCTAGTGAAATACGCCTGAAAATGTGTAACTTACTAAACCTTCTTTATAAATGATAGTTCTGTATGAATTATTTATAAAAATTAGATGTTTTTATATGAAATGCAGGTGTCACAACATAATACAAGCACTTTTTCCGGATTACATTTAATACTTTAGTTATAAAATCAAAAAATATTCAAAGTTCGTTTTTATTTTTTTTTAAATTGAATCAGAACCCTAATTTGATTAATAATTTGTATTTTAACTATCACTAATGATACTTTATACGACAGAAAAAGAAAATTACGGTTATCGAATTATGTCCAGGTCAAGCTATTTTTCCTGGTCTATAAGTGAACCATGAGCCACTGCACGTCAGTGTCAACAATGACATATTCGCTTAGGTTTGCGCAACTTAGTTTTTATAAATTTCGCTCGTACTGGCATATTAATGCGAGTGAGATGTATGTAAAATGAATTCATCATAACTTTAATATGTTACTTGATACTTTGGTAGTCACTCATGGCAAAGAGGATCGAGTATTATACATAGAGAGTTACTGTCTGAGTAAAATGTGTAATGTGTATAGACTGCCATCTCTTGAGACAGGCTTAAAACTTTTGAACCTCAGGCCCCGTAGCCGAATGGCATTTCTCCGACGCCAAACGAAAGCGATACGCCGCTGGCTCTGTCGCGCCAATACGCAAGCGCGATAGAGATAGATATCTACTAGCGCTGCGGCGCGCATTCGGCTAGCCACCCAGTTGTGACAATTTGGCCCGTATTCTTATATGTGTTAAAATGTCAAATATTAATGTTAGCGCCATCTAGCCAAGCGTCCCCCGAAGGTGTCGCCATCTAGGCCACCGTACCTTTTTCTGTATGGTACTGAGGTACGTTTTTTCTTAGACTTTATCCGTCTATACGGAATTATGTATGTGCATATAATGTCTTTGCTTATGGTAAGGTTAAACTTCTCTTGCCTGATCACGAGTAAACGCGCACTCTATTGGAAGAAATCAATGTTTTAAAGCTTATTGTTTCCTATTTAGGACGTGAATAGAATAAAGGATACAAGTCAACGTATCTTACTTGTAAATTGTTTCTAAAGTCAGTTTAGTTCAGTATTTAGTATGGTGCTTTCATAGTTTTTATATGATATCAGTCTTTTTAACCACCGCCTCAAAAACGACGGGGTGTTACAAGTTTGACGTGTCTGTCTATCTGTCTGTTTGTTTATCTATCTGTCTGTGTGTCTGTCTGTGGCATCGTAGCTCCCGAACGGATGAACCGATTTAAACTTAGTTTTTTTTGTCTGAAAGCTGAGTTAGTCGGGAGTGTTCTTAGCCATGTTTCATGAAAATCGGTCTACTAATATAGCGGTCGGAGGTTTTTCAAAATTTTAATTTTGTGGTTAGGTTAAGTAGTTCTTTTTCGACGAAACTATTTCTGACGTAGCTATATCTATCTCTATCGTTCTTGCGTATTGGCGCGACAGAGCCAGATTACATTTCTGTGGCGTTTCGATGGCGTTTCGCGTCGCAGAAATGCTATTCGGCTATGGGGCCAGGGTGGCTAGCCGAATGGCACAATCGCTCACGAAACGCTCACGAAACGAAGCGCTAGTAGATATCTATCTCTATCGCGCTTGCGTATTGGCGCGACAGAGCCAGCGGCGTATCGCTTTCGTTTGGCGTCGGAGAAATGCCATTCGGCTACGGGGCCAGGCCGGTCGTCAAATTATGAAGCTTTTACTCGCTACATAAATGTACATGACTTGTGATATGTTATATATACACAATTACATATGCATCCTATTTGTTCTATAGCGCTGCGCTGGTAGCCTAGCGGTAAGTACATACGTGCGACTTTCGTTCCGAAGGTCGCGGGTTCGAACCCCGGCTCGCACCTTGACTTTTCGGAATTTATGTGCAAAATGTCATTTGATATTTGCCAGTCGCTTTTCGGTGAAGGAAAACATCGTGAGGAAACCGGACTAATTCCAATAAGGTCTAGTTTACCCTTCAGGATGGAAGGTCAGATGGCAGTCGCTTTCGTAAAAACTAGTGCCTACGCCAAATCTTGGGTTTAGTTGTCAAAGCGGACCCCAGGCTCCCATGAGCCGTGGCAAATGCCGGGATAACGCAAAGAGGATGGATACATGGTATTTGTTCTAAGAGCAGGCTTACTTAATTAGAAAAGTATCGCTAATGACAGCGCCGTGGGCATTCCACACTCTCACGCGATTATGGCAATTATGTCGGCGCTTTATTTATCTGCTTTAGAAATCATGCTAAGGACCCTTTCACACTGGAGTAAATGGTGATTATTTGCGCTAGTAGCTTTAACTATTTCCTGCTATGCACTATGGGGGAACAGTTCCCACTTTTGTATTAAAGTTCGGGGTTTTCAAATTAAATCTTTACTTTACCTTAGGTCTTGTCTGTTAATAGGCTAGTTTCCTATACTTAAAATAAAATATTTTATTCAGTGCACGAAATAAAGCACCACATAATTAGAAGAAAAATATGGACAGTAGTTATTTTTAAACACAATTTCTATTTAATAAGTCAAAGAGAAAGATAAAAGTAAATGAATTGACCGTGACGTCACTCCTCGGTATTTCATAGTAATCCCATATTAGCAAATCGTTTTGACAGTTCATAAAAAGAACGCGAAACGCGTCAAAAACTGAATATCTTGCAACTACAAGACTGCCTGAAAGCCCTCAGAATATATGTGTATAGGGAACCAAACTATTAATGGCGTGTTAAGTTTCAAGTATTTAGGATCCACACTTACCTCTCAAAACAGAACGGGTGAGGAAATAAGGGCACGGATCGCTATCGGACACAAGTGTTTCTACTCCTGTGGTAAATTACTTGCTTCAAAGCTGCTTAGCGTAAAATCAAAGATCGCCATATATCGGACCATCATTAGACCCGTTGTCACTTACGCCTGTGAAACCTGGACCACCACCCAGCTTGATGAAGTAAAGCTTGCAGTATTCGAGAGGAAAGTGCTGCGAAGAATTTATGGTCCGTTAAAGGAGCCTGACGGTAGCTACCGGCAGCGCATGAACCATGAATTGGAAGCTCTAGTCAAGCAAGAGACTATTGTTCGGTTCTGCAAATCTCAGCGCCTGAGATGGGCTGGTCACCTTGAAAGAATGCCAGATATGAGGGCTCCTAAAATTATGACCAGGTGGACACCGCAACAAAAAAGGCCCAGGGCTAAACCTCGGAAAAGGTGGCTTGACTGTGTGGAAGAGGACCTGAGGAGAATAAGGAAATATACCAACTGGAGGAGGGTTGCCAGAGATCGCGACAACTGGAGGAAGATAGTGGAGGAGGCCAAGACCCACAAAGGGTTGTAGCGCCATCGGAAGTAAGTAAGTTTGACAGTTCATAAAAAGAAGCTGATTTGACTAGTAGGAAACTAGCCTATAATAATGGTTTATTTTGTGTGCAGTAGGTACCTATGATAAATTATTATGGAGATTCCTTACTAGTGTAGTGCCTCTTTTGCCCTGGCCCTAAAACCAATTATTTTACCAAAAATACTTAAATTTAACTTAACTCATCCACTTACTCACACACACACATAAACACACATGACACATGAATACCTCTCACACATTCAACACACTCTCACCTTTTTGCGCGTGCTAGTTGTCAGTTTTTGGTTTTAGCTTCTCTTGCTGTTTATGGTTAAATATATTGTTATATTTACTTTTCCTTCCACCTAGTATTAAGTATTCACTATATTCTTGTGGACATCTTTCATTGGCTTACTGTATTGTATTCTAATATGTTAAGCATTTGTTTGTTTGTATCGCTGTTGATGCCCCAAATATATATAAAATAAAAAAAAATAAAAAAAATAAACCTTGAAATATCTCAATAAGGTAATGGCGCCTATTAACGTGGTACTTAGGCAGATTTCAAAAGATACCAAAAAATTAAGGGTATCAAAGCTCATTAACGACCACAAATATTTTTTTTATGGAAGAGTATTTATTGAACTATTAGTTTTGAAGAGTTTTAGGATCATTTTAGTTTATTATATGTCATAAAATGATTATTGAAGCCAACATACCTAAATTTTCTATTACCGTGGTAATGAACAGGTTGCAGTTCTATTAACGCGAATTGAGATTTCATTACCGAGGGTATGAATGACAGTGTTTTTCTGCCATCGGTAAATAGAAACCCATCTCAAAATTCGGAGCTTAATACCGACGGTTGAATATACAAATTATGACAAATACATATACCTATACTATCCTCCTTTATGAATACCCACAGAAGACTCAGTTTCACCTAAGAAATCTGTACTTACGGTACACTAAATGTCATATTTTGATACAAGACTAATATGTCGCTCGGTAATAGATACTTCTATAGGAACCCATTACCGACCCAAACAAATATTGCATGGATCGGTAATAGATTCTTATATATTCTATTACCGAGGGTTATCTGATCGTACCATCGGTAATAGGCATAAATTGGAGTATTATAAAATCTAATTCCGACCCATAAAAACAAAGTCATACAGATGTATTTTCATTACAAATCAAAATAAAATATTGCAACCTTATATTAAAACCAAGTTTACATAACTGGTAAGTAAGCATCAGACTTTATGTCAATGTTTAAAAAAATTGACAAATTAACGGTTTTCATAGAAACTACGAAATCAGTCATGAAGTTTCTGCTAAAAATTAAGGTTTTGTTGAATAATTTTCATACCGCGTAAATAGTTCTTTGATAGCGTGAATAGATCAAGATTGAAACAACTGTAAGACATTATATAACTGATCACATATACTTAAAATAAAGCAAAAAGAACTAATATCACTACTTTAACTATTACCGTGGTATACCACAGTAATAGAATCTACTCACGAAATGGCGCCTTTCACCGCTGTCTTTTAATTTCCACTTTAAACACATTTCCAGGCTAAACAATACGTAAAAAGTACTCAGAAGTCATGTAGAAAACTATAAACAATAATTTGAAATGCATAACTTTCACCTGTTTGCCATAATTATTACGTAAACTACTAAATGAGATTGGAGTTCACTTATGTTTAGCGTCACACGTTAGTATGACACAACCTCTTCTCGCGGCCCCGTGGCAAAAACTGTCAAATAGCGAGCGTCTTCTTTCATTCACACTCTCTATCGCCTATATGTGCGTTAGTCAACTAAACAGGCTTCCTTTGTGTGAGTAACTTTTTTTAAGAAATTGGTCGGTTTGCCTATAAAATGCGTATTTGCAAATGCGGCGGTAATGGACGTCGATTTCGATACCCGCGTTGATAGCCGCCGTTACCTTATATTTTGAAATTGCTGTAAGCTTCTCATCTTTTCTTTAATAATAGCACTGATTTTTTTGTATACTACGTCGTTGGCAAACAAGCATATGGTCTGCCTGATTGAAAGCGGTCACCGTAACCTATAGACGACTACAACTCAAGGAACTCAAGGAATTGAACTTATCTTCAAATTCTAAACTTTTTGAGAATAGCTGAACTAATTAAAAACTACTAGGAAAGTAGAAATGCCCCCTAAGATTAGATGCCTATTAATATCAATTTACCGCTGAGCAGATCCTTCGCAACATTATTAATAAGAGCAACATATCATCCGATCTCAGCGACCATCATGAGTTATGATTTCCGTATAACATTCCTCATTAGTGCACGAAATCAACTTTATACTAGTTTGATTTTGCCAATCGGTTATACTATTATACGGAAAATTCAGCAATAAAAGTTTGAAAAGGGATAGGTACAGCGCTTAGTAAATTTATAATAGGGTAAAGCACCATTAAGTGGCTAGTGTTCAATAACTGGCCATCCTATAATAAAAACAAATTCTCTATGATAGTACCTACGTACCGTACATATAAATAGAATAGAGATCATTTTTACATAAAATTTATATTACTGGCCACCTTTCAATAACTGGCCACGTTATGCTAAAATAAATTCTGTTAACAGTTTAAAGCTAGAGTTCGCTTTTAGTACATACATGTTACTGTTGGTTAGTACCAGTACTGGAAGGGGCCAGTTACTTGCAATTTACCTTACATCCCGACATTTTGTAACGTAGCAGATTTTTCCCCGAACCCTTTCAGCGGCCGTGGTCGACGCTGACTGAAGAAAAATACAATTTGCAAAACACGCTATCACTATAAGCGATATATCTCTAATCCGTTTTCATAGTTAATTATTATGCACATTGAAACCGTTAAAAAATATTGCTATGACCCTGGACGCTAGTTTAGATGCTCCTTCCTTCCTTATCATTAGATATAAAAAACGATTTGATTACATAGGTAATTACAAAGTTATTTACAAACCTCTGAGAAATCCCTCTGAGACATTGTGTTCGTCTACATCCTTCACTTCACAATCTGAAACAATAAAAAAAAAATACTCGCAATTTTGGTCGAACAACAAGCATTGTACAATGAACCAATTACGAGTAGAACCCTAGGCCACTCTACAACCATGTCAAAATTACAAGCAGTAAGAGGTTTCTTAAAATCTGATTTATAACGTCACTATGACACAGTGGCCTAGGGTTGCAATTGCTTGACTGTACAAATGTACACAGATGTCAGATATGTATATATGTATTACATACGGGGTATCCCTAAAATATTTATTATCCACTAGTGCCATAGATAAAACTGCAGGTTCATATTAAACATAAGACAAAATAACATAATGGTCCGTATTTGGTGCAGGTACCCTGTACCCGGAATTTAAAATTAAGAGCGCTTTCAAAAAATCTGCTTGCTCGCATTTCGACGCCGGCGGCGCTGGCGTGCGCCTGTGTGCAGACGCACACTATAACCAGAAGCATAACGATTGTAGCCTGCGGTACAGACATAGCGTGCGATCCTCTTCGAACAAGCCTTACGTGCGGCTAGAGCGAAAGGGATAGCATTCATGGTCGGTACCGCCACGCCGTCAGTGGCGTTGCGGACTAACCATTATTGATACTTGCGTAAAAACACCACCATATATATTACATATTTGCATACATGATTTCGTGCATAAATACTTGACCTTTTAGTTTAATTATTATACTTATCACAGTTTTTTTTATTAAAACGTGTGTAGCCTTGGAAGAAATAAATTAAAAAACTTTTATAATATAATAAATTGTGTATATAATATTGTCTTCTGTCACCGCGATAGTTACTCATGAAATAAATTTATGGAATCAGATTATATCGCGTATAATGAATATAATCCGTTTTCTTAGTTTTATTTTATTTTGTATATGATATGTTTTCTAGGTTCTTTTCGGTGAAGGAAAACATCGTGAGGAAACCGGACTTATTCCAATAAGGTCTAGTTTACCCTTTGGGTTGAAAGGTCAGATGGCAGTCGCTTTCGTAAAAACTAGTGCCTACGCCAAATCTTGGGATTAGTTGTCAAAGTGGACCGCAGGCTCCCATGAGCCGTGGCAAATGCCGGGATAACGCAAGGAAGATGATGATGTTTTCTAGGTACATATACAGAGTGGGGCCTGTAACAAAGGCGAAGAATTGAACTCTAGGCTATTCTCCTTAAGCCGTTTTCACACTATCCGATCCGATATCGGATGTCGGAAGCATTTCAATAGAAAAAATCCAAGATGGCGCCTGTAATGTATGGGATATCGGTCCGACATCCGATATCGGATCGGATAATGTGAAAACGCACTTATACTGATCAACATTTGTTCGGCGACTTTTAAAAATAACTTGTATTTTGATTTTTATCACCCTTGAAAGTTTTTTCTAAGAGGTAATGTATTGCGAATTCTGTTAAGTCTAAAGTGTGACAGACAACGTCAATGACAACAATAATGGCGTACATTGAAGCTAATATTTATTTTGTATGAAAAATTAAAAATTTAAAGACTTCATAATTTTTAAAAGTCACTGAATAAATGTTGATCAGTATAAGGAGAATAGCCTACAGTTCAATTCTTCGCCTTTGTTACAGGCCCCACTCTGTATATAATGGAACTAAGATCGGTTTTCTTTAATTTTAAGTAGTTTTTTTTTTATATTTAAAATGTAAGAGTTTTGACTTTTGAATGATTCACGGTTATTTTCATTAGACTTATATTCACGGTCTATATCCCGGTCAATATAAGTTTAATATTTAAAATGTGTTTTTAGGGTTTCGTAGTCAACTAGGAACCCTTATAGTTTCGCCATGTCTGTCTGTCTGTCCCTCCGTCCGTCCGTCCGTCCGCGGATAATCTCAGTGACCGTTAGAACTAGAGAGCTGAAATTTGGTACCAATATGTATATCAGTCACGCCGACAAAGTGCAAAAATAAAAAGTGGAAAAAATGTTTTATTAGGGTACCCCCCTACACGTACCTAAAGTAGGGAGTGATTTTTTTTTTCATATCAACCCTAACGTATGATTTATTGTTGGATAGGTATTTAAAAATGAATTACTGAAATCGTTTTTTGATAATATTAATATTTTCGGGAATAATCGCTCCTAAAGAAAAAAAAAGTGTGTCCCCCCCCACTCTAACTTTTTAATCATATATTTAAAAAATATTTAAAAATCACAAAAGTAGAACTTTATAAACTTTCTAGGAAAACTGTTTTGAACTTGATAGGTTCTGTAGTTTTTGAAAAATATGGAAAACTACGGAAGAGCCGAGCGGCTATTTACCAACGCGGCTTTAAAAACCGGCCGAGAGCGTGTCGGGCCCACGCTCAGTGTAGGCACTGAGCGTGACCCGACACGCTCTCGGCCGGTTTTTAAATATTATGTTGTTTTAATTGCATGGAGCACAGGAAGGTCCACATCTATGTATTGGTTTTTTGTAAGGAAATACAACTCTACGCTACGCCTACCTGCTTTAGTTGACTGTTGACACAGTGATGCGCCAGAGTATAAAAGAGTGATTACCATCTCTTGGCAAAGATCTTGTTGAGACGAATCAAACGAACCCAAACACGAAGTGGTTTCAAGACCTGGTCGTGGAATACTCTTGACTACCTTCCAGCTTCATCATCAGATCCTGGGTACCATCTCTTGTCAAAGATATTGTTGAGACGAATCAAACGAGCCCAAACACAGAAGAGTTTCAAGACCTGGTTGTTGAATACTCTTGACTACCTTCCGGCTTCACCATCAGATCCTGGGTACCATCTCTTGTCAAAGATCTTGTTGAGACGAACCAAAGGAGCCCAAACACGGAGTGGTTTCAAGACCTGGTTGATGAATTCTCTTGACTACCTTCCAGCTTCATCATCAGATCCTGGGTACCATCTCTTGTCAAAGATCTTGTTGAGACGAACCAAACGAGCCCAAACACGAAATGGTTTCAAGACCTGGTTGATGAGAACTCATGACTACCTTCCGGCTTCATCATCAGATCCTGGGTACCATCACCTCTTGTCAAAGATCTTGTTGAGGCAAATCAAACGAGCCCAAACACGAAATAGTTTCAAGACCTGGTTGATGAGAACTCATGACTACCTTCCGGCTTCATCATCAGATCCTGGGTACCATCACCTCTTGTCAAAGATCTTGTTGAGGCGAATCAAACGAGCCCAAACACGAAATGGTTTCAAGACCTGTTTGATGAGAACTCATGACTACCATCTGACTTCATCATCAGATCCTGAGTACCATCTATTGTCAAAGATTTTGTTGAGACGAGTCAGTAACTTCAAATGATATTCAATAATAAATAATACTTACTAAAAATATTAGTCAAGTTAATTAGTTAGTTACCAAAGTCGTCAACCCAAGGATCAAAGTTTTCGGTCGCAGTATACATGCAACAGTACAGCCAAACACGCACACAAGTGCGGTTTTGGACACGGCGGGTGCCGCACACAATGACAAAATAACTTCGCGATCGTCGAGCCGCGTGCGGAGCGGACTAACATACGTCCTGCCTCTACAAGCTCTGCCGCGGTACTGACATCGCAAGCGCGCGTAACCGGTAATAAGGAGGCATTTTTAAAAAATCGTCAAAAATATTAAATTGCAATTAATAGAATACTTTTGCATAAAATCTGTTTGAGTAAGCGTTGCAGATTATTTTTATATTAAAACTACTTCAAAAACACGTAAGTTTTCGAAGAAATTGACACTTATTCTGAGGTGATTTCTGAAACAAATTGGATTTATCATATCCTCATTTACTCTATTCTAAAGCCTTATAACAAAGAAGTAGTCTCAGATGATTGTAGTACAGGATATACATAATACAAATTTACTACTTGAAGCATTCAAAACTATCCAAATTTTACAAATTAGACGGACTAAGTCAGCACTTTTCGCGGGTTTTCCTAAACATGCACCAGAAAAAAAATCATAATTAATTAAGTGAGTTAGTTTTTAAAAATCCAGTCTCACAACATGTAAGTTAAGAAGATGTCCTAATCGAATCCTGAACTTAATAAGTCTTTTAGATGACGGAAAGTGTAGCATTTTGCCGACTAAAACTATCAATTTTACATTATTACGACGTTTTCGTTGAATGCCCTCTTAAAGCGGAACTATTTTTATGGAAACTACCGATGGGAGCAGCTAACAGCCCTGACAGGCGGCATGCCCATGTGTCTTTTAATAGTCTCACTTTTCGATAAAGTTTATACATGTATGTATAGTGACTTATGTACTTAACTTAGGACTTTTACTGCACCACTTATTGTCACGAGAGTACTACTAAGCTTAATAGATATTCGTCGACCTTATTTCAATCACATAAAGCCAGTTCAGGTCACTGTTAATATCAGTGCTCGACATAAAGTGCGTATCAATTTCCCTTCTTGTGTTCGTATTAGTTTATAATTATGAGTATTATGAGCAAAGTATGGCTCTAATGTGCAATTTTCTTGAAAGCATTCTCGATTTGATCACCAATATTAAACTCTATTCAACCATAGTAAAATAAACTTAAGGTAGCTTATTGAATGTGTTTAAAAGAGGATATAAATGGTAATATTTAGTCTATTTTAAAACTTATAGCATTAGGTTTAAGGTTGAGTTTGACTGTGTGAGATAAAGGATGTCGGTTGCCGGTAAGATCTGATGCCACGTAAGTATCCGCTGATGGTTGTCAAACTCGCTATAAGATATCTCTGTAACATTGTTACTAGTAGCTAAAGCCTCCGTCACACATAAAGCGTTTCGATAGCGTAGCGTTAGCGGAGCGGAATGCAGCATTCCGCTCAAATCCGTGCTCGTAAGTTCCCGCCGGCGTCCGCTGCGCTGGCGCAACTCCAGCGTCCGGCGCGGCGCATCGCTATCATTGCGCTCCCTCCGCTAACGCTACGCTCTCAAAACGCGCATGTGTGGCCGAACTTTAAAGTATTGGCGGAAAAGTGTAGCATTATATTGTTGTAGGAAAAGTAAGTGGCAAATGCAGTTTAAAATTGTGTAAGAGTATCATCCCATGAAATTTATGGTATATAGGTAGGTGTAGATCCAGATAAAGAGTCACTGAGCCCATCTGACTTAGTCAAAATGTCAATCACGCTAATAGGTGCCGATCGAAACGCCGTTTAGGTCCGTTGCGCTAATATGGAATCGAAAAAGAGATAGTATCGTAAGAGTTTGTGCATTTGGCTACGTAGTACCAAAGAGGATCGAGTATTATAGAGAGTTACTGTCGAAGTAAAATGTGTAATCACAGTGCAGTCTACTGCCATCTCTCGACACAGGCTTAAAACTTTTGAACCTCAGTTTTGACAATTTGGCCCATATTCTGAGCCTGATATGTGTTAAAATGTCAAATATTAATAATAGCGCCATCTAGCTGAGCGTACCCGAAAGGTGTAATGCCATCTAGGCCACCGTACCTTTTTATGTATGGTAATGAGGTACGTTTTTTTCTTAGACTTTATCCGTCTATACGGAGTCTGGTAGTACGTACCCAGCCGGTCTAGCACAGCTTGCGTTCTCGTGCAACATACATTTAGCGCCAGTTATTGCCAAAAAGTCATCCATTTCAGTTCCTGCAGGTAATGTAACAATCATCTGGCTCTTAAGTTTAACGTGTTTCCGTCTCGGAAAACAAAACTTCTACTAACTTCAAACCTGAAAAGTTATGAATACCTAATTTTCTAGTCTAAAGTCTAAAGACAAATAACAAAGTCTCGACAAGTAAATGTTATTTAGGGAATGCGCTACACATAAAATATAATTTGTAACTAAACATTATTTGGTTTCCAATAACCATACCTATATTTTGCCGGCGATAGCTAAGCTACCCGTACTTTACAAGTAGGAAGTGTCTAAATCCACACAGACCGTCGGTAAGCTGAATAGAGGTGATAAAACGCCCCCACACCATAAATACAGATTACGAGAGCAGCCATAAAGCAGAACTGAAGAAGTGGCGATTTTCTACACTATTTCCTAGTTTATACTCTAAATCAGCCATACTCAAAGTGTGCTCTGCAGAGCCCTGGGGCTCTGCAAAACCTCTCTGGGGGCTCCGTGTGAATTTTGGTTGACTGATATGCGATTTCAACTCTCTTCCATAAAACCTTGCTATAAACTATTTTTTTTTATTTAATTTAAGGGTTCCGTCAGATATTTTGCTTTCCAAAAGGGTTCCATGGAAAAAAAGTTTGAGAACCGCTGCTCTAAATAACTGAACGCCGACTCTGTTTCTAAGATTCGGTATGGTTTTTAGGGTTCAAAAAGGAAAAACGGAACCCTTATAGGATCACTCATGCGTCTGTCTGTCCATCTGTCACAGCCAATTTTTGATCTTATTTGGATAATAGGGGTTTTTTGAGTATGTCAAATGAGGTTATTTTTTTCTGTTTTCATAGAGAAATAAACCCCAATTGATACTTATAGAAAAACAAGCCCTTGTGAAAACACCCTCTGCAGCATAAATACAGATTACGAGAGAAGCCATAAAGCTGAACTGAAGTAGTGGTGATTTTCATAACTATTTTCTGGTTCATATTCGAAATAACTGGATACAGAGTTGCTGATTCGCTTTTACGTTATGATATGTATAAACAAAGCGCCACCACAGTATAATAAAGAGTACAGTATGGTCACTATACCGCTCCCCGTTGAAAGTGCCGCCCGCCCCCTCTCGGTCACCTCACAGTTCCCGGCGACAAAAACGTGAACAGTCGACCTGTCATATTTCACTCATACAAGCATAGTACGCGTTCACCTACACGAGCTTAGACTGTGTGCTAGGAACGCGCCTCTTTCATATATTTGATCGCCAGTGTCCGAGGTGTGATGCCACTTTCAGAGCATAATATATGAAAAAGAATAAGTCCTCCTTGATCGGACTTACCAAGTGCGTTCAAATATAACTGTTTCCTGCCATCATAAATATGTACGCATTCATCTGACGTTTACGACGCAATTTCGAGTGGCTGCAATCATAGACACGATATTTTGTCCTTTAAGACGACATGATGCATCTGAAATAGCTGCAATATGAGGTTGAAGCACAGAATAAATAATAAATCTACCGGACAGAGAGAACACTTCCTTCAAACTGAACTTTGACACTTTGACAACGGTTCAAGGTCGAATTATGTTGTTCCTTTCCAAAGCATGGAATTTTGTTCTTGGAACATGGAGTTGCACCAGGTGGCACCAACCCTAATAATTGCTACGTAGCAAGCAATTCGAGCTAATTGTTGTTGTTTAAAGTGATTGGCCCTCGTAACCCAGTCGGCCTAGCTAATAGCACATGTTTGCCGCGGGAGTATGTCGCCGCGAGATAGACTACCCATCCGTATGTCATTAATACAATTAGACAAAGACGTGTCATCTATCTCGCGGCGACATACTCTCGCAGCAATCATGTGCTAGACCTACTGTACACACTTATCTGTAGTGATAACGTAAACTATGTAAAAGAATGTCAAGTTGCACCAACCCAAATAATTGCTACTCTACGTAGCAATTCGAGTCTACAATGTTGTCTACAATGATCGATCCTCTGTACACAGCGTTCATGGTCTACTTCCACTATAAGTTTACCTCAACTTTATCTTAATTCCGAGTTCATATAAAGATCCACAGACAAAAATTCAAAGAAAAGAATGCCATCAATAATTTTAAACGATACCTGGCGGCATTTACAATGGGTACTGTAATTTCCTTCGCTTATTCTAAAACCATCGTACAAATTATTCTCCTTATTCCGAACGAATAAGGTTTTATTTACGTTTTTGGGAAGATAAATTAGTGAGTAACAAAAACATGTAACATGTAGGGTAGGGTAGGGTCTGTCAGTGAACCACTCACATTTTAAACTTGCTTCAGTCCGTTGTTTTCGAGTTACGAGTATGTACATGTTATGTTTCCAGATAAATAATTTAGTCAACTAGTTACTAGTTATCGCGCTGCATTATAATATGTTTTAGCATTAAATATTACTTATTTTTAAAAGAAAGATTTTATACATCGTGTTTATGATTTTTATACAGCATTTTTTTTGTAATGTCACAGTTTCGTTTTCTGTCAACCCCTTATTTGCCAAGAGTGGCACTGAAACTTAAGTAGTTTTATGTGCTCTGCCTACCCCTTCATGGGATACAGGCGTGATTGTATGTATGTATGTATGTATTTTTTTTGTGCGAAGAGTTTCCGAAGTCAAACAAGGTTGAATAGTATTCAGTCCGCCATTAATAGAAACAGATTAAATAATGCCCCAAAACCTTTGATAAATCTACATATACCTTTTACTTAAAGATACATAAATATTTATTTTAAAACCCTAATTCCCAGGGACATTCCTAAGGTATTAAAGAAAGTTCAATACTTTTGACGCATAGTACGACGCCACTTTTGATGCTGACCGTGAGGACTGTTTCAACATGCCCCAACCGACCCTCCGCCTGGAGCTATTCTCTTAAACAGTAGCCAGGTGGTTCAAATCCTAACTGAGCGTGATTACGTGCACGGCAAGTGGCGTGCTTCAACTCATCAAAATTTAAGGAGAAGTAGGTTGTAAACGTAAGGTAAGATGGAATTTACGAAAACTAGTTGAAGATAGTTGAAGATGTTATCTCGTCCATGAAACTCAATATAATAAGATTTGATTTAAAACTATTTTAACCGCCTTGACTTTTTATTTGACAATCTTGGCAGTAACAAGTTGGCATTGTTGATTATTATTTAATTCATATATTATTTCAATTTTTACGAGTAGAACTCTCTTATTTTTAAATTAACATTTAGAGCTCATTAGATTAACCCTTAAATGCATTAATTTTTATTTTAACGAGATATTAATATATGTGATAGACAATGGTTTTCTGACTCTGGGAAAAATAATAAAAAAAATATTTAATACCGATTTTAATACTAAATCGGTGTTAGAAGTTAAATAGGCCAAAACTTATTTATATAAATATAGAATTATTGGTAAGTTTTATTTGTAAAGTTTGACTACTATTAGAAAGGTACACTATTTGTGAAACCCTCATGACAAAATGCTTAAACATAAACTAATTACTTACTCCGAAAAATTCTGCCTAAATCACATACTAAAAATCGCCATCATCCTGTTTTTTCACACTTTTCCGCCATTTCATCTTTATCCTTAAATAATAAATAGTAAATCATAATATTATTTAATTTATTTAATTATTTTTTAAATAATAATAAATACTTACTGAATAATAATTAAGCTATAAATGTGATTTTGGATATCTACATATTGAGCCACAGGCCATCAAATAAGTGATGCATATACATCACCATGCATTTAATTAAGGGTTAAGTTTACCCCAACACAGATAATATGCACGGATTCCTTATCAGGAACTATACAAACGATTTTTTTGAAATGTAAGAACTGATGAGGTATTAATCCATGCGAGATATCAGCGAGAAAAAATCATAACACGAGTAGATGTGGTATCATTTAGTCGAGTCTTATCTATTTAAGATTCTTCTTTGCTTTAAACGGAACTTTATCCATTTTTTGCATGTCTACAAAACAGGGGAGAAATAAATTGGTTCCAAAATCCTCAAAAAGCTTCGTGGTACCATATCCGTAAAGCCCTTTTTATGCATACACTATAGACGTATTACTCACAGTCACGACGGATTGACCGCTACAAGAAAAGAACAATGTGCGCGTGACCAGCTTTATTCTGCACGATCTATTTATACATGTTTACGATGTTGCATTCTTAGTTATCGTAGTTGAAGCTTGTCAATGAGGAGGGACACTGACATTTTATCGTCAGTGTCTCACATATGAAGGACAGTGACATTGTCACTGTCATTCATAGGTGAGAGAGAAAAAACATATCATCTCGCTCTCACGTATGAAATTCTTTATCTGTGCAATGGACTAATAAGGTGCCCATGACTAAAAATTAAAATACATTGAGATGTGAAGTACAAAGGCGAACTTATCCATCAAAGGGACAATTATTTTCAAGCAATCTTCGACTCTAGAATCCACGAGCGACCCGTTTTGCTAATTTACCTTTTTCCAAATTACAAAATCTACACAGAAATTGAACTAAAAGTTGAAGCAGAAATGTTATTGTAGCAGAAACGTCCGCAATAGGCTAGTTTAAGTACTACTAGGTAGTCAAATCAGCGTCTTTTTAAGAACTGTCAAAATGATTTGCTAATATAGAATTACTATGAAATACTGAGGAGTGACGTCACGGTCAATTCATTTACCTACTTTATATCTTTCTTTAAGATTTATTAAATATAAATTATGTTGGAACATAACTACTGTCCATATAAATCTTTTAATTATGTGGTGCTTTATTTCGTGCACTGCATAAAATATTATATTTTAAGTATACCAAACAAGCCTATTGATGCCACTATGCTTAAAATAATTTTAAAAGTGAAAAATTACCGCCTCAGGCTAGGTGACACTTGAACTCCGACAGGCCGTGAGTGCCAGTCTCACCCAAGGCAGTAATTCCCCATTTTTAAAATCTATACTGTTGTTAACATGGTACCTAAATTCGAGCACTTGTATATAATTTCACCTCTCTTGTAACAAAAGCCTTTCGAAAATCGGTGGAGTTTGGAGTCGCGTGCGCACCCTGAGGGGACCACGAGTGGCTACTTGCCTACTCCAGGAATGTGAGACTATTATACTTTATTTTTATTAGACGACCGGTCTGGCGCAGTCGGTAGTAACCCTGCCTGCTGCGCCGCGGTCCCGGGTTCGAATCCCGGTAAGGGCATTTATTTGTGTGATAAGCACAGATATTTGTTCCTGAGTCATGGATGTTTTCTATGTATATAAGTATTTACATATTATATATATCGTTGTCTGAGTACCCACAACACAAGCCTTCTTGAGCTTACCGTGGGTCTCATTCAATCTGTGTAAGAATGTCCTTTAATATTTATTTATTATTATTTATTTATTTATTTTCCTTTAGGGTGGTGGCAAACAAACATACGCTCCGATATTACTCATGGATATTTTTATTTAATATCACTCGCGAACAAGAACCCTAAATGCAACTCCAGAGATATCACATACGCGTTGCAGATAATTTAAAAACCTGAACACTCCTTTTTGAAGAACTTCCATATCCCACAGTCGACTTCTACGACACCCACAGGCAGAAAGGGGGTGGTGAAATTATTAACCCGTCACCAGTCACCACATGGGCAACCTGTCACTCATCATCATCATCATCATCATATCAGCCGAAAGACGTCCACTGCTGGACATAGGCCTCCCCCAATGATTGCCACAATGACCTGTCCTGCGCCACCCGCATCCAGCGGACTCTTGCAACCTTCACCAGGTCATCAGTCCGCCTTGTGGGGGGCCTACCCACGCTGCGCCTTCCGATACGCGATCGCCACTCGAAAACCTTTCCGTCGGCCATCGGCAGCCAACCTGTCACTGCAATGTCAGAATTTCGTTTTACTTCAAGTACTTCCCCTTTTTGCCAAGAGTGGCCCTGAGACTCGAGTAGTTTATGTACTCTGCCTACCCCTTTATGGGATACAGGCGCGATATTATTGTATGTTAAATGTTGTTTTCATATATCGTCGGAATCCTTCGCCAGTATAGCAAAGAGGATAGTGTTGTATATCCGGGTGCCTCAGGAGGATGGCAATTAATTAATACACAAATCACTTCTGAGAAACACACCAATATACTACAGATAGCATTACGTAATTTTTTTGAGTGCTAAGTTAATGCGAGTCGCTATTCTGTATCAAAGAGGATCGAGTATTATAGAGAGTTCCTGTCAAAGTAAAATGTGTAATCACAGTCTACAGGCTGCCATCTCTCGACACAAGCTTAAAACTTTTGAACCTCAGTTTTGACAATTTGGCTCATATTCTTAGCTTGATATGTGTTAATATTAGCGCCATCTAGCCGAGCGTTCCCCAAAGGTGTAACGTCATCTGGGCCACCGTACCTTTTTCTCTAGGGCTTTGAGGTACATTTTTTTCTTAGTCTTTATCCGTCTATACGGAGTTACATATGTCTTTGTCTGTACAGATATGGCCGTCTTATGTGATGTTGCGTTGCCATGGTAACAAAGCGCACCGTCGCGTGCGCACCCCGCGGGCACCACGCGCGGCTACTTGCCTTCTTACATTACTCTGGACTCTGGAATGTGATACGATTATACACACGGTACATTCGTTAAAGAACTTGAAGATATTTCGACAGTTGCTATCTAGTCAGAGGAACAGGCGAAGAACACCACATTTAGTAGGTGGTCGAAACCGGCCAGGACAGTATGCTTATGATGGTGGCGTTGCCATGGTAACAAAGCTGTGCGCGTGCGCACCCCGCGGGCACCACGCGCGGCTACTTGCCGCGTTACTCCGGAATGTGATTCGATTATACGCACGATACAGACTTAGAAGAAATTGAGGCAGTTGCTAGTCGAAGGAATGAAAGGTCCGAAGAATGTTTCGATGAAGTCTTAGTGCGTTTTCACATTATCCGATCCGATATCGGATGTAGGACCGATATCCCATACATTACAGGCGCCATCTTGGATTTTTTCTATTGAAATTCTGCCGACATCCGATATCGGATCGGATAATGTGAAAACGGACTTATTCGGTATTTTTTTGTTTTTTTTTAAGAATTTTTCGTTGAATTTTCTATAATTATTTTTCTTGTTTTTTTATCGCTCTGATTTAGATAACATTTGGCGGATTCTAAACTTACAAATTGTAACGTAGTGTGACTATAAGGTAAAGAGAATTTGTGTTGTGAATTCTAGGTGAAGTTACATATCGTCGCCGTAGAGCGAAAAGTCACCAAATCGTTCATTGGTCATTTTGAGTTATGAGAGTTTAAAGAAAAAAATAATTAAAATAATTTTTACTGAAATTATCTTCAGATGAAATTGTGGTTTTATATCTGTTTATTAATTGGAAACTGCTATTCTTTGGGCTCAAAATGGATTTATATTATTCACACTTACGATTTAGGAGCTATAGGCGATAATTAATTTTTGCCCTTAAATATTACACCTTCTATCTTCTATCTTTTTTATATCTGTTTATTAATTGGAAACTGCTATTCTTTGGGCTCAAAATGGATTTATATTATTCACACTTACGATTTAGGAGCTATAGGCGATAATTAATTTTTGCCCTTAAATATTACACCTTAATTATGACTTAGTGATTTTTTGAACGAAGTTAATGATTATTTGCACACATTTTAGTGTGTTTAGACTTAACTAAGTAGAGTTAGTTGAATTATGACTGCTGTGATAGAGTGAAAATACGTGTTAGTTAAAAACTAGGGCAAACCTTGGCTTATTGGTGGTACGTTGTTATTCGGTGATACCTGGTTATTATCTCGATTTGTAGGCACAGTGAGGAGATAAAACCTATAAAATCATTACGAATTAAATCGGAACATCCGACAGCAGTTGATGGTGGTGATTTTATAGGTTTTATCTCCTCACTGTGCTCACAAATCGAGATAATAACCAGATATCACCGAATAACTATGTATCACCAATAAGCCAAGGTTTGCCCTACTTACTATATATATTTTTTTGGATTCTGCTTAATATTTTAGGAACAAATTAAATCACGTCATTTCAAATTTTGCAAACACTTTATTAAAATAAAATAAACATCAAATCAAATTAAAATGGTCTCTAATTATATTAAAATCATCATTAGAAAATCCATAAAAATTAACATGGTCTTCCTAAAATAGCTTTCTTTACGCATCACAGTCACTCTTCGTCCTCGTCATCTGTTTCTGTGACATCAGGCTCACACAATCTGTCAATAACTGTCTTATTGGTCGGCAGACTTTGGTACCATGAATGAAGCTCTCGAGGAATAACTCCCTTAGTGCATAAATTTAAGAGATCTTTTTTTTTCGCCTCAGATATAGGCAATGCCTGTGGATATGCCTTTGGAATGGGATAGTCTTTTATCTTATTGATCCAGTCCTCGGCGTCGTCATGGTTGTCTGGTTCATCAGGTACACGCCCCTTGTGCCTCTTTGTGCGTCTCAGCGGCTTTGGCGGGCCACCGTAAATCTGTTGGACATTAAATTCAGAGTAGGGGCCCTCATGGCTGTAGCGAAATTTGACTACACGAGGACGCTGCTTCTCAAATCTGAGACACTTAAAATTTCATCATTATCAGCCTATCCTCGTCCACTGCTGGACATAGGCCTCTTCTAATGCACGCCACTGCTCCCGATCTTCAGCTAATCTCATCCAGCCAACACCAGCCAACTTGCGGATGTCGTCACTCCATCTTGTCACAGGGCGTCCTGCACCACGTTTACCGAGTCGCGGTCTCCACTCAAGAACCTTTCGGCTCCACCGACCGTCTGTCCTGCGACTAACGTGACCAGCCCACTGCCACTTCAATTTGCTAATCCGGTGAGCTATGTCGGTAACTTTGGTTCTGTGACGGATCACATCATTTCTGATGTGATCCCTCAGAGATACCCCGAGCATAGCCCTCTCCATAGCTCGTTGAGCGACTTTGAATTGGTGGACCAATCCAGCCGTGAGTGCCCACGTCTCGGCACCGTAGGTCATTACAGGTAGGACACACTGGTCGAAGACCTTCGACTTGAGACATTGTGGGATGGGTGACGAGAAGACTCCGCGAAGCTTATGGAATGCTGCCCAGCCCAGCCGAATTCTTCTGTTGGCTTCTCTCTCGAAGCTGTTCTTACCTAGTTGGAGAGTTTGCCCTAGGTAGACATACTCTAGAACAACCTCGAGCGAGATTCCATCAACTGCAATTTAAGCCACTCCAATTTGTTGCCATCAGTGTCGTGTGTCGTATTTCTAACGAAAGCTTCATTCAACGCCCTGGCATCGAGCATTTCGTCGTGAAGTAACTCTTTTACGACGTATGGTGGAGCATTCGTACCTTTATCAAAATGACAACACTGACAACCAATAATGAAAGCCGCTAGAAATTTCATGTCGTTCTCACTATGACTAGGTACCTACAGTCACCGGCAGTAGTATCTTCCGACAATAAGGCCGCAAAAATATGTGACGCGCTCTTATTTGTAGGGTTAGAAGAGCGAGTCACATATTTTTGCCGCCTTCATGTAGGAAGATACTATTGCCGGTGACTGTACGAAGTGTAGAAGGAATTGAATTTCGTAACCGTATATGAAAAAAAAAAAAAATGAAAATGAAAAATATCTTTATTTAAATAATAACATATGCTTATACAATTTGCTGGGACTTCTCTTTAGGCTTACAGCGCCTGTGTTGAGACGACCCGCTCATCCAACGCCTGATTACGAAAGTAGTACAGCATGTATTTAATATATATCTAAGGTACACGTATATATTTAGAACCCTTACCTACAGAATAGGAGAATACAGAAGATGTCAGATTTCAGATTACAGTTAAAGGTGTAAGATACCATATACAAGAGTGCGTATCTTCGCACGCGGTGTGTGTGTGTGTGTGTGTGTGTGTGTGTGTGTGTGTGTGTGTGTGTGTGTGTGTGTGTGTGTGTGTGTGTGTGTGTGTGTGTGTATATTACTTGAATGCACAATTAACTTAGCACGTTTCATACTTAATCTCGGTACACGCAATTGTTATGAAGCAAATTATTATGCTTTTTTACATACTATAAGTACAACAACCATTACATGTTTATTCAATTATTTACTCAAATATAATAATCCGCATTCAAGTAATATACGGCAAAAAAAACCGACGGTACGGTATAAAAGAGTTACTTCACGACGAAATGCTCGATGTCAGGGCGTTGAATGAAGCTTTAGTTAGAAATACGACACACGACACTGATGGCAAGAAATTGGCATGCCTTAAATTTAAGTGTCTCAGATTTGAGAAGCAGCGTCCTCGTGTAGTCAAATTTCGCTACAGCCATGAGGGCCCCTACTCTGAATTTAATGTCCAACAGATTTACGGTGGCCCGCGAAAGCCGCTGAGACGCACAAAGAGGCGCAAGGGACGTGTACCTGATGAACCAGACAACCATGACGACGCCGAGGACTGGATCAATAAGATAAAAGACTATCCCATTCGAAAGGCATATCCACAGGCATTGCCTATATCTGAGGCGAAAAAAAAAGATCTCTTAAATTTATGCACTAAGGGAGTTATTCCTCGAGAGCTTCATTCATGGTACCAAAGTCTGCCGACCAATAAGACAGTTATTGACAGATTGTGTGAGCCTGATGTCACAGAAACAGATGACGAGGACGAAGAGTGACTGTGATGCGTAAAGAAAGCTATTTTAGGAAGACCATGTTAATTTTTATGGATTTTCTAATGATGATTTTAATATAATTAGAGGCCATTTTAATTTGACTTGATGTTTATTTTATTTTATAAAGTGTTTGCAAAATTTGAAATGACGTGATTTAATTTGTTCCTAAAATATTAAGCAGAATCCAAAAACATATATATAGTAAGTAGGGCAAACCTTGGCTTATTGGTGATACGTAGTTATTCGGTGATATCTGGTTATTATCTCGATTTGTGAGCACAGTGAGGAGATAAAACCTATAAAATCACCGCCATCAACTGCTGTCGGATGTTCCGAATTAATTCGTAATGATTTTATAGGTTTTATCTCCTCACTGTGCCCACAAATCGAGATAATAACCAGATATCACCGAATAACTACGTATCACCAATAAGCTAACTAAGGTTTGCCCTAGTTTTCTCATGCGCAACGACTGGCCGGAGGACGCGGCGGGGGGAGTCGCGTCGGTGCGGTATCGGTGCGGGGGCCCGCGGCACTGGCCGAAAAGTCACTAACTTGCGAGCGAAATTCAATCAAATCACGTCGGAGTACAGTACAGTCTTTATTGTAAAATTAATTAAATATGATTAGTTATTATATTCTACATTTTTTTGTAGGGTTAAACTCATTAAAACTGTTTAATTAATTATCGTTTTGGTTAAATGATGTACATTGCCTTAAAACTATAAATAAAAAATAACTAAACAGAGTTAGTTAATTTTCGCTTTCACACTTTTGACATACCAGGTATTCTAAAAGTAACTAAGTATATTAAGTGACTTTTTGAATGAGGTTCTTCGTGGTTAAATCGTTTAGTAATAGTTTGGGAAAAATAACTAAAATGACTTAGGTACGCTCATAAATAAGTTCAAAGAAGTATAAAAAAGTATAAAAGAATTAGGTATTTTTCGAGTAAAATATTGAATCCGAGGTGGGTTTTTAGTTAGTTCTTTAACTTTGTAAAATTAGAACTATGATCTCTATTGCTACCGCAATAAGACTCAAATTTGGAGAAAAAAAATGCGATTTTGATGACATATACAAGTAAATTTTGGCCATTTTGTGATTTGGTGACTTTTCGCTCTACGGCGACGATATATTCTATAGTATATTCATATATTCCTAAGTGATGAATATACAAAAAAATACCAGTACCAGTTGCCTTGAGTACATACGTTTTTATAATTTAAAGTATGTAATTCAAAATAGTAATTAACTAGTATAGAATGCCTTAAGGGATAAAGTCCGCTATTTGTATTATTTTAAATTGCGCAATAAAGTTTAAATAAATAAATTAACAGTGCATATCTCCTTTATATATCTCGTATCTGCATCTGCAAACATATGATTGATGAGTCAGTTTAAATAGTACCCCATCAAAACATTGACTGTCAAATTGTATACACAGGCAGGTTCGCCTACCTGTGACGGTAAGTACAGCTTTTAAGGCAGGTAAGCCGAAAAGTTTCTTTATATCTTTTGTTTAACTGTTTTTGCGATAGATATTATGGCTAGTTTCTTGCTTTTTTACAACTATCTATTTAAATTTAATATTGAATGTATAGAGTTGATAGCTAAATTAATATGACTTAATGATAGAAGAAGGTATATTTTAAGGCTGTTATTACTTACATACATAACTTTATAAAAATAATTTTAATTCAGACCCTCTTTAAGTTTACGACAAAATACTTACTGTCATGATTTTTTTAATCAAGCAATGTAAACATACGATACTCATAAGATATACGTGATAAGTGAAAACATAAGCTGCCAGAAAAAAAAACTAACGAAAATAATATACACCGTGTTTTTATTTAATTCCGTTAACTTCGCGCGGCATATAGGTTCATTATAGGAAAGAAAATGGCATTGTAAGTTTTCTTAAATTCATATTTTTTCTAAAAAAACCATACACCTACGATAGATGTTATTTCAATTGCTGTTGAGAAACGGGGCTTTACAATTAACTCACACTAAGTAAGTGTCAAAACTATGACATGTCAATCGCATATCGATCGAACTCACAAAGCCCGTTTCTTAACAGCAATTGATGTAACGTCTATCGCATATGTATGGTAATTTTCAGAAAAAAGTTATGAATTTAATAGATTTAGATTTAGTGTAATACCTACTGACTTTGCACACGGGTATCACAATACGAGTGACACGCGTTGAAGTCTTTTATACCAAACCGCGAAGCGCTACAATCTCTACATTGGTCAGATCCACGCATTCCTCGGACCGTATTCGACTAATTGAAATGATGACTTGTGATATTACCGGTGATAACGCTGACGATCCGTCAAATTTGCTCCGAAAAGTGCATTAACCTCTTGTCTGATTATGATAAAGATCCTGAATGAATTTTCAGCCCTTTTTAAAAAAAAATCGAGAACGATATACGAAACGTTAGGTACAGTCAACCAATTGAAACCACTAGGCCACTGTAGGACAGTGTCGTAGTAACGTTATAAATCAGATTGTAAGAAATCTGTTACTGCTTGTCATTTTGACATGGTTGTAGAGTGATGGCCTAGGGTTGACTGTACATATATGAAATCTAAATTCTAAATATACAGAGTGGGGCCTGTAACAAAGGCGAAGAATTGAACTGTAGGCTATTCTCCTTATACTGATCAACATTTGTTCAGTGACTTTTAAAAATTATGAAGTCTTTAAATTTTTAATTTTTCATACAAAATAAATATTAGCTTCAATGTACGCCATTATTGTTGTCATTGACGTTGTCTGTCATACTTTAGACTTAACAGAATTCGCAATACATTACCTCTTAGAAAAAACTTTCAAGGGTGATAAAAATCAAAATACAAGTTATTGTTAAAAGTCGCCGAACAAATGTTGATCAGTATAAGGAGAATAGCCTAGAGTTCAATTCGTCGCCTTTGTTACAGGCCCCACTCTGTATAAAAACTGACTGACATATCAACGTACAGCCGCAACCGCAGGTCCTAGAGATTCCAAATTTGGCACGTAGGTTCCTTAAAAGGTGTAGAGAAGCACTAAGACAGGATTTTTCAAAATTCACCTCCTAAGGGGGTGAAATGGAGGTCCAAAGTTTGTATGAGAAAATGGATTATTTACGTGGGCGAAGCCGCGGGAAAAAGCTAGTATTACATATGCGAAACGTTACATATACTAAAGTTGCTAAGTTTAGTGCAAGGATCAGAACCGGCTTTTTCAACGGTCTTGATGTAGCCAAATATTTTTAATTATTTCATGATTTTCACATTCACATTTTCGCTTTTTATAAAGGACTGAATAGGTTATTGTAACAATGTAGATAACTTGTCTCATTAATAATAAAATAATACTTTCAATTTGTAGATGTTAACAATGTTCATAACTATTCCAATTTCATATCGATATCATAAGTCGTTTTCGAGATATTAAGTAATGTGACGAACGGACAGACAGACAGACAGACAGACGGACAAAGTGGCACTATAAGGGTTCCTTTTGTGCCTTTTTGGTACGGAACCCTAATAACCCAAAAGAACAAAAATCTAACGAATAAATTGTAATCAGTTTTTTTGTATTAAGAACAAAATTAAAATTTTGAAAAAAACCCCGACCGTGACATAGTGGACCGATTTTCATGAAACATGGCTAAGAACACTCCCGACTAACTCAGATTTCAGACAAAAAAAACTACCTAAATCAAAATCGGTTCATCCGTTCGGCAGCTACGATGCCACAGACAGACACACACACAGACAGACAAACAGACAGACAGACAGACAGACAGACGGACAGACAGACAGACAGACACGTCAAACTTATAACACCCCTTCGTTTTTGCGTCGGGGGTTAATAAATAGATATGAATTTTAACTCTGGTTTAATGAATATTCATAGACAATCCTAGACGTTAATAAATTTGGTAACGTTTGCGTAACTTAATTAACTTTCAATGCATTCAACTTGCTTAGAAAGTCTCTTACTTATACTTCAAGTGAGTGACAAACTAGTCATAAAGCTACTTGAACAGATTAAATACGTTATTATAACTTAGAACTGAAGCGTATAGCCTAGCGGTAAGAACGTGCGACTTTCGTTTCGGAGATCGCGTGTTCGCACCCCGGCTCGCACCAATGAGTTTTTCGGAATTTATGTGCGAAATGTCATTTGATATTTGCCAGTCGCTTTTCGGGGAAGGAAAACATCGTGAGGACTAATTTCAATAAGGTCTAGTTACCCTTCGCGTTGGAAGGTCAGATGGAAGTCGCTTTCGTAAAAACCACCGCCTTACAGAAGACCGCAGCCAAATAGCACTAGACCCTACTCATAGTGTTGTGCTCCTGCCGGTGAGTAAGGCTGCCAGAGCTCACCGAGGGTGCGGTGTGCTGATGACGGGAGGACTTACGGAACTGACTTATTCCGTCTATTGTCCTTTGAGTCGTCGACAACCCGAACCCTCTTTGGAACTTGTGCACTCCTTTTTAATGTGTATTTAACAAAGCAAAAGGGAATGTACAGGTTTCTAATGGGGTGGCAACGCGCATGTGACACTCTTTGAGTTGCAGGCGTCCATAGGTTACGGTGACCGCTTTCCATCAGGCGGGCCGTACGCTTGTTTGCCACCGACGTAGTATAAAAAAAAAAGTGTAGTGCCTACGCAAAATCTTGGGATTAGTTGTCAAAGCGGACCCCAGGCTCCCATGAGCCGTGGCAAATGCTGGAAAGGAGGATGAGGATTATAAGTTACAACTGGATGGGCCGCGTTAGATAATAATTAGATATAGCGAAACAACTTTCTAGACCGCGCTAGCTTTCCTTCGTCACATCAGATTTACGAGACTTGCCCCGGTCGTACAAATTACTACAACTTATAGTGATAGTAGTGCGACTTGATGTATGCTCTAATTGAGAATATACACCGTGGTTTTTTTGTTTTCCGTTAAATTCGACACGCAGTTAGCTTCATCATCAGGAACCAACCTGTATATCGCTTTTTCTTAAATTGGAAAAAAAAATTCTCGTTTCCACACATAATAAATGGATTAATTAGTGTGAGAGGACCTTAATCATAACATTAAAGTCATTGTCAAGTGTTTGACGGCACATGTCAAAACAAATAACATTAGGAAGTGGTAAGGGATGCCACACACGTGTTCAGTAATGGAATAATTTTTTTGAATAATTCTATAACCGTAAGAGTTAGGACGCTAGTTTCTTAGAGAAATTATTTGAACTAAAGAATCTTCCCTTAAAGTTAACGGAATTCAATAAAAACAGGGTGTAGTATGTGACGTTCTCAAAGAAATTATGACAAATACTAAACCCCTGTAAACCTAGCTTAATGTCTCCGACAGTGCTGACAACAACCTTTTGTTTGAGAACGATATTTTCTTTTAGAATTAAGACGCTACGATACCCCTCATTTCTCCATACAAACGCTCTCGCCTGTTTCCTCTCTGGTTTTTGAAGCTAGATCAATGGTTTTTTCAACACAGACTTTTATTATCAATATCTGTGTCGGACCGTTTTGCTTTTTTTGATATTTTTGTTTTAAAAGGAATTAGAGCCTCTCAAAGTTGGCCAAAACGGCTTAATTGAATTTGCCAGAAAGAAAGGCGTGGTATTCAAAACTGAGATCAACTATCCAAAAAAACGAAACGGTCCGACACAGATAATTTCCTTGTCATTCTGATTTCCAAATTTCGTAACGATTGGTTAAGTTTTGGAGGAGGAAACAGTCGAGAGCGGAACCTCGATTTTTGCAGTTTTTACGCGGGATTTCGCGCCTGAGCTGCAGTTGTCCCTATCGCATCAAATTTAGGGGCGGGGCTAAGTTTTTATATACGTACACTGAAATAAAATGATGGGAAATACTCGACATCTAATGTCGATAATCTAGTGATGTGAAAAGTTATCGATATATACTACGTCGAAATATCGACATACCGTGTTTGACGAACTTTTTAGTTAGAAATACGTCCAAAAAAGACCAGTCTGCTCCGATACCACGGGGATAGAGATGGGCGCTGACGGGTAAATACCGGGAAAATACCCATATCTACCCAATCTACCCGGTATTTACCTGTATCTACCCAAATGAGCGGGTATAAAAAATAATCTATGAAATTAAAGATTATTCTTAATTTACATGACTGAAATATATTTTTCTACTAAAATAAATATATATATTTGACTAACTAATATTGAAATGTTAACAGAGATTCCAAATATTCCATATATCATGTGTAATTTACCACATTCAATTAAAAAGTTGTATTCCCCAGATGTTTTAGGCCCACTAAGTATTCAAATAACTTACTTAACTTAAAACACGGTGGACAGACAAATTCAAATTCATTAGCCAATGAGGTCACAGCTTTGCAAAACGCCAGGTAGGTGCATCCGTATTGAAAGGGTGCAATAAGTCACTTGACCGGTCAGTTACTTTTTTTTATTTTTATTTATGGGATACTTATACTTTAGTTTGTACTTAGCTAAACAAGCGCCACGTCCATGTGTGATTTTAATTAACACTTGCTTTGAATTCGGACTGTAATAATGCCTTCTATGTGACTTCGGCTAGATACTGGACTTCGGCTAGATAAATTAATTTTTATTAAGCAGAAACGTCTGCTAACGATTCTAAACATTTTTATATTAAAGGAAAAAAAAGCCGCCGGAAGCGTAAATTTTTCCATTTTTTCCTTTAATATAAAAATGTTCGGCTAGATAGTAGGCTTTACCAAACAAACAGCAAGTAACATTTTAGTGCTATAATTTTGGTTTTCGACGCTAAAAGCTACTATAGATGTCGTATAAAGGTTTTCGGCGTGACCGCCTGTCGTATAAAAGCCTCCAGTAACACCTTTTAGCTCTATAAGCTTGTACCGCTAAAAGGTGTTATTAGGAAGTGATGTAAACGTTTATGTCACCATTTTATAGAGCCGCTATAGGCCTGGTCTATAACAGGATCAAATATGACTACTATAAGTCTATATTATTGTATAATAGTGTTAGGAATCACTGCTATGCAATCAATTTGCGCTATTAAGGTCCCCGACAAGCCGCTATAGTTGTTGCGTTATACAGCTAAAAGGTGTTATTAGGAAGTGATGTAAACGTTTATATCACCATTTTATAGAGCCGCTATAGGCCTGGTCTATAACAGGATCAAATAAATAAGAACAATATTATTGTATAATAGTGTTAGGAATCACTGTTATGCTATCAATTTGCGCTATTAAGGTTACCAACAAGCCGCTTATAGTATTTTTAGTAGTTGTGTTTTAACAGATTTAAAACCTAACTATACCACTATTTTTGGATATAGTGGCTTTGTAAACACTGCTATAGTATTTAACACTGTATAGTAGTGATATGAATACCATTATAGAGCTATTTTGCTATATAATGAAGTTTTCAGGATACGTTTATATAGCTTTGAAAAGGTTATAGTCGTTTTCTAATGTCTTTTATATCTCATCGCCGTATACGCCACAATGACTCTTTAAATATCACACACCTGTTGAATAATGGTTTCGGTATCTCTTTTAAAACACAATAGCGTTATAGCTGAGTTTACTATATGTTTTATAAACCAAATCAGATATATAAGAGTAGAAAACGATTACTTTTAAATGACAATTTTGACCTTAAAAGGCTGCTTTATGGTGTTTATACATCGTAATTATGAAATCAGGCCAAAGATGCGGTATCTGGTTCCGTACAGTGTTTTTCTAGAAATTAACTTTAAAAATACACATAGCGACCAATTGTAGTTTAGATTTGTCATACTAAAAAGAAAACAACATTTATTAATACTGTTTAAAAGATCTTTCTATAGTAAAACATTGAAAACAAGTATTGTTTTCTATATAAAGAACTTATAAGTTAAACTGGATCATAGTTAAATTCTCATGCAACCCTAATTGAATCCACGATGGCGGGCTTATGGCAGTGAATGCGTATGATAAGTGATATAGTCGAACTATAAAAGCGTATGTTTTACTTCTTGGATCCATAGTAGAAACTATGGTACCAATAATTTTATTGTATTGAATTATATTTATTTATTTTATTCAAAACATGTATAAATCGAGGGCGCATTTAAAATACTCCATTAAACTAATATTCTTTTAATGGTAAAATTTCCATCGCATACCTTTTTGCAGTAATGATGATGATGATGATTCTAATGATGGAAGTATACGAAATCCAAATTATGTTGATTGACACTAAACTTCACAAGTTCACACGCCACTTTTCGTTAAGTTCCTCGTTTAGAACAGTTTTTGTTAAATATTAACACACATTAAATTATTTTAGAAATTTCGCATTAAAAGGGACGGCAACTGCTATTATAGAACAAAATAACCTGTATAACGGAATCTCAAATGCTACTATAGCAAAAATTGATAGGTACTATATATAATAGCGTTACTGTGTCCTCTATGTCAACAAATTAGCACAAGTCATCATTACATCACCATTATAGACCTTAAACGTCACGGATGATACTGCTATAGGCCTATTATATTATTAAATGGCTGCATAATTGCGCCAAATCGGCTCTACAGTACCAATATAGACTATTTATAGGACCATTTAGTGTGATTTAATTTGGTGTCCTCGACCACTATAGGACCAGAAATTGTTACTTGAGAGGAACTATAATAAGCACACAAAATTTCATCCCCATCGGTTCAGCCGTTTAGGAGGAGGAGGTAACTAACACACAAGCATGTCAATGATATTTAACAAATTCCTTATTCAATACAAATACTTCGATATATGTTTATAGAACTATATTAATAAAATATAAATATATTATACAATACCAAGAAAACATTTTTTCACGATTAAATTCAATTTATGACCCATTTTATTACAATATTTATTTATACCCACCCATTAGGGTAGAAAAGGTAAATATCGGGTAGATTGGGTAAATACCCGGTAAATACCCGATATCTACCCCGGGTATTTTCCCGCCGCCCATCTCTACACGGGGACAATGCCGTCCTTGAAACATCGGAGGTTAGTGTACTTAGTGTTTAAAACATAGTAAATACGCGATTAAGTCCCGTTTGCAATTTTAAATATGTGTAAAAATCGTGAAAGTTTGAATCTGTATTATATATTCTGTGGAAATACTAAGTCCATATTTTAGTAAGGTACGTAACAATTGCATACAGGTATAGTTTTATTTTATACATGCATAACTTTTCTCGTCATTGGTTTACTAGTAACAATTATAAAGTTAGGCTTGCAAATTTTTAAGATTATGAATTTTTAAGACTGTCTGTTGCAAGCCTTATGCTGTATTTTACGATAGATTCCACGAATATTAGGCAACTATTTGGTATTCGGTCTTTTCAGCCATTTTGCCGAAAATTTGGTATTCGGTCATCATTGTTTATTTATTACTATTCTGCCGAACACCAATTAGGTAAGTAGTTATATTAGTCATATTATATGTACTTATATACACACAATAAAAACAGACACAATATTAATAATTTGAGTCATGTTTTAAAATATTTAAAAAAACGATGGGCCTTATTTAGTAATACATAGTTTGTTGAGGTTGGTACCAGTACCTGCCCTTAATAAGGCCCAGTGCTTATATTTCTTCTAAGTTTTATCAATCATGCCGTTTTGTATATTTTCTTCGCAGACATAGAATCAAAAATGCCCTAAATAGTGACTTCTCTAAATAAGGCCCATCGCTCGCTTCTTAAGTTTTATAACTTTGTGTAAACATTGTGTCCATGAATTCAATCATCAATTTTTGTGATAAGTCGGTCTGTCGTCTAAAACACATTTATTCAGGACTATGCATTTAGGATATGGTACTCTAAATTAGAGGGGTTCAAGTCTTAACAAGCAATGCGTCAAGGTCAATGTGGTCAAGATAGGCAGACTTTATTTCATATTAAGTTTAAAGGGACAAAATTAGGTACTTAATTAAAGTAGTGTGGGGTAGCCTGCTGTCCTACGGGGCAATAAATATTATAATGTATTGTGTTTATGTGTATGTATGTATGTATAAGCTTTATTGTACATAAAGGAAACAAAAGAGACACAGTTACAGAGTCAGTAATATACAATGTAGGCGGACTTATCCCTTAATGGGATCTCTTCCAGTCAACCTTTGAGGAAATGAGTAGAAGCGAATTAACGATGAGTGACGAATTCAAAAATGTACAACCACTAAAAGAATTAAATGCAAATTTTGTATACACATGGTAACAAATATATACATATACAATTACATTAATACACCAATATATACATATATAATAATATAGTAATAAATAAACAAATACTCATAAAATATATATTTATATAGGTACTTAGACCAAAAAGTATATGGATATTAATTCGAACCACAAAGCAAGACGACAATAAAAAAAAAAATAGATAAAAATTAAAGAAAAAGAAAAAGAGAGAAAAAAAAAAAAACAATCCGATAAAAAAAAAAATTAAGTGTCGGAAAGCCATAGTTTTTTAAGGTTATTCTTGAGTGCTGCTACAGATTGGGATTGCCTCACGGACACCGGTATCTCATTCCACAATTTAGCGGCATAGACAGAAAAGGATTTTCTGTATGTCCGCGTCTTATTGGGTGGAATTGCAAGAGCAAGATTGGCGCTAGATCGCAAACGGTGATTACTGCCAGCAGCCAAGTAACTAAATCTTTCGGAAAGGTAGCGTGGCGAAGACGGATTAAATAAGACATTAAAAAGCAGTGACAGGACATGCACGTCTCGACGACGGCGAATCGGCAGCCAGCCAAGCTGAGATCGGAACTGGGATACGCGATCAAACTTACGCAAACCATAGATGTAACGGATACACAAGTTTTGCAACCGCTCGAGTTTGTCAAGCAACTCCTCACTAAGGTCCAGAAAAGCGATATCACCGTAATCTAACAAAGGAAGCAACAATGACGAAGAAAGTGTTATTTTCGTTTGAAGTGGAAGAAAATTTTGTAAACGCCTCAGCGAGTGGAGAGACGCAAACACTTTATTGCTAACATCAGCGACGTGGGCTGACCAGGACAAAGTTTGATCTATGGTGATACCCAAGTTTTTCACTGTAGCGGAAAATGGGATAATTGTTCCATCAAAAATTACGTTGGGTACCACCATTTCCGACAGTTTGGACACAAAGTGAGGGCCACCGATGACAATCGCCTCCGACTTCAACGCATTCACTTTCAACCCAAACTTGTGAGCCCAGAGACGTATTGACTCAAGGTCGCTGTTGATTTTATTGACAAGATGAGGAAACTCGTCCATGCTAGCCGACGCGTAAATTTGCAAATCATCCGCGTAGAGATGAAAACAACACTTTAAGGATTAAGTAATGCCATTAATAAAAATTGAGAATAGGAGAGGAGAGAGTATCCCTCCCTGGGGAACACCAGCAGACAGATCACACCAATCCGAAATCTTGTCGTCGACCCTGACACGCTGGCGTCTCCCAAAGAGGTAGTTACGGAACCAAGATAAAGCCGTCTGTGACACATTAAAAGTACGAAGAATATGAAGAAGGATATCAAAATCTACTGTATTAAAAGCACTACTGAAGTCCAAAAGTACGAGAAGCGTAAGCTTTTTATTTTCAATATTAAGACGAATGTCATCGGTAACCTTCACCAGAGCCGTGACAGTACTATGCCCGGGACGGAAACCCGACTGAAAGCGATTCAACAACTCATGCCTGTGGAAATATGAGAGAAGGTGGTTATTAACAGTGGTTATGTGTATTGTGTATCATAAGTACTGGGCGTTTGCGGGGTCGCCTTCCACTCTGAGGCCACCACTCAAATACTGGCGCTGTTGATAGCTCATCTTTGAAGATTATATCCGATCCATCTCTATTGCCACAGCGCTACTTCTTGGGTATCGAAGGTTGTGAACATGTGGACACATGGGCGGCATGGGCCTTATTTCATACCTGCATCAAATAAGACCCATAGTTTTTCTGTTTAATAATACTTACTTTTTACTTTTTTACTTACTGCACGAAATTTTTGAACCATTTACACTTATCAAGTTATAAAATGTACATAACATTTCGAAATTTAATAGCCGGGCCTTGTTTGCATTGACATTACATATGCCCTTAGTAGGTAGATGAAATGAGTATTATCAACGTTTTAATTCTGCGGTAGCAAAAATGCTTTGCCGAAAAGTATAAATAAGATCTAAATAATAAAAGTATATAAAGTATCTATACGTTTAAATAGCCTAGGTTTAAATTTAGCTGGCAAATTAGTTAAGCATTTTTATGGTTGGTATGCATGTTGGTAACCACGAAAAAATGCACATTTTATTACATTATGATTATGGTAAGTAATTAAATAATTAAATAAATATTGGGGACACCTTACACAGATCAACTTAGCCCCAAACTAAGCAAAGCTTGTACTATGGGTGCTAGGCGACGATATAGCGCAGGACACCATCGCGAGCGCAGGCTTCTGGCCGAAAGGTGTGGTTTTTCGGCGATTCCGGGGCAACTTGCCGAATCCTACACCGGGGCAAACGATGCAACGGAGCCACGCTGTTACGTCATCGCCAAAATAAATTGTTTAGTTTTAAACTTTATTGTTTGTTTTTTTTTTCATGTTCTTTTTTTTTCTTTTTTGTTATCTAAGTTTCGTGACGCATTGGTTTTACTGTAATGTCATGTAAACATGTTTTTACTAATAAATAAATAAATAATACATACTTAAATAGATAACATACATTATGTATGTATGTCATCTATTTAAGTAGCAATCACGCCTGTATCCCAGAAAGGGGTAGGCAGAACACATGAAACTACTAAAGCTTCAGTGCCACTCTTGGCAAATAAGGGGTTGAAAGAAAACGAAACTGTGACATTGCAGTGACAGGTTGCCAGCCTCTCGCCTACGCCACAATTTAACCCATATCCCATAGATAAATACAAAACCATACTTAAATAGATAAATACATACTTATATACATAGAAAACCTCCATGACTCAGGAACAAATATCTGTGCTCATCACACAAATAAATACCCTTACCGGGATTCGACGAACGACGACGGGAACCGAAGACAACATTAAAATTAGGTAGTTAATTAAAGTACTTTGAAGTAACCTGCTGTTCTACGGGATAAATATTATAATATATATAGGTATCCATATATTTTTGTTCTTTTCCTTCCGGCGACCGTCCTTTGTCACCCATGTTTCACAACTAAAGAGTAAGACGAAATTGACGAGTGAAGATGCTCTGACTGAAACAATTACTTTTCATATTATTAATGTTTACCATTACACACAGAGCACAATCTCATCGGTAAATATTGTCAATTTTACTTTATTTCGACGTGCGTTTATCTTAGCGCTCTTGAATAATACGATTTTGTAAAGAAAATATCTCCTAGATACATACTATCAATTGTGTCGCTTAGTTTCAAACTTGGGTACTTAAATCCATTCTGCTTTAAGATTGAATATATAAAAAAATATATATTAACCTTGTAGCAGAATGGATTTATCCAGGTTTGAAGTTAAGCGACACAATTACGCTTAATTCGGTATGTAAGAAATACCTTATTTTTTGTTAAGTTACTGATGGGCCTTATTTCATAGTTTTCATACATGCAGCAATTTGGGAAAAGTGCACCTACTTAATGCACAATTGCACATGGACCCAATTTTTTGACCCATTTACACTTATCTAATTATAAAATGTACATATAACATTTCGAGACTTTTAACCAGGCCTTATTTGTATGTAGATTACAGATGCCCTTAGTTGGTAGATGAAATGAGTGTTATATACGTTTTAATTCTATGGTAACAGAAATGCTGATATGTAAGTATAAATAAGTTTTAAATAATAAAAATATCAAAAGTATCTATACGTTTAAGTACCGATACCTAGGTTTAAATTTAGCTGGCAAATTAGTTAAGCATTTTTATGGTTGGTCTTTCTGTGCTAAGCCTTGTATTTCTAATGCTAGGTAGGTAATATGTATACACAACCCTAGAAAATTAGAAATATAAGATGCATATGTAGCTTTCCATCTGAAAAAAGTTCCTTATGCTTCATATGCAATAAGATTTTGTTTGGCAGATTTTTTGTTAGAATTCTGCTAAAAAGTTCTAGTTACCTTGGAACATAATCCGGTGTCTGGTAAGTATAATAGGTACCAAATTGTTACCTAGTTAAATTTTCCTACGCTGTCACTTCTGTCAAACATGTGCAAAAAAAAAAGAATAAGATTCACATACATTTTTGGTAGGTAGATACTGTCAACCAATTATGTAGAATCCTAGGCCACTCTAGAACCCTGTCGTATTGACACCGTCCTTTATTTGCTACAGAAGTCAGTTTTACTTTTACTGTGAAAGGGTCTAGATTGGCCTATGACCTAGGATTCAGATTAATTGGTTAATTGTACGTACCTATTACTCCTATAATATGGCTTCTCTTTGAAATCGAAAAGGTTTTAGCTTTTTACATACCGAATAACTTTATTTCGCTAACAATGTGACTATCTTAAAAGAAATCATCTTTTAAGATAATCACATTATGTATAAGATAAGGAATTGTTTCTACCATTCCTTAAAACATTACAAATTTGCATTTTAGTCAAATCAGTACACTTAATATCTTCACGGAGTCCAAAACATTATGCATCAAAAGTCCGAAACTAGACAAATATACATAGAGAGCGCTTGAGCGCGAGTAAGTACTCGCGCCGGCGGCGGACGCGGGTGTGTGCGTGCGCCACGCGCACGCACACAGGGCCTCTCTGTGGGTTCCACCCCCGTCAGCGCGACGGCGATAAAGACCTAAAAATCTCAAATTTGAATTCGTGCTTCGGTATCGTATCCTCTTAAAAGCGGTGGAAGACTTCTCCTGGCATTTGCTTTTGGTTAAATCTCTGTTTTAGCGTTAGCGTTCGATCTCTTAAATAGAGAAAACTCTATCAAAAACAATTCAGGTTATTCAGTGTTGACAAATTCCGGTTACAAACTGTTTTTGATCAGAATGCACGAAACGTACTGATATAAGCTGTCGTATAAATGTGATTTTATGGGTCTTTATCTGCAGCGTCAAAACCACTAAGCCGATTCTGATTTTCATTCAGAATTTGGAGTGGACAGACCGATTCGCGTACGTAGTAGATATACAAAACATGAATAAGATTGTTTATCGGAAGAACAAGTGATTTCATTAGTTAATTCATTACAAAGTTCTGTTATTTTAAGTAAGTTTCTGAAATTTTCCCAATAGGTAGGTACTATACCTATGTTTACTTATATTTTAAGCCTAATGTTGAATCGTTATACCAGAGAAATCATAGGAAGCTGCCTACGATTTCCCCACTCCAGCTGCATCTAATATGAACACATAAATACGAAAGAACTCATGCAACATAACTGTAGTTTACCGAGCTTAAAGCTATCTTACCATAGATTTAGACCAATTATAAACCCATCGCGAACACGGTTACACGCAGCCAAACAAAAAATATCAATCGTACACTTTACATATACACTGTACGCATATTTTCGTTAACACTTTCATATTCCGAACAATTTGCATGCACACTTGTGTGGGACACTGTACTTAAAACAATTAAAGGGGTATTTTCATAATTTGTTGTTCGTTGGGGTTTTTGAAATTTGATTTTGGAACGCGGTAGCGAGTGCGCGTGCGCGCGCCGTCTCGAGTGGACTGACTGCCGGCGAACGGTGTTGCTATAGTGGGGAAAATTTCCCCAAAATAGAACCTGAAACTGGTTGTTTGGAACTGTTTCAATGTGTTATTTATATTTGTGTGTTAGGAAATCAATATGGAAGATAAAAAAAGTTTTTTTAAGCAAATGAATGAATGAATCCATACTAATATTATAAATGGGAAAGTGTGTGTGTCTGTTTGTTTGTCCGTCTTTCACGGCAAAACGGAGCGACGAATAGACGTGATTTTTTAAGTGGAGATAGTTGAAGGGATGGAGAGTGACATAGGCTACTTTTTTTTCTCTTTCTAACGCGATCGAAGTCGCGGGCAAAAGCTAGTATTTTATAAGTAATAATCCTACATGAAGGATTATGAGAGCAATAAAGTCTTTGGGTTCATCATTCTCTTTAGATTACGTCAAGCAAAGATCAGGCCATCACGAATGGCAATGACCAAGAGAAGAGATACTACAGATAGTATTCTCTAGTGGCAGCTATAAAAAAAAATCATTTTTCAAAACAAAAGTTATAAAAATGACTATTAAAATGTATGCTGTTTATACGGAACCCTAAAATTTCAATTCCCCATTTACCACAAAACCAGGTAACGCTTGCTCTCCTGGCAACACCACTCCGCCCGCCATATTGCCGCCCGAGCGGGACAGGCTGTGTTCCCCTCTCGCTCGCCCGGGCGGAATGTGACCCGCTATCAACTTGAAGGCCGCCGCGCGGACGCCTCAATGAAAAGAGCTTAAAGCTTCGATAGGTTATAAGCCAGGCCAAGCAGTGCTAGGATAGGCTAAATATAGGTATTTACTTAAAACGTAAAAAACAAATTACATACTTACATAATCTTCCGTCTGTGTTCCCATAAGGGGTAGGCAGAGCACATGAAAATGCACAAGTTTCAGTGCCATCATAGGAGTTGAAAGAAAACGAAATTGTAAAATTGCAGTGACAGGTTGCCAGTCTTTCGTTTACGCCACAATTTAACCCATATCCCACAGTCGACTTTTACGACACCAACGGCAGCTAAGGGCCGGGATGGTGAAATTATTAACTCTACACCACAAATTAAATTAAAATTAGTATTATTTATTTAAGAATAGAAAACAAAGATGATCAGATTTCCTACATAGTTTCAGACCATCATGATTTGATACAAGACGTCTATCGCAGCTTAGACTTCAACGCGCCGTCGAAAATTATCCATACTAACAATTAATAGTTATTTGTTATACAAGGGGGCAAAGTTGTATTTTAACGCCGAGTGTGGAATTGAAAAACGAGCAAGTGAAAGGATTCGCTCGTGGTTCAACTATAGAATCCTGAACTTGCGAGTTTTTTAACACACGAGAAGTAAAATACATTTGCACCCGAGTGTAACACAAAACTTTTCCCCTCACTATAGCGAGGAAACTACAACGCAAAAAAATGCGTTTATCATCTGCTTCCAGTAGTTTTACAGGTGGTAAATCATCTTTATTACTAGATTCACCTATACCTTTATCAATTTTAAAGCAGTTATTTTGACTTTATTCAAGGTCAAATTACTTTACCCACTAGTGGATAAAATCCGTTTCTACCCGCTGGTATTAAAGGACAAAACACGTGTTTCCGAGCTAGTGAGGGTAAAAATGTATAAATGTGTGTCTGTTTGTTTATCCGTCTTTCACGGCAAAATGGAGCGACCAATTGACGTGATTTTTTAAGTGGAGATAGTTGAAAGGATGGAGAGTGACATAGGCTAATTTTTGTCTCTTTCTACCGCGAGCGAAGCCGCGGGCAAAAGCTAGTAATAAATATAGTCAGACCAGCCGGCCTAGCCTAAATGACAATCGTTGACGCCAGACGCAGAAACGAAACGCAGTCTGGCTCAGTCGCGCCAATACGGAAGAGCGACAGAGATAATGATATTATCGTACGCATTTGTGCATTTGGCTACGTACAGTACCTACGTATACCCAGTCGTCAAGTATGGTGATATGCTTACAGTACAGCGATACGTAAATGTGAAGCGAAACGTGCTTCCAGTTTAGGGGGAGCTTAGTGATAAGAAATTATAAATAAATAAAGAAAGCGGACGGACGGACGGACGGACGGACGGACGGACGGACAGACAGACATGGCGAAACTATCAGGGTTCCTAGTTGGCTACGGAACCCTAAAAGATAAACGTGACTTCGAGGTGACTGTATCAACTTGGTAGTGCTTAGAGTAATCACAGAATAACTGGGCCAACCGGTCAGTCAACACAACATTACGGAATTAAGTAGCCCGTTGGACCCCGCGGCGGGACTGGGAGGCGGTGTCTTGCAGATTACCCTACCTGGACAATTGATGAGGGGATAGGGGGACAAACATATGTATACATAATATCGTATATAAACAGAACTATATCCACCCAGGGGAAAAAAATATTCCTCCCTGGATGTTGAGATTATGAAAAAATAAATAAATAAATATTGGAGACACCTTACACAGATCTACTTAGCCCCAAACAAAGCAAAGCAAAGGTAAACGATGATGTACATACTTAAAGAGATAAATGCATACTTACTCGTATATACATAGAAAACATCCATGACTCAGGAACAAATATCTGTGTTCATCACACAAATACAGAACCCTAATAATTCGATCGATTCTTTCTTTTTTTTTTTGGACATGGAGCCCCTACGTTTTGTTTTCGATTAAGTACCTATAAGGTACAGCGGGGCAAATCTCGACTGGAGGGGCAAATGTAACTAGTCCATTTTTTCCATGTTTTACAATGTTTGCATTATTAAATAGAGTGTCCACCGGTTATATATGGTAGGAGTGTTCAGTGGATACATGTAAAACTCAACATCATAGTGTAATAATGGAAAAAATGAATGAGTGACAATTGCCCCGCAGTACCGTTAGTACCGTATTGTAAAATTTCTAAGTCTGAATAATGGTATGCGTAAATTTGCAACTTTGTATTGCTCTAACTCCTAAATTAGTAGGTTTTTAAAAAGAAACTTAATTCAATTAAATATTATGTAGGGAACAAATCAAATTATTTTATTAAATATATATATATATATATATATATATATATATATATATATATATATATATATATCAAATTCAATCAAATTATTTTATTAAATATATATATATATATATATATATATATATATATATATATATATATATATATTTAAGTAGTAACACTACTCCGGGTTCGATTCCCGGTTTCGCCACCAGTGTTTCGGACTTGATCCCTTTTTCTTTAGTGTATGGTAGTTATTTCAGTTTATAATCTATTTCATACATACATACATACATATCACGCCTGTATCCCATGGAGGGGTAGGCAGAGCACATGAAACTACTCAAGTTTCAGTGCCACTCTTGGCAAATAAGGGGTTGAAAGAAAACGAAACTGTGACATTGCAGTGACAGGTTGCCAGCCTCTCGCCTACGCCACAATTTAACCCATATCCCACAGTCGCCTTCTACGACACCCACGGGAAGAAAGGGGGTGGTGAAATTCTTAACCCGTCACCACACGGGCAATAATAATCTATTTCAGTTTTCAATAAAAGATGCTTACTTTAAAGCAATCATTCATGTTTTTAAATAACGAACTATGGAAGAGTATCTAAGCCCATTTATAATAAAAAAACAATTAGAAAAAAAAATATGACAAAAATAATTACCTTGAAGATGTTTGCTGGATATTGGTTTCCGGATTTATTTCGGTACGATTTGAGATGAGAGAGAATCTTGGGTCAAAGATTGTCACTGAAATGGAAAGTTCTTTGAATAATAAGTATTTCAAATTAATTTCTCCAAACGAGTCTGTCAAACTTCCCAAAGTGTACAGATACAGATACCGGCAATAATTTGGTAGGTACTCAATTGAAGACTGCAAAAAAATGTGACTCGCTCTTGGCTTTAGAAATAAGTCAGACATGCTGCATTTGTGTAACATTTATTAATACTATAATACTATACAGGTGACTATAACATACATACATACATTATACAATCACGCCTGTATCCCATAAAGGGGGTAGGCAGAGCACATGAAACTACTGAAGTCTCAGTGCCACTCTTGGCAATTATGGGGTTAAAATAAAACGAAAATGTGACATTGCAGTGACAGGTTGCCAGCCTCTCGCCAGCACCACAATTTAACCCAAATCAAATCCCACAGTCGACTTCTACGACACCCACGGGAAGGCAGGGGGTGACTATAAGAACGTTGCATTTTCAAGAAGGTAAGAAGTATCCTTCTGCCGCTTATCGGTCATAATAACCCCAACAGAAGCCCAATTTTATTAATGTTATTTCTTTTTTCAGTCGGAACACCATAATTTTATTCTTACCTTCATTTGAGAAACCCAGAAACAGAAGAGGCCATTACTACATACTACATTATACTTCAATGCAGAATACCGCAGACCGCAACCACTGCAATGACATTACTGTCAAATTGTATGACAAGTTCGATCAAAAGTTGATCGAAGGTAAATTTCTAGTTTTCTTTTTCATGCAGTTTTCTCCATGCTATTTCCTACTTGATCAATTTTCATACATTATTTGAGTTTAGATTGGCTTTTCAACGATTGTTATCATGAATAGGCCCCCTATACCATAATCCTGCTCGAGGTTATAAAACCAATCCAAATTACCCTTTGAAATTCCCGCACTAGTGAGTTTACCTTTTTTCTTTTAAATATTTATGAACGAATATAAAACGCCTAACGCTACGAACACAGTTATGTTTAAGTAACTCTAAGAACGTCTTATCGTTGCTAGGCAACTGTCATTTCAGCGTCCACACGCCATGAGTTGCACTATGTTCTATTTACGCTTCTACTATTCAAGTGGTCGTGATATGTGAATAGAAAAGTAGACTGTATATTTCTAGCATAACGTTGTTTTTCCATTTGTAATAAACTCTTATCTTTTTGCATCTTTAAGTAGGACAAACGTCAAAGAACGTCACTTGTTTTTAAATCAAACTGACCGTCGGATCACGGTGTTCAATTAAAGTTTATTTCATTTAGATTTACTGCACATCGGATGTCTCATGACCCAATTGCGGGTCGCAATTACACCCACGTCGTATAATCATGCGATTACAGTGACTTGACTCATTTGGTGAAGGCCCCAGAACAGTTTATTAACATCGAGTAAATTACCAAGGAGGTCAGTATATTATTGATCTCACAAAGACCTTAAATGACTCATTTTGGGTAGAAGTGGGGTTTAAAGTCATTGCTGAGCAAGCAATGATAGTGTGAGGTGCATTCATACTGTTTTTTCTTTTGAAGAAATATGTAAGTGATTTAAAGCAGCTTACTTTTTACTTTTGTATCTGAAAAGCATTTTTCTGGTGTGTTTTAATATGATCATATTGTTATTATTTATTAATCAGGCAGGCAGTTGTAACAACTGATAGTTGCCTGTATCCAACTATACTTTCTTGAGGTGTGTTCTTTAAATTCGTTAAATAGTTATCTAGTCGGTTCTTAAACTGGTTGACATTCAGTGATGAGATCACGTTTTCTGGTAATTTGTTCCCCGTTTTGACCACTCTTTTGCTGAGAAAATGTTTCCGAGGATTGTTTTTAGACAGTTCAGATATTAGTTTGTACTGGTGGGTTCTTGTTGTTTTTACGAATACATACATTTAGAAAAATTGGCTCCATAGTTTTCAAAATCTGTGAAAAAACATATTTACTTATTGTGGTAAATTTTTTTGTTTATATTGTCTGCGGTTACCCACAGTTACTCTTGGAATAAATCTATGTTCTTTACCCAGAATGTAGGATGAGGGACAGGTGGTGATGTATTATAAATTCATTAATATGCAATATTTTCTGTTTCCATAGACTTATTTTAATTTGTTTCATTATGTTTAAAATTTGTGCTGATAGTTCAAATAGTGGATAGTTTTTATTAATCATCATTTTTTATCAAAGTATAAAGCTTTATTTAAAATTAATGTCTTACATAAGAAATCAAATTCCAGACCATGTCTCGACCCCGAGCCTGGCAGCAGCAAGCTCTAGCAGCACAGCGGCGTGACAACGAACTCCGCCGTGCTGAAGAACTCCGGAAGGTGGCTAACTACTTTGAGAGCAACACAAACAGGTCCCGTCACCATGAGCAGTGGACTACTGAAGGGTATTATGAGAAGGCTAAGAAGGAAGCAGAGCTCTTTAGCTCTAGGAAACTAAGAGCTATGTAAGTGTAGTTACATGTTTAATCTCTTTCTATGACCAATCTCCATTTCTATTTATTTCTTTACATACATACATATAATCACACCTGTATCCCATAAAGGGGTAGACAGAGCACATGAATACTAAGTTTCAGTGCCACTCTTGGCAAAAAGGGGCTGAAAGAAATCCAAATTGTGACATTCACTCGCCTACTCCACAATTTAACCCATATCCCACAGTCGACTTCTACAACACCCACCGGAAGAAAGGGGGTGGTGAAATTCATAACCTGGGTTTATTTCTTTCTGTTTGCTATTTGCATCCATCTTCTGACTTTCCTTAAATCACCCAACCATCTAATTCTAAATCATATAGTGCATGCAAACAAGAAAAAAGTGGATTTAATTCATAGAGGTATGGAACACATATCTGATGAATAGATCAGTTGCAGGATTCACCTTGCCCTAAGTTTTTCTCTGTCAGTGATACACTGGTCGAAGTACTTAGAAAAATGTTTAGCACTTCCTTTAAAACTTTTTTCCTACTAAGACTAAACTAGCTCTAGCTACCAAATATTTATTGTATATTTTAATATTTTCCAGACAACTTGAGGAAAGAAGAAAAAAGTTAGAACTCATGTTGTTTCAAGAAAATATGCAGTTCCAACAAGAAATGAAGGCTTTGGCTGCAAAGCCCAAGCTTTATAAAAATGGGTAAGTAATGTATGCAGAGAGAAAACTCATAGTAGAAAAGTGTTAACTTGTTTTTAAAAACAAAAGTAAACTCAAATCATGGTGTTGTGTTAATAGAACTTTTTACTGTTCCGTTCCGTAGTCAACTAGGAATTCGCCATGTGTGTCCGTCCGTCCATCCGCGGAAAATCTCAGTGACAGTTAGCACTAGAAAGCTGAAATTTGGTACCAATATATATATCAATCACGCCAACAACGTGGTAAAATAAAAAGTGGAAAAAAATGTTTTGTTAGGGTACCCCTCCTACATGCAAAGTGGGGACTGATTTTTTTTCAATCCAACCCCAACGTGTGATATATTGTTGGATAGGTATTTAAAACTGAATGGGAATGGGTTAACTAAAATCGTTTTTTGATAAAATTAATATTTTCGGATATAATCGGTCCTAAAGGAAAAAAAATATGCGGGGGGGGGGGCCCTCTAACTTTTGAACCATATGTTTAAAAAATATGAAAAAAAACCACAAAAGTAGAACTTTATAAAGACTTTATAGGAAAATTGTTTTGTACTTGATAGGTTGAGTAGTTTTTGAGAAAAATATGGGAAACTACGGAACTCTACATTGAGCGTGGCTCGACACGCTCTTGGCCGGTTTTTTTAACCTTTTAGTAGACGTTGGAATTGACTTACTTTCGTATTTTATTCAAGGTCATACCTAAACGACGTGCCAACATCGACCCTAAAAGAAATCAACCAGGGCATCATGGACAAGGAAGAACAGTTACGAAGACATGAGGCTGAATTGCGGCTGCACCACGCGTGGCGTCTTCGGCAGCCAGAGTTGCGAGCTGCCACAGCGTATGTTGCCAATGGGAGGCTTAAATCTGCATGGTAAGTTAATGTTAAAAAAAATAATAATCTTGTTAAACAAGAGTCAGAGCACTTGAAGTCTTTTGACTCTACCACAACTTGCCCTGTCGCGCGCGAGTCTATACTTGAAGTCGCGCTTGATGTATGGACTCGCGCGCGTCAAGGCAAGTTGTGCTAAAGGGTCTGATGTATAAACACTTAAAGGCTTACTAGTTCAAGTGAGCCATTTAAACGTCGGTGAGAGCCCGTAATCTACCAGGAGATCATGGATAAGGAGGAGTAGTTGAGACGCGAGGCAGAATTGCGACTGCACCATTGTATGGCGACCAGCCGGAGTTGCGTGCTGCCACAGCGTATGTAGCCAATAGGAGGCTGAAATCTGCATGGTAAGTTAATGTAACAATGATTTATAGAATCTTGTGTAGTAAGAAAGTTGCCTAATGGGAAAAAGCCATAAATAACACTGAGAGGCTTTAATAATGCAAGCAAGTTATCTATAGACAGTCTTCGAGAGCTCTAAATCTACTAGGGCATCATGTATAAAGAAGAGTAGTTGAGACGAGGCGGAACTGCGGTTAAACATGTTGCTAATGGGAGTCTTAAATCTGCATGGTAAGTAAATGTAATAATGTTGTAAAAAAATATCTGCTGTAGTAATAGTTAGCTGACTCCCGGTCCCAAGCAGCTATGTGTTTTTTTACGTTTAAAGTTTTCTTTTAAGTTTTATAAGTGATTTTTCGACTTCCCTATGGTAACTAAAGTAAGAAAATGGAAGCTACCAATTTTATTTTCAGGACACAACAAATAGTGGAGAAGGAGATAGCAAGAAAGAAGGAGGAAGAAGAAACCTTGAAGATACTTCAGGAAAGAGATGAGGCGTTGAGAAAACAGATAGAGAAAGAAGAAGAACGGTTAAAAGAAAAGGAGATGCAAATGAGGGTAAATAACATGACTTATTTTAGCCAATAAACTCGTCCATCTTTGACCTGTCGGCCCTGTTCCAATAAAAAATATTTGAATTTTATTGAACTGGAGTATGTACTAAGTTAAAGTGTTATGTTATTATTATGTTGATCTTGGACATCAAAAGTATGTACTTATGCCTTTAGTGCTATATGTATATTTTTCTACTCCCGTACTGTTATTCATGACTTACAAGGTCGTGCATAGAACTTTAAAACCCTACATAAAAGATGTCAGGACAAGTCTATCTAGTCTATACACCATTTAGTAGCAGTAGCACGATATAGCTGCTGTTCAGTAAATACATTGCTACCAACTTAACAAACCAATCACTTCATCGTAGAAAATTAAAATATTGTATGAAATGGTTATGTTGCCAACCTTATTATGTCAGATAAAGCTTTGGACATCAAAAATATGTACTTGTGCCTTTCTGTGCTATATGTATATATACATGTATAGCATGTAAATGTAACGAGAACCATTTACTGTAATTCGTCTTAAATGTCCAGGTGATACTGATAAACTTTTATTTACTATGGGATCAACTAGAAATCACGAAAATATCTTCTGACAGTTTCATAGGTAGTTTTATTTTATAAAGTATTTCAAAATATGGGAGAGTAGAAAAAATATTTTATTTCGCGTTTTGGGTGTTGGTCCCATAGTAAAAAATGCTCGTGGCGTCTTTATTAACAAATATTAACGGCTTCGCCTCAAATTGTAAATGGTTTTTTGACGTTGATTTACCATCACCAGTTGCATAAAATACTATAGTATCACCCTAGAGGAATACGTAAGGAAAGAATTGTAACTCTATACATCAGTAAATGCTAGTTATTTGTAGTGACATCTAGCGTCATCCACGCGTCAATCACGCGTCAACTAGCGTAAATTATCAGTACTGCTACTTGTCAATAGATGTCGCGACGAACAAAAAGTCTAATGTTCAACAATGTTTAGCTAATATTATAATAGTATTCATCAGTACTCTGTTTTCAATTCCTTCTGCTTGTAATATAAGTTGTAAACTGTTGGCAACTAGTATCGAGTAGTGGTACTGATAATTTATGCTATTTGACGCGTGATTGACGCTAGATATCACTACACTATTCATCATCATTGTGATGCACGGAGTTACAACTTTTTCTTTAACGTATTCCTATATGGTATCACCCAAATTCATCATTTTTTTTATACTACGTCGGTAGCAAGCAAGCATACGGTCCGCCTGATGGAAAGCGGTTACCGTAACCTATGGACGCATGCAACTCAAAGAGTGTCACATGCGCGTTGCCACCCCATTAGAAACTTGTACACTCCCCTTTGCTGTGTTAATTATAAGTACACAGCAAAAAGGAGTGCACAAGTTCAAAGGAGGGTTTGGGTTGCCGACGACTCAAAGGACAGTAGACGGAACAAATGAGTTCCGTAAGTCCTCCCGTCGTCAGCACCCCGCACCCTCGTTGAGCTCTGGCAGCTTTACTCACCGGCAGGAACACAACACTATGAGTAGGGTCTAGTGCTATTTGGCTGCGGTTTTCTGTAAGGCGGAGGTACTTCCCCAGTTGGGCTCTGCTCTAGATTCGAGCGAGACGATATCCGCTGTGCTGTGCCTTACCACACAAAGCGGAATATCATTCGCTATGCCCTACCTCCTAGATCATAATTTATTTGTATAATCCTGACATCTCTGACTACAAGACCGATGATAAATTGATAAAAATCTGCCTAAGTATGCCGTCGTGGCTGGTTGGCTGAAGAACTTAAAGGCACGGCGTGATACTTAGACGACGCGGGTTCGATGATAGTCCTGGGGTCGAGACGTCTGCTTTGCTTTTTCTTCGTATAGGAAATTTATTTCACTTTGAGTAAAAATTTGTATGTTATACCTACATTTTCATGATTATTTGTTTTTCCTTTCAGGAGCTCCGTGGAAGCTTAGAAGGTCAAATCGCCGAGCTAAGCGAGAAAGAGACAATCGTCAAACGCCTACAAAGAGAAGAAGAAAGGGAACTCCTTATCCTAGACGAGCTAAAGTTCATATCGAGCGAGCGGGACAGAGAATTGACTCGACTCGTGGCAGAAAGGGACGCAACTATAGTGAATATGGGGCTACATAAGTATAAGTTGAAGAAGAAAGTTATATCGGTGTTGGAGGAAATTGAGTTGGATTTGCAAATGGTGGAGAAGTTGAAGAAGGCTGTTTTGAAAGTAAGTAACCTTGTTAATTCGATCGTTAAGTTTACATTTAAGTGAGTAAGGGCTGGTTGTACCAAACCGTCCGTCACCGTTAAAGCATTCGTTAAATTTGATTCTATGGGAAGTTCCATAGACATCTGCTGCGTGACGATGATGTGTCTGTCAAATGTGGTTGATGCAACTGGCCCTAAGTGACGTAAAGTTTCTTGTGCTTTAGAGCATAAAATAAAGCTGGCTATTTGCCATACAAACTTCCGCTGGCGGCCGCCATCAGGCATAGTCCAATCTAGTTTAGTACAGTTTTTCCTTTGTATTGCAAAATAGGGTAATAAAACCTAAAATGTTTAATATTTTATGAATTTTCCACTGTAATCGAAGTTAGAAGTATAGTAGGTATGAGTAGCGGCTTGTGAAAATGTCTGCTAGGCAACACCAAAGCAAAAAGAAAACTACCTTAACATTAGGTACTTTACTGGTAATCAATTTTAGGCAAGCCGGTGGGAATCGGCTTGTATGGACCAGCCGCTGTTGGTAGGTATACGAATCTGGCATACCTAAATATTGCATTTCATCTGAGTCAATTTATTGGTCCGCACGCGAGGTCGCTTAACGCTCTAGTTAAAATACTTAGGTATACATAAAGTAGGTAAAGTATAATTTTGGCACTCACGAGTCGCAAGAAGAATTGATATAAATAAAGCATCCCAGAACTTTAGTCTTCTAGTCATCATCATCCGTTATCCCGGCATTTGCCACGGCTCATGGGAGCCTGGGGTCCGCTTTTGACAACTAAACCGAACCCACGACCCCACGACCTCCGGAACGAAAGTCGCACGTACTTACCGCTAAAGCATACTAGTAGAACAGTATAATAAAGAGTACTATCGTACAGTATGGCCGCTTCCCGCTGAAAGTACGGGGTGGGCTCTTAGTTACCTCACAGTTACCGCCTGTCAAAAACGCGAAAAGTCAACCTGTCATATCTCCGCGTTCACCTACACAAGCTTAGAATGTGTGCTAGGAACGCGCCTCTTTCATATAATTGATCGCCAGTGTCCGAGATGTGCTAGTAGCCAGCGCTTTTAGTATGCTTTATGTATTAAAAAAAACGCAAATTTCGTTTACAGGAAATAGAATCCATCGAAGACAGAAGATCGAGCTACAAGCGCGTCTTAGACGCAGCATTAGAAGAGTTGCACGAGTATCGCGAGCGCGAGCGAACGAGACAGAAGAACATTGACGCTATGTACGACGGCGAAGCGAGGCAGCTGAGCGAGAAACAAGATAAGGTATCTATCTAGTTTTTTAAGTTTTTAGAGCTAAAAACATTAAAGTACAGAAAGTAGTAAGTATATTTCTTGTAAAGTCTAAACTTCAAAGGGTCATCTGTACTGAAATACGCATACACACGTGCGAAAAGAAAATTCCCCGAACCCTCCTTAGAACTTGTACCCTCTTTTTTGCTGTGTACTTAACACAGCAAACGGGAGTGTACAAGTTTCTAATGGGGTGGCAACGCGCATGTGACACTGTTTGAGTTGCAGGCGTCCATAGGTTACGGTGACCGCTTTACACCAGGCGGGCCGTATGCTTGTTTGCCACCGACGTAGTATAAAAAAAAAATATTGTCGGATTGCAGTTCTACTACTGCGGGCGGATCATACTCACCCCCTTATCCATAAACGTTCACTAAAGTTATCAAACCGATAAAGTTCGTTTGTCCCTTTCTAACACACCGATACGTCGGAAAGGGACAAACGAACTTTATCGGCTTTATAACTTTAGTGAACGTTTATGAATAACGTAAGTGTATAAACTTTATCGCATTGGTGCGTCCACAGAACTTAATTTAGATAGAAGAAACAAATTCATATATTTGTATAGGGGCCGAGCGTGTCAAATTTTGTACTGAAGTTGATTCTTGCCTGTAATTTTAAATATGTCTCAGGCTCTTGATTGTTCATAATTTTTGTGTTGATGCAATTGAATATCACGTAACGAGGCATTTTTTATGTTTTGGTTGACTTCAACTTACAAAAATTGACGCCCAAAAGCTGCAAGCTGCGAGTAAAGACGGACAACTCAGTGGATTTCACTGAGTTCATTTGACACGCTAAGTAGATACGTTTGCTTGATCTATGGTATATATGACATCTGTGGGTGCGTCCCTATCACACTTACAAATAGTGTGAAAAGGACGGCCTGACTTTACATCGTTTATCACGCGACTGTGCTTGCCTGCCTGTACTTAACTGCCTTTGATAATATTAATATTATTAAACCAAAATTCATACTGATTATTTACTATTTTGCCTTACAGCTCTGGGCTAAAGAGCGTGAAGGCCCGCGCTCTCCTCATGAGCGATGTCCTCTCCACCCTAAGAAGACAAGTAGAAGAAAAAGTAGAAGCGAGCAGGATGCAGCAACGGGCTAACGTGAAAGAGAGAGAGATCCTGGAGCAGATGGAGAGCTTCCATCACGAGGTGAAGACCAGGGAGAGAGACGCTCAGGTAAGATCCCCTAATAAGACAAGTAGAAGAAAAAGTAGAAGCCAGCAGGATGCAGCAACGGGCTAACGTGAAAGAGAGAGAGCAGATCCTGGAGCAGATGGAGAGCTTCCATCACGAGGTGAAGACCAGGGAGAGAGACGCTCAGGTAAGATCCCCTAATAAGACAAGTAGAAGAAAAAGTAGAAGCCAGCAGGATGCAGCAGCGGGCTAACGTGAAAGAGAGAGAGCAGATCCTGGAGCAGATGGAGAGCTTCCATCACGAGGTGAAGTCCAGGGAGAGAGACGCTCAGGTAAGATCCCCTAATAAGACAAGTAGAAGAAAAAGTAGAAGCCAGCAGGATGCAGCAGCGGGCTAACGTGAAAGAGAGAGAGAGATCCTGGAGCAGATGGAGAGCTTCCATCACGAGGTGAAGTCCAGGGAGAGAGACGCTCAGGTAAGATCCCCTAATAAGACCCATTATTCAATCAGTCAATCAATCAATCAATTTTTTTTTTTGCAGATAAAACATAATACAATGCATTCTAACATAGTTGTATTTATTCATATACCTTTTGTCCACAGTTAAAGAACGCAGCCTACTCAACGATATCAGCTCTCCAATCCCAGCTGAAAGGCCTCAATGTGCAGAAGCAGAAGTTAGAAGAAGCAGCCGAGAAAGAAGCAGAACTTCGCGAAGCTAGCGCGAACGAGAGAAAACTTAGGACGGAGATCGCTAGGATTAACAGGGACAGGACTGAACAGGCTTGGGCGTAAGGTAGATCAATTTATAAACTAGTGAGTATATAGAAGAAAATGGGATTAAGAGTTCAGAAGTAAGAAGCAGCGGAGAAGGAGACAGAACTTCGCGAAGCTAGCGCGAATGAGAGAAAACTTAGGACGGATAGCGCTAGGATTAACAGGGACAGGACTGAACAGGCTTGGGCGTAAGGTAGATCAATTTATAAACTAGTGAGTATATAGAAGAAAATAGGATTAAGAGTTCAGAAGTAAGAAGCAGCGGAGAAGGAGACAGAACTTCGCGAAGCTAGCGCGAATGAGAGAAAACTTAGGACGGATAGCGCTAGGATTAACAGGGACAGGACTGAACAGGCTTGGGCGTAAGGTAGATCAATTTATAAACTAGTGAGTATATAGAAGAAAATGGGATTAAGAGTGCAGAAGTAAGAAGCAGCGGAGAAGGAGACAGAACTTCGCGAAGCTAGCGCGAATGAGAGAAAACTTAGGACGGATATCGCTAGGATTAACAGGGACAGGACTGAACAGGCTTGGGCGTCGATCAATTTATAGACTAGTGAGTATATAGAAGGAAGTGGGATTAAGAGCAGAAGAAGAAACAGCAGATAACGAAACAGAACGCGAATTAGAGAAAACTGATGACTGAGATCGTTAAGAGGCTAAGCAATCTTAACAGGCCAGCTTGCGTAGCCGAATGTACAAACACTCACGATAATATCTCTTTCGTAGCTATCTATCTTTATCGCTCTTGCGTATTGGCGCGACAGAGCCAGACTACCTTTCGCGGCGTTTCGTTTCGCGTCGCAGAAATGCCATTCGGCTACGGGGCCTGGCCGTAAGGTAGATCAATTTATAATCTAAAGAGTATATAGTAGGAAGTAAGTAAAAGCGTGCCGGAGCAAAATATAGAAGTTGTCAACATGTCCGCCCCATTCATCCGTTTTAGTTTAGTAATCACTAATCACTTATCTCAAGTTTCAAACTTGGTGCAGCGTGGGATCTCACCATGGGTCTTTTCGGATTTAAAATAAATATATGTATTTTAGGACACTATTACACAGGTTAACTAAGCCTCAATAAGGACTCAGATAGGCTTGAAACGACAATATCTATGTATGTATAATATAATATAAAAATATTTCAATACATGCAAAACATCAATTTACTATCACTCAGGAACATAACAAATTATCTGTGTTCATAACACAAGTAAATGCCCTTACCGGGATATGAACCCAGAACTGTCTGCTTAGCCGTGATTGTCGTGATAGCCGTATCGAGTGTAATTATGTATTTGGTGATGCGGAGTGGCGGCATCAAACTGTCATATGACTTCTTGTGACATTTTAAATCGGGATGCAATTTTTTAATATGACCATAGATTAAATATAAGAAGATCATACCATCCTACACATTAAAATCGGACCGCCTAAGAACGCGCATACACTACACCACACATAAATGGCGCCACAAAAAATGCCTTGTTGCCATGGATTATTTGTAGATGGCGTTAAGTGTCACTTTCGAGCCATAAATCTATGTTAAATGTGACACTTAACGCCATCTACAAGTGTAATCGAAAGCTAAAAGACATTTTTTTGTGGCGCCATCTATGTGTGGTGTAGTGTATGCGCGTTCTTAGGCGGTCGCATTTTAATGTATGGGATGGTATGTTCTCATCAGGGAGCGTACTTTTCGTGCCGATGACATCAATTTGACGTCACGCTCCATATAGGGCGATCACAAATTGTTTTATTGTTAATTATTAATCATTAGTCATCAATCATTTGAAGTTATGAATTTCTTTGCATGGTAATGAATGCAAGGAGGATGGTGTGCTTTACGTTAGAGAGACATTCTCTTTTCTACGTATGTATTGTAATGTGTTGTTAACAATACTATTTAATTCAATTTATTTATAAAAACAAATCAAATAATTTTATTCACGTTTCACATTTCAAGTAGGTATTATTTATGCCACATGTAAATAGACTACTGTATTTGAAGTAATTTGTATAGGGGCTGTCCATAAATTACGTCATCGATTTTTTCAGATTTTAGACCCCCCCCCCTATAATCATCCTATCGTCATATCTTAATGACCCCCCCCCCCTTCTCCCAAAATTGACGTCATTGTCATTACCAGTTTGACAAAATAAAACATTGCAGATTTGAGAAAAATAGGGTATTATATGATTAAAACACTTAGTTATAGAATCATCTTTTATTATTTTTACTTTGGCAATAATCATTGATATAATATAACTACTTATAATATAATATAAATACATAGTATAAAACAAAGTCGCTTTCGCTGTCTGTCCCTATGTATGCTTAGATCTTTAAAACTACGCAACGGATTTTGATGCGGTTTTTTTAAATAGATAGACTGATTCTTAAAGAAGGTTTATATGTATAATACATTTAAGTACCACGGGCGAAGCCGGGGCGGGCAGCTAGTATTATATGTAATATTATTGTTAGAGTATTTTATCTGTAGTTATTACTGTATTTGTGTACATCTATGTTGCATTACTTATGTATGTTTATTATGAGTTATTTTAGTATTGTATGCGCCTTAGCCGCCTCTCAAGTCTCACTTACTAGGTGTGCTGGAAGAAATTTCTTTTTAGAAATAATCTTTTTGTACGTGAAAAATAAACAAATAAGAATGACGTCAATTTCGAAACACCCCCCCCCCCCCCCCCATCTATCATTTACCGTCATCCGCAGACCAAACCCCCCCTAATTTAGAATGACGTAATTTATGGACGGCCCCATACGATTAAAATGATTGACGACTAATGATTAATAATTTACAATAAAACTATTTGGGATCATCCTATACGGAGCGTGACGTCAGATTAATGTCATCGGCATGAAAAGTACGCTCCCTGGTTCTTATATTTAATCTGTGGTATGACATTTGTCGATGTTCGAGTGTAACATTATTTAAGCTACCAAGCATGACTGATACATACTGTATTAGACCTGGAAATGAGGGATAAAATAAGTGAAAAAAGTAATAAAATGAAAATGACTTTTAAACATTATTAAAGTGTATTTTTTTGTGTGTGGTGATGAGTGTGTGCGTGTATGTGTTAAACTGTGCCTTTGTATTCATTTGAATCGCTCGCAAAACTTCTAGAGACTTATTTTGAAATTAAGGACAAATGGAAAGATTCACACCTCCGGCAGGACTCAAATTTGCGACTTACTGCTTTGCCGGAGCGGTCACTGAGACCAACTTAGCCACGGAAGCCTGCTGGATTGATGCGAATTTTCCATGCCTTCTCTCAATTCTATAGACGTCTTTTCATTTTGAGTGGCGCGTGACCGAAGATACTGACAACCATAGAAGAATAAGGGCCGGTTGCACCAAACCGTCTGTCTCCATTAAAGGTTTCGTTAAATTTTATTCTATGGGAATCCATAGACGGAATGGGTTCCATAGACGTCTGCTGCGTGACGATGATGTGTCTGTCAAGTGGAGTTGATGCAACTGGCCCTAAGTAGGGGAAGAGTTGTAACTCCACACATCAGTAAATGCGGGCTATTTGTAGTGACATCTAGCGACAATCACGCGTCAAATAGCTTAAATTATCTGGACCACTACTCGATACTAGGTGTCAACAGTGTCTCGTCGGCCAAAAATGTAATATTAGTACAGTTTACAACTTATATTACAAGCAGAAGGAATTTAAAACAGAATACTGATTGATACTATTGTAATATTAGCTAAAAATTGGTGAGCATTAGATTTTAGACTCTTCGTTCGTCGCGACATCTATTGACAAGTAGCAGTACTGATAATTTACACTATATGAGGCGTGATTGACGCCTGATTGTCGCTAGATGTCACAACAAATAACCCGCATTTATTGATGGGAGTTTGGATGGCATTTAATTCTTCCCTTACTTATTCCTCTATGTTGATAACAAAGATATTGCCTTAAGCTGAGTTTAGACGTGCAAGTTATTGCTGCAAGTTTTGAAACAGAAGTATATGCAAGAAAGAGATGCAGATATTTGCCACTCACTCTTACCTATAGTTGCAAACTTGCAGCAATAACTTGCTGGTCTAAACTCAGCTTTAGTATTGTGCCTTCATAACTGCCAGCTGTGCAATTTTATAGAATATGTCTAGGTTATAATTTTTACTTTTCATATTGAAGGTTTTTGCAGATAGCCTTTAAGTCAAATTTAATTTAATTTGTTGAAACTAAGAAGTCTGAAATATTTGCGTTAATATTAGGGTGCAAATAATAATTAAAAAAAAAAAACAAATAAAGAGTTAGTAAATAAATAGTCTTATTTTTGTAATCGATATTAATATTTCTGTGATAAATTCCAATGAATTCGTAAAATGAAATAAAATAAATTAACCGGATATTGTAAAAAAAATCCCTACCCAAATACTTAGCATACACTTTCAATAATACTGTATACTCAACCATTGTCAATAACTTTTGTGTGATTAATAAAATTATTTACAAATATTTGGATTTTTTGTTGGAATTCTATTTATTGCCCACATTTTAATGACTAATGCCGCCGTATCATGCTTCCAATTTTCTCACTTATCTATCCACGCGAATAAGACATCTGTCCATGAAGAATAGGGATAAAGGAGCAACCTCTTTATGTATCAGAAGTGCACATATAAAAGAAAAGATAGGTGGCGCTGCAATCGCAGGTACATAAGGGTATGACCAAATACTATATTAAACTCTAGAGTTAATACGTGCAGCTTCTGACGTTTCCCATACAATGGAGCGGCAACAATTTTACTAGCGCCATCCAGCGGTACGAGTTGTTCAAAGTAGTTTGTCAGACTTTTATTTTAGTAAATTAAAATAGAAAATGCGATTACTTGATCTACTTTAACGGTCGAAATAAGATGTCATATATTAAAGAAAAAAAAAAAAATATTTGTTAAAAATAATTTGATTTGTTCCCATAGTTGCGTATAGATGGCAGCACCAGTCTCTCTAGCTATATCGCAAACCTGTAAAGGTTTCGTATAGGAGGTGCAAGCACCTACTGCTTGCCCTTAGAGTTGGTCAAAGACGCCTAGTCTTACAAAGATGACATAGAGAAGAGAAATTTCGACGGCTTCCGCTGTGGCGAGGTGGCCTAGGGGTGATGGCGTTTGGCCCGGATTGCTAAAAGACGCCGGTTCGAATCCGGCCTTCACCACTGGTGGTGCTCGTCATTTTTTCTTTAATATATGACATCTTTATTTCGATTTTTAATTTATATATAGTAGTGTGACTACATAAAAAAAAAAACACAAATCAGAATATTTGTTAAAAATAATTTGATTTGTTCCCATAGTTGCGTATAGATGGCAGCACCAGTCTCTCTAGCTATATCGCAAACCTGTAAAGGTTTCGTATAGGAGGTGCAAGCACCTACTGCTTGCCCTTAGAGTTGGTCAAAGACGCCTAGTCTTACAAAGATGACATATAGAAGAGAAATTTCGACGGCTTCCGCTGTGGCGAGGTGGCCTAGGGGTGATGGCGTTTGGCCCGGATTGCTAAAAGACGCCGGTTCGAATCCGGCCTTCACCACTGGTGGTGCTCGTCATTTTTTCTTTAATATATGACATCTTATTTCGATTTTTAATTTATATTAGTAGTGTGACTACATAAAAAAAAAACACAAATCAGAATACTTGTTAAAAATAATTTGATTTGTTCCCATAGTTGCCTACTTTAACAGTTTTAGACGGAATAAAACAAAAAATAAGAATATGTGAAATAAAACTATGGAAACGGAATAAATCGCGTATAATAAATTTAAAATACATCCCGACGTTTCGAACTCTTTACAGCGTTCGTGGTCAACGGGTGAACTCATGCCGCTAGGGGCGCTAGTATCGCATGTTGCCAACTTTGGTTTGACTTATTGGGCTGTCAACTGTCAAATTCCATATAAAATGGTGTGTTAACCTCGGGTTAAGCCTCCATTTTCGGTGGTGCAAGTGACCCTAAAAAGCCAATAATATTATTAATTACTGTGCCATCTAGTATTTTAAATCAGAACTAAGTGAGCATGTAGAAACGCGTCTAACTGAATTCGTCTACTGAACCGCGGTGCTCACAGTTGATATGTGATGTCGATAGGTGTCGCTAGCAGTTTCATCCATATCCATACTATACTTATACTTACTTACTAATGTTATAAATGGGAAAGTGTGTGTGTCTGTTTGTTTGTCCGTCTTTCACGTCACAACGGAGCGACTAATTGACGTGATTTTTTAAGTGGAGATAGTTGTAGGGATGGAGAGTGAATTAGCATAGGCGATTTTTTGTCCCTTTCTAACAGCCCACTTCGCTAAATTGGGGGGTGGAAGTTTGTATGGAGCATTCCGCAATTTTCGAATTTAACGCGAGCGAAGCCACGGGCAAAAGCTAGTATTTTTGATAAATATTATTGGTTTTGATGTGTACTGAAAAAGTTACGAAATATTCGTTTGTTTTCGGCATATATGTACCTACTAGCTTATGCCCGCGGCTCCGCTCGCGTTAGAAAGAGACAAAAAGTAGCCTATGTCACTCTCCATCCCTTCATGCGGGCTGTATACCTGTTTGCCACCGACATGGTATAAAAAATGGAGTTGGAAACTAGTGGCGATAGATTAAAACACGACCGAAGTCCGTTTTCACATTATCCGATCCGATATCGGACGTCGGAAGGATTTCAATGGAAAAAATCCAAGATGGCGCCTGTAATGTATGGGGTATCGGTCCGCTATCACTAGAAAGCTGAAATTTAGTACCTACCAATATGTGTAATTAATTATCAATCACGCCGACAAAGTGGTAAAATAAAAAGTGGATTTTTTTATTATTAAGGGTTCATTTCTTGTAAGGTCGAAACTTCGGAGGGCCATCTGTAACTACTTAAAACATCGTACGATACAGATGCGAAAAGGAAATTCGTAACTCGTGTCGATTTAAAACGCTACCTTCGGTCGTGTTTTAATCTATTGCCACCAGTTTCCAACTTCCTTTTTTTAATACCATGTCGGTGGCAAACAGGTATACGGCCCGCCTGATCGAAAGCGGTCACCGTAACCTATGGACGCCTGCAACTCAAGGGGTGTCACATGCGCGTTGCCGACCCATTAGAAACTTGTACACTCCTTTTTTGGACGCACTTGTATCGCAATGTGCTATGTAACCACCGTGCCTTTAAACCCTTGCAAGTTGCAACGCTAAACTCAAGAACTAGTACATTTTTTTCGCACCATTGACTACGCTCATGTTTCAATTTCGGAATCTAAAGCTTGCTTGCTACCTTTCAATATTAGCAAACTTTGCTCTACCTAGCTCTACCTTCCTTTCAAAAACTATGTACAGATAGAAACAACGGACTAAGTTACGGCTTAAGGTATTTTATTTGGTTGCTATGAGAAATATAGCTTTTGCCTGCGGCTTCGCACGCGTTAGAAAGAGACAAAAAGTAAGCCTATTTCAATCTCCAATCTCCATCCCTTCAACTATCTCCACTTAAAAAATCACGTCAATTCGTCGCTCCGTTTGGCTGTCAAAGACGGACAAACAAACAGACAGACACACTTTCCCATTTATAATATTAGTACGGATTAGTATGGATGATGGATTTACATTGTTATTCTTCAAAATCGTTGCACAATACGAAAAGTTGCCTCGAGAAGCCGAATCTTATCTAAAATTTAGACAACCGTGGTCCAACTTGTTTAAAAGGCAAGTAGGTAACCTATATCAATATACAAGGTGTCCCATAAAAAATGACTCGTCACAGGGACACTGGAGGTAAACTAGCCCGAGAGAGTTCCAATTCCAACCAACCTGAATCATTTCGGTAAGTATAATTGTCTCAATTTTAGATAAAATTCGGTTGTCTAAATTTTATATAAAATTCGTTGTCTAAATTTTAGATAAAATTCGGTTGTCTAAATATTATATAAAACTCGTTGTCTAAATTTTAGATAAAATTCGGTTGTCTCAATTTTAGATAAAATTCGGTTGTCTAAATTTTAGATAAATTTGGTTGTCTAAATTTTAGATAAAATTCGGCTGTCTAAATTTTACATAAAATTCGGTTTCTCGAGGAACTTTTCGTACGAGCTTTTACTGTGCAACGATTTTGAAGAATATCAATGTGAAGATTATATAAATGTAAATCTATCTATTATTTCTCATAGCAACCAAATAACATACAAGGGTAAAACACCTTGAGCCGTAGATATCTTACTCCATTATTTCTATACATAGTTTTTGAAAGGTAACGCTAATAGGCTAGTTTCCGTGCCACTCTTGGCAAATAAGGGGTTGACAGAAAACGAAACTGTGACATTGCAGTGACAGGTTGCCAGCCTCTCGCCTACGCCACAATTTAACCCACTTAGACTTATTAAATAGAAATTATGTTTAAACATAACTACTGTGCATATTTTTCTACTAATTATGTGGTGCTTTATTTCGTGTACTGCTTAAAATATTTTATTTTAAGTATAGGGAACTAGCCTATTGGGGGGGGGGGGGGGGGGGGGGGGGGTCCCAAATTCTGAAAATGCCCGGGTACACCTTGGCTAGTAGGTAAATGAGAAAGTCTCGGATCCTCTGATTACATGCATGTCTCAGACATTTCTTACTTTACTTACTTTTCACTAGCCTCTGTAATCTATTATTTCATAGTGATAATATTCAAAGAGGAAACGGGGACTACTGTTGTATGGAGAAACGGCCCTCCCCTTTCCTTTTAACTTGTTCAGTTTTACATGAGTCAGTAGGACTAGCACGTGTAGTACACACAGATTATCTCGCTGCGAGATAGATCACACGTCTTCTTCTAATTTTATTGTATTAATGACAAAGGGACGGGTTATCTCACGGCGACATACTCTCGCGCCAATAATGTGCTAGCAGTGCTAACCATAACCCTGCTGGCAGGCAAGCATGATCGCGCGATAAACGATATAATGTTAGGCAGTCCCTATGCCTAACATTATATCGTTTATCACGCGACCATGCTTGCCTGCCAGATATGAGATACGAGTAGGTAAATATGATGACCTATAGGTAATGAAATGAGACATTAATAGGTATCATTATTTGAATTTATAAAAACTCTGTATCAGTTCGTTGTAATCAAATAATTATAATACAAGTGCATCTCACATAAACTTCACAAATCAAATCGACTTTAGCAACGCAAACTATGGTAGAGTCACTATAAATTTTATTAATAAAAATATTCAATTAAAATTATGATACCTATCATTGCCACATTAGTTACTATCACTCATCATGGTTATCACATCAGACTCATAGGAAAAAAAAACTCATGAAAATTTATCAGAAAAGGTAGAATTTGTTTCAAAGTTTCGCCTTTAAGAAAAATGTAGGTAGGCACATATAGCTGAGATTGAAGGGCGTGTATATCATCCGTTATTTAATTACGAAATATTTATTAGTTTCGGTAGGTGCTTTAATTAAAGGAAATTGATAAAAATTACCTTGAACGTCGTAAAAATTTAATCTCTGTGAGCTTTTTAAGTTTTGCTTCCAAACATTTCACCTATTTCACCCTAATGATAAAAGGTATTAAAATATTAATTATCAACCTGAAGAAAACTATAAAATATCTATTAGAGGCAGCGCCAGCCTGGAGTCTTCATAGCTAGCGCTCAGACAGTATTTTACTCAGGGGTATCGATATTTATTTATTATGACACCGGGCTGTAATCACAGCCTGCAAGGGCGGAAGGGCCAAAATAAAGAAATCCCTGGAGGCGGGAGCCCTACATAAAGAGTCCTCACGCCCCCAACATCCTTCCAACCAAATAAAAGACCAGCTAGACGCAACCGAAAAATCCAGGCTCTATAATTACGTTCAGCTCCCAACCGATGTACCGGCAAGCCAATTTAAATTTACTGCGAATGCCGCACGTGTACCACAAAATGAAATCCTACTACCGCACAGAAACACGCACGAAATAAAACCTAGAAAAACACCGCTGGCGCCACCCCTTCGATGCGAGTGGCTGCGCGTTCGAACCACGCCTGTTTCCGAACGCTACCCTATCCGTCTCCCTCCCACCCACTTGCCCAACCATTCTCCCTCTCGTTCTGTCGTGTGATGTCGTTCGAAAGCTTATCGTTTTTGGTCAGTACGCGTTGAGAGTTGGCGCGCGTAGGAGCGTTGTCGCCGCGCTTATCGTCGCGGGGTGTCAAGTGAAGTGCCGTGTAGAGGTGCCGAAGTGGCGGGATTCCTTGCCGCGGGTCGGGGGGCCCATGCCCCCTTTCACCAGCACCACATTGGTAAAAGTTAGTGTCCTGTGTCTATGTCCAATTAAAAAAAAATGTGAACTGTGTTGTGGTTTTGATAAGAGGTTATATTTTTCAAGTTTCCATGATATGAGTCACGTTGTGAGACTATTAACCCTGTTTTCACTCACTGATACTTATAATAATATAATTTTTATTTGAAAATATTATTAAAATATCAATAAATCATATGGATGTTAAGTGATAAAAATACCTACCTAAGTATCACTGAACTAACTTAGCAACAAATTTTAAACACACTTCAATGTCAAAAGAAGAAAAATATAAATATACACATAGAAATTACGCAACGAACTGACGTAGATGAGCGTTTGACATAAACATCATTGAAAAACAACAAAAAATGCGCGAAAAATTCATAACTCGTTTGACCTGTTTTTATGCACTAAGTACTTACAGTACCTATTGTTTTTTATCAAGAATATTTGAGTAAATATGAACCTGTAAAATGTTTTTGTTTATGTTATACTTAAGTTAGGCCTATAGGTTCGCACGCAAGGCCTTAAGTAGCGACAAATTTTGTCGAACTTTAGGATCATGTCAAACGCGATATAGACAAATTTATCACTATGTTGACATGGTGACAAGTCGAGATAAATAATTTATTTTATGATTAATGTCTTTATGATAGTGACATAGAAAAGATTTTTCGAAAAATCCGATGATAACATGCTTGAGTTATTTTAAATTTACTTGTAATATGAGGTAACATTTTAAATAAATAAATAAATATTATAGGACATTCTTACACAGATTGACTGAGGCCCACGGTAGGTAAGCTCAAGAAGGCTTGTGTTGTGGGTACTCAGACAAAGATATATATAATATATAAATACTAAGATATATATAATATATAAACGCATTTTAAAGTATTATACAATTAATTTATTAAAATAAGGATAAACTAATTGTGTCCCTGACGTCCCTGTTAATACAGTATAGATAGTGGACGAGGAAAATAACAATCTTAACTTATACTTTAAACGACTTTACTATTTTACTTCCTTTTAATGCTTATTTAGCTACTTTTTATTCATTCCTGATAGTTTAATTTTAACGTTAACTGATAATGTGTCTTGTGTGTATTAGGTGGGTAAGTTTAAGTTTCTCTATATGCCTAGGATATCTCTCCGCTCTGTTTCTATATAGTAAATAAAAATTATCATCGAAATACGTACTAATATACAAAAACATATAGATAGACCCAGATACAACATCACCAAATTAAATGTTATTTTCCCCTCACTAGCTCGGAAACACGTGTTTTGACCTTTAATACCAGCGGGTAAAAACGCATTTTATCCACTAGTGGGTAAAGTAATTTGACCTTGAATAAAGTCAAATTAACAGCTTTAAAATTGATAAAAGTAGGTGAATGTAGTAATAAAGATGATTTACCACCTATGGAACTACTGGAAGCAGTGATAAACGCATTTTTTTGCGTTGTAGTTTCCTCGCTATAGTGAGGGGAAAAGTTTTGTGTTACACTCGGGTGCAAATGTATTTTACTTCTCGTGTGTTAAAAAACTCGCAAGTTCAGGATTCTATTCTCGAACCACTCGCTTCGCTCGTGGTTCAACTATAGAATCCTTTCACTTGCTCGTCTTTCAATTCCACACTCGGCGTTAAAATACAACTTTGCAACCTTGTATAACAAATAATTATTAATAACAATGCACGTGGGTTCTATGGATACACAACTTTAACGTTAGCCGGCCGTCGGCTACATAATACATAGATGATTAATGATTATAATTTAAATTTTCTAAATGGGACGCTATGAAATTAAAATTTACTAGAATTTTAATGAACCAAAGATGGATTTCCTGTAATGTACCTACCGACAAATAATACCTAAACTCGGTTTAAAAGTCTTAACTACTGCACTCGTGGATTTAGAAAATAATTTATTATTTAATTTTGAAATTATAAGTGTAATAATCAAAATATTGTCAGTATAATTAACTTAAACTTTAGATACATCATTATAGGCCTTCATTTACCTAAAAAAATCCAAGTAATCGTTCGTTGATGTCTTTTCCTCATAAAGTTTTTTGTTCTGTTATAATATAAATGTTATTGTTTAAACAAATACATATGTAAAGTAGACTTTAATTGTAGATAGGCCAAATATTGTGTCGTTATCCTGTATTACGCAAGACCTAACTTATTATCAGTTATTGCATTCGACTGAAACACTCGTTTATGTGTCGAATATTCAGCGAATATTTTTTGAGGTTGTTTTCGGTCGAAAGATCGTATTTGGCAAAGTCCATATTCGACCTCCGTCTCAGTCTCTAATTTAGTTACTTTATAATGGGTAAAATGGGTTCAGTACAACACTAAAAGGCCTAATATGATCAATATATTTAAGTCATTTGTCGCTATGGATAAATATGCGACAGTCGTCGTTAAACGCAGTTGTCAAAGGTCACGTCGTCTTATGTATGCCGATAAGTGACAATAATAGCTATCATGAAACCATGCTGCACCTATTAACGTTAATGTTAATATAATACACGGAAGATGTAGACAAAAACAATTATTGCATTGACTCGTTCAGTTTGAGTTTAACATTAACAGACACTTTTTTAATTTAAAACTTCCATGTTTTGTGATTTTTTGTCTATAATGTTAAATAATAATAGTAATATGGCTAGGTTTAAATAAGTGTAAACTGATCAATGATTTCTGCAAAAACATTTTGCTGGTGGATCGCCGCTCTTATTTCTGTTTTTTTTTATTATCATAAAATTATTTGCATCATAAAAAGCCGGGGGAAAAGACTGTTATTAAGTGTGCCGTCGCAGTTCATTATTATAACTATTGGCTGTGAGAGAATGGCCAGACTGTGGGCGCTTATAGACATAAAAGCAGTTTTCACTAAGATGTAATGTGGTAGGTACCTGTCTGGTTTTAATGCCAAAAAAAAAAGATATACATACTCATTTCTATATGGAGTGAATTTAGTGACATGTATGTTAAATAATGCACACGAAAAATGAAATGATTATCACAAACCCAGATAATTTTCCGATACATCTAGGATACAGAAAAAAATAAACGTAACTTCAAAAAAAGCCTTATTCATATGTGTTACCACAAAATCATCACCTTTGAAACTATGAAGTTATATTTCCATTGTGTAAATACTATTCCAAATAATATTCTTAGTTAAATAATAGTATTCATTTATTTATGATAGTTCAGCAACCCCTTATTGGTGTCATCACGTTTTAAACTTGTAATAAAATTAACAGCATGTTGTTATCAAACAAGCTAATAAATTTGTTAATTAATGACGATACATTGCGTTGATTAATCATAAAACATAGGTACATACATACATACAATCACGCCTGTATCCCATAAAGGGGTAGGCAGAGCTCATGAAACTACTAAAGCTTCAGTGCCACTCTTGGCAAATAAGGGGTTGAAAGAAAACGAAACTGTGACATTGCAGTGACAGGTTGCCAGCCTCTCGCCTACGCCACAATTTAACCCATATCCCACAGTCGCCTTCTACGACACCCACAGGAAGAAATGGGGTGGTGAAATTCTTAACCCGTCACCACATAGGTATTATTATAAATAGCGACGAGAGCTTTATTTTGTATCTATTTCAAATAAAAAATACTTTCATTAGTTTTTACTCACCATTTTGGTCCTAAAGTAGATACAATTGGTGACGTAAAAATAACAATTACATTTAGGTGATCGATGTTCCCGTATCACCGAATATTAATTAGTTCAAGTGTGAAAAATACTAATCTAAGCATCTGAGAACTGCAGCAACTGAGATATAAAAATCGATTTTCCTACTCGATATCCTTGGCTATGCATGATATTGGTAAAACACTTAGGTAACAACAATATTTAAGCTTCCAAAAAATAACAGCAAAAAATACTGTCAACTAAACCTAAGTAGTAAATCGACTAAATCGTATTATGGTTTGAATTAAATACATAATCTGCTTAAACATTAGCGGCCTTAAACTGAAGAGACTCTTAAATCAGCTGGATTATTGATTTCTAAACTTTTATCTTTATAGTGTTTTTATTTACATTTTTCTAGCCACTTTCTTAAAACTAGCGCCTACACCAAATTTTGAGATTAGCTGTCAAAGCGGACCTTAGGTACAGCAATAGGATGAGCTGTGGCGAATGCCGGGATAACACAAGGAGGAAGATGATGATTCTAGTAATAGTACATTGTGCAACAAGGGGAGGAAGTTGAATATTATTAACGAGAGTAATAAGTTCGATCGAGTTAGTAATATTCATACTCCCCGAGTTACACACAATGTTTTCACACTCGCAATGTAAAAAATATGTAAATAGATGTAAAAAAGTTAAGTACGGTACAAGAAATTTCATTATTCCCTTGGGAGAACGATTTTTCTATAACTCACGCTCCGCCTGCGTGCAATAGCACATTTAAAGTGCGGGTGTGATGAAAAGAACATTATGTATGTATGTATCTATGTAAACACTTTATTGTACATAAGACAAGTTAGGACATAGAAATACAGTATAGTTATGGTGTACAAAGGCGAACTTATCCCTATAAGGGATCTCTAATATTATAAGGGTTCAAATAAATCTAAGGACATAGGTAAACAAGTTTCTCCAATAAACATATATACACTTCATAACATTCCTTTTACCTATAAAATACCTTTATACACGACAATAATATATAATTATGTTCCCACTACCGTAGAATATGGGCAATAATGTATACATATTTTTAGTATTTTGCTTGTGTCGATATTTATTTAATACCTTGGCAGTACATTAATTTTATTTATTATTCATTCGTTACGTTGCTTCTACCTACGTACTCATTTAATCTTTTCTTGACTATAAAAAATATACAGGGATATTTTCACCTTTGTTGCATAAAATTTCCTCTTTTTTAGGGTTACGGGTACCGTAGTCAACTAGGAACCCTTATAGTTTCGCCATGTCTGTCTGTCCGTCCGTCCGTCCGTCCGCGGATAATCTCAGAAACCGTTAGCACTAGAAAGATGAAATTTGGTACCAATATTTTTTCATTTTTTTTTTCATTTCATTTCATTTTTTTTTTCATTTCAATATGTATAACAATTACGCCAACATAGTGTAAAAAAAAAATGTTTTATTATGGTACCCCCCCTACATTTAAAGTGGGCTGATATTTTTTTTCATTACAACCCCAACATGTAATTTATTGTTGGATAGGTATTTAAAAATGAATAAGGGTATACCAAAATCGTTTTTTGATTATATTAATATTTTCGGAAATAATCCTCTAACTTTTGAACCATGTGTTTAAAAAATATGAAAAAAATCACAAAGTAGAACTTTATAAACACTTTCTAGGAAAATTGTTTTGAACTTGATAGGTTCAGTAGTTTTTGAGAAAAATACGGAAAACTACGGAACCCTACACTGAGCGTGGCCCGACACGCTCTTGGCCGGTTTTTTTATTAAAATATGGTCATACCTAATATACAATATTGCTTCAAAACACTAACATTTAAATAATAATCTCACCTGAAAGAAGATATCGTCACTACGTTAAAAAAAACTTGTATCTTCGTCTGTCAATGAAAAGAAAATTGTAGTATAATAAGTATGTATGGAATGCATATAGACTTACTGCGTTTTAACTTTGAGGAGCAGCGTGAGATACGAGATTTTTTCAAAGTAGTGACGATATTCAAGTTAATTTTGATACATAGGTAAATATTTTTTTAACTATACCTAGTTTGTTTTACAATACAAGGTTTATATTTATTCAAGTATGTTTTATTTCTATCAAGATAATAGATTCTATATCTAAACCAATAAAATGATAAAGTCATAAATAAATAAAGATAAATTTGTCGCATGACAAGGATTGCGTGACCAATTGTGCTAGGCCTACTAAAATGGATTTCTCGTATTGTTATGTCTTACTAACGACCCGATTCAAACAATGCGTATAAGATGTATTGTATCGGTGTGAGTGTCAACATCGATACGATACTGATCTGTCAATATAAAAAAATAAGTTTTTTTTATTATACAAGAAATGTTACCTTCGATACGATACTGATGTACCTGTATCGTATTGGTCCGACATCTTATACCTGTACCTACCTACTGAAAGCATTGCTCGAGTTATAGAATAATCAATTTATAAATTTACCCAATTTAAATAAGTGCAAAAATCATTATAATTTATCCTAAAACAAAACGTAGTACTTATTTAGAACTGGAACACTATTTTAGCAATTTATGTGTACAGTCGACTACAAAGAGATGTACCTACGTTTTCAACGAACTACATTGCAATAAGGTGAAAAAGTGGGTAGATATTTTTGTAGTCAGATGTATAATCACAGAATATATAATAGTACAAGTACAGAAGGCCCACTGCTTTGATGTTCACGAAATGCCGCCTTTTTAAATGCCTACAAAATTCTAACAAAGAAACGAGCCGCACGTGCGCAGCGTCGGATGATAGGGTTGCCTATGGATTAAAACGAATTAATTCTCAGATAAAATGTTATACTATTTATTCAAGTCTTGACTACTTTCTAGGTATATATACAGTATTTATATATTTTTGTTTAAGCCTTCAGCATCACAAGCCTTATTGAACATTTACATGGGACTTAATCAATAAGATCTGTGTAAGATTGTCCTATTTTATTCATGATGTCTATTTAACTAAGCATTATTAGCCATTCCACACGTGGACATCGCATATGAACCTTAAAAAAAAAATCGCGACGTAAAGTAACAATAGAAAGTGCGAACGTGCGTTCCGTGAGAACTCGCGCCACCCCTGATTAGGCCGCGAACTCGCGGCCGCCAGCATGTACTTGTAGCGCGGCGATAGAATCGCAGAGTGAGCCGCCCCTGGTATAATATAAATAAAGTTATAAAACTTGCGCGTGTCTTTGGCGCTTTCTTCGTGTCATATTTATCAGCCTTTGGCTATAACTGTGTATCTATCCAAGTTAAGTTGTCCAAAAAGAGCAGAAATTAAAAAGTGTCAACATCGTAGTGTCGTCCTGTTTTCTCACACATATTGATTTGAAAAGGATGGAAAAAAGAAGAATGTTGCTACTTTTAATTTCTACTCTTTTTGGTCAGACTGTATACAGGTTATTTGGCACATGAACCGACAACATTTTTTGGGCGCTTTGTGGTGTCATTTCCTTCATTTCCGTCCTTGGAACCTTGGTCCTAGGAGCCACGGATTTGGAGTTACGTTTTTTTCCTTATTCATACTAAATCTCAATTAAAATTATAAATTAAAATTCAGTTTATTTGTAAGAAAAAAGGCCCATATGTTCATTTTATGCTGAATTTGTAAGACTATCAAACAAATCAGGCATTTAACACCACAAAAAAAAGTTATGGGGCTTCACATTTTGGATGATTTAAGAAGAAAAATGAAAAAATCGTATCTCCTGAAACATGGCTCTTAGGACCAAGGTTCCAAGGATGAAATAGCAGGAAATGACACCACAAACCCCCGAAAAAATTTTGTCGGTTCATGTGCCAAACAACCTGTATAGCACCTATGTTTCGATCCACTCCGAGATCCTTCCTCAAATCCGCCGCAACCACAAAGCGTAAATTACTTATATATTTCCAACAATGTACCAACACAATGGTACATTGTACCAATGTACCATAAGCACCTGTTTGTGGTGAGATAATGAGTATAAACCACATCAGAAATAAGTATACAACTTTCAACTTTATCCTTTAGCAAAACTGTTTACATAATTTTGAAGGTAAAGTGCAGATTTCATTAGACCGCCCGGATCCTTGCTTTGCTAAATCGGTTCAGTGGTTTGAAAGTAATTGGAAAACAAACATACATCGGTTTTTAGTGTTTTTACGTGTAGGGCGTGCGGTGGTAATTTAATTATAGATATAGGCGGTCGACTCTATATAGGTACATAAAGTACGACTCTATATAGGTACAGTAAGTCCGAAAATGTAGAGATGCATGTCATATTTCAGAGGTAATGAAATAACATCATATAGTTAAAAATAGTTATTTTGCACTATTGTATTAGGTTCACCTGTAAAAAACAGCTGTAAGACTTACATGTGTGGATAATAAATTAAATAAAAAATGAAATTACATATCTGTAATTTACATAGGTTAATGTATCTATTATACTTTTGAAAAAGATATAATGAAAAATACAACCTGTGCAAATTTTCAATGTGCGTTTTGTCGATACGTTGATACAAGTTTGCATACGTTATTGTATTAGTTTTGATATATAGAAATTGTGTACCTACCTAAATTGTACCTGATTTTTTGTGTTTATTTAATTATTAAAATGAAAACCGGCAAAAACTTATGTCACTTAGTCCATAAACAACACAATTGATGACGTGTTTAAGTTTTGTCTTAGGCTCAGTAGGTTCAAAGCTAAAATGACACTTTCGATACTTTACTCAAATTGAGAGTATAATCCTTACCATAGTCGGGTAAGAATCTTAAAAAAGGTCCATTTAAAATAGGCTTAGTTTATTCCCGTTGGTCCTAACAGTGCAAAGCTAAACTATAACTATGATACGATTAGGTACATAAGTATACTTATCCCCTTACATGATATCCAAAAACACGTTTTTGGTCCTTGCTTGCTATAAGATACGGTTTTGTCCTAAAGTCAACAATAGTTACCTACGTCCGCTAAGTAAATCTGAGATTATCGCATTATCTTCCATGAATAGATTTATTCCTTTATCTTATTTGTGTAAGTGACGATCTTGCAAATATTTTCTTTCAAGGTTTTTTTACAATTTTGACAGATTTATGAAGTCGCCTGCGAAGCTGGAGGTCTGAGTTTCGAATTCCAGTTAGGGAGGAGATCAATTCACAAATATTTGTGATTTTCCCGAATTAACTAAAGGATTTTTGTTATAAAGTACAAGTACCAGTGCTCGACAGTGTCCCAGCAGATGCCAATTTCAGCATTAAGTTTTTGTCAATACATGTGACAGAAGGGTGTCATCTATTTGGCGGCAGCGTGTCGAGTAATGGTTCTTTTATCTAAAAGTGGTGGTGAAAATTAGAGAGTACCTATGTACCCAACGTACTATCAGCTGCAAAAGTGCATGGAGAAATTATGAATGAATTCATTGATAAATTCGCCATCCACTTTTGTAGCTGATAGTACATATAAAATATATTGAACACTAAGCTTATTTATGTACATATTTCGCTTAGACCTCATGAACTTTGGGAAAGGTCACACACCAAACGCGGCGTACTTATAGTATTTTAACGCCCGATCATAAACTCGCTCGCCCATTCTACGACAATCAAACAAAACTTTTACACCTCGCGTCGGTATTTAAACATCCTTCGAGCGCTGCTCTGGCCACAAACTGACATTTATTGGTCAAATTTATGAAGGTCTCAACGACGGTTTATGTTTAATATTCCATATTCAAATCTGAGTGTCCAATTGGTCGCGCGCCATTTCAGATCTAACCGACTATTTTAAAAAGACTTACGCGCCATTAAAGCGTTATATTTTAAAGCTTTTTTAAATTAGCGGGATAAAGATGCGCCTGAGACGTTATGAAGGCGGCGGTGCGTGTGATTTTTCGGTAAAATTTACCGCTGTCGTGCTGTTTAGCCTTTTGGTTGAAAAATAATAATAAGCTGACACTGCTATCTCTGTTAAGAGGGCTTAACGAGCAAAGATGGTTTTAGAAATATGTTCGTCACGTAGTTAAGAGGTATTTGAATATTATTTTTATCTTTTAATGCCGGCTTTTTGATTGTGTTGGCTCAGGATAACATTGGATTTTGATCGGTAGAATAAATCTTGTGGCCTCTGAAAATGTTCAGTACAGTTTTTTTTTTAATGAGAAACAGGTCAGTCTCTTGACCACAACCTCACCTGATGGAAAGTGCCGATGCAGTTTAATAGGCTGAGACATCTGTTCCCTAAAAAAATGTCTATTCACTATTGATTTAAGAAGATCCAAATTATAGTGGGACTATAACTATCGACCTGACGACGACCTGTTTTTGACCGGTCTGGCGCAGTCGGTAGTGACCCTGCCTGCTGCTCCGCGGTCCCGGGTTCGAATCCCGGTAAGGGCATTTATTTATGTGATGAGCACAGATATTTGTTCCTGAGTCATGGATGTTTTCTATGTATATAAGTATTTATATAAATTATATATATCGTTGTCTCAGTACCCACAACACAAGCCTTCTTGAGCTTACCGTGGGCCTCAGCCAATCTATGTAAGAATGTCCTATAACCTAATTATTACACCCAGTTGTAAAGTCTATTTACACTAACCGACTTTGCACCGATTTTTTTTATTAGATCAGAAATCAATGTAGGAAGTGAGTGAAAAATTGGAAATGCCAATAATCCTACGCTGAGTTATTATGGTCCGCCTTTACCTATTAGGGCTTACGGAACAGCTCTTACTAGCGGCAACACACACATTTGAAAGGTTAAAATAACACTTAGGTTATGTTACAGCTACCAGCGCTCAGCATAAATAAGATTAGGTACATTCCTACATAGTACATAATTCAGAACAAGCACATAGGTACGTACCCGGTAATGGCAAAATGCTAATAAAACTTTATTCGCCAACTTTATCGATCGTAAAAGAAAATCCTATTATGTTTCTAGTGCTCAAACTCAGCGCTCTTGTTTATATCGCCTGGCGACCACACGTATTCTGGCTGACCAGTATAGACTGATCTCAATGTAACAATTAAATTCTCCCGAAGCTATTTTAAATTACTATATATTTTTAATTACTAATTTAATTTTTATGGAAAAAATTATATACTACACTAACCTTCGGATAAATATATCTATCTTTCTAAATTCTAGAAACAGTTTTGGGCCATTTTGGGTTTTGGGTATTTTATGAAGTCACAATTGATCTCTTTCGCGCCGTTAAGGAGGTACAAATAAGAAAGAGTACTGTAATAACCAAAATGTATCTATTTAACTGGACCGTAGGGCTAGCAGTAGCACATGATTGACCCGAGATTATGTCGTCGCGAAATAGTACTAAACATGTTTATGTCGTTTATACAATTAGAAAAATACATGTCATCTGTGTCGCGTGGACAAGATACTGTCGCGCCAATCATTACCTGCGGGTCTAGCATGCTATTGCGACATAGCTTATTAGGTTGGTGCGTTTTTTCGCATCTTCTGTAAGTGCGAAAAGAATGCACTGACGCGATAAGATATCACGCTAGCATGCTAGGCCCTGTAACTGTAAATAGTTTGGCAGTAGGTACACAATCCCCTTTATTGGTTTACTGGTTCAAGACATTTTCTACTCGTCAAGCGGTGTGAATAAAATTTCAATGGCTACTCAGCATAACCTATTTAATTTATATATGCACATACACGGCGATAGGTATGTTATTCTAGAGACTTTTCGCTCGATTAGAGAGGTTGAATAGGCTAGCGATAACGTACTACTTGTAGGCTTATATTGTAGTAACAAGACTAGTAGCTTGCGTTAGTTGCTTGATATCAAGACGCGATGTTGTGTGAGTAACATATAAATTTTATGTCTACTGTAAAAAACTTTTTACACACCTCTTTTTATATTTTTATAGACTTTTGTAGACTGTACTTAGTAAAATGTTGCAATCTTACTTCGCTTTTACGGAAAACAAATGGAGCGCGAAAAACAACTGCCGCCCGGAGCGATTTTAGTTCCGTAAATATTAACTTTGTTTCATAGTACAGTCAACCACAATAGTAGGTAAGGTAGGTATACTCTGTCAAACAAGTCTGTCAGTAAATAAGAACTAAGAAAACTATAGGTATCCTTTTCTCCAGCACCCTAAAGAAAAGGATGCATACAGTTTTCTTTGTTCTTATTTACTGACAGACTTGTTTGACAGAGTATAGTAAGTAGATGAAACAGCGGACTAAAGTATCTGCTTTAAGAAATACTTTCGTGATAAACGATATAACGTCAGGCCGCCCTTTTCGCATTATTTTTAAGTGCGATAGGGAGACACCGATGCGATAAAATTATCAAACTAGTGTGCTACGCCCGCTGATGCAGATAAATTGTCGACTTTGTATAAATATATATTTCTTAGTTAAACTGTTAGAGAAAAATAGGTACTCGTAATTTTGACATTTTGTCTAATCCGTCTTCTGTTGCTGAGGTAGATACTTATACGATTTTCTTATAGAAAATTAATTCCATATGACATTTTATATTTCTTGAATTGTCTAATTGTGATCGATATTGGCATCAGAAAATAGCTTTGACAGTTAATGGAAATTGCTGGTTAAGAAATTTAAGAGGATACGGTAGCGAAAATGCTAAAATGGAAAGGAGCCCCCCTTTCAACTTGGGAATTTTAGTTAAATATACAAGTGTTATTAACTAGATTTATCGAAAAAAAATTGTCCATTAAGAACAACTCAGTCAAAAGATATTTCAAAAAATCTTTAAAATCGAGGTTCCGCTCTCGACTCTTTCCTCCTTCAAAACTTAATCAATCGGAACGAAATTTGAGAATCTGAATAACAATGAAATAATCTATGAAGGACCGTTTAGCTTTTTTGGTTAATTGTTACCAATCTTGAGTATCACACCTTTTTTTGCGCCACAATGAAAAAGGCCGTTTTTGGAAATTTTTGATTGGCTAGTCTTTAAAAAGCAGAGTATCAAAAAAATCAAAACGGTCCGACACAGATAAAAATAATAAAAATTTGTGTTGAAAAAATCATTGCTCTATCTTCAAAAACCAGGGAGGAAATAGTCGAGAGCGTTTGTATGGAGAATTGACCCCTATATACCGTATCGTCTTAAGGGAATAATATGAGCGATTGCTAAACTTATTGTACCTAACGGTTGTCAAGTTCTTTAGCCTCTCCATTACATTGTAAGCGAGACAACTATTAAAGAGAAGTAAACTTTGACATGGCAGTAAAATTTGAATAACTTGCGAACAATAACTGCTCAGGTCATAGACTTAACACGTTACTATAACTACTATAACTATACAAATATCGTTGGGTTATGTTATTTTTAGTTTTGTCATGATTTTATACAAACCTGTAAATTTTGTGCTCATACTTGGTGGTTTAGAAAGGACTTTATGAAACATATATTAGGATTGCTGTCTGTAATTAATAAAATAAATGAAATCGTGGTTGCAAAACTTAAATATTCAGCTCTTTAGCTTGGCTCTAGTAACACACGCGCGAAGTGCCTTAATCCACTCGTTGTCAATCTTGGCATTCCCCATAATATCTGGATGAACACAAACCTTAATTTTCCCCCAACTGCCGATACGAGACCGAAAACCTATGAGACCCGCGTCTCAAGTATCGGTATAATTTTATATCGGCACATAAATTTGTATTTAAGAATCGTTATGGAACATTCTCGCAACAAATCCAAATTTAAAAACAGAACATCTTCTTGACCACAGATGTAAATCTAGTTCTATGTTCTTGACTTTCTCGAGGCTTAAATAGAATTTTTTGACAGGACGTGGCGAAGCAGGCGGCGCGATGTCGTGTGCCGGCTGCGAGAAGCCGATCTGGACAAGTTCCTACTGCACGTGCTCGAGCGCGCGTGGCACGCGGCGTGCGTGCGCTGCGCCGACTGCCGCGCGCCGCTCGCCGATAAGTGCTACTCCAGGGACAACAAGCTATTCTGCAGGAATGACTTCTTCAGGTGAGACCGACAAGTTCCTGCTGCACGTGATCTCCGTGCGCTGCGCCGACTGCCGCGCGCCGATAAGTGCTACTCGAGGGACAAAAGCTGTTCTGCAGAAATGACTTCTTCAGGTGAGACGCACAAGCTCCTGCTGCAGGTCTTCGTGCCCTGCGCCGACTGCCGCGCGCCGTTCGCCGACAAGTGCTACTCCAGGGCAACAAAATCTGTTTTGCAGGAATGACTTCTTCAGCGGTGCGACATGAAAAAAGTTGAATATGCCCACTTCCTCTTTTACATTTTTGACGTAAGTAACTACATTTAGAATTGAAAGTTCTTAGTCCCGTTTTATACAATTTCTCATTTATACCCCAAGTAACATTTTAGTGCTATAATTTTGGTTTTCGACGCCAAAAGCTACTATAGATGTCGTATAAAGGTTTTCGGCGTGACCGCTTGTCGTATAAAAGCCTCCAGTAACACCTTTTAGCTCTATAAGCTTATACCGCTAAAAGGTGTTATTAGGAAGTGATGTAAACGTTTATATCACCATTTTATAGAGCCGCTATAGGCCTGGTCTATAACAGGATCAAATATGACTACTATAGATCTATATTATTGTATAATAGTGTTAGGAATCACTGCTATGCAATCAATTTGCGCTATTAAGGTTCCCGACAAGCCGCTATAGTTGTTGCGTTATACAGCTAAAAGGTGTTATTAGGAAGTGATGTAAACGTTTATATCACCATTTTATAGAGCCGCTATAGGCCTGGTCTATAACAGGATCAAATATGACTACTATAGAACAATATTATTATATAATGGTGTTAGAAATCACTGTTATGCAATCAATTTGCGCTATTAAGGTTCCCGACAAGCCGCTATAGTTGTTGCGCTATACAGCTAAAAGGTGTTATTAGGAAGTGATGTAAACGTTTATATCACCATTTTATAGAGCCGCTATAGGCCTGGTCTATAACAGGATCAAATATGACTACTATATAACAATATTATTATATAATGGTGTTAGAAATCACTGTTATGCAATCAATTTGCGCTATTAAGGTTCCCGACAAGCCGCTATAGTTGTTGCGTTATACAGCTAAAAGGTGTTATTAGGAAGTGATGTAAACGTTTATATCACCATTTTATAGAGCCGCTATAGGCCTGGTCTATAACAGGATTAAATATGACTACTATAGAACAATATTATTATATAATGGTGTTAGAAATCACTGTTATGCAATCAATTTACGCTATTAAGGTTCCCGACAAGCCGCTATAGTTGTTGTGTTATACAGCTAAAAGGTGTTATTAGGAAGTGATGTAAACGTTTATATCACCATTTTATAGAGCCGCTATAGGCCTGGTCTATAACAGGATCAAATAACCTACTAAAGAACAATATTATTGTATAATAGTGTTAGGAATCACTGTTATGCTATCAATTTGCGCTATTAAGGTTCCCAACAAGCCGCTTATAGTATTTTTAGTAGTCGTATTTTAACAGAAATTAAAACCTAACTATACCACTATTTTGGGATATAGTGGCTTTGGAAAACACTGCTACAGTATTTAACACTGTAGTAGTGATATGAATACCATTATAGAGCTATTTTGCTGTATAATGAAGATTTCAGGATACGTTTATATAGCTTTGAAAAGCGTTAATAGTCGTTTTCTAATGCCTTTTATATCTCATCGCAGTATAAGTCACAATTACTCTTTTATATCACAGAACTGTGGAATAATGGTTTCGGTATCTCTTTTAAAACACAATAGCGTTATAGCTGAGTTTACTATATGTTTTATAAAAAAAAAAACTGTTTAGAAGATCTTTCTATAGTAAAACATTGAAAACAAGTATTGTTTTCTATATAAAGAACTTATAAGTTAAACTGGATCATAGTTAAAGTCTCATGCAACCCTAATTGAATCCACAATGGCGGGCTTATGGCAGTGAATGCGTATGATAAGTGACATAGTCGAACTATAAAAACGTATGTTTTACTTCTTGGATCCATAGTAGAAATTATGGTGCCAATAATTTTATTGTATTAAATTATATTTATTTATTTTATTCAAAACAGGTATAAATCGAGGGCGCACTTAAAATACTCCATTAAACTAATATTCTTTTAACGGTAAAATTTCCATCGCATACCTTTTTGCAGTAATGATGGAATTATACGAAATCCAAATTATTTTGATTGAGACTAAACTTCACAAGTTCACACGCCACTTTTCATAAAGTTCCTCGTTTAGAACAGTTTTTGTTAAATATTACACACATTAAATTATTTTAGAAATTTCATTCATTCGCATTAAAAGGGACGGCAACTGCTATTACAGAACAAAAAACCTGTATAACGGAATCTCAAATGCTACTATAGCATAAATTGATACTATAATAGCGTTACTGTGTCCTCTATGTCAACAAATTAGCACAATAGTCATCATCACATCACCATTATAGACCTTAAACGTCACGGATGATACTGCTATAGCCCTATTATATCACTAAATGGCTGCATAATTGCGCCAAATCGGCTCTACAGTACCAATATAGACTATTTATCGGACCATTTAATGTGATTTAATTTGGTGCTCACGACCACTATAGGACCAGAAATTGTTACTTGGGACATATAGACCGGTCAAATCTTACACGAAAATCTGCTAAAAAAACAAAGTGTGATGTAAAGCTGCATTTTTGGTATATTATTTAGGGTCCTTGAAGGAATGTGAAACTATGTTTTGCAAGCAAAAAAAGTGTATGCTTTTTTTTTAATTTGCAAAAAACTGCAAAAAAATCGGACTTTTTTTAGTTTTGTAGTGTCATTTAAAAACTAGACATTTTAGGCAATAAGTTGCTTCGCAAAGGTTAAAGAACATTAAATTTGAAATCATTTGAGCCTACTCGCAATGCCATATCTCAAACAGTTTTTGAGATATGACACATCAAAAAAAAAGGTATTTTTTCCCCTCTTTATGAAAATTTTCGTTTTGCCAATATTTTGAGACAGATTTCAGCAAAACATATCACGGTGTTATATATTTTGCGAAATAAAGTTGTAGAAAATTTAATTAGCTTTCATTTAAGACATTTAAAAGAGGGCCAGTTAGTCAAGTAATAAAATTTATAACCTAAAAAAATAAGATTATAATAGCATAAATCTAGTATAACTAGATCAGAAATGAGTGGTGGAGGGTGATGGCCAAACGGGATAGTTTACGTGATATATATTTCAAGAGACGTAATAAAGAAGGCGTTATTATTATTTGGGGACTGTTCAAGTATTACGTAAGCACTATAACAATAATAGGCATTATACGTAAGCACTATAATTATAGGGGGCGAGGAGGTGATTGTTCTGCTTATAGGGTTTTGGTGATGATTTAGAGCTTTCCTTACTTTCTTGCTGACAAGGGGAATGGGGGGATGGTATATATTTTTAATAAATTAGATTAGAAACCTAAAAAAATAAGATTATAGCATAAATCTAGTATAACTGGATCAGAAGTGAGTGGTGGAGGGTGATGGCCAAACATCATGCCAAAAGATGGATTAAGATAAGAATGGGGGAGGGTTAACACTTGTTATAAATTTTGTCTTTTATCTATTTTACTGTACAGTTTCTTACTTAATAGTTGAACGGCCCCTTGTCTTTGACATACTTCCACTTGTTACTTCCCTCTATACATTTTGTATGGGGCAAGGTGTGTAGAATAATGTATTTAATATTATGTTTCGTATGTTGTCTAGACAGTCAGGTATTCGTATAGGTTAACATAGCATAATTTATAATGTAATTTATCATTATGAAATAAATAAAACTAAACTAAACTAAACTATCTTAAAAAGTGTGTGTGTTTTTTTAATATATGTGTATTGCCTATGGTATAAAATTTTAGATGGCTGGATGGATGGATTGTATAGTGTATGAGTGCTCTTAAAAATTACCACAAACACAAGCGTCACAAAATATCAGTCATACTCGGCCACTGAAATAGTGGAACTAAATAAAATGAGTGGCGATTTACTATTATTGCTGGATTCTGAATTTTGATGTGAGAAAGACCTGGCACATCAGTATCGCCGCCTGACGAAAAAACTATTCAGAAAACATTAATTGGTGTGAAGTGGTGAACACCAACACCAATGTGGCTCGACTATTGCAGTGGCCGAGTACGAGTGATATTTTGCAACACTAGAATTTGTGTTTGAAATGGTCATTTTTTAATAGCACTCAAACACTATTCATCTAAAAATCAACACTAGAAATACGTACAGATTTTGGGCGTGTCAAGGTGTCAATATCACTGCGGTGAAAATGGCCACTGACTGTCCTGACAACATACGTCAAACATGTTGAATACATTAAGAGTTATGATAGGGCCGACCAAGCGCACTGCCTGCAGAATTAAAGAACACATTGCTGCAGTCAAAAATGATACTTTTCTTCTTCCTCTGTTCCTCATGGCTTAAGATTGCGACGGTCAAGTTGCTTAGTTCTATGGTAATGTCGACGGAACGCCACAACATACCGAGATTGAAGATGACTTCAAACTATCAAATGTATGGAATCCAGTGATTTGTTTGAGTAAGTGAAGTCAGAATTGAACAAACGTAGTGACATTGTAAGTGTAGTGTGTTTGGACAGACCATCGTGTGTGAATGCGACCGGATTTGCACCCGCCTTCTTCATTTTTAGAAATATCGGGAGCACGACAAAAATCAAAAAGGTAATCACGGTCTATATCCCAGTCCATATAAGTCTGACGTAGAATACATAGTAGTATTTCTCATTTAAATAGTATAGAAGGAAGTAAAAAATGGGACTACGTCAAGGACAAGGGGCCATTCAAGAGCTACTTATGCTAATTTATTACAAATATATACCCTCCCCCCATTTCCCTTGTCAGCAAAAAAGTAAGGAAAGCTCTAAATCATCACCAAAACCCTATAAGCAGAGCAATCACCTCCTCGGCCCCTATAATTATAGTGCTTACGTATAATGCCTATTATTGTTATAGTGCTTACGTAATACTTGAACAGTCCCCAAATAATAATAACGCCTTCTTTGTTACGTCTCTTGAAATATATATCACGTAAACTATCCCGTTTGGCCATCACCCTCCACCATTTCTGATCCAGTTATACTAGATTTATGCCATTATAATCTTATTTTTTTAGGTTATAAATTTGATTATTTGACTAACTGGCTCTTTTTTGGTCTTAAATGAAAGCTAATTAAATTTTCTACAACTTTATTTCGCAAAATATATAATACCGTGATATGTTTTGCTGAAATCTGTCTCAAAATATTGGCAAAACGAAAATTTTCATAAAGAGGGGAAAAACTACCCTTTTTTGAAGTGTCATATCTGAAAAACTGTTTGAGATACGTCATTGCGAGTAGACTCAAATGATTTCAAATTTAATGTACTTTTAACTTTGTAAAGCAACTTATTGCCTAAAATCTCCAGTTTTTAAATGACACTGCAAAATCTAAAAAAAGTCCGATTTTTTTGCAGTTTTTTGCAAATTAAACAAAAAGCACACCCTTTTTTTGCTTGCAAAACATAGTTTCACAGTCCTCCAAGGACCCTAAATAATATACCAAAAATGCAGCTTTACATCACAATTTGTTTTTTTATTTCTCTTTTTGACCAATCTAATATATTATGTCGCACTCGTGAGAACAGCCTGCAAGCGATGGTAAACGTTACCGACCACCCTTAGACAAAAACAGCCCACTAAATTGTTCAAAATTGTTAAATCGTAGGGTTTGACGCCAAAATCGTCAGTAAAAAAGTAATTCCATCGTAGGTCAGGTAACAGCGGAAAAAGGTTCACTTACCACTTCCGCTGCCTTGATGGTTTAATTTCGTATGTATTTCGTAATTTGATGAGTTCATTCGGCGACATTTCGGTCTTAAGTGATGTCATTTCCGTTTGCTTGACACCGCGCTATTAAATTTATGGTTGTTTTTTTTTAAACAGATAACTCTTTTATAAACGCTCATGAATATGGGACACTGTAAACAAAATATTTATCGCTGATCAGTGCTGTCCGGGAATTGGATAAGTTAATCTCACAGAAATATATTTTAAGATATAAAAGTCAGTATTTACGCGTTTAACGTTGACAAACTCTGTTATGGTCTGCAAAAGATAGCTTTAAAACGTGCACGGAACACAAACAACCACCATCTTTAATTTATTGTCCCCTACGCTCAGCCGTCACGATTTATTCTTTGCTTGGAGACTTTTAAAATAATTACCCATCAAAGACCGAAAGACTGTGCCCGCGGGCTATTGCAAACTTAACTTCGTTCAGCGCATAAAACATTCAGCCAGACATGAGATGCCATTAAAAAATTAAAAATACAACGAAGCAATCCAAAGACAAAATGAAATCATTTTTGAGATGGCAATTTAATGTTCTACAAACTCTACAGTCTGGCCAACATAAAGATAAGACAGTCATTAGAGAGAAGCGGGAAATTTAAAAACACAAGTATTGGTTTTTCTTTTTTCGTGACACAATTTGGTGGCCAGTCTGTCTGATGATCGATTTTTGAAATTTTACGGCAATAGTAACATACCAAAAAATAACTTCGCGGGTTGCCAGCGTACAAGTTAATGTTTTATTCATATGGCCTCCATCGTTTATGCTAATGGAGCTGGTAATAATTCAAAGTGATGATAAAATAATAAAAAAAGTTGTTTAGCAGTGTGTTTTGTTGATAAGCGTAAACCACAAAAGCACACAATCAATATTGCGACGATTCCTAATAAAAATATTGGTTAAATATTTTCCAGTTCTTGAATACGAAATGTTTATTTATTTATTTATTTAAACTTTATTGCACATAAAAAAAAATACAAATGGCGGACTTAATGCCTAATGACAACCAGTCAACCATCGGGCCAAACAGAGACAATTAAAAATGGTGCAACTCGAAGTACTATACAAAATACTGATAAAATACATAAATATGCATATATAAATATGTTTCATAATTATTTTTTCAAATGAAACAGTTCGTGTAAGTTGGAAAATGGATTTCTCCTAGAAGGTCTTTCTATGAAATTTGAAATTACGGCCTGACAAAAAGCAGAAATTAAAAAAAAAACTGGCTACATCGTAGTGATGTCTCATTTTCATGATTTGAAAGGGACGGCACTACAATGTTGCCACTTTTTAATTTCTACTCTTGATTTCCAGAATGTTATTAAATTTTGCATTCGTTTAATTTTATGTTTAGTTTTTGAACCTTTATTGGTAGTGGTTTTTAATATCTTTAGCTAATAAGTCTCTCTCTTTAGTTTCATTATAAAAATTTTACTCCACCTGCTGATAAAATTGATAAAGATTCGATATCACATGAGACGTCGTATCTTTAGGAAATCGTATTTCTTTGTATAGTACAGTACAGTGTTTTATAGTTAGTTCCTACTGTTGCTAATTTTTTGCTTAAAACTACTTTGGTAAACTGCAAAAAATTCACATATCGACTAAATAGATTGGAATGTTGTTCACAAGAATATAAATGTTGTTTTTGATGAAAAAACACCGTTAAAGTCCAGCATTGGAGGCAATGGATAATAACCAACGATTTTTGTAATTGACCTTTCTACCAACAATTAATTTGATACTTAGCTGGTATTTGCATACAAGTTTGTTTCGAATCGGCCGATGGAGACCATTCCAGAGTTATTACTGATCATTTAGATGTTGAGCTTTGACTATTTAGTGCAGTTCGTATGCTTATGGCTCACAACGTATGAGTATTATGATAGCAGGTTTTTTAAATACCAATTTTTATGTTTCGACAGTGTTTCTCATGTAAAAATATGAATTTAAAAAATATAGAATACAGAGGTCTGTTGATGATTCTATAAAGTGGTTCTTGTTTATGAATGTTTTTGATTTTATAGCGAGACAGGTGTAGACTTGAGTTTGCACTTCTGTGAAGCACTCAATCAAATTAAAAATTGGTAGATACTTATATACATAGGCAGATTTCAAACAATTGTGAAAATTTGTTATATTCGATTGTTTTAATTAATTCGAGTGTTTCCATGTATAATAAAATAACACTAATGTTCGTTTTCAGGCGATATGGAACCAAGTGCAGTGGTTGCGGACACGGAATATCCCCCTCAGACCTGGTTCGCAAAGCGAGAGAAAAAGTCTTCCATCTTAACTGTTTCACCTGCCTCGTCTGCAGAAAGCAGCTTTCCACCGGCGAGGAATTATACGTCCTTGATGACAACAAGTTTATCTGTAAGGAGGACTACCTGGCTGGAAAGACGCCGACGACGCAGCATTGTAAGTGCTTTTGTTTTAAAAAAGTTTGTGTTCACATTTAAAATTCTATGTAGTTCGCGTATCAAAGTAAGGATGAATGGTTTGGAATTCAATTTATTGGCTACAGTCTGCGATTGCTTATAAACCTTTTCATATCATATTAATTTGCAATAAGATTTCTAACAATCAGTTCCAAAATATTTTGAAACGAACCGATTCTTATTTGCAGATTGGATAGCAAACGTTATTTACGTAACCTATACATCGACATACGCGATCACGTTTGCAATTAACTCAATGTTGGCACACTTGTTAAAAAATAAATGAGGTCTTTTATTGTCCCCGACTCGATTCGTACCCAATCGGTGTCGAATAATTACATTTCTAAAACACGACCACGTCCCCTTCAATTTTCGAACGTGACATGTGAGAATTGCATTCTCAGTTTAAAATGCGTTTTTTATTGTTTAAGAACGTATCGCGGCAACAATAAAACTCTTGTAGCACCCATTTCGAAATCGGATTTTTCGATCAATACGAACCGTAACCGAACCCAATGAAAAAAGAATGGAAAAAGACCAAGGCGTCGGACAAAAAGCCAACCGCATTACACATTAGCCACGTCTCCACGCGGTAGTACCATAGACATCTTTTTTTACTTTTTATAAACTGCTTTGTCGATGGCAACACCTTGACGTGAGTTAGAAAAAAGTGACGGATTGTAGACAAGAAAATCGTGACCTATAGTACAGAATACATAGTGACAGTACAAATATTTTGATTGGAGCATATCAATCCCTTTTCAAATAAAAGTTTGAATGAGGTCAAAGGATTCTTTATTCAGAAACGTAAGGGCTTTAAACAAGAATAGTCTGAACTGCTCGGCAGCGGCTGGTTTAATTTCCGGTTTTTCTGGTTTCGTTGCTAATTACTATGTGCATATAATAAATATATGCTATATATGTGCTACTGAGTCTTTAATCGTAGTTTGTGGAGACATTAAACTGGTAGTCGCTTTGATAAAATATGACCGTTCTAGATATTTAAAAGCAAGTGGCGTGAGATGTTGAAGTATAAATTTATGTACATGTACATTATATTTTAGTGCTAATGGGCTGTTGCATTCATCAAAGACAATTTCAAATGAAACTTACCATTATTCATTAGTGAATTACATGAAAATATACAGTGAAATAAGATGTAATTTGTAATTTAAATGTGATAAAATATAGACCAAATACTGCCGATGCACATTGAGACCTAAACATTATATTTACTGGCAACACTTTTCCTTTTGAAAATATCGCTTTTAGTGCACATTACATTGGCTTCTTGTACAATCATGTGGTTTGCGCATGAATTCAATATTCGCATTATTTTGAATAATTACGGATCTTTGTTATTCAAGGGTCGCCAGAAGGGAACAATTTATACTCTGGCAAGTTCACTCTTTCAGTAAAGGCACGAAATTGTTTATGGTATATTGATGCTTCTTTTATCTAGCTTGCCAGTTGAAAGTATAATTATAAAGAATCCTAAAAAAATACAAATAGAGCTTTTTTTATTATATTCATAAGTTGACTACCTACTTATAAGTCTCGTAACATTGACAACTAGGTATAAAATGTTACGTCAATGTAGTGTTTTTTTGTCTATGGAAAAAGTACGAGGAAATCCGAAACGATTGAAGGTCTTCTATGCCTTTTTTATGGCAACACTGCTTTTATTTCGGACTTCCCTATTAGCCAAAAAAACTTTCGTAATCGAAGGTATAGACCGTCAACCAAATCTTGTCACTAGAAAAAGGCGGCAAATTTGAAAAATCGCGGGCTAGCAACATTAGTTTTGAAAATCGGTGGAAGTTCGCGTGTCATTTGTATCTTATCTGTGGAAATCTCCGTCCTACCAAAAAGAGAAATAACTAGCACATATCCGTCCCTTTTTAATACATTATCTAATTCGTAAGGAAGGAGCGAGCCCCTTAAAAAAAATATATCTGTGGCTGTTCGACGTACATTGATGGTTTTTGTTCGTTTCATAGGGATACCATACTTTAGTTTGATGTACATTGCTACTGCCAATATTTGGTTGACAGGCTATATCTACGTAAATACAGGGTGTACGTCTAGTAAAAGTAGTAAACCAACGCCAAAATTAAAAGCGGTGATAGGACATCGCGTTATCTGTCATATTGAGCGATTTTACCTTAATGAAAATGTCATGGTTTTCGAGACATTGGTACTTTTTACCTTTCTAATTTAATAAATTAAACACATTTTCAGTAAGGTAATTGCGTAAATATGATATCTAATGAGATGTCTTATCATCCCTTTTAATTTTGGCGTTGGTTTTTGTGTGCTATTTTGTGATAGTAATTTTAGATATAATCTAAGATTCATGCATAGGTTAAGTCTCTGTATCTTTGCTTATTGTGAATTAGGTACCTAACGTCTTAAGCCTAACTCAGAAGCGTATTTTTGCCTAAAATAAACCAAGTGAAAAAACACAGTTTTTCATGTTCCAAAAGTTCATAATCAGTAAAAGTAAACATTGAACTAGCCGTACGATGGGGTGTGTTTGCACAAACATATGTCCGCCCGCGGCGTTGCTTTATTTGCTCGGGGTAATTGTGTTTAGATATTGTTAGAGTGGAATAATGCCGGCAAATATACTTGCTTCGACGCTCAATCGGGTAGGCAAGTGCTTGTTGATATTAAAATGATAATGGGTAGGTATTTGAAGCTCCGACTTGTAAAAATTAAATTAAATTAAATTAAATTAGTAAATTTCCCAACACAGACCCGCCTGTCAACCCATGTTCGCAGAGGCAATGGGACGAACCTCTCTGTCGTCTAACAAGGGACCGCCTTCTAGAGACGGCTCTTGATTCGACAGATCGGGCTCGCCTCCTCGCTACTGCGGAATGGGAGTCGGGTCTGTGGCTGCAGACACTACCATCCATCACAATAGGTACATTGCTGGACAATACCACATTCCGGTTGGCTACCTGCCTCAGAATAGGGGCATCAACAAATGTGCCCCATCGGTGTCAGTGCGGAGTTATGGTGGATAATCTTGGCCACCACGGCCTTTCATGCAGCCGAAGTGCTGGGAGAATTCCTCGCCACGCCAGCCTCAACGATGTCATCCGGAGGGCCCTTGTTAGTGCAAAAGTGCCGGCCGTCCTCGAACCCAATGGACTGGCCAGGGTTGACGGCAAGAGGCCTGACGGAATGACGCTGGTGCCTTGGAGTATGGGTCGGCCGCTTGTCTGGGATGCTACTTGTGTATGACCAGAGGGCTGGTCAATACCTTGCTCAGCGGATCAGCATTGCTATCCAGCGGGGCAATGCGGCCAGCCTTCTGGGCACCTTACCCAACGAGCAAGACCTGGGCCAAATATTTTATTTATAAGTTTTATTGTAAGTTTTAATTTAAGTGTTTATTGTATTATTTTTATGTTGTTTATAAATAAATGATATTAGTAAATTAGCTTTACGAATAAAATGATTATGATTATGATTATTATGATTATCTTCGATAAAAGACAACATAGATATATTATACTTGCATATTATACTTAATTACGCTACGGAATCATAGTAAAGAATATTTTCGTTGCTCTGTAGGCCTAGCACATGATTGCCGCGAGAGTATGTCGCCGCGAGATAAATGACACGTCTTCTTCTAACTGTATTAATGACATAAGGACGGGTAGTCTATCTCGCGGTGACATGCTCTCGCGGCATTCATCTGCTAACCCTGCTGAGTGTTGCGTCTCTAAAACAAAAAAGAGCAGCGGTGGAAATCATCCTATAGGTAGTAGGTATCTGCCCAGTGCCCAGCAACTACGAGTACATGTAAGCTTTCAAAGCAGTTTTTAAAATATACCAAAAAAAAACATGATTACCGTAAAAAAATCGGGGGTCGGGAGGATTGGAAATCTAGGGGGAGGCCTTTGCCCAGCAGTGGGACACTCTATAGGCTATAAAAAAAAATGTACGTACTGAAGTTTTGAAAATATTTTCAATATGCGTATGAAAAAAACACCTAAATCAAGAGGGGAGCGTTATCTTATCTGCCCGTCCTCCCCTGCAGTCGGAACGATACGTATCTATGTCATATAAAACCTATCCAAAAGAAAACGCCAACACCACATATACTCTTTACACTACTTACGTCCTTTCACACTTGAGCTGTTAAATCGCATCTTCAAATCTAACTCAGAAACAAAAGATAATAAGTCCCTAACCGTTTTAAATTGACATATATCGTTTTGTAGTTGGTAGCATTGTCTTTCGCTGGTTGGGCTAAACCGAGCTTGGGACGGATTAGACTTATGCGATTATTGATATTGTTCTTCGAAATGGAATATCGTTTGAGATTATGCTAGGTAAACATGTTTCAAATAGTTCTTGATATTTTTCGTATTTATAAAGATTGTTTCATTACTTTACTAATATATTTTTGTCAAATTTTCTTAAATATAAAGGTTGTAGAGCATATATTACCTTGGCTGAGTAAAATTAACTTAGAGGATATTCTGAAGCCATGTCTCGTTTAAGTTTTATTATCTGCGCTAGTTTTTCTTAGCCAATACCAGTTTTTATCTCTGCAAAAATCTTTTCGTTTCGTATTTCAGTATATACATTATAACCTTAATTTTATATAATGTTTCTCAGTTTCGCCAGAAAATTGGCTGCCTGTGCCAAATGGCTTATAAGAAAAAAAAAACAAACCGCGCTTTTCTACCCAGCCAGTAACTTTAGAAATATGGCAGAATAAGCCAACTCGTTGTCGTAGTCTTAAAATGAAAAAGAAAACAGTGTTATCATTGTCTAACCCGCCAGTTACCCCCTCGGGGTAAATCTGCGCTACGCTCGGGTAAATCTGTTTCCACGTGTACCGGACGCGTGCGATACCGCTTATCAATCAAATGCACGCGTAGATGACGATCGAGTTTTCCGCGCTTTGTGGGGCAACCCTAGTTGAGTATTTTATAGTCGTATAGCCAGAGGTACTTTATGGTGGTGTCGATACGGGCTAAGAAATATGCGAAAAAAGTATATTTATTCGTATTTTTACATTGTAGTCAGTATATACCGTGACGAATAGTCGTTGATTGTTACTAATTAATCTTGAAGTTTTTATGGATACAGACGATAGCGCAACCATGGGAATCCATATAAATTAGAATACATATTATGCTTATAATATTCACACAATCTATTTCTATTCGTCGCTCAATAAATCTCTTCAGTTTTTCTTTCGCAAATATGTTTCGAATAGGCACGAAATCATACCTAATTAAAGTAGACATTGACAAGTTTTTACGCGATAAACCTGTAAAGTACGTGTGAAGCCACTGATTGGCAAACAAATGGTGGCATTGCATGCAACTTTGTAACTCACACAACATTGTTTTATACGTTTGCATAGACTCACTAAAAAACGATCACTTATCTGAGACTACAGTCGAGCGCCGGTGAAATTGCCGACGGCTTATGCAACATAAAAAATAACAGATCGGCATTAATGCAATATTAATAACATAACTGCTTACGTTGCCCTCATCCCACAATAGGGTTGGACCCTCGCAAATATCCCGTGTTTGTGCAGCAACCGATACTGGCAACCCCGGAAATGTTGTTGTTTTAAATGGCTACGCTTTGGCGCGCTCCGTTTATGCCAGAGGTAATCATAGACAATTTGGATGCTTATTTTTTAAACGTAATTTTATACCGGCTACGAATCGCGCCCAACCGTTTTGTGTAACTAATAATTATTTAAAACGTAGGTGCAATTTTGTCGATGCTTCTGATCGTATCTAGTAATATTTTTCGACTATTAAGAGAACATAACGCAGTACAAAAATAGCTCATTGTTTTTTTAATCGCAACCATTAAAATCATAAACAAAACATCAGAAGTCGACATTGTACCTACTGTAATTTGGCACTTGCACGTCAGTAATAAGAGCGAAGGTAGGCAGATATAGGTATGTACAGTCACGTAGAGACGAATAGCGTGGAATGGAGGAGACCGATAGAATCCCATTTCGCCGGGAGGGGTGAAGGGGGGTAGCCGCGACCCTGCAGCCGACGGCACGATCGGCTTTATACGGGGCGTCCTATTTTCAAATCCCTTGAATATATTCCGTCATTTACGGAAGATCGAGAGATCGGAGATTTAGTACGTACTGAAACCTTCAGCGGGGTGTGATGGAAGTTTACACATTCTTATGTGAAGTCCATTTTGTGACTTTGATATAAGAAATAGATATATTTTTATTTCTACTATAGATTTGAGCATATTGATCGGTATTATAATGATTCTTCAATGGTACGTTACAGTCAACCAATTGGAACCCTAGGCCGCTATAGAACTATGTTATAGTGACTTTATAAATCAGATTTAGCTCACGACGGGCCTGCGGCCTGCGGCCTCCGGCTCGTCGTTTCGCTTCTCTAAGACACTTTTACTATTGGGTCGTGTTTAAGCTCCAACTTCCCGGTCCGCCGGCGAGCCGATCAGGGACGCTCCGGGCCTTCGGCCCTACGCGGAGCTCGGCCTTCGGCCTTCGCTTGGTTTCGAAGCTCCGCGTCGGGCCTTTGGCCCGCCGCTTCGCTTATTTAGATACCTTTTGTTATTGTTTTGCTTGGGAGCACAGTCTGTACGCAGCTCGGCCTGCGGCCTTCGCGTGCTTGGGAGCACTCTGCCCGCAGCTCGGCCTGCGGCCTTCGCGTGCTTGGGAGCCTCTGAGACACGCTCCGGCCTTCGGCCCTCCGCGTAGTTACTGTGGGGGTTGTAGGGAAGTTGGAGCTTAAACACGATCCAATAGTAAAAGTGTCTTGAGAAGCTCACGACGGGCCTACGGCCTGCGGCCTCCGGCCCGTCGTTTCGCTTCTCTAAGACACTTTTACTATTGGGTCGTGTTTAAGCTCCAACTTCCCGGTCCGCCAGAGAGCCGATCAGGGACGCTCCGGGCCTTCGGCCCTACGCGGAGCTCGGCCTTCGGCCTTCGCTGGGTTTCGTTTCGAAGCTCCGCGTCGGGCCTTCGGCCCGCCGCGTCGCTTTTTAGACACTTTGATTATCGTTCTGCTTGGGAGCACAGTCTGTACGCAGCTCGGCCTGCGGCCTTCGCGTGCTTGGGAGCACTCTGCCCGCAGCTCGGCCTGCGGCCTTGGCGTGCTTGGAAGCCTCTCAGGCACGCTCCGCGTAGTTACTGTGAGATTTGTAGGTAAGTTGGAGCTTAAACACGACCCAATATTAAAAGTGTCTTGAGAAGCTCACGACGGGCCTGCGGCCTGCGGCCTCCGGCCCGTCGTTTCGCTTCTCTAAGACACTTTTACTATTGGGTCGTGTTTAAACTCCAACTTCCCGGTCCGCCGGCGAGCCGATCAGGGACGCTCCGGGCCTTCGGCCCTACGCGGAGCTCGGCCTTCGGCCTTCGCTGGGTTTCGAAGCTCCGCGTCGGGCCTTTGGCCCGCCGCTTCGCTTATTTAGATACTTTTTGTTATTGTTTTCTTGGGAGCACAGTCTGCACGCAGCTCGGCCTGCGGCCTTCGCGTGCTTGGGAGCACTCTGCCCGCAGCTCGGCCTGCGGCCTTCGCGTACTTGGGAGCCTGTCAGACACGCTCCGGGCCTTCGGCCCTCCGCGTAGTTACTGTGGGGATTGTAGGATTTGTAGGGAAGTTGGACCTCCGGCCTGCGGCCTCCGGCCCGCCGCGTCGCTTTTTAGACACCTTTACTTATATTTTGTTGCTTGGGAGCACTGTCTGTACGCAGCTCGGAACTTGGACCGGAGCAATGACCGTCGGGCTGTAGAACGCTCCCTCAGGCTGGTAGGGAAATTTGACTTTGTCCCCTCTCGCCGCCGTTTTTGACTTTTCCAAAAATTTTTTTTTCTCATTTCTATTTTTGGCCCCCGCTCTTACCATGTGCCAAATTTGAACGCGCTCGGACCGAAAATAAAAAAAAAAAATTTCAAAGTCGGCCATTTTGAAATTTTGTAAATGCCATTCAATGGATCTCAGATAACTGTACAACATTAGTTTAAGCACTATTAACCTTTTTCCTACCGTTACGGAGCTATGGGGATTTTAAAAAAAACCTCCATACAAACTGGTAGAGAAATTTGACTTTGTCCCCTCTCGCCACCGGTTTTGACTTTTCCAAATTTTTTTTTTTCTCATTTCTATTTTTGGCCCCCGTTCTTACCACGTGCCAAATTTGAACGCGCTCGGACCGAAAATAAAAAAAAAAAATTTCAAAGTCGGCCATTTTGAAATTTGGTAAATGCCATTCGATGGACCTCAGATAACTGTACAACATTAGTTCAAGCACTGTTAACCTTTTCCCTACCGTTACGGATCTATGGGTATTTAAAAAAAGGACCTCCATACAAATTTCAATTGGCCTTCAAAGGGCGCCATTTTGAATTTTTCAAAATTTTCTTTTTGTATACTAATCTTGGGGTGGCTGTCTACCCGTGTGCAAAATTTCAGCGCGCTCGGACCATTTTGAAAATTTTCAAAAAAAAAAGTCGGCCATTTTGATTTTTTTTTAATGCCATTCGATGGACCTCGGGTGACTGTATAACATTTGTTTGAGCACTTTTCACTTCTTTGTACCGTTACGGAGCTATGGTAATTAAAAGAAAAACCTCCATTCAAATTTCAATTGGCCCTCAAAGGCCGCCATTTTGAATTTTTCAAAATTTTCTTTTTGAATACTAATCTTAGCGCGACCGTCCACCCGTGTGCCAAATCTCAGCGCGCTAGGACCATTTTGAAAATTTTCAAAAAAAAAAAGTCGGCCATTTTGATTTTTTTTTAATGCAACTTTTTTCTACTCGGATACCTGTATGACATTTGGTCGAGCACCCCACGGCTATCTCTTACGGTTTAAAAGTTGCCATATCGGGTTGTAGCTTTAAGAAATATCTTACTGCTTGTCATTTTGACATGGTTGTAGAGTGGTCCAGGGTTCCAATTATTGGTTGATGTACAGCCTTCCAGAATTTGCTTTGAGGTTTGTAGTTTCAACTTTGCCGTCATATGGCTGATGAGATTATGACGATTTTTATTATAGAATTGACATGTAAAGTGGTGGAAAAAAAACGTAGGGACACTATGATTAAAGTACTTACATCAGATTTTCATTCATCTCAATGTCTAGGAAGGTAAATCAGGTCTATGTTTTAAGAATAAAATGGATATCGGGAGGTTTTTTTTGTTCTAATTAAAAACCACAACACATCGGGGAAGGATATAAATTTTAACCACTGTTCTGTAAGCCATTAAAAAAATTCGCAAGCCATTACCCTCAACTAAATTAGATAACAGCTACCATTCCGCATCGACATTCTTCTAGAGAAACCATCAATACCGGCAGCGGATAGTCGCGGCGTTACCCACTTTTCCTTAATTGTCTAACGCCTCCCATCCTACGTCTGTCATTAATTTTTATTCGCCATTAAAACGATCGATGGGTAGCTCGTAAACCACCAGCAGTAAACGTTTATGTTTGGCTTTATGACGGTTTAATGTAGCGTTTTTGAAAGCTCGGACTCGCGGGTTTCTAGTTTATATGAACTCGCGGAATAGAATTATAGGTAGTAAAATATGACGCGAGGTTGGCTGCAAAAATGCTATGAAAATGTGTCATTACCTGTGTAAACTTCGAGGGTATGTTCAGAAATTTTACCGCTTTATGACTTTTTATCCAGATTCAAAACGAGTTGAGTTTGGCCCGGAAAGTTCGTTTTTATGAACTGTGTAGTGCACTGCTGCTTACAGAATTATGTCGATAGAACAGCGTACATGACTGAATAGAGATAGCTGTCAGGCGAACGGTATTTTCACCGATTACCTCTACTTAGAGCGGACAAATAAAAACATCGAAAAAACTAATCGGTCAACGATTTACAGCGTCGGGAGCGCGCCCCGAGGGCAAATTATCGATAATCGACCGACTAACCAAATAGCCGGTGTCGATACAAGTTATCGACAGTAATCGTTATAATCGCTAGTGCCGCGCGATTGTTGCCGGTCGCCATTACGGGACGTGCGCGGCGTTTCAACGAGCCCCCATCCTCTCTGACCCATCATTGTCTATGCCCAATAACTTTTTCCGCACCGAGAAGGTGTACCAGGGAGCTCCACAAAAACTGGTGACCTCAACAGGTTTTTGTACACGCTTATTATTGAAATTATTATTTATTAACTGTAATTGGCGGCGACGTTTTGAGGGTTAAGTTCGGCGTTTAGCGTAATTTGGACGATTCGACTTTTTGGAGGGTTTATTAGTGGATAATTATTAGTTGAGCGGAGGTCGTAGCGCATGGGACTTTGTGATTACACTCATAAAACTAATGTTTAATTCCGTCCAACTGCGCATAACCACTACTTGTAGGTACTTTTATACATACATAAGTATAATTTACCACTAATCTATCTACACTACACTGTGCCGGTTTGCATATCATGACCGCATCAACGATATTATGGTTGTTTGCACTGGCAACACCAGAGTTTCCCTTTCAGTGCTCAGCGCGAAAGGCGTTCTTTTTTCAAATTATTATTTTTCTTCGCCGCGTATTGTTTGCAGGTAAAAGGCGTGAAATTGAAGGGCGCCCTCGAGCGTGAGTGTGTTGAACTTTCAGCCCGTGTTCGGAATGTTCTGAAGAGTCGTTGCACCCAGAACTTTTGTTTACACCATAGCCTATTTTATTTTCGTGTCGTTTAAAAAAGTTATCCAAAAAAGGCTATTGTAACAGTAATTTTCTTTGATTTTTTTCCTCATTTCTTTGCTTTGCTTTGTCTTCCATTTATTTGATTGTGAATATAAAATCAACAATATAAAGTAGGTAGTCTCTTGAGCTTCAATTGTCTATGTTGCTGTAGAACATTTTAATATTTTTTATTTGAAAAAAAAAAAACTTTTGACACTGATATAAGTAAGTAATTTTATCCAATCAATGTCGTATCATACAGCTTATTTAAAGTTCCAAGACCGGTAAAATGTAACTAATGGAGAAGTCTGAAATTTTATTTATTTAGAGAGTAACAAACGTTTAATTTGTCTGAGAAGTCTTGACTTTATTCCTAAAACTATTCTCAAACTTTTATATTGATCACTAGGTATCATAATATATTCTGTCAAACAAGTCTGTCAGTAAAAAAGAACTAAGAAAACTATAGGTATCCTTTTCCCTAGCACCCTAAAGAAAAGGATGAATATAGTTTTCTTTGTTCTTATTTACTGACAAACTTGGTTGACAGAGTATTTTTTTATAATTATTTTCCTAGATAAAATGTCGGAGTTCGGAGTCCATATTTTACTACATGCTTTTTACTCCAAATGTACGTAAAGAACGAGAACGACTCCTCCAAAATTTTCCAAGTATTCCCATTACCAAAAACAACAATGACATTGAAACAAGAAAAACAATCAGAAATCCTTCCAAACCCGGGGCGAAGTTCTGAAACTGTCATCGGACCCTAATACCTACCCTACCCTACCCTAACCGGGGGAAATAGGGTAGATAAGGAAACCGAGAACCCGTCTGTGCCGTTTAGATTGGAACTGAAGTCGCTATTTTAAGGGGTTCAATATTTTGTGGAGTCGGTGTTGAAGTAATGACTTTCTTATAGAAGGTAAAAATGAGTTTGAGTACATTTTCGCTTACTTGCAAGACTTGTATTTAATTTATTTTACGATGAAAGAACTTTTGCATGTAGACACTGAGACTAACGTGACATCATCACAAAGACGTGATCATCATTTATGTTAGGAATAAGGACAGATCCTTGATTATACAGTTTGTAAAATAACCACAATAGATACAAGAAATATTCGTGTCTTTTCCTATATAGTCATACTTTAATTAAATAATTTAAGAAATAAACAAAAAATTAAATAGAACTGTTTAGTCAACATGGACCTTCCCAAAGATCCGACAAAGACCCCAAAACAAAAAGACACAAACGAATAGAAAAAAAACTCAACAAAGGACGTTAAACCTAGACCATAACTCGCAATCAGCCTCTCATTAGAGCCCCAAGGATTAGGATTTATGTTTTCACCTAAAATAGATTTATGGTCCAAAATCACCTTTAAAAAAAATGTTCATTTATCCTTTGCCTGATTAATTCGGCCGTGAGGAACCCTGAGGCTGGTGCGCCAAAGGCCCGGCCTAGCGGGGGGGCCCTTGGTAATTGGGCCCCCTACGTCCCCAGTGTTAAAGGACCAATGTGGGTTATTTATCGATACTAGAGGCTTTCGTGTGTAATGATCTTACGTTAATTGATGTTTGGGTTTTTGGCTACAAGGTTCCCATGGTAGCCGGTAGGTCGAAGTCAAATATCGTCAGATGTGGTGTCCTTGCACAATAAGCAATTATATACCCATAGCTTTGCTTAGTTTGGGGCTAAGTTGATCTGTGCAAAGGTGTCCCCAATATTTATTTATTTATATCTTCCCTTGTTTTAAGTAAAAATTTATGCCAAGCTATGTTTAATTTACTTACTGTCAAAATATTCCGACTAATGACCGAACTGAATTGCGTCACCATAATAAGTGGCAGTAGACAGCAACATCTCTCCTAGCTTCCAAAACTTTAGGCAGTACTGATGCATTGCGACATATCGCTTAAAAAATTTACTTTGCAAGTAAAGATTTCTTGCCCACTAAACATACGCTTACTTTTGGTAGTAAAATTTCTTCACGCGCCTTCTCGTCTGCCAACAGAATAAAAAAGCCTCCGTATTTTATGAATGCACAACAAACATTCTCAGAATCACAACAATCGTTAAGCACACGACATCCGACACTCAATCCAACGGCTGTTCAGCCAAAACGGGCCCATTCATACACAAAACATATGCTAACAACCCGACCGTAGCATTATTCAACTTAACCTTAACTCTTTAATGCCTGAATCGGGAATCAAACCCGCGATGCCTCATTTCATTTGCTTCCTTACAACTCCCACTGAAAACTCACCTCTATAATCATATAAAAACAACTCGAAATCGGTTACAGATGTAGTGAAACTTAATTAGTTGACTTGAAACGTAAACATCTTATGTAATTGTGGTAAACAAACAATTTTAAACTCAATCTAGGTTTGCTAAGGTCACTAATAATTTTGGTGGGCGGAATGTGAAAATTTTCTGCAGTAGTTTTTACGGCAGTCAGTAAAACCTGAGTTAACCGGAGCAGGTAATTCCTAGACGCCGTTCGGTTTTTAATCGACGTTTTGTATTGTTCAGTTGCTGACAGCCAAGCAACAAACGGTATACTTCCGCATTGTTGCACTAAACAACATTTTCCGACCCTACTCATACTAGGTAACTGTAGGTACATTTACTTTTTATGCCACAGTGTTGAAGACCGACCACGTCTTAAAATACTGGCCGATGTGTCATCTGTTTTACTTGAAAAGTTATTTAGGTCATTCTAACTTCAACTATGGACCGTGGAACCAATTCTAAAATCGCGAACATAAATATTTCGGTGTACACGATGCATCACCATCTTATAATCTGTTTTGTCGATCTGTAACTGAAGTATCTGATCAATAATCACAATGCCTGCTTGTTAACACGATTCAAAACTATTAAATTTAGAAATGACCTCTAGCCAAGGTTGCCGAAACCCGCGAACGTTCTCAAGCTACCGGTCCAGACCTCCCCGTTTTTATAGTTTTAAAATTTTACTGCCTCCAGTAAATCATTATTTTCTGCGAACCGCCCATTCTTCGCGAATCTGACACAGGAATGCTATCCAGTGATGATGTTCATTTGTGCTTTAATCGCGTTTCGCCGAATTCAGATTAACGTCTCGCAAACTGCCTCATCACAGATAGACCTTGTTTTGGTTCAGCGTTTTTCAACCGTGTATGTAAATAAAGGGGAACAATAAAGCCGCGATAATATTAATAACACCGATAAAAAATAAAAAAGCATATTCAAAAATCGAACGCGGGAACGAAACATGTATAGACAATAATGGAAAGGAACAAAGAGGTAAAAAAACGGGAAGAAACCTGTCGACGCCATGTTGTGTGGCGCTCGGCCTTCACGCCTCGGCCGCCGAAGATTATCTTTTGAAAAAAGAACCGAACGGCAGGCGCTCCGATCGCAACAAAGGTCTTACACGCGTGTTTATTTCATGGATTTATCGCCTTTCATTGCTACTGATTAAGGATTACATTCGGTCGTAGAGGCGCGTACTTGATTTGTTTTCCGCCGGCGTCGAGAAAGAGCATCGTCACCGCGCCTGCGCCTCTCTGATGACCTGTCAATTCCGTCGTGTACGTCGGCCGTCGAACAAAAAAGTGACATTAGAGTGGCCATCTATTATTTTGACTTTATGTGGGGAGATGGAGCTGAGATTGATCGTGTTTGGCCCGGCCTTTTTAATTATATCGCATTCACTTGTTGAATGACTTCTACTGTTCGGTAGATGCAGCTAGTTAATGCCTTGTACACGTCTGTAGACACAATGTCTTTTATATGAAGTTTATCTCGCGATCTCATCATCATCAACTTTAAATAAAATTTTAATCACGTCGGAGAACAAAATAAATAACTGAAAAACATACTCATTTTTGTTATAAGTTTTGCTATTCCGGTTTCATTAATCAACATTGCAACCAAATCTTTTGCAAACGGCATTTTATATTCATGAAGTATTTCACCATGATTCCTTTAGAGCAGTCGATAATTTCAAGAAGTTTAGCCACCTGGGTTTTAAGTTCTTAGCTAAGATTCCAAGATAATCATCCTGGAACATGAACCAGCGATGAACTACATAGGTACTTACCGTCCGATTCAAAAATGACGTTTTTGGTTGAAGAAATCATTAATATCCTTAGTATCCTTTAGGTAACTATCCGACATCTATTATTGGAATCGTGCCCGACTACCTAACTTGATTCAGTCGTAATTCCTCGCCTCAAATCGTTCTCCGCTATTTTATAAGCCTGCCGCATACGTGCTTTTTTGCGCACAATGCGCGCGCGCAACAGCGCGCAATTCGCGCCGTGTGTCACGGCGCGCGTCGCCTCGCTCATTGTGCGATTTCGTACGCCCGTAAATGCATTACTGCCGGTTATTATGTGACAACTTGTAGGTTTAATGATATTATTTAAGCTACTTAAGAGCTTGTGACGTATTTGAGGATAGCTGAGCTACTCGTATTTGTGTGGATTAGTGTGTTTGGTAATATCTAGCATGATTCTATGTCATGTGAATAATTAACCGTAGGTATCTGGTCTATTACTACTCTTCAAGATAAGAAAGCATTTTTAGAGTTTTTAGTTACAATTCCTTTCACATTCTGTAAGTTGTAACGTAATCATCAGAAAATTATAATTCATAATAATTTATAATATATTATAGTCTGTTCGGAAAGTGAAGAGTCATGGAATGTACTACTAAATTACTGATGTATAATTTATTTCCCAATAAAAGAGAGTTAAAGATAGTCCTCTTTTCGTGTTATTCTTTGCTGGAGAGTATCTCGAACTCTTTTCTTCCGCTGACTTCAATACTAGGCAGCTTAGGTAAGCTCCTCCTCCTACCACCTCATCCCTAATAGAGCTCTTGCTCTTCGTGACGGAGCCACGTCAATTTCGGCTGACCATGTTCCGTTTGCCGAGCATCTTTAAAAAAAGTCACAGACAAAACCTCCCAAAAACAGTCAAACAAAAGACAATACCTATACCAACTCCCAACTTTCACATAATCAACACACACAAATAAATAAAGCCACCGCACACGCGCCGGCGCGGGCGCAATCTCGGAGGGTCACGATCTGCGGTCACGGCAGAGCCTCGTACACGGTGTCGTCTGCAATTGATAGCTGTTTTGATGCTGTGAGTTTCAACTTTATGTATTGACGGTCTGTAGTTTCAGTACGTACTTAGGTACATATTTATACTGTACATATAACTGGTGACGTGGTTATGGTGGTGTGGTGACGGGTTAAAAATTTCACCACCACCGTGGGTGTCGCAAAAGGTGACTGTGGGATATGGGTTAAATTTTGGTGTAGGCGAGAGGCTGGCAACCTGTCACTGCAATATCACAGTTTTGTTCTCTTTCAACCCCTTATTTATCAAGAGTGCCACTGAAACTTGAGCGGTTTCCTGTGCTCTGCCTACCCCTTTATGGGATAAAGGCGTGATTGTAGGTATGTATGTACAGTCAACCAATTATAATCCTAGGCCACTCTAGAACCCTGTCGTACTTAATGACACCGTACTTTATTCGCTATATCGGATGATATCAGTCACTGACTTTTACTGTGAATGGGTTCTACAGTGGCCTAGGATTCAAATTGGTTAACTGACTGTAGCTGTACATGTATGTAACTGGAGGCCTAGACAGGATGTGGATCTTACTGATAGAGTAGGTATCGAAGCCAAAAACAAATATAACTTCAGCTTATCTATAGGTAAATTAAAAGTGTCTCCAAAAGAAAAAAACTTGGGTCTAGGTTTTATTTAACAATTTAAGTGTATTTTCTTGTCGATACTACTCAATCTGTCTTGGAATTTATAAATGAATCATTGCGATTACTGATGAACCGTGAACTTTTCGGTGAAAAAGTTTAATCATACCTGATTTTAATGATAGGAATTTGGCAATAAAAAAAGAACGATGGTACAGGTACCTACGATTAAATAGGCAGAATATTTATAAGCTGGCACGAGCCTTGTTTGCACTATAATATGCAAGCTTGAAAGTTGAAATTTAAAAAAAAATGACAATTAAAAAAAAAGTTTCCAAGATTAAATGACCTATACTATCATACTATCAACTACTATCAAGTGAAAAAATGACCAGCAGGTAAAATGCCTATTTATCCATTAGAATTAGGTAACTGTATGCAACTTTAAACATTCTTCACTCTTCGTTCTATTCAATCAACAACCAATATGTCAAAATCATCTCGATACACCAAAAATAAAAACAATTATCCTGCCCAATTCTTCAGCGATATATGGCTGCCTAATTCATCTCCTTTCGCGCCATTGTGTTTAAAACGTTAGATCACATTGTCTATGGTTAGATCAACATGGCGTCCTAATGGCGGTTAGACACAGACATATTGCCGTTCGACTTGAATAAGTGTTATTTATGTTGTTTTTGTTTGTATGGAATTAAGGAGCTTGTGCCGGGTCGCATCGTTGACCTGTAGTATATCATTATAGTGTTATTGAATAAATAATGTTTGTGTCGATGCTTGTAGGTTTGAAGATTTAATATCGATCGGTGTGATCGTTGTTTATTTGCGTTTTTGCCACTGTAGAGTTTGTGCGGGAAGAGAATACTCTTCTTTTTTAGGGTTCCGTAGTCAACTAGGAACCCTTATAGTTTCGCCATGTCTGTCTGTCAGTCCGTCCGTCCGTCCGTCCGTCCGTCCGTCCGTCCGTCCGCGGATAATCTCAGTAACCGTAAGCACCAGAAAGCTGAAATTTGGTGGATATTGTATATCAATCACGCCAACAAAGTGCAAAAATAAAAAATGGAAAAAATGTTTTATTAGGGTACCCCCCCTACATGTAAAGTGGGGGCGGATATTTTTTTTCATTCCAACCCCAACGTGTGATATATTGTTGGATAGGTATTTAAAAATGAATAAGGGTTTACTAAGATCGTTTTTTGATAATATTAATATTTTCGGAAATAATCGCTCCTAAAGGAAAAAAAAGTGCGTCCCCCCCCTCTATCTTTTGAACCATATGATTAAAAAATATGAAAAAATCACAAAAGTAGAACTTTATAAAGACTTTCTAGGAAAATTGTTTTCAACTTGATAGATTTAGTAGATTTTGAGAAAAATACGGAAAACTACGGAACCCTACACTGAGCGTGGCCCGACACGCTCTTGGCCGGTTTTTTAACTTGAATTGCAAATTCCGTTCATCTGGCTTTATTTTGAACTAAAGGTAAAAAAGAACTTAAGTATGTGCATTGTAGGTCTGTTTTTCTTCCTTCCAATTTTTTTTTTACTTGAATGCCTTTTTATTGTGTTATTATATACATAGTTCTACGTATATTTTCGTAGCTATATTATTTCATACACAAATACATATCAATAGTCGATATAAGTATAAAATCCAATAGTAATCAGCTTTTTATTCCATCATATTCTAACAAAAAGCACCTCCTTATTCTTTACTCCCAAGTCTTTTGTGAGTTTTTTCCATACAAAATATAACGGCTACCACTCACATACTCTCGTACATAACCTCAAAAAAGTCAAAGAGCAAGTCACGAATGAGACGACTGCAAAGTCGCAAGTCATGCCGACTGCGTTTGTGGTAGCAAAAAAGTCGGTAAAGCTTTGGGGTTGTGTTGTGGGGAAGTCTTTGGTAATTAACTGTTTGATGATTAGTTTTTATTAAATAGCCTGGTGTTTTAGTGAAAGTTTAAGTCGATTAATTTAAGAAAATAGGCATTTTAGTTAAGAACTGTAATTGGGATGATAAACAGATACAGGTAAAATACTGAATTTATGAATAGGTATTCAATATTTATATTAAATGTTGATTAGCACCTTGTAAATATTAAACGACTTAATAATAACTTATCTCGTTTGATTAATGATCTATTAAATACTTAGATTTAAAATCTTTCTTGGAGTTTATTCTGAAAATTAAGGATTATTTCGAGTCCGTCTTGATAGTTGAAATGGGGCATACGTTTTGGGAATTGTCTTCAGAACGAGTTTTGATCCAATGTTTTTTTTTCTTTGAAGGTACAATATCCTAAACTATTTAAGTAGTTTTCCAAAAAGTTATTTAAATTCACTACGTTAAATTAGCATTTTTCCAGCTATTGTGCTAAACTATTTCCATCAAAACGGCCTCAACATCGAGTTGCCCGAAACTGAAAAAAAAAAAACAATTGCACCAGCCCAAAACACCGTCTGTCGTCCTATACACTACTTTTACATACACCGATGTTTCGCACGCACGCTCTCTGCGCACATCGATAAAAGAAGGCGTGCCCGTCGCCACCGCTTTCACCAATCACAACTCGCCGTTCCATGTGTGCGTACGGTATCTTTCCATGTGTGCTCAGACACCGGCCTAGTGTGCGTGACTCCACGTCTGTACGGGCACCGTGTATATGAAGCGGCTACCAACTCTACAAAAGGTTCCCATATCTTTTATGTTCTTAGATCCTTATCTTTCGGTTTCTTATTTTACTTTTAAGATGGTGGTCTCAAATTAACGGTCGGCCCCATAAACACGCAATAACAAACTTTAATATGCTTGTAATACAAAATAATCACTGATTTTTATTACTTTTTCAGTGCTAATAGGTTGTTAGAGATGTTGAGATAGTGGTAATGGTAACATTTTGGTGGAATTATTCATGAATCAAAATGATTGAATTGTTAATAGCTCTTGAGTGTCCACTCCATTAACATTTTCTTGGGCGGTAAGAGATTGGCTCAATGTTAGTTAAAACGCTGTGGCTTAAAGGTAGAGCTTTTATTTCATTTCTTTGCTGTAACATTCCAGTTTCAGTTTCTTTATTGGTAAAAGTAAAACATTTTACAGGTCAAGGACCCAGGTCCCCAAGGACCCCAAGGTCCAGTACCTCTTCATTGACGGCGATTCCTCCATTACCCTTAAGTAATTCATAGTTACAGCAAGACATTGACTGGGTTAACTTATCAAATGGTCTTGAATGCTATTCTTTAAAATAGAAACTTATTTTAGTAATCTACCTTTATTTTCTCTACAGCTACCTACATATTTTCAAAACATCCGGTAGAGATACACTCCTTTTACCCATAGAAAATTAGAATTTTGCTTTTTCTAATGACAAAATGGGTTTACCAGAGGACCTACATACCCTACTTCGATATAAACAAAGTACATTCGAAGAACCTCATTAAAGAAACACACGCGAAACGGAAAATACGTAAGTAGTAATCGTTCCTAAAGAAGCCACAAACATCGTTTTGAACCCAGATCAAAGTCTCGTTCGCGTTTGAATTGAAAATTCGACAATAAAAGGACCGTTTTCCCGCCAAAATTCGATTAGGGCGTACGACCGGGACAAAGGAAGTCGTTTATTTGGGGGCGGTTTAAAATTGATTTTAAAATTGGGGCGTGCGTTCGCTGGTGCCAACTGCCAATGCTATGAAATATCGTTCGATTTTCGAATTCTGGAGATTTTATTGACAGATCGCAGGAGGTTTCATTTCAGCTTGGACAAAAAAGATTCTGAATAAGTACCTATCTAAGTACCTCGTCTGAGGATCGCATTACTAAACTGATTTTTTCTCCAATTATGGACGTGATGTTTTGTAAAATTATACTTTTAAAGTCAACTGATACGCAATTAGTATTATACGGTCGAGTTTCTTGTAAATTGATTCTTTAGCAGTTAACCGTTCACTTTACATTTGATAGCTTTAAGCATAAGTATGTTGACAACCAAATGTACCTATGTACTTGAATCGCAAATTGCTAAAGACCGTAATGTACCTACCTAGTTATTTTCGTAATCTTTTTGTTCACTTTACATTTGTAGCTCTCATAAGTATGTTGAGAGTCTTAAAATAGTAATCTTTTTTTTTTGTGTGTCCAGAGTCCTAAAATATTTTTTTATTTTTGAATTAGAATCTTTTTTCCTCGATAAAAGTTCAAAATATTTAATATCTATTCATATCTATTTTATACATATCTATGTATAAAAATTGTACATGAGGACAGAGGAGGTTAATCAGAGTGAAGGCAGAAATATTAAATAATACCTATGTTTAGGAAATATAATAACATTCATTGTCACTGTGCATTTTCTCGGTCTAGATAAAAAAAACACCTCATTAAAGTCCAACCATAGCCAAGCAAAAAAAACGCTAAAAACTAGTATAGGTTATTTATTACACCTCCTCCGAAACCAAACACGTTAAAAAACAGAAACATGTCCCAGGGCGCAAGCTACAAAACTTAACCGTTTTATTTTCAACCAATAAAAATTAACCGACCCCAATGTTTGCAAATACTCTATCTGTTTATCTACCACACCGATCTTCCACTCGAGCCGACTCGAGTCGAGTCGTGTAGTGTTTGCCGACGGAACAGGGCTCTGAGGGCCCTCGCGGACGCTTCTCGAGAGCTTCGCTCTTGGCTGTGAGAAAATCGATTATAGTTAGTACAAACAAGTAATTAGAATTTTATGATATATCCGATATTTTCCGATTTTTGGATCGGATGATCTCGAGCTTACCGTGGGACTGAGTCAATCTGTGAAAGAATGTCCTATAATATATCTCTAATATGTCTTTAGGTATTTATCATTTGAACGTGGACATGGGGTCTAAAGAGCTTCTAAGGACCCTTGAGAGCTTGGCTCAACTGTGAGAAAAACAGTTCAAGTTAGTACACAAAGTTGTACAAAGTATAATTATTTTATGACTAGCTTTTGCCCGCGGCTTCGCTCGCGTTAGAAAGAGACAAATAGTAGCCTATGTCACTCTCCGTCCCTTCAACTATCTCCACTTAAAAAATCACGACAATTCGTCGCTCCGTTTTGCCGTGAATGACGGACAAACAAACAGACACACACACTTTCCCATTTATAATATTAGTATGGATAATATGAGATTTTCCGATTTTGATTTTGAATGTTATTAAAAGCTTGTTTATCTAGCTCACCACTCTTACATTGATGCTAAGTTTAATATAGTGTTTGGCGTGGTTCTAAAAAACTGTTCAAGAGGTTCTATTTATTTTCTATCTTAGGACCCTCGACAGCAGCGGGCAGGGCCCAAGCTGCCGGTGGCTCAACTTGGCTGTGAGAAAAACTGTTCAAGTTAGTACCCTAAGTACGAAGTAATTATTATTATTATTTTTTTAATAGCCCGTTTATGTGTCCCACTGCTGGGCAAAGGCATCTCCCCGTGATTTCCACAGCTCCGGAGATGGTCCCCGTTGGTGTGCTATTTCTAGAAATAGAAATTATTTTATGATATGAGATTTTCCGAATAGGGAGGGTTCTAAAGAGCTTCTGAGGGCCCTCGTGCTTGGACGCTTGCCTTCAAGGACTTGGGTGTAATTAGATGTGAGAAAAACCGTTCATATTTTAGGGTTTTGCATATGATTACAGTGCCATGTATGTATAATGACTATCATAATATTGATAATGATGTCGTGGAAAAGTTGTAACATATGTTATTACTCGTAGGAGATTTTTCGGTTTCTGATTGTTACTCTAAAAGTTCTTCATCCATTTCGAATTTTTAGACGTGATTAAGGTGTGACTATTATTTGACTTTGTATGTTTGTATAACCTAACCAGAATATTAAAATTTTGAAAAAAACCCCGACATAGTGGACCGATTTTCATGAAACATGGCTAAGAACACTCTTGACTAATTCAGCTTTCAAACAAAAAAAAATCAAATTCGGTTCATCTGTTGGATTACGGATATTTCGGAGCTACGATGCCACAGACAGACACAAACACACAGACAGACAGACAGACAGACAGACATACACATGAAACTTATAACACCCCGTCGTTTTTGCGTCGAGCGTGCGAGCTCACTCCATCGTAGGCCACGTGTTTGCCTTTGGCTAGTCTGTGGTCAAGAGTAAGCCCATTTATAATATTTTTTTTTTTTATTATTATAAATGGGCTTACTCTTGACCACAGACTAGCCAAAGGCAAAGACGTGGCCTACGATGGAGTGAGCTCGCCCAGAAGATGCCTGTTCACTCTTGATTTGAAGGTTGCCGGGTTATATGAGCTCGGAAATATAGCCGCCGGCAGGAATTCCACTCCTAATAATAAAAAAAAAGACAAAAGCAAACATTCTCATAACTATGCAAGAATAACCTCAGGCACTATAAAAAAATTGGCATTCACTAATTGGTACTCAATTGTAGATTACGCTTACCTATTCATATATATAGGTCTACTAGCTTTTTCCCGCGGCTTCGCTCGCGTTAGAAAGAGACAAAAAGTAGCCCATGTCACTCTCCATCCCTTCAACTATCTCCACTTAAAAAAATCACGTCAATCGGTCGCTCCGTTTTGCCGTGAAAGACGGACAAACAAACAGACACACACACTTTCCCATTTATAATATTAGTATGGATGGTGGTCAAGAACCTACTTTTTTACAGCAAAAGTCAATTCTGACACTACCAGCCACAAATATGAATAACTGGCAGAGTATATTAATCTTGCGCTGACTTGCGTGATTTGCGCAAGTCATCGGGGGGAAACAGGCCGAATTAGGCGGCGCGATAAAAAGATTTCCGAAAACTTAATGACGTTACGCTACGAAGCTACTAACCTCTTGAATACAAGTCACTTGGAGGAATCCATATTAATATTATAAATGGGAAAGTGTGTGTCTGTTTATTTGTCTTCAAATCAAGGGTGAACAGGCATTTCTGACCGAGCTCACTCCATCGTAGGCCACGTCTTTTCCTTTGGCTAGTCTGTGGTCAAGAGTAAGCCCATTCATAAAAAAAAATTCGTTTTTCACAGCAAAACGGAGCGACGAATTGAGGTGAAGTGGAAATAGGTAGTTGAAGGGATGGAGAGTGACTGGCTTTTGTCTCTTTCTAACCCCCCAAGGCTGAAATGGGGGGTGGAAGTTATGGAGCATTCTGCAATTTTCGAGTTTAACGCGAGCGAAGCCGCGGGCAAAAGCTAGTAAGAAATAAAAAAAAACATGAGCTTGTTGCGAAAAACTGAAAATTTGTTTTTCGCGGGAGTCTCTCAAGTTTGGTTTTGATGATTTGGCTCTAATAAGAAGCAGCATTTGAAGTGTTTGTTTACTACACGAAACATGTGTCTCTGGTAGAATGTAGGTGACTATAGTAATCAAATTTGATTCTGTGATCTATAGTATTTTGAACTCAAATTTGATCAACCCATTAGTTCAAAGTTGTTACCTAATTCAAAATACTTAAGTTGTGTTATCGCAACCGAGCGCTCGATCATACCGTGTGTGGTATCAAATTAAAGGGCTTTGCGAGTAGTTTATAAATATATATCACATTATAGGACATCACATTTTCTAAACAAAATATGAGAAAATGTCAAAAGAAAATTGATGAAGGCTCGTTTTCAAAAAATTGGCCAATAATAGCAATTATAATCACTAAGGCATAATAGCAATTTAAGTAAACGTTGCAGATTAATTTAGTACAAAACTTACCGATGTGATGTATTTTCAAAGAAATTGTCACTTAACTTTAGGTAATTTCTGTTAATTCTGTTACTTCAAAAACTTAAAATAAAAATCTAGTTAAATTTAAGGATAAAATTATAACCCTTCATAATTTACAAATAAGATCGACTGATTCAGCTTGAAACGTGCATGAATTCATAATTAATTTAGTGAGTTAGTTTTCAAAAATCCAGTCTTAAAAAATCAAGATCAAAACTTGAATTAAATAAATCTATTGGATAACGGAAAGTGTAGTATTTCACCGACTAAAACTATCAATTTTACATTCTTTTGACGTTTTTTTTTGAAAGCAGCCTTAACTGTTACTGTTACTTCAAAAAGTTAATTTAAATAAAAATAACCCTTCATAATTTACCTGCTTGATGTGAATGCTCGAACAAGATCAAAAATGTAAATATCAATATTCGTCACTTTTCAAATTCGCGTCAAAACTCATTAATACTGGCTGAACGTTATCCTTAACCCTAACTTCATTTAAAACGCAACGATATTCCAAATTCAAATTTGAATAAATAAATTGTCGGGGCTCGTAGGGTTGTCAGTTGTTCGCATATCGGCGCTCGGACAAGCTCATCGCGCTGTCAGATGCTGGCTGTAGCCGCGGGCTGTGCCCGAAAAAAAAAACATTTTACAGATGTAGCCTCGTGAATTTTGATTAGATTCTTACATTTTAGGGCGCTGAAGGAAGTTTTATCAAAAGAGTATCTATCTTAACACGTCTTTCTTTCGTTTGAATATGTAAAGACATTGTTAAATACTTTTGCACAGCTATAGGTATTTGGAGCAGATGCCTATGAACAAAGTAACCTCAAAACAGATTGTACTGTAACTAACCTAACCACAAAATTTAATTATTGAAAAAACCCCCGATTTAGTGGACTAACTCAGCTTTCAAAAAAAAACTATCTGAATCGGTTTATACCTACGTTCGTGAGCTACGATGCCACAGACAGACACACAAACACAGACAAAGAGACAGACACGTAAAACTTATAACACCCCATCTTTTTTGCGTCAAGGGTTAAAAAATAATATTAACTATCCAAGATATTCATTTTGGTTATATTTTTACTCCATCATACTCGATTTGCTATTAGAAACAGGCGTCTACATTTTCCGAATTTCCACCTATTTATAAATGTCTTGCCAAACTATAGGTACCATAATGAATAATAGGTACAGCTAATAGACAGCTGTGCCCTCTCCGGGCCGCAAATATTTTATATCCGCGACCCCCGTGTTTGTCGAGGGTAAACGGTTTTCGCGCCCCTACCACGAGTGGAGCAGAGCTGGAGGCACTTTTTAAAAATAAATTATGACCATAGACCAGAGCATCTGGCCAGTTCGTTCGAAATTGAAAAGAAAATTTTAGGAAGGTAGCTTGCAGCCTGTAGGTACAAACATTAACAGAACAATTTGTGTCATAGGTTCGTAGACTACATAACTGATGACAGTTCCACATATTGTTACCAGGTACAAATAAATTTAGAGGTGTTTAAGTAAAAATCTAAAAAATGCATACCTATACTTAAACACGCCTACTGGCCTACTGCACCCGGGCGAATTACTTTTTAAGATTTTTTTTTTCTTTTGTCTCAGTAAAAAAAAATGTTATCTATAGGACATCCAACGTTTTCCAGACATATTCTCAATTTTCAAAACCGTGAACAAAATTTATATTTCCATATATATGTTTCGATAAAAAATATTTCATGAATTTTCACTTACATCTTAAAAGTAAGGGCTAAACTTTAACCACCCGCCACAGAACGTCACATCGCTCTATTTCATCCCCGCCAGTTGCGTCTTTTTTCATCCGAACCGCCTCGAGAGGTAAGTAATTGTTTTTGCGGCTAATTCCTCCCCCGTTGGGGTGTAGAAATTGCATTTTTATTTAGTTTAGGAGCACGATTACTTTTTGATAGGTTCAATCTAATTGTAAAGGGTTCTGGTTATGAGAGCAGATAGACGTATGGTATGATTGGAAAATAATGTCGTTATAGTTTATTTAGTTTTCTAATGGATAGTTGATTACGAATTTATGAATAGTGTAGGCAGCGTTTAACTGTGAAATCATTCTTAAAAAAATGCATTGAGCTAATATTTATCAAGATAATTATTTAAAAAAAAACTACACGTTATAATATACTTGCAAATTAGTAATCTTTTTGATTTCTATTCATCACAAAGTAACGCCTGATTCCATCGATTATTTAAGACAATCAATGAATGTAACACTTATATTGCACACCTATTTACATCGTTAGAAGTGGCAACTTTACCTTCCGTGGTAACTTTTGTATATAAATTGACAATGGGTAAAGTTGACGCAGTTTAAGGTAATGTTTCGTTGAAACAAAAATATTTTTTTTATGATGATTTTGCAGTAACTATACAAGTATTTAGGTACATTTCAGCTATTTCAATGTTGTTTTGTTTTTCATGAACAATTTTTTCCCCCAATACCTAAAATTAAAGTTCTCAGTCTCTCTGATCACGTTTGGCGCCACCTATGACACATACCTGTACATTATAAAACTCGCTTCCAACCTCACATTAATTGAAGTGCCAACACCAGCCCCGCCTTCGTCACCGCAAACTACATGTGAACACAATGTTCAGTAATATGACAAAATACTATGTAATTGTACAGCACGTATTGAGCGTTTGTATCGTTTATAGGCGTGGTGACGTTATTTATATTCTGAAAAATAAATAATAAATATGTATCTACAAGAATGACAGACGTTTTTATAAATTACAAAATGGAGGAAAAGAGTAAACTACTAATGTATCTTTGCAATCGATTTTACAACAAAAAACTGCCATCAGCATAACTAATCGCTTGTTTAGGTAACTTTTTCTTAGTCTTTTTCATAGGCTTAGGTTAATATGGCAATGCCATGATTATAATGTTTTTAATTTTGTCTGGTACCTCATCCGCGAAATATTGTCAGGCGTATTGATAAGGTATTCGTTTCTTAAATAATTCGTCGTTTAGTACCCAAATGATGTCTTTTTGAGCTTACTGTGGGAATAGTTTTATAACTATCTACCTATTAAATTGTCTCCTACATTAAATTTATTTATCGTAATTAACGATTTTTTTCCATTGTTACAGCGGACTCCCTCCTAGGCTCAGGATCAGACGACGAAGAGGAAGATGAATCCCGCGCAGCGAACAACTCTAGCAGTCCCGCGCATGCGCCGCATCCCGCGCTACATTCTGAGCTCTCGCATAATGGGGACGCGAAGCCTCATGACGACTCGGAGGACCAGGTGGGTACTATGAGAGTTGCTGGCATGGACTTGGCAGACTACACTGAGAGAAAACACAACCAGTTTTCATGTTCGTTCAACAAGTTTTTTGGTTAAAATAGCGCCTACGTGCTCTTTGGTTCAAACAACAAGCTACTTGTCATTTGAATCGGCAATAAGTATATTTGAATCAACAAGTAAATTTTATAAAAACAACCTGACACATATTGTTTTAAACATACGTTTGGCTGATTCAAACGGATAAACCGCAACAAGTCGAACTTGTTAAATTCACAATGCAAATTTCTCTCAGTGTATGGACTACTGACCCTTGAACTCATGCAATGATGAATGAAGAATGTTGTGGTTGATTCAACGCGGATGGCAATGTTTAAATAGTATTAAGGATGACTCACACCAGATAGATTCGGGGAATGGGTCCAGACCGAGGTGGCCGATAGGGATTTCGATTTCCGTGAGAAATTATCGGTGATAATGTGTTATTTTCTGTAGAAAGCGTCGGTTGGCTTGGTCCGAACCTGGACTGTTCTAGCGTGAGTTATTGTTTTTAAACCCATCTTTTCCGAATGAAAGATAGAGTATACAAATTTGAGAATTTCTCTCCTATGATGATCTTCGTAACAAAACATTTTATATGCTGATATTTTCCACTTTAGCATCTGGATACTTTTAAACTTAACAATACCTCCACCATCTCTTCCAAATCTCCCCAGCACCCGACCACATAGTCGCATTCAGTTGTTTCTCTACTCCCAGGGCTCGCTGGATGGAGACGCGGAGACCCGGACTCCCAGGCCGAGAACAAGTCCCCGGACGACGGCAACGGGGGCTCGAAGCGGAGAGGCCCTAGGACGACGATCAAGGCGAAGCAGCTGGAGATCTTGAAGTCGGCGTTTTCACAGACGCCGAAGCCGACGAGACATATACGGGAACAGTTGGCGAAGGAGACGGGGCTTCCGATGAGGGTTATACAGGTCAGTCTTTGAACTCTTTGATAATCAGACATCGTAACTTTTCCAGCAATTTCGGTGCAGCATGGTATAGGAAAAATTGAATTTTGCTGTTATCAATCCTAATTACTTATTCCAGCTTCGGGCAGACACATTCCTTTAACGTGACAATGTTCCAACCAAATTGCAAAAAAAGTTACGATCACTGTTGATAATACAGTTAGAAATATAGTCAAGTTTGATTACAATGTGCAGTAGCTCTTGTCAAACAATAAAGATTATGCTTAATCCGCCAAAAAAGAAGTCAACGAACTCACACAGCAACTTCTTGCATTTTGACAAAGGAATTCCTTTAGGTACTTACAAACTTATGACATATTCCAAGAGGATCACGCAATTTAAAAAAATCTATAACTAATCAATCAAAATCTCTGGTACGTTAATAGGAGGGCTAACTTTTAAATGAACATTGTCAAAATCATTTCAGAAAGGGAATCGAAATTATTCGGAGTTGAAAGCGCTCAATCGACTTCAACACACAAAGACGTCAATTCGACTGCCTGAATTGAAAGTCCTTTAGGTCCACGGCCGTTTACACAGGTCTTGAATAGGTATTCATTCGAACATAAGTTCTACTGTTACATAGTTCTACTGTTTGTTGGAATGTGACAACATAGGACACCGTTACCTCATAGATGTTCCGTATTTTTCTTTTCGACACGGGTTTCTTTAAAAATAAACCTTTTTAGTACAGATGGTGCCTTTTTTACACATTAGTGCGAGAAGTGGTTCATTTCTTATCAGGTCGAAACTTCGGAGGCCATTTTTACTGAAAAACGTCGTACGATACACGTGCGAAAAGGAACGTAACTCGTGTCGATTTAAAATACATCCTTCGGTCGTATTTTAATTTATCGCCACTCGTTTCGAACTTCCTTTTTTACGCCTTGTATCGTAATGTACTATTAAGGTATTGACTATGACCTTCTACAAACTGAATACTAAAGTTTACATAATTTTATCCCTAAAAATAACTTAACCACTAAATCAAATACCTTAGAACTGTAACAAATGACGAGCACTTCGTCATGGCATCGCAAATTGAATATCGCAGTGACAAATATCCTTATTAACGAACGCACCCGACTCGCAAGTTTTGAACGCAACTTTATTTACGGCGGCGTTTGTCGAATGTCTCATTCTGAAATTGGAATTTTCTTATCGAACTTGCTGCTTTGTGATTTTAGGTTTAGTTCATTTTGAGGGAGTTTGATGGGATTTGCATTTAAATACGTGTGTAGCAAGAAATACGTTTCATTTCTGCAACTAAGTACCTACAAACTTATTTACACAATAAACAGAATCAATTTTTCATCGAAATACTTTGCACTCTAGATAATAAAAAAAAACTTTGCACACTTGCAAAAAGGCTAAGCAGCGTCAAGAGTGGCAACATTACCTACTTTGATTTTTTTATTTTATTTTGAAGCAACTTTACCATTACCATAACAACTTTACCACAACAAACTTGAAAAAAAAAGTATGCATTATAATTTCTAAAACTTAACAACCCTGTCCTGTCACCAACATCGCAAGACGTCAAATTAAAATATGAGCCAATAAGGGATCGCCGCTCGTCGACAGGGCCGTCACGCGGGAGAAATTACGATATATGAACTTATTAAAATATCTTAGACTTTTTGTTACTTCGCGGTCGGATGACGGCGCGTCGTGTTGCTATTTTGACATCTTCCTGCTTCGTTTGGAAGTAATAATTTTATTTCCAGCTTCTGTTTACGTTTGTGACGTAAGGTGAAATTAGTTTTGTTCACATATTGACCGGTGGAATTTGAAAATGATGATTATGGAAATTTTTGTAACTTCAGTGAATGAGTAGCAAATCAGATAGGTATAAAGCAGAAATATACGACTACGAGCCATGTTGCGGAATTTCTTGGAACTATTTTCTTCACACTAAACTGAACTGTCACTTTATACATCAGAATAACAGCGCCCTCCTGACAATAGTCATATATTTCTGGTCAGGCATTATATTCATACGTTTTGATCAGTTTCGGCCACTTTCGGCACAAAAGAGACTGCAACTTTTTTAAATACGGTAACCGATCAAATGTTGGTCTGATATAAAGTGTCTTACATCTTTAACATCCCAACTTTGCACATTTCTAAGATACCGTTACAAACATTATCCTCATACGCGGCCCGCCAAAGGAAGCCTAAATTTGTCAACGACAGCTAAATACCTATGCCAAATCGATTCCCACCTATACGCGGCACCTTCAAACGCGTCGAACCGGTACTTACCAGTTAACACCGGATTACGCCAGAAAAACTTTTACAGTTATAGCAAAACCACTCACATATAGCTTGTCACAACATCCTCAACAAGTACAAGATAAGGTTTATTATTCCGTTTCACTAGTAGTATTTTATTGTGGTTTTTCTAGACCGACATGTGGTGGCAGAAGCATTTGACACGCGCGATCTGGCGAGACTTGACGGATGACGGCAAAAAAAGAAAAAAGTTGTTTATGAATCCACTTAACATACTTGACATTATTGGATGAACAATATTTGTCTTTGGTTTGTGGGTGCTAAATGGTGGTATCGATTACAATACAATACACTTTTTTCTTTGTCTTTGGTTAGTTATATTATTGTTTTTACTATGGTTTTTAGGGTTCCGTAGTCAACTAAACCCTGTTTCGGTATCGTCCGTCCGTCCGTCCGTCCGTCCGTCCGTCCGTCCGTCCGTCCATCCGTCCGCGGATAATACTGTAAGCACTTTTGGTACCAATATGTATATCAATCACGCCAACAAAGTGCAAAAATAAAAAATGGAAAAAAATGTTTTATTAGGGTAGCCCCCCTACATGTAAAGTGGGGGCTGATTTTTTTTTCATTTCAACCCTAACGTGTGATATATTGTTGGATAGGTATTTAAAAATTAATAAGGGTTTACTAAGATAGTTTTTTGATAATACTATAATCGCTCCTAAAGGAAAAAAAGTGCGTCCCCCCCTCTAACTTTTGAACCATATGTTTAAAAAATATGGAAAAAATCACAAAAGTAGAACTTTATAAAGACTTTCTAGGAAAATTGTTTTGAACTATTAGTATTTGGCTTTCTTTTGGCCGGTTTTCTATTAGTATTTGGCTTTCTTTGCGCAGTTTTATGTCGCCATTTCCATAATTTATTCGTGTATGAAATTATTTTTCACATTAGGTATTATATATGTAGGTCATCATACTACTTACAATTCATTTGGAAGATACAATATTGCTACATATTTCATAAAGCCGTTTAATGTCTCCCGATCGTAATACTTAAAACTAAGGGTCACTGCACACGTTATATTTTCCTAAATCTTTTATTATATTATACTTTTATTCTTCAAGCTCTTCGAGTTACATATTATAAAGTAAAACAATACCAGATATCGCTTAACTACTAGCTACCGTATTAAATATTTTGTTCTACTCGTATTGTTTCTAACTCTCCGAACAAGATAATCCTCAACGAAATTAATTACTCAACTTGTCGCTCTTACCTTACATTTACAAACACTCAAGAAACGTATTTTTTCCTCACCGACAAAAAGTGAGACAAAGAGGAAGGGGCAAAAAGCGTGACGGACAGGATCTCGAGACATCTGGTGGCGTAGTGAATCGGCTTCCATGTGTAGTGTTTTGATGAACTTTTAAAAGTTTAATAGGGAAGAAAGTAACTTTTTAGAAAAAGGAAGTTTCAAAGTAGGTAACTTTTAGGATATCGTCAAATTTGACAACATTGCCTTAGATTATTTTTTGGGAAACTGATCTTCAAACGTGGCAACATTGCCTTCGGCTTTTTTTAGTAACCTGAAATTAAGAGAAATTGGATTACTAATTTCTTATATTGAAAAAATTGTTTATATTTTATTGTGTAAATAAATATAGTAAAATGTTTGTATAGTATTACTTATTTAAGAATAATTGAGGTCTTATAAATACACTGATTTAAGTAGTTTAATATGACAACAATATATTTCAATTAATGACTATGATATATATATATATATAGTACGTTATTAACTAAACAAAAGTATGTAATGTATGTAATTGCTCCCCTAAATTACTTATAAACACGTATAATGTCGGTAAGATACAAAAAACATGGTAAAAATAATATACATAATATAATTTAAGATGGCGGCTTCTTTATAAGACTATAAAAATGATTAAAAAATATGTTACAAGCACCAATCGGCATACAATTCCGGCACTTTATTTAAAAGCGATCAATCAAAACGCTGGAAGCATTTCATGTCATTTGTCATTTCCTTCAAAATCCCCTCCAAGTTCAGGGTAACCACCTGTTTGACGATAATAAACTAATGCGGGCAAGTGCGAGTCGGATTTAAGCTTCGAGGATAATCGCCTACCGAAAAATAAAATAAAATTAGTTTTCGTTAACTGCCATCTACTTTTACACTAGAGCGTTAGAGATAATAAATATAGGTACATAAAACGTCACAATATTATTATTTATTTTAAAATTTAAAATATTTTTATATATACTAGTATCTATATTTTACATTATGATATTTATGATTCACTGTTATACTTTATAATTTAAGGACATTAAGACATGAACTTAACTAATCCATACTAATATATTATAAATGGGAAAGTATGTGTGTCTGTTTGTTTGTCCGTCTTTCACGGCAAAACGAAGCGTCGAACAGACGTGATTTTTTAGGTGGAGATAGTTGAAGGGATGGAGAGTGACATATGTAGGCTACTTCTTGTCTCTTTCTAACGCGAGCGAAGCATTTCATGTCATTTGTCATTTCCTTCAAAATCCCCTCCAAGTTCAGGGTAACCACCTGTTTGACGATAATAAACTAATGCGGGCAAGTGCGAGTCGGATTTAAGCTTCGTGGATAGTCGCCTACTGAAAAATGAAATAAAATTAGTTTTCGTTAACTGCCATCCACTTTTACACTAGAGCGTTAGAGATAATATATAGGTACATAAAACGTCACAATATTATTATTAATTTTAAAATTTTAAATATTTTTATATATACTAGTATCTATATTTTACATTATGATTCACTGTTATACTTTATAATTTAAGGACATTAAGACATACAAACTTTCAATCTCTTTTTCAACCCCTTCATCCCTTTTTTCACCCCTTATTTGCCAAGAGTGGCACTGAAGCTTTAGTAGTTTCATGTGTTCTGCCTACCCCTTTATGGGATACAGGCGTGATTGTATGTATGTATGTATGTATTAAGACATGAACTTAACTAATCCATACTAATATATTATAAATGGGAAAGTATGTGTGTCTGTTTGTTTGTCCGTCTTTCACGGCAAAACCAAGCGTCGAACAGACGTGATTTTTTAGGTGGAGATAGTTGAAGGGATGGAGAGTGACATATGTAGGCTACTTCTTGTCTCTTTCTAACGCGAGCGAAGCCGCGGGCAAAAGCTAGTGGGAACATAATTGTAATAAATACTTACATAATAATATATTTAGGCGATGGCTATTTTCGGACGTTATTGCCGCGTGGATGCGTATTTTATTTACTTAAAAAAATATAACAGAGACTTTATTAAAAAAATACAATCCTTAAAACTTTCACAGCTAGTATTGAAACTCGGTTCTTATTAGGTTCAGTCGCCTTTCCTAGGGCCCATTTCTCGAAGCTCCAAGTTACAATTTACAAGTGGTAGTCAATGGCTAATATGACAAGTTGGAAAAAGACTTCCGCTTGTAACTTGTAACTTGTCATATTAGAGAACAACCACTTGTAAATTGTAACTTGTAGCTTCGATAAATGGGCCCCAGGGGCCCATTTCTCGAAAGGTAAAAGTCTTGTATTACAAGTGTGTTTCCATGGAAACCCATACGATTTGACAGTTCGCGCACTTGTAATACCCTGTAAGAAACGGGCCCCAGTGGCCCGTTTCTCGAAAGCTTGTATTAAAGTGTGTTTTCATAGCAACCCATACGATTTGACAGTTCGCGCACTTGTAATACAAGGCTTGTACCTTTCGAGAAACGGGCTCCAGGTCTACGAAACCCTAAAATAGCTTGATAAAAAATTTACAGTTAATGAATTCACAACGATTATTTATAACGATTATTTTCCGTCGTAGTGTCATCATCGTAGTTACAAATTACCTTATTACTCAAGGAATATTCAGTACTCGTACGAAATTTGCATTTTTAATAACGTATAAAAACATTTATCAAACGTAATTAGGCGATAGTTGTTGTTATTAAAGTAAGTGGCAAATTGATGTCGTTTTAATTATGATTATTAACATATCAGTATCTTTTACTTATATGTATACATTGTATACCTGTACCTAACTATAGTTTTTGATCCAATAGGTACCTACTATATTGATTACAAATTTTCTTGACAATCTATGAGAAGACAATTTTTGTTGTACTTTTATTTACAAACGATTCAAATGTATACTAGTTTTTTAGGGTTCCGTAGTCAACTAGGAACCCTTATAGTTTCGCCATGTCTGTCTGTCCGTCCGTCCGTCCGTCCGTCCGTCCGTCCGTCCGTCCGCGGATAATCTCAGTAACCGTTAGCACTAGAAAGCTGAAATTTGGTACCAATATGTATTTCAATCACGCCGACAAAGTGCAAAAATAAAAAATGGAAAAAAATGTTTTATTAGGGTACCCCCCCTACATGTAAAGTGGGGGCTGATATTTTTGTTCATTCCAACCCCAACGTGTGATATATTGTTGAATAGGTATTTAAAAATGAATAAGAGTTTACTAAGATGGTTTTTTGATAATATTAGTATTTTCGGAAATAATCGCTCCTAAAGGAAAAAAAAGTGCGTTCCCCCCCCCCCCCCTCTAACTTTTGAACCGTATGTTTAAAAAATATGAAAAAAAAACACAAAAGTAGAACTTTATAAAGACTTTCTAGGAAAATTGTTTTGAACTTGATAGGTTCAGTAGTTTTTGAGAAAAATACGGAAAACTACGGAACCCTACACTGAGCGTGGCCCGACACGCTCTTGGCCGGTTTTTTTTACGGATTGCCAAAAACTTTTATCACTCGACGATTATGGAGCAAAACAGAAAAGTTTGTTTCAGTACGTACGCGGAAAAGAGGAAATTCGTAACTGGTGTCAAATTAAGAACAGTCGTGTATTGATTTATCGCACCCTTTTTAGACAACCGGTCTGGCCTAGCGCGTAGTGACTCCTGCTACGCCGCGGTCCCGGGTGTGAATCCTGGTAAGGGCATTTATTTGTGCGATGAGCACAGATATTTGTTTTCTTTGTATAATTATATATATCGTTGTCTGAGTACCTGCAAGACAAGCCTTCTTGAGCTTACCATGGGACTCAGTCAATCTGTGTAAAAGTAATTTGTCAAATATTTTTTTATATACCTATACCTACCTAACTGAAAGGTCAGACAATATATCCATATATAATCACAACAAAGATTACTATTTACCGGTATCTTTTTTAAGCAATGTACTCATTGTTCACTAATTTTGTAGATAACCGCACCTCGGTTGAACAATAGCTCAAACTACCGAAAACTTGAGGAAGCTCCTGTCACCGCTGATGGACGTGCGATAAAAACTCGACACGTTATTATGTCACAGTCTGGCTCTGATTAATGTGTGCCGGCCTTAATGTTCTATCGTTCAAGTGTATAGTCTATGGGGAATAGAGTTTTATCGCTAGTTGAGTTGAGACGTGACACGTGAGGTCGGTGAAAATGAAGGACTTGTAGTTTAAATTCCACATACTTATTCTATTTACTTTTTTTGTATAATTTATTGACGACCGGTCTGATCTAGTCGGTCGCCTAGTAGACCTAGCACCCATAGTATAGTACAAGTTTTGCTTAGTTTAGGGCTAGGTTGATCTCTGTAAGGTGTTCCCCAATATTGACCTAATTAAAAAAAAAACTGAAACTATTTTACAACGATATCGTTAAAGTAATTAGGTTTGTCTCGTCACCCATTCTAATCCGCATTAAATGTTATACAACAATAATAATTATATTATATATAAGAAGTAGAAACAAATAAATCCGTTTGAATTATTAAACACTTTTGCTTCTATTAATATACTATGAAAACGAAAAAAATGACGGTTACCATACAAAGAGGAAAATAAGAGAATCGTCCACTTTCCTCTACATAAAAATCCTTGAAATATGAAACTTCGAACGGCCGTTGCCTTTTACGTAAGCAATTCAAGATTCAAAAAGATCGGATCATGCGCACAACGTCAGGTAAACGTCAATAATGACATCTTATGGTTATCGTAAGGGTATCAGCTCGTATTTAATATGCGAATATGAGCGGCTGACATTTTGATTTCGAAAATCTCAAATTGATTTGATATTTCTTACTGAGTCGCAGCTTCTGACAGGTACTCCTGTCAAGTCTTGTGTGCGAATATAAAAGCTGTTAAAACTAAAATATTCAAAATTCCTCGAAACTTCATGTCTTTTCATCAGTAATAAAGAAAATATTAGTGAAGTCAGCAATGCGCAATACTTCTGGAGTTGCAGCGCAGCATATGGTGGACATAAACATATCACAGTAAATGTAAATGGTTTGTCTTTAAACCGAAAAAAAGTACTTTATGAATTTCCATTAAAGTAAGGTTAATCTTATTTATATGCACAATATGCACCAAGAATAGATAATATCTAATAAATATCAAATTTCACCACCACCACCTCCTTTCTTCCTAAATGGCTACAAGAAAAAACCTATAATGAGACTGAACAACTCTTAAATCTTTGATCCATACACACACTAACACACACACACACACACACACACACACACACACACACACACACACACACACACACACACCGCGTGCGAAGATACGCACACTTGTATATGGTATCTTACACCTTTAACTGTAATCTGAAATCTGACATCTTCTGTATTCTCCTATTCTGTAGGTAAGGGTTCTAAATATATACGTGTACCTTAGATATATATTAAATACATGCTGTACTACTTTCGTAATCAGGCGTTGGATGAGCGGGTCGTCTCAACACAGGCGCTGTAAGCCTAAAGAGAAGTCCCAGCAAACTGTATAAGCATATGTTATTATTTAAATAAAGATATTTTTCATTTTCATTTTTTCATTTTTCATTCTTCCCGTGGGTGTTGTAGAAGGCGACTATGGGATATGGGTTAAATTGTGGCGTAGGCGAGAGGCTGGCAACCTGTCACTGCAATGTCACAGTTTCGTTTTCTTTCAACCCCTTATTTGCCAAGAGTGGCACTGAAGCTTTAGTAGTTTCATGTGCTCTGCCTACCCCTTTATGGGATACAGGCGTGATTGTATGTATGTATGTATGTATGTAAATATCAAATTACGATATATTTTTAAAACTTCGAATACGTCGACAGGTTGTATGAAATGACGATGTTTCATTTTTAAATCGATCAAGTGTCAACGATCTTGTAATTTTGATAATTAAGGACTAATTTAAGAACTTGTTTTTAAAAATGCGAATAATATTTAAAATTTGCACTCATAATTAAATGCCTACCGGATTATAGTTATATTTTTACATTTATGACTACGACTTTGTATACTAAAATATAGTTAGAATAATATATAAGGTGCATTAGGGTAATTCCGAAAGTCGTCTAACTTCGAAAGTTGCATAAAAATTACCATTATTTCCATCATATCAAGATTCCCCTTTCGAAATTACCCAAGCATTTCTGTCCTTCGGAATTATCCTAATGCAAGGTGCATCAAAATAGTCTTAAAGATTTTTTTTTGAAGAACTTCAGTTACATCAAATAAATTATTGTATTTTCCTGTCTATGGGTAAAGATGCCAGAACTCAGCCAGGGTGCAAAGTATTAGGGTCAACAACGATTGTGTAGCACCTCAGTTTGTCAGAGGCCTACAGGCTACGAAGATTACTTAACATTAAACTGATCATATGCTTAAGAGTTTTGAATGATTCACGGTTATTTTCATTAGACTTATATTGACCGGGATATAGACCGTGATTACCTTTTTGATTTTTGTCGAGCTCCCGATATTTCGACGCAGTTTCATGCTTCATGATCACGGAAACTGACGAAGGCGGGTGGATGTCAAAGTTGCGTAGACAGCGCGCGATCTACCCTCCTTCGCGCGCGTCGGCTGCGTTCACTTTCAGCGTTACCACTGGTCGCATTCACACTCAATGGTCTGTCCAAACACACTACACTCATAGTGTCACTACGTTTGTTCAATTCTGACTTCACCGGTTTTTATACAACACACGGTTTTTAAGGTAATCACGGTCTATATCCCGGTCAATATAAGACTACATCATAATGCTTGTTTTCCATCAAAGTAGACTGAAAATGTGCTTGTATTTTCCTTTGCTCATTTCCCTTACTTCAGTTGACTTTAAATGATAAATTAAGAGGGACCACACGGCTGTCCTTTGAGAAGGACATTTTGTAAGACAACCGACGAATTAGCCGGTGCCTGTGTACGGGACAATTTGCCGTAAAACGTCGGGGAGTGCATTCGTGTCGCAGTGTATTTATAACAGTATTTTTACTGCTTAAAAACGTGAATGTTGCATAGGCGTGATATAAACTCTTTAATTATTACTATTTATTATTTAGAGCCCAATGTGTCCCACTGCTGGGTAAAGGTCTCCCCCCTCCTTTTCCACTCGTCCCTGTTTGGAGCAATATCTGGCCAATCTTTCAAAAAGGAGTACAAGTTATCCCGCCATCGCTGACGTGGTCTGCCCACTCTTTAATATCGGGTTTTAATCGTTTGCCAAATAGAATGTATTTTTAGTAGGTATACAAGTATTATTATTAATAGAATTTGACGTGACAATGTGTAAAGGTGTCACAAATGTCACATTTTTGTCCACGTAAATTTTTAACATACTTATTATAATGACAAAAATGTTTATAGATATTAATCATATTAACAACGTTTTTCTTCAAAATACTGTTTACTATTAATACGCTAGTGTTGTTTCCTTCATCTCTTCAGTCGTAATTCGCTAAAGCAATAGTATTTGGTGTCAGTTCAAAGCCTGCCGGCGGCGTTAAAACTTAAACGGGTCAGACGGTTCCATTCACATCTAAAAACACAACACGTCAGTGACATTTAATGACAAGAATGACATGAAGTGTTTTCAGATTTAACAGCGTTTTTCTCCAAGTCAAGGTACAGTATGTATGTCTAGTACTGTGCTTCCTTTATCCCTCGTAACTCGCGAGAGTTATAGTATTTGGGACAGTTCAAAGACTGCCGGCGGCGTTAAAACATGAGAAACGGCTCAGGCGGTTCCATTCACATGATTGCTTTCGGTTTACTGGATTTAACAGGTTGAGACTCAAATTAGAAAACTATAGAACGTATAGGTGCTACTGTACGGACAGACACGACGTTGAAATCACATGATATAGATTTTTTGCTACTCAAACTGAGGAGTGTCTTTTCAAAAGGGCTTATTTCTACATATTTTTTCTTTTTTTTTTAACTATGAATGCAGTTTTTCTTAGTATAGAAAATTACGCGTTGTTTTGAGATAAAAGTTCAAAAAGTCTCGCCTTGATCATTAAAAAAAAGATTAACATCAAAGTTTAGAACACATTTTGAAAAATGTGTAATGATTATTTATGTGGATAAACCAATGTGTGTATTACAACAACATTCATATCAACTAACGTTAATACAAAATCCAAAAATAAAATAAAACTATTATAAAATAATAACATTTACGCTACAAGGCCACAACAAAAGGGCTTCATTCCCCAAAGTTCGCTTAAAAGTGCTTAATTCTTAAAAACATATGGTAATAAAATATTTATTTAGGTACACATGTTACGTTTGATGTAATCATAACATTAACGTTAACTAACAATATTACAATTTTGCAAATTAAATATTAATTTCAAAATCAATACCGTTTTTCTCGATTTCCCAAAAAAAGTTCAAAGTGGAAATAAACCCTTTTGAAAAGACACTCCTCAACTATATCTGTAAATTAAATACAATACTTTTATAGTAAAAGTCTCTAGGGCTAAAAGTGAATAATATTTTAAGACTTTATTTTCCTTCGGTTCGATTTTATTGTGCTTTCGGTAACCCGTACTTTAGAAGCTTGACTGGGAGGCTTGACTTATTGTTGTTTATATGTACAAGTGTACATGTATTGATAATAAGTGATTTTATGCGAATAATAGTGAGTTAAGTCGTTGGCAGAAAAACACCGGACGGAAAAGTTGGAAATTTCTACTCAAAATTTCAAACCTTTCCGTTTTTAATCCACTAATTCAAGATCGATTACCAACCACGAACACTACCTACAGTCGGGTCACATCTTGTATTATTCTAGCCCTACTTTTTCTATGCATCAAGTCGCACAGTGGTGTAATCGTCATAAGAAGAGCACAAACAAAATTGCAACATTGTCATAAAAACTTTTGAACCTCCGATTCCGTCTGTTTTTTAAATCGCAATCGCCGAACCGTTGGAATGCACGCCGTAACGATCTCGCCTCAAACTTTAAGACATTGCCATGAATTCGCAAAAGGTGCGCGAGCGCATGGTTTTAAGCCAACCAGAGTTGTCTGACCTAAAAACACATGTGGAACGTAAGCCATCGAAAACCACTCGGATATTGGCTTGAGCAAGCCTTTTATTCACTTGCACATGGTGAGAGAACGATCTCATCGTTACAGTCAAACCTGCACTTTACTTATCTAAAAACGGGACATTATTACAAACTGCGTGTACGTTATCGCAATAAATTTGTAATTTTAATCGTTATTATCAAAACAAGGGAACGGGTTAACAATAAAATAGTGTGTTTATCGTCGCGTTTGCGTCGGTTTCTCGTAAAAATGCGCGACTTACGGCAATATTGCGGCGAAACGGAAAAATATGATGCTGTGTGTGACTCCCATTTCACTTACTGCGTTTTACGTTTCGTGGTAAAAGTATGATTTCTACTAGGGAAAAACTCTAGATGGAATACGAAGCGCATATGATCTTACTCTCTTTTTCAAACATAATTCAAGAGTATTACTTAAAGCGAAATAATTCTAAAAACGTATGTAAATTGTAGACGAGACGACAAGAAAAGAGATAGACATTTGTTGTTTGGTCATTGCAAAAATGGGTGACAAATTTATCTCTGTTTTCTTTTTATATGACTTTTCAAAAGCAAAATTTGACTTGTCGGAATATCTTTTATTTTGAATTGTGATGGTCATTAAACAAGTCGAATTTGTCTTTAGTGTAAAATCTGTCAAATGCCATCCCGTTCCGCCCCGTCGCGTCAGAAACCGAACTATCGTGGATTTTTTGTCAAGTTACTCGTCTATCACTTTTGTTTGTTTTTCTTAGGCGGCATCCGTAAAAAGTAAGTTTGGAGTAAGTAAATAAAACACCGTGACAAGAGTTCTTTATAGATTAAAACCATGGATCATCAATATCATCGGCACAATTAGGATGAAAAATTTGAATATGCCTACAGTTAAAACTTTTTTTATTACAGTAAAGGCAGTTTAAGTTGCGGGATAAAGTTAATCGTTGCACTTTTTTGAATGAACGGACTTGACCAACAACATTATTTTTGAAAGCAAGAACACGATTTTAAACAAAGGTAGTTACAAAACTCATAATTCATAATTTTTTTTGCCGCAGCAATACATGTGAGCTTCATTTATCACCGAACAATGTTCAAGACAGAAGCACCTTACGTTTGCCCTGACCGAACAGGTGCGGTCCCACAAAGCCTCGCGACGAAAGCCATAAAACTATTAATTATGACAGAAAGCCGTGTCATACAAAGAGTATTATGCGAAAATTATGAAAAAACTCAAGAGCGGCGCCACATATCTTTTTGTCTACGCTAACCTCCTACGGCACAGTGCGGGTGGACAAAAGGCGGCGCACACTGGGACAAAGGAACACCCCGCGCGGACAAAAAATTACATCATTTATTTTATTGGTTCGGGTGAGAATGTGGCACATTAATATTGCGTAGGGCTTAATGTTCGATCGCCCTAGGCCAGTCGTCAGTCATTTGCCGGCTTAGAATTGTTACCTGTGCAATATGTTTTCGTGATGTATGAGGCCAGATTGTCGTTACTGCGCTCTTGATTACATCCAGAAAGTAATTATGCTGTGGCAATAAATTATAATTATCTATGTAATGTAACTATACTTAGAAGCTATAACTCTTAGCACATATAATGATAATGTAAGCATGTTTAGATAAATAGGTAGATTTAATAACTTGCATGTAGGTATAGTAAACTTAAGGACATACCTTGTTTAAAAATAAAGATATAACACTTTATTCTCGTGCTTTGTAAATATTTAAAGATAGTTTTGATAGCATTATTTTTACCTTTTTTCCCAACGTTTAGCACGCCGTGGTCACCTAAAAATAATGTTAATTAATCGCGTTCGACCTGTGTGTGGCTTATAAAGATAGTTTTGATAGCTTGTGTAGCAGCTATACCTGTAGCTTTCAACACCAGAAGCAGTAATCGTGTCGATATTATTTTCTGCGTCTCTCGGAGCAAGTAAACGTATCATCGATCATAACGGTCCTCTACTTTGGTCATTTATCACGTCGCAGTTGCTACTTTCTAGCTGGTGTAATAGGAAATTAATAACGTATTTGTGGTCACCTAAGTAGGCATAGTCATTTCACAGGGTTTAGTTATACTACTTAGTTTATTATTTTTTATTCCTCTTCAATTTTAAAAACTTGTGTTTAAAACGCAAATTTCTATTCAACATTTAAAATCACTTTAGTTTTATATCTGAAAGATAAACTCATGTGAGATTCATGGTTCGGTAGCTACTTAGGTAGAAAATTAGAACATTCTTCGCAAAAAATCTCTTGCCACTGTCTGGTATTCTTAAATTTCTAAGTTACTTACTAGAAAATATGTCTTAATAATCAATAATTAAATCCACATAATCCACAAACATGTCCCTGTCAAAACATTGTGCCATGAATTAGAAGTTGCGAACCACTGTGCGCGAATAAACGTGTTTTAAATTAGTGTTCCAATTTCAAACATTTTTTAAAAGGTCGTTGACCGTTCTAGTCATTTTGGCGCATTTATTGGTCGAGATAGGCACGTAACGTTTACGCTTTACAGAACTAGTGACGTGACAATATCGGTGTCGATACGCTCGAGTTACTTCCCATCGTTTTTGATTTATTTTTATCGAATTCGTCTATTTTTGTAACCTAGGGTGCTGGAACGAAAAGTGTGAGATTCGTCTGGAATATTCAATTGAATAAATAGGTATCTACTTTCGTTCCAAGAAAACTTTTTATTGAGATGTTCGATTTGCTTTCACTGTTTTAAACTCATGCTGTTTGCTGTTTTTCACTGTTCTTTAGCATTGTCTATGTTAACTGTCTTAGCCGAAGTAGGACAAAAAATGTTTTGAACTAAGTATTTAACATCGAGTTAGTTCTGCGAAATTTAATCCAAGTTTTTGCGACTGAATTTTCTTTAAATTACTTTTACTTTTTTTCAAAATTTCTGGCAATTAGTTTGACTGAGATACAATTTGTTTTTTTGATACAAAAAAGATTGTCTATTATAACTATAACCGCCATAACTCTTCAACGAAAAATAGCAAGATTTTCAGATTCCTAAGTACCAACTTTCTTTAGTGTCTTACACAGCAACCATTAGTATTAGAACAGGTATCTGGTACCTGTTTCTATATATTTCTACTTACTTCCAGTTCAGAAGATTGCGTCATACTTTTGTCTAATCTTTGAATAATTTTAATCATCGCTAGTCCACCTATTTTGACGAGCAAAAGAGCTTATTCAAAGTTTGGCTTTTATACGCTACCAGAACACGTACCTACGTCGAAGGTTTATAATAGGCTAGTTTCCTACTAGTCAAATCAGCTTCTTTTTAAGAACTGTCAAAACGATTTGCTAATATGGAATTACTATGAAATACTGAGGAGTGACGTCACGGTCAATTCATTTACTTTTATATCTTTCTCTTTGACTTATTAATTAAAAATTATGTTTGAACATAACTACTGTCCATATTTTTCTTTCAATTATGCGGTGCTTTATTTCGTCGTTAGGAAACTAGCCTATTTGAAACCGCTTATTCAAAGTCGTTAGAAAACAGTTCGGAAACGTAAAAAGACGAGTAGTAACGAAGTTGGCAATATGCGGAATAGCAGAAAGGAAGTAACCTGAGGTCGCCGTGACGTCACGACGCGGAATCGGCCTCGGCGCCCGAGCGTGGCGAGGGGAGGCGCGGGGTACTTTCTCAGAGAAGCGGCAGAGCCTAGTCAAAATGACAATCGATGAAAAAAAAAAACATGTAGTTTAACTTCTAAGACGTAACGCAGCTTCTTTCTTAGATGGACTCTAATGGTGCTCCCAGACTGAGCTGCTTATAACAGCCAGTGTGAGAGGTTAGGTTCAACATAGGTAACTTCAGATTTTTTTTAAACCTACCTACTCTAATAGGCTGACTAATATCCGACACTGCACTGCACTAGCAGAACCTTGTATTGTAGTTAAAAGTCACGCGAAAATAGTTTTTATACTTTTACGTTTTATAATGTGGACAAAACAAAGAATAATGTTAAATATTAGACATTAACCGATCTAAAAGAATGAACATTTATGTATTTTTTTTTATAAACTGTGTTTTTTTCCAATTACCAATCAGACCATCCCAAATCCTATTTCACTATTTCCTGATAACGTTACATAACCCAACAGCCAATCACCGGCCGGCATTCATAAATAGAACGTTCGCTATCAACTGATAAGGGCCATAAACCATTGCGTTCAAAATGGCTACCTTTAATGTTTTTCGTTTTAGTATTGTGCTACTTATTAACTACTGAGATAACGATGTCCTTGGATTTGTTGTTTTACTAGTTACAGAGAATGTAAGTGCAAATAGAAAAAAAATGTTTATGGAAATAGTCTTAATAAATTCGCAATTTCACAGAGAATGTAGGTATATTGGAAGGAAACAAATAAGTAAATTTGGTATCTAGACCATCCTTTTTTTTTTAAACTTACTAATGGCTATTTTTCTGACACTGTCCTTATAAGAATATCAGGAGCTAACGATATTAAAATAAATACATCGAAAGTGTGTATTCAATAATTTCAAAATCCAGGAAAAATGAAGACTAGGTACTCTTAAAGACGCAAATTGAAGTCGGCAAGCTACCACTTGGTTTTTAAGTCAGTTAAAACAACGGTAACATCGTGTGGAGTACCTAATTAACTTTAAATAAACTAAGACGACACAAATTGGAATCACTGACACAGACACGGTAAATTTAGCACTGGCAACATTGGAGTCGTTTTAACTTTTTAAAATTAAATAAATCTACAACACACTGGCTGGAAATGATTGACGGAATGATCTACGGGTCATTAAGAAGTTAATTCTATGTTTTTGTTTGTTTGTGGAAGCTTTAGTTTGACTTTAACTGGGTCTATTTATTTATATAGACTAGCCAGTCTTCAAGTGTTGGAGTAGTTTATTTTGCCTATATTAATTCCGAACAAATTCGTTTTTTACGAAACTTTTCGCTGTAAAAACGTTCTAGTCTTTGATGAAAGTCTTAGTTAAACGAAAACTAAAAGTACTTCATCCTCGAATTAAAGATTGCGTCTTAAACTACGACGACTACTAGCATGAAGTTTAAATTAAGATTTTTTTCACTTAGTATTAATACTAAAGTCCCGACGAAAAACTCTCTAAAAAGTTAAAATATCACCCTAATAACTATCTAGACTTCATTTTAGGTCTACAAACATATTATAGATTTTTAACCCTTAATTGGGCATGAGAATGTCAAAATTTAGTAAATTTTGAAACCTGTCAAAGATATATAAAATTCAAAGTAAGTTGAGAAATATACTCCTTGTGCCCAATCAAGTGAGATAGTGACTAAAGATCTACTGGAAATATCGAATGGTGGACGATACCAAATAGCCTTTAATCCAATGTATTTCAGGTAGCAAAACATAAAACACCATAAGCTATTTGTGCAGCCTTGAACTGTTTCATAATAAAAATCGTTTAAAATGATTTTGCGCTTTTACTGACCGTGAAAATCTAAAAGTGGGTTAATTTATTGCGGTTTTAGAACACGCCATGGTACGCGATTTTATCTATCGGTTAATTTCATGTTTGAGGATATTTTTTGTGATTTATTCTTGTCTGTGATGATTTAAATTGAATAAAAAAACCGGCCAAGAGCGTGTCGGGCCACGCTCAGTGTAGGGTTCCGTAGTTTTCCGTATTTTTCTCAAAAACTACTGAACCTATCAAGTTCAAAACAATTTTCCTAGAAAGTCTTTATAAAGTTCTACTTTTGTGATTTTTTTCATATTTTTTAAACATATGGTTCAAAAGTTAGAGGGGGGGACGCACTTTCTTTTCCTTTAGGAGCGATTATTTCCGAAAATATGAATATTATCAAAAAACGATCTTAGTAAACCCTTATTTATTTTTAAATACATATCCAACAATATATCACACGTTGGGGTTGGAATGAAAAAAAAAATCCGCCCCCACTTTACATGTAGGGGGGGTACCCTAATAAAACATTTTTTTTCATTTTTTATTTTTGCACTTTGTCGGCGTGATTGATATACATATTGGTACCAAATTTCAGCTTTCTGGTGCTGACGGTTACTGAGATTAGCCGCGGACGGACGGACGGACGGACGGACGGACGGACGGACGGACGGACGGACGGACGGACGGACGGACGGACGGACAGACAGACATGGCGAAACTATAAGGGTTCCTAGTTGACTACGGAACCCTAAAAAGGGAATATAACATTGCTTTGTAGCCATAAACAAACATTTTACAGGATAAGTCTTTCGTATGTAATTGGTTAATAGTATATGTACATATTAGTATATATCCAAATTTATTAACCAACTAGACTGTATTGTATATGTCATGTGTTCAATCGTTTTTATTATAAGTAGATATATCTATATTTTAATTTTACGAAACAATTATTGGTCTTAACTTTCAGGTGATTAACTTACTTGAATACTTTTTTCTTAATGTCTCAAATAATTTATTTACAATATTTTATTAAGTGAGCATACTTTCATGTTTTCAGAATGGTAAAACAGTAGGTATTCTGTCTTACTAAAACTGCGTACGAGCGCATTAAAATCGCCCCGTTACCAAGCAAGCCACCCTACAAGTTTACAAACAACCTAAGCCGTGTTGTACAATTTCGCCGCAGAACAATTTCGTTAAAATCGCTTTAAGCCACGCCAATTGAGCGCAGATGGCCCGTGTACGAGCAGTGTGGTCGTCTTCGCGACGACATACGATTCGTTTTTTGAAATTTATGAGTTCGTTTTATAATTTATGGGCTCTTTTGTTTTCGATTGACGGAAGGTGTTTATAATTAAGAGATGTTTTAGAAATTGGACACATCTGTTTTCAATGCTGTTTGATACAAACAGAAAGCATATTTCTGACTATGGCAGCGTTCCATATTAGGAGCATTTTCATCTTAAAACTGTGTACACTTTTATCATTTGCTAAATATGACCGTATAAAATACCTAACCTATATTAGAACTAAAGTATCTTAAAAAAATAGAAATCTAAATTAAAATATATAAACTACTTAATCAAAAAAACTTCCGCGAGGTGTACCGGGTGCAAAGGTGCCCATCAAACTTGCCGCATTGCCACGTTGGATGGCAATGGACAACCTTTGCACCAGGTACGAGCCCGCACGAGCATCGGAGGTCCTCTCTCTCAGCTTATGACCCAAAGATAGATTAAAATAAATAGGTATACAAAATACCTAACCTATCAATATTCACGTTTTATGTATTACCCGACAGATAAAACACAAAAATATAAGACATTTCAAACTAAGCATTTATTAAGCCATCTTTACTACTGTTAGTATATAGAGGTACACTTTCCAATGTATATCACTATGGGGCCAACTTTCAAAATAGAAACACATGATATTCATCAAAAATATCCAAATCGAGCAGAGGTAACGCTAGGGTGCCCAAAATTCGCGTCCCATATGGTGCGTGGTACAATAAAGTTTATGGCGGAACGAAAAAAGAACTGAAACAACTGTTTGTGGTGCAACTCATCAACAAAGACGTATTAGTAGTTGTGTACAATTGTAGTTAAGTCTTTTTAGTTTAGTATGGCGGTGTAGGTGTGTAGATAGGTGTACCGCAGCGGGAGACAGACCGCCCGTAGGGACGGTATGGCCTGTTCTGGGTCGAGCTTTGTTTTCCCTCGGTCAACGCTTAATCTAGAAGCATATTGACTGAGTATAATGACCATTCTGGCTGGCATTTGCAGCCGTGTTGATAGACAAACGATGCTGTGTTATTCGTATCTAGGTAGGTATCTATATTAGAGTCTGAATCATCTAAGACACAAATCTAATAAGCTCAAATCTGATTTGACTTGCGTGTTGGCAACATCACATTGTTTTTACAGAAAATATAGGGTAAATAAAATCGTATCTCAGCTAATAATTATTTTTGGGACTTAATCGCGTATGACTGTATATCAAACTGACCTCCGCGATCAAATCTCGATTTAAAAATAATTATGTGTAATAATCTTGAAAGTTTATATCAATATCTCAGCTAATTCTTGTTGTAAAAATTGTAGAACATTACCTGATGAACCTCTGCCTTCATTCAGTTTGACTTCCTACACAGTTTGGAAGATCTACACTATATTTAATTACATTTACACCTTCAACGCCATTTTGTCTGATATAAAAAGGTTTCCCATTCAGGTTGTAGGCTCATTAGCGCTAGGGGGCGCCTGTACAGCGTTATTTATATACGGAGAACAATGTTGAGATTAATCTTCTTTGCTAGCCGATGAATGATGTGAAGTATCGGCCTATTCTTAAAGGATATTCTTAAGGTATATTGATGCATGGAGTAGTGCGAGCTTTTATTTGCAAAAAACAAAAATATTAAAACATAACGCAGAACTTTTGAATATAATGAAAAGTATTTGTAAGCGTTGTTAGAATCTAACTTTTTCTGTTGAATAGGTTTTCATTTTATGTGTTATAGAAAACAGGCTAACATTTTCTATTCATATTTCTTTTCATTTTATCGACACTATTACATGGCATATGGGTTCATATAAATAAATTAATTCTAAGTAAATAATAGGTTTTTCTATTTATAGCAAATAAATACGAATAAAACACTGGCCGGCTGGTTATTAAAAACTCATAAATAATAATACTGAAGCCGACAAAAGCGTCATAATCTTAACATACATAATTTATTTAATTTCCATTATTTCCACCACCATAAACTCCCCTATTTAAAGTGCTAGGTTTATTATGTAATTACACAATAAAAACTAGAACACGATCGCTTTTATTTTTAATAACACGTACTCTACAATTTCCACGCATAAAACATGCCAACTGTCGGTAAAACTACCTAGCCAAATTACTCTAAAAGTACTCTAATTATGCATAAGCAATTGATTTTTTTTAAATAATATTTTTGTGCAGATAAAATAAAATACTACTTAGTAAAAATAATTATAGGTACACATTAGATACCGACAAAGATAATTTTGAGTTACTTCATAATTGAAACTAAAGGAAATCAGCTTTAAACAATAAATAAAAAATTTCACCACCCCCTTTCTTCCCGTGGGTGTCGTAGAAAGCGACTGTGGGATATGGGTTGAATTGTGGTGTAGGCGAGGGGCTGGCAACCTGTCACTGCAATGCCACAGTTTCGTTTTCTTTTAACCCCTTATTTTGCCAGTGATCAGCGAAGTAAACTGTCATTTTCTTCACTAACATTATTTCGCAAACCATAATATTATGCTCTCTAGAAGCGGCAAAATTAACGTCACTTTAATAACAGCTGTAAAACAATGGCGTGCAGACTTCTGATTTAACATTACCCTTACCGGTACACCTAATTACTAGCTGGGAACTTTGAATAACGGCCACCTAGGTAGTCTTCACAGCCGTACTAACTCAGACAGATATTTTAAGATAGGTAGGAGCATACATCTGAAAAGAAGTACCTTCAACCTTACATCTTCAAGGGGTACCTCTGGGTTCTGTAACAGAGGATATCCTAGCTCATTATAACCTAAAGTCATGTTTACACATTGTACATGTTTTTTATCCCCCGACGTAAAAACGACAGGGTGTTATAAGTTTGACGTATCTGTCTGTCTGTCTGTCTGTCTGTCTGTTTGTGTGTGTGTGTGTCTGTCTGTGGCATCGTAGCTCCCGAACGGATGAACCGATTTAGATTTAGTTTTTTTTGTTTGAAAGCTGAATTAGTCGGGAGTGTTCTTAGATATGTTTCATGAAAATCGGTTCACTATGTCGCGGTCGGCGGTTTTTTTATAATTTTAATTTTGTGGTTAGGTAATTAAGTCAATAAATATTTCTTTTCTAAATATTTCTAAGGACATTTAGTATGCTCACCAGCACGACACCACGAGATATAGGTAACTGTGCTTTACAAAACTATGTTTTTAGGGTTCCGTAGTGAACTAGGAACCCTTATAGTTTCGCCATGTCTGTATGTCCGTCCGTCCGTCCGTCCGCGGATAATCTCAGTAACCGTTAGCACTAGAAAGCTGAAATTTGGTACCAATATGTATATCAATCACGCCAACAAAGTGCAAAAATAAAAAATGGAAAAAAATGTTTTATTAGGGTACTCCCCCTACATGTAAAGTGGGGGCTGATATTTTTTTTTTTCATTTCAACCCCGACGTGTGATATATTGTTGGATAGGTATTTAAAAATGAATAAGGGTTTATTAAGATCGTTTTTGATGATATTGATATTTTCGGAAATAATCGCTCCGAAAGGAAAAAAAAGTGCGTCCCCCTCTCTAACTTTTGAACCATATGTTTAAAAAATATGAAAAAAATCACAAAAGTAGAACTTTATAAGGACTTTCTAGGAAAATTATTTTGAACTTGATAGGTTCAGTAGTTTTAGAGAAAAATACGGAAAACTACGGAACCCTACACTGAGCGTGGCCCGACACGTTCTTGGCCGGTTTTTTTATTATTGCATATTGTTGCCACAGATTCTTTTAATTTTATGCTCCACTCCGGTATGAGAAGGAGTATTGCTTATATTTTCATGGCGTTGTCCTTTTCACACACCGAGATACCGTAAAGGATGTCAGTATGATAACCGAATAGTGTATTTCCAATCTTTCGTTTTGGAAGGCATTTAAGCGAACTTAAATGTTTTTCGTTTTGCCGGCAGTACAGTAATTAGCGATTATCTGTGACTGCTAACCGCTACTTATTTTCTGCCTATTTAATTGGTGATTTGGATAATTTCTGTGCCACTTGACTGAGAATAAAATAAAACTGATACAAAACTAGTTATGACACTTTTGCAATAAATACTGTTTACAAAGTTTCATCCTCAACCGGACTTGCAAAAATATAACAAACTAGTGAAATCCTTTAAACTGACTGTTTTTGAATTTTAGCGTGTAATATTGAGTTTTTACGATTTTGTCGGCATTACGATGCCCCCTCACTGAGTTGACGTATGAAATATAGTGTTTAACACCACACGGTGTGTTCGACGTCCCGCTGTGAGACGGTCCCGCGCGGCACAGACTCGTGGTCACACTACACGTATTCCCATTTAAATTTTCGTAATTCACATTAATTTGGGACTGTCCTACAATTTGTAGATTATTGTCACCCTTTTTACAATCATTATTGTAAAATTAGTGAGCTTGAAGTTTATTGAGTGGTTGGTCGGGTCATATGAACATTTTGATAGCATGAAATACTTTTATCGGTTTCCAATGTGTGTTCTCACGGTTATGATTGAATCTTGGCTGGTATATCTTGATTTGAATCACATTGACTAGTGACATTAAGCTGAGTGGAGCCCCGTTCATTGACGTATTAATAAATTAGCTTTTGCCCGCGGCTTCGCTAATTCCGTAAAAAGAGACAAAAAATTTCTTCTATTCTATTCTCCTATTCTATTCAATTCTAACTCCCCTATTCTATAATTCTACGTCAATTCTATCTATCCTATTTTTCCGTAAAGACGGATTCAATCACAAGTGACATACAAATACATCTCCCATTTATTTAATATTAGTATGGATGTACTAAGTTACTTTCCTTTGTCCTTAATACCGATAATATAAATTATATATCTATCGCTGAGTCCTCTTACATATAATTTGATTATACATAGCATGTGAGCGTAAGTCCGTTTTCACATTATCCGATCCGATATAGGATGTCGGAAGGATTTCAATGGAAAAAATCCAAGATGGCGCCTGTAATGTATGGGGCATCGGTCCGACATCCGATGTCGGATCGGATAATGTGAAAACGGCCTTACGTATACATTTTCACTAAATATTTATAACAAAACGTTTTTTTTTTTTGGGAAAAACTAATTATGGTTAAACCAAAGTGGTAGTAATTGACCAAAACAGACTATAATCAGAAAAAACTTAAATACACCTAAAACTGTATCAATACCGGATGCGGACGCCATAAAACTTTAATGGATGCACAATAAATGTTTACAAATTTTTTGATATATTTTTTCCATTCTCTATCAAAGCGATTAAGTAATAAAACTAATAGAGCTACGAATATAATAACGGAACGGGTCAATTTCGTACGTTCAAGGCTGCTGTTTTGACTACTGGTGGAATTTAGAGAGGTCGCGTATTATGTACAACATTTATATTCGTATTTCGTAATTGGTATGGACATATGTAATTATGTATTTAGATCTCCGTGGATAAGGATTCAGTATTTCACCATTCCTTTTCCTTCCGCGGGTACCTCAGTGAGGTGAGTTTGTTTTTAGCCCGATTCGACATATACTATATATTAGATATGGATATGATATGGATCGGATATGCCCGTATCAAAAACGACGTTTTTGTTTGAATAAACGCCGCTTTTGTCACTGACAGACAACTGACACGTCGGTATTCTATCGCAGTGTCATCTTCACATTTTAGAAGTAGATGTGAGCAAAATGTGACACTGTAAAGAAAAGAGTACGTATTATATTCTTTTGTACACTCATCTACTTCACTCTTTTAGATTCGTTCAGTTTAGTTCAGTGGATCAGCACATCAGTCTATATCAATATAACTGGCTTGCTATCTCTCGTTCGCAGATATGTTGAGCCAAATGTAAGATTTACTTAAAAAAATCATTCATTCGATTATATTTTTTTCGAATACGGCAGTATCTCATAGAAGGGCGCGGTCCGATCAAAGAATCTTGCGCAGCGGGTAGCGGTGAGCTTCTAGCATAAACGCGCTTTTGTTTCTATATAGACTTTTTACCGATGTTTGAGATAAGGCCACACGCATTTTGCGAAATAATGTTGTTATGCTGAAAGTGCAAGTGCAATATAATTATATTTTTCTACTCCCGAACTGTTATTCGTCATTTACAGGGTCGTGCATAGATCTTTATCCGCTGGCTTTCCGCGCATGCGCGCAGTGTCGAAAAAACCGAAAACGCATTGTTTGGCTCGGTAACCATGGTAACGCATTGTTATAACGATACTGCGCGACCGCGCAGGAAAGCTTTGGGCAGCTGAGCTAACAGTGCAAACCTTTGCGTCAAAATACAGGAAACAGTGTGAATTTCACGAAAGTTATTCAAGAAAACTATTAAAAACTAAGTGCATGGTAGTAGAAAAAGTATTGTATGCAACGGTGTTTAACTGAGTCAAAAAATACTCGTGGCGTCTTAATAACAATTTTCGGCTTCGCCTCAAATTGTTACCCACGCCACTTGTGTTTTTTGACCTCCTTTAAACGCCTGTTGCATAAAATACTATTTCGCGTCTTCCTAGTATAGACCCATACGGATACCTACCAACTTCATATAAAGTTAAAGTTAGGGGAATCTAAGTATTTTTTACGCTGATAACAAGGATACATGTTCCAGTACTTTAGTCTTTAGACTATATTAAACTGGTAATTTTGCTTTACAATTTACACGCAGGGATGCAATTTACCTTTGACAGTTCCTAATTTATAGGATTAGGTAAATAGTTCCTAAATCGTTTTTAGTAAGTTAGCTCTTTTGGATGACTAGGGCCCATTTCTCAAAACTGAAAGTTACAAGTTACAAGCGAAAGTCTCTTTCCAACTTGTCATATTAGACATTGACTACCACTTGTGAATTGTAACTTGTAGTTCGAGAAATGGGCCCCTGATTTTGTACTTTTTGATAAAGTGTGCCTAATAGTAGTAAAACCTAGTCCTCAAAAATCTCATCTTTTTCCAAAGTGGGTAAAAAGCGGTCGTGTACAGTTCACGGCGCGTTACCGTCGCGTGTGCGCATAATCAGTAACCACTGGAACGACCATGGGCGTATTCCGATTTCAAAATATTATACCTACTACACAAAAATAGACAAGAGACACAGCCAAGGAGCTCACAACGCTCGCCTCGTTGCCATTTCGCGGGATAGTTAGTCTGCTGTATCAGACTCATGTGACTTTTACTTCGGTTGTCTAAAATGGATCTACCATATCACATTATAAAAATTACTTATTTACGCGTTCTTCAACTTTGTCTATAACATAAACTCCACGCCATTAGCATCTTCTTTTACAGTATACTCAATATACTAGCATTGGTAATCGTATGTTTAAAGCCTGAATGTGTCCACGACCATGTTAGACAAAAGTAGAACACATCGTGTCGTGTGAGGCATCCATTACAGTGTCTGAGTCATTTCAGCGATATGCTTTTGTTTTTGACGATTTTTAGACCGGAGGAAAGCGCGATTCTGCTCTAAGAGTTTTATTTTGACAATGGGCTAGTTTCCTATAGTAAAATAAAATATTTTATGCAGTTCACGAAATAAAGACCACATAATTAGAAGAAATATAATTATGGGCAGTAGTTATGTAATTTCTATTTAATAAGTCAAAGAGATAGATATAAAGTAAATGAATTGACCGTGACGTCACTCCTCAGTATTTCATAGTATGTGCTTACATAACCTAATTCCATATTAGCAAATTGTTTTGACAGTTCTTAAAAAGAAGCTGATTTGACTAGTAGGAAACTATTATTGGTTTGACCAATACAGGAATTCTTCACGTCTGAAGATAGTATGTTGTCATGTCCTAGTAACGATTTGATAGTTTGCGGACTAATTAGTAGGTACTCGAACGTCGTTCGAGATTCGAGAAAATGGAGACAATTTTGAATTCTAGCATTTCATACTTAAATAAATAAATAAATAAATATTATAGGACATTCTTACACAGATTGACTGAGGCCCACGGTAAGCTCAAGAAGGCTTGTGTTGTGGGTACTCAGACAACGATATATATAATATATAATATATAAATACTTATATACATAGAAAACATCCATGACTCAGGAACAAATATCTTGCTCATCACACAAATTAATGCCCTTACCGGGATTCGAACCCGGGACCGCGGCGCAGCAGGCAGGGTCACTACTGACTGCGCCAGACCGGTCGTCAAACTTTATATACTCTTTTCTCATATTGTAACTAATCATTTAGTTTTTAGAGTACACATGTAACTCCTTTTTTATAATAATTGAATAAGATAATGTAAAAACTTACAAATCATTATTACTACGAGTAAAATAGCAAAAAGCCATTGCGTGTGGAATAAAAAACAAGGAACTGATTACCCTTTCGTCGTTATCAAGGTCGATATCCACCACTGCTCATCCTTTCAGTTTCATTAATTTGTCATTAAAATAACACTTGCCAATTCAAATCTAAAGTACCTACTTCAATTATTTCTCAGAGTATTTCAATTTGAGTCTTATTTACCCGAAATAAGCTTGTAATTGAAAATCTTCAATTTGACCGAATACGAGCTTGTGAAAAACACTGATTACTTAGTCCAAATCATGGAATCTATTTAGCTGATAAGTAAACAGATTTGTTTACAAATGAGGAATCAAAAATACTCATTAGTGATTTAGATTGCCAATTATATGTAGTAGGTAAACACTTTTTTGTTTACTAATTTTCATCATGCTCTCTCGGTTATAAGTAGTCTGATAATCTTCAATTAAAGGGATTAAACGACGTTCCAAAAATCTTTAGAAATCGTATTAAACACAAGAAGAAAAACATATGACAGTGTAATAATAAGAGAGAAGCTTGCAGAGAAGCGAACGGAATGGCGAAAGTACGTTGGAGATGGTCGCAAGTTTGTCGATGAGATCTGGTTTGCGGCACCTGCTGACAAAAGGGAAAGAAGACACCAAAGCGAAACGTCGCAATCGGTTGCCGGTTGCAAGCTTCTCTTGTCAGCTATGTGGCAAAATATGTCGCTCTCGCATAGGTCTCTATAGTCATCAAAAGCGATGTCTCTCGGCCATTGCACTACCTCGGAAATAGACACTAAGCCCAATAGTAGTAGTAGTAGGTAGTAGTAATAAACTAAGTATAAATAAAATCCTTAGGGTAAGCGAGTATAGCAAGTCACTGCCGAATGGACAGTGTGCCCAAAGGTCCTTATCGGAAGTCTATAAATAATTTAAACAAGAAAGTTTTTCATATCCACATAAAAAAAATATTAGGATTGCGGATTTCAACTGTAGTATTTAAACTATATTTTCAAAACACAATCATAACAAAAGTAACAGACTTCTAAAACAAATAGCGAATCAAACAAAGCAATATAAATACAATTTGTTGGCAATAATCTCCGACCACAGTTTCTATGCGGTCAGAGGATTTCAAACGAACGTGCTTGCGACAGCAGTTCCACTTTATTCTTTATAAGTAGAAATGTAGCAGTGAAAATGTATTGTTTGTGCAGGAAATTGATCTAGAAAATGTGCTTATTGTAGCTGTTTTAGTTTAAGGATTAGGTATAATATACTTGAAAGTCTAAGTAGCTGTACTGTGTGCGTAGCCGAATGCACAAACGCTCACGAAACGCTCGTAGATATCTATCTCTATCACTCTTGCGTATTGGCACGACAGAGCCAGCCTACCTTTCGCGCCGTTTCGTTTTCGTTTCGCGTCGGAGAAATGACATTCGGCTACGGGGCCTGCACTGCATCAGAATCCAAAATGTTCGGAAAATTTCGGCGTCGTAATTATAGACATTACAAAATTTTGCGATCTTGACTGATATAGTGACTGAAAGTTTTTACATATAAATACATACATACATACAATCACGCCTGTATCCCATGAAGGGGTAGGCAGAGCACATGAAACTACTAAAGCTTCAGTGCCACTCCAGGCAAATAAGGGGTGAAAAAAAAAACGAAACTGACATTGCAGTGACAGGTTGCCAGCCTCTCGCCTACGACACAATTTAACCCATATCCCACAGTCGCCTTCTACGACACCCACGGGAAGAAAGAGGGTGCTGAAATTCTTAACCCGTCACCACATAGGAAAGAAAAAGTTTTTTCCCCTCACTAGCTCGGAAACACGTGTTTTGTCCTTTAATACCAGCGGGTAAAAACGCATTTTATCCACTAGTGGGTAAAGTAATTTGACCTTGAATAAAGTCAAATTAACTGCTTTAAAATTGATAAAAGTAGGTGAATCTAGTAATAAAGATGATTTACCACCTGTGGAACTACTGAAAGCAGTGATAAACGCATTTTTTGCGTTGTAGTTTCCTCGCTATAGTGAGGGGAAAAGTTTTGTGTTACACTCGGGTGCAAATGTATTTTACTTCTCGTGTGTTAAAAAACTCGCAAGTTCAGGATTCTATTCTCGAACCACTCGCTTCGCTCGTGGTTCAACTATAGAATCCTTTCACTTGCTCGTTTTTCAATTCCAAACTCGGCGTTAAAATACAACTTTGCCCCCTTGTATAACAAATAACTATTACATATCATTTAAGAGCAAAGTAAGGAAATTAGGCTTAGGCCGTTTGCCATCTTGCATAATGTTTACAAGAAAGTCACATTTTATTTTAATTTGTAATAAGCAAGAGCTTTATCCTTTTTGGTACTAAATTAATCGTTGCAGATATTATGCATTTCAAAGTTGCCAATATATTTAATGGTTAAATGCGGTATATCCATAATCAAGAAATATTATTATATTATTAAAGCTTGATATTATTATACCTATAGGGCTTCCAGTTCTGAATGATCAGATAATAAAGTAATTGAAACTTTCAAGGTTCATTATTCCTTCGGTGAGCCATTGTTGGTGTAAAGTTCAATGTTTATCGGCCCTTCTATTTATTACTCCCTAGCTCCCTACGGTACTTTAAACACTTTTAATATCTGTTAAATAATATCGAATAGAAATTCAAGAATCCAGTTTATTACATAAATCTTGACAGTTGAAATAACAATAATACATAGTTGTTTACTCTATTCGAGTTGTATACTATCTATGACAAGTTATAATTAATTTCAAATTTCTTAAAGAGTGAATAACATTTCTTAACCATTAAGTTAGAAACAACAACACAAAGTTGGCAAAACACCTAGTGTTTTTCCCAGATTTCCGATAAAAAAATCATAAATAATAGCTCGTAATAAGTAAGTAACATTGTGCAGCACAATGTTACTTACTTATTACGAGCTATTATAAACACAATTTGTGCTTCGCAGAGATTTGAACCCACACCCTTCCCCGTTTTTCAGCCAATTTAAAGAGCATAAACCTACTTCCACGTTCATAACTAAGACTAAAACACAACATACTAACGAAGACTTTCTTCCGCAGGTGTGGTTCCAGAACAAGCGATCAAAAGAGCGCCGCTTAAAGCAACTCACGTCCATGGGGCGAGGCCCCTTCTTCGGCTCCTCCCGCAAGATGCGGGGCTTCCCCATGAACCTGTCCCCAGGCGGCCTGGACGAGGGCCCCCCAGGGTTCCCCTACTTCGCGACGGCGGACGGGAAGTTCGAGTTCGGATACGGGCCCCCGTTCCATCATGATGCCCCGTTCTTCCATCCGCCGCCGGCTATGCCGTTTAATCAGCCAGGTTGGTAGACTTTTCGATATTTTAATCTAGTTTCTTAATATTTATTTAATACCAGAGCACTCACTCACGGCTCACTCTTAAAATTGAGACTTTACTCGTTTAAAACAAGCATTATTTTTGGCTTACGCTACCAGTGTAATAAAGACCATTTTATCTCAAATTCTAATAGAAATTCTGATTAATCTTGAAGCATAAGGATTATTTTGTGCTTAAAAACCAGAAATTTGCATGTACTTTAATGTAGCGCGAAAAAGCAACATACAAAGCTTCATTTTATTAACTTTCGCTCTTTGCAAAATGTAACGAGAACTTGAATATTATCCATTGAACATTTTCCTTTATATTTCCTTTTGCTACTCCCTTTTAAAACATACAATAGGCTAGTTTCCTATACTTAAAGTAAAATATATAAGCACTGCACGAAATGAAGCACCAAATAATTAGAAGAAAATATGGACAGTAGTTATTTCATAAGTCAAAGATATAAAGTAAATGAATTGACCGTGACGTCACTCCTCAAGAGTTCATATTTTCCATATTAGGAAATCGTTTTGACAGTTCATATTCATATATATTCATATATTTATTCATAATAGTTCATATTATATGTCACATACATTTTAAATACAATTATTTGCAGAATTGATATTCGTAACATTAAAATATTTTACATACTTATTCTAAGCTTAGGTACTTATTTGGTACTCTATAAACTCCTTAAAGCTGTAGAAAGTGTGCTCGATAAGCCATCGTTTCAGTCGCGCTTTAAAGCTCATCAGTGACGGTGCGTTTGTGACATGACCCGGCAGTCTGTTGTACACAGTCGGCCCCATCACATGCGTTACTTTGGCAGATTTTGCCGGCATTCCGCAATTTTTGTGGGCATTCCGCAAATTGCGACCGTGAACGTCAGCTCCACTCGCGTATTCATACGCGTACGCGTAGTTCTTAAAAGGAAGCTGATTTGACTAATAGAAAACTAGCCTATTGCCTAAATTTACAAATTCCCAAGCAACCCCACCACATAATCGCTATCTATGTACCAGGCGCTTAGTAACGTGAGCAGGTCGTTTCGCAGGCGGGATGGAGTCGCTCCCCGGCGAGTTCCCCGAGCAGTTCCCGCCGCCGGACCACCTCGTCCTCCCCCGGCCCTCCTCCCCCGAGTTCACCTTCGGGGACGCCCCACCCCCCCTCCATCCTGAGGGCCTGGTCTGGTAGCTGAAGCCGGAGCCGCGGGACTACCACGACTGATGCGGCTCGGCGGGCTACAAAGTGGACTTTAACAGTGTCATTCAATAACGCTGTGACGGACAAGTGAAAGTGTACAGAGTTTTATATTGATAGTAATTTATTAAGTTATCAAATAATTTATTTACAGTGTAAGATTTTGGTTCCTATTTTAAGATAGAAGTGGCAATTTATCATTATTTTATGGAAAAGCGTCCGATCGGGAGGTTTTCGATCGCAAAATTCTTGTGTTAATTACGAGCCCCAGCATGCGTGGCTCATTCGTCTCAATTAGTCAAAAGAAAAATTAATTTTCACGTTTCACGATATTCCAGGAATTATACGATTTGATGGATCTTACCATCGGCCGCTGGCATATGTATTTATTTTAAATTTAGTGTAAATGGGGTCTTAGTTAGGGTGACCACAAACGAGACTACAGGAGGACATTTCCGATATAAATTTAAGGTTTTGTAAATATAATGTAAGTTGTACATAGATTATTGCTGGACAAGTCTGTACTATATTAAATTTATTATGTACTAAGTGGTAGTTACTTGATAATAAGTTCTGGTGAAATATAATTCCTTTTTATTCCTGCTTCTCTTATATGGGTTTTAAATATTTACAATTTCCTACACTTTAATTATTTAGGAAAAATTGCATTTCTTTTAAGCGAATTTAACTATCCGTTAATTATTTTATTATTTTTACCCTTAGGTAAAAATTAAAAAGTAGGTAGCCACGCACCTATTTTAAAATTGTGAAACTTTTTATGGAATTATATCGCTAGGTACAAATTTTAAAACAAGACAAGGAACTTAAGGGCTGGTATGGCAATTTTATACCTCCTTTATTGATGGTATATAAAACATGAATTTGTATTTTATACAAATATTACCTGGTTTGTGATATGACATTTTACTATAAAATTGGTTAACTCATGATTACACTAGACAGTGACTCTTATCTTTTACCATTTTAACATTGTGAACTATTTCAATATCTACTTGCCTCGTGTAATCGTGCCTTAAGCAAATTACCGCGCTCACGTTCCATTTCATATCCTTCAACGCAATGAGCTTATTTCTACAATTATCTAAAGTGTCATAATACAAACTAAGGCGTTTCATAAAAGGGAACATAAACACACCATAAAAAAATCTTATTATGTTTCGAGACACGAGTCTGCAACAGTTTCAAAATGTAATTAGTGTAAATACGTCGGTGTTAAATAAATCACGCTGTCGTGAACTACTTATGTATATAAATTACCAGCGCTGTTTAAAATTAATTTACATTGACTTATGTAAATATAAGTAAAGTGATTCATGATCATTTGCTAGTTATTTTACCTATTTTACTTCACATTTCAACGTTTTTCAATTGTAACATGTAATTGTACATGTGAAAGTGGAGCAAATAAACTTTATTTAATACAACGGGGAAACACAAACTGTCTATTTATTTATTTAGTCGTATGGCATCAATTGGAATTTAGTCGTCGCTTTACAGGTTAATATCTGGGGCCCATTTCTCAAAACTGACAGTTACAAGTTACAAGCGAAAGTCCTTTTCCAACTTGTAATATTAGACATTGACTACCACTTGTAAATTGTACCTTGTAGCTTCTAGAGGTAGAAATGGGCCCCAATTCTTCACCCAGTCGGCTGCGTATTTACTTAGTTTATGTAAGTACGAGTAGTAAAATGTCTATAAAGGAGTGAAATATTTTCAAGTTCAAGCAATCTACTGGGTGACAGAACTGTCCGGCATTTGTGATTTATGTCATGCCCTGTTTATTGAAGCACAGTTGAGTAAGGTCTGGAGGAATATAAACACAGCATAGTCACCCTTACCATATGTACACTGACTTATTCGCTAGCGACGGCTTAAACAACTGATATTGATGTAGGTAAGCGATTTGCTTGATTTGATACAGTTGCTAGCTTTTAAAGCGATATAAAAACTTTTCATACAGATAGGTACATGTATTATCAAAATTACATGTTACATGATTAAGTTGAAATAAATAAATAAATAGGACATTCTTACACAGATTGACTGAGGCCCAGGGTAAGCTCAAGAAGGCTTGTGTTGCAGGTACTCAGACAACGATATATATAATATTATACAAATACTTATATACATAGAAAACATCATGACTCAGGAACAAATATATGTGCTCATCACACAAAAAATGCCCTTACCAGGATTCGAACCCGGGACCGCGGCGTAGCAGGCAGGGCAAGATTATGAATCCCATGTAACTTTGTTTACATATACGAAACAAGTTTGTTTATTGTATTAAGTAGTTTACACGTTACTTTGAAATATAAGATTGGTACGCATTGACTGGCAATTGGCATCTAAAACTGATTTGTATAGTTTTTCACATTTCTTAAAAGTCGTGAAATCAAGGTATTCCCTTATATTTTAAAGTGTGTTTAATGTACATTTAAATTTTACAAATACAAAATTTACAAAATTTAAAATTACAAATACTTCATTCAGTTACTATAATAAGCTCATAAGTGCATAGACTCGAGTCTCGAAACATAACGCAAGTGTATGTACTCTAGTGTAAGTGTTAATATTCAGTACATACTGTTGTCTATCTGTATTAGTGCATAACAAAGTACATAATGGAATTGTCTGTAAGAATAAAATCTATTTGAAAATATTAATGCATTGTTTTTTTTTTACAATTTAAACTAACCAAGGTGAACATATTTATATAATTATATAAGAAACTAAGACTAAGCTTAAAAGCTAGCTAATGTCTAAAATAGGCCCTTGAGGCATTGTACCAAGGATACCTACTGGCGACATTTCCTCGCTGTATCTCAATGCTGATACGTTGTGCGAGGAAGTCGCCAGCTCTTCGGTCACCAGTTACCTCAACCAGACGCTTCGCGATTTCTGTGAACAACTTGTTCGCCATGGACCTAGAGTTAAATTTAAATAGGAATTTCCCTAAAATTTGAATTCTAGAGGCGAAGCACAGCTTAGCAGGATATAACTTATTGTGTCGGTCCGTCCCCCTCGCACTTACAGAAAACGCGAAAAGGACGCAATGACGTGATAAGCTATATCACACTACCGTGCTTGACCGTCTGTAATTCATTAGAGTATACTCACAGCTCACAGGTAGGTAGGTACTTTTGAGCACAATACAGTGTTTATGAACATTGATTAAAATACAAAATTAAAAATCCAACGACATAGTGGACCGATTTTCATGAAACATGGCTAAGAACACTCACGACTATCTCAGCTTTCTAACAAAAAACAATCTATATATCGGTTCATCCGTTCGGGAGCTACGATGCCATAGACAGACACACGCACAAAAAGACAGACAGACACGTCAAAATTATAACGCACGTCCCGACGCAAAAACGGCGGGGTGTTATAATTTTGACGTGTCTGTCTGTCTGTGGCATCGTAGCTCCCGAACGGATGAGCCGATATATATATATTGTTTTTTTTTTGTTAGAAAGCTGAGTTAGTCCAATATTTAATCACGAGCAAAGAGTCAAGAGAATCAAGATAGTAATTACTAGTTGACGTGATGAAAATAAACATTTGGGAACCACCGCTGTAGATATTGACAAGCGAGAGCAATTTGAAGGCGTCGTAAAGGAAAATTGTAATTTGTCCGAGGGCGAACAGCTGACAGTTCGCACGCGCCAGTCACGTTCTGTGGTATTCCGTCATGTAAGTAGCTCCAAAGTCTCGATACGACAGACTGCAATCGAGTATCGATGTAGGTACTGTAAGAGAGTCGGCCTATCAGTGGAGAGCATCCAAACATTTAAACAACGCTTTGAATCAATATTTTTTTATATTTTAGGAGCTAAGTACAACCGTTCACTCTCAATCGCTGCTTCTATATGAATGCCCCATTGAAGTGTCCGATTTCCTTGACGTTCTTATACTGTTCCAATTTTAAATCAGGGACTGCCAGTCAGCGACCATGACTGCTGTAAAAGGTTTCATTCTAAATGCGAAACCTCTTACATATCCCTCCCCCTTATGTTAGAAGCAGCCATTGTTCACAATACTACACCCTATCCTATCCTATTCTACCCTAACTACCGGTTGGCCCTACCTAAGCCAGGCCCCCCTACACACAAAAAAATCTCCTAACACCCAATAGTGACAGCCTCATTCAAGGTAGCCAACATCTAACGCTCTTTGCGTGGTTGCCTAGTCCACGGTTGAGACCGCCATAATTTGGATAGTTGGACTATAGCCAAGGTCCTCGCAAATTAGTCAGATGTGGACTATGGTTAGGAAAACCAATGGCAAAAACCTAACCCCTGCCCATCGACTAAACCCTTTTATTTTGAACTTTCTGACAGCTAATTGTCTGTGGCCATGACTAGATGACATTGACATGACAGCTGTTAGCAAATTCTCCTAACTTCAAGTAAAAAAACAAGGCAAAACGTTTATTTCACATGAAAAAACATAATAAATTTTGAAGATGCCGATTCTTGTTGGCGGTGGCGTTGAAGTGGGGGCTTCTCATGGCCGCCAATCTTCCCGCCGCGCCGGTTGCGAAGTGAAGTGGAGCCCGAACGGCTCATGAAGATTGCTGCAGCTGTAGTGTGCTGCACGTTGGTGATGACGACGAAGTGGGGTTGCATATGACCGCCAGCCATCCCGCCACACCGTGAGCAGCTGGATCATCTGGTCATCTAGTCGGCCTTGTCTTGATACATGTAAAAGAAATGTGTATGAACGTTGTTCTTTGTAGTCAGGAAATTATAAGGGTGTTGTGACATTACTCTATAACTTTAAACGATTGTATCTATTTATTAAATATTTACAGTTTGGGGTGTGTTTTATTCCACAGTTTACATATTTTCATATAACTTAACCTTATTGGTAGCTATAGGAAAACATTATGGAATAAATAAGCCTATCAAATAGTTTTTATTCTAATATAAACATTGCATAAATAATATGTATAGTATTCTACATGTTATATATTGCGCCAAAATAATTAGTTCTATGTGGTTATTTACAAATAATTATCCTTTTTAACATTAGGGATAGGCAAATGACATTTTCTGTCACAAGTCGTTTTTCCTTTGAAATAATGTACATTTTAGTTCACTAATCACAATTATTCCGTAAGTTCTACAATATAATGTATAATTAAAGGATTGAAACTAAATTTACATTGCCTATCTAATGTAACCTACATATCTAGGAAGATTTACTGCATATGTGTATGATTAAGTATATAGGTATGATGGAGCTGATGTTCACGCAATTTGCGTCGACGCCCATGGTCACCGAAGAGGAGTCGTAGAGTTTCTTGAACAACACAATCTTGAGCGCCCGTTGCTCTGTTGAATGTCTCGCATTCCATTTTTACGTCAATTCTGCACAGCTATATTTTAACTACGGAATGGGTGATAATGAGTATTAGATAATAAGAAATATATCACCCGGAATAGCTCTTCGTATTGGCGACGATGGTCACTTTGTTTTCCTTCTTCTTAAAGCGCGTTTGGCTTATCGCTTGGCATGCGCTTCCTCGCGCTATGAGGTCGGGGTTCGTTGTCTGAAAACTCTGAAACCGAAACTAGGGGAAACTTTCAGACGTTAGCGCCTTCACCATGTAAGAGAGTCGGCCTATCAGTGGAGAGCATCCAAACATTTAAACAACGCTTTGAATCAATATTTTTTTATATTTTAGGAGCTAAGTACAACCGTTCACTCTCAATCGCTGCTTCTATATGAATGCCCCATTGAAGTGTCCGATTTCCTTGACGTTCTTATACTGTTCCAATTTTAAATCAGGGACTGCCAGTCAGCGACCATGACTGCTGTAAAAGGTTTCATTCTAAATGCGAAACCTCTTACAGTACTTACGCAAACAAAATAAGGATCCGTTTAAGGGCACATTCGTTATCATGTTTTGAGTAGGAAAAAGTTAAATAACCTAACCTCAAAATTAAAATTAAAAAAACCCCCGACCGCGACATAGTGAACCGATGTTCATGAAAGATGGCTAAGAATACTCCCGACTAACTCAGCATTCTAACAAAACAAACTAAATCTAAATTAATTCATCTGTTCGGGAGCTACGATGCCACAAGACAGACACACACACACAGACAGACAGACAGACAAGTCAATCTTATAACACCCCGTCGTTTTTGCGTCGGGGGTTAAAAAATGATACGTTTTTCCTAATCATAATACTTGATTATGTAAATGTGTTCATGTAAATTTGTCTTTCCCTTATTCACTGACGATGGCTTGATATGTGCAAGGATAGTTAAGTACCAAAGAGGATCGAGTATTATATATGTCTTATATTATATTAAATATTACGAAGTTATGTATGTCTTTGATGGTACTCACCTACGTTCGTATTTTGCGCATTTATTGTCTCTATTTGTTTTACGCAATAAAACCTGTAGCTGTAGATAGACGTAAGCCATACTATCAATAAAGCATTTTAAATCCTCGTTTCCACGTAAGGTAGGTAGGTAAGAAGCAGACCGTCTGTCCGGCACGAGTGTGTCCAATCATGATTGATTGGATTCTCGTCAGCTGCCGTACGCATATACCCCGTTTGTTGAACCTTGGCAACTTGCTTTTACGCTTCGACTCATTGCGAGGTTTATTTGAAATAGGAAGGACAAGAACTAAGTCTTAACTTAACCTTCAAAATCTTTTTAGCCGGCGTAGCGAAATGGTAATTGTCGATACAAAAGGCCACCGAAGCGCCGCAGAAATATAGTCTGGCTCTGTCGCGCCAATACGCGAGCGTTTCGTGAGCGTTTAGTTTGTGCATTCGGCTACGCACACAGTTTTGCCTAATGGTTGACTGGTAGAGAATGCCTTACGGCATGAAGTTCGCCTTTTGTATAATGTTTTTGTACAATTACACACACAATGCTCCATTTGTTGTGTACCTTAGCAACCAAGCGCGGATCCAGCTTCGTGCCCAGGGGGGGGGGTCACGTGGTAAAGGCCCGGGGCCCCAGGGGGGGGTCACGTGGTCTATTTGTATGGCCAACTTAGGCTCCAGGGGGGGGGTCATGACCCCCATGACCCCCCCCTGGATCCGCGCATGTTAGCAACTTGCTTGCAACACTTCGCGCATTGCAAGGTTTGGTTTTAATATCTTCAAATCCATACGTATGAACAAGAACATGGTATACAGTCAACCTTCAAATGCCTACTCAAATGTGTATTTATGTAGGTACCCCAGGATGTGTTTTGTAAGTAGTACCTTAGCAACTTGCTTTTACGCTTCGACGCAAGGTTTAGTTCAAATATTTTTCCAATCGTATGAACAATAACAGGAATAAAATAATTACTCCAATGAAAACTAAAAATTACTGCACTTGAACACTATCAATATCACCGTAATATGTATCTCTAGATCTCTACACATATACCTTTCTAATAAGTCATATAATTTATGTGTCCTATGGAAAAACACATAGCTACATATATTGTTACCTACTCGAAAAACACACTCACTGCCCTATTAGTACATACTTCCGTACCGTTCTTATAACATGTCATATCAATATCATTTATTTTTACATCATTTCGTGAATAACTAATATTATTCAAATCCAGCCGAGATTAGGTGTGATGATGATGAAGGAGCATTTCAAATCTCAAGAAAACTTAATACCGGTAGTGATAGATTAGGTATGTAAAAAAAAATCATTTTAGTAAATATAATTTAATTAAACAAATTAAACATAAGCGTTGCGATTCAGCCAGGTAATGTTGCCAGCATCTACGGCACATTGCCGAAGGGGGAATTTTTGTTTTAATGTTAAGTAATTTAGGGTTTTTTTACTTTTTTTCTATTATTTATTAGATTATTGTTATAAATTTAGGCTATATTTAGATTTAGGTTAATTTACATAATTTATAACTTATTACTTTATAATTTTTAATGAATATTATTAAGAATTAAACCAAAACATTGTCACGTTGTCACTACGAGTACCTACACCACTACGAGTAATAAACCAGATCGTTATTCTGTTTAATTACTTTAAAATTCGTGTCCCTTCCAATTTACACGTTTTCCCTAATGACACCCATTCAAATAAATTGATTACACTAAAACTACGGAAACCTAATCCACCCCAGACGTGTAAACACAAATAAATACAAGAATACCACTCGATATGTCCATTAATTAGTACAATTGTTGTAAAAATGTGGGGGAATGCCTGCCGAGAAATGTGTATAGTGCACATAATACGCCCTCCGGAAATGATCTGGCCCCGTAGCCGAATGGCATTTCTGAGACGCGAAACGAAATCGAAACGCCGCAGAAAGGTAGTCTGGCTCTGTCGCACCAATACGTAAGAGTGATAGAGATAGATAGCAACGAAAGAGATATTATCGTGAGCGTTTCGTGAGCGTTTTGTGAATTCGGCTACGCACACTGGTTTTGGTCTTAGTGATAGAGTTGTTACACCAAAATGAAAATGAAATAAATGTAATAAAATCAAATAAATTGAAAACTAAAACTTAAAACTAAATTTTAACTTCTGCCAAACCAGAGTATGGTTTGTTGGCAGACGAGGCTCCTAATACATTAGGTTCTATATCTACTTATATAATTTACTAGCAATGCCAAACAATAGGTACATATAATATAGCACTGTATTAATATCCTGTTTGCCATTAGGTATTTAGGTGCATAAGTAACATTTACTACTATTATTACTTATTAGTTTTTACTACTACTAACACACACAACACATGTGTACATGCAATGCCCCCTTTGGGGAATATCTTCAAAAAATTGTGGTTTTAGCAGTAGAGTTGTGTAACTTATGTAATGTGATAAAACTGGACCCTGTATTGGATGGCACAACGCACAAATTTGTCAATTCTTTCACAGTTTGGCATCAAACGAAGGAGGTCCATCATATTGCAAGTATTGCAACATGCATCGGTTGCTTTTCATAATTAGGGTTCCGTAGTCAACTAGGAACCCTTATAGTTTCGCCATGTCTGTCTGTCCGTCCGTCTGTCCGCGGATAATCTCAGTAACCGTTAGCACTAAAAAGCTGAAATTTGGTACCAATATGTATATCAATCACGCCAACAAAGTGCAAAAATAAAAAAATGGAATAAAAATGTTTTATTTTTTTTTTCATTCTAACCCCAACGTGTGATATATTGTTGGATAGGTATTGAAATATGAATAAAGGTTTTTTTAAGATTTTGATAATATCAATATTTTCGGAAATAATCGCTCCTAAAGGAAAAAAAAGTGCGCCCCCCCCCCTCTAACTTTTGAACCATATGTTTAAAAAATATGAAAAAAATCACAAATGTAGAACTTTATAAAGACTTTCTAGGAAAATTGTTTTGAGCTTGATAGGTTTAGTAGTTTTTGAGAAAAATACGGAAAACTACGGAACCCTACACTGAGCGTGGCTCGACACGCTCTTGGCCGGTTTTTTTTACTTTGACCATGGTAAGCGTTACAAGGATAAGTGGAAGGAGAAATACCCGTTATCACTAATACTTATGTACTAAATTTTCAAAACCTAGAAGATTAGTAATCTTCTAGATTTTTTATACAAAAGTCTTGCAATAAGTAGTATGGAAGCAGTTTGCCCTCATATATTTGCTACTCTTTAATTTCTTACAGTACCTAAGTGCGTTTTCACATCATCCGATCCGATATCGGACGTAAGACCGATATCCCGTACATCACACAAGCGCCATCTTGGATTTTTTTCTATTGAAATCCTTCCGGTATCCGATATCGGATCGGGTAAAGTGAAAACGGACTAATTCTGTAATTTCTCCAAGTTTATGATTTTTATGAATAGCTAAAAAAAAGTTTCCCTCACTTGGTTCTATTCAAATTACTACAAAATCAGCTTAATCAGGCTCAAATATGAATACCGTAGGTGTGTGTATCCCCTCTAGATAAATCCCCACACGTGTTCAGAGTGACATTTGCGTGCGAGCGCCCCATTGGTCATTGGCGTGTGATCTTCGGCCGATGCCGCTGACTCACTTATAAATAAATAGTTAGTGCTTGTGGTCCTTATAAATAATAATAATTAATTCCTAATACATATATTATAGAAAGTTACTACGTATTTACATGTACATTTGTGAGTGTGGTCGAGAAAACGTCCCACTTTGTCGATTGCTATAAAGCCGCTTTGTCAGTTTATTCATATATTTAAACATACAACTAAACCTCGTCTTAATGGTAACCGACAGAGTGAGGCGTTTTACTAAACACACTCACGTTTATTTAAGATTCAAGCTTGTTATTATAATGCATTTGATATGTAAGGCTCCTTTTTTCCAGTATTAAAAATATTTTCCACAACTTGGGATGGATAAAATTCGAGTTACAGTAAATATGAACTAATCGACGTAGCACACTAGCACTACGATAGTACTCTTTATCATACTGTGACACTAGTGTGATAATAGTGTGATAAAGCTTATAGTTCTAGTGTCAGTGCATCCCTATCGCACTTACATATAGTGCGAAAAAGACGGACTGACTTGATATGATAGGCTTTATCAGGCTTTATACATGCTTGTCAAATGAAAAAAAAGTAAAACTAGAGCCTACCTAAAGCCTAAATTATGATGCTTGCCAAATGGAAATATTTAAATAAATTCTAGCTTGCTCAGAATCCATTCTTCGAAATCCATTCTTTCAAAGAGGATCGAGTATTACAGAGAGTTACTGTCAAAGTAAAATGTGTAATCACAGTGCTTAGACTGCCATCTCTCGACATAGGCTTAAAACTGTTGAACATCACTTTTGACAATTTGGCCCATATTCTTAGCTTGATATGTTTTAAAATGTCAAATATTAATATTAGCGCCATTTAGCTGAGCGTACCCCAAAGGTGTAATGCCATCTAGGCCACCGAACCTTTTTCTGTATGGTACTGAGGTACGTTTTTTTCATAGCCAAAATGGCAAAACGGAACCCTTATATGTTTCGTCATGTCCGTCTGTCCGTCTGTCCGTCTGTCCGTCTGTCCGTCTGTCACAGCCGATTTACTCGGAAACTATAAGTACTACAGTGATGAAATTTGATGGGAATATGTTATGAACTTCGCTACAAAATTATGACACTAAATAGTAAAAGCAAAGAATTGGGGGCTCGGGCGCCCCCATACATGTAACTGAGGGTATGAAAATTTTTATCGATGTACATACCCGTCGGTGGGGTATCAATGGAAAGGTCTCTAAAACCAATGATATAAAGTTTTCTAAAAAATCTTCAAATTTATTAGGCGTGCTAGATCGATCACTAACCTGGGAATAGAGTGCAAACGAGTTAGAGTCCGGCGCGGGCCTTTTGAGATATCAGCTCTCCAAAGTCGTAAAGCATATTGTCATCCCCAAATCTCAATTTTTATAACTACACCACGATCGGACCGCATATAAATAATTACTAAAAAAAACCTAGAGGTGATGCATGCTAATTAACTTTCGGTTTTCAATTGATTTTTGGTTTGATCATAATACCTACAGTATCTCTTTTATAGTTTTTGAGATAGGTTGATTTAACTGTAACTTTTATTTGCTACGGAACCCTTTGTGCTTTAACGATTAACCGACTCGCACTTGGCCGGTTTTTTTCATAGACTTTATCTGTCTATACGAAGTTATATATGTCTTTGATACATAATACCAAAGAGGATCGAGTATTATAGAGAGTTACTGTCAAAGTAAAATGATACTTACTCCTTACTTGGTGGATATTCCACGAATCTGCACGAAGCGCTTTGCTTCTTCTTTTCTTATGCGCACTGCCAAGGAGTGGAATTCCTTGCCGGCGGCTATATTTCCGAGCTCATATAACCCGGCAACCTTCAAATCAAGAGTGAACAGGCATCTTCTGGGCGAGCTCACTCCATCGTAGGCCACGTCTTTGCCTTTGGCTAGTCTGTGGTCAAGAGTAAGCCCATTTATAATAAAAAAAACCGGCCAAGAGCGTGTCGGGCCACGCTCAGTGTAGGGTTCCGTAGTTTTCCGTATTTTCTCAAAAACTACTGAACCTATCAAGTTCAAAACAATTTTCCTAGAAAGTCTTTATAAAGTTCTACTTTTGTGATTTTTTTCATATTTTTTAAACATATGGTTCAAAAGTTAGAGGGGGGGGACGCACTTTTTTTTCCTTTAGGAGCGATTATTTCCGAAAATATTAATATTATCAAAAAACGATCTTAGTAAACCCTTATTCATTTTTAAATACCTATCCAACAATATATCACACGTTGGGGTTGTAATGAAAAAAAAAATCAGCCCCCACTTTACATGTAGGGGGGGTACCGTAATAAAACATTTTTTTCCATTTTTTATTTTTGCACTTTGTTGGCGTGATTGATATACATATTGGTACCAAATTTCAGCTTTCTAGTGCTAACGGTTACTGAGATTATCCGCGGACGGACGGACGGACGGACGGACGGACGGACGGACAGACAGACATGGCGAAACTATAAGGGTTCCTAGTTGACTACGGAACCCTAAAAAAAAAAGTAAAATGTGTAATCACAGTGCATAGACTGCCATCTCTCGACACAAGCTTAAAACTTTTGAACCTCAGTTTTGACAATTTGGCCCATATTCTTAGCTTGATATGTGTTAAAATGTCAAATATCAATATTAGCGCCATCTAGTCGAGCGTTCCCCAAAGGTGTAACGCCATCTTGGCCACCGTACCTTTTCTCTATGGCTTTGAGGTACGTTTTTGTCTTAGACCTTATCCGTCTATACGGAGTTACATAAATGTCTTTGATAATACATATAATGTGTTATTGTTAGGTGCATTAGGGTAATTTCGAACGACCGAAATGTTCGGGTAATTTCGAAACGGAAATCTTGATACGATGGAAATAATGGTGATTTTATGCGACTTTCGAAATTACCCTAATGCACCTTATACCAAACCTCATTGGTACGAAATCATAGAAAACATTTTGGGCTTCTGTCAAATCTGTCATAATATCACAAGTGTCAGTGTCCAATCGTTCAAATCATCAAAACGCATTTCTAAAACTGCATATTTCAGGCTTATTATTATACTTTATTATAGTGATATCAAAAAACTAAGCTAAATATTACCGTCTCTCCGAAGAGAAGCACATTAGAACAACTATCATGCCAAAGTTGAATTTGAAGTGGCTACTTAAAGTGAGAAGTATAAAAAAGTGTTGGGAGTTGGAAAACGTCTTGGTGACCAGGCCCCGTAGCCGAATGGCATTTCTCCGACGCCAAACGAAAGCGATACGCCGCTGGCTCTGTCGCGCCAATACGCAATTCAATTCAATTCAATTCATTTATTTCGTCATCATGGGTTACATACATTACAATAGGTGTCAGTTTACATTATAAGTCCGACCATGGTGTGCCTTTCGGCGTACGATATAAAAAATACTTATGCTAAACACATTTACATGCATAAAATTAAACTAAACTGACTAATAAACAAATTGGAAATATCAAAAGTAACTTTATATAATCATGTCAAGCAATAACAGTATTTAAATTGAAAATAAAATAATAATAACAATAGAGACATAAGATTGTGCAATCATTCATTACATTCATTAATAAATTCATTGATCGAATAGTAGGCTTTTTCTATCAGGTACATTTTCAAAGCTTGTTTAAATTCATTCAGACCCTCTTTACCTCGAATTGTCTTTGGTAATTTGTTGAAAATTTTTGGTGCCATTCCTATAATACTTTTTGAAAGTAATTTGGTCTTTGATGGCATACCTATCACTTTATCACATCGTCTCTCACTAGAGAAATATTTGAAGAGGTGTGGATTACTTTTAACAAATAAAGCGATTTCGAATATGTATAGGCAAGGAAATGTAAAAATTTTCAAATCAGTAAAGAAGGGTTTACATGGTTCTAAATATTGTAGTCCGCACAAAGATCGTAAACACCTTTTCTGTGCTCGAAATACGAGTTCACGATTAGTAGAGTTTCCCCAAAAAATAACGCCATATCTGAGCGTTGAGGAAACGTATGCATGATAAGCTGTCAAAGCTGTTGATTGATTCACTATTTTACGCAGCATAAACAAAGTGTACGAATATTGGCTCAACTTTTTGCAGACATTTTCGGTTTGAAGTTTCCAGGAAAGATTATTGTCTAATGTTAAACCGAGAAATTTTGTATGGTCCGTTTCTGAGATTATGTAGTTGTTAAATTTTGCTACTGGAATCAATAGATTTTTACATCTCTGTTTAAAATTCATTATATATGTTTTGGCCAGGTTAATATGAAGGTTATTTCTGTCAAGCCATTCGATAGTGGACTCTAAAGTTGTATTGATATCAGATTCTATAGTATCTGGTGGACTATCAGAGAAAATAATTGTACTGTCATCTGCAAATAAAATTGTTGGATGCGTTGTTACTCGCGGGAGGTCATTGATATATATTATAAATAAAAGGGGACCTAAAATACTCCCTTGGGGGACGCCGTACCTAATGTCTCGAAGACATGACGAATAAATAGTCTCTACCTTTGATTTAAGATCGATATGATTTATTTGTGTCTTTTGTTTCCTGTTACTAAGGTAAGATCTTATTAACTCTAAAACATTTCCCCTGATACCATACTTGCAGAGTTTATCTAGAAGTATATCGTGTCTGACAAAATCAAAGGCTTTTGTCATGTCCATATAGATGGCTGACACTGGGAGCCGTTTATCCACGTTAGCAAGCACCTTCGTTAACAGCTCATAAATAGCCATGTTGATGTTCTTATTTTTACGAAAACCTTTCTGTTCATTGGCGAATAGATTGTTGCTCTCAAAGTAGTTGTACAAGTTGTTGTAAATAACCTTTTCGATAACTTTTGAAATTATTGGTATAAGTGCTATTGGCCTATAGTTTTTAGTATCATATTTACTATGCTTCTTGTGTATAGGTTTAATTACTGAAGTCTTTAACTTTTCAGGAAAAACACCATATTCTATACACATATTTGTGATGTAGCTAAGAACAGGGGCAACTATGTGAGAAACTCGTTTAAGTATTTTTGTGCTTATGCCATCGTATCCTACGCTGTTTGTATTTTTCAATGAGTGTATAATATTAAAAATCTCAGTTGGGGTTGTTGGAGACATAAATCTATAGGAGACATAGATATCTATCTCTATCGCGCTTGCGTATTGGCGCGACAGAGCCAGCGGCGTATCGCTTTCGTTTGGCGTCGGAGAAATGCCATTCGGCTACGGGGCCTGAGGATGTAAACAAAAATTGAGAGAGGTAAGTTCCTACCTATGACGACAGGTCTAGCTCAGTCGGTAGCGACCCAGCCTGTTAAGCCGCGGTCCTGGGTGCGAATCCCGGTAAAGGCATTTATTTGTGTGATGAGCAGTATATTGTTTCTGAGTCATAGATGTTTTCTATGTATATAAATAAGTATGTATTTATCTATTTAAGTAGGTAAGTATATCATCTCTTAGCACCCATAGTACAAACTTTGCTTAGTTTGGGGCTAAGTTGATATGTGTCCTTAACTTACACAGAGAGCCCTTGGTCTCCAATATTTATTTTTATTTTATTTTATAAAGATATTCTTTAAGCTCTCATAATTAGTGTATTAAGCAATAAACTGGAGTGCTCCGAGGAATTGTTCGGATTAATCCCTACCGCTTCTTTCCGCCATCGCCCTACGCGACAACATTTCCATCGTCATCATCTAGATGGCTGGCAGTCCTCAACTGTGCGTTTCTCCAGAAACTTCCTGCCCCGCACAGCTAAACTGTGGAATGAATTGTCGCCTGCGGTATTTCCGGACCGATACGACCTTCAAATCTTCAAGAAAAGAGCGTACACCCATCTTAAAGGCCGGCAACGCACCTCCAACACCTCTGGTGTTTCGGGTGTCCATGGGCGGCGGTGATCGCTTACCATCAGGCGACCTGTCTGCTCGTTTGCCTCCTATCCCATAAAAAAAAAAAAAAAAAAAAAAAAAACCAAACTTCAGAGAGTAATAAGCCCTTATTGAAAATATACTCCTCATATGTACGATACATATTCAATAGGTAGTTTCACGTGCGCCAACTAATTTTCAAGCAGCACCTACAAAATAACTCGTGTCAGTTCAAATACTACGACTATAAGGCTCCCCCTGTGGCAACTCGTCACGTCTAGCGGTCCCGATCGCGTGTTCCCCGAGGTTCTCGAAATGTGTGCTATTCTGCGGTGAATCCAATTATTCGAAGATGATTCAAAGGTTATGTCTGTAACGCACCTGCCGAACGGGTGGTGAAGATTCTGCCAAGAGTCAAAAAAAGTGAATAAATGCCCTTGCACATCTTTTCAGAGAATACAGAGTCCCTAATAGCAAAGAGTAATCGTACAGTGTGGCCACTCGCGCTCCCCGCTGAAAGTGCCGCCCACCCCCTCTCTGTTACCTCACAGTTACCGCCAGTCAAAAACGCGAACAGTCGACCTGTCGAATCTCACTCATACAAGCATCGTACGCGTTCACCTACACGAGCTTAGAATGTGTGATGGAACGCGCCTCTTTCACATACTCATATTTGAGCGCCAGTGTCCTAGATGTGCTAATAGGAACCCGTAACATGATTCTGGGCAGCTACCTCATAACACCCGGATGATTTGAAATATCTTGCGTTCAAAAAGATACTACAGGTCTTTGAATTTTAGGACGACCGAGAACTGTGGCTATCACAATAGATCAGGAAAATGGTCGCAGTAATGTACAGGCGCTAGGAAGCCTTAGACAGCCTTAATAAAGAAGAACGCACATGGTGATTTCGATCCAAGTTTTGGGTGCTTTTTACTGATACATACTGTGAATATCATATCCTGAAGGTAAAGAAAGTACGCACTGTTACTTATTATGCATCTTGTAATAAATATATAGATACAGCAATCACATACACGCCAACGCTCATCCAAGGATTTAGAGGCCTCACTCAATCTACCGGCTATATGGCTTCTGTGTGCGTAGTTGAATGCACAAACGCTAACGAAACGCTCAAGAATTCACGATTAATATCTCTTTCGTAGCTTTCTATCTGTATACAGAGCCAGACTACATTTCTGCGGCGTTGCGGTGGCGTTTAGCGTTGCAGAAATGACATTCGGCTACGGGGCCTGATCTACGCAAAATTTGCAAGGTACACATCGGTGCTCTTTTCCATAGAGCTGACTAGTCTGAGTGTAGTGTCTGAGTGCATGCTCATATTGGGTGTGCAGCAGAGCAGGGTGGGTGCAGCGTGCGTGTCAAACAATCGAAGTTCATACAAGTGTCCTGATTCGACGACGCTGCATGGGTGGACGCACGCTTGCCCGCCCCGCCGAGAGCTCCGCTTTAAGCGTCCACTCAGACCTCACAATTAGACGGACTTCCCCTGTGGCACAACGCGTCACGTCTAGCGGCCCCGATCGCGTGCCGATGTTCCCGAAATGTGTGCTATTCTGCGGTGAATCCAATTATTGAAAGGTTATGTTGAACGCACCTGCCGATTTCGATTAAAGTTTTGGGTGCTTATCGTACTTTGTAACTTTAAATGTATGTTGAAGGTGATTTATACTTCTTATTAAGTACTCCATTCTAATCTAAGTATATTCATCGTTAAATAACCTATAATATTATAGTGACGACTATTCTCAAAATATCCATATTTGTACACTAGTCAACAGAGGTTATATTGCGATATAGGTAAGGTATTAGACCTGGGTCCATATTGGCTCATATAAAATTATTTGTTATAAAATTATTGTTTATACCGATTTGTGCTCCGAATGATCATTTCTCATAATTTTACTTATCATAATTTTGTTTTGTAATAATCATCATTTAGCCGAAAATTTTTAATCATAAATTCTATACAAATATTTAATAACATTCATAATTTTGTGTTTAAGAAAATCATTCATCATACAATTATTTAAAAAGTTTTGGAGAAGTTCTATGAAAAGTTTGCGCCATTCATAGAAGCGCGCTTGGAGCTTTTACAATGACATATACAATTTGCATTAAAAACTTTAAAAAGTCGTTTCTGGTTTGATCACGGTCAACCTAACACGCTCCTCCTCGCTACGCTCGTCGTCGCACCTAACTGGACTGTCACATGTGATTTTTGTTCTGTTAACAAAAATATAACGATAAATTATATTACTCGCAATCGTTATGACCAATAAGTATATAAGTATTAACATTAGTATAAAATGTATTTATGATAAATGACATTATGAACATAAGTCATTCGAAGTTACGATAGTTATTAACATAAAATTGTCATTATAATGTAAAATTGTATGAGAAACATTTTCGGACTACCAATAATCTATATACCAATTTTATATGAACTTTGGCGCACCCATTAGACCTATTTAACCGTGATTATATGAAGCAATTTTTATAAATCAAAAATGTCTGCTAGCGATACTACAAAATTTCCAAATCAATGAAAAAAAATCACAGAGCTGGAAGCTCGCACAAATAGTGCGATAGGGACGGCCTGATGTTTTGTCATTTATCGCGCGACCATGCTATCGGTTCTGGAAAAATAAATAAATTACCTTACAATTCTATCAATATTTATACCTAGTATTTATCGATGATGATACCCTTTGGCTAAACGATTACATTTAACGAGTACATTAGAAATGGTAATAAGTAGTGCAAGTGCAATAAAGATCATTTTAAACGAAATTGATAAGATGGTCCCTATTGAAATAAAGAGCATAAATCTCGAATCGTAAAAACAGAATAAGTAATTATTATAATTGTGTCTTTCCATCACAGAAGGCACATATGGACTATGGAATAAGAGCCCAGGGTGGCTAGCCGAATGGCACAATCGCTCACGAAACGCTCACGAAACGAAGCGCTAGTAGATATCTATCTCTATCGCGCTTGCGTATTGGCGCGACAGAGCCAGCGGCGTATCGCTTTCGTTTGGCGTCGGAGAAATGCCATTCGGCTACGGGGCCAGAGCCGCCAGACCTTCCTCATTTTCTCAAGGATGAAACTTTGGGATAATGTAGAGTCTGCATATTACCTAGTTCGGCCCGTCGGCCATTTTTTTGCTATAAGGTTTTTTTTAAAACACTAACTTTCCTTAAATTCTCAAGGAAATGACTGCAAGGATTTGATAATGATAATTTCTTGAACATTCTTTTTCCAGACGCTTGAAAGTCCCTAAGTTACTTACCCTAATTTTTCAAGCTACGGTCGGTGAAAATGGTAAGGAAATAATTTTTATCAAATCCTTACAGTCTGTTCTAACACATATATAAAAATCAGTCTTGAGAATTTAAGGAAAGTTAGTGTTTTCCAAAAAAACCTTATAGCAAAAAACCGGCCAAGTGCGAGTCGGACTCGCCCACCGAGGGTTCCGTACCTACAAAACTATTAGGTACTTTTACGTTACTCACATAAGTCTAAAGACTGGGCTAGGCTAGAAGTATAGGTTCTCTAATGAGCATAATTGTGTTTAGCGCCACCTCTCGACGAATTCGCGAACTAATTAGCACAGCTTGCGTGAGGTCTTTTATAATGTTAACCAAATTCAACATTTTTTATTTTATTTTAAAGTAGGTGTTTTATGTAAAATTTCGTAGCTATAAATTTTAACACCTTTATTCATAAACGTACACTAAAGTTATCCAGCCGATAAAGTTCGTTTATCGCTTTCTATCACACCAATACGTCGGAAAGGGACAACCGAACTTTATCGGCTTGATAACTTAGTGTACGTTTATGAATAACGGGGTGAGTATTACCGTACTGTAAAAATGTAATGTATAGTTGTATACGGATTAATGAATTGAATATAGATAGGTAATTATTGATATGTGGCAAAACGAAGGAAATTGTTTACACCTTCGCAATAAGTATCTAATGATATTTTTTTAATTTACCATGTCACTTCACGTACCTACTTAGGTACTTATTTTAAAAACTCTGAAAATGTCTATTGAGTTTCTGTCGCAGACCACCATGTGGCTTCTGCATATTCTGCGCTGTGATAGAGTTGCCATAGTAGGTATGTATACCTATCTTATCTTATACTTTTAAACGAGCAATTCTTGTATATTTATTTATTTATTTATTTATATATATATTTATTTACACTGACGATCTCGGAAACCGCTCTAACGATTTCGCAGAAATTTGTTATGTGGGGGTTTTTGGGGTGAAAAATCGGTCTAACTTATCCTTAGGTCCCGGAAAACGCGAATTTTCGAGTTTTCATGCGTTTTTCTTCGCGCGCCATCTCGTGTGCAGTAGTTGTACTGTTAAGACAGAATTCTTTCGGTCGATGTAAGTACTATTTATTGCAAACACTAGATGGCGACACAGGTCAAGGCTAAAACGAATAGAAAATACACTATTTGAGTTTTTGTGGCGAAATGCGCGCCATCTCGTGTGGAGTAGTTGTGTTGTTAAGGCTGAGAATTCTTTCGCTCGATGTAGGTACTATTCATTTTTGAACTAGATGGCGACACATGTCAAGGATACGAAACAGAACCGAGCGAAGCTCGGTTGCCCAGATTATTGTATAATAGGCAATAAGAGGCAAAAAACATATTGTGCTAAAATATTTAAAATACCTACAGTCATTTCCGAAACGTGTGAATTCATGTCAATACTTTCTTTTATCAGTATTACACGGAGTAGGTAAACGTTTCCTGGCAGCGGCAGCGCACACTGCAGAGAGCGCACGTGGACACCGGCGCGGCGCCACAGAATATATAATAGCACAAGTAAAGAAGGCGCACTGCTTTGATGTTTCCGAAATGCCGCCTTTTTAAATACCTACAACATTCTTACAAAGAAACGAGCCGCACGTGCGCGGCGTCCGGTGACAGGGTTACCAATGGATCCAAACGAATTAATACTCACATTAAATGTTATATTATTATATTCAAGTCTTGAGTACTTTCTAGGTATATACGCTGTATTTATATATTTTTGTTCGAGGTTCCAATATCACAAGCCTTATTGAACTTTTCCGTGGGACTTAATCAGTAGTAGATCTGTATAAGAATATCTTTTGGTATTTATTTTATTCAATATGTCTATTTAATTAAGTATTATTAGCCATTCCACCCGCGGACATCGCTTAAAAAAACCTCGCGACGTAAAGTAACAATAGAAAGTGCGAACGTGCATTCCGTGAGAATGTGCGCCACCCCTGAGTAGGCCGCGAACTCGCGGCCACAGCTCGCGGCCGCCAGGATATACTTGTAGCGCGGCGATAGGATAGCGAAGTGAGCCGCCCCTGGCGGCGCCAGCGGACGCGTCTGTGTGCGTGAGCTAGGTATGCATACAACTACAACTGCTGTAGGCACCGCCCCCCCTCAGCGCGTCCTCTGCGGCGCGGCGATAATCACCTAGCCCTAAGGCCCTGGTTTCTCTGGCCCGTCACACGCGCCCGGCGGCGTTTGGAATGTTTGGATGTGAGCCGCATGTGCCGCTGTGCCACACGCTGTCGGTCGCGGGTGCGTGGGTTTTCTGACCCTTGGTCACCCGTCGTCGGCGACGGAACTCAGAAGCTCTGGTAGACTGATTTTTGAACTGTTGTGTTGTGCTCTGATCAAAATGAATGTAAAAATACTTACATTGTAATTCTTAGAGGAAGAAGATTATACGCGACTTAATCCGTTTCCATATAAATATTGATATTACCCAAAAAAAGAGACAGTCAAACGATATTTTTGTATGAAACCGGCAAAAAGAAAGTAAAATTTTTAACTTGGTACTCAAACACTTTCATTGTAGTAAAGAAAAATTTACATCATATATTCGATTAAGTATATCGAAAACAGTTCACAGAAGTACAATTCATCCATTGAATTACTATGTACTAACATACTAGAAATTACACCCCAAACAAAGTCTGTGCTCCGGCCGGCAGCGCGCGGCGCATGCGTGGGGAGGTACCGTGTCATAGAGTAAGACTTGACCAATGACCACCTAGACGCGACACTCTTAGTGTAGACCTTTTTTATACTTTTTGTAAAATACTAACCCCTTATTCATAAACGCACACTAAAGTTATCAAGCCGATAAAGTTCGTTTGTCCCTTTTCGGCGTATTGGTGTGATAGAAAGGGACAAACGAACTTTATCGGTTTGATAACTTTAGTGAACGTTTATGAATAAGGGGGTAAGTAGTTTAATTTTAGCACTATCATACATTGTGCTATGTTTAAGTTCTACTAAGTGAAACAAAAATACATTATTGATTTTTTTCATATCACCTACTTTAATTGCCCTTGAAGAAAATCATAGGTTATTATTGTATGAAAATATCGATTACAACTCGTGTTAGAAGTGTTAGAACTGTGTAGTATTCATAAGTATAACGTGAAATAAATTTAACATTTCTCTTTTATATATTACAAACAGAATATAATCACAATTACTATACTTCATTACCTACATGTCAAGTCTGTGCGATTATGATGCGATTAATCTATGATTTCGTTCAACAAAATGGCAGCGATAGCTTCGCGTTTGAGGAGCGCGTCCCTTCATTGAAATAATTACTTAAATAAAGATCGATTAACATAGCGTGTATACTAACCGATGAAATGTGCCACGTCAGTTTTATTCGATTTTCTCGTATGGCTTAAACAGCATCTTGTTGCGCAGGAAGGCATTTTTACATTTTATTTGTGTGCAGGCAGAAACATAAGTCCAATGGACTTATGTTTGTAGCGCAAACGTTTTGCTCGCAGTGTCCTCTCTAGTATTACCTCAATGAGTTCATCATTATCTTTAGTGAAGTCAGTCATTTTCCATATCAAGACGCCACCCGCCGTCCGTTGCTATTGTACAAAACGAATACAGACCGTCGCGTGCGGCGTGTGACCTTCGCCCGTCGAACCACCCGCCACCGGCGACGTTTCAAAGAAACCACCCTCAAACATTTTCGAACAAAACATTCGAACGTCGTCAGTCGCGGACCCGCGTAAAAAACCACAACACGTTCTATGAACATTGGTCAAGTGCGAGTCGGTTTTCGACTTTTCCATACAAAGAACTCATGAGCGCCTGAACGACTGTGATGGCAAAGTTAACTTTTCGCACTTTCAAGACTTTACGTATATATCTCGGAAACGATAAGAGATAGAGCAAAATGGACTTCAGATTTGGGCTGTCGTTGCCACAAATTCTATGTTTTCGTCAACAGAGACCTTTTTTTGGACCGATTTGAACAAAATTTTGCTCAGTCCACTTACAAACGGTCTTAAGCGCCTCCTTTTTAGTAGGAACTTAAGTCATTTTGGCAAATGAAAAAAAAAAATTGAACAATTTCTAAAAAGAAAAAGACAGAAATGAATTTCTTTCTACCTGTCCATCACGCTTACAAAATTTTAAGACGTTTAGTAACTGCTTGCAGCGTCAGTGAGTGAAAATCTTAATTTGAGTTTTTTTCTCGTAAGTCCGACTTACGCTTGACTGTAGATTTCTAATAGGTTTATTATTATTATTATTTATTGTTATTAATATACAGTGACAAACTTATGTCTAACACATAGTCCCACAAAACTCTGGAACAGAACGAGTTTGTCTGTGGGATCAACAGTCTCTCAATTACATAAACAATTAACTTAAAGAAAAATCATTAAACTTCTTAAATAATAGATAATATAAATTATTGTAATATATATAGGAAATGTTTTTTTAGCATAGTTTTAAATTTGTTTGGGTGCTTTTCACTTCGGATGGCTTCAGGTAAGCTATTGAGCAGATATGGAATACGCTTTTTTAGCGATCTGTCACCAAAATAATTATGAATTCTAGGCACAGATAGCTTACCTGTAGCCACCGACTTAGTGTAATAGCTGTGCCCTATAGGATGTATTGGCGCATTAGAAGAGTTAGGGGGTTTTGCACTAGACAGCCATGGTTATTGACTGCGAGCAGGTATTTATGTTTAAGGCTGACTGGTAATATTTTACATATTTTGAAAAGTAACCTATAGTTTCCTTTACATTTTGCTTTGGTTTTATTGTTAACTAGTAATTTTAAAAATCGAATTTGAATGTTTTCCAATTTATCTATGTTAGTCTTTATCTATGTTAGTTTTCCTGTAATCTACAGGTAGAGGGCTATCTCGTGTATTTTTTTGAAAATTTTACGCTAAGTAGTTTCGGAGATAAGGGGGGGGAATGGTCATTTTTTGTCTATTTTCTTAAATTACTTCTAAAGTACCAAAATTAAAAATTAAAAAAAAATATATTTCAAATGCTCATAAAATGTTCTTTCATTTGATATATAACACAATATAGTTTTAATAACTTTGATTTTTAATTTTCAAGTTTACCCCCCAAAAGTGACCCCTATGATTAAATTTCATTTAATTAAATTACATGTCCGTCTTTGGGCCACAGGTTTACATATGTGTACCAAATTTCAAGTAAATCGGTCCAGTAGTTTCGGAGAAATCGGCTGTAACAGAGGGACAGACAGACACACGAGTGATCCTATAAGGGTTCCGTTTTTCCTCTTTGAGGTACGGAACCCTAAAAAATGGCCGACGGGCCGAACTAGGTTGTAGACATTGTCGATACGAATTCTACATTATCTCGAAGATTCATCCTTGAAAAAATGAGGAAGGTCTGGCTACTCTGGGCTCTTAGTCCATATGTGCTTTCTGTGATGGAAGGACACAGTCATAAATAATTACTTATTTTGTTTTTACGATTCGAGATCAAATGTCTTGGACATGGAAAGCGTAGACACCTGTCAATTTGACTTTGAAATTTTAACGACCACTTTTATTTTCCTCATGTGTTGCTAAACATGATAGTTACTGTACTTAAATGAAAATAACCATGCATTATCAGGAGGAATCCGCTTAGAGCATACAATAACTAACGGCTTGCATTTTATTTAAATTTAAGGTACAGGGGGCAAATCTCGACTGGGGACAAATGTAACTGGTCCGTTTTTTCCATGTTTTGCAATGTACCTATGCATATTATTAAATAGAGTGTCCACCGGCTATACAGGGTGCCCATGAGGAAAGGGAAAAAATTAAACCACGCATTTCTGGGGTCATAAGGAGTAATAAATGTTATATAAACATAGGTCGAATTATGCTTTTTAATTTTGTAAAATTTTTCTTACATAATAAATACATAACTTTTGATTCTCTAGTATAACAGTGCCTTAGGGCGAGCTGGCAACGTTTGTTGTTGCTATCTCTTTTATTTTTACAAGAGGCAATGTCATGAAGACTTTTTTGGTCATAGATTATTCAAAGCGAGGTCTAATCCTTCTTTGTTAATAACCGCAACACGCTAAATATTAAATAAGAAAGAGGTTGGTTTCACAAATACACGAATACGAAATATGTCTTTCTCGCTTCCTAAGACCACCAAAGAGAATCCTACTACTCAACAAACAGTTTACAAGAGTTTCGCCATCATAGATACTCTTTAGATGCAATAAATGAATGGCCACTTAAAAATTTTCCATGTCATTCAACATTCAGAATGACTTTAAACGTCAGTGTTATTGTTTATTTTTGCAATAAACCTAGATTTATCAGAAATGGACTTTTAAACGAATAATATTAGTTTTACGAAGTACATACCTACATGAAGCTCTTAAAGAGTCACCGATTAATATTAAGAACAAGAGGGTTCTATCTCGTTTAGACGGTCAGCCTGTAATAACGGAAGTTTACTGAAACGATGTGTTGTGGTCGAGTGAAATAAGCTCTATCATGCATGTTCTATCCGGCAACATCGTGACTTGAGCATTTAGCTGTTCCAGGTGGGAGGACGGATCCTAGACAGCCATCAAGGATTTGCAATTAAAATTATTCTTAAAAAGTGTATTGGAAATAGTGATAGTACTAGTTTATATTGTACGATTTAAATTGAATAATATTTAAGTTGTAATTGTAAATTGAATTTCAGGTAGGTAGACTTTTTTAAATAAATGAATACTTCAGATATTGTTGTGTACGTTAATTAATGGGCTAAATGAGATACATAATAATGAGCGTAAACTTTTAATAAAACTCAATACATAACTACAAAAAGAACTTGAAACGACATACATTAGCACATTTTACTACCATATTCGTAATGGAAAAAGGCATTCTATCTTTGAAACAAATATCATTTTCATTTTAAATGAAAGGTATGTGGCTTTCCACGTTTAGGTACTAAGTACCTAAATACGAGAACTAACGATTCATAACTCAAAAGTTGTTGTTGGCTTGCGGGAAATTGCATTGCAACATTGCAATTAATTCGTAAACTGTTCTATTCTAAATTATTTACTGATGTTCCGTATTTTGGGATAAAATAAACATTTTTAGGGCTGACAAGTCAACAATGACATTATGCAACTGGGTTTGACTTATGCAGTCAATTTAGAAGTGTCAGTCTGGCAACGTCGCAATCATAAAGGTGTTTTGTACTGGTGATTTACTTACAACTTTTTTACACAAAAATGGCAATATCCCTAAAATAAAGCCGAATTTAGCAAACATTAATTAGCATTTTTAACTTCTAATATGGTCAGGAATATGATGTTAAAATATTTCCCTTTCCTCATGGGCACCGTGTATATGGTAGGCGTGTTCAGTGGAATACGTAGAACTCAACATCATAGTGTACGAGTAACAATAGAATAAATGGATTAGTTACAATTGCCCCCCAGTCGAGATTTGCCCCGCTATACCTTACGTCTAAATACAACATATGAATAGGAATGTTGTGTCAAAACAGGACCAATTATTGAAGCGGAATCTGTTCCCATTTTCTTATATTAAGAGGGCTTTCGTGTTAAAAATAGTGAAATCGCAACCGAGCGCTCGATCATACCGTGTGTGGTATCAAATTAAAGGGCTTTGCGAGTAGTTTATAAATATATATCACATTATAGGACTTTTCTACTTGGTCTAACAAAATATGAGAAAATGTCCAAAAGTGGTAATAATTGTACCGGTGAAGGCTCGTTTTCAAAAAATTGGCAAAAATCAATAATAGCAATGTATAATCACTAAGGCATAACAGCAATTTAAGTAAACGTTGCAGATTAATTTAGTACAAAACTTACTTCGATGTGATGTAGATTTTCAAAGAAATTGTCACTTAATTTTAGGTAATTTCTGAAAAAAATTGAATTCGCCTTAGGCTAGTTTACTCTTTTTCAAAAACTTAAAATAAAAATCTAGTCTGAAATGATTGTGGTACAGGATATACGAATTATAAATTTACCCGTTTTAATATTCAAAATTGTCCAAATTTTACAAATAAGATCGACTGATTCAGCTCTATACGTGCGTTTTTCTAAACGTGCATTAGAGAAAAATTCATAATTAATTTAGTGAGTTAGTTTTCAAAAATCCAGTCTTATAAAAATCAAGATAATAAGATGTTCTAACTGGAACTTGAATTAAATAAATCTATTGGATAACGGAAAGTGTAGTATTTCACCGACTAAAACTATCAATTTTACATTATTTTGACGTTTTTTTTGAAAGCAGCCTTAAGTATAAGTTTATCATTTTATTACATAACTAGCTTTTGCCCGCGGCTTCGCACGCGTTGGAAAGAGACAAAAAGTAGCCTATGTCACTCTCCATCCCTTCAACTATCTCCACTTACAAAATCACGTCAATTCGTCGCTCTGTTTGGCCGTGAAAGACGGACAAACAAACAGACACACACTTTCCCATATATTGTACTAGCTTTTGCCCGCGGCTTCGCTCGCGTTAGAAAGAGACAAAATATAGCCTATGTCAAATTCCATCCCTTCAACTATCTCCACTTAAAAAATCACGTCAATTCGTCGCTCTGTTTTGCCGTGAAAGACGGACAAACAAACAGACACACACACTTTCCCACTAATATTATAATATTAGTATGGATTAGTATGGATTATTTTTAGTAGGATGTAGAAAAAGGTATATGGACTATCTCAGAGATGATATGAAACGTGAGTCAAGACAAGTTGCGCGGACCCCCAGTGACTATTTACTATAGACTACAGTGGTTAGGTGGTTGCTGCCAAAAATCGACCTGTATATTTCAGATACCAATACTGGTTTTTAAATATCATTTTTCAAATATTTATTCTGTGCTATTAGGTCTAACACAATTACAAAACCACGCAAATCATGATCGTCGCCGCACAGATAATATTTACTAACCAACAAATTCTAACTAATCAACACCTCACTATTACAAAATTGAACACTGCAAAAATCATTGTATTATACCCTTTAAAACTTTGATATAAAGTCGTAATCAACTGCAAATATTCCTTATTTGCCAAGTACAGTCAAGGTAGTAAATATAGATGCGGACAAAGTGTCAAAATTATGTATACACGGCTTTATTACTTACACGTTAAGGTCGTGGATATATATTTCTGGCACTATTTCCGCATCTATATTTATTATCCTTTAGAAAAGAACAAAAACTTTAAAGAGGGAAAAGGAATTTTAAGATTCAACGTGCAGGGTTCTTTTTTTAATTGGTATATGATGGTTGAAAGATTGTGTTTATAGAGGTGCCCTAATGATGGTGAAGCACGGAAGTGTGGTTGCATATGGGGTTTGATTTGAGCACACAAAAAGTTTATTATGCTATTGTGGCTTCTGTTATCGAGTTATGGGAAGTAGTTTTGGGGCACGTGAAGTAGGGATATTCGGTTGAAACTTGAAACATAACGTTACAAAAACTAGTCACTTTACAGCATTTACAATTATGGTAATTTTGACAAACGCATATACATATAAGTCTTAATTTATAATTATCTAAATATATAAAAGAAGAAGCTGACTGACTGACTGACTGACTGACATATCAACGCACAGCCGAAACCGCTGATCCTAGAGATCTCAAATTTTACACGTAGGTTCCTTATATAGTGTAGAGGAGCACTAAGAAAGGATTTTCCAAAATTCACCTCCTAAGGGGGTCAAATGGGGGTTCAAAGTTTGTATGGGGAAACAAGATTAGTTTGACTATTTTATTCGAAACTTCACAGGAAGATTCCTTAAGACATATGACTGAATACGTGTTTCAGGTTTTTTGAAAATTTAACCCCTAAAAGGGTGAAAATGGGGGTGATAAAGTCAAAAAATCAATATGGGTATCGTTTTTATGGTTTATCGGGTCGCTGATCACGATAAATACAACGTTTTTAAAATCTAACGAGGCGGAAGTGAAATACCTTCTCCCCTGTTGTGGTGCAATGGGGTTTAAATATCAAAAAAATATATAAAAGAAGATATTGACTGACTGACTGACATATCAACGCACAGCCGAAACCGCTGGTCCTAGAGATGTCAAATTTGGCACGTAGGTTCCTTATATAGTGTAGAGGAGCACTAAGAAAGGATTTTTCAAAATTCGCCTCCTAAGGGGGTTAAATGGGGGTTCAAAGTTTGTATGGGGAAACAATGTTAGTTTCACTGGTTTATTCGAAACTTCACAAGAGGGATCCTAAAAACATATGACTAAAGACGTGTTTCAGGTTTTTTGAAAATTTAACCCCTAAAAGGGTGAATAGGTGGTGGTAAAGTCAAAAAACTAATATGGGTATCATTTTTAGGGTTTATTGGGTCGCTGATCACGATAAATACAACGTTTTTAAAATCTAACGAGGCGGAAGTGAAATACCTTCTCCCCTGTTGTGGTGCAATGGGGTTTAAATATCAAAAAAATATATAAAAGAAGAAACTGACTGACTGACTGACTGACATATCAACGCACAGCCGAAACTGCTGGTCCTAGAGATTTCAAATTTGGCACATATGTTCCTCATATAGTGTAGAGGAGCATTAAGAAAGGATTTTTCAAAATTCCTCTCCTAAGGGGGTGAAATGGGGGTTCAAATTTTGTATGTGGAAACAAGATTAGTTTGATTATTTTATTCGAAACTTCACAGGAAGATTCCCAAAGACATAGACTAAATACATGTTTCAGGATTATTGAAAGTTTAATCCCTAAAAGGGTGAAAAGGGGGTGATAAAGTCAAAAAAACAATATGGGTATCGTTTTTATGATTAATCGTGTCGCTGATCACGATAAATACAACGCTTTTAAAATCTAACGAGGCGGAAGTGAAATACCTTCTCCCCTGTTGTAGTGCAATGGGGTTTAAATATCAAAAAATATATAAAAGAAGAAACTGACTGACTGACTAACTGACATATCAACACACAGCCGAAACCGCTGGTCCTAGAGATTTCAAATTTGGCACATAGGTTCCTTATATGGCGTAGAGGAGCACTAAGAAAGGATTTTTCAAAATTCTCCTCTTAAAAGGGTGAAATGGGGGTTCAAAGTTTGTATCGGGAAACAAGTTTAGTTTGACTATTTTATTCGAAACTTCACAGGAGGATTCCTAAAGACATGTTTCAGGTTTTTTGAAAATTTGACCCCTAAAGGGGTGCAAAGGGGTAAAGTCAAAAACACAATATGGGTATCGTTTTTATGGTTTATCGGGTCGCTGATCACGATAAATATTTAAAATCGAATGAGGTGGAAAAGAAATTTTCTCCCCTGTTGTTGTGCAATGGGGTTAAAATATCCAAAATAGCCATAAGTATAGGTTTAGTTTTTATCTTTACTTCTGGTTCAAGAGATTTCAAATTGACACGGAAATTCCTTAGAGGAGCACTAAGAAAGGATTTTTCAAAGTTCACCTCCTAGCATGATAATTTGACAGGGGCAAGGACAGGGACAGGGACAGGGACAGGGACAGGGACAGGGACAGGGTCAGGGACAGGAACGGGATAGGGTTAGGGATAGGGAAGGGATAGGGGTAGGGGGTAGGGGGTAGGGGTAGGGGTAGGGAAGGGGTAGGGGTAGGGATAGGGATAGGGATGCGGATGCGGATGCGGATAGGGATAGGGATAGGGGACGGGGATAGGGATAGGGGAGGGACAGGGGCAGGGGCAGGGACGGGACGGGGACGGGGACGGGGATAAGGATAGAGATAGGGACGGGGATAAGAATAGGGATTGGGGTCGGAATAATCGGTCGGCAATCGATATCTAGGCAGTGTAAAATGCAGGTGGCTCAGTGGGAAGGGATTAGTAAGTATGCATCGGCGAGTATCCTGCATCCGTAATAACTATTACATTCAATGTGCTGTAAGAAGATCGTTGTTTGCTTGCCTTTTATATGTTTACGTTTGCAATAAGTATAAGCAAAATGGAAAAAATTGTAAGCGATAATGCAAGGAAGTACTTTTTACCCTACGCGGGTAAAAGCTAGTATATATAATATAATACCACGCTGTTACGTCATCGCCCAAATCAACTGTTTAGTTGTAAACTTTTATTGTTTGTTTTTTTTTCATGTTCAATAAGAACACATTATTGTTTTTTAAATTTAAGTTTCATGACGCATTAGATTTATCTGTAATGTCATTGAAATATGTTTTCAAGTAAATAAATAAAATAAATAATAATTAAAAATGTGTGTGTGTCTGTTTGTCCGTTTTTTCAAGGCAAAACGGAGCCACGATTTGACGGGATTTTTTTAAGTAAAGATAGTTTAAGGGATGAGAGTGACATACATAGGCTAATGTTTGTCTCTTTCTAATCCACTATTTCCCTGAAATGGGGGGTAGAAGTTTGTGTGGACCATTTCGCAATTTTCGAATTTAATGCGAGCGAAACCGCGGACAAAACGTAATAAGTTATAAAAAACGTAAATTAACGAAAATCATAAAATGCATCAGAATATAACGTTAAAAAATACATGGCCTATTATTGAGTGGGCACACATAGTACAGTCAGCCAATTGGAACCCTATGCCACTCTACAACCATGTCAAAATTACAAGCAGTAAGAGATTTCTTTAATCTGATTTATAACGTCACTTTGACATAGTTCTACAGTGACCTAGGGTGCCAATTGGTTGACAGTTCGCAACATACTCACATCATCCAGTTGAGATGACCTGTATCAAAAATATCATCATCATTAGCCTTTGAGTTTATAACAGACTATTCAAACAGTGTCAGGTGGGGCGACAACGTTTTTCGTGGTGTAAGGTGTAACTAAGCCAATACCGGAATCAAAAATATACGATATCATATCTTTCGTCGCTCTTTTAATAAGAACAAAATTAATAGTTTTCCATTATAATAATATTATTCATAAACCATTCTCGAATTTAGACAACGAGATGCAAATTCAGTGGGCGTGGCAGACCGGCTAAAGTTATTGTTTTATTCTTTACCACATTTTTTTTATTTTTTTTAACTTGTTTCTGGGAACGTCTGGGAGAAGATATGAGAAATAATATTATTTAGAATGTCCTAAAAGGTCGCTTGAATTAGCTGCGCTAAAATGACGGGAACCTCTCTTCGTTTCTAAGGGTTCCCAGAACAATCTTGTAATTCATGACTAGACTTCAATTGTCTGCGGGCAAGCTTGTCGTGCCGAAGGTCACTAATTACTACGGCGATAGGTGTATTCAGAAACGCCTTCCTTAGGGAAGGCGTTACATACTCAACAGCCTGCCCTCTGACATCAGACAGGAAACATGTAAAGTGCAGTTTGGGAAATAGCTACGTAGTTACCTTAAAAACTGCATATAATAATTAGTATTATAGATAATATAGTTATATGTTGATTATATATACATGGTAATAGTGATAATGTAAGAGAGTAGAGACTGCTCGATCCCACAGTCAAACCGTGAAAACTGTTTTGTGGGACACTGTTCTAATGTAAACTGTTTATTTGTGTGTTAATAAATAAATATTAATAATAATAATAAAAATTAAACTTTATTGAAACTCCAATTCTCTCATTTAAAATTTCGAGCCTTCTCCTTTTACACAGTTTAGTGTACATTTACAGATTCAACCTTTTATCAATTATTTATTTATTTATTTACAAGATTAATTTATTTATTATAAATCTACCCATGCATTTAGCATCTCATTTTTTGTTTTTCTGTCTTTGCTTTGATTTGTTAAGTACAAGACCAAAATTAACCCTTTTCTAGTCATAGTAGGACTAGCGACTAGATACATTTTTTTTGCTATACTATTCGACACATTCGATAGACAACAATTTTTTATCGTTAAATAAGATCTTAATTATTTCGTAAGTTACCACAAACCACAACACACTTGGATGTAGCCTGGACCCCTAATAATTGCCAGTTAAAATTGAAGTCAACAGTGAGAGAAGCAAGGTTGTTTGATAATTAATAAAAAAAAATACTATTTTCCAGTTAAAAGTAGTGTAGTGAAAATTATCTACATGTAATAAAGTACAATATAAATGTAGGTAAGATGCATTAGGGTAATTCTGAAAGTCGTCTAATTTCGAAAGTCGCACAAAAATCACCATTATTTCCATCATATCAAGATTCCCCTTTCGGAATTGCCAGAGCATTTCTGTCATTCGGAATTACCCTAATGCACCTTACCTACTAACAATAGGGCAATGGATCTCACAAGGTTAGACCAAAGTTAGATAAATTACCGGTAGCCACTCCTGCCCTTATTCCTAAACCCAACGGACCCCCAAACCTAAATGGCCAACTCATTAATATTTTCAGTCGAAATATATTAATCACAGTCCGCCCCGCCCCTCGCGGCTAAAGACCAAATAATTTTCTGCTACAACATTCTAGAAAAAAAACTATAATTAATTTTACTGTGGCATTTTTGGAGGCGGTCCGCTTTTTACTGTTTTTTGGGAACAGGTGGAAATAGATGAAATATCGCGACTATTATGAATGTTTGATTTTATATTTGTGATGTCAGCGTCTTCATTATTTTTCTGTTTTAGCTCTTATTAGTTTACACATAATCGACTTTCTATACCTTTTCGACTACAATCTGTTCGATAAATACAAGGTTCTTTAGCTACTCACGTGATTTGGATTTTCGTAAAAGGCGCTCTAAAATTGCTTTGACATTAAATTTAATCAAACATTTTAATACTCCGCTTTATAGCCACAGTAGCTGTGGTAAGCAGTTCAGATGTGTGTAAGCTCTTAGCTCTAGCCACTGAAATGTGAGTGGCTTCTTCTTGATGAGCCCCACGGTTCTGGCTTTCTGCTCAGACAGATATACATAATATACTTTATATACATAGAAAACATCCATGAATTCCATTTTGATATGTTTGAGACAAAACTTCGAATTTTTTTGCACTATAGCTATCGTAAGACATTAACTACGAATGAATTGGAAAATTTTCAAATAATATTCAATGAACAAAAATGAACTAGCGATGTGATTTTTTTAGTAAATATTATTTTTTATTTTTTACTATAATTATAGGAGAATTTTACTTTGATCGAACTAGTCTCATAGTAAGCTTAATGTATGGAATATTATTTTCGTTGCATCTGTGAACTTGCGTTTCTCGAAGGTACCTACAATTAAGTAGCGACGGAATTGAACGGCATGGAAAGATAAATAGATACCGTCATTACCACACTGTTCACACGACCATCATATCCCTAATGGAGTTTGGAATACCTAGGTATACGTCAAGCACATGAACAACCTATAAAAAGACTGCTAAATAACATCCCCGACTTTTGTCTTCTCCATCATTGAGTAAAGTCGCTAAAGAATGAGCACTGTAACTTAAAGTGCCTATACAATGTTCTCTAAACGGCCCACCGAATCGGATGCGATGGACGATTCGCAAAATTCATATTTCCACAATGTTCATTGTGTGTCGGAACGGTGTGTGGAGTGGGCTTTATTTGAAGTTTATGGCCGTTCCCGATTTAGCGGCACGTGTGTGAAGGTCATGTTTATGTGCGCTGTGGACATTCGTCACATACTGACAGTGTTTTGTATGTATGATCAGCTGCAAAAGTGCATGGAGAAATTATGATTGAATTCATTGATAAATTCGCTACCACTTTTGCAGCTGATAAGTAGGTACATGTACTTAGGTATTTTTAATAAAATATAGCCAAAGATTAAACTGGAATATGGACTATCGTATGAAAAAATATATATTCCAATTCAATTCCGCAACATGGAGCGTAGTCATATCTGGTCAGGGTGCGTAGCCGAATGACACAAACGCTCACGCTCGAACGAAACGCTCGTAGATATGTACCTATTTCTATCGCTCTTGCGTATTGGCGCGACAGAGCCAGACTACCTTTCGCGGCGTTTTGTTTTCGTTTTGCGTCGTAGAAATGCCATTCGGCTACGGGGCCAAGCTTTACTAATATTTGTGCCTTATTCGGATTCACGAAATTTTAGATTTGTCAAATCTGTAGTTTGCCTTGCTAACTCTTACTTCATAGTGTTGATCATATTGGACTTATGTTATGTGAAAATTATGGAAACCCTAGGAACAACACACGAACAACATACCTTATATTGTCAACCTGGAGTAATTTGACAGGATGCGCTCTTTGAGTGATCACATTTGAAACACATACTCACGTTAGGAACAAAGAGTCCAGATCCATACCTACTAACAATTATAAATGGGAAAGTGTATGTGTCTGTTTGTTTGTCCGTCTTTCACGGCAAAACGGAGCGACGAATTGACGTGTTTCTTTAAGTTTAGATAGTTAAAGGGATGGAAAGTGATATAGGCTACTTTTTGTCCTTTTCTAACGCGAGCGAAGCCGCGGACAAAAGCTAGTTGTCTCATATTTATCACCTGATCAACACAAGATTGCTGCATACATCCATACAAACGACCCTCAACCAGCCATACAAAAAGTAAACGTAAGTGACACCAGTTAACTTGATTGATACGAGCATAAGGCGGCAAATTACTATAATAAATAACTGCATACTTGATGCGGTCCGCTCTGGATATGGTCAGATGTCAGGCCATATTTTGATATTTAAATAAGGGTTTTTGAGCAAAATACTCCATAATTCCGTTTTGCAGATCGGGCTACTTTGACACTCAATAAGACTGGTGTACTGGGATATCTTCAGGATAGTAAAAGGGGTTACCCTCATCTGGCAGAATAATTTTGATCAGAAACAAACTTTACATAACATGTTTCGCAGAAAAACTTTCGGTCGAATGGTAATTTTGCAGAAAACTTAGTTGGAATCATTACTACCACGCATAGGACACATTTGGCAGAATATTGATTCACAGAACATTACTTTGGTCGACTTTGATTTAGCTTAATTTTATGTACCATAATAATCGTAAACCATACTAATTATGAGACATCAGAGAGAATACAAGAGCAGAATTATGACACGCTATCGAAAAGGAAATACTGTCCCAGAGGCCCCGTTAGGTACGACGACGAGCGAAGTGAGACAAAAAGTAGTAATAGTATGTAATAGTAGTAGTAGTATGTCACTCTCCATCCCTTCAACTAAGATCTTCACTTAAACAATCACGTCAATTCGTCGCTCCATTTTGCTATGAAAGACCATGAAAGACGGACAAACAAACAGATAGACACACTTTCCCATTTATAATATTAGTATGCATACATGCTAGTAATAATATTAAATGGTGTAAACGATGAAGTTGACATAGTAGTTAATTTGATGGAAGTGCTGACAAAATGGTGCGATTAAACTGTAGGTGCGATCTTCTTGATACGGTCAGACGTTTTACAATTCTGCGCAAAGTGCAGTGCAGTGGAGTCATTCATTATTGTGACAAACTGGGTGATAGAGTGTCTAGTCATAAAGATAAAAGGCATTGTTGATGAACTGTCTGTAAAAGAACTAAACTGTGTATACAAGGTGCTCGCGAGGAACCCGCATAACCATACCATACCATCATCCCTCTTCAAAATATCACGAGTATTAACAAAAAAAAAATTCTTAGCAACTTGTTGCATTTCAATTAGGTATTTTCGCCAAACTTACGTTTAACGGCGAAATTAAGCACTCATTTTCAAAATTACCTAACCTAAGTACCTTAAACAGGCAACGGTTCTAGTTGAACAGGCAACGGCGATGTATCACCTGTCACCTGTAAAATAGGCCACAGTACACAGAACTTAATTTAGATAGAAGAAACAAATTCATATATTTGTATAGGGGCTGAGCGTGTCAAATTTTGTACTGAAGTTGATTCTTGCCTGTAATTTTAAATATGTCTCAGGCTCTTGATTGTTCATAATTTTTGTGTTGTTGCAATTGAATATCACGTAACGAGGCATTTTTTATGTTTTGTATTAACTGACAAAAGGACGCCCGAAAGCTGCAAGCTGCGCGTAAAGACGGACAACTCAGTGGATTTCACTGAGTTCATTTGACACGCTAAGTAGATACATTTGCTTGATCTATGGTATATATGACATCTGTGCCACAGTAGCTAGAGATATGAGCTTTCGCACCTCTGAAGGGCCACTTGCGCCAACGAAAATGGAGGGTTAACCCACCATTTTATATGGAATTTGATAGATGACAGCCCACTAACTCTGAGTTATACGTAAAGTGATTGGTGCAAATGGGCCTAAGTTGCTTGCATTAGCTGTGGCTACATCGCGGAGATGAAATGTTTGATTAATTTTATGTCGCAGCAACTTATAAAATTAATATAACTTGATTTTATATCCCACTAAAACTGTCAACTTTGAATTACTATTATTAGTACTACTATTACCAGTAAGTAAATTCCATATATCCTTAAGCTTGGAATAATAATATTATGGTGCTCCCACGCTGGGCTGTTAGTGCGTTTTCACACTATCCGATCCGATATCGGATGTCGGACCGATATCCCATACATTACAGGCGCCATCTTGGCTTTTTTCTATTGAAGTCCTTCCGACATCCGATATCGGATCGGATAATGTGAAAACGAAAGCACTGCAGGTATATGTCCGGACTAGAGATGCAACGAATAGTTGTTTGGCCGGATACCGGATACCGAATATTCGGCCTAACCATCGGCCGAATATTCGGTATCCGGCCGCCGAATATTCGGCCAGCAGAATTTTACCTACAATACCTACAATTTAGACAGGGAGCGGGCGCGTCGTGCAGGTTTTGACTTGTTTCGCAGTGAACTTCGCGCGGAGTCCGTTTTTGTTAAAATGTTTATTTTTTTTAATAATAAAGGGCTATGATTATAAGTAGTATAACCGTAACTGTTTTTTTTACATTTAATTTGTCTACTCCAAAATCATTCAATCAAAAATAGCACATCCGGTATCCGGCCGAATATTAAAATAAAGGCCGAATAGGCCGGATACCGAATAGTAACCAAATATTCGGTGCATCTCTAGTCCGGACCGATGTGACCTTCAAGAAAAGAGCGTACCTTCTTAAAGGCCGGCAACGCACCTCCAACACTTCTAGTGCCTGTCACACCATGTTCTATAAGTTAGTGGTCATTATTATATTACTATGAATATACAATCAGATTGCTATGAAAACCTTGGGTACTTACCTATTATTATAGTGGGTGGAAACAAAATTTAATGCTAATATTTTACCGAAACGGTACTCTTGACAACTCAATAGACTGTCTCGTCCCATTAAGGCTGTGTAATGGCTACTAACTCTCGTGTGGTATAAAATAAATGTTTGTCAGCTATCCGTCAAGACAGGAACCGTTAGACCATGTTTCCATCGTAGTACGACACGATTTTTCTTAGGTAGGGTGCATTGGGGTAATTTCGAAGCACAGAAATGCTCGGGTAATTTAAAAACCGGCCAAGAGCGTGTCGGGCCACGCTCAGTGTAGGGTTCCGTAGTTTTCCGTATTTTTCTCAAAAACTACTGAACCTATCAAGTTCAAAACAATTTTCCTAGAAAGTTTTTATAAAGTTCTACTTTTGTGATTTTTTTTCATATTTTTTAAACATAGGGTTCAAAAGTTAAATACTTAATACCTAATGATTTTTATTCATTTTTAAATACCTATCCAACAATATATCACACGTTGACTTCAGAAATGAGACGACCTTCGAAAGTACCCCGGTTACTGCAACCCGGACGGACGGACGGACGGACAGACAGACATAATAGATAAAAAAAAAAGGGGAATCTAGATGTGATGGAAATACTGCTGCCTTAATATAAAAACATACCAGAACATTTAACTTATCAGTAAAATAAAAGCACAAAATTTAAATATTATAGAGAAATTTAAGAATCTGCGTCTAAATATTTCAAATTCACCGCCTATAGCTACTGACAACGTAAATGTGCTAGAGTATAGTCTCCAGATGTTAAGGCGTGCTCACACTGCCCGCGAGCGCACCAGCTCCCAGATAATGATAGGTAGAGCTCGTGAGCGCTCCGGTAGAGCCTGCGGCTACCTACTTGATATCGAACACTACGATTATTATAGATATTATAATAAATAAGAGATTTTAAGCGGTAGGCCTATTATATGGTTAGCTGATTGCAATGGCAAGACACGGAATCGTACTAAATAAATATATATATTTTGACATTATTCACATTAAATTCATATAATCATGTTCATGTAGCTGAAAACTCAATTTTAAGACCTTATTTTTTTTAAGTAGGTAGGCATGTTTGCCACCGACTTAGCATTTAAAAAAAAACTATGTTTTTCATACAAAATGCATGTACGTCGTGTCAATACAACCACAGATGTACAAGATGAAATAAAAAGGCAGGTCATTCGCGATTTCAGCATTGGTCCCATAACTAAAAGTTCAAATCTCAAAAATCACTATGCAAAGTACGGCTGGTCCTCTTTATTTCACCCTGTATTCATAAAGAATGGCCCATCTGCACAAAGCAGATGTAAAGGCGTGTTCACACTACCCGTGAGCGAGCCAGCTTCCAGATAATGACAGTCGTGGAGTAAAGTTGTTTGTAGCCCGCGGCGGGGCACGATATCTCAGCGTTTGTGTCGAAAATATTATGCGCGCTTGCTTGTTACGTTGACGACGAAATTTACGCTTCTGTTTGAGGACTTGAATTAAAGAAAAAAATTAACTTAAGTGACTTTATTTAGTACTCAAATTCATTCGAATCTTGCGTTTATTTTTGAAAAAAATAAGAAAATGTAATTAAATTACAAGATGTTAATAGGTACATTCATTTAACATGGGCGATTATGTGTGGTATTGTACTGTGTGGCACAATATTAATATAACCACAAAATTAAAATTTAGAAAAAACCGCCGACTTCGACATAGTAGACCGATTTTCATGAAACATGGCTAAGAACACTCCCCGACTAACTCAGCTTTCAGACAAAAAAAAACTAAATCTAAATCTGTTCTTAATTCTTATTTACTGTTGATAAAATTTGAGTTTCATCGCGCATTGGATTTATCTGTAATGTCATTGAAATATGTTTTCAATATAATAAATAAATGGGAACAGTGTGTGTTACTGTGTGATGTTGTCCGTTTTTCACAATATAACGGACAACGTATTGACGTAATTTTTTAAGTGGAGATAGTTGAAAGGATGGAGACTGACATAAGCTAATTTTTGTCTCTTTCTAACGCGAGCGAAACTGCGGGCAAAAAGCTAGTACATATTTTATAAAACAATTAAATTTTTTTTTTTTGGCTGACTTATAGTAATTAATACATATACCCAAACCCTGTATAACCTTAAAAATCTTCCCACGAACAAGCTCAACAATAGCAAACTTGTTTTCACATGTAAAAACGCGGCAAGAAACCGCCGCTATATAAATTAGGATGAATACTGAAACTACGCCTCGAGCGGGGGAGGGCTGCTACCTTATAACCAATGCTTTCTAGAACATTACTTTCAAAACTTCGAACCCAGTTCACAGTGTTTCTGTAAAGTAAACCATACCGTGTATACCTCAAGGTTGGTTTCAAAAAAATAGATGCGAGGTTTTTAAAATAATTTGTGGACGGTAATGGTAGATCGCCGCCGGCGGTGTGGACGCGCCTTTATGTAAATCGCATCATCGTCTTAATTTTTTACTGTAATTAATATAAATCAATGTTTTAACTTTCTTGGGATGCATGAGTTAATTATTTTTAGTTTTTTTGTAGTTTTGTTATTGGGCTCTTCAAAATACCTACATACATACTTATATTACGTATGCGAATTAATGTAGTAAATATAAGAAAAATACCTAAAATTAAAAAAAAAACCTCTTCATTTGAGAATGCCTACAAAAATATTTGTATCTGCAACTTCTTCTCTTCAAAAATTACACGAAATTCACCTGGATCAAACCTATAAACAAAAACTACCAATGAAATTAAACTAACCTAACCACAAAGTTAAAATTAAAAAAAAAAAAACTCCGACATAGTGGACTGATTTTCATTAAACATGGCTAAGAACACTCCCGACTATCTAAGCTTTCAAACAAAAAAAATCTAAATCGGTTCATCCGTTCGGGAGCTACGATGCCACAGACAGACGCACTCGCAAACACACACAGACAGACAGACAGACACGTCAAACTTATAACACCCCGTCGTTTTTGCGTCGGGGGTTAAAAAAACAGGCTCGCGAAGTGAATTCTACTAGTAAATATTTATAGTATTTTATGCAACTGGCGTTTAAGTGAGGTCGAAAAAGACGAGTGGCGTGAGTAACAATTTGAGGCGAAGACGAAAATTGTTAATAAAGACGCCACGAGTATTTTTTGACTCAGTTAACCACAGTTGCATACAATGCTTTTTCTACGACCATACACTACACACGACGACACGACACTGTAAATGACGAATAACAACACGGGAGTAGAAAAAATTATATTCGATACGGGGGTCTTTTACTACATACAGTTTGAAAGAGATATTAAGTAATTTATGTTTTTTTTTACATCCAGTTGTTTTTTTATGTTTTAACCAAATTACCCTATGAAATTAACTTTCCAAAAGCAATTTCACGCACTACATTTTGGCAATACATACCTATTGGCTGCGCATTTTTTGCGAGTTGCCTTTGAATACGCAATGCGTAACCGTATTGTATATGCTAAATTATTTACTAAGTACATGTTGTTTATTGAACACTTGCGGATAAAATTTAGGGTTACCTATAATTAGACACCTTTAAAATATAATGTAAGAAGTACCTGGCATCCATTGGCTCGTTGAGCCGACGACATCCGGAAAATTGCGGGTCACAACTGGATGAGACTAGCTCAGGACCGGGACAAGTGGCGTACTAGAAGAGAGGCCTATGCTCAGCAGTGAGCGATAAAGGACTGATATGATGATGATGGTCATAAATTTAATATTTCTACCATTTGATATAAGATATTACTACATACTGAACGCCGAGGTTGCAATAAATTCCTTTACAGGTTTCAGGTTAGGTTACAGCAATTTTTTTCAATAAATTCATAGTTGCTTTACATCGATGAGGCCAGAAACATATTACGCCTAGATTTCAATACCGGTATCATAAAATATATTAATATTTACCACTACTTTCAAAATGTCATATTTTTCTAAGTGTGATTGAGCTAAAATTATGAGTTTATGTTCGTTAACACCATAAACAAAACTCCAATACAAAAAACACGATTATATTTTTCCTGTAATATATAGCATAAAACCAATGTTTACTAAAATTTTCATAATTTTTCGTTGGTAAACTTCGGAGATAAGGGGGGGGGAACGGTATTTTTTTTTACATTTTCCTTCAAAATTCTTTTTTTTTCCACAACAAAAAAATCATAAAAAATAGTTTATTTACGTTCAATTTGAGCTCTTTCCAATGATACCCCACTTGACCTAGTAACTTGAAATTTACAGTTTGCCCCCCTTTCATTTTGGCCATTTTCTACAATTAAAATTAATATATTTAAAAAAATTATACTTTCTATTTGTAGAGGTTTACAATGTTCACAACTGTTCCAAATTTCAAGTTGATAGCATTAGTAGTTCTCGAGATATTTAGGAATGTGACAGACGGACAGACAGACGGACAGAGTCGCACCATAAGGGTTCCTGTCGTACCTTTTTGGTACGGAACCCCAAAAAGAAATTTGCTCAGCAATTGCTGAATGAAGCGTTGCTTGATTCACTACTTTTGCTGCTGACTATACCTACAACGCACTGATACTAAAATATGTTTCTGAATCCGCCCCGCAGCACGTACGGAACCGCCTCTTATTTCCATAGACACACTATTTTTTTTCTCCAACCTTTCCCACAGCGGAACCGCTCCGTCATCCCGCTTTTATTCTTTTTTTATGTGAAATAAAATTTAATCATGGTTTAATCTACTGTTTCAATGGATCGGTTTTTTGGCCGGTTATGTGACTTCTGTGGCTCCGCCTTCGATATGTAAGAGGTATAGGTAGAAAGTATGTGGTAATGGAGTTGTACGTAGGTATACACAGGTATCCATACTAATATTATAAATGGGAAAGTGTGTGTGTCTGTTTGTTTGTCCGTCTTTCACTGCAAAACGGAACGACTAATCGATGTGATTTTTAGGTGGAGATAGTTGAAGGGACGGAGAGTGACAGGCTACTTTTTGTCTCTTTCTAACGCGAGCGAAGCCGCGGGCTAGATAGTTTCGTAGAAACTTTGATAACCAAATACAGATTGCATAATAGTTTTCGCGGAACCGTTTATATGTATCATGCTAGTTCAGTCAACGATAGTACTTGTACTGAGACTGACTGAAATAGTACGACACGTTCGTGAATTTCCGTGAAAATGCGAAGGAAAAACATTTAGCACTACACCTGTAGGTTAAGCGAAAAATGGTTTTCCCCTCACTAGCTCGGAAACACGTGTTTTGCCCTTTAATACCAGCGGGTAAAAACGCATTTTATCCACTAGTGGGTAAAGTAATTTGACCTTGAATAAAGTCAAATTAACTGCTTTAAAATTGATAAAAGTAGGTGAATCTAGTAATAAAGATTATTTACCACCTGTGGAACTACTGGAAGCAGTGATAAACGCATTTTTTGCGTTGTAAAATTTCCTCGCTATAGTGAGGGGAAAAGTTTTGTGTTACACTCGGGTGCAAATGTATTTTACTTCTCGTGTGTTAAAAAACTGAAGTTCAGGATTCTATTCATACTCGCTTCGCTCGTGGTTCAACTATAGAATCCTTTCACTTGCTCGTTTTTCAATTCCACACTCGGCGTTAAAATACAACTTTGCCCCCTTGTAATAACAAATAACTATTAAACTAACATAACACATAACCGAGTAAATAAAATGCTAAATAGCAATGAGACAAAAGTCACTGATGAAAATGTCACAGGCATTACATACAATTTTCCAGTCAATTCTAATTACAGGCGTGTTTCAGTTAATTTCAGTTCTTTCAACCCCTTATTTGCCAAGAGTGGCACTGAAACCTGAGTAAAGTAACCCCTTCAAACAGGCATAGTTACAATTTCTTCTTTTTTAAAGAAATTTAACACAACATTGAAGCCCTAACGACAACATAGAAGTTTGGTTCAGCGCTATCGCAGGTACGGATTTTCTTTGAGACACCGCGCGTCATCTCATTATCAGAACGTCTTTACGTGGCTTACCGCCGAAACCACATCATCCTATACTTATACATATACATACGTACTTACATATACAGTGTGTTACCACCACCCGGACCTTTATTAAAACCATTAATAATACAGTCATTTAGCAATCGTTTTGAGCATATCAGCAAATCATAGCTAGTTATTTAAATTAACTGAAAAAAAAACGAAATGTAACGCGTGTACTTCTTAATAGGCTAGTTCCCTACTAGTCAAATCAGCTTCTTTTTAAGAACTGTCAAAACGATTTGCTAATATGGAATTACTATGAAATACTGAGGAGTGACGTCACGGTCAATTCATTTACTTTATATCTCTTTCTTTGACTTATTAAATATAAATTATGTTTAAACATAACTACTGTCCATATTTTTCTTCTAATTAGGTGGTGCTTTTTTTCGTGCACTGCTTAAAATATTTTATTTTAAGTATAGGAAACTATCCTATTGTCATTACTCACATCGCTCATACTTATGAGCTGTCAATGCCCGCACTTGACAAGTGTGTGAGCTGTACATTGCTGGCAATCATTTTTTTGTTAGAAAGTTTATAAAGACGACCGGTCGAGCCTAGCGTGTAGTGACCCTGCCTGCTATGCCGCGGTCCCGGGTTCGAATCCCGGTAAGGGTATTTATTTGTGTGATGAACGCAGATATTTGTTCCTGAGTCATGGATGTTTTCTATGTATACAAGTATTTGTATATTATATATATCCTTGTCTGAGCTTACCTGCAACACAAGCCTTCGTGAGCTTACCGTGGGACTCAGTCAATCTGTGTAAGAATATCCTATAATCACTTCCTATATTTATTTATTTATAGTCTATATTTTTAATTATTAATTACCTAAATTAATTGCACGGTTACGTTAAATAACTATGTAAAATTACGTTGGTAACACACACTGTATAAATAGTTATACCCGGGACCCACGAGAAAGCCTACCATAAGAAATTTCAAATTTAATAACACCCTTCTAGATAAGCACCTTCCGTACTCCTAATGAGAAACTGTAAAAACTCCACCACATACCTGCCTCTATGGAAGCCGCCTTCTCCACCGCTCAGAACCAGAAAGACTTAAACCCCAATAAAAAGTACTATGTTATAACATGTTCAGTTCTTTTTGCTTCTAACCGGTAGGCAGCAGTAATTATAAGTTAGTCTGAGCTACGCCCTCTTGGGAACAGCCTGAGATTGTGGCTCAATAATAAATAAACACTGTAGAGGATTTATAAATTATTCCATGGAATTTATAAGGGTTTTTATAAGGTACAGCGGGGCAAATCTCGACTGGGGGGCAATTGTATCTAATCCATTTTTTCCATTATTACACTATGATGTTGAGTTCTACATGTATCCACTGAACACGCCTACCATATATAACCGGTGGACACTCTATTTAATAATGCAAACATTGTAAAACCTAGAAAACAGGGACCGGACAACCCCTTCCGCGCTACAAGCCTTTCATTGGGAATCCCTAACGTAAGGACGACCCAATCGAGAGACTCTCCCTTTCGAACTGCAAGCCCATTCATTTGACTAGCCCTTACAAAAAACTAAGCAAAACAATAAAGCTAGCCCTGTGCATTGGCTTAGCGCTATCCGATACGGCTTGCAAGCCTTTAATAAGGGTTACCCTTATTTTAAGCGCTATTTATAAGGCTTTCCCTTTTGTTAAAGCGTAGTCGAGCCTTGCGTAAAAGAGACAGGATTATGAATCTAAGCTATTGTAAGAACAGGAAGGAAAATGCGCTGTTGCCACTCCGCACTATGCGCCCCGTTTTTAATTTTGCAACGAAACATGTTTTCGTTGGATAAAAGTAGAACACGGCTAGAAATTATTTTTAATGAACTGGGAGACAAGGAAGTGATGGATCGCCTGATGGTAAATGATCATCGTCGCCCATAGATCAGTATGTGCGTTCGTACGTATGAATGTATGTAGGTATGTATGAATGTATGTAGGTATGTATGTATGAATATAATTATGTAAATATGTATGTATGCATGTAAATATACAGTGTTGGGCGAAAATCAATACAATTAACCATTAACATTACACATTGAAAACGTTAATTGCCAACATAAAAACAAGCCGTTTTCGTCATCCAACTCGCCTTGATGAGTTAATTGGGTGAGCAGTTCCTAAGATAGAGCTGATGCTGAACCCTGGCTTTTCCCAGGGGAACGCGGGTTTGGTTTAACATAGGCAAGCGCTGTTTTCGTCATCGGACTTGTTTTGATGAGTACTTGAGTGAGCAGTAACCAAGGTAGAGCTGATGCTGAACCCTAGCTATTCCTAGGGGAACGCGGGTTTGGAGTAACATAGGCAAGCGCTGTTTTCGTCATCGGACTTGTCTTGATGAGTACTTGTGTGAGCAGTAACCAAGGTAGAGCTGATGCTGAACCCTGGCTACTCCTAAGGGAACTCGGGTTTCGTGCAACATAGGCAAACGCTGTTTTCTTCATCGGACTTGTATTGATGAGTACTTGAGTGAGCAGTAACCAAGGTAGAGCTGATGCTGAACCCTGGCTTTTCCCAGGGGAACGCGGGTTTGGAGTAACATAGGCAAGCGCTGTTTTCTTCACCGGACTTGTCTTGGTGAGTACTTGAGTGAGCAGTAACCAAGGTAGAGCTGATGCTGAACCCTGGCTTTTCCCAGGGGAACGCGGGTTTGGAGTAACATAGGCAAGCGCTGTTTTCTTCACTGGACTTGTCTTGGTGAGTACTTGTGTGAGCAGTAACCAAGGTAGAGCTGATGCTGAACCCTGGCTATTCCTAGGGGAACGCGGGTTTGGAGTAACATAGGCAAGCGCTGTTTTCGTCATCGAACATGTCTTGATGAGTACTTGAGTGAGCAGTAACCAAGGTAGAGCTGATGCTGAACCCTGGCTATTCTTAAGGGAACTCGGGTTTCGTGCAACATAGGCAAACGCTGTTTTCGTCATCGGACTGGTCTCGATGAGTACTTGAGTGAGCAGTAACCAAGGTAGAGCTGATGCTAAACCCTGGCTTTTCCCAGGGGAACGCGGGTTTGGTGTAACATAGGCAAGCGCTGTTTTCGTCATCGGACTTGTTTTGATGAGTACTTGTGTGAGCAGTAACCAAGGTAGAGCTGATGCTGAACCCTGGCTACTCCTAAGGGAACTCGGGTTTCGTGCAACATAGGCAAACGCTGTTTTCTTCATCGGACTTGTATTGATGAGTACTTGAGTGAGCAGTAACCAAGGTAGAGCTGATCCTGAACCCTGGCTTTTCCCAGGGGAACGCGGGTTTGGAGTAACATAGGCAAGCGCTGTTTTCTTCACCGGACTTGTTTTGATGAGTACTTGTGTGAGCAGTAACCAAGGTAGAGCTGATGCTGAACCCTGGCTTTTCCCAAGGGAACGCGGGTTTGGTGCAACATAGGCGACGACCGGTCTTCTTCAGTCGGACTAGTGAACCTGCCTGAGCGCTTGGTCCCGAGCAGAATCCAAGGTAGAGCATTTATGTGTGATGAGCACAGGCTTTGTTCCTGAGTCATGGATGTTTTCTATGTAACATAGTATATAAGTATTTTACCGGATTTATATATGGTTGTCTGAGTACCCACAACACAAGCCTTCTTGAGCTTACCCTGGGGCCTCAGTCAATCTGTGTAAGAATGTCCTATAATATTTATTTATTTATTTATTTATTTATAGGCAAGCGCTGTTTTCTTCACCGGACTTGTCTTGGTGAGTACTTGTGTGAGCAGTAACCAAGGTAGAGCTGATGCTGAACCCTGGCTATTCCTAGGGGAACGCGGGTTTGGAGTAACATAGGCAAGCGCTGTTTTCGTCATCGAACTTGTCTTGATGAGTACTTGAGTGAGCAGTAACCAAGGTAGAGCTGATGCTGAACCCTGGCTATTCCTAAGGGAACTCGGGTTTCGTGCAACATAGGCAAACGCTGTTTTCGTCATCGGACTGGTCTTGATGAGTACTTGAGTGAGCAGTAACCAAGGTAGAGCTGATGCTGAACCCTGGCTTTTCCCAGGGGAACGCGGGTTTGGTGTAACATAGGCAAGCGCTGTTTTCGTCATCGGACTTGTTTTGATGAGTACTTGAGTGAGCAGTAACCAGGGTAGAGCTGATGCTGAACCCTGGCTATTCCTAGGGGAACTCGGGTTTCGTGCAACATAGGCAAACGCTGTTTTCGTCATCGGATTTGTCTTGATGAGTACTTGAGTCAGCAGTAACCAAGGTAGAGCTGATGCTGAACCCTGGCTATTCCTAGGGGAACTCGGGTTTCGTGCAACATAGGTAAACGCTGTTTTTGTCAGCGGACTTGTCTTGATGAGTACTGGTAAAGCTGATATTGAACTCTGGCTGTACCAAGGGGAACTTAGGTTTGGTGCAACATAGACAAACCCGGTTTCCGTTATAGGCCCTGCCTTTATGAGGACTTGGGTGCGCAGTACCCAAGCCAGTGCTGTAGCTGAGACCTGGTGGCACCGGTGCAATATAAATAAACGCTGTTTTCTGTTCATAGTATGTTTCGTGTGAAATATCTTAGACTCGTCTTTATGACTGGTACTTGGTTGAGTTGAGTAGTACCATAGAACTTATATTGACCGGGATATAGACCGTGATTACCTTTTTGATTTTTGTCGAGCTCCCGATATTTCGACGCAGTTGCATGCATCATGATCACGGAAAACTGACGAAGGCGGGTACTATAGAATCTGTCAAACTATTTCTGTTGATTGTTGTGAATTCTATGAAGATCGTTTGAAACAGAAATACTTTTCTGGTGGCAATCATACAGCCCGTCTGATAGTAAATAGTTACCGCAGTCTATGGACGCTTGGAACTCCAGTATTCTCTTTATTCCCTGTGTTACTATTAGTGAAATCGATTGTACTTAATTTTGATATTCAAATGGATATACATACGTATTTTTTTAGACATAAATAAAGTGTTTTATGAATGGCAAATTAATAAATTTGTTCTAACTACTTGATGTTAATATTCACTTCTGGTAGGATTTTTGTTCAGTTAATATTATGTTTTATGCCTAACTTGACATTGCATGAAATATTTCTATATTATAATGCACCGAAACCAGAGTTGCCCTAGATACCGCCAGGGCTCAGCTACAACGCTGTCTTGGCTATTGCGCACCCAAGTCCTCGTCAAGACAAGTCCGATGACGCAAACAGAGTTTGCCTATGTTACACCAAACCCGAGTTCCCCTAGGTACAGCCAGGTTTCAGCATCAGCTCTATCTCGGGTACAGCTCACCCAAATACTCATTAAGACAAGTCCAATGACGAAAACAGCGTTTGCCTGTGTTACACTAAACCCGAGTTCCCCTAGGTGCAAACAGAGTTCAGCATCAGCTACACTTCGGGTACTGCTCACTCAAGTACTCATCAAGACAAGTCCGATGACGAAAACAGCGTTTGCCTGTGTTACACTAAACCCGAGTTCCCCTAGGTGCAGCCAGGGTTCTGCATCAGCTGGACTTTGGGTATTGCTCACTCGAGTACTGATCAAGACAAGTCCGATGACGAAAACAGCGTTTGCCTGTGTTACACTAAACCCGATTTCCCCTAGGTGCAGCCAGGGTTCAGCATCAACTGGACTTCGGGTACTGCTCACTCGAGTACTCATCAAGACAAGTCCGATGACGAAAACAGCGTTTGCCTGCGTTACACTAAACCCGAGTTCCCATAGGTGCAGCCAGGGTTCAGCATCAGCTGGACTTTGGGTACTGCTCACTCGAGTACTCATCAAGACAAGTCCGATGACGAAAACAGCGTTTGCCTGTGTTACATACACTAAACCCGAGTTCCCCTAGATGCAGCCAGGGTTCAGCATCAGCTGGACTTCGGGTACTGCTCACTCGAGTACTCATCAAGACAAGTCCGATGACGAAAACAGCGTTTGCCTGTGTTACACTAAACCCGAGTTCCCCTAGATGCAGCCAGGGTTCAGCATCAGCTGGACTTCGGGTACTGCTCACTCGAGTACTCACCAAGACAAGTCCGATGACGAAAACAGCGTTTGCCTGTGTTTCACTAAACCCGAGTTCCCCTAGGTGCAGCCAAGGTTCAGCATCAGCTGGACTTCGGGTACTGCTCACTCGAGTACTCATCAAGACAAGTCCGATGACGAAAACAGCGTTTGCCTGTGTTACACTAAACCCGAGTTCCCCTAGATGCAGCCAGGGTTCAGCATCAGCTAGACTTCGGGTACTGCTCACTCGAGTACTCATCAAGACAAGTCCGATGACGAAAACAGCGTTTGCCTGTGTTTCACTAAACCCGAGTTCCCCTAGGTGCAGCCAGGTTCAGCATCAGCTGGACTTCGGGTACTGCTCACTCGAGTACTCATCAAGACAAGTCCGATGACGAAAACAGCGTTTGCCTGTGTTACACTAAACCCGAGTTCCCCTAGGTGCAGCCAGGGTTCAGCATCAGCTGGACTTCGGGTACTGCTCACTCGAGTACTCATCAAGACAAGTCCGATGTCGAAACCAGCGTTTGCCTGTGTTACACTAAACCCGAGTTCCCCTAGGTACAGCCAGGGTTCAGCAACAGCATCAGCTGGACTTCGGGTACTGCTCACTCGAGTACTCATCAAGACAAGTCCGATGACAAAATCAGCGTTTGCCTGTATTACACTAAACCCGAGTTCCCCTAGGTGCAGCCAGGGTTCAGCATCAGCTAGACATCGGGTACTCATCAAGACAAGTCCGATAAAAAAAACCGGCCAAGAGCGTGTCGGGCCACGCTCAGTGTAGGGTTCCGAAGTTTTCCATATGTTTCTCAAAAACTACTGAACCTATCAAGTTCAAAACAATTTTCCTAGAAAGTCTTTACAAAGTTCTACTTTTGTAATTTTTTTCATATTTTTTAAACTTGTGGTTCAAAAGTTAGAGGGGGGGGAAGCACTTTTTTTCCTTTAGGAGCGATTATTTCCGAAAATATTAATATTATCAAAAAGCAATCTTAGTAAACCCTTTATTCATTCTTAAATACCTATCCAACAATATATCACACGTTGGGGTTGGAATGAAAAATATTATCAGCCCCCACTTTACATGTAGGGGGGGTACCCAATTTTTTTTTCCATTTTTTATTTTTGCACTCTGTTGGCGTGATTGATATACATATTGGGACCAAATTTCAGCTTTCTAGTTCTAACGGTTACTGAGATTATCCGCGGACGGACGGACGGACGGACAGACAGACATGGCGAAACTATAAGGGTTCCTAGTTGACTACGGAACCCTAAAAAGCAGCGTTTGCCTGTGTTACACCTGAGCAAAGAAGGAGCCTATCATAACTATAAGTATTTGGTATTGAAAATTGAACCTTATTTTATCTACAGCCGTTTCCATCAAACAGAAACGCGCAAATATCACACACAGTGCCACCGTAGGTAACGATCGTATGTTATTTCGTTCGGAGTAATGTGTGCTTTATGAGCGAGGTACAGGATTTAAACTCGCACGATATGCTATAAGGGAAAGCAAATAAAACCCAGTATAAGGCTTACCCTTATGGCGTTAGGCTGAGCCGATGATAAGGGTTTTGAAAGGGTATTGGGCTATTTTAGGTAAGCACTTTCGTTAGGGCTTTAAAAGCAAAATGAAAGGGTATCGCGTCAAAAGGGTAGGGTAAGTTAAGCCTAACGAAATACCCATACAAAACCCCGTATAAGGGATAGCGGGCCGGTCCCTGCTAGAAAAACCTAGAAAAAACCTAGAAAAAATGGTCCTTAGATATATTTTTGATGTAGTGTATGGTGGGATATCTACTGCTGAAGGAAAAACTTATAAATATCTACCCAATCAATTAAAACTTACATATTTTAGGACATTTTTACAGAATATGACTAAGCTCAAGAACGTTTGTGTTGTACCCACTCAATCTCATTGTGGTTCGTTGTAGTAGTACTGGAGGTACTGGATACCACTGTAATTATTATCAGTGATCGGAACTATCCTGGGAGTAACGCCGTGTCTTGCGTGGGCAACGGTCGCGCGACCGTCGCGCGACCGTCGCCGTCGCGTCTCATACTTCCAAATGGCACGAAATGGTATTCGTATTGGTAAATAAGCCTTGCGATACAACGAGGAAATGCTGCCAGTGCACAGTGTCTCGGCACCACGCCTAAAGAGATTACTTAGTTTTTAATATTTTTAGTTTACTTAAGTTAAATTTGACATACGAGTAGTTATGTGTACCAAATCTTATACATACTGTGTGTCTTATGTCATATTTACCTCTAGATTTTGACTATATTTTTAAACTCCTCTCAAAGTTATTTCCAAGCACCAGTAAAGAAAACTAATCTCAGATATAGATGTGCGATAACCATAGACTGCGCAAGAAGCTGGCGCTACCCCGCAATTAGCCCGGGCGCCGCCCACGGACCATAGACATTCTTGCTTTTTTTACACGCGCACTAAATTGGAGGTAATACTGGACGTGACTCTTTAGGAGTTAATTGAAAAGTGAAGTATCATTGTGGATTTTCCAGTAAGCTTTCCTGTTGAGGATTAAGTATTTTTTATTTATGACTAAAACCCCAATGAAAATATCGTTCATCCCGTTTGAAATTACTATATTTTTGATTTCAGTGATATGCTCTCGATATGTCTACTAAAGGCCACCCCACATCTAGCGTCTCGCGAGCGTAGTGTCGGGCCAACTGTATGGCAAAGGATGATGCGCAGCGTCTTTTTCCATGCAGTTGGACCTGACGCTCGCGAGACGCTAGATGTGTGGGGGGGAGAGGGTAAAGAACCCATGACCTGTAGAAAGTATTTTCGTAGGTCTTGACTCCTGGGTGCTTAACAACGACAAACTTCTTTTACTTCTCGCTCTGATTGAAAATTGCAGGAACCTTGAGATAAGCGAAGGTCTTTATCCCATTCCAATCTCCAGGGTGCGTAGAGAAATGCCAATGAAGTATATGCGCTTCCGAACGAAATAAAAAATCGCTATCGCACGAATGTGGAAGACTGATAGGTATAAAGCATTTTGTTGTAGCGCATGCGATTTCACGTTGGCTACTCAACCAAATGCCAGGCTCTTTCTAAAACCTGATTCTCACAGAACCTGGTAAATATTTTTGGGTTCGTTGAATTTAGAATCACTCTGTACTCTGTACTCGGTTGTATCTGGATCCTAAAAATTACCCACAATAGTACAGAAGTTAAGTATTTTTTATTTCACCGAAGATGCCCATTTATTTACTAATCTACTGTAGTGTTGATAGTTAGAATCAGTTGCCCTAATATCAGAAAGTCATCGATACTATGTATTGGTAATCTGACTTCAGCTATATGTATGGCCAACAATTTTATTAGAGACGCGTAACGAACATCCACAACCCTCATCCTTTCACACGCTAAAACAATAACCGAACCAAAAACAAAACTAACTTAATCCGAGCTAAAACTAATCAAGCCTATCAGACCAGACTAAGAAAAGGTCAAAAACAAATGAATGGGGCGTCGTGCCCGCATATAAATCATCGCACACCGAACCGGGCAAGGTTTTAATAAACATGGACCTATCTCGGTGTTCATTCATGTTTTTTTTTTTAATTATGAGGTCGTGTGAAGGGGTTTTCAGTAATCAATGGGTAGCTTCTTTGCTGATGCCGTGCATCTGTGATAAAGGGCTGGAAAAAAAATCAGAAAAAGGTTAGTGCATGAATGAGCGGGAGTAAATAAGTGAATCAGTTTGAAACACTGAACTTACTGGAAGGAAAGGAAAGGGTATATTAAACAATATTCCTGTAAAACAGCGGTTGCGTTATTTATCAGGGTTAGCACATGATTGCCGCGAGAGTATGTCTCCTTCCTACACCTTATAAAACAAAATCCTCAGCCGCGTCTGTATGTGTGTTTGTGTGTGTTCGCGATAAAATCAAAAACTACTGAACGGATTTCATGCGGTGTTCACCTATGAATATTTTTGTTTCTTATTTCTGGAGGAAGGTTTAGGTATACATAAATAATACAAATTAAATATAATTTTAAATAAATCAAATTAACAAATTCTAAATGACATATCATTTAATTGTAACCTTCCTGCACTTTCATAAATATTCGAAATTATAACTAGATCTGAAATGTGTAATAATGTGTATGTATGTGTTTAATTGATAACATAATTTTATTGATGAACGTCATGCGGTTTACCTAATACTATGAATTCTTGAAATGTCTATATCTATGTCTATATACATATAATTTGTTGAGATTTTGTTTGAATTGATTGAAATATGACGATATTTGCCAATCAAGTCGGACAAAATCCCGCTAGCTTTAATCGAAAACGCTGCCCAAACCGTTTGAGCTACATCAAAACAATGTGTGGCAAAATTGTGTCTCTCTGATAGATCTTTGGGGTCTCACTTCCATGTCATAAATGAAACACGATGAAGTTCAACAACACTTTGCATTTCTTGCATTACACAAATGCGTTAACATAAATGTTTGGTAATTATTATATTACATTTTCCACAACTTAGGACAAAATATTAATCTAGCGAAATCAAACACAGTTCCCTCTCTCCGACTCTCTCGCCATCTTGGCAACATAACAAAACTAACTCTCTCTTCGAGGCATATCTGGATGCGTGGCGATTCGCCACAGATCTACAAAAAAGTCCTCGATGACATATTACCTATGTCTATCTTTTAACGAATAACCTGCTATAACCATTTTTATGATAACCCCCGTTCGTATAGCCGGGGCAGGCCGCTAGGAAAATGTAAACTCAAATACTACCTACTACTACCTACTCAAATCCTCACACAAAATATTCCACACGCAGGGTAAACGCACATGTAATGGACCCATTAGTTGACGGCCCGTCGTCCACAGAGCCATATAAAAGTCAGTCTCCCCTCTTAATAACCCCCTTGGTGAGCAATTAGTCTGCACGACTGACAACCTACGCTTCAAGAAACCCATTTCGCAATGCATTTGTTGAGAACTTTTTTTATTAGTCATTCGTCAAATTACTTTAAATGAAAAACGCCATATGTCCATCGCGTCCTCAAGTCTATACAGCCCTAAAAGACGCATGTACGAACGTTTATAAGACCTTCACTCTAGTATTATAATGTGAGGTAATGTACGTAAGTTTGGCATCGTTTGCTAATGATTTAATGAGTCTTAATCATCAAAATGGTCCGTAAAACTTGAAGATATCGCGATAAAGTGAAAGAGTTATGAATCAGTTTACATTTTAGTACTTGCCTCAGAGGCTTTAAACTAGTAAATTACTGACAGTTTGGCATACTTACATAGTTATACCATTGTAGAGCAGCCGCTAGCCAAACGAAAGCGATACGCCGCTGGCTCTGTCGCGCCAATAAATTATTCTACTAGCGCTTACGTTTCTGATTTCGTGAGCGATTGTGCCATTTTCAATTTTATTCTACGTTACCTATACGTTTTTTCAATTTTGTCACAAAGTTATTGGTAATTTTTCAATACAGTACTAGTAGCATCGAAAGTATGTTTTAACCCTTAATAGGGCAGGGGGCATATATTTACTACCATAGTTTAGACTTTATTTGACAATTTGACAAAATTCAAATTTGACTAATTTCCGAAATTCTTCTGCCCTATTAAGGGTTAGAGCTCCTTGCGTACAAACTTTGGCACATAATCCAAAATCGATTTTGAACTTTTATTGTTTTATGAAGGGTTCTAAATTCAAATAACAAAACAAATTGTTTTGGTTCTCAGGAGGTTAAGACACTTAAGACTGTGTATCTGATAGTGCCCTTGCGCTTTTTAACTTGGCACCTCTTGACAGTGCAAATTGTAAATAAAAATCTCCTTGCACTTAACATGGCTCGTTCGTAAAAAAATACCTTGCAACTTTCGACTTCTCCAAGTGCCCATTATTCTCAAAAAAATTGAGTTTCATTGTCGCCGTGATGGTTCTCAGTAATATTTGCTCGTGCGGTTTGCCACAAGTCGCAAGTCCGACATGTCCAGTGCGTCGACGTTCTACTGCGCAAGCGTCGAAAGAGACGATTTTATTATGCGGACCAGCCAAAATAACCAGGGTGCGTAGCCGAATGGCACTAACGCTCACGAAACGCTCACGAAACGAAACGCTAGTAGATATCTATCTCTATCGCTCGTGCGTATTGGCGCGACAGAGCCAGACAACGTTTCGTTTATTTGGCGTCGAACAAATTACCATTCGGCTACGCACGCAGGGCGCATAGCCGAATGTCACAAACGCGCACGAAACGAAACGCTCTTAGATATCTATCTCTATCGCTCTGTATTGGCACAGTATAATAAAGAGTACTATCGTATTTATGCGTATTGGTGCGACAGAGCCAGACTACCTTTCGCGGCGTTTCGTTTTCGTTTCGCATCGCAGAAATGCCATTCGGCTCCTGGGAGCCTGGCACAATCGTCACGAAACGCTCACGAAACGAAGCGCTAGTAGATATCTATCTCTATCGCGCTTGCATATTGGCGCGACAGAGCCAGCGGCGTATCGCTTTCGTTTGGCGTCGGAGAAATGCCATTCGGCTACGGGGCCTGGCCGAGCGTTTCGTGAGCGATTGTGCCATTCGGCTAGCCACCCTGGCAAGATAAGTCAGAAGACACTTTTATAACTGACTGTTCAGGGTCGCGTGCCCATTTTCAGGGTTCCGTGACCAAAGGGTAAAGCAGAATTCAATATTACACTATGATATCCCGGTGAGGGCATTTATTTGTGTGTGATGAGCACAGATTTGTTCCTGAGTCATAGATGTTTTCTATGTATATAAGTATGTATTTATCTATTTAAGTATGTATATCGTCGCTGAGCACTCATAGTACAAGCTTTGCTTAGTTTGGGGCTTGGGGTTGATCTGTGTAAGGTGTCCCCAATATATTTATTTATTTTTTATTTATATTACTAAGAAGAAATTTAACTAAGCTACTTAATCGTTTCTATCGCCGATATACTTTGTCAAACAAGTCTGTCAGTAAATAAGAACAAAGAAAACTATATGCATCCTTTTCTTTAGGGTGCTGTAGAAAAGGATACCTATAGTTTTCTTTGTTCTTATTTACTGACAGACTTGTTTGACAGAGTATAGCTCATATCTACTAGCTTTTACTCACCTATCATGCGCTTGCTGCTGTGCTTAAATCACTCTTCGATCATTCTCAATGAGGAGGCACACTCAAAAGGTTATAACAGATGGCACCACCTTATTAATCCACTGCACAGATAAAGAATTTAGAAGAAGAAGAGCGAGAAGATGATATTTTTTTCTCTCTCACATATATGAATGACAGTGACATGCCTAGGCACTTGCACAGGCGCCGCCTAGCGGGATAAAATGTCATTGAAAAGTGGTCATAGACTCAAGACCGTCTTCTTATAGTAAGCTTATAGAATAAGGCCCAGTTCATACTCCATAAAATAGTGCAGTGACAGCACGTTGTCTGTGGTCATCGGCCGTTTATGATCAGGGACCGTGTCAGCCAGGCCGAGGACTCGAGTAAATAAAACGTGCCTGCTTTCTTAAGACGATACAGGAGGGGTCAATTCTCCATACAGACAATCTCGACTATTTCCTCCCTGGTTTTTGAAGATAAGGACTGTATCGATAAGTATAAGGACAAAACAAACCTCGTCTAAATGTTGACATGTGCATAATTTTATATTATTATGTTCCGAGAGTATGATCTGAAGGTATTGGTAAGCACTATTTAATATAAGAAGGTCTAATTTTTTTTTATTTTAGAGACTTTATGGTACTTTCATTAAGGTCTAGCAAATAAATTTCGGACAACCCCTATCTGGCTTAATTTGAAAATATTTCAATGACTGTTTGTACGATTTCAACAAACAAAGGTTAATATGCTGCCAAAATATATTCTTTAAGAGTCCTCTTCATGGTTTTTCAATTGGGTACTTGCAGAATAAATGCGGTGAATTTATATAATTAAAAAAAACGCTATTTTGAGCAACGTTCCGGATTGTCGTAAATTTTTGATGCAAGCAGGATGAGAGAAACAGATAAAAAAATTTGCCATAGGCCAAAGTCTAACTGACATTCACGGTGTTTGAACAGTGCCTAAACCAAATCAATATAAACAGTGTATGATAGTTAAATTCGACATTAAAGTCGGAGTTAGAGGAAGCACCATGCCACATTCTCTAAATGGCCGCCATACGAGTACACAGATCCTGAACTTTATTTCTTAAAAATACGAGTAACTATGGCTGGACTATGTCCAGATATTTTGCTTTGTGGATCATATGTCGTTGAGGTTCACACAGTACAATTTTTTTTCGCAATCGTATCGTTTTTTACGCACTTTGTGAATTTTCTAGTAGCATTTGTCCGGAATCGTAATTGTTACTCGGGAGGATTAAGTCAATACTGTCTAAACCACTTGCTTTACGTCGAGTTTCTAGGACAAAATGTGAACCTTATTATGTGCCTTATTAAGCCTATGACTTGTTTTAAGAAAAAAATATAATAGCAAATAAATACGGCTACTCAAAGTTGTCCTCATACTTAACGATACAGTCTTTAGAGTAATGATTTTTTCAACACAGATTACAAGCAGTAGGTGCTTGCACCTCCTATACGAAACCTTTACAGGTTTACGATAGTTGTTAAAAATCATGATCGCACCTATTTTATCGGTCACCGACAATTTTAATCGATTCTTAGTTTAAAACGTTATATTGTCCGCGTATGATAACGTTTTCAAAATAGAAATTAAAACTACATAAGAGTCAAGATGTTTTTTGAAATACTTACTCTAAGAACAGTTCATTCTAAATCGCTGTAATTTAAGTCAATACAATAATAAAAATAGGAGTGACAAAAATATTTTATCGTTTCCCGATTATTTTAATCGAAACAAAAAACGATCTAAGAAGTCAAAACTCACCTATGGTCGATAAAAAAATCGATAATCGCACCTATTTTATAGGTTACCGATTATTTTAATCGATCCTTAGACTCATACAGACTAATGTAGGGCTTTCTATGGGTAGGATAAAGTTTTAGAAACCTTCCACTTTTATTCCACCAGGAAATAATCGTCGATCTTTTTGAAACGTTCTAAGAACGGTAGACTGCACTAATCGGTGCAATTTTAGTCAAAACTCACCTATGGTCGATAAAAAAATCGATAATCGCGCCTATTTTATCGGTAACCGATTATTTTAATCGGTCGGACCGGGTGTCCGCGGATAATGGTCGTAATCGGCCGCTAATCGGCGCACAATTTACGAAATTGTCCAACCGTGGCGGCGACCGATCTGACGACGGGTTAGGCTGCGGTCGTGTCGGGGTTTTTATCCTTTTACACCGATCAAGGAGGTCTACAATTTTAATGTCACTCTTAGGTATCTAGGAAAGCGATTTAATAACGTTACTTTTCTCCGAAGTTACGATCAGGCGCTCCTTTTCGCACCTTTTGTAAATGCGAAAGAGATGTACCAACACGATAGGCTCACACTAGTGTGCTAGGCCCGCAGCCCCCGCAGGTTGCATTGGCCGTGATCAGGAAAGACTGACGTCCCAGCTAAATGTCAAAAGAATGTTATTAAATCGCGTTCGACCCGTGAGTGACATTAAATAAAAGATGTATTTTTTTTTTCATCTAATATACATATGTCGCATAAAAGTAGGTAACTGACTTTGCTTCATTCATCAAGATTTTACAAGATATATTGTTTTCAATCGGAGATGTAATCGGCCGCTAATCGGCGCACAATTTACGAAATTGTCCAACCGTGGCGGCGACCGATCTGACGACGGGTTAGGCTGCGGTCGTGGCGGGGCTTTTATCCTTTTACACCGATCAAGGAGGTCTGGAAGACTTTAAATTCGCGTTTCGTACATATATTTATGTCAGGTACTGGTTGTTAATGGGTCGAATGCCATCGGGGCGTCCCTACCGCACTTATAAGTACTTAGTGCGAAAATGACGCTCTGAAGGTGTATCTTTTATCACGTGACCGTGCTTTCCTGCCAGATTGCACTGGTGGTGGTAACGGAAGACTGACGTCTCAGCAAAATGTCAAATCGCGTTCTACTCGTGACATTTAATACAAAGAGGTGTACAATTGTCTTTGCTTTATTCATCCGGATTTTAAAATGTGTATTGCTTTCAATTGGAGATGTAATCGGCCGCTACTAGGCGCACAATTTTATTTACGAAATTGTCCAACCGTGGCGGCGACCGATCTGACGACGGGTTAGACTGCGGTCGTGGCGGGATTTTTATCCTTTTCCACCGAAACAGGAGGTCTAGAAAACTTTAAATTCAACAAATTTTATGTCACGTACTGGTTACTAAGGGTCCTCCCACATCTAGCATCTCGCGAGCGTCGCGTCGGGCCAACTGTATGGAAAAAGACGACGTCGACGCGGCGTCAGGCTTTGCCCATACAGTTGGCCCGACGCGACGCTCGCGAGACGCTAGATGTGGGGGACCCTAACGGTTCGAATGCCATTCTCGAACTTTAAATTCTCGCATTTTGTCCTCTTGTAATGACACTTACGGGTCAAGTTGCTCACGGGTTGAACGCTATTACATTTACATTAGTTTAACTTTTTTCAGAAGTCTCACGGTAGCGGAAGACTGACATCTCAGCAAAATATCAATCAATTTTGTGTGACCCGTGACTGAAATTAAATACAAATTTTATTCTTTTGTCTAATATACTTACAAAACATTAAATTCGGACGTTTTCCATCCATCAATAATTTACGCCTGATATTTTAGAATGTGGATGGAAGACGTAATCGTAAGATAATAAGACGTGTACATGTTTAACAAAATACAATGAAATTTTATGCACATATTTCTCAACTCAACTGATTGATAAATAATTTTCTTTCCACTCGTACCTTGTTGATTGGAGTACTAGTACTGTGGTCGAATGTCGGTATTCTTATTCTTTTTATTTTCAATAAAATTATTGAGTTGTTCAGAAAAGTGTTAGGGCTAAGCGATCATGTTTTGGTAAATTTTTACATCGCGTTCGATTCGCTACGAACTAAGGACTAACTGCCAGGGTTAGCCGAGTACCGTGGACTTGACTGATCTTGAAATTTTATCTTTACACTATACACAACCTAGGCATATTTCAAGTACCGACTTACCTTGTACTTGTGTGTACAGAGATCACATTTTAGCGATTACGTAACGAAGGATAAATTCTAATCATACAATAAATGAAAAGAAAATACACAAGTGACAACAACAGCATGAAAGGAAACAAACACTTTGATAACTTATTTAAGACTTATTTAAGTTAAGATAACACTTAAATAATTTGCTTACACTTAGGTAACGGAAATTTGTAATAGAGTCGTGCATACATTCGCTGTAACCGCAAAAACTTATTGAGTTCTTATCTCACGTAATTTCTTTAGCAAACTCCTTACTGTTTAAACATTAAAATTAAATTGAAAATATATCTGCCATCAGGCAGCTGCGATGACGTATTCCAACCGCATTATTTGTAAAATTATAGAAAAAAGTTGTAAAATTGGCAGCAAACCGCCGTCTAACCCCGATCGATCGGCAATCGATCGTGTGCCAGGTAATGGCTGGATCGAACCCGCTACCCATTATGTCATTATACTTTACCGACCGAAACAATAGATTATACCCGCGAGCTGAAATATACCTTAATGTATCAGGAAATATGCCTAAAGCCGGTATGGCCAATTGAGAGTTACAGTTTTAAGTAGGGTAGGTTTATTTTAGTTTGAATTTGGTAAATCTTCGGAAATAAATTGGGCAGTAGACCTGCGGCAATGCACCTGTGACGTCATGACAGCAGGCGCGTGACATGAAATGTCGAAATTGTTACAAATAAAACGTTTATCGCTGTATCGCTAGGCGCCATTGTTGACTGTAGCACAGTATAATAAAGAGAAATATCCTACAGAATGGCCACTCCCGCTCCCCGCTAAAATTGCTGTCCACCCCCTCTCGGATACCTCTGTCACCTCTGTCAAAAACGCGAACTGTCGACCTGTCATGTTTCACTCATACAAGCATGGTACGCGTTCACCTACACGAGCTTAGACTGTGTGCTAGGAACGCGCCTCGCCTCTTTCATTTATATTTGATCGCCAGTGTCCGAGGTGTGACTCTAGTGTGAGAATTTGATTCTTCAGATTTTTGATTTGTCAGTTGAGCGTCATTTGTTTAACGTGTTCGAATTGATGAACCTTATGTTGTTAGAAATGACGCCAAGAGTCCGCTCATTAATCATGTCCAGAGGAAATTACAGTTCTTTCAAGAACGATTTTACACTGGACTTTGAAAAAGCGTGCCCCTGAAATGTATGGGCCTTTTAGGCTTAAAACTAGATGGCATTGTTCGCAGCCTGGAAGTGGCAAAAATCATATTTTCTCCAAACATTTTTGGGTGTTTTTATTTTTTATAAGAACAAATAACATAATTATTTCTTTACATAAACATTTAGAAAAAAAAATTGTAACCATCATAAGTGTAGTTATGATAGTATTTCATAGGTGACGCTAAAAAACCGAAGTACGATTCTTAGTATGAAGTATGTAAATCCTATATACTTATAATTATAAATAATCCTTGGTTCTATTAAGGATATTGTAGTTTTAACGTCGACGAATAGTCTGGCCTAGCGCGTACTGACCCTGCCTGCTAAGCCGCGGTCCTGGGTTCGATTCGAATCCCGGTGAGGACATTTATTTGTGTGATGAGCTCAGATATTTATCTTGTTCCTGAATCTTTCTTGAGCTTACCGTGGGACTCGGTCAATGTGCGTAAGAATCTCCTAAATATTTCTTTGTTATTTTTCCATATTTTGCTTTTACTTTTGACTAATGTACCTTACCTATATAGAGGTAGTTTGAGGAATTGATCAGGGAAGTATTTACGTCAGTCAAAGAAGCCTAGACAGCCATTAAGGGTAGTGGTACAGGGTTATTCTGTAATCGCTCGCAAACCACGGGGAGGGGGTGCTCGCTCAACCCTGAAATGAGTTCGGTACAGGGCGGGGCGGCTGTGCGAGGCGGTTAACTTGAAAGAGTTTAGTTTTTATTGTAGCATATTTTTGCATGACACAAGAAACACATTACTTAAATATAAATGTAAATGGCTTGGCAAAGCTTGTTACCATCCGATGATCCCCACGACCACTCTGTCAAGTCAGGATCGAAACGATTAAAAAGAGATAACTGCACAGTGCACACGCCAATCCTAGTTCTGGTTTCTAAGCAAATTGTGGTTGTATTATACAACTGCATATTTAACTGTATTTTCTTTTGTTTTACACGAAGAGAAGTTTATAATCAACAGTGTTAGATGCTAAAACGTGGCGTTATTTTCCATTAGGACGCTTTGGCAAGTTATTGGTATACGTACAAGCAAATATTGTCCGGAACTTCGGATCTCAGCAATTCCCGAAAAGTTTGTACATTTGGATCAGGTCTCCAATTTTGATAAAAATTGGTAGGCTGATAGAGTCCATGATGCTGAGCAAGACTCACTAGGTTTCCCAAAATGTCCTAACCTAACCAATTTTTAATAAAATCGGAGACGTGATCCAAATGTACAAACATTTCGGGAATTGCTGATCTATTATTTCGACTAGACTTCAACACAAATTATGGAAAATATTAATGTAAACTTAAATTTACTGGAGATCCATTCATAGACCGTGTGTCTTCCTAGAGTTGTAAGTTATCGTGGTTCCATGCCAATTATACAAACTTTTTCATTTGTCAACCCATCGAAGTAACTTAGGAGAGATACCCGCTCACACTGCCACCGCACAACATGCCGTGTCCCGCCTAAGGACGTCTCGCCCTGTTTAAATTTGGACAGGCTTTGACGGGCGGTCCCGAGGGATCACCTGCCTCGTGTCGCACAGATGCCCTAGTGTCACACAGAATCGTGTAAACTAGCCGTAAATCCGAACGAATATAAAGCATTAATCTTTACTTTCAATCTCTATATGTGTCGTCTCATATAGGTACATGATGACATCAATAATCTTTTAACAGTAGCAGTAAGTTGCGACAATTATTAAACACTGAAATAATTTATGCTTTTCCGAATCATATCTGTCAGGTTTTTTCTGACATAATAGAAGTTTTAAAAGTTTATAGATTGTCATTGTGAAAATCTGGCCAAAATATTTTAATGTAAGTACTTAGGTAAGCTACAGCGGGACAAATCTCGACTTGGGGGCAAATGTAACTGGTCCATTTTTTACATGTTTTACAATGTTTGCATTATTAAATAGAATGTCCACCGGTGGTAGGCGTGTTCAGTGGATACGTGTAGAACTGAACATCATAGTAGTGTAATAATGGAAAAAATGGATCAGTTACAATTCCCTCCAGTCGAGATTTTCCCCGCTGTACCTTACAGTTAAATTTCCACAGATCACTTACCTATACACTAAATGCAGGGTAGAGATGAAATAATCAACTAAGTTGATAACTTGCTACAAATTTATAAAACACCTTGCAATACCTACTAATGCACCACAACTAAGTAATGTGTTGAATATTTTCAAAAGTATCAGTGATAATGACTAACCTATTCATTAATAGGTACAATTTGCATTCAAAGTGACCCGTTCAATTTTTCATAGCCATTACTAGTAAACATCCCCCCAGAATCTAGTGGATATTATCAATTGTTTCGAAAATCGCCAAAGCAACATATTGAAAAGTTCGTTTCTAACCAAAGCGCCATCTGTGCAACGCTCGCCAGGGGGCCTATTCCGCATTAGAGACAACTGTAGCGAGCACTAGATTACGCGATGGGGGCCTAATAGGACCCCGCGGTTTTAAATTCGACAAAAATAATAGCCGCGAGCGTGTTTGGTTGGGTTAACGCAACTGTCGCGTTTGAAGAGACACGCCTTCAGCATAACCTTGACGCACCTCAACACTCTGAACAATAAGGGCAAACATAATATATAATTATAGGTCCTATCTTATACATACCAACCATGTGACCATCTTCTCTTCCCGCACAGACTCTATGAGAAAAGTAAGGTGTCTGTCGGTATTTAAATACAATGAAAAGGCTGCTTTGAACTTACAGCTGAATATTTTTTTGAATAAATAGTATATATAGCCTGTCAACCAAATTTTGGCAGTAGCAATGTACATCAAACTAAAGTATGGTATCCCTATGAAACGAACAAAAACCAGCAATGTACGTCGAACGGCCACATATTTTTTTAAGGGGCTCGTTGGGCCTGCCAGGGCCTGCAAAATTGGAATGCCTCCCTAATAAAAAATGGCATATGAAACGCGTATACTCATCCTTTACTTCCTTACGAATTAGATAATGTATTAAAAAGGGACGGATATATGCTAGTTATAAAATTTCTCTTTTTCGTAGGGTGGAGATTTCCACAGATAAGATACAAATGACACGCGAATTTCCACCGATTTTTAAAATTAGTGTTGCTAGCCCGCGTTTTTTCAAATTTTCCGCCTTTTTTTAGTGACAAGATTTGGTTGACGGTCTATATGTTCAAGACTTAGGCCTTTGCTTATACTTCAACCTATCTTTTGTGTAATCGCCCTCTCAAGAAGCTACCTTGTAATCCTTCCTTGTGAGCGTTATACTTTAGTTAGAACTTTGAGAGTTAGAATTAGTATTATCAATTGTAATTTCAATTCAACTTGTATATTGACGCGTAAAAGTGCCCCTGTGGCCTATTTGCTGAATAAATTATTTTAATTTGTAATTTGAGCTAAATAATTGTTTTAGAGTCAGCAAGCAAATAAGTAAGGAACCAAGTTGACATCTATATTTTGAAAACCCCGGCAGTGCAGGGATTAAGACGTCATTATTTCATACAGATGTAGTTCGAAAAGCTTTTCCTTCGTGTTTTTCCGGAATCGTTCGTATTTGTGATGCTTGTTCAGACTAGGCTTGTGTCGTTCACGAACTATGAACTGTTAGGAATAAAATCCCATCAATGACCGAAATGAACTGAATCTTTCCGTGCTCTGAGAATCGGTCTTTGCTCATTTAGTTCAGTTTAGGATCGGCGAGCGCGAGCGGTTTGGATCGAGAACGAGTGTGTGACTTCGCCGATCGAGAGCGAGAGCTACAAAAAAACGTCAAGTTTTCATATTAAACTTCGGTTACTTACAACCTTTCGACCCGGAATGTCACTAAGTCACTATCTGTGGACTATTCGTATCATTTTGACACTAGTCGATCCCATTCGTTCTGATCTTTCCGACCGCAGTGGTCGCTGGTCTGACTGAACTAAATGAGCAAAGACCTAAAAGAGCGAACTAGTTCGTGGAAGCGATTGAACGAGATCGGAGCGCTCCAATCAATGAACGAAACGGCACAAGCCTAGTTCAGACAGTGTCAGTACTTCTTGTACTGAGACTGACTAAAATAGCAGGACATGTTCCTACACGTACGTTTCCGGAAAAACACGAAGGAAAAGCTTTTCGCACTACACCTGTAGAGTTTGGTATTTTATATCATAATTTGCGAGGGTGTTAAAGTCGCTGCCAACTGATATTGGTATAATTCTACCGGTAACCGAAAGGTGTAAACAAAACGGACCAAACGAAACTTATTAATTTTATCTAAAAAACTATAATCGGTTCGTTCGGCTGCGCCCGCGCCGCCCATCGCTTCCTGCGAAACTTCCGCCGATGTAATCGGCTAAATTGCCACATTATGTTATTAAACATGGTCAGGGTCCATTTGGTATTTGATCGTTATTATTTGCTGTAATAATGGGAGGCTTAATGAAGAATTTTCCGTGTACTTATTATATTTTCAAATAGACGATTATTGAGCACTTTGAACTCATTTCTGTCCCATAAGTTAACTGTACCAAGACTACCAAGAGTCACAGCCTGGTCAAAAATTATTGAAAGAAAAGCATAATATTATGGCTTGTGGGACGTCCTTGGTAGAAAACGTTGATCGAACCCACAAAATGCGAAAAAAATGCTTAATCAATTATGACTTCGTAGCATCTATAATTTATAGGCTTAGGACTTTTTATGGCATACCGTGGTTCTAAAATCCGTGGAGTCGACATATGAAAAATTTTCGAAGTCAAAGTCCAACAGTATGATGTCATATTAAATATAAGTATTTATACATACTGTCACAACGTTACCTAGTTAATTTTAATCGAACGTAGTTAATATTAACTAATAATGTTATTTATTAGTAAATTTTATCATAATCCTATATAATAATACCAAAAAATTACTATTAAGATAAAATCAACTACGTTCGATTAAAATGAACTCAGTGACGATGTGACAGTGTGTATAAATATTTATATTTAATGTGACATCATACTGTTGGACTTTGACTTTGACTTTGAAAATTTTTCATATGGCGACTCCACGGATTTTAGAACCACGGTATGCCATAAAAAGTCCTAAGCCTAATAATTTACATAGATTTTACTTATTTTAATATTTGCCAATTGTCTTGTCTTAGCGCCTGAGCATTCGCTCCGTACAATTCACAGTAACAATTTCCATCTAAATCAGACGGGCAGGATTGCCATATAGGAAAGTTGACTTGTTGTCGTATTTATTCATAACTAGCTTTTGCCCGCGGCCTCGCTCGCGTTAGGAAGAGACAGAAAGTAGCCTATGTCACTCTCCATCCCTTCCAAAAAGTCTCGTCAATTCGTCGCTCCGTTTTGCCGTAAAAGACGGACAAAGAAACAGACACACACACTTTCCCATTTATAATAGGTATTAAATGGGCATTTCTCAGAGCGTTTAAATTTTTTTGATTTCGGTGGCAACATTTTTACGTGAATCCTGTGAGAGTCACATGAAATTTTGTCAATTTAAATAGAAGTCGCGGATTTCTACCAGAAACAAAGAAAACTCATGCTATGCTTACGAGGTTCGGGTAATAATGCTGCCACCGAAATCAAAAAAGTTGAAACGCTCTGAGAAATGCCCAAATATGGATTGTAAACATGGATTTTGCATTCAATCTGTGTATCAACAGCGGCCCGTATTGGAAATCCCAATAATTGTCTAATCAGCTACTTTAATGAATAATTAGTGAAATGTTTACCAAGTTGACTGCGTTTAACTTGCCATATACATTATACAGTGTGTTACCTCCTCCCGGACATTTATTAAAACCAATTACACATACAATACATACACATACAATCACGCCTGTATCCCATAAAGGGGTAGGCAGAGCACATGAACTACTCAAGTTTCAGTGCCACTCTTGGCAAAAAGGGGTTGAAAGAAAACGAAAATTGTGACATTGCAGTGACAGGTTGCCAGCCTCTTGCCTACGCCACAATTTAACCCGACCACCAATAACCAATAATAAATATAATAATACAGTCAATTAGAAATCGTTTGTTTGAAAGATTAGTTTTCCGAAATCCCAACATTCAATGGAATGCGTACACTTCTTAATTGTCATTACTTATATCGCTGAGCTGCCATTGCCCTCACTTAACTAGTGTGTGTGCTGTACATTGCTGGCAATAATTTTTTTGTTAGAAAGTTTGTAAAGTCAAATTTTATTATTATTAATTAAATTAAGGGCAAGGTTAACTTAACCCCTGGAACGCCGTTGTCAAAAATTTGTTACTGAATTAATAACCTTCAATCTGTTAATTACTGTTTAAATTGTCTGGGACAGATCTGGAACAAGGCGTTTGAGGGGTTAAATAACTATGTAAGATTACGTTCCTTTAAAAAAAGCCCTCTTGTTGGTAACACACTATATAGGTATTCCTTTAGTGAATGATACGTCATGGAAAACAATGTGATTCCCAGTTAGACACATTTACTTCAAGGTAATTTGTCTATACAGTGTGTAAGTCTTATACGGGCGATAACATAAACCAGACATAGAATTCATTTGTGATGTTATCACTAATCACTAATTAAGAGGTGATTTAAATTAATCGTGATTTTCACCCCATAATACGTTTTTTGATTTTTTCTCAGCAACGTACTGTAAACAACAACTGTAAACATGGTTGCGTTGACAGTTAACGACATAAGGTACATACGCGATATGAGCTTTTCCTACGATGACCATGTCGGTGGAAAAAAGTCATGACAGACAGATGACATCACACAGAAGTTTAGTTGTGAAATGAAATGAAATATTTATTTTCCAAGTAGGCATATTACAATGCGCTTATGAACGTCAAATAAAACTACGCCGGCTCTAACCCTACGCCTCAGCCTCGAGAAGATTACAGTCCCCCCTCAGTTGGAGGGGGGTATCCACTATGGAACCGGCAAGAAACTCGGCGGGCCACTTCTTTTCAAAAATCTTATAATTAACATGCATTAAATATGATTGATAAAATTTAAACTGGAAATATGTGAACAAATGAAGTAAATAATAAAATGAGTTTCACTCTAATTTGGCACTAAAGAAAAATACCACCAATAGTATATTATATAACGGTAACGTTATGAAGGCTATAAAAGTTGAGTACCGCGGTTAGGCCACGAAGGCTTGCCGAGTGGCCTAAGTAAGGTACGAGACTTTTATAGCCTTCATAATGTTACGATTGTATACTATACTTTTTCTACGACAGCCACATACATACCTATTCGAGAATAATAAAATGGGTTAATTACTTACTTCATGTAATGAATGGGAATATTTGTGTGGATCGTCGTAGCATTGAGTATTCTGTCCACAATGTTGATGGCGAGAACTTGTTGCACAATTCTTCAAAATATGCCAACAACGCCGTTTCAGAGAAAGTTGAAACATTTTTTTGCAATTTCCATGTCAAAACAATCATAACATTTTTGGTACGCTTTATCTGACTTTTCATGTAACAAATTGTCAGTCACTTTGAGCGCCCATAGCCTTGATTTCTTCGGAAGTGAATTTTTCACCAGAATCACTCATAATTACTTATGTTTTTGCACAATAACATCGAATTAAAACAAACTACACACCACCGAAATAGTTCAAATAGTTTCGTGATAAGTTTACAAATGTCAAACATACCATAGACAAGAGAAATAGAAAATAAGCCGGTTTTCAATTACGAAAAATGTGGTTGCGTTCAAGAATATTTAAATGTCGAATGTAAAATTATTGGATAAACTTATGATTTTTACCTTTGTTTTGCAATATCTAATATGTAAAACGCATTTAAGTTTATTTTTTCATCTTGATTTAAATTATGAACCTAAATATTATATTATTTATTAAAAGTTACTTATTACTGTAAATGAAAACATACCTGATAAATGGAAGTTGTGCTTTTAAAAAAAACCGGCCAAGTGCGAGTCGGACTCGCCCACCGAGGGTTCCGTACCTACAAAACTATTAGGTACTTTTACGTTACTCACATAAGTCTAAAGACTGGGCTAGGCTAGAAGTATAGGTTCTCTAATGAGCATAATTGTGTTTAGCGCCACCTCTCGACGAATTCGCGAACTAATTAGCACAGCTTGCGTGAGGTCTTTTATAATGTTAACCAAATTCAACATTTTTTATTTTTCTTAGAACAAATTAAATTCAGTTTATTTTTTATTTTATTTTAAAGTAGGTGTTTTATGTAAAATTTCGTAGCTATAAATTTTAACACCTTTATTCATAAACGTACACTAAAGTTATCCAGCCGATAAAGTTCGTTTATCCCTTTCTATCAAGCCAATACGTCGGAAAGGGACAACCGAACTTTATCGGCTTGATAACTTAGTGTACGTTTATGAATAACGGGGTGAGTATTACCGTACTGTAAAAATGTAATGTATAGTTGTATACGGATTAATGAATTTAATATAGATAGGTAATTATTGATATGTGGCAAAACGAAGGAAATTGTTTACACCTTCGCAATAAGTATCTAATGATATTTTTTTAATTTACCATGTTACTTCACGTACCTACTTAGGTACTTATTTTAAAAACTCTGAAAATGTCTATTGAGTTTCTGTCGCAGACCAGCATGTGGCTTCTGCATATTCTGCGCTGTGATAGAGTTGCCATAGTAGGTATGTATACCTATATTGTATAATAGGCAATAAGAGGCAAAAAACATATTGTGCTAAAATATTTAAAATACCTACAGTCATTTCCGAAACGTGTGAATTCATGTCAATACTTTCTTTTATCAGTATTACACGGAGTAGGTAAACGTTTCGTGGCAGCGGCAGCGCACACTGCAGAGAGCGCACGTGGACACCGGCGCGGCGCCACAGAATATATAATAGCACAAGTAAAGAAGGCCCACTGCTTTGATGTTTCCGAAATGCCGCCTTTTTAAATACCTACAACATTCTTACAAAGAAACGAGCCGCACGTGCGCGGCGTCCGGTGATAGGGTTACCAATGGATCCAAAATACTCACATTAAATGTTATATTATTATATTCAAGTCTTGAGTACTTTCTAGGTATATACGCTGTATTTATATATTTTTGTTCAAGGTTCCAACATCACAAGCCTTATTGAACTTTTCCGTGGGACTTAATCAGTAGTAGATCTGTATAAGAATATCTTTTGGTATTTATTTTATTCAATATGTCTATTTAATTAAGTATTATTAGCCATTCCACCCGCGTACATCGCTTAAAAAACCTCGCGACGTAAAGTAACAATAGAAAGTGCGAACGTGCATTCCGTGAGAATGTGCGCCACCCCTGTAGGCCTAGCACATGATGGCCGCGGGAGTATGTCGCCGCGAGATAGATGCCACGTCTTCTTCTAACTGTATTAATGACATAAGGACGGGTAGTCTATCTCGCGGCGACATACTCCCGCGGCCATCATGTGCTAGGCCTACTGAGTAGGCCGCGAACTCGCGGCCACAGCTCGCGGCCACAGCTCGCGGCCGCCAGGATATACTTGTAGCGCGGCGATAGGATAGCGGAGTGAGCCGCCCCTGGCGGCGCCAGCGGACGCGTCTGTGTGCGTGAGCTAGGTATGCATACAACTACAACTGCTGTAGGCACCGCCCCCCCCCCTCAGCGCGTCCTCTGCGGCGCGGCGATAATCACCTAGCCCTAAGGCCTTGGTTTCTCTGGCCCGTCACACGCGCCCGGCGGCGTTTGGAATGTTTGGATGTGAGCCGCATGTGCCGCTGTGCCACACGCTGTCGGTCGCGGGTGCGTGGGTTTTCTGACCCTTGGTCACCCATCGTCGGCGACGGAACTCAGAAGCTCTGGTAGACTGATTTTTGAACTGTTGTGTTGTGCTCTGATCAAAATGAATGCAAAAATACTTACATTGTAATTCTTAGAGGAAGAAGATTATACGCGACTTAATCCGTTTCCATATAAATATTGATATTACCCAAAAAAAGAGACAGTCAAACGATATTTTTGTATGAAACCGGCAAAAAGAAAGTAAAATTTTTAACTTGGTACTCAAACACTTTCATTGTAGTAAAGAAAAATTTACATCATATATTCGATTAAGTATATCGAAAACAGTTCACAGAAGTACAATTCATCCATTGAATTACTATGTACTAACATACTAGAAATTACACCCCAAACAAAGTCTGTGCTCCGGCCGGCAGCGCGCGGCGCATGCGTGGGGAGGTACCGTGTCATAGAGTAAGACTTGACCAATGACCACCTAGACGCGACACTCTTAGTGTAGACCTTTTTTATACTTTTTGTAAAATACTAACCCCTTATTCATAAACGCACACTAAAGTTATCAAGCCGATAAAGTTCGTTTGTCCCTTTTCGGCGTATTGGTGTGATAGAAAGGGACAAACGAACTTTATCGGCTTGATAACTTTAGTGAACGTTTATGAATAAGGGGGTAAATAGTTTAATTTTAGCACTATCATACATTGTGCTATGTTTAAGTTCTACTAAGTGAAACAAAAATACATTATTGTTTTTTTCATATACCTACTTTAATTGCCCTTGAAGAAAATCATAGGTTATTATTGTATGAAAATATCGATTACAACTCGTGTTAGAACTGTGTAGTATTCATAAGTATAACGTGAAATAAATTTAACATTTCTCTTTTATATATTACAAACAGAATATAATCACAATTACTATACTTCATTACCTACATGTCAAGTCTGTGCGATTATGATGCGATTAATCTATGATTTCGTTCAACAAAATGGCAGCAATAGCTTCGCGTTTGAGGAGCGCGTCCCTTCATTGAAATAATTACTTAAATAAAGATCGATTAACATAGCGTGTATACTAACCGATGAAATGTGACACGTCAGTTTTATTCGATTTTCTCGTATGGCTTAAACAGCATCTTGTTGCGCAGGAAGGCATTTTTACATTTTATTTGTGTGCAGGCAGAAACATAAGTCCAATGGACTTATGTTTGTAGCGCAAACGTTTTGCTCGCAGTGTCCTCTCTAGTATTACCTCAATGAGTTCATCATTATCTTTAGTGAAGTCAGTCATTTTCCATATCAAGACGCCACCCGCCGTCCGTTGCTATTGTACAAAACGAATACCACCGTCGCGTGCGGCGCGTGACCTTCGCCCGTCGAACCACCCGCCACCGGCGACGTTTCAAAGAAACCACCCTCAAACATTTTCGAACAAAACATTCGAACGTCGTCAGTCGCGGACCCGCGTAAAAAACCACAACACGTTCTATGAACATTGGTCAAGTGCGAGTCGGTTTTCGACTTTTCCATACAAAGAACTCATGAGCGCCTGAACGACTGTGATGGCAAAGTTAACTTTTCGCACTTTCAAGACTTTACGTATATATCTCGGAAACGATAAGAGATAGAGCAAAATGGACTTCAGATTTGGGCTGTCGTTGCCACAAATTCTATGTTTTCGTCAACAGAGACCTTTTTTGGACCGATTTGAACAAAATTTTGCTCAGTCCACTTACAAACGGTCTTAAGCGCCTCCTTTTTAGTAGGAACTTAAGTCATTTTGGCAAATGAAAAAAAAAATTGAACAATTTCTAAAAAGAAAAAGACAGAAATGAATTTCTTTCTACCTGTCCATCACGCTTACAAAATTTTAAGACGTTTAGTAACTGCTTGCAGCGTCAGTGAGTGAAAATCTTAATTTGAGTTTTTTCTCGTAAGTCCGACTTACGCTTGACTGTAGATTTCTAATAGGTTTTCCTGTAATCTACAGGTAGAGGGCTATCTCGTGTATTTTTTTGAAAATTTTACGCTAAGTAGTTTCGGAGATAAGGGGGGGGGAATGGTCATTTTTTGTCTATTTTCTTAAATTACTTCTAAAGTACCAAAATTAAAAATTAAAAAAAAAAATATTTCAAATGCTCATAAAATGCTCTTTCATTTGATATATAACACAATATAGTTTTAATAACTTTGATTTTTAATTTTCAAGTTTACCCCCCAAATGTGACCCCTATGATTAAATTTCATTTAATTAAATTACATGTCTGTCTTTGGGCCACAGGTTTACATATGTGTACCAAATTTCAAGTAAATCGGTCCAGTAGTTTCGGAGAAATCGGCTGTAACAGAGGGACAGACAGACACACGAGTGATCCTATAAGGGTTCCGTTTTTCCTCTTTGAGGTACGGAACCCTAAAAATTGACAGAACTCCTATATTCATATGATTACTGCTAGCAGTAATCCTATGAACCTATAGACAAATAGACTTTCTCATCGTTACTCAAATGAACTTAATTTGGATACCGCTGACAATAATCTAATTGACAGATTTAAGTGCTGGAGTAGAAAAACGTTTTTTTGCGCTCACTCGCGTGTCGAAATACAACTGGCCACTTACAGTAGACTGGCTTAAAAACTGTGACTAAATGTCACCAATACACTTGCGTGCATAATCGTGCACGTGCTGCCAACATTACACGCAACATTGAAGACGTTACATTATTATGTTGGTATTTATAACCATAATAATGTTGTCTGGTCCCCTCGGACGACATTTTTTTTAATGATGACAGACGTTTGAAAATAGAATATGTAGGTTTAATAAGTCGTTTTGCATGATGACAGCCGTTCATTTAAATTTATGATAAGTATTATATCTTTATTCCTTTCGATGCGGCAATTAGAACTAGTAATTTACCATAGGTACTTCATAAAAAGACCCCGGTACTACTTGTTCTAATATATTATGTATTCTGTTCTGTGCCGGTACCGCAGCGGGCGTGTAACTTTGAAATATAAAATACACTGGTAAAAATAAAAATCGACGACCAGTCTGGCGTAGTGTGACCCTGCCTGCTACGCCGCAGTCCCGGGTTCGAATCCCGGTAAGTGCATTTATTTGTGTGTTTCGGGTATCCATGGGAGGCAGTGATCGCTTACCATCAGGCGGCCTGTCTGCTCGTTTGCCTCCTATCCCATAAAAAAACTTTGCTTAGTTTGCGGCTAGGTTGATGATATTTAAGGTGTCCCCCCAACATTTATTATACTGTGAGAGTTAGTCTGTGCAATGCTTGAGATTTCAGAGCTCGCACAAATGTTCGTTTTCCCACAGAGCAATCTCTCGTGGCTATCCATATCCAATTTATCCGATTTTTAATCAAGCTACCGCGACGGCGGGCAATATCTCAAATTATAGTGTTCGCAGATTACGTCGGGAGTTAGCTACGTGCCGGCTAGCGACGCATTACAGACTATTCACTCACAGATCTCTTATTTCATACAAAGGAGCCGATTTTTAACAATTACGCACGTTTCATCCTCTTTGCCGTTCGCACTGGGATCGATGTATGTCATTCACCACGGAAGTGTTGAGTTGTCGTCATTTTTCCACGCGTACCCGCGCACTCTTACTCGCACCGGAAAAAAATCCCCCGACTTCATTCATCTACCTTAACGCAGTCATCTTCATAAGAGGGTCTTTCGGCCCTGTACCGTAAAGATGTTAAGACGCTACGGGAGCGAAAATGCTAAAATGGAAAGGAGTCCCCCTTTCAATTTGGGAATTTCAGTTAAATATACTAGTGTTAAACTAGATTTATCGAAAAAAAAATGTCCATTAAGAACAACTCAGTTAAAAGATGTTGCGAAAAAATCTTTAAAATCGAGGTTTCGCTCTCGACTGTTTCCTCCTTCAAAACTTATTTAAACGGAACGAAATTAGAAAATCTGAATAACAATTAAATAATCTAGTGTCTTTGAGCCATATTGAAAAACTCACTTTTTTTTAGCCATATTGAAAAAGGCCGTTTTTAGAAATTTTTGTTGGCTCTAGCGTCTTTTAAAATAAAAATATCAAAAAAAGCAAAATGGTCCGACACAGATAAAAATAATAATAATCTGTGTTGAAAAAATCATTGCTCTATCTTCAAAAACCAGGGAGGAAATAGTCGAGAGCGTTTGTATGGAGAATTGACCTGTATCGTATCGTCTTAACGGTTTGAACGCGCTGAACAAACCGTTGTTACCTGCGGCGTGTCGTCTTGTTTCCACGCGTACCCGCGCACTCTTACCCGCACCGGAAAAAATCCCCCGACTTGTAAGAGGGTCTTTCGACCCTGTACCGTGAAGATGTTAACGGTTTGAACGCGCTGAACAAACTGTTGTTACCTGCGGCGTGTCGTCTTATTTCCACGCGTACCGCGCACTCTTACCCGCACCGGAAAAAATCCCCCGACTTGTAAGAGGGTCTTTCGACCCTGTACCGTGAAGATGTTAACGGTTTGAACGCGCTGAACAAACCGTTGTTACCTGCGGCGTGTCGTCTTGTTTCCACGCGTACCGCGCACTCTTACCCGCTCCGGCGCAGATTCCGCAACGATTTACATAGACCGCCGTAAAATTGCCGCGTTTCACGACCAACCGCGCAACTATATGTATTCTCTGTGCTATTATGGTCAGTTATAATTTCAGTTTGGATTACGAAGCGTTACAATTGTATAAGACTGTGCTGGTGCCGTAGCCGAATGGCATTTCTCCGACGCGAAACGAAAACGAAACGCCGCTAAAGGTAGGGAAAGGTAGGTAAAGGGTATCTCTGTCGCGTCAATACGCAAGAGCGATAGAGATAGATATCTACGAGCGTTTCGTTTCGTGAGCGTTTCGTGAGCATTTGTACCATTCGGCTACACACCCTGAAGAGAAGACACAGTAGGTATGTAATTGTGTATAGTATAAGGCCCCATACAATCCATGACTCTTTTCGAGCAGTCTAGAATGCTGGTGACTGGTGTCCAAACGTAGTAGGTACAGTCAACCGATTGGAACCCTAGGCCACTCTACAACCATGTCAAAATGACAAGCAGTAAGAGATTTCTTACAATCTGATTTGTAACGTCACTGTGACATAGTTCTACAGTGGCCTAAGGTTCCAATTGGTTGACCGTACATAGGCCCCAATGAACTGTTTATTTTATTCTGGGACCAGGCAGACTTAAATATAAGAGAAGATACCGCCAATAGTGGCATCCAAACCCAAAAGGAAACTGAAATTTGGGTTGTATGTGTTAATACGCATAAACTGCCTGTATTCCCAAATAAAGCGGACAGAGCTCACGAAACGCGATTAAGATTTAGTTCACGGCAGTTTAGGGGTATTGCAGAGACAGGTTTAGTCGAATCCTATTACACCCACGGGAAGAAAGAAGGTGGTGAAATTCTCACCTTGTCAACACAAAAAAGTAGGTTCTTCAAGCTATTGAAATGATAAAATTGAGAACACGCCGAATGCCTTGATAGTCCGAGCCGAATAGTTGTAAGAACACCGTATGAAGTAACATGGTTGGACCTTTGCTCGCTGTTTTATAACACCAAAATAGTTATTTGTTTTACAAAGGGGCAAAGTTGTTGTTTAACCGCATGTGCCAATATTGATACCCGAGCAAGCGAAAGATTCCAATACTGAACCGCGAGCGTAGCGAGTGGTTCAAAAAGTGGAATCTTGAGCGCTACGAGGGTTTCAAACATACTTTGCCACCGAGTGAAATACAAAATTGTTCACCACATCAACACGATCAAAATAGAGGTACCTACTGACTTTAAAACATCAAATTAAATCACATCCATTAATATATTCAGTATTTATGATTAAAAATCATCATTTATTGGTTGGTTTGGTATGTATTAGCTTATGACATCAAGTTATAATTTGTATGAAATTACTTTGCACTCTTGTGGATAAAATGCAATTTGGCTATCTGTTTTCGAATAGCAAAGTAAGCCCTTACCAGTTGGTGTGGTGAAAAATGCTTTTTCAACCCACTGAAGTGAAAAATTTGACAACATCCCACGTGTCAGCGATGATCACACGCCGAATGGCTTGATAGCCCGAACCGAATAGTTATAATCGTGGTATGGGTGCACTGGGTGCGACATTTTTGCGCCTTGCAAAAGAGGGGTAGGGGCACCGTGAAATATCTCGTTTTGCGTAATGACGCGCATTTATTTCGACGACGAAATTCTTTGTAATCTTAGTTAGTAAATAAATAATTAATAAATATTGGGGACACCTTACTCAACTTCGCCCCAAACTAAGCAAAGCTTGTACTTACATACTTAAATAGATACTTATTTATATGTACCTACATAAAAAAAACCTCCATGACTCAGGAACAAATATCTGTGCTCATCACAGAAATAAATGCCCTTACCGGGATTCGAACCCAGAACCACGGCTTACCAAGCAGGGTCACTACCGAGCGTCTGAGACAGACCGGTCGTCATCAGTAAACTTCTTATTTAGTGTATATTTTTTATTTAGTGTAAGTACTATCCTTCAGACCTTCATTTTGGAATATATGAAGGCTTAACCAATGGAAAATTCTAGCATAAGTGCCTCATCATCAGGAGTTTGCTAATAATGAAAACCTCACAAATTAGGTTACTCATAATATCATAACGTACGTTTGATGTAAGCCTGTCTCATTTTCGTTTCAAAGATATTTAATCTAACTTAGACCCTTTAACAGATTTTGCCCAAAATTTTTGATTATCAATCAGAAAGTTATCAACAAAGCCTGCATACTTAAGTTCATTGGATTTTTCGTTAATTATATCATAGGGGTTACTGAAAAAGCACTGGTGGCCTAGCGGTAAGAGAGTGCGACTTTCGATCCGGAGGTCGCGGGTTCGAACCCGGCTCCTACCAATGAGTTTTTCTGAACTAATGTGCGAAATGTCATTTGATATTTGCCTGTCGCTTTCCGGTGAAGGAAAACATTGTGAGGAAACCGGACTAATTCCAATAAGGCCTAGTTACCCTTCGGGTTGGAAAGTCAGGTGGCAGTCGCTTTCGTAAAACTAGTGCCTATGCCAAATCTTGGATGGATGGTGATGATATCACAGGGGTTCCTGGAACATACTAACATTAAACACTAGATCTAAACCAAGGACTTATTTCCTCAATCCACTCAGAAAAAATGACATTCACGAGTCACCTGTTGATTGATGACGTGGAGCAAAAACCCGCGCATGACATGGGATGACATGATGCTAATTGTAGGTTTTCTAAGTTATTTATGACTTGGGCATGATCTTAGACTAATGACTCGGCTATCCGTCGTAACTACAGTATAATATAGATACTATACGTACAGTATAACTCCCTGCTTCCCGCTAAAAGTGCCATCCACCCGCTCTCGGTTACCTCGGTTACCGCCTGTCAAGAACGCGACCAGTCGATATCTCACTCATACAAGTATAGTACGCGTTCGCCTACACGATCTTAGACCGTGTGCGTAGGAACGCGTTTCTTTCATATTATATTTGATCGCCAGTGTCCGAGGTGTGGATTTCTGGTTAAATCTATAACTTTGTAATTTAATAGTTATTTGTTTTACAAGGGGGCAAAGTTGTTGTTTAACCGCACGTGCCAATATTGATACCCGAGCAAGCGAAAGTTTCCAATATTGAACCGCGAGCGTAGCGAGTGGTTCAAAAAGTGGAATCTTGAGCGTTGCGAGGGTATCAAGGCACGAAGGTTAAACAAACTTTAAATAAAATAAAATACTTCAATTTATTTAACGTTTATGATGCAAAATCATCATTTATACGTAAATTCCAACACCCAGCTTTAGACATCGAGTTAAAATTTGTATGAAATTACTTTGCACTCTTGTAGATAAAATGCAATTTTGCTATCTGTTTTCGAATAGCAAAGAAAGCCTTTATCAGTTGGTGTGGTGAAAACAAAATTTCTTGAGTTTCAAGAATCATCATCATCAGCCTATCGCAGTCCACTTTTGCCCATAATCGCCACGCTGGGCAGACGGGTTGGCGATCGCAGTAGGTTGGTGTTGTGCTGATAGTTGACGGCGCTGCTGCCCACCGCCAGCATGTTGACCTTAGTCGCCTCTTACGACCCCCACGGAAGGAAATGGGGTGAGCCTATTCTATGCCGGGCCCACGCAGCTCCAAATTATTGGGAAATTATCGATATAAATTTTCTTCAGTAATGAAAAATTGACGGACGAACAGACAGATGCACAATGATAGCGTTTCCATTTTTCCGTTTTGAGGTACAAGACCCTAAATTCATGCAAAGTTGGATACTGTCTCTTCGCATAAATAACGATTCCGCGTAACAAGTTTTCTCGATTTTAAAAATATACGTGCCAAAAACGTGTTAAAAACTATGGCAAATTGTTTTAAAAGAGTTGACCTTGGGGATTAAGTAGTACCCTAGATGGAAACTAATCGATCTCCCGATATTGCATGCAACTGCGTCGAAATATCGGGAGCTCGACAAAAATCAAAAAGGTAATCACGGTCTATATCCCGGTCAATATAACTCTAATGAAAATAACCGTGAATTATTCAAAACTCTTAAAAAGTTTAAGGTATCTAAGCGGGGCAAATCTCGACTGGGAGGCAATTGTAACTAATCCATTTTTTCCATTAGGTATTACACTACGATGTTGAGTTCTACATGTATCCACTGAACACGCCTGCCATATATAACCGGTAGACACTCTATTTACTAATGCAAACATTGTAAAACATGGAAAAAATGGACCAGTTACATTTGCCCCCCAGTCGAGATTTGCCCCGCTGTACCTTAACTATAAAAAAGTGTTCATTGTGTTTATATTGGACACAATTTTAATTTATCGCCACTTATACTTTTTCTTTTCCGCACTTGTATCGTAATGTTCTGTTGGTGTGCTAGAGTATTAATAAAATAAAAAAAATAAAATAAAAATAGTTTATTTGCCAAATAGTGTAGCTACATTTATATTTTTACCTTTGACCACCACCCTAGGCTAGGCCTGTCTCGTGGAGTCAGTCCAAACATTTCCATTTAAGGTCAATGTCGGGAAGACCGTCTACCTGGAAAGACCGTCTACTGAATATAACTTTAGTATTTATATATCTACGGCTTCTTACACCTCCGAAGGTAAGTATACCAGTTTTTCATCCTTAAGAGGATACGGTAGCGAAAATGGAAAAATCTTTAAAATCGAGGTTCCGCTCTCGACTCTTTCCTCCTTCAAAACTTAATCAATCGGGACGAAATTTGAGAATCTGAATAACAATGAAATAATCTATGTCGGACCGTTTAGCTTTTTTGGTTAATTGTTACCAATCTTGAGTATCACATCTTTTTTTGCGCCACAATGAAAAAGGCCGTTTTTGGAAATTTTTGATTGGCTCTAGAGTCTTTAAAAAGCAGAATATCAAAAAATACAAAACGGTCCGACACAGATAAAAATAATAACAATCTGTGTTGAAAAAATCATTGCTCTATCTTCAAAAACCAGGGAGGAAATAGTCGAGAGCGTTTGTATGGAGAATTGAACCCTACCGTATCGTCTTAATCTATTGGTCTTCAATAGATATTTAGTTATGTGTTTGAATTTATAAACTAACAGTATGTTTTTTTATAGCTTATCTCTTGATTAAACAAGTTGAGTCATTTTTAGCAATGTTCCCACATTAACATCAGCTTATAAAATATATCGGCGATCTAAGCCCCTTTGCTACAATCGTATTGTACAAAGTGTTGAAAGAGCTAATGCTTAGTGGAAGGGGTCGCGAATTGTGTGAGGTTTGTGCCTAAACGTATTGGTCTCTGAGCGGCAATTTTTTTTTGTTATGTCGTCATCTATGAAAATTGTGTATATTGGTTAGGTAGCCTATTTTTTCCTTGTTTTTTATACTTTTTTTTTTGTTAGCCTATTTGAGTGTCCCACTGCTGGGCAAAGGCCTCTCCCCTGGCTCTCCATGACTCCCTGTTCTCTGTTTCCTCCGGCCAGTTCTTCAAAAAGGCGTCAAGATCGTTTCGCCATCTTTGCCTGGGCCTGCCCGGCCCTCGCTTCTTCGTCGGCATCCACTTGGTGGCTATGTTAGCCCACCTATCCGGATGCATGCGATAGACGTGGCCGGCCCAGTCCCATTTAAGCCTGTCATGGATGTTTTCTATGTATTAAGTATTTGTATATTATATATATCGTTGTCTCAGTACCTGCAACACAAGCCTTCTTGAGCTTACCGTGGGACTCAGTCAATCTGTGTAAGAATGTCCTATAATATTTATTATTATTTATTTATGACTTATTACACTGTGGTGCCACAGTTAATACTCGATCCTCTTTGCTACTATTTATTACCTACTTCCTCTACAAATTCATAATCTATGGCCATAAGTGATCGATAGATCCGCTCGTGAAAGCTCCCGCGCACGTGACTTGCGCGTGGCGCCTCACCGACTCTATGCCGTACAACTTAAGGGTGATTTTGGTGTAAAATGGTTGGGAAAGGCGGATTTCGAAATGACATTAGTCTGATTGATCTGAGTTGTAAATAATGTGCTTATTAGTAAGCTCATTTGTGTGAAACGGTAGCGGGCATTAGAAACTGTTTGCTCGACTTCGTCGGTTTTTTTAATGGTATTTTCTTAAGACGATACAGGAGCGAAAATGCTAAAATGGAAAGGAGCCCCCCTTTAAATTTGGGAATTTTAGTTAAATATGCTAGTGTTATTATCTAGATTTATCGAAAAAAAAACAATTCAAAACAACTCACTTAAAAGATATTTCGAAAAATCTTTAAAATCGAGGTTCCGCTCTGGCCCCGTAGCCGAATGGCATTTCTCCGACGCCAAACGAAAGCGATACGCCGCTGGCTCTGTCGCGCCAATACGCAAGCGCGATAGAGATAGATATCTACTAGCGCTTCGTTTCGTGAGCGTTTCGTGAGCGATTGTGCCATTCGGCTAGCCACCCTGGACTGTTTGCTCCTTCAAAACTTAATCGAAACGAAATTTAAGAAACTGAATAACAATGAAGTAATCTGTGTCGGAGCATTTAGTATTTTTGGCTACTTTTTACCAATTTTGAATACCACACCTTTTTTGCGCCATAATCAATAAGGCTATTTTTGGAAATTTTCGATGGGCTCTAGCGTCTTTAAAAATAAGAATATCAAAAAAATCAAAATGATCCGACACCGATAAAAACAGTAATAACCTGTGTTGAAAAAATCATTGCTCTGTTATAAACTGAAATAGATAGCATACACTAAAGAAAAAGCGATCAAGCCCACTGGTGGCGAAGCCGGGAATCGAACCCGGGTCTCCAGCTAACGCGGCTGACGTGATAAACCGCTACACCACCCCGACCGCCGAGGTACCCGTCGAAATTTCTCTAGTGTTTGTTATCTCTGAAGGCTAGGCGCCTTTGACCAACTCTAAGGGCGAGCAATCCTAATAACGCAAGGAGATGATGATGATGTACATATACAAACAACGATCTATTTAAATATATCGTTGTCTGAATACCCACAACACAAGCTTTCTTAAGCTTACCGTGGGTCTTAGTCAATCCGTTTAAGGATGTCCTATAATAATATTTATATTTATAGATAATAATATGAATACAGTTTACAGCAAACTGCATAATTATTCCTAATTTTCGTAGCGTGCCCTCTCTATAATTAGAGTTGTGGGTGTCAAGTCAGCTTTTATTTAGCAAGCCAAAACAGAGGCTTAGCCACTGGTGCCCGCCGCCGCCGCTACGATTCTACTTGTTTGGTCTAAGTTACAAGTGACATGTCGGGTTCTTATTTCACAATCATTTTCGTGTTCAAATCAGACTCAAAATGTGTAGGAAAATTTTGAAATTAACATCCATTGTGCATTTAATAGCAGATATTGGAATCAAAAGCGGATATCGTAGAAACGTCGTGTTAATATAGATCTCTCTTGTTATTTACAGAAAAATACGCAGTTAAGCTACCACCACAAGCAATTTTTAGAAAAACTGCGTTACCTGCAATATTAAAAAAAGTAATTTCATACAAATATCAATTCTTACTCTCCATAAGGTTGAACATAGTTTTTCTGATACATATTTACTGACTCCCGAGATACAGGCTGCCTGCGCCTAGTTTGGGGCCGACGGATATAACCTTAATGGCAAAAATGTAATTTATTTTAAGTTCTGCTTGAAAAATGTACCTATGTAAATATTATTTTGGCAAATAAACGATTTGTGATTGTGATTTGTGACTATTGAGTTTGCTAGACTAGGTAATATTTGAACGTAGTTACGCGAAAACGTCCGATCCGATATCGGATGTAGGACCGATATGCTATATAAATATTAAAGGCCATCTTTGATTTTGCCTTTGACGTCCTACCTACATCCGATATCGGATCGCATAATGTGAAAACGGTCTTACGCGAAAATGTTCGAGCCCACAAAAATGTTGCAATAAAATAAACCATTTATGAATAGACTACTTTTTTAATGATATTTTTCTACTCCCGTACTGTTATTCGTGAGTTACAAGGTCGTGCATAGAACTTTAAAACCCTACATAAAAGATGTCAGGACAAGTCTATCTAGTCTATACCCTGAAAACATTTAGTAGCAGTAGCACGATATAGCTGTTACACTTCAGTAAATACATTGCTACCAACTTAACAAACCAATTCGCAGAGTCGAGACTCCTTCGTTTTCTGCTGCGTTCATTGGCGACGCGTCGAATCGCATTCAAATGTATGAGAACTCGATTCAACTCGGCTCGATTCGTCTTAGTGGCCAGGCTTCAAAGAACCATACCATAGACAGTTTTATTTTCATGTTTGCACTCAAACTGCATATTCAAAATGGTAGGCGGTCCACTAGATAACTAAAGATGACTGAAAGTAGGTATTTGTTGATTTATAATTTTCTTTCAAAATAAGTGCTTGGTCGTAGAAAAAGTATTGTATGCAACGGTGTTTAACTGAGTCAAAAAATGCTCGTGGCGTCTTTATTAACAATTTTCGGCTTCGCCTCAAATTGTTACCCACGCCACTCACCTTTTTTGACCTCTTTTAACCACCAGTTGCATAAAATACTATTTCACGGGACTAGATATTAGAAGAATTTTGCGTAGCTACGTCCATTTTAAACGGTTTTTAATGAGCGTGATATAATGTCAGTGTGCCGACATTATATCCCGCCAGGCGGCGCCTGTGCAAGTGTCTAGGCATGTCACTGTCATTCATATGTGAGAGATAGCAATTTACTAATAAGGTGGCGCTATCTATCATACCTTTGAGTGTGCCTCCTCATTGATTGGAATCCGCTCGCGCCCGGCACTCGTGCGCACCCCCAATGGCTCACACACGCGCGCGCACACACGGTGTTGCGTGAAATGTAAATTTTTGCTATTCATTGCGGGCGCTGTTTTTGCTCGCGCCCTCGAGGGGTGGCCCTTTACTTTCAAAGGGGCAGCTGGTACCGTCGCGCACGAAACTCGCTATTGAATTAATTCGCTGTTAATTTTGGAAAAAACGAGTCTTATGTCTTGATTTGAGATTAACAGCAATGAAAAACATCAGAAATGCTATAAATATATTGATTTAAACTAACACGCACTATACTGGAAGAAAGTCAACCTGTGGAACAGGCAGGGTTTAGAAAGGGCTTTTCGACAATTGACCACATTCACACTCTTGAGCTCCTCATCGAAAAATACCAGGAAAAAAGAAGGTTACTCTACATTGCTTATGTCGACTACCAAAAAGCTTTCGATACCATCTCACACAACAGCATATGGCAAGCTCTGGAAATGCAAAATGTAGGAGTGGATTACATAAAGATTATAAAAAACATCTACGAGAATGGCAAGAGCAGAATAAAACTGGAGTCACCAGGGCCTTGGTTTCCGATCGAAAGAGGAGTACGGCAAGGAGATCCCTTGTCTCCAAAACTCTTTATAGCCACCTTGCAATACATATTTAGTCAACTAGATTGGAGTAGACGCGGCATAAGGATCAACAATAAAAACCTAAGCCACCTAAGGTTCGCAGACGATCTGGTAATACTCGCGGAATCTGCCACAGAACTTCAATCAATGTTAAATGAACTAAACCAGGCTAGCACGAAGGTAGGCCTAGAGATGAATTTAGCTAAGACGATGCTAATGACCAACAGCAACACAAAACGTCCAATATTAGTCAACAAGAAACCTCTTGAGTACACTGAGAAATATATATACCTTGGAAAACAGATAAGTTTCGATAGAGCGAGTAATATTTGGGAGGTAGAGCGAAGAACACAAATTACATGGAACAAATACTGGAGCTTAAAAGAAATATTCAAAAGTAATATGCCAATTGCCATAAAAACTAAGGTATTCAACTCATGTATTATACCATGCCTAACATACGCCTGTCAAACATGGAAATATGACAATAAAGTTAGAAATAAATTAATCACATGTCAGCGAGCAATAGAGCGAAGCATGCTAAGTATAAATAAAATACAGAAAATTAGACATACAAAGATTAGAGATATTACAAAAGCAAAAGACGCTCTGGAGCAAGCATTGTCATTGAAATGGAAATGGGCAGGCCACGTATCACGTATCAGAGACCTAAGATGGACGAAAATTCTGACAAAATGGAAAGGCCCGTCAGGGAAAAGAAAACAGGCACGACCTTGCGCAAGATGGGAAGACGAGATCATAAAAACAGCAGGAAGAAACTGGCTACAAACAGCCCAAATAAGGGAAGACTGGCTAACTTTGGAGGAGGCCTTTACCTGCAGAGGGGTTCTTGCAAAACCAATTTAAAAAAATAAATAATAATAAAATTAAATAGGTATATAGTTTATTAAGTAAAAATTTAGTCACTTGTATGCAAGAAATAAAAGGCTTTTTTATTTTTTATTTTTTTATTTTTTATTTATTTTATAAACTAACACGATTAGCACTCATCATTTTAGAAATAAACGGGACTTAATCGCATAACACTTGCGTAAATTATCAAAAATGCTTTTATGTAGTAAAATCCTATTATATGTTAATTACTTTAGATAGAATATTTATGAAGGTACAGTCAGGTGCAGAGAGAGAGGACTCCCCCTGTAAATAAATGTATATGTAGGGTGGGGGTACTGGGGATCCACTTATTTAAGTTACGGTATCTAAAAAAAACTAAAAATTGATTGTTGTAGTTGTCCGTTTATGGGCTATTTTCATACAAAAATCAATTCGACTGTCGATGTTTACCTACTGTCTCGTTATATGCTTATACAGCGTGTGGATTCCATACGGGCGAATAATGTATCCAGTTAAAGTATCTGATGATACGAATCGTATAGGATAATCAATTTGTTAAAAAGTGTTCTTAATTAAGAGCAATGTACACCACAGCACCACACCATCCAATTAACTTGACATGACATAAACGTCATGTCGTAATGACGTTTAGGTAGGTACGCTAATTGATGTGGACATAATACATTGCGTGCTGAATAATAATTAATAATAATGTATGAAAAAAATATCTCATCTATTTAAAAAAAATAAACATGTAGTTAGGCTGCTTAGGTCCGATACTAATCGTCATTAAGATATTCGCCCGTATGGAACACACACGCTGTATGTATACGTATATGTATGTATGTATCAGACTCCGGCTGTCTCACTAATTGTCTAATTATTTTAGAGTAAAAAGCGAAATAGAAGAAACACTTTTGTCAACGACTCTACTGTACCAAACGATTGCAAGCAGTGCACATCGCAAGCATTCCCGGCGCGTCTGAACAAATTGAGAGGCCCAAGGGTCGAGTGGAGGAGACCGCCGCGGGCCATAAGTCCCGACGCGACCATTATTGTTGTGTTTTAGGGACTTTTATTAAGTTTTGGCGATTTCGCTTTGTGTAGTGACTATTCTGGGGCTACTAAAACCAAGTTTATTTTTAGAGGATCATCCGTCGGAAGAAAATTACAAGTAGGTAGCTCCTAGATAATGTACTGATCAAAGAGGATCGAGTATTATAGAGAGTTACTGTCTAAGTAAAATGTGTAATCACAGTGCATAGACTGCCATCTCTTGACACAGGCTTAAAACTTTTGAACCTCAGTTTTGACAATTTGTCCCATATTCTTAGCTTGATATGTGATAAAATGTCACTTATTCAAGTGCGTCCCCCTAAGGTGTATCGCCATCTAGGTCACCGTACCTTTTTCTGTATGGTTTTGAGGTACGTTTTATCTTAGACTTTAGCTGTCTAAAAGGGATTACATATATGTATTTGGTACTGAATGTACTGATGTAAAACTGTACCTACTTATCATTATTATTTAATTCAAACTATTATAAAAATAGTTCTACAAACATGTTTGTCACTAAAGCTGTAGATGTGAATACCGCCTGTAAAATATGTATACAATTCATAATTCATTTATTTCTTCCTTTTCTGGGTTTACAAATTTTACAATTATAGCGTGTGACACTGGCTTTACGCCTAACGCCTCTCAGAGAGGCGGCACGAGTCAAGAGAGAGATAGACGACTCCCTAAGAGAACCAATCGAGGTAGACCCCCGGCTCGCTTCCTGACGGACTAAGCCGCGGGTCAACCTTAGCTGGTTATTGTGTGCAACTAGCTTCGTTCAAAACACGTAGCGGCTGGCAGCGCGGCGTTTTCGTCAGACAGTGGCCGTTAGCTTTCACTCGAGAACGCACGCGTATCCGCACGACCCCTTTGTCTAATTTTTTTATTGTGTTAGAATGTTTAAAGTTAAACTGCTGTGTTACTTTAACTAAAATATAGCTTGGATTCATTAAACCGTTGTTGTTACTTTAAAACGTCCCGCTATATTCTGGCTGCCCAACGTTCTCGAAGTGTGTAGGTACGCCATATTCTGGCTGCCCAACTTTGTGGGTCTGGAACGTTCTCGATGTGGGTGTGTTACACTAGCTACGTATAGTGTTTTGTGACTATTTTTAGGGTTCCGTAGCCAAAATGGCAAAAACGGAACCCTTATAGTTTCGTCATGTCCGTCTGTCCGTCTGTCCGTCTGTCCGTCTGTCACAGCCGATTTACTCGGAAACTATAAGTACTACAGTGATGAAATTTGATGGGAATATGTGTTGTATGAACCGCTACAAAATTATGACACTAAATAGTAAAAAAAAGAATTGGGGGTGGGGCCCCCATACATGTAACTGAGGGATGAAAATTTTTTTTCGATGTACATACCCGTGTGGGGTATCAATGGAAAGGTCTTTTAAAATGATATAAAGTTTTCTAAAAAACATTTTTCTTAAAGTGAACGGTTTTTGAGATATCAGCTCTCAAAGTCGTAAAAAGTATGTCCCCCCCCCTCTATTTTTATAACTACGGGGTATAAAATTCTAAAAAAAATAGAGGTGATGCATGCTAATTAACTCTTTCAACGATTTTTGGTTTGATCAAAGTATCTCTTATAGTTTTTGAGATAGGTTGATTTAACTGTAATTTTGGTTAAGTTATTGGTTTATTATATTTGCTGCTACGGAACCCTTTGTGCGCGAGCCCGACTCGCACTTGGCCGGTTTTTGTGTTGCGTTTTCAAAATGTCTCGTGGACGTCGAGCTGGTAGACACTCGTTGGGGACGCATAACGATGACTCTGATGCTGACAACAACATCACGATGAATCAGGATGCTCTGACGGCGATGCTCACGACCTTGCAACAGACTCAGAATGAGTTTTGCCAGCAGTTGTTACGTGAAGTTCGGTCTTCTACCCCGTCACAGGCCGACGCCACGGCTGCTGCAGTCGCCGCGGCCACCACGTTTGCGGCGGTAAATGGAAATTTCGCGCAGTGTACGGCGCGTTACAGCGGCAGCAAAGACGAGCATTTAGAAACTTTTATTGACAGCATTGAAAGCTACAAGTCCTGCATGCACATAACGGATGAAAATGCCGTTCGTGGTTTGTCTTTGTTATTAACCAAAGACGCAGGTATTTGGTGGCAAGGAGTAAAGCTTGAGATAAGAACATGGGAAGACGCAATTAATAAGTTACGATGTGCATTCGGCGAGCGCCGTCCTCCCTTTGTCATTTACACGGAGCTGTTTTCTATGGTACAAGGTGAGGAGACCACGGAATTGTTCGTCGCGAAAGCAAGGGCCCTGTTAGCTAAGCTCCCGCCAGAGGACCTAAGCGAGCGGGTCCAGTTAGATATGGTGTTTGGCCTTTTGGATCGCCGTATACGTAAACGTCTTAAAAGAGAGAACATAGATTCGTTTGCTACCTTGTTGAAAAACAGTCAAAGCATAGAAGACGCTAGAAAAGAAAATCATGTTCCTGTTTCGAAGAAAAACATCGTTCAAAGCGATCATCAAGGTTCGACGGCGAGCGTTTCTCCGAATCGCGGCGGAAGGTCGCGCGCAAGTGGCGCGAGCGACGTTGCCACTCCGCGCGCCGCCGCCTCCTCTGTCGACAGCAGCGCTTCAACGTCGCAGCGTTTATATTGCGTATATTGTCGTCGCGGCGGTCACAATAAAGACAAATGTGAAAAGCTAGGTAAAAGTGAAAAAAGTGATAAGTGCGTAGATAACAAAGTTGTTGATAAGGTTAAGTGTTACGGTTGCGGTGCACCGAACGTTATTCGGTCAAAGTGTTCAAACTGTAACTCTAAATCGCCTAAATCCGGTTCGGGCTTGTCGTTTTATGCGGTTGATAACGTCGACGACGCCGCTGCTCCGCGCAAAGGCGCGTCGAGCGTAAGCGGCGCCTGCGCGTCGCAACCTGCACCGCCGCCCGACGGTGACGGCGCGGCTTCGCGTGCACGGCACGGCGAAAGTCCGCCGCACGGCGAAACTTAAGTCCTGCGCGCGCCAACGAGTACTCGCGAGAGCGCGATACTTACGCCGCCGGTTATGAAGAGTCGGCGGGCGCTGCGGATGCGCCGGACACCATTACCGCGCCGATTGTTAACCCTTCGCCTGCGCACTGTAGTAGAGGTAACCCTGCTCATGCAGTGGGGAATTTAAATGTTAATGTTAAATCTGTTGATTGTAAAACCAGTGTTTGTCAAACTTTTTGTGAAGAGGTCGGCGATGTTAAAACTTCTCGCCGTCCTATTTTGAATATCAGTATACTTGGTGCAAATGGCACTGCACTTGTAGATCCTGCGGCTAAAACTAGTGTCGCCGGTCACACGCTGTACGCTTTCTTGTTGAGTAAAGGACACCCATTAGTGTCGTCGACGCGAATTGTTAGGTTGGCCGACGGTGTCAGCAGCGAAAGAACTGTGTTCACTGCAGAGGTGGAGGTGACACTTAAGTACAAAAAGGGAAAAGTTAAATTTGTTATTTTCCCTGAGTCCGTAGCAAATGAGTCGCTTCTAGGAATTGATTTTCTGAAAAGTTTTGATATTGACATTCACTTTGGAAAAGAATTTTGGTATTTCGGTGATAACATTGGGGAAAAATTTAAATTAGAGTTCGAAAGTGTTTCACCTCCCACTCTGTGCGTTGCTGCGTTAGAGGCATTAAGGGAGGACGAAGCCACATCACTTACCGCCCAACAGCACGGTTTGCTTGCCCAGTTGCTCACCGAAAATAGTGACCTGTTTGAGCCAGGGGGAGGGCAAACTCCTTTTGCCGAGCACAGGATCGACACAGGGGACCATCCACCTATCGCGGTGCCGCCTTACTGTGTCACGCCGGCCAAAGCTAATGTGGTCGCCGATACGCTCAGTCGTCCTCCTTGTGAAGAGGAAAGTAGAGATCAGTGTGGTGTGTGCGCGGTCGTCGTAGACTTACCTGCCCGCAGCCCTACAGACCTACGACGTGCTCAGCTTGATGACCCGGATCTGGAAAAGATTATAGTAGAATTAGAGAGTACATCAGATGCTGCAGCCGTTGGAGCAAAGCGTTGGTCTGAAAGAGGATACTTCATGCAGCAAGGCGTCTTGTACAGGTACAATCCCGATGTTGATAGTGAAGAGCCGCAGCTGGTGGTTCCTGTGTCACTGCATCTCGACATCTTGAAGGAATGCCACGATTCTCCATTGTCGGGGCACCAGGGGATTGAAAGGACCTTTCACAAGATCTCGCAACGCTTTTTCTTCCCAGGTATGCGTCGTATCATCGCTGAGTACATAAAAAGTTGTGTACCCTGTCAGCGATACAAAGCGTCTAATGAGAAGCCGTCTGGCCTTCTCCAAACTCCGGTTCTTAGTCAACGCAATGAGGTAATAGCTATCGACTTGTTTGGTCCTTTACCAGAAGGCGAGAAGGGAGAGCGCTGGATCCTCCTGGTAGAAGATACTGCCACACGATGGGTGGAGCTTTACGCGCTACAAGAAGCTACCTCCGAAGCTTGCGCGCGTACTCTTGTAGAAGAGTATTTCCTCAGGTACGGTTTCCCACGCAGGGTAGTCTCGGATAATGGGGTCCAGTTTGTCGGGGCGGTCATGCAACAGTGTATGTTTGTCCTCGGCGTCAAACAGAGCCTCATCCCACTGTACCACGCTGAGGCGAATCCCGCCGAGCGCAAGAATCGCGATCTTAAAACACAGCTTGGAATGTTGGTTGGAAACGACCATACGTCGTGGCCAACGAAGCTGGGTGTGATTCGGTTTGCTATGAACAGCGCCGTGTGTCAAGCCACTGGTGCTACTCCGGCATACCTAATGTTTGCACGTCAGATGAGATCTCCTATAGAGGTTAGTTATGTTATGATTTAAGAGCCGTTCTTGATAAGGAAAATTTTGTTCCTCAGATCACGCCATATCTTCGCTCGTTCATTAATTCTCTGTCAACAGTACGTGATCGAGTTGAAACTCAGCAGGATAGGCGTAAGGAACACGCTGACAAGTCTCGTCAGCCAGGTGATGTATTTGAAGTCGGGGACAATGTCTTGATTACGTCACACGTTCTTAGTAATGCAGGAAAGAATGTTTCGGCCAAGTTCGTTCCAAAAAGAGATGGTCCTTACCTGGTCGTTAAAAAGGTTAGTCCAACAACTTACCTGGTAGCTGGTCCTAACTCACCCGCTGAGGTTCTGGGTAAGTATCACGCCTCTCAGCTTGTTCGTTTTAATGGTAGAGATGATGTGCTTCCTTCTCCCGTGGTGCCTAAACGAAATAGAGGACGTCCACGTAACCGAAATCAGAATCGTGAAACTCGTGAGCGAGTCCATGGACGTGGGCGTCATCATGAACTCGAGGGGGAGTATATAGCGTGTGACACTGGCTTTACGCCTAACGCCTCTCAGAGAGGCGGCACGAGTCAAGAGAGAGATAGACGACTCCCTAAGAGAACCAATCGAGGTAGACCCCCGGCTCGCTTCCTGACGGACTAAGCCGCGGGTCAACCTTAGCTGGTTATTGTGTGCAACTAGCTTCGTTCAAAACACGTAGCGGCTGGCAGCGCGGCGTTTTCGTCAGACAGTGGCCGTTAGCTTTCACTCGAGAACGCACGCGTATCCGCACGACCCCTTTGTCTAATTTTTTTATTGTGTTAGAATGTTTAAAGTTAAACTGCTGTGTTACTTTAACTAAAATATAGCTTGGATTCATTAAACCGTTGTTGTTACTTTAAAACGTCCCGCTATACAATAGATTTTATATAGTCATGAGCGCTTTTACCACACCGGTAAGGCAATGGTACAAAATACGAAAGAAACAACTAGGTAGCTAACTGCTTACTTAATACGTTATTAGATTTACTAGATACTAGCGTTTGCCCGCGGCTTCGCTCGCGTTAGAAAGAGACAAAAAGTAGCCTATGTCACTCTCCATCTCTTCAACTATCTCCACTTAAAAAATCACGTCAATTTATCGCTCCGTTTTGCCGTGAAAGACGGACAAACATATATAATATTAGTATGGATGGTATAAAATCCAGCTTTCTTTGATTCGCAGCGTTTCCCATACGACCCGCCACGCGTTCTCTTTCGCCACGCCGCCGGTATTGCCACTATCAAAACCGTTTGACGCATCACTAATCTCACCACTACACACCAAAAACCACCCTGTACCCTTTAATAAAAAGTCCATTTTAGGGTGCACATATTATGAAAATTACTTGGGTGTGTAGTAAGCAGAAGTGTACTTTAGAATTGAAATACATTGGGTTCTTTTTAGGGGAGGTTTTAGCTTCCAAATTAGGAAAGATAGTCGAATTCGGGATGTAGTTATAAATTAAGCGATATGAGATCTTATTATAAAGTATTAGGAGAGTTGATACAAGCATTTTGTTAATGCGAAAACTATGGTTTATAAGCATAAAATAGCTAAATAGGATTGTATATGGGTGTGTAAAATTGTGTTTTAATATATTGGTGAGGCGTGCTGCGCGTGGCTCTAGTTAGTTCCCGTGAATATTGCGATTATTTTGGAACCATGGAAAAGTTTATTGGATTTGTTTACCCTAGTTTGGACAGAGTCGTAATTGCAAAATAATTTTATTTGACTTCCTTTTTTAGTAAATTTGTTACCATTGTTCAGCTACTTCTAAAATGGTAACATCATTTTTCAACAGGCAAACAGTTAAGTTCCAACTAGAGTGTGATAATTTTTTTAAGGATCGGTCTCAGAAGATCAATTTTTTAACATTTATTTTATTGTATAAAACGTGTATAGTTATAGTAGTACATGTTAATAAGTTTAAAATGAATTTTATACTTGTTTAGCTATACATTAAATATATCTGCTATACTATACTACAGTACTAGTACTTACTACAAAATGTATTCTGCAGTCAGGTGTGATCGTGGTCAAATGTCTGCCTATTCATACAAAAAAAATCATATAACGTAAAATAAAGTAAAATAACACTGAAAATCATCCCTTAAAAAAATCAGTTTAAATCTGACATGACAATTAAATCGCAATTTGTATTTAATTTTAAATTGTACACCAAACAACGAATAAAGCGATTTCTTGTGCACACAGAAAACCCATTTGCAGCCTAATCGAATAAAGTAATCGATCAGTTCAAGCTCTGGGTACAGCCAAATGCACAAATGCTTACGATAAGGTAATGGCGCCTATTAACGTGGTACTTAGGCAGAATTCAAAAGATACCAAAAAATTAAGGGTATCAAAGCTCATTAACGACCACAAATATTTTTTTTATGGAAGAGTATTTATTGAACTATTAGTTTTGGAGAGTTTTAGGATCATTTTAGTTTATTATATGTCATAAAATGATTATTGAAGCCAACATACCTAAATTTTCTATTACCGTGGTAATGAACAGGTTGCAGTTCTATTAACGCGAATTGAGATTTCATTACCGAGGGTATGAATGACAGTGTTTTTCTGCCATCGGTAAATAGAAACCCATCTCAAAATTCGGAGCTTAATACCGACGGTTGAATATACAAATTATGACAAATACATATACCTATACTATCCTCCTTTATGAATACCCACAGAAGACTCAGTTTCACCTAAGAAATCTGTACTTACGGTACACTAAATGTCATATTTTGATACAAGACTAATATGTCGCTCGGTAATAGATACTTCTATAGGAACCCATTACCGACCCAAACAAATATTGCATGGATCGGTAATAGATTCTTATATATTCTATTACCGAGGGTTATCTGATCGTACCATCGGTAATAGGCATAAATTGGAGTATTATAAAATCTAATTCCGACCCATAAAAACAAAGTCATACAGATGTATTTTCATTACAAATCAAAATAAAATATTGCAACCTTATATTAAAACCAAGTTTACATAACTGGTAAGTAAGCATCAGACTTTATGTCAATGTTTAAAAAAATTGACAAATTAACGGTTTTCATAGAAACTACGAAATCAGTCATGAAGTTTTTGCTAAAAATTAAGGTTTTGTTGAATAATTTTCATACCGCGTAAATAGTTCTTTGATAGCGTGAATAGATCAAGATTGAAACAACTGTAAGACATTATATAACTGATCACATATACTTAAAATAAAGCAAAAAGAACTAATATCACTACTTTAACTATTACCGTGGTATACCACAGTAATAGAATCTACTCACGAAATGGCGCCTTTCACCGCTGTCTTTTAATTTCCACTTTAAACACATTTCCAGGCTAAACAATACGTAAAAAGTACTCAGAAGTCATGTAGAAAACTATAAACAATAATTTGAAATGCATAACTTTCACCTGTTTGCCATAATTATTACGTAAACTACTAAATGAGATTGGAGTTCACTTATGTTTAGCGTCACACGTCAGTATGACACAACCTCTTCTCGCGGCCCCGTGGCAAAAACTGTCAAATAGCGAGCGTCTTCTTTCATTCACACTCTCTATCGCCTATATGTGCGTTAGTCAACTAAACAGGCTTCCTTTGTGTGAGTAACTTTTTTTAAGAAATTGGTCGGTTTGCCTATAAAATGCGTATTTGCAAATGCGGCGGTAATGGACGTCGATTTCGATACCCGCGTTGATAGCCGCCGTTACCTTAATATCGTTATCGTAGCAAGCTATCTCTATCGCTCTTCAGTATTGGCGCGACAGAGCCAGCCTGCGTTTCGATTGGCGTCTAGCGTAAACGATTGTCATTTCGGCTAGGCCGGAGCTCTTTACAGAATCACTCTTTCTTGAGGCGACAAAAACGAATTGGATCTGCTTCTACATTAATTGTGGACACGATCTTACATTTTACACGATTTTACTGCGCCCTTGCAGGGTCATATTACTCCCACATGTTATATGTTTGTAATGTGTTTGCAATAAATGCTTTGTTTGTTTGTTTGACTTTTGTAGTCCGATCAATGAGTAATTCTTAATGAATAAAAATATAGACTATTGCCTGGCTCTTGTGAATCTACCCATGAAACTAGTATTTTTATATAGACTGCAATATTGTAAAAAATAAGGAAACTCCAAGTCTAAATTTAAGAAAAAATTGTAACAATATTTGTAAACGACTGTTTGTTTTCTCAAATAAATAAATAAAAAAAAATTCATAGTCGCTTTATGATCATTTTCAGATGAAAGGATAGGATGGCCTCGAAATCGGTTTTCCATACGCCTATATGTAATTCTAGGCTCTAGGCTTCTAGGTTTATATGCTAAGGCCCACTTGCACCAACCACTTAACTGAGTTAGTGGGCTGACAACTTTCAAATTCCATATCCTTCCTTATTTCCTACTCATAGTGTTGTGTTCCTGCCGGTGAGTAAGGCTGCCAGAGCTCAACGAGGGTGCGGTGTGCTGATGACGGGAGGACTTACGGAACTAACTTGTTCCGTCTATTGTCCTTTGAGTCGTCGGCAACCCGAACCCTCCTTAGAACTTGTACACTACTTAACACAGCAAAAGGGAATGTATAAGTTTCTAATGGGGTGGCAACGCGCATGTGACACTGTTTGAGTTGCAGGCGTCCATAGGTTACGGTGACCGCTTTACATCAGGCGGGCCGTATGCTTGTTTGCCACCGACATAGTATAAAAAAAAATATATATAAAATGGAGGGTTAACTCTCGGGTTAACCCACCATTTTCGTTGATGCAAGTGGCCCTAACGGGTTAAAATAATCCGAAATTGTGAACTTGTAGTGACAGATTGCTAGTTCATCGCTCACACCAAAATCTATCGTCCAATGTCCTCTTAAGATTCAAATAAGTCCGACTATGGATTTCATTTTTGACAACTTAAAATGTATTTTTTATATGTAATTTTTATAAAGGTCCTTTAAAAATAAACTAGAAAAAAAACAACTTAAAAAAAGCTCCTAATTATTTCATCCTTGATTCTAGTAGGAGTAGATAAGATAAAGAACAATATTTTTAAATTAAAGTCCGGGACCATATGGTCCCGGCAAGGCCAAAGGTCGCAGGTTCGAGTCCTGCCGGAGGTGTGAATTTTTTCCATTTTTCCTTTAATTTAAAAATATGTAGTATCGCTCGCAGACGTTTCTGCATGATAAAAAACAAATAAAGAACAATCTTTTAATTGCAAGAATAATGACTTCTAGAACACATAGGTCTTGTTATGTTAAATGGTATACAGTATTCAGTCGCACAAAACGACATGCAAAATATTTACATAGAAATGATCTTCCACCTATAATAATTATAGCTATTATTTAAAATTTAATATTATTTGAACAATTCATAACAAAAGATACATAAAGTAATACATTCTTAACATTTAAACTGTACCTACTCATTCTATAAATTATATTCTAAATATTCCTTCACGCTATAAAAAACAGTGTTCTAGAATAAAACTGGTCACTTTTTTCTTGTATTCCAGAGCACTTAGCGTTTTTATACTATCGGGAAGGCTATTATAAATAACTATGTATAATAATAGTAGTAGGTATCCTTAACTAAAAAGTACATGTCTAATACCTACCACTAGGTGGTATTTTTCACGATGTTCAAAACAAGATCCATCTTCATTTCACTAAGGAGTCGGCAAACACACTCGAACCAATCTGTTACTGTCTACCGCTTGCCATCCTACGAAATAATTACAAACACTAAAACTACAAAAAACCTTCCCAAATTAGTTCCCGATGACAGTCAAAAAATATATGTATATTTTTTCGGTGTATGTTATAAAAAACGCGGTCGAAGCGCCAGCGACAACGCGCGGTGCTTTTGGGCCCAGCGGGGTGCCTCTGGACCTCAAGGCACTAAATTTCCTTGTGGCATATTTATTCTTCGAAGCCTGAGATTATTTTCTACTAGATTTTTATGATAATGTTGGTAACGCACGCGGTATTAATGTGGGTGACAAGTTTTTTCGTGTCATTAGGCGATGTTAACACGTTAGTGACGCGTTTTTGGTTGGAGATAAAATCTTGCTTTTTTATTTTAGTAGTTCTGATAAAATATTTTAATCTGAAATTGTTTATTCTGATTACCAATTCTAACATTTTGATTATTTAGAGGAACAAATAATGATTCATATAGTGAGCCGTGTTTCGGGCAAGAAGGTCTTTTCCTTGTCACAAACCTGAGATCCTAAATAGATTACATTATTTAATAGCATTAAACATAACTAATCCTTAATTTAGTACGAAACATTTCTTCAAAATTTCAAAGGTAGTATTGATCCGCAAAAAAACAAAGAGGGACAACTCATCAATGGAAATCGTCCATCAAAATTATACCATAACTTCAACTTCGCTGAAAAGTGAATTTCGCCGTTACGTCATAGAATGTACAATAGTGGCAGAATAACTAAACCATATGGTTTACTTGTACCTAATACAATTTAATGAATACAAAAGTCTTGGCAAAGAATACCTTTTTGTACCCTTTGGTGTAGAAACTCTAGGTCCATGGGGCCCCAGCGCGAACAAGTTGTTCACAGAAATCATAAAGCGTCTGGTTGAGGTAACTGGTGACTGAAGAGCTGGCGACTTCCTCGCCAACGTTCAGCATTGCGATACAGCGAGGAAATGTTCAGTATCCTGGCAATGCCTCAACCTATTTTAGACATTAGCTAGCTTTTAAGTTTAGTCTTAGTTTCTTATATAATTATGTAAATATGTTCATGTAAATAAAGAATATTTTTATATTTAATGAAACGATGAAAACTTATACTCAGTAAAGGTCCTCCATATTTCAAAACTCATTAGTTAATTACATCCTATCAATATTGATATAAACTTGCAATTTTGTTTAGGTCGTAAATCCAGCCCTGACTTTCATGTAAGCAGGGCCAGTAAAACTATAAGAAAATTGATTATATATATTACTAACTAGGCTGTAAAATTTACTCAATTTACTCACCAGTACCTGTAATTAACAGTTTATTAAAGGCAACTTAACTTAGTCGGCAGCAGAAATATATAAGCAGCTAAGGCATAATATTAATGGTACTGAGGTCCTTCCTTAATAATTACACATCTCCCTTATGGAATTATCCCTATCCTTTTAAAGAAGAATACGAGACAATTCCGAATTATTTCTTTAACTACCGTCGCCGTCGCGTCTCATACTTCCATATCGATAAGGTTTGATTTCGTATGCGTCGCATCGCCGTCGCGCGACCATCGCGCGACCGTCGCCCACGCAAGACACGGCGTAAGAGAATTTCCCGATCTGAGGTACCGAACGAACGCCGACTTCTAAGTACAATATTAAAAAAATGTATAAAGTAATGATATTACCTCAGATGCGTTATTATAGGTAGAACAGTTACGTACCAGTGGCGTAGCGTCAATACAACTCGATTTCCATCGGGTTCCCTAAAATTCTCCAGTATCTGTAGTCTATACAAAACAGATCCCGACCCGAAAACTCCTCCGGCTTTACCAACGAAAATTTTCACGCCCCGCCACTGATAGGTACCTATAATATTATGCTTTTTTTTCTCACGTAATGGCCTCACCAGAACACCAGCGCTGGAAGTCGCCAGCTATATGCTGAGGTGAGGCCATTTCGTGGCTCTTCATATTTTATCTGTATGTCTCGAAAATGGTTTATTATCTGTGTGCCTACGAATAAATTCTAATCTATTCTATTCTGTTCTATTCTTATTACTTACTTATCTCATTTTTTAATCGTACAAAACAATAACTTTTCCTACTCATTTTAAATTAGCTATAAAATAAATAAATAAATAAATATTGGGGACATACAGATCAACTTAGTTAAGCAAAGCTTGCTATGAGTGCTAAGCGACGATATACATACTTAAATAGATAAATACATACTTATATACATAGATAACATCCATGACTCAGAGTTTTACACAAATAAATGCCCTTACCGGTATTCCCCATTTTTCGTCAGATAAGAATAAGAAGTTGCCGAAGTTACTGAAACAGTTTTAGAACCCATCTTTTTCTGAAACGAAAAACATTTACTTAAACTGCTTGTAAAATACCTACATATAAGTTACATAATTCTATTAGTCATATGATAAATGGTCGCGGCGGGTCAAGCGACAGAGCGCCGGCATTAATCACACGGACGGACAGACGGACGGACACACGGTAATTATTGATGCTTCGGACAAACTGATAACAAATTGGTTGGAACCAAATTAGGCGTAATATTGAGGATACATTTCTAAGTAGGCGGACTACATATATGCGTAAAGAATCTTTCGGTTTCTTCATGTTAGACCGTGTAATGTATTTTTTTCTTTTTTTTATAAATGGGCTTACTCTTGGCCACAGACTAGCCGAAGGCAAAGATGTGGCCTACGATGGAGTGAGCTCGCCCAGAAGATGCCTGTTCACTCTTGATTCGAAGGTTGCCGGGTTATATGAGCTCGGAAATATATAAGGTAAGGAGGACTATAATTATGTATGCAAAAGCTGCCCGCGGTTTCCCTCGCCTTAAATCCGAAAATTGCGGAATACTCCGTACAAACTTAGAGATATGTACAGTTACCGGCATAAATAGAGGTATTTGTGATGATTTCTATACCTTGTCATATTGACGTCTGGCTTGAAATGTCATACGAAATTGTCAAACGATTTAAAACGACAAGGTACAGAAATCATCACTTATTTATGCCGTTGACTGTAGCTATGAAAGAGAGAGCGTTTTGTGAGCGTTTGTGCATTCGGTTACGCAAATACGCACACTGGTCGCCTATCGCACTTACAAATAGTGCGATAGGGACGGCCTGATGTTTTTAAATCATTTATCGCGCGACCATGCTTGCCTCCCTGTTGCACTAGCCGACCACGGTGTGAAAAAATGTGTACACTAACCTAACCACAAAATTAAAATTTTGAAAAAACCCCCGACCGCGACATAGTAGACCGATTTTCATGAAACATGGCTAAGAACACTCCCGACTAACTCAGCTTTCAGACAAAAAAAAAACTAAATATAAATCGGTTCATCTGTTTGGGAGCTACGATGCCACAGACAGACACACACACACAGACAGGCAGACAAACAGAGAGACAGATAGACAGACAGGACACGTCAAACTTATAACACCCCGTCGTTTTTGCGTCGGGGGTTAAAAACGCGAGAACTTAAAGTGTTATATGATTGTAAACGCCTAAAAACAGATATATGTTGCACAATCTTTCGTAACATTTTTGCTTTAACATTTCGAACTTGATCGACTGTCGCCATAATGATCGATTCTGTTACAATAGGGTGCCCACAAAATTACCACAAAACATGGTCAAAAACGAAATAATGGACTCACTTAATAGCCACAACTCCGTGAACCAGCGCTGCGGTTAAGCTAAGGTTGCCATGAGAAAAAAATATCCCATAAATTTAGTAATTTATATCCCACTGGACGGGTTATCCCAACACATGAGAAATCAGTCCAAAAGATCTTATTTCCTTTGCTTACTTTGTTCTAAATTAGACTTTGGTTCAACAGAATTAGGTATATTCTTAGAGTTATAAAGATATACACCCATATGTACTTTTAAAAGGTCAGTTTTGATCGTGTAGTCGTCCCGTGCCAGCTAAATGGACACGTCTCAAAATTTTTGATTTTTGAGTTTTTTGCAGATTTGGCTTCAAATTATCAAATTACGACTTTAATTCGGAAAAAATTATAAGTTTCCTATAAAGCAATTTTGGAAAATGCATACGGCCACATCTTCACAAAAATCGTCAACTACTTTCCTGCAATACAGCTACAAATCCAAATAGTATCCTATTATACCTACCACACCAACTGGCAAAGGTTCTCTTTCGAGAAGTGGAATCTTTGTGAAGTCTCTTTCGAAAAGTGGTTTCAAGGCACGAAGGTTAAACCAACTTTGCCACCGAGTGAAACACAAAATTCTTCACCACATCAAACACTAAATCAAATTCATTTTTGAAATATTGTACCTATAACTAGCTTTATTTATAGTGTGTGAACCTGCCTTAGAAATCTATATTACATATTTATGGTCGTGGTTCGTTAATATTTCTTGTATGTGGGTAGCTTTTGCACATTGTAATTTTTCCTCAGTCACGCGTGACCACGAACGCTGTAAAGTGTTCGAAAGTTCGAAACGTCGGGATGAATTGTAAATTCATTATACGCGATTTAATCCGTTTCCATATTTTATTTCATAAATCAAATCCATCAATTAATTCAATATTTATGATTCAAAATCATCAATAAAAGGTAAATTCCATTAGCCAGTTTAAGACATCAAGTTAAAATTTGTATGAAATTACATTGCACTCTTGTGGATAAAATGCAATTTTGCAATCCGTTTTCGAATAACCTTTACCAGTTGGCGTGGTGTAAAAATGTTTTTTTGTTAGATGTGGCCGTTTAGCAGAAAGGGGACGTAGTGGTCGCGAGGCCTTTATGTAGGCCGCTTCCTAGCCATTAAAAGAGTCTAGATAATAAACGTCACGGTAAACTAAACAGAATGTCTTTTAAAAGCCTAGTTCTCGGTTTATGATTCGAAAGCACGTAGCGGTGTGGTACAAACGGTGTTGGACACTTTTAGTGTTTCTGCTTGCTTCTATTGTTGATTGGTAAAGAATGCTTTTTGGCATCAAGTCCACCACTTTAATATGCCGAAAGAAAGTGCGAGATGAATACAAGAGAGAACTGGGTGCGTAGCCGAATGGCACAAACGCTCACGAAACAAAACGCTAGTAGATATCTATCCCTATCGCTCTTGCGTATTGACAGAGCCGGACTACGTTTCGTTTTCGTTTGGCGTCGGAGAAATGCCATTCGGCTACGGGGCCTGGCATGAAAGAGACAGCTTAGCATGGGCTCCGATTATGTTGGAGGTTTCCGATTAAAAAAAAACTACTTTCGGTAGCTCTAGTATATAAGTAACCTTCTGGTCGTAATAAACGTATTTTCTTTCTTTCTTTTCTTTCTTTCATTAGGCCAAAGGTCCGGTTTCGGTGGGTTTTGGCATTCACCGGAGTTTATTCGTTTTCCCCTCACTAGCTCGGAAACACGTGTTTTGTCCTTTAATACCAGCGGGTAAAAACGCATTTTATCCACTAGTGGGTAAAGTTATTTGAGCTTGAATAAAGTCAAATTAACTGCTTTAAAATTAATAAAAGTAGGTGAATCTAGTAATAAAGATGATTTACCACCTGTGGAACTACTGGAAGCAGTGATAAACGCATTTTTTGCGTTGTAGTTTCCTCGCTATAGTGAGGGGAAAAGTTTTGTGTTACACTCGGGTGCAAATGTATTTTACTTCTCGTGTGTTAAAAAACTCGCAGGTTCAGGATTCTATTCTCGAACCACTCGCTTCGCTCGTGGTTCAACTATAGAATCCTTTCACTTGCTCGTTTTTCAATTCCACACTCGGCGTTAAAATACAACTTTGCCCCCTTGTATAACAAATAACTATTTTTTAACACTTTACAGGACTCCAACTCGTTACAGTTTAAATCCAGCCAAGTGAGTAGCCAGCATTTTCCGAAAGTTTTGAAAATTATTAAGGAAATGTTAGTACGAGTAGGTAGGTAGGTATTTTAAATTGTTTCAGTTCATAATTTAGGACAAATCTGTCTCTTTTTCATCTGCATATTTCCTCGTCCTCTCCCATTATCTGTACCTACTTTTAGGGGCCCCTAATGTTCAAAGTTTACCTTTAATGTAGAAATGAAGTAAATACTCAAACAATTGGATAATTAAGCCCAGGGGTAACAATAGATTAAATATTCATAACGCTAATAGGGGACTATTTGAGTCTATTACGTTTGACACGTCTCTGTTGCGGAAAATGCCTTTGAATTTCCAGTATTACGTTTCTGAAAAAAATATAGTTCATTTAATAATAGATTAAATATAAGAACATCATACCTAAATTCCATACGTTAAAATGAGACGGCTAAAAACGCGCATACACTACACTACACCACATATAGATGGCGCCAAAAAAAAATGTCTTGTAGCTTTCGATTATACTTGTAGATGGCGTTAAATGTCACTTTTGACACAGATTTAGGTCTCGAAAGTGACACTGAAATAATGGCTAATCTACAAATAATCGATGGCAACAAGGCATTTTTTTGTGGCGCCATCCTATGTATGTGTAATTGTGTATGCGCGTTCTCATGCGATCGCATTTTAATGTGTGGGATGGTATTATGATCTTCTTATATTTAATCTATGATTTAATACAAGTGAGAATTGGTTATCTACCTATATTTATAAGGAACTCTCGGTGGGCAAGTCCGATTCGCACTTGCCTGATTTTTTGAGGTAAATATTACATTTAATAAAACTCTTTATTTTGTTATTATTTTTATTTTTCACCATATCGTGTCAGCCGTAAAATGGTCTGGTCTCTCTCCCCAGTAGGCCGACTCGTCCATTTCGGGGATAGGCATCCAATGGTGACCTAGACCAATAAGTTACATGTTAATACTTAACCAAGGTACATACACCGTGTTAGTTTAGTTTAATTCGAAGAAAAAATACGAAAATAACGGGCGCAAAAAAATGCTAAGGCGACGTATATTTTACTAGGTAAGGTTTTTCTTCGTACCGTCTTTTCTTCGTAGCCCTGAACAAAGTATTTTCTTTTTTGCTTGGCAATAAATAATTAAAATTCAAAGATTTGTCGCATAGGTCCTCGCAAAGCCAAGCAATAATACTTTTTTCCGTTGAATCATCTTAATTAGTTACTGATAGGCTAGCTTACCTTGGTAGAGGTAAGATTTGCCGCCTCGACTCCGATAGTTGAGCCGATTTGCAGCATCCTGTAGTTCGTTCCTGGGAGGCACTTCGTTTACCCGCGTCAAGGCAAATACTATCTCTTTCTGAAAGTTAAAATTTATAATGTACCTAAACAGTGGAAAGTCTAACTGTATCGCCGTGGTTTGACTGAACGTCGGTCGCCCGACGGCGACGCAATGCGAAATCAAACCTTCGATCTCTATGGAAGTGTCTTAGGACCCACAGGTCGGTAATGACTATAACGTCATGTTAAGTTTTTTCTTTCTTTTACAATATTATTCTTTAGAAACATAAGTATGTTTATAGATTATTTGAGACCCAAATAATAGTTTTTTTCAAAAAGCTATTAACGACATACACATTTGTACTTAGTTTTCTTCTTTTGACGTTGTAAAGTTTACTAAAATAACAATATTTTTGGAAAACGGATATTGTGTAAGACATTGTTTGTGAAGGAGTTTTACCCATAAAAACTGATTTTATGTCAAAAATTTTGAATATCACGTAATAACAAAGTGTTTAGTAGCCACAACAATAATAAAATAACAATAATAATGTTGTTTAATATGGGTCGGTCATACATTTTACGTTAGTGCTTACATATTCTTTCAACGACTCATAGAAATCGCTATTACAAACCATGAGAAGGTATGACCGATCGTTCCTAAATAATTAGGTTATAATATTAAGGATATTATTAAAGCCATACAATTATTACAAACATACAAGTTTTAACAAAAATGTGGCTTTGGTACTGTAAGAGGTTTCGCATTCAGAATGAAACCTTTTACAGCAGTCATGGTCGCTGACTGGCAGTCCCTGATTTAAAATTGGAACAGTATAAGAACGTCAAGGAAAACAGACACTTCAAAGGGGCATTCATATAGAAGCAGCGATTGAGAGTGCTGTAAAAGGTTTCATTCTGAATGCGAAACCTCTTACAGTACCAAGAAGAGTTGCCTAATACAGCCTCTTGGGTTGTGCCTCTCTTGCAGCACTGTAGGAAAAAATATCACGACAAAAGTTAAATTTGCTTTACAAGGGGGCAAATTTGTTGTTTAACCGCACGTACAAATATCGATACCTACTATCTAATAATGATACTCGAGCAAGCTAAAGACTTCAATATTGATCCATGAGCGTAGCGAGTGGTTCAGAATGTAGCATCTGAGGGTTGCGAGGGTTTCAAGATACGAAGGTTAAACAAACTTTTAAAATTTTTAAAGTAACACAATATATAATTGTTTTGATTTGTGATTTCATTTTGTTTTATTTCTTAGTGGGCATGATAGACGTGAAAAATGTTATATGAATAGGTACAAAAGTAGGTAGGAATAGGTACAATAGAAATGAATCTTCGATGACAATGCTGAACATGTTTTTAATAAATTACCCGTTACCTGTGGACTATGCCACTATACTAGGTGTTGCTGTACTGTGTACTCGCTGGGCGTTCAGGTAATTACTCATACTTATAATATATAAATCGGTAATAGCTGCTTAAAAATCGTTGATGTCTTCATATGCATTTTTATGGGTCGCTAATGGTAGCAATCGACTCAGTAATTTAAAAATAGATTTTTAATATCATAATGTTTAATTTGAGTACAAGTAACACAATATTTACCTTTTTTAATTATCATAGTATCACATATAATAGGAAAATAAAATGTTTGAACAACGTGTATACTTAATAATTAGACCCGATTGTAAATAGCCTTAAGGGGGGCGTTAATAGCTGCGTTTACCCTACTTAGGGTGGACGATGTCGATGAACTATACTCTGTCAAACAAGTCTGTCAGTAAATAAGAACAAAGAAAACTATATGCATCCTTTTCTTTAGGGTGCTAGAGAAAAGGATACCTATAGTTTTCTTAGTTCTTATTTACTGGCAGACTTGTTTGACAGAATATAGGTACCTATCAATGACAGGCGACGGTCGCACGACCGTCATTCACGCAAGCCACGGCGTATCTCTACCCTCAAGAGAAACTCTAAAAACTTCGTGTTAAAAAAAAAAATCTATCTCTATCTTAAGTTGCCATTTTTATTTATTGTATTTATGTATGTATGTATTATGTATATGTAAGGTATATTTATTTATGTATTCGGTATATATGTATGTGTGTTTGTGTTAGTTTTCTCTATATTTTTTATTGTTCTTGCACTGCCTGTTAACTTTTGTTTCTGTTCCGTTTTTCCAGCTACCCTAAGGTTGTCTGGAAGAGATCGCTTTTTAGCGATAAGACCGCCTGTTGTTACCTAGTTATACTCTCACTCAACATTCTGTATATTTATAACATGTAAAATGGTGCAATAAAGAATATTTACTTACTTACTTACTTAACAACGGTTTGTCTTGTAGGTAGCAGTTTAGGAAGGGCATTAATAGTTTGGAGACCTCGATTGGGAAGCCAAAGTGACGGGAAACCACGAGCACAGTATAACAAAGAGTACTATCGTACAGTATGGCCACTTCCGCTCCCCGCTGAAAGTGCCGCCCACCCCCTCTCGGTTACCTCGCAGTTACCGCCTGTCAAAAACGCGAACAGTCGGGCTGTCATATGTCACTCATACAAGCATAGTACGCGTTCACCTACACGAGCTAAGGCTGTGTGCTAGGAACGCGTCTCTTTCATATATTTGATCGCCAGTGTCCGAGGTGTGCCACGAGCCAGATAGTCGGACATCAAAAACACGGCAGGGCCGACCTGGCACAGAACCGCCTCATATAGAACGGAATGGAAATCCATGGAAGAGGCATAATTATGTTCAGCAGTAGACGCAAAAATACTGAGAAAGAAGATTATAAGTTTTTCGTCCTAAAGACGGGATACCAACCTTGCAAACCATCATGCCGACGATCTTGTTATCCCCTGTCTGTTTCATACGGATCTCCAATGGCGTATGTAGTCCTCCTGAGTTATACATGCCTGAAACATCAAATATTGCGATTATTCTTCCAATAATGTAGAATAATAAAGATATTGTATGCGACTTTTCATCCGGAGGTCACTGGTTCAAACCTCGATACGCATGTACATACAGTCAACCAATTTGAATCCTAGGCCACTGTAGAACCTTTGCACAGTAAACGTCAATGTGACTTCTTATGGCAAATAGAACATGGTTTAAATGAGACAGGGTTCTAGAGTGGCCTAGGATTCAAATTGGTTGACAGTACAACTGAGCTTTTCGGAACTTATATACGACATGATTTTCATTTCATATTAATTTTATCGATCGCTTTTCGGTGAAGGAAAACATAGATCTTTGGCGAAGGAAACCAGTCTAATCTTAGCCTAGTTTGCCCACTGGAACGGAAGGTGAGGTGAGATAACAGTCAGTTTCGTATAACTATTGTTAAATTTTAGAATTAGTTGACCTCATACGTAATGCCAACCGCAGATCCGTTAAACACGGTGTAACATAAGGAAATCGAATAATTTTAACAGCGTATCGAAGAGTAAAATGTCATATAATTTTTATTCTGGATTTCGCCTACTTTCAGAGTATAATCATTAAAAAAATAACAATTACTTATTATTTCCCAGAACTGAGCGCTGTTTTAATGGCGATGATGCCGTTATCGGACATAATCTAACTATCCTCGTTGATAGATATCAAAAAGTAACTAGTGAGTCACTGCAAAAAAGTATATTTTTAGAGAAAATATGTAAATTTTTAGTTTAAGTAGATAAGTTTGTATCATATATCCAAAAAAAACTAAAATAAAATTATACAAAAAAATTTTTTTTTGTCCAAATTTGCTTGACGTCATGTAACATTTTATCTTTATTTTGCCCTCAGAAATGCGTAGTTACAATTTCTCGGTTTCCTCATGTTACACCGTGTATTGTTATTAAATCGTCCATAAAAAAATAATACTCACCAATCATCGACCTAACGTTGTACATCAAATACTGCCCTCTATCTCCTGTCTCCACCAACAGAGATATGTCACCCCCTATTCTGAGCATGACGTGTTTAGCCGTCCAGTTGACGGGGACGGTTACGGTGTCGTCCAGGCAATGGTGGAGGTAGGTGTAATTCTGTAATCAAAACAATGTTTAATTACTGCAATATAAAAAAAAAATACTTAAGGTGAAATGCCTAGACAGTCTTAAACATTCATAATCTTAAGAAAAGACGTGATTAGCAATCTGTCGCAGTTCAATTCTCGAAAATTATGTCAGTTTGAACTGACAAGTTATCAGTTAGTGAAATCGCTTTCTGATTATGATTATGAATTTTCGGCTAAACACTGTCTGTGCGATCCTTCCATGTGATGCCTAGTATACCGCTGGAAAGACAGTGTGGTGGCGGATCTGTGGCAGCTACAAGCCGATGATTGGCAGGAAACTACGATGTCCAGGTTTCCGCTCGGTACAGAAGTAAGTACTTAGGACAAACGCTTGGAAAATGGGGACGAAGGATCCTCTCGAATTGGCCTATACAGTCACGTCAGTAAAGCAAAGGTCTTAAGTAGTGAGATCACATCTAGGTATCAGTATATCAAGCCACGTTTATTGGTGGCACTTAAGTTTACCTAACCCTTGTTCCTTAGGTTTATCTTACGCACTAGTGCGAGAAGTGGTTCATTATATGCCAGGTCGAAACTTCGGAGGGCCATCTGTACTGAAAAACGTCGTACGATACACGTGCGAAAAGGAAATTCGTAACTCGTGTCGATTTAAAACACTCCCTTCGGTCGTGTTTTAATTTATCGCCACTCGTTTCGAACTTCCTTTTTTACGCACTTGTATCGTAATGTACTATTATGAAAATAACTTAAAAATAATACTCACTTCCTTTGTAGGCAAAGTAAAATGGAAAAGGAAGTTGTCCGGTTGTGGGGCCCAGTAGTAGAACACCATCCACGTCTCATTGGTGATACTGTAGGGGTTGAACCGCGCGTACTGCCCGAATTCTGAACACGACGTTCGCTCGTGGTGGTCCCAGTGTGGGCCCAGCTTTACTTTCTTGGATAGCGCTGGCGTTATTAGTATGAGAACGAGTATTTTGAACGTTTGGGATATCATTTTGGCTACACTTTAAGTTCAATTGAACACAATTTAAAGTTATTTAATATAAAATAATTTATTTTTGTCTAATCAAAGCGGTAGTTGAACATGTCGATTTTCGATGCGTGAATGAAATTGTTGTTTTTAAGTGCTTTTTTAACTTGTTTTCCGGTTAATTAATGCAGTTAGGTACTTTGATTTGAATTACGAAGATTTGAAATATGTAGGTTGTGGTGAAATAGGTAGGTACGCGAGGTGTCTTATATGAATCTTTAAAAATATATATATCTTTTTATGAATATGTTATAGTTTGTAAAATTAAGCACATGTAAGAAAATTAAACTAATAATAATTGTATGAGTAGGTATGGACACTCTGCAGGCACTTAGACAACGGATAATAATGCACTAAACTTAAGACATGATTCTAAACACTTTTATAACAGATGAGAGGATGTTGCAGCATTCTTTCTCTATTGATTTTAGGATGTTACATGTTTCGATCTGCTTTAGACTAAACTACAAATTCCACAATTGTTGAGTCAACTGTAAATATTTAGGTATTCAGTTCTCCAAGTCTCATTTTGGGCACATTGAGGCATTAAAAATTAATAATCTGAGTACCAAAATGAAGAACAAAGACCTAATTCCTTAATTTTTTTTAAATTAATATTTAAACAATTAATTAATTAACATTTTTTATGTATCCACGAATCGAGTGTCAACACAAACCTGATAGGGTTTCATGGTACTCTGGTCTGGTGTATGAACAAATGTAAGATTTTTAATATAGAATAAATAAAAAAAAAAATATTTTCTTCTACATTACCATATCACTAAATAAATTTACACAGTATTTACAAAAAAATGAATACCATGATTTCTTAAGATAATAAAATAAAAATTTCCTTTCCGAAACAATGATGTGTAAGGTACAGCGGGCCAAATTTCGACTGGGAGACAAATGTAACTGGTCCATTTTTCCATGTTTTACAATGTTTGCATTATTAAACAGAGTGTCCACCGGTTATACGAGTACTTTTTTTTTTTTTTTTTTATTATAAACTGGCCAGTGATTGACCTTAGTCGCACCTGATGGAAAGTGACGACAAGGCCGAGGTTGTAGCTCACTGGTTCAGTAACAGCCTATTTACTCTTGACTTGAATTCACCCAGATTGTATTCGCCCGGGAATACAGATGAGGGAAGCATGTTCCATTCCTTAGCAGTTCGCATTAGGAAAGAAGAGGCAAACCTCTTCGTGCGAATGAAAGGTATGGTAGGCGTGTTCAGTGGATACATGTAGAACTCAACATCATAGTGTAATAATGGAAAAAATGGATTAGTTACAATTGCCCCCCCAGTCGAGATTTGTCCCGCTGTACCTTTAGACAAATAATTGGCAAGGAGTGTTTAGTTTCATCTGTGCGTCATTCAAAATGCGACTAAAATCATCGTCATAATTATTGTACTTAATTAAGTTAATAGAAATTTTAACCCCCAACGACAAGGTGTTATAATATAAGTTTGACGTGTCTGTCTGTCTGACTGTCTGTTTGTCTGTCTGTCTGTCTGTGTGTGTGTATCTGTCTGTGGCATCGTAGCTCCCGAACGGACGGACCGATTTAGATTTAGTTTTTTTTTTAAAGCTGAATTAGTCGGCAGCGTTCTTAGCCATATTTTCATGATCATCGGTCCACTATTTCGGGGGCTTTTTCAAAATTTTCATTTTGTGGTTATTGGAAGGGTAGCGTAGTTATTTATGATTTATTTAATTAATAAAATCGTTTGCATAAATAGTTAGTATTAAAGCACCATTGTTTCTCTCCTTTTAAATTAAATTAGCAAAAGGCCATCTAAGGAGTATAGAAGCTCTTAACAACAGCTGAATGCCGATCCAAATTCATCTTCTCCTCAAAGTCCTCGAACCGGTCGTCCTTGGGCAGCCCCACCTGGCCCTGCTTCGTCACCGGAGCCCCGATGCCGTGGAAGCCGAGCTTGGCGGCCTCCGAGGCGCTCTCCTGAGGGTCTGGCTCCTCGCCCACCACTGCCAACATCATGGCTAAGTGCTCCTCGCAGAACATCATGGCTAGGTATTGGTCGACCATTTTCATTCGGATTGTGGCGTGGGGGTACCATGTTGTTGAATCTGATATGGAAATGATTGACTAAATATTAGAATAACACCTAATATTTTGAATAAAACAGAGATACATACGTTTTTATTATGGAATAAGAGACAAACGACCACACACGCCTTCTAACATAAGTAAACCATCTCCAATGGGTTGTAACAAGTACGATGCTGGTTAAAATACGATTTAAAGATGTAGAAAATGGGAATTGGTATCGGTCAAGAAGCCAGGAACTTTCTAGAAGAACGCACACCGCACTGCTTAGAATTATCTTCTGCCTAATTATTATTCAGGACTCGAATACGGGATTTCTTGCTTTGTAGGCAATATACGTTTCCCACATTCACAACCGACAGGCTAGGAGATCAGTAAATTCAAAATTAAAACTTACTTCTGACATCGTCTGGGATGGCAGACTTCGGGATGCCATAGAACAGGCCCCTCTTGTCCCCGGCAACCAGAAGCATCTCCAACCAGTTACGCAGAAGCAACATGGGTGCTGTCCAGTCTATTTTCTTTGTCAACTTTGACTCGTACAATTCTTTGTATTCGCGAACAATCTAGAAAAAAACATTTAATTCGCTTAATCCATTTTTTGAGTATAAATTAATTACAAAACTTTTTTCATCTTCAAGGACCAGACCAGCGTGCGTAGCCGAATGGCATTTCTCCGACGCCAAACGAAAACGAAACGCCGCGCCAGTTAGTCTGGCTCTGTCTCGCCAATACGCACGAGCGATAGAGATAGATATCTACTAGCGTTTCGTTTCGTGAGCGTTTCGTGAGCGTTTGTGCCATTCGGCTACGCACCCTGTAGTACCAGAACTAATAGTTGTCTCGTCAAGTAGTCTTAGATTGTGAAATTCTTTAGTTTTAAGAGCACGTACAACAATTCACTATTCGTAGTTTATTTGACGATATTCTTCTTCTTCAACTTAACGTTTTCCCGGCCTATAGCGCCAGGGTCCGCTTTCCTGCTCAGCCTTCTCTACTTTGCCCGGTCTTCGGCGTCCTGAGGTGAGAGATTGTTCTCTTCCATGTCCGCTGTCACGACGTCCAGCCAGCGCTTCTTAGGCTTACCGCGGCCGCGTGACCTAGGGCCTTGGACGGTGAGGTTGAGGCATCTGTTTCCGACGTAGTCTACCGGTCTGCGGCGCATGTGGCCACACCATCTGTACTGTAATTCATTTGACGATACATACAAATATGAAACCTAGAGAAACGCATTATGGTTGGCATTATGGTTGGCATGGTGGGTGGAGGAGACGGGGAAGTGGCCATCCACCGACCCGCTGGGTGGACAACGTTAAGAAGGCCGGCCAGGAATTAACACAGGCGCCTATTATAAGGACTGCAGAAGACCGTGCGGAATGGAGAGCTTTCGTGCGAAAAATAACGACCTCATGCGGTCGCGACCCTCAGCCATGAGGAACCGAGGAAGGAAGAAGAAGAAAGACAAATATTGACTCCGCCTAGTTAGTATATTTATTTACTAAAGGATAATCTTACCCTCCTCGTAGGATATGAGAATTTGAACACCTCTGGGATCGGATAGGTCTGCATCGACCACAAGTAGAACGGGACCCAATCCACCCCCGCCACGTCTCTCGGGTGGAACCGCGCCTTCTTCGCGAAGTCGTCGCAACTCGTCCACCGAATCACATCCTCGTTCACTCCTGCCTTCATATCGAACATGTTTAGAGGAACCATATCCTCAATCTTAGGAGCTTCAGGTTTCGACGTATTTTCAAATCTACCTTCATTAAACAAGGCCTGCGTTTTAGCTATTCTTTCCCTATATATTTGAGGTCTAGCAAGATTTAATGATTGGACAGTTTCAAAATCGAATAAAGCAGGCATTTCCACCGTATCAGATTTAGATGCGACTATTTTTGATGAGGGATTCTGCTGTTCCCGCATCGCCGCTGCATGTTGGAGGAAAGCGCGAAGATCTTCATCAGATTTCCGTTGGTGTACCAAATACATGGCTAGTCCATCGTACGGCTGCTTCTGACCAAGAGACGGGTCAAAAACTCCGGAAACGCCCATGTTTAAAAAGTCTATCGGTATACTGTTATCATATATGTTGGGATTTGACTGTACATTGAAACCTTTTCTAGACTGACTGCGGAGTCTTTTGGGCCTTGCTTTGATGAGGATGATAAGATGGAGTAAGAGCACAAGACGCATGTTGCCCCACTGAATGACAAATGAGGAAACACAGTAAATATTTGGCTTTATACCAGAAGCGTGAGAATGATGAAGGACTATGAAAATTGTTTAATGTTTAGGTTTATGTGGTTGATGTTGGGCAACTGTTTGTAGGAAATAATCTTGCGTTTTGCGTGCGTATGGGTACATGTTTATTTACTATTCTTATGTCTACACAATCGTAGTCACGTTCTTACTAGTAGTATACTAAAATAGTTGTAGGCATTTCACTAAAATGATCGAGATACCTACACGTACTTAATGTATGAATATGAATGAAATGGTCACACTTATGATGTAAAGTTGTTTGTAACTGTAAAGTTAATTCCTGGTAATGTTTTCTTATCAGTATTTTGAGTATTTAAACATATTGTATAAATATATGACTTGACATGAATAATAACACTAACATTTTACAGTAATTAATTATTATAATCATTATTCAATAACTTTAGTGCGTTTTCACATTATCCGTGGGATGTCGGACTGATATCCCATACATTACAGCCTATCTTATATTTTTTTCCATTGAAATCCTTCTGACATCCGATATTGGATCGGATAATGTGAAAACGGCCTTTAAGCTAGAAAAGTGTTTATCTAACCTAGGCACTGGTTAAAAAAAATATTCACGGGAATCCCTGTATAAACAGCGGGCATAACACACTAGTTCGAGTTTGAGAGCACACTTTATCGCATCGGTGCGTGCGTCCCTGTCGCACTTACAAATAGTGCGAAAAGGGCGGCCTGACGTTTTATCGTTTATCACGTTGTTTGCCTGCCTGGTGACTGTTGGTGCCCTGTCATAGGTAGTTAGTACGTACAGTCAGCATCAAAACTATATTCATAATAGATGGATACAAGTACCTACGCATCTGTTGTGATATTAACGCTAGTACTATTTAATGCATGTTAATTATAACATTTATAAGATGTATTGTTTTGAATAGAAGTGGCTCGCCGAGTTTCTTGCCGGTCCCATAGTGGATACCCCCCTCCGAACTGAACTGAACTGAGGGGACTGAAATCTTCTCGAGGCTGAGGCGTAGGGTTAGAGCCGGCGTAGCTTTATTTGACGTTCATATGCGCATTGTCATTTTCATTTCATTTTCATATACTATTGACGCGTTTTCTTTCGTCCGCTACTATTGCCCCTGAGCCCCTGACCGACAGTAGTCATCAAAAGCTCTCTAGAAAGTGTTAAAATGCCTCTCAAACTCGACGTCGTCGTCATCCGGGTCGTACGGCGGTGTGGTCACTTCGGGTTTCGGCGTAGACCGCGTGAGGTAAGACCGGCCGAGGCTGTTCCAGAACTGCAGTCGGGCCGCTGCTTCTGCTAACTGGATATAAAATATTGTTTGTTATAGTGACAGTTTATTGCCAAAACAGAAAGTAGAATATAAGATGGAAATAGGTAGTTAAGGCATAGTACATTGTAATCGAAATATTTATACTACCAATGCGTTTTTTGGGACTTGTTAAGACATTGATTAATTTGATAATATTTACCATGTCTCTTTTGCGATGACGGAAAACATCATATGAATCCCAATAACATAAGATCTTGTTTCCTGTCTCAGTTCGAAGGCCTGGGTGGGTACGTAGCCGAATGGCACAAACGCTTACGAAACGAAAGGCTCGTAGATATCTATCGCTCTTGCGTATTGGCTTGACAGAGCCAGACTACCTTACGCGACGTTTCGTTTCCTTTTCGCGTCGCAGAAGTGCCATTCGGCTACGGCACCAGGTGGTGGATGCCAAGCGGATCCGAGGCTTTCATGAGCCTGGGCAAAAATCTGGGACAAAGTGATAAAGAGAATGTAGTAGGTGTGTGTCTTACATAATTATCATTCGGCATTTTATCAACCGGAGCCAAGGCGTAGCAGTACCGTAGACCGCAGTTCATGATGCCCAGGTACCCAGGCTCCACCACTTTCAGAGCTAGGGGAGCTTTAGGTATGTAGGGCACTGGAAATGTATGCACGATACAAATTAATCTAAGATATAAATTTTGATACTCTTGATTCTAAATGTTAACTATTTGCAAATAAGTTTTTTTTCCAAAAAAAAAAAAAACATTTTTGGCACAAGCTTTTATCGCCGACTGTACCTTTCTTTTAACAGTTATCTACTGCTCTCCGAGACGTTTCTAAAAACCCCTTACTCGATGGGATACGACGTTTCAAGTTCCTATGACCACCTTCCTGCTCTATCATCAGATCAGCTTCATGATACCATAATATTGCATTGTCACGTGATTTATATGTGTGCAAAAATTTAGCTCAATCGGAAACCGGGAAGTGGGTCAAATTTAGCTTCTACGTTTTGACGCACATTAACATACTAACAAGGCAAGTTGTAAAAAAAAAGATATAGATTTATTTTGGTGATAATTCCGAGTAACATACATAAAATTATTTTACAATTAAAATTAAACTAAATGAATCTAAAATTTAACTAAAATGAATCTAAAAACGGCACCTGTGGCGTAGTACCGAAGTCGCTGGCAACATTTCCTCGCTGGATTGTCAAGCTAATACGCTGAACGAGGAAGCTGCCAGCTCTGTTAGATTTGTTATCAAGTTTGAGGATTTTCATCATAGAAAATTGTATAAAATAATATAAGCAGTATTACTCATAGTCTTGTTGTGTATTGTATGGATGTAGTGTATTGTATTGTATGGATCTGAATGCAGGGCGACAAAGGTGGAGGATGAAAGGAGAGTGCACGACTGCACGTAGCAGAAATGAGAATGTTGAGATGGATGTGTGGAGTGACCAGAATGGATCGGATCAGGGTGGCTACCAGAATGGATCGGATCAGAGAATGAGTATATTAGGGGAAGTTTGAGAAAAAGTCGCGCCAATAACGGAAAAAATGAGGAGTGGCAGGTTGGCGTGGTACGGTCATGTAATGAAGAGGGATGAATGTCATATAGGCAAATGAATGTTGGAGATGAAGGTTGATGGATCGAGAGGGAGGGGTAAACCCAAACAACGATGGATGGATTGTGTGAAAGATGATATGAGAAAGAAAGATGTGAGTGTTGAAATGACAAAAGATAGAGGAGAATGGAAGAGGAAGACGTGTTGTACCGACCCCACATAACGTGGGACAAGGGTAGTAGGAAGAAGAAGAATATAAGCAGTATTACTAACCATGAAAAGCGGTATGCGGGACAATACGGTACACGCCAGAAACATTGGTCTTGATGAAGAGCGCCGTGAAGTCTATACGGGTCTCCATAAAGAGCTCCGAGTCGTTGAAGTTGACGTCCTTCAGCTGCTTCTCAAGCTGGATGCGGTACCGATTTACTAGCTACGGAAATACCTCATTAGTTGATAATGTCACCTTCGAAATTAAAAATATTATTTTATTAAAAATTACACATAGTTAACAGTATAACACCAAAACGTCCAAAACACTTATGTAGTAAATTGGCCTTGGAGTTATGGTCTTCTATTATCATTCATCAGAAGAACCCAATAAGTACAAATTAATCATTATAATTTGTTATAGACGGATCGGCGATTCACCCTAGTCACACCTGATGGAAAGTGAAGACAGAGTCTGAGATGGAGCTTGCCGATTCAGTAATAGCCTATTCCTGCCTTAAAGAAACTGAGGTCGAACTTTCCAGGGAACACCGATGGTCCATTCCTTTGCAGTCCGCATCAAAAAAGGTGAGGCATGTCGTTTTGTTACAAATCAAAAGCCTAAATTCATACTAATAGCACTAATAGCTTCTTGATGGCACTTTAGTGCGGTAAGGAAGGATATAATCTCTCGTTGTTCTACTGTATGGCAATGAAGACTCATCTTTCTCAGCCGATGACCTAGGTAAGTGAACAAAATATATTTAGCTATGCCCTGAACCTGAAACTTATACTGGTCCTTCTAACTCTATGGGCTGTGGGCCTTCTAGTACTACGGATTCTTGGTACTGTAAGGGCCAAGGGCTCTCTAATGCGTACACGTAACATGATTCTGGGCAGCTATCAAATACACCCAGAGGATGTGAGGTATCTCGATCTCAAAAAGATACTACAAATCTTCGAATTTGTAGGACTTGATCGAGAGTTGTAGTAGGTGGCGATCACAATAGATCAGAAATGGTCGCAGTGATACATAAGGCGCCCTGAAGCCTTACATAGCCCCTAACCAAGAAGAAGAAGAAGAAGAAGAAGGGCCAATGCACTTGCACCCACGAAGATGGTATGTTAACCCGAGGGTTAACCCACCATTTTATATGGAATTTGACAGATGACAGTCCACTAACCCCGAGTTAAGTGATTGGTGCAAGTGGGCCTAAGAGGTTTAATATACAGAATGAAACCTTTTACAGCATTTGATGTTCGGTGACTGGCAGTAAGCCCCGATTTGAACTTAGAATAATATTATGTCAAAGAGAACGAATACTTGACGGGGCATTCGATTAAAAGTAGCGATTGAGAGTGGTTGATTATAATTTAGCTCCCATGGATAAAAAAAAATATAGTTTAAATCCCATTTGAAATGTTTTAATGGATGCCCTTCACTGATAGGCTGTCTCTCTTATATGGTGGAGGTTGGGGGCTTCTATTAACTAGAGGTACGTATTATCACGTGCTTACCTCCTTCGTAGGCCTCGAGAACCAAACATTATAGCTCTCATGGAACATACCGTCCCAGGAATAAAATATCTTCCACTCAATATCCACAATCTTGTCCAAGTCATGAGTGTAGTTGTACATGAACTGCTCGCAAGTCGTCCAGTTTTCCATGCTGACGTTCCGAAGGTCCAGGTCGGCTGATGCCGTGGTTACCGACAGGAAGATATACCAGAACATTTTAGCTAAGACCTGAATGAGCACAGGTTCAATTCTATGGCAACTAAGACACTTAAACTGGAAACTAAGTAATTTAATTTTGTGGTAAGAATGATACGAGAACTCAGCTACTGACAACTAATGACTGTTCATTTCATTTTGTTTTGTTTATATATGTATTGGTTGCGACTATTTATTTACTCTTTTCAAAGGATGCTGGGTTGCATTACAGAAAATATAAACAAAACTAACCTTATTTCATATCAACAATACAGTCAACGGTATTTACATCAAATTATTCGATGGTTTTTAGTATTAAATAGTAAAGTATGAATTCAATCGGAAATGAAATCACTGTTAAAAATAATACTTATATATTTATCATAACATGCATTTTAACATTCCAACAGTCTCATCTCCTTAAAATTCAACATAATTATTAATATGACTATATCTCACCGAAATATCACGGCGGACTACCACAAGGGGCCTACCGCGGACACCAAAGTTTGCAAATTGCGGGCATTCTCTATTTACTTCTATGAAGTCGTATTTATTGACTAATAAAAACATCATTCAGCAAATTTTATCACGGTTATAGTCCTCTGAGATACCTTCAGAGCTTTAGGAGTTGGTACATTTGGTAGACCTCGATCTTTAGCCAATAGTACCATCGCTTCAAGCCCCGTAGCGTATCAGACCTAAATCTTAATCGGTCTTCCTTATTGGGAATCGTTCGCCACGGAGCGTAATCGATTGAACACATAACTACGGTTCCTAGTGAGATATATAATTTGAAACCCATTAATACAGCGACCCATTAAGTAGGCTGTAACCCGCATTGGTAGTACTGACTAGTACTGCAAGTTTCCGGAGACCATCTTAGAACTGTATAGGTTTCTTCCCCTTCATGCACGCTGAGAATCCCTCGCCCAACCCCGCCTCCGCTACCGCCTCCGCTAACTCCTCTTCCGTAGGTGGTTTCCCGCTGTACCGTGCTGAGAGGGACACGGCGCCGATGTGGCAGTCCATCATGATGAGGAACTTGCCATCGCGGATCAGCTTCAGCTGGAACTTGAGGAGCGGCACGCTGGCTGGGTGCGGGAGCATCTCGACTGGAAAAGAGACGAAAGGTTGAAAGAGCTTAGTTTGCTGTGCTAAGTCACGTCATAAACATTTAAGCGCCGACTGGATCTAGCATGAGGCATTCTTAACTGCGGTCAAAAAATGAAGGAAACACTTCTCCAGGCCCCGTAGCCGAATGGCATTTCTACGACGCAAAACGAAACGCCGTGAAAAGTAGTTTGGCTCTGTCACGCCAATACGCGAGAGCGATAGAGATAGATCTGATATCTACGAGCGTTTCGTTTCGTGAGCGTTTGTGCATTCGGCCTTGTACCACGTGGAGGCGGTCAGTGGAGAAGGAGGCTGGCGCAAGTGGACTAGGCTGGAAGGATTTGGCAGCAGTCGCCCAGGATCGTGAAAAGTGGAAGATTCTTCTAAGAGCCCTATGTCCCTAGTGAGGGACTCTCTCACTCTTAGAAGAATCTGTGTTCTTATAACAGGAACACATCATCATCATCAAGAGCATTGGATTCAATCATATTCAATGTCAGCACTGGACCAGTAGTATCAGAGTTCATATCAGAGGGACAGAGTTATGCAACTGGGGTATAACTGCATGTGTCCCTTTCTCTCGATGTAAGTTGAACGGCTTTAGTTCCTCATGGAGAGGGAGAGAGACAGAGAATAGCAGCATCTGATGGTTGAAGTATCCCATGGTCACCTGTATAGCCGCTTCGCACACTAGCTAAGTCTCCAGGTGATATCTTAAACTACATTTTAAAATGATGGAACTCACTAGCTCGCTGTGAGATGTTCGGTATCCCTATAAATTTTCCAGCAGGTCCAGGCTCGGAGAATAGCAGCATCTGATGGTTAAAATAGCCCATGGTGACCAGCAGAGAAGCCGCCTCCCACACTGGCTGCGTTTCCAAATGCTTGTTCATGTCTGAGTAGAAGCGGTTGATAATCTGCGAACCCAAAAATGGAAAAGTAACTATACTGACGTCCAGTTTGCGAAAAAAAGTCCAAACAAAGAAATAAGGTTGCCTATTTGACACTTCGGCTGTTCTTCTCCACACATTGTAAGAGTGAGTGTACTGGCCCCGAGCCGAATGGCATTTCTACTACGCGAAACGAAAACGAAACGCCACGAAAGGTAGTCTGGCTATATCGCACCAATACGCAAGAACGATAGAGATAGATATTTACGAGCGTTTCGTTTCGTGAGCGTTTGTGCCATTCGGCTACGCACCCTGAACAGAACGGGACACTGCTAACTGCTGAAGCAGTCGCCCCATGATAAGAAAATTAATTTATAAAACAATTTTCGCCACGAGGTACCGGAAATGTTATCTCTGAACCTTAACCACATGGAAAAATACTAGGTCTTCAGTTCCAATCATTCCATCAAGGTTTTCCTATGTCCCCCCGATTCCCAGTTATCAGTTTGGATCCCCGTCTTCAACACTTTATATCTGTTTCGGTAGTGATGTGTAGGTACTCACCAACGGATTAACAGTTTTAAACGTCATATCAAGGCATCCAAAGGACAACCTCAAGTTCCAAGTATAGTATATCCTCCATTTTGTTTTCAGCACCAATTCGGGGTCAAATAGGGCATTCATTCCAAATCGTGCGCACATCGCCTCGTTCTGTTTGAGGTCACCACCATAGCGTTCATCACAGACGCACAGTTTAAGGAGGGCAATTAGGACAGCTATACACGATCGTATACTCATGGTGACTGGTTGACGCGAGTGTGTGTTCTGTTTTATAAAGATCGGAGGTAGCTGTTCTATATACAATTAGGCGATGAGTACACAGTTGGTTCTGACAGGCATTTCTGATTATATTACTACCACTACTACCTAGTTTTACTTTTGGAGTTTAGGTAACAATACTTTTATGGTCGCAGTGAATTACTTCTTCATTTTTACGTGGACTATGCTTTCCTACTAGTCGAGCCGTCACATTAGAAAATATGAAAATGACATTCACAAAAACATATTTTTATTGGAAACCTCAAATTAGGAACCTAACACTGTTTAGTAGTTTTCAGTATATCTGTGTACCATTGCATACTCGGGAAGAGAATAAAAATAGCAAACCTCTTACGTCATTATCCTCCTTGCGTTATCCCGGCATTTGCCACGGCTCGTGGGAGCCTGGGGTCCGCTTTGACAACTAATCCGAAGATTTGGCATATTAGGCACTAGTATTTAAGAAAGCGACTGCCATCTGACCTTCCAACCCGAAGGGTAACTAGGCCTTATTGGGATTAGTCCGGTTTCCTCACGATGTTTTCCTTCACCGAAAAGCGAATGGCAAATATCAAATGACATTTCGCACATAAGTTCCGAAACTCGTTGGTACGAGCCGGGGTTCGAACCCGCGACCTCCGAATCGAAAGTCGCATGCTCTTACCGCTAGGCCACCAGCGCTTCTTATGTATCGACCACAAATAGATTTATGTATCCACCTAAACCAATCATCACTAAAAGTAATTAACTTAATTTGTAAGTTTAGACCCAGTCTGAACCTACCCTTAGAGAATGTTTTGATCCTTTGTCCGATTTGTTCCCAGAGTGCTATGAGAATGACTAACTTATGACTTATCAACAAATGTAGCGACTGTTCACTATTCTGACAGACAGGTCGGTGAATCATTAGAAGTAAGTTGACATAGTAACTGCCATAGCTGGTCGGTAGGAACCTATTAACTTAGTTCCACGACCGAGTGCTCGTCACTTCAAACTTATTCGTATGTTACATATTAGATATGAGTGCCTAAGTGCAGGGTGTCAATTCGGTCCCTACATAGAACTAGATTTAGATAAGAAAAAAAAGTTCATCTAATTTTATAGCGGCCGAGCGTGTCAGATTTTGTACAAGTACACACAAGTAGTTACTTGTCTGTGATTTTAAATATGTCTCAGGCCCTTGAATGTTCATAATTTTTGTGTTGTTGCTATTAAATATCACGTAACGAGGCATTGTTAATGTTTTTGTTTACTTCAACTTACAAATATTGTCGCCAGCACGGGAAGCATGGTCGCGCGATAGACGATAAAATAGCAGGCCGTCCCTATCGCACTATTTGTAAGTGCGGTATGGACGGCCTGATATTTTATCGTCTATCGCGCGACCATGCTTCCCGTGCAGAAAGCAGCAAGCTGCGAATAAAGACGGACAATTCAGTGGATTTTACTGAGTTCATTTAACACGCTAAGTAGATAAATTTGTTTGATCTATGGTATATATATGACATCTGTGGTCCCTACCTTGATTTTTGTCGTCTCTGAATACATAAAATGTATAGTGTATGTTTGGTTCTACTTAGTAAGTAATTTTTGAGGACTATGAATGCCATTTTCCGTGACTTTTGCGCCATCAAGTCAATCCATCATCAATTCTGAGACGTCGAAAAATCATGCTGGAGTCTCTAGTTCCCCTGAGTTTTACTCTTAGCGAAAGAAGCAAAGTAATATCAACGGGCGCATATCAATTTTATTTTTTACATTTCTTATTATGTACGAAATAATAGTAAACCAAGATAATTATGTACAGAATGCGCTCCCAAGTTGCACCGACTCATTTGTAGCGGGGGCGGTCCGTCCACCGATGCGTATCTTCAGCAAGCAGAATTGGTAGGCGGAATATTATTACTGGCCAGTGACAGTGATGACGAACGACCGACGCCCAGCGCAATTAAAATAGAAATGATAAAAACGGTAGGCTTTTGTTTTTGAGTGTAGTTTTGAAAAGCTGGTAAATACTGGCAGCTGATAGAGCATTCCACAGAAAGGTAATACGTGGTAATACTGTCAAGGACGTGGCGCGCGTGGTCCTATGAAAGATTTCTGTCATAGGATTTAAAGTAAAACTTCCAATGAATACCTATATGTACAATAATAATATTATTGTACATATAGGTATTACAGAGATACATAGAATATTCATTTTACTAATATTTATTTCAAGTTAAAGCTAAATAATTTGTTCGCACTCTAAAACTTCTAAAATATAAATAAAAATTTTGTAATCAATAATATGAATATACCCCAATATTGTACTAGTTTGGTACAAAAGTGTGCGTTTGGCCTACTTAATTTAAAATTCCTACAATTATACTTGATATTATAATATTATAAAAAAAATAACTTTTTATTAAGTACCACTGAATGACATTTAGCAGTTATTTTTATCGCACATCTCACACCCTTAATATAAAACGTCATCTACACTTAATATTACCCTTATCAGTAATATCGATCTCATATTCAAACCAGGTTCCATTTATTACGTGTATTTTATTAATTAGTAGTCATTATGTATCCAGGGCCCGTAGCAAAGAGTACAATCATTTACGCACTGTAGCGTTCATTATTACCTACAGTTATCCTTCTCAAGCAGTCTGTCTTATGGGTGCGACAGAAACAGTTGTTTACTCGTATCAGTGGCCTATTTCGCAATAACCACAAAAACAACAATTGTCGCCCGACAGCGACACATCGTCGTTCGTTGCCTGTTCAACCAGGAAATATTGACGCTGAGTAACAATGTTACTTATCAACCCAGAAATAGGCACATAATTGTCAGTGTCGTGTCAATGTCACTGTGGTGAAATAACCCACTGGCTACAGATTGCATATCGTCACTACTTTGAAAAATCTCGTATCTCACGCTGCTCCTCAAAGTTAAAACGCAGTAAGTCTATATGCATTCCATACTTACTACAATGTTCTTTTCATTGACAGACGAAGATACAAGTTAGTTTTTTTTAAAGTAGTAACGATATCCAACGCGCCAATCGTTTACGTTACTATCCGTAGCGAACAACAATATCAGTGCAACGGTCACTGTCGCACTAATATTGAAGAGCGAAAGTACACATAAATATAAATGTGGCATTCGTTTTTACATAGCTTATACTGATACACCTTTAAATACTGGTTTTTCTTCATATTTTCTTACTAATATATATTTACTATGAATTTTTTTCCCAGAGTTAATGGTGCGTGCATATACTAAATTACTAATTGTCATATTCGAACTTTAATACACTTGTAATATTATCTCTGGATGAGATATACATCGGATATATTCGTGACAAAACTCGAAAGTAACTTTATCAGCTGCAGAAACGACATTTTCGACATTGAAATATCCGATGCATATCTTATCTAAGTAGATTCTAGAACATATTTTTGACGAATCTCAAAAGTAACACTCGGATCGTGATACCACGCTGTGTCGATGCTATTTTTTTCTTCAAGGGTGTTGTACTTTTTTACCGAAGGGGAGCGAAGGTCTCCTTTTGAGCTTGGATATGCATTTCTTGTCCGACGCATTTCTCAACTGATTCTCATAAAATCTTGTATAACCTGACCAGAAATATATAATTACGCGCCATGTTGCGGAATTTCATGGAAACTATTTTCTTCATACCATACTGAACTGTCAGTCACCGCATAGGTACATCCGAATAACAGCGCCCTTCTGACTATATCTAGTCATTACAAATTTAAATAGATATCATACACGAAAGAAAAAACGACAGGGCCCACTGGTGGCCGAGCCGGGAATCGAACCCAGGTCTTCAGCTTACGCGGCTAACGTCCTCACCACTAGACCACCCGCCCGCCTAGTGGTGAGGACGTTAGCCGCGTAAGCTGAAGCCCCGGGTTCGATTCCCGGCTCGGCCACCAGTGGGCCCTGTCGTTTTTTTCTTTTTTTTTTTGTATGATATCTATTTAAATTTATAATTTATATATAGTAGTGTGACTACTTGAAAAAAGAACAAATCTAAAAATATTCAATAAAATAATTTGATTTGTTCCCTAGCTGTATGATAGTCATAATTATATTTCTAGCCGGGCTTCAAGTAGGTGTAGGTGAGTACTTTCGTTACTTGAATAAGTACAATGTAGCACTATACAGGGTGGCTCATTCAAATCGGTCAGTTTGGGAAAGTCTGAAACTATAGCTAAGACATACGAAGATCTGTTCCTAGGAACCATGTCATCGATTTTAATAAAAAGAAAAACTGCATTGATACATTTGAAAAAAAAAATACTGTACCTAGCTGGGGAATCAAACCCGGTTGTTTTGAAAAAAAACTTACATTTTTTTCTATTCAAATATCGATTGTGCAGGTCTTAAGCTGTAAATGTCTCTATGAAACATGATGTATAAAATGAATAAAATTAATTGTTTTCTCATAATTTATTTTAGTAGATGTTCGATTCGAAGTGACCAACGTTAGAGTTTTCAACAGCTTCTTTTTCAAATGCATGAATGCAGTTTTTCTTTTTATTAAAATCGGTGTCATGGTGGTCAGAGCTCAACGAGGGTGCGGTGTGCTGAGGACGGGAGGACTTACGGAACTAACTAGTTCCGTCTATTGTCCTTTGAGTCGTCGGCAACCCGAACCCTCCTTAGAACTTGTGCACTCCTTTTTGCTGCGTACTTAACACAGCAAAAGGGAGTGTACCAGTGTCTAATAGGGTGGCACGCGCACTGTTTGAGTTGCAGGCGTCCATAGGTTACGGTGACCGCTTTCCATCAGGCGGACCGTACGCTTGTTTGCCACCGACGTGGTATATAAAAAAAATGGTTCCTAGGAACAGATCTTCGTATGTCTTATAGTTTCAGACTTTCCCATACTGACCGATTTGAATGACCGAGTTGATCACAGAGCCAAACGTAAAGCGTGCTCGACAGTCACCCTGCAATAAATGTTACTGAATCGTGTCCTCTATTTGGACATTAGCGTGTTGAACACAGGTACCTTAGGTAAATATAGTAGTAAATACAATATTTATTACTGAACCGCTGAGCATCCTCTTAGTTCTCTTTCCATCAGATATGACTAGGATCAATCAGCTTTTCATTAAAAAAAAGTACTAGGTAGGTACATTATTTTTGTTAGCCGCAAAAACTTTATATTCATCGTCATCCTGCTTGCGTTATCCCGGCATTTGACTATGTTTATATTGTTTACCCAAATTACAATACAAATAGTATCTTCAGAATTGCATTCGCCAACAATTGCGCAGTGTAGGGAGGGTTTAAATCAGGCTTATCAGAAAGTTAGCTATATTTTGTCTGTGGCACGTTACAGCTGCCACATTGCTTTGGTGTTGAAGTAGGCAATATTTTACAAGCACTCTTCTTACTTAAAGGAAAATTTAGCTAGTACTTATTTATTTATGATAAAAGAAAACTATCAAAGCAGCTACATAAAGCGGACTTAATGCCATATGGCATTCTCTACCAGTAAAACCTTAGGCAAACCAGGGAGATTGTCAAGTTGTCTACGGAAGAAAGGAGGATTAAGTATATATATAAGTACTGTTAGTATTGCTCAAAGGTTAACTGGAAGAGATCCCTTTAAGGGATAAGTTCGCCTTTGTACTAGTGATAAGCTCTTTTTCTTGTGTGTTGTATTATTTTCTGGTACAATAAAGTGTTTTACTACTACTACTACTACTAGAACAAAATTATGTAGTCACAGTGCATAGACTGTCATCTTTTGACACGGGGCTGAAAGTTTTAAGCTTCAAATATGACAATTTGACCCGTATTCTATAACATTATCGCATTCTACCGTGCATTTTTCTTGATGGTTCAAGGTAGGTTTTTTCTTAGACTTTATCTTTCTATACAGAGTTACATATATATGTCTTTCCTTACGTTCCGAGAGATAACAAACAAACCTGAACGAATTGTTACTTCAGCTAGGCTAGTTAATCTCATGAAATTAAAAACATGTAGGTACGAAAATTATGTTCCACCAACGCGTAGCTAGTATGTACCTACTCTATGTACAGTGACCGCAGGCTTCGCAACTTGTATTAGGCACAATTCGAGCGCAGGCGCTCCCGGGAGATTTATGGGCTTAATTAAATACTTGCCACTAGCGCTGCCCAGTTTTTAATTACTTACTTGTGTGTAGGTATGTGCAGCTATGATTTCATTTTATCAAATAAAATTTAGAGTTTAATCAATATAAGAACTTATATATAAGATATTAAATAGATCCATAAGAACACTTATTTGGTAAGTATTAGAAACATTCAAATTCAAATTAAAACGTTTTTTTTTATTACTCTCCCACTACTGGACAAAGGCATCTCTGATGTTCCTCTGACGTATCCTCAATTCCTTATACCCTGAAAATTGTAAGCTCTGTTAAAGACGTCAAGCTCGTCTTGAAATCTCTTACGAGGTTTATGGTGATGCCCTACAATTTTTGGCGCCCAACGTGTGACTGTTTTGGCTCCCATGGCATATGGCGGACGTGTCTTGACCAATACGTTTGAGTTTGGTGGCAGTTTCAATTAGTGTCAAAAAACTATACAATTAGTAGGTACGATAGGATAGTTCCAAAAAGACGTAATATCTGATACATTTCGAATCTAGTGCACCAGATTTTTTAAAGAAAATGTATTATATTCCCACATTTTTCCGTACATTTGGACGCATTGTAGTCCTAAACGAAATCTCCTATTCTGGATTTTTGTAAACAATAGCTTTTGTAATCATTCTCAATAGAAACCCTACGTAGGGCTGTCACTTGCACGCCCGGGTGGTTCTCCAGGGTTGTGCCAAACTTTTAATACAATTCCTGATTGTTACTAACATGTGTAATTGTAAATGGTTTTGGTTTATTTTAGGGATGGGTTTACTTTAGGTAAAGATTAACTCGAGAAAGTTTTCGGATATGGGTTCGAATTTGTGACTTGAGGGTACGGAAATATTAAATTGAATTTATTAATTAATATATTCTAGTATAAAGTAAAATTAAAACCAAGAGAAGGCTTGAAACAGTTTTAGTAACGAAGTGCTTAATTGAATAGGGCGCTTAGCTGACATGCTAAACATTTATTATTCTCTCTTTTTTGACAACCTATCTGGCAACAGTGGCAACGCTTAGGATAGGTTTACACGGCGTAATTTTCTCGAGTACCGTAACCGAGATTTAAGAAGACCGTAGCACAGTGGCAGCATAGGCAGCAAACTTCTGGCAACTTTCTATTGATTGTGAATTTACGCCATGTGAATCTAGCCTTGACGTAGCTCGTAGTGGAACTAGCCCAGTAGCCGAATGGCATTTCTGCGACGCCAGACGCCGCAGAAATGTAGTCGAGCTCTGTCGCGCCAATACGCAAGAGCTATAGAGGTAGATAGCTACGAAAGAGATATTATCGTCAGCGTTTGTGCATTCGGCTACGCACACTGGACAGTGCTTTATCAGTGCTAATCAATAAACTCGGTGCTGTGAATATTTCCTTGCTTTACTGTACAACAATATTAGGATAACCCACTGCCAAGCCCTATACCGGCTTCTCTTTTTATTAAAGAAGGATCTTCGACAAATAATAAACTGTGAGCCAAACCATTTTTCAATATTTCTTATAATTTTATGAGTACCGTTTCTATATAATTTTACGGACAACCCTGAACGGGTTACGGGCGGTGCAGACGTGACGTCAGGGCTACCATTGATATAAATTACTGGCTCCAATATTAATGATTCGGAAACTGATGGGCCACTCTTTGCGGGACGGAACGTTATGACTTTCAAAATACGAAATTATTGGAATTTATCAATCGATAACATTATTTTAGGTTATAAGAGCCTAGTTTTTCACAAGAAGAGCACTTGGTCTTTAAAAAAATGTCATTTTATCCTTATTTACCTACAATGTAAAAATTTGCTCTTGGTATGTAAGTAACTTACGTTTGCGAAGTCGACAGAAAAGGTGCAAGAAAGTTGATCCTCTTCATATCCGTATGACACATAGGTACCTACTACACTAAGTACCTACATAAGTCCCACTTATAGCCTGACCCATAAGGCCAAATTTTTTTAAGCAAAATTCAAAAAGATAGTAACAAATAGAATGTGTATAGAGTTTCGTCCTCAATTTTATATTTAAAAGTACTAGGTAATAAAGAGACAAAGAAACCCAACATCGTAAAAAAATAATCCCCAAAACACGAAACAACCCAATCTATTTCGAATTTCTCTTCTCACAATAACAACTCTAATAAGAAAACTTATTCACTAGAGACACCAAAAGCCACAGCCAGTTATCTCATATCACTTTCGCTAGTTTTCCTTTCACTCCGAATAAGTTGGGAAAACATTTTCGCGTAGTTCGCCCTCCATAATCCTACCTGCAGATATAACCCGTGCACCCACTATCATATATACCTAACGATATTGTGACAATCCTAAAAAAAACAAATGCCAAGCCCACACCATCAAATTCGAACTCTAATTATTTGCGTCGAGGTTCAAAATGGCTGGATGGTCCTTGGTAGTTGTGACGTGTAGATTAGGGTTGCCATCTCCCCACCAAGAGTCTCTCGCGCCCTGCCCCATGCATTTAAATTGCTTCATTACTGAGCTAGATGGCAGACTCCAGGGTTGCCGATCGTGGAAAATGTAGTTTACTGCAAATTTTCTCTTACTTTGTATAATTCCTATGTTAATTAGTGTTACGACTTAAATAAGTACAATGTTTCAGTTCGTTTTCAGTTGTTATTGTTGTTCGGTAATTAGTAACATTTATGCAGTCAATGTTTATGTAAATAGATATGAGTTCGAATCTCGGTAAAATGATTTATTTGTGTAAATTATGGAAGTAAGTTGTGTATATTACAAAAGTAAACGTAAAAGCATTTATTTGTTATTAATCGTTATTATTAACAATTTATTAAAAGAAACGTAAAGGTGGAAAAAAACACACAAACGTGCAAAAATTATCGCACATCTAATATTTATAGAATATCCCCTTTTTGGAGCCCGTTTAATACTCGTATACATATCTTATAAGTACCTAGATTATTTTATTAGACGTTCTTTTAGTGCCCGTCTAAGCAGAGGTGACTGTTGACGACTGAATCAGACGTTACGGGTTTCAATCCAAATGGTACCAGGGTCAAAGTATTCCTGGGTGGTAGGTACTTTTGATTGTACTATTGATTCTCCACAGCTCGATAAAAATGGCGACCCGTCCCAGCCACCTTCATTGGGTAGGGTCACATAATCTCAGAAATTGCAAACTAATCTAAACCGGCCGACGCAGCCCTGAGCACCCGCCACATACGGGTATCACAGTCGCTTAAAACGACTCGTCTCCGCGATACCAGTATAAAAAGGCGCTTTTTATTGTAAATTTACTAATAATTCGCCTAAGACTCTAACGGATGATTGGCCGAAACCATAGGTTCGGTTTTGCTCTAATTTCGGCAACATCTTACCACATTCCGCCTGAAACTTCGATCTGGTATCGTACAAAATACTTATCTATTCTGCCCTTAGAGTTATTTAGACCATTTCAGGTTCTGACTTCCTTATACATGTATTTATTTCGGTTAATACTTAGGTATCTTCCCTTCCACCTGTCCTCGTCTCAACCCTCCATGTATTCCCAATACACTTAAAGTCACCATGACTTTCATTCTTCCCCTAGACATATTATTTTCACGATAATCCTATAAGCTCTTTGGAGTTAAAACTCAAAGAACATTCTAACGGTGCTTGAAACTGCCACTCGGTTAGCATTTGGAACAGCAACGGGCAGGCACAGGCGAAAAATTCTGCATGCCATGCCACTGACTAAGTAACTTACCTAATGAGTTCGAGTTTTTCAACAAAAGAACCGATATCAAGCCGAATTTCGCCCGCTATTTTGGGGGTTACGGTACCTAATCCAATTTGGCGAAATGTTGTTTTCCTAATCAGCGGCCGGTGAGGGCAAACTGTTTTTTCTGTCATTATGGAGGTTATTCTGTCGTATCGGGTCAACAAAGTGTGAAAATTATGGTTATGGCGACGAATGGCCTTTTACGTTCGAGATAATTAGGTATTTCATTCTCGAACCTATCATTGGTTAGGTATTAGTATGAATTGTTCTTTGTCAGCGTATCCCACTTGTGTGGACGCTCTTCAACTATTATACCTATGCGTTTCGTGCCACTCAATCATGGGTCCGATGAATGCTGCCCCACAGAGCGGTCTTTATCACAGACGTTATTCTGTCCACTCAACATGTGCCTATGCAGATAACTAGGTCCTGTTCTGCATTATGTATTTTTAGGCATTTCTAATCGTCTCGTATCACACATTTTGTGTCACATAGGTGACTATTCACCTCATAAATTATATACGTACTTATGTTCATGTTGTGCAATTGTACATAACCATATATATTTACTATGTTGCTGCATCGTTTAGAATTGTGAAATGCCTACATTGAATAATTAAGAACACTTTGAAAAATATAGGTATTGCTTAAAAGTGTTTCAAAAATTTAAATGAGACCTAAGAGTTGTGCCGGATTTGTTGATGTCCCAAAATAAATGAAATTTAATATACGTAGTGAATAATACGCGTACAGCGTCAGAGGTCGTAAATTGGTCATGTCTGAAAACTGGCCTTGCGTGGTTGTCAACACTTACAGAACACCAGTTTCTCACAAGCTGAATCATGGAAGCACTTTTGCCCAAGCTCTACTAGTAGAGTGGTTCCTCCACTAATGAGTGTTTTTGCTTAAAAATATGAGACTATATTAAAATGTATAGGTATGTTAATACATATTTCAAATTACTTAAATACTAAGCCTGAATTGAAACAAGTATGTTGATAAAACTTTGTATGGAGTGAACACTCTTGTGCTTACTACTTTGTCTAATATTTTACTAGTTTATTTAAACCCCAAGATCAAACACTATTTGCTCATTTAAATAAGTACTCGTTAAGCTCCTCGAACAACCCACCGGGCCAACAGTCAGCCATCAGTCGATAATTAACGAAATTCTGGTTAATTAATAATTAAAATTCGGATCGGAACTGAGCTTAACGAGCAGTGTATTCGTTATAGTTTATAGCGGCGGTGTGATTTTTCGGCAATCCCACGGTTAATAATATAGATAGAGGAGGAATATGAGATGAAAATAACGAAGTTGAGAACATTTTGGTACAAAGTCATACCTGCAGAGTTTTAAGCAAGCGGGACTATTTCGACTGGGGGACAAATGCAACTGATCCATTTTTTTTTTTTCATGTTTTACTATGTTTGCGTTAATAATAGAGTGTCCACTGGTTATATTTGGCACGCGTGTTCAGTGGATACATGTGGAACTCAACTTAATAGTGTAATAATGGAGAAAATGAATCAGTTACAATGGCCCCCAATCGGGATTTGCCATATATAGCTAGGTGAAAAAGTTTACCGGGCAAAAAATTCTAAAAAGAAAGCTGCTAACAAAAATCAGTATCTAGCAGCAGTCGTAGTAGTTTTCCTCCTTTTACTTTCCAACTTTTGTTTTGTTAAAGTGTCGTTTTTTTCTCTTTTGTAAAAAAGTAAGACAATGCTAAACTCCTCCTTTACAGACTGTCTGCCGCCTATTAACTTAGTTCCGTATATTATCATCAAGCCACTGATATAAGAAGAAAGTAAGTACTTGTGCAAAATTTCAACTCCAGTAGATCGAGGGACGTGGTTTAGATTTAAATTACAATATTTAAAACACGAGCATTCATTGTAGATACATTAACCTATGTACCTAGTGAAGATAAACAAACGTGTGCAAAAGGACTATACCTCAACACATAGGTAAAGTCTGTACATTTCTACAAAACAACAATCTAAAATCCGTAGCACGCCACAGAAAACCGTCGCGTCATTCCTTGAAATTGCACAGGAAAACTTAAAGCACTTTTGCAATGGCCGCTCACACGGCCTTTCAAATGTCCACGCTCCAGTGCCCAATGGAGTCTATTGTAGTATACTTGGCACACAGACTAACCATTTGTATACTATATTGTAAAGAAATAAGGTCTACATGCTGTATATATGTTGCTGCTTACAGCTTATGGTAACGCTGTGTGTGGTCATTGGTGAAAGTATACTGACGGAAGAGCTTTTGAAACTAGATCGCAACTTTTATGACAATTCGGAGATCTTAAAACAGTAGTTCTGTTTTATTCGGCACAAAACTAGAAAAGCTTAACCCTGAGTACAGCTTACAGGATTTACCTCGTTTAATATTATTGTTATGGGATTTTCCCCAAATATTACTTTGAGACCACGGGGATAACATCCTCGAAATTATCTGGATACTGGGGGCCGATTTTTGAGTCTCACGGCGTTCGAATTCAGAAAATTGTCACTGAAAATAATAGGCAATTCACCGTTTTCAACCGGTATTTTAGTGACAGTGAGACTCAAAAATCGGCCCCCTGGTTAGACTAGATCAGTGGTAATGAATGAATGATTTTGTGTTTTAATTAAGTTCCCCAAATATTACTTTGAGACCACAGGGATACATCCTCGAAATCATCTGGATACTGGTTAGACTAGATCAGTGGTAATGAATGAATGATTTTGTTTTTAAATTAAATATTGCTCTGGTCGTCCATTTTAATAGTTATTTGCCATAACCTTACCACAAAATTAAAATTTTGAAAAAACCCCCGACTGCGACATAGTAGACCGATGTTCATGAAACATGGCTAAGAACACTCCCGACTAACTCAGCTTTCAGACAAAAAAGACTAAATCTAAATCGGTTCATCCGTTCGGGAGCTACGATGCCACAGACAGACACACACACAGACAGACAAACAGACAGACAGACAGACAGACAGACAGACAGACAGACAGACAGACAGACAGACAGACAGACGGACAGACAGACAGACAGACAGACACGTCAAACTTATAACACCCCTTCGTTTTTGCGTCGGGGGTTAAAAATTAGTAATTTACAACTACAATTTAAGCGCCAGTATAAAAACAGATGCATTTACATAACAATAAATTTAATAACATTTACATAATTAATATTCTAAAACATCTTGCGTAAAGATTCCTCCCAGATTAAGAGTAATCTGAACGAACACTATTAAATTTCTGAATGGAACATAACTTACTGCGATATTCATCTAAGCGAATCCGGTTAATTCATGCGAACATCCGAACCGAAGCAGCCCCGCCCCATGCACGAAATTATCAAATTATATTACTTAAATAACGTTACAAAGAACTTTTTTTAATCGTCAGACGTCAACAATTTGGCCATTTTGCCGCCGAATCCGGCCCGGTGTTGCCACAATGCAAAAATCAGATATCAATAACTACTTATTCGGGATCCAATCAGCCAAAGGTGTCACATTACGATACGGCATTGTGAACGCTTTACCTATGTTTACAAACAAAACAGGGGCTTGTCATAATCTGTTTTTGGACGCGTCCTTTCTATTTTTCGGTCGGACAACTTTGGCGGGATTGATTTTTTTTTTCAAAGGCATGGATTTCAACGCCTCAGTGTTGGTTTATCTGCACATAAAGGTGTTTCATGGAAAGGGAAGGTGTTTTTTTTTTACTTGCGTGATACGGATAATGCCGGGATGCGGATAAGGTGGTCTTCTTGACTGACAGTTGACAATCTTGATAAGAAGGTTTAAGCTTCAAATAATTTTACTTTCAATGGAACTTGGTAAAAAATGTGCTTTGTTATAGAATTATGTATTGTCTAATTTGGTTATAATAGGCGTTTAAAAAGTTGCAAGCCGTGCAAAGAAGTCCCTGACTGAAAAAATAATAATATTATAAAGTTACATGTACCTATACATTCATCATCATCTACCCTTAAGCTAGGAACATACTACGCGGACGTCCGTCGTAAATCGACCGCGGACGGGGATCTGGACAATGAATATACACTTAAGCTAGGAACATACTACGCGGACGTCCGTCGTAAATCGACCGCGGACGGGGATCTGGACAATGAATATACACTTAAGCTAGGAACACACTACGCGGACGTCCGTCGTGAATCGACCGCGGACGGGAATCTGGACAATGGAAATAGACATGAAGCTCGGAACACACTACGCGGACGTCCGTCGTAAAACGACCGCGACCGCGACCTATCAGTGTGCACGGAACAAAACATCCAGAGAGCCAGATTTCGATCGGGCGTCCGTGCGCTCAAGGCCACGTCCGCATCCGTCGACCGATAGTTTGCACGGTTATGTGTAATGTCATTGTCCAGATTCCCGTCCGCGGTCGATTCACGACGGACGTCCGCGTAGTGTGTTCCTAGCTTAACCGTGCAAACTATCGGTCGACGGACGTGGACGTGGCCTTGAGCGCGTGGACGTCCGATCGAAATCTGGCTCGCTGGATGTTTTGTTCCGTGCACACTGATCGGTCGCGGTCGCGGTCGATTTACGACGGACGTCCGCGTAGTATGTTCCTAGCTTTATACTTTCATTCCTCAACATATAGGTAATACCTATTACATACCTATTTTCTTATGTAGGTTCTTATTTATCACCTTAGATTATTATAAAAATTTTACTTATTCTAGAATCTAGAGATATACCTACGTAGGTATCCGGAAATCAAATAGATTTGGGCAACATGACATCCAATCATCTGAACATAGAATTTTGTATAATCTGCCAGCCAAAATTCTGAAGAAACTGACCTCACGCTATCAACGTGCTAAAGTTTATTTTATTTGAAATATTCAAAGATCACAAGAAACCGCAGCCTAAAATGTCAGAGGCCTGACGGATCCGTCATGTCTCGACTAACATTTTATTCGCATGCAATTCCCACCCATCCGAAAATTACAAAACAAACAATTCTATACAACAATTACACTGCGCGAAACCTCAAGCGTCAAAAATGCCAGCGTTTTTTGTCTGCTTAACGTCACTATCCAACTAAAACTGAAGTCGCGGCCCTAATGTTCGAATTATAAAACACAATTTTAGTTGTCTCTGGTTTCGTAGTGATGTGAAGTGCATCAAACAGTCCGCGCGATATCGAACCATATACTATACGTTTTAGGGTTGATTTTTTTAACGATAGCGTAGTGATGTGTAGTGCAGTGAAGCATGTACACTGCAGGACAAGGGTTCGGTTTATTTTTTCGTTAATCCTGGCTGGATTAGGCAAAGCTTTGACTGGCAGCCGACGTCAGTTGCAACGATACTGGGAATTCGGGAAATGTGTGTGGCTTAGGGCTAGCAAATCCAAGTCGGCCCCCCATTCCTGGGTGTTTTGACAGGCCCTCTCTTCTTACCTACGTTTAAGACATTGTATTCGAGTGGAACTTCGGAAACTTTTAAAAATACCTAATAGGTGTATTAGTATAATATGCCATATATAACGTATACGGTCAGCCAAAGCTATTGTAACAATGTGGCAAATCGACTCTAAAAATACAAATGCTTATGTATTGAGATTTTATTACGTACATACAAATATTGAATAGTTTTTGTGACCGGTGAACGGGCACAAATGAAACATAGTAAGCATTTTCCCTAACGCTGCGATCTGCGATTGACCTGAACGATCAATCTCACTTATTTTTTAAAAATACCCAATTTTACTTTCGCACTGCTGACTACTGTTCTCCCCTTCATTCGAACCGGTCGTATTTTGCACTAGTACCCATGCAAATATGGGTACTTAAAAGGTAGAAAACAACGTTAGGATTTGGTATTAAGAATAAGCGCCCTAAATGAAAAAGTCTACTTTTATAATAACTGTCCCTATAAATGACACAATCATACTCGTATAGTGACGAACACACGTCTTTTTTCAGCCTTACTTGACATTTATTGACAAAAAGTCTTATGTGCTTTGAAGCCTCAATAAAGTAATGTTTTTTCAAACGCAGACGTAGACTAGGAATGTGCGACCTTGCGGAGCACTTAGTCCGTCACATGTCGTATCGGATTCGTCACGGACGCGTTCCCACGCGCTACTCGTCTTGCGGGTGATACGAGGGATTATGGTCTAGCGTGTAGGGCTGTACATTAGGCTTTTTTCCAATTCATAACACTACACGATGTACAATGTCTTAAGCAAAAGTATCAAAAGCTAGGGATTTATTTTGGTATAATACATAGATTCTTATGAGCATTGAAATTTTTGAATTTTTGGACTTATAAGACAGTCTTATGAGATTTTTTTCTTTCAAATCGCACACATATTCCAGGCTCTAGTTGGGATCTCATTGTGAAGACTAAATACTTAAATAGACAAAGTATTTTAAATAAAATTTGAGCCGATCTTTCGAAAGATTTTTAACTACCAAGTTAGTGTTTGTTTCGCCTAACCACAAAATTAAATAAATCGTAAGAAAATTATATTTTTGGCATTATGCAAAGGCCAAAAGATCTAACATACTTAGTTAGATCTTTTATAAGAGAGTTAAAGCGATATATCCAAGCTTGAAGATAATTTTATGTAACAACTTTACAATTGAATAAACTTCAAGGTCGGTCGATTAATTTAACATTTTTTATATTTTTTGCCTGGCAACCCTACCCCGCTGTCAGCGCGCGCGACGCGACGCGACAGTGACAATTCATTCAGGCTACCTGCGCGCGCGCCTAATCCGAGTGACACCAGTACGGACAAAGATTATTAGGCTATAAAACAGACAGGTATACAAAATAAATAATATCAAGTATCTACAACAATACTCTGAGAATCTAACACGAACACAAACTGAACAAGACGATTTAAATTAAAAAAAAATACGTAGCTACCTACTCAAAAATTAAGCAAACAAGTGGCGACACTCGTCAGCTTTCAGCTACTTTTAAATTAAGGTTTCATAGTTTGAACTTCCAGACCACAAGTCGTATGAAATCCATTTTGGTAGAGTATATTCGAAAAGTGAAGAGTGAAATGAAAACCTACCAAGTGAAGAGTGAAGATCAAGCAAACGTATCTACTTAGCGTGTCAAGTCAAATTAACTCAGTAAAATCCACTGAGTTGTCCGTCTTTAATCGCAGTTCGCGGCTTTCGGGAGTCAATTTTTGTAAGGCGAAGTCAACAAAAACATTAAAAATGCCTCGTTACGTGATATTTAATTGCAACAACACTACAAAAATTATGAGCACTCAAGGGCCTGAGACACACAAAATAACCACAGGCAAGTAACAACTTCAGTACAAAATATGACACGCTCGGCCCCTATACACATGGATGAACTTGTTTCTTCTAAATCTAGTCCTGTTATCTATATAGTCAAATATTAGATATGTATGTATAGGATAAGCATATGAGGTAGCTGAACATCCCAATGTTCCACTCCTACCCTTGGAGCGGTTTCGCACTACGACCGATTCGAATCCGTCAAAATAAGTATTTGTATGGTATTTGTTTACGCACTAGATCCGAAGAATGTCGGAAAAATAACAGATGTAGGAGATCGATTCAGATAAATCGATCCTATTAGTGCGTAAAGTACCATACTTAAATAGTTCTACGGCTATGACGGATCTTATTTTGACGGATTCGGATCGGTCGGTAAGAAGCGCGTCTAATAAGATTCAAATTTTTTACAACTCTCATGCTCACATTTACTTCCAATCCAAATCATTCAAAATCAATCATCACTTAGGTAAGGTGAGTGTATGTCAGCAGCGGCTGATCCATACAAGCCGATTCCCACAGGCTTGCCTAAAATTGATTACTAGTAAAGTACCTAACGTAAAAGTAGGTTTCTATTTGCTAAGGGTTGCCTAGCAGAAATTTTCACCAGCCGCCACTGGTGTATGTACTTACCAATTTTTCAAAGATATTTTAAATCGCTCTGACCCTTCTACACCATTGACTCTTTGGTCTCTCGCTATTGAGAATATTTAATATTTATTGGTACGCATTGCTCTAAGTGGATTAAACAAATCCGTCTAGGCCTGGCCTGTGGCTCCCACGGCGATAACGACAACAGGTCCTGTCATAGCCATTGATATGCCCACCAATTGTTTGTTTTATTGAGCTAAAAGTATGTATTAGAAATTATCATAATTATTTACAAGATCCATATCGACAATTAATGACTGCATCCTGTTAACGAGAATCATCCTTTTATAGCCACTAGCTTTTGCCCGCGGCTTCGCTCGCGTTAGAAAGAGACAAAAAGTAGCCTATATCACTCTCCATCCCTTCAACTATCTCCACCTAAAAAATCACCTCAATTCGACGCTCCGTTTTGCCCTGAAAGACGGACAAACACACAGATGACACAGACACACACACTTTCCCATTTATAATATTACTAAGTATGGATATGGATATGGATATACCAATGCATTTCGTCCGATTCGGACAAGTAGCAATTTGCACTTTGGCTACGCAACCTTTGACATTTGATTTTGAAGAATAATATGAAAGGCATATTTTTTAAATCTTATAAATTATTCGTTAGAACGAAGATAATAGGTACTATGGCACTTTTCATAAAGTCAACTTATAGGTGCCATGGAATCTTGATAACTCAAACTTCAGTAAGGCGAAAGTAGTAGGATCTAGTTATCAAACACGAAACCAAAGTCAATGACCTCTTTTAAGCGACGCTTTGTTAATACAAACTTTTCCTACCTATGGAGGTCCCACTGTATTTTTAAGTATATTCCCGGATATTAAAACAGATCTCCAGAAATTGCCTTCTCCCATTGTCCGCGTATGCAAAGCTAGCCTATTGTCCCGTAAAGCTACTCCTTCCCGGCCTGGTCCGATCGTCAGCTAAACCGGAAGCGCGGACAATGGCGCATCGTTCGAAATTAGTGCCATCAGTGCGCAGGAGTTGAAATAACGCGTAACGCACGGGCTGGAAAAACGCCGCGTTTTTTATTTACGCAGTGATCGGTTGATACGATCATTTTGACACGATAAAGATAAGTACTTAAAGTCTTTTATAGTAATTTTTCTAAAACACCATACAGGGTGTAACAAAAATGGTGGTGATCCGTTTAAGGGCGTATTCAGTATCGTATTCTCATCAGGAAAAAGTAGGATAAAAAATTTTTTTCGCAAAAATTTTTTTCGCAAAAATTTTTTTTATCTTTGTATGGAGATTCGACCGATTGCGCGGCCCGGCTAATACAAAAGTGAAAAATTTTTTAGCAAAAAAAAATTTTCTACTTTTTCCTGATAAGAATACGATACCTACTGAGTACGCCCTTAAACGGATCACCACCATTTTTATTACACTCTGTATGTATTCAAATTTCAGAAGATGAATGTAAAGAACAAGAAATTATGCATTACAGCTGCTTGGTATAAGATTAGCAGTAATGATTTCATTTCATTTCATCTTTATTAGCATTCACACACTATACATAATATACAGTACAGCACATGAAACCCCTTGAGGTGTAGCAAAAGATAAAATCATTCAGATTTCATCAGATTTATTCTTTGCCTCTCTAAAGGATATACGGAACGAATAACGAATACTAAAAAACGCAAGAGCGTATGTGCTAATGCTAACGCATACCACTGTTGTACTACTGCTGTAGTAAACTTAACTGTAGATAAACTGAAGTACATAAGTTTAGTATCTATTTAGTCCAATATTGTGTGTCCGCCAAAAAGTCTTTTATCAGATTTCCCAACAAAGTTTCTGTCTGACAGCATGTACGGATCGAAATGGACACCGATGCAGTTAAAGTGCGCTGAGTTGAGTAGTTAAAATTAAAAAACGCAGCGTTTTACCCATCCAGTGCGTACAAAGATGCCAATCTCAACACAGCGCATCAGCTTACGACGCGTCGTCACATAATCGCGTTTTTGTATTTAAATTTGGAACATTTGAATACAATGTCGGCTACTGGATCGATCGCGACGAGATGGGATGGGCTGCTTCGACCAACTGTTGGTTATTGGTAAATTAATGGCACACGCCTAAACAATCACGCCTCCTTTACGAATTTTGAATGTTAAAAAGTTGCTGTCCTAGTACATTTCGGCAAACTGCCATGTAGTGCGATATCCTTTGTTTGAAAAACGGCAAAGGCTGCAAAGAGGAAAAATGCAGGCGCAAAGGATCGATCCCACAAGTGCGAGTTAATAACTTGGAATGGAAGGAATGGAAGGGCTCCCCGGCCTATTGTCTTCATAAAAAGTGTGCCTTCCTAAACCATGACCAGTACCATGACGATAGTACTCTTTATTATACTGTGCCATGACATTGGCGTAAACATTGGCGAGCCGAACCTAGCATTTAAAAATTGACTTAATTCCCATAGAAAATTTTATTTTCGCGCCATTTTTAGTGCCAAGATTTGGTTGACCGTTTACATATATCAAGGAAAAATCTGTTAAAAACAGCATTACACGACCCCACACTAGGTCCTATTCCACAAACCGCAGGGTTTCTAAAAAACTAAATTTAAATACAGTAGCCCAGGTGTCGGCTGCCAGTTTTTTACTTTTAAACTGTAGGTGTCACAGATCCTTATCAGACGGACGGATTTAACGATCTTATAAGGCGCGGTCGTGTCAACCCGCTTTTTTATGTTTTTTTTTCTTTGACGTCTAACGTGTCACGTCGAATTAGGTAAATCCTTTTGGGTTGGGAATATCCTTGTGGGTGCGAAGACAGTGTTCTGTGTCAGTTTAAGATGAGGTTAAAGCGGTGGGTTTAAATGATACTTACTTTTGGAAGACTGAAGAAATATGTGGACAGGTGTGAGTAGGTACTTAAAGACAAACGCGGCAACAGTACGTGAGAAAAAAATATAATTATTAAACAAATCATAAGTATTCTTTTACGTGTTATTTACGGACTTACTATTAAAATATATTGTACGAACAAAAATAAATCCATACTAATATTATAAATGGGAAAGTGTGTGTGTCTGTTTGTTTGTCCGTCTTTCACGGCAAAACAGAGCGACGAATTGACGCGTTTTTGTGGAGACTGTTGAAGGGATGGAGAGTGACATAGGCTACTTTTTGTCTCTTTCTAACGCGAGCGAAGCCGCGGGAAAAAGCTAGTCCATACTAATATTATAAATGGGAAAGTGTGTGTGTCTGTTTCTTTGTCCGTCTTTCACGGGAAAATAGAGCGACGAATTGAAGTGATTTTTTTTAAAAGGATATAGTTGAAGAGATGGAAAGTGACATAGGCTTCTTTTTGTCTCTTTCTAACGCGAACGAAGCCGCGGGCAAAAGCTAGTATTTTATAAATGAGATGACTAAATGTAGGACAGATATAGTTACATAATATATAAGACCTTGCTAAATGTCCTTTAGGTAAATCTTAACTGATTGGATATACCGATTCAGAATCCTCAGGAAAACTATTTTTTTAAGGGATAGGAGGCAAACGAGCAGAGAGGTTTATTAAATATTTTGGTCATACTTATGCCCTGTTTACGTAATCATTTTAATAAATCATGGCCATACGCATGCAACATTTAAATCGAAACTTGCCACTTAACACCCAATTTAATAACTAACAGGCTACCAACATTTTTTAAAAATTCAGTCCACTGATTTTCTATTAACTTGCAAATTAATCTCTATTTCACCCAAATAAGGGTTTAAATTGTACCAGAATTGGACACTATTCGAACATTTGTCACAAAAACATGCAATTATAACTTATAACTTTCACAAACTCTTATTTTTTATAATTCATACATTTTTAATGAAGCTTTATGTTAGGATACGTAAGGTTTATTATCTAAAAACTCAAATCATTCATGTGAGTTTTCGATAGTAACCGGTAGATATGTTGGGATCCCTAACAGTTATTTGACAAAAGAACTGTTTAATCGGACCCCTCGCGACAAATTGTAAGAATCGATTTATAAATCGTTTTAAAATGATTCCGAAAAATGATTAATGTTACTTGATGTTACGAAATGTTGTATTGAGAGTATTGTGAGCTTTGTTGTATTTTACTTTTCAATATACAGATAAAATGGGATTTTGATGGTGTCTTAATTTAGAATCTTAAGGGTTAGATGTTCGTGCAAAAGTAAAAAGAAAAAATAATGAAGATTCAATAGCTATACGGAACTTACGGAAGGCTCTGTAAATGATATCTACTTTTAAATCAAGTAAAAGCAAGCTTTTATTTTTTATAGAGAATTATATACCTAGGTAATAATCGAATATTTTCACAGGCCAGTTTCAAACATATCGTCACTACTTACTTTGAAAAAAAACTTGTATCTTCTTTTCTGTCAATGAAAAGAAAAATGTAGTAAGTGTGTATGGAATGCATATAGACTTACTGCGTTTTAACTTTGAGGAGCAGTGTGAGATACGAGCTTATTTCAAAGTAGTGACGATATTTTTCTTTTAATTACACTCAATTTTACGTCAGTTTTTAAAAAATCGGTTAGCAATTAATTAGGTTAAAAATAGACAAAATTAAAAATGTGGCAAATAAAATACAAACAGACAAGACAAATCTACACCCGTAATCCTCACTTTCATCCGTCATGACCCCACTTGTGAATCAAAACAATGCTCAATAAATCACATGTCATCATACATTTTATTTATCAATCGTTGGCAACCCTAATCTCGGTGGATCTAATCATATACGCACTACCAACTTACATTTGCCGTTGTCTTGCACGCCACTGTAAAGTAATTTCTAAGACCTCATTTTTTGCGGACCGCATCGTTATGTTGGTAGTGACTCGTGCGCAGATGTGTGGCGGTATCAGAGCGGCAGAGTCGCCAGGGTTGGCCAACACGGCATTTGGGACCTCAGGGACTAGCGACCCTCATTACAGAGGGTTGAATTAAAGATTTATTCTTTATTTTGTAAATGGTGATAGCAGTTTTACAAAAGCTTTTGATACTGTAGGAATGACTTACGAGTATGGATGTATTTTAAGCTTAAGCTTAGCTTAAATAAAAGTTTTCTAATTATGGCTGTCACTCTACATTTTAATACGATACAAGGTAGTGGCACAAAATTTGGTACCTAATTATAAAGTGCTTTTAAGTAATTCTCCTCAAAATGTTTTTACACCGACTGTTTTTGTATAAATTGTTTTGTTACACCTTAGACTCACTAACCTCTATGAAAATCTCTACAATGTAGTCTACTTATTAGTACACTGTGCTACTAATTTAAATTTGCCTACAAATATAGCGACAGTATGTACAACAAAAAAATATAACTTCACCCAAATCTCCACTTTCAAAGTAACAAGATCGCATCAACTCACACCCACCGTACCATTGTCATCCTCTGTCAACTTCAACAATATATTCGAGCATTCATCTAAATGTTGAATTAACAAATAAAAACGCACAATGAGAGGGCAGTAACCCTTCAAACGGCGGTGTTAAAAAGACACCCCTGTTGTGGCATGTACGGCTTCTTAATCAAAATTGGAGCTTGTGTTGGCAATTATTTGAGATTCTTTGATGTTTTGAGGCTTTAAACTTTTTATCGGGATTTAAAATAAAGCTGTTGATGTTATTACTTATTATATGACAACCGGTCTGGCGCAGTCGCTAGTGACCCTGCCTGCTACGCCGCGGTCCCGGGTTCGAATCCCGGTAAGGGCATTTATTTGTGTGATGAGCACAGATATTTGTTCCTGAGTCATGGATGTTTTCTATGTATATAAGTATTTATATATTATATATGTATATCGTTGTCTGAGTACCTGCAACACAAGCCTTCTTGAGCTTACCGTGGGACTCAGTCAATCTGTGTAAGAATGTCCTATAATATTTATTTATTTATTTATTTATTTTATTTATCTTAATTTGTTCAGTATAACATCATGCTTAATGTATTATTTTACCGGTTTTTGCAGGTTATGAAGTTTGACGATCGTGATTTCATTGTCTGGACACTGGATTCGACGATAGACCCACCCAAAGTGCCATCAATGCCATCATGTATTCTGCTGTATAGGTTTCAATTTATTTATTTCAAAATTTACTATTGCACCTTAACAGCTACGGCCACAGCGGCGATAAAGAAATAATACTTAATTAAATCCAGTGGCGGCTGGTGAAAATTTCTGCTAGGCAACACTGAGTAAAAAGAAACCTAGTTTTACATTAGGTACTTTACTAAGTAGTAATCAATTTTAGGCAAGCCGGTGGGAATCGGTTTGTATGGATCAGCCGCTGCTGGTACCTATACATCATGAGGTATTTTTTTTTGTTGCCGAGTTATAATATAAATTAATTTGCTCAAATAAACAACATTAAACATTTGTGCCACTATATACTTCAAATCCCAAACTACTTCAATTTCCGAATTATCCAAAAACCCACTTAATTTATCCACAAAAACGGACCACACATGTTAAAACATTTAATTCAAGACCACTCGAGACCCCACAGATAACACAAGTTCCACCAGTTGCGCTAATCCTCGATGTAAAACATATCAGTATCGCAACAGTTGTTCGCAATGTTCATACATTTTAACAGCTTGTATCCCCTTTGATAATGAACTGTATTCGTAAAAGAATACAAGTTACATAGAATTTCGGAACAGCCCTCCTGGGTGTGCTCAATCGGAAGACGCCTTATGGCGTAGTGCACGTACTTTATGATCTATTTATCGGAATTGGTTTAGTAATGGTTTTGGTGGAAAATTACTGGGTAATTGTGGAATAATGTGATTTTGGCAACCGCGAAACACAACAATTTTTGGGTCTAAATAATATTTGACGCAGATTTGGAAATATCAATGTTCCAAGTTGTACGACGGTACGTGACTGCTGCAACGACCTTCTGTGAGTATTACGTACTTATTGTATTATTTTCGAATAATTATAACATTTTATTTTATCCTAATCCATTCACGTTTCCAATAAGATTCTGATACACACGTACCTATTACAAATTCGTTTGAAAGTTCCATTCACAAAACTAGGTAGGTACTTAAAATTGTATTAGTAACTTAAAAAACCCTTGTTCAAAAATATATATAAACCGGGATTTTTACCAACAAATGACCTGCCAACACGGTTCACCTATAACCTTATTGTAATTGCTGCTAAATAATTTCAAATTATTTTTCGTCGTATTTTATGTGGTAAAAGTTTTCCGAACGTTCACTGCTGCGCTGCGAATTTTACACACGCACACAGGCTAAAGCTAGGTGTGTCATTACCATTAGCATGATCAATTGATCATCGCACAGCTACATTTGAACCGCTCGTAAGTAAGTACTAAGTTATTTCCAAAACATAACTCCCAACAGCCCCAACTCGCAAGTCTCGCAACCCTCAACCAACCAAGCTTCTAAATTTAAAATTTCGCACCTCGAAAGTTCCTCTCCCAATGCCCCCTCGCGATTGGCCACCGAGATAAGGAGGTATTGTTACTGGCTGAACCGATAACGGACGAGGGCAGAAACGGGCGCAGATAAGAACCGAGGGTAGTTTTATAACGGCATTCGTGGGGATGCGTTGGAAGTGCGTAAGTCGAGATAAAGTGCGGATATGCAGGAATCAATTACAGAGATAGCAGTTTGGATGTGGCCAGTTAAGAAGTGAAGTGCTTTTTAGAAGCTTTTATTTCACTTAATGTATTTGGTAGCAAGTGGACCCGAGGCGCTACACTTATTTCTTACAGATAATGGACTAAGAAAAGAAGGGTCAAAGGACCTTACTACTCACGCGACAACTTATGTTCATTCAGTAGAAACCTTTATTAAATACTATACAGGAGGTGAGCATGATCGAAAAGGTAAATGTGACAAGTATTTTAAGAAAAAGTTGAGAAAATATTTGAGATCAGAAGTGGGAATAAAAGTATCAACAACAAAAATTCCAAGACGGGTCTCAGTGTTCAGTGTATGCCTTGTCAGAATAGTCAGACCTAGGACAACCTGCGGACAGAATACGTGTTAATGAATGAATAACAGATTCGTTGGCCGTTGCAAATCATCAAACCAGACAGATCTGAGAACCTCGCCAAAGTTCACTCAGTGACACAGTAATTATAAGGCCAGATCATCTCAAAAATCGTTTTAAAAATAGCCTGTCAAGCTCCTATAATTATCGTCACGCTTTACGCGGGTAAAAAAGGTAGCCTGATGGTTTGTTAGTAATATATTATAATCTTTTCCAGCTCATTTGAATGGCTCTGTCTTCATGTCAATCACGCAGACTAGAAATAATCAAAGATTGATTGATGGAGCTAGATGATCCTTCATTCATGGACGAGGGCAAACTTATTTTGCTGTTGAAAGTATCGCTCCCGTCTACGGATAGTTACAAAATTGCTTCGTGAGAAAACTAGTTCTAAATTTGGTCACCAGCATTTATTAAGTTTGTGTAGCTATCTATAGCTGTCTAACTTATTTTTTTAGTGACCCCGGCAGGAAAGGGCGATGGGTTTTGGAATTAAATGTTGTTTTCTTGACCGTTAGGCGATGCGGAAACCTTGAGCGCTGATGCCGTGATGGCGGTTCACGTCGAGTTTCGTGAATTTGCAGTTAATCACGTTTAGTCGTTTTTGGTTGGAATTAATTCGTTAACTCTTCAGTACCTCGTGCATACTAAGGTTTGAGTGACGTGGGTACGAAGTGTAGATGTTGCATTTAAGAAACAGAGCTACCAATCCCTTGTCATCATGAGAGCTCATGTTGTGTAAAATAATAGCATTTTTTTTCCTTTACGTTAAGTACTTACGTACCTACTACATCCATCAACAAACTGCAATGGTGACATAAAACAAAAACGCGATTTACAACAAAATAATTCTACACCAAAATCATATCAAACAAAAGACATTCGCGTCCCCTAGCCATAAATTCATAGAGAACATTAAAACACTCCCATTAGGCGAAGGAATTGCCCCAAAATGCCTGGAACATGTGTCCTGCCGCGACCTGTCATCGGGGTTGCCAGCGTGCGGATTGTGTTTTTTCTGCTGGCAACACGTCGACAGACGCGCGCTGCGGGGAGTCGCCACGCCCCCCCTTGTTGCCGATTTGTTTTGTACACGATTCATTTATAGAGTACAAGACTTGAGGTGGATATTTCCTGGGTAAATTAGTCGGTCTCAGGGAGGAACCTGCGTCAGTGAATGAGTAGAAGGATCATTACATTTTTCCTCTTTTACCAACTTTTTTTTCCTTTTTGGGTACCTATATTATACCAGCCACACCCATGTCCATTGTCCAAGAAAACATTGTACATCTCTCCATCGCTTTTCCATAATTATAGCAGCATATGTGCCCGGGTACGTGAGCGATTGGCCTTTTGCCTAGGTATACAATATTGAGTCATATGATCATTTTTTTACCTTTACAAAATATAGGTATAAGTCTTGTATAGCATTAAAGCCTTATTTAGAATCATTTTTTATTTATTTTACATTGTCAATATTGGAACTTATTTGCACTAATGATCATTATATTATAAAAAATCCCTGCAATGATCTCCCTGGCATTTTCTCCCTCAGTCATTTATTACTCATAATGCTGTTAGTAATAAAAATCCTTTACTTAAGCAATATTCTATTATACATAGAATATACTTATTTACAGCGTTTTATTTCACAATACATTTATAATATGGACAAATTATGACTCTGACTTTCCCAATCTGTTCACGCAAACTATTCTTTGCACCTTCTGTTTCTAACTAGGCGTAGAATGCACAGCCCTCCAAGGGCCATGTTTTGTACAATAATTAGGGCACTCCGCTGTTGCCAACATAATGATATGACAAACGGTAATCCGTAATGGTGGGCGAGTTTAATGACTATGCGGCCAGATTAGCCACGCCAGTGTGTCATTATAGAAATGGAAGGTTAATCATATTAAAAAGTTTTACAACTGGCAGTCTTGGGGTAGGCCTGGCGGCTACTAATTTCATAATTTGATGGGGTTAGGCCATTGTTTTCGTGTCAACACTCACATAATTCTAACGTAATGGGGTATATTTTTCTGCCAACTCTGAATAGCCACAGGTCTATTTAGTTACCACAAATGTTCAATTAGTTAATATCTACGACTGACATTTTTTAATACAAATTGACAAAACTTAAAAATAAATTAAATAGGTATTCAATAGTCATTTTATTCAACTCTGAGTAAGACTAAACGGTAAGTCGCCGTAATTTTCGTTGTGTACCTTCTGTCCACTATATTTTTCTCACCTTGGCCACAGTAGCCTTGGCATTGCTGTGTCTCCAGATAATTTTTGAAATTTCACTGTATTCTTTAATTTCTACGGTCTAGTTTTTAAAAATTGAGATCACTCTTAATTTCAGTACTCCATCATTTCAGAAAAGAGAAGGACGAGTGCTATTGGAAATCAATGACATTAGATTATCTCAATTCAATCGCACAATACAAATGAACAGCTTTTAATCATCGTCGCAAAGGGTTACCCCATATTTCCGAGTCGACAATCTGTGTAGTGTGTCATCGAGTAAATATGATTACACTTCAACAGCTCTTCTCGTTTTGTAACAGCTGGTCAAAGGCGTCGAGAGTCCCGCTGGCACCAATATGCTGTCGTGCTGGGCTTGAATTTGCTAAAAAGGAAAAAAGTCTGAGCAAAAGTATTTCCGAATTAGATTGCAATTCTCGTCTGTCAAATATCAATTACATATAATATAAGTATTGCTATCCAATTACTGATTATACCATAACGTCGTCGGATACCTACTCATTTAGCCCATACACAGAAGTCCAGAGTTTCCGAAAAAAGGCAGATCTTTTTAACACAATCTCAATCAATATTTTTTTCTTCGTTGGAAAAAAAAAACAGATACATACCAATAATATTTACAGACAAGTTATAAAATCTTACTTATAGCCTACATCTTAACACAATTCCCACTAGGAGGTATGACAGTAGTTTTAGGGACAGCATTGTGATCGGAACTAATTAACAAACTAATAAGACTCTCTTCAATTTAAACACTGATTCGTGTCTTAAATATAATTGTTTGCCTTCGCACGAGTATGATGGTTTTTAATACAACCCAAATCAGAAAATAAAGGCAAACGGTTTAAAACTTGAAACTCAGTCACCCTGGAACGATGGGGTTGGCATGCCTGGGAGTGCCATGGCGCCTGGGGCGCAAATACTGTCAAGAGCACTCGGGCTCATGTGTTCTATAATTTTCTAATACCCTTCAGTTTCAAGTGTTTTCCGACGTGTGTCCTGACATACATACATCTGCCTGTATATTAGAAATTCTTCCTACTATCTGGGGGTTTCTTTTATACTTCTTCGAGGCGAACAAGCATTCAGCCCGCCTATTAATCAGTCAGATACATAGCCTATGGATGCATCCAACTCTAGACTTAAATAAATCAATAAATATTCTTCCTACTATGGGTGCTAGGCGACGGTATACTTATGTAGATAAAAACAAACCTATACATAGAAAACGTCCATGACTTAGGAACAAATATCTCACATGTACCTACCTAAATACATATACGAGTATATATGCGTTGCCGACCCTTTAATTTACTCTATCTCCTATTCTCAGCTAGGTCTGAACTGTTTTTCTCTGACCGTTTTGTTCATGTTGTGCACCTTGTTATAAAAATCGATGACATCGTTCCTAAGAACAGACCTTCGTATGACTTAATGCGTTTTCTCATTATCCGACATCTGATGTCCCATACATTACAGGCACCATCTTGGATTTTTTCTATTGAAATCCTTCCGACATCCGATATCGGATAGGATAATGTGAAAACGGACTTATAGTTTCTGACTTTTGCATACTGGTCGATTTGAATGGGCCATCGAAAGATTTGTTAACTTAATACTTTTATTAAGTACATTCCAATCGGTCATATCAATCTTGTCATTCAACATCCAAAGTAACAAGCATTATAGTTAAGTACCCCCTTTCAAAGAAATCGGCTAATATTGACACAGGATCATGAGATATTTATTATTCAAATGTATGATAAATATGCAGATTGAATGGGATTTCAATACCCTTGTTTGCCTCACTTCTTTTTCATTGTTATAATAAAAATAGATAAATATAAAAAAGCTACAGTTTTCTGTATTCTGCAGGTTCTTAAAGAATATTCTTTTATATTTGACATTTTCCTGAAAACTTATTGGTGGGTAAGTATAACTTAACATGGATACCTTACCTACATTCTGAAACTCATAAATTAGTTTTGTTCTTAGCAAATACGCTGTCCTTTGTTTTTCACTAAAATAATAAGAAATACAGTTTATTCAAACAAGTCTTCTTGATTAAACTGACTACAGACCCATAAATGTTACCAAATGTTACCTGCTACTGAAATACCTACAACCGTAGGGAAATTTATTTAATGAAACAGGGGTAAAGTAAATGTACTACAAATAACAAACAAAACAAATTAAAACTATTCTAAACTAAACGTTAACAAGCTAAACTAAACTAAAATTAAAACTAAATTAATAATTAAGTTCCGTTCCGGCTATCACCTGATCCAAAGGTGCCAAAAATGCTAGCAGCATTGCCGCGTTGCACCTATTACTTACATGTAATTCTGCAAATACAAATTCCATAATACAACGCATAACATAACGCATAGCAAAAATGCACCCCTGCTCTTACCCCTCGTCATCAAACTTAGATTAGGTATACCATAATATTTTCGGCCAGTGCTTGTGCTTCGAGATGAGATGTTTTTGACAATGATCGACGAAAGTGCTTTTTTGATGTTATCCGACTCTAAAATTTCAAAATCGAAACACTAACGGGTCATTTGTAAAATTTTTTTATCAGAATCTGTCTACTCAGTATTGGCTACGTGCACGACAATTACGCCCACTACCACGTGAAGTTGAAGTGGAAAATGTCAAAAAATAACATGTAAACAAACATTATATTTTAACGATTTTTCGTTAATTTTAAATACATTGAATAACAACAGCTACTATTTCAAGTGTAATTTAGGTAGATAGATTATAAAGACATGGATATAATACCAAAAATCAGTCTCCAAAGCCATTACTCACGGTATAAACTTCCAACCCCAGACTACAGAAAGAGTCAATAAATTGGTGCTGGTAGGGCATATAAGGAATCTTGAAGAACATAGGAGTAATGGTACAAGTTCTTCGAGCTAGTGATATGGTATTCGCTAAACCTCCGTCCCGTTAATGCCATATAAAACAAATCTAAACGTAAGTACCTAGTCATGTCCGCGGCCGCAGAAATATCCGACACGGGCCTATTCCCAGGCTAGGCCTGAATCTTTAAGCATAATCTTTTACGGTAGGAAAAATACTAACAGCGTATTGAACAATATTAGGTACTTAAACAAAGCTTAAATATAATTTATTATAAATAATTATAATGTTTTGTTTTGACATGTCACTTACGTTTTCTTTTCACCGTAGCTATCCATTTAGTTCTTTGATCCAATTTCCAGTGTGCTCTAAGAAACGCATAGAACGTGCAACGACTATTTATGCCATTATTTTTACAATTAACAACGAAACAACATTGATGCCCCATATCAAACATTACACGTTGTATTATATTTTATGAGTTTTGATAGATGACAACCACAATCAGTGTCGATTTTGACCACCGCAAGCACTGCGATCGCTTTGCTTACCCCCTCCATGCACTCCGCACGAAGCCAATTACCGATCAACATCACATTTTTAAACAATCATACCAGCATGGTCCAACTTTAGTGAAATAAGGTTTAATTTGAAAACATAGAGGTACTTTTTGCAGTTTTGTTCATTCATACGAAGCCTACCTATAATTACTTATATCAGTTTTAAAATGGGACTCTGTAGAAAAATAATATGCGCAAAAACCGTACCTTTAAAAGATGAATAATTTTCATCGTTGCCAAAAACAACTGACTTTATAAAATCCGTGTCGCCACGGTAATCGCTTCCTATGAATACATGATCGGGCGCGCACCCTCTCCATACAAAACCCAATCCGGAACCCTCACTACGCAGACATTAGGGTTCATAATTCAGTGTGTCCGATTAGGGAGAGTCGAGAAATAGCTCATCTAAATGCGTGGGCCAAACTGTTTAACGTTTGCAAGTTTTGCAACTTTAATGATATTCAGGGTCAACGGAGGAAATTTCTGTGGAAAAAACTTTTAACTTACTCTATGTTAAGGCTTTTTTCTACTCCCGTACTGTTATTCGTGAGTTACAAGGTCGTGCATAGAACTTTAAAACCCTACATAAAAGATGTCAGGACAAGTCTATCTAGTCTATACCCTGAAAACATTTAGTAGCAGTATAGCTGTTACAGTTCAGTAAATACATTGCTACCAACTTAACAAACCAATTCGCAGAGTCGAGACTCCTTCGTTTTCTGCTGCGTTCATTGGCGACGCGTCGAATCGCATTCAAATGTATAAAAACTCGATTCAACTCGGCTCGATTCATCTTAGTGGCCAGGCTTCAAAGAACCATACCATAGACAGTTTTATTTTCATGTTTGCACTCAAACTGCATATTCAAAATGGTAGGCGGTCCACTAGATAACTAAGATGACTGAAAGTAGGTATTTGTTGATTTATAATTTTCTTTCAAAATAAGTGCTTGGTCGTAGAAAAAGTATTGTATGCAACGGTGTTTAACTGAGTCAAAAAATGTTCATGGCGTCTTTATTAACAATTTTCGGCTTCGCCTCAAATTGTTACCCACGCCACTCACCTTTTTTGACCTCTTTTAACCACCAGTTGCATAAAATACTATTAAATTAAATTGACTTCCAATACAGACTTTCTAGAAAGTCATTGATAAAACAAAAGCAAGCCGAGTGCGAGTCCAACTTAACTCATGCTACAAAATAAAACCAAGTACTTTAGTGATATAATTTTATAGGTATTTCACTAGATGACTAGACCCTGAATCCTGATGGTTAAAATAGGTTTAGCTCCAAAAAAGCTGATGGATGTCCAATTGTCCAGGTTCTCTCAAAATACGTTTACCTAATGGCTAAAAAAGCAGGAAAGTATTTTATAGAGGTATGAAGAACAAAACTAGGCATGTTGTGGCAATTTATACTATAAATAATCAGTTATAATCCGAAAATAGCTTATAAATCTGTTACGTAAATTCCCAATACATTGTAAACACAATACAACCCCTCGAGACTGTACAAAAGCTAATAATTAGATCGGAAATTTTTGGTCAAATCTGCCAAAAACGCGGTTGAACAAAGGAAACTCGATATTCTGTCAAAAAATCACTATAATTTTCTTCCCTGCCACACCCCGCACCAGAAGACTTAATCAGGACGTCGGGGCTTACATTTCTGTTTCCGATACCATATACTATAACGTTTGAACACAGATTATCCAATCAGTTAAGATAAAGGACACGCTTTTTTACCGCCCGCCATGTTGGATAACGAATTTTCCGCCAAAAGTTGACAGTTGTAGTTTGACGTTTGCACAGATTAGTTTAAGGTCGCGTTCAGAATGTAAGGAAGCGTTCAGGAATGATTTTTTAAAGCTGAGTGTAGACGTGGTGTGCAGGAGACGGGCGTGTGGCAGGCACGTGATCGAGATTAGGCCGTGCATTCACATCGCGCGCACAAAGCGCGGGGTAGCGGGCGAAACGTCAATTGTGTGGGGCTTGGGGGAGGAAATTCGCTAAGTTAGGTTGGATTTAAATTATAATGCGAAATACTAGCTCCTATTTGCATATCCCACGTTTTTAAAGTGGAAGTTTGAAGTGACACTTTTGTAGTTTAGCAGGTCAGGTTTATCCGACACTCTGTTAATTTTCACACGGTATTAGAGTGCACGTGGTTAATACTTTAGTTAAACTATTTCAATACAATCATGTTTACAGATTATTAATGGACTGGTAATAAACGACATAAACTTAAAAAAAATGAACTTAAAAAAATTAATAAGTAAATGAACTTAAAAAAATCACAACTTAATTATAAAGCAATCTGCAGCTGAACAATCAGCACAAACTCTTTTATCTATTTAATTAATAAAAGGGTATATATGTATGTATGTATTGATCTGTAAGTATTCCAATCGACTTAGTCATGGCTCGAAGTATAAGTTAATTGCTGTTTTACTGAGAACCTGCAATAAATAAAATATTTACCTGAACATACAACGCTAAAAATATTCTAGATTTTTTTTTATTTAGATTCAGTGCAAGTTGCGTAAAATTTCTTATGGATATGATAAATGTGGCTCTACAATATTTGTACTCTAATTAGGCATATTTACTTATACTCATAATAAACCTTTCACTCCTTACAATTTGTTTGATGAAAGTCTTGGGAAATTGTAGGTACCCAACTTCATCAGTTTTATAAGAAAAACGTCGGCTTTTCCATTTTTAACCCTTCTAATTACTCCTTTCAGTCCATCAACCAACAATCACCAATAACAGCAATTAATCACTGATGCACATCAGCCATCTAATCAAACAGGTTAAAAAATAAATGATCAGTAAACAAGAACCGCTCAAACACGGGCGAAGCCCGAGGGACCTCAATGAGGATTGATGAATGCGATGCGAGACTACTGAGATTTCCTATTTATTTTGGGACTTATGGAATAGTAAAAGATAATTGAGGGAAAGTTGAATGGAAAGGCAGGGAAGTTAAGAACAGGGTAGGTGCGTGGCACAGACCACTCTGTGGTGCGTAGATACACTAAAGTATAGATTAAAGGGGACTTCAATTAAGGTCGCAGGTCAAATCCTGACCTCCTCGAACCAATGAGTTTTTCGGATCTTACATACGAAATATAATCAATATTTACCACTTTTTGGTGAAGGAAAACGTGATTTGAAATTCATGATGTAAATAATATAAATAACTGTAAATACCCTATACCTGTATTTGTACTTTATGCAAATAAACGGTTGTCTATTGTTTGCCCGACAGTCATTTAACATAATATTCATTTGCCCGAATCTAACTTGCCTGAATTTCATTTGCCCGAATGATTTGTTTACCATAAAAATCATATGACATACTCGTTGTTTATCCGAATATTACCTTCCATAATCATACAATGCCATACTATTTGTTAGCCATATTATTAAGTGCAATAATATGGTTTCATAGAATATTCAAACGCCATAAGCAATTATTGCCATATTAATTATTGCCCATATTATTACCTAACCTAACCTACTTTCTGATAGCAGTTTCATTTTCCAGGGGTCACAGTTCTAACCTAACCTAACCTACTTTTCCAGCAGTTTCATTCTCCAGGGGGTCACAGTTCTAACCTAACCTACTTTCTGATAGCAGTTTCATTTTCCAGGGGGTCGCAGTTCTAACCTAACCTAACCTACTGTCTGATAGTATTTTCATTTTCCGGGGGGTCACAGTTCTAACCTAACCTAACCTACTTTTCAAGCAGTTTCCTTTTCCAGAGGTTCACAGTTCTAACCTAACCTAACCTACTCTCTGATAGCAGTTTCATTTTCCAGGGGGTCACAGTTCTAACCTAACCTAACCTACTTTCTGATAGCAGTTTCATTCTCTAGTCCTTCTAGTACCTATTATAGTAGTTTTCGATTCTGCCAAAGCACATTATGGAAATTGACTTTTCTGGACGCTAATTTGTATGACAAATGATGGTATGGAATGTGGTAATTACGGATTTCGATGATTCTGACAAATGACATTATGGAAACTGACTTTATGGGAAACAAAGTTTCTGGCACTAGATTAATATAGTAAACAATGATTATGGCATAAGATGTTATGAGAAACAATATTATGATTGTTGAATAGGATGGCAAATAAAATTATGGCAAATGAAATTCTGGCAAATGGGGGTATCCCCAAATGAACAATCTGAATCTGAATCTGACGAAACCTGCGTACATGGATCTGTGAAGGAATTCAAACAATCCGTGTTGGGCTAGCGTGGGGACTAAAGCCCGAGCCCTCTCATGCATAAAGCCTTGCCCACCAGTGAGGCGAATATAGGCTCAATTATTAGTACCTACGTACGTGTCATCATCCTCCTTGCGTAATCCCGGCATTTGCCACGGCTCATGGGAGCCTGGGGTCCGCTTTGACAACTAATCACAAGATTTGGCGTAAGCACTAGTTTTTACGAAAGCGACTGCCATCTGACCTTTCAACCCTAAGGGTAGCTCACGATGTTTTCCTTCACCGAAAAGCGATTGGCAAATATCAAATGACATTTAGCACGTAAAAACTCATTGGTACGAGCCGGGTTCGAACCCGCGACCTCCGGATCGAAAGTCACACGCACTTACCGATAGGCCACCAGCGCTTATACGCATAACCGTAACCGTACGTGTATTATGTTCAAATGAGTGTTCAAGTTAAAAGGTTCATACTCGCGAAGTTCTCGATCTCGGCGAAGTATACGTTTTTCGTAGAAAGTCCAAACGCCAGGATTATATCCTACAAATGCTCAAAGATCAACTGGAAGAGATTCCTTAAAAGGATAAGTTCGTCTTTGTACTGATTTTTTTTATTTAATATGTGTTGTATTATTTTCTTGTACAATTAATTGTTTACTTACTTACCCTTTAATATCCGAAAATAAATCTATTTTTTAAAACGTTTGACGCATCGCTTCCACCAGCTCCTAGTTGCTCCCGTGTCCCCGGGGACAGAGGACGCATATTGAACTCATTTCATTATGTACATACGATTAATGCAAGGGCCTCGTGTCTCGTCCCAGGGCGGGCTCGAATTACTGTGGTGACAATAGCGATTTATAAATATAGAACGAAAAAAATGTGTGTAGGTATACCTACTTCTCAACTCAACTATGGGACATAATAAAAATCCATACTAATATTGTAAATGGGAAAGTGTGAGTCTGTTTGTTTGTCCGTCTTTCACGGAAAAACGGAGCGACGAATTGACGTGATTTTTTAAATGGAGATAGTTGAAGGGATTGAGAGTGACATAGGCTACTTTATGTCTTTTTCTAACGCGAGCGAAGCCGCGGGCAAAAGCTAGTATTTTTATAAATACAGCTAGTTTACCTTTACAATTGACAATAGGACATGTTTAGGATATGCATATAGGGTTAGATTAGTACACCTAACGTTAAGTGTCCAATTTATTCATAGCAATGGAGTGCAATTTGATCGATAATGGATAAGTGAAAACCGCATGAAAATCCCATATTTTTAAATTAAAGCAAAAATGGAAAAATTCACACCTCCGGCAGGACTCGAATCTGCGACCTCTGCCTGGCCTTGCCGGGGCCATCGCGCTGGTTCGAGGTCCTGCCGGAGGTGTGAATTTTTTCCTTTAATTTAAAAATATGTAATATCGCTCGCAGACGTTTCTGCATGATAAAAAACTAATTTAGTATGGGTTAGCACATTGTTACTGGCGAATTCTCAATGTAAATTGAGACTCCAGTGCCTGTTAAGATCTATTCTTACGGATAGATGTTTGCTATAACGCCACCCTAAGGCCGTTTTCACATTATCCGATCCGATATCGGATGTCGGAAGGATTTCAGTAGAAAAAATCCAAGATGGCGCCTGTAATGTATGGGATATCGGTCCGACATCCGATATCGGATCGGATAATGTGAAAACGCTAAGGTGAGATGGATAAATTCGCACACATCCAGCAGGCCTCCGTGGCGCAGTTGGAAGCGCGATGGCCCCGGCAAGGCCAGAGGTCGCAGGTTCAAGTCCTGCCGGAGGTGTGAATTTTTCCATTTTTCCTTTAATTTAAAAATATGTAATATCTATCGCTCGCAGACGTTTCTGCATGATAAAAAAACAAATTTCGCATGAAAATCCGTTAAGCAGTTTTTGAGCTATCGCGAACACAGACAGACACGGTGAGACTTTGATTTATCTAACAACTTGTATAGAAACTACATCATTTAGGGCATATCCCTTGACACAGCACGTCCCGTAATAGTGGAAATAATCCTTCTATTCCAAAATCAAACTTCCACAAACTCGTATCAAACGTGTTTATGGTAGATTTAACACTTTGTAGCACTTAGAATACGAGTGTTTATACAATATCACATCACATGAGATGCGACATTGCGAAAGTAAATAAATTAAATTAAACGTACGCCGCCGAAACGTCTAGAGTCCCTCTAGGGAATACGGACACCTCGGGGTGGTTAGTCGTAGTCAGTTTAGGGTTAAGGGGACAGATGGGACCTTAGGTTAAGGTTGACTGTAGATTATTTAACTTGATAAAACTGTGTAGGTAATAAATCGTGGAATTATTAAAACATATAACAATAGGTAAATCAAGTGGGTACTTTACTACCCTATTCTAATTTGATGGCCTTAAGTGCCTTTTTACATTATCCGATCCGATATCAGATATAGAACCGATTTTCTATACCTACATTAAGGGCGCCATCTTTAATTTTTGCCTTTGATATCCTTCCTACATCCAACATCGGATCGGATAATGTGAAAACGTTCATTAGAACTTAGCGCGATTTAGATATAAACTTTAACTAGGTTGTCAATTGTCATGTCATATCCACCAAGTAGGTACCTAACATGACAAATGTCCCAATGTTTGACAATCTAATTCTAGTACTTGTCAGGCCGTTTGTCACCTCGACGTAGATACTAACTGATTTTGAAATTTAGATTGGAGATGGCAAGTAATAGGACATCGTCTAGCACAAGAATATAAATAATCAACAAGTTATGAGCTAAAGAGCTGGCCCCGTAGCCGAATAGCATTTCTGAGCATTTCTTTTTTTTTTTTGCCACTTTTATAAAGTGTGATATTTTTGAAAAAAAAATGCTATTTCTACTCAGAATTACTAGCCTTTTCAATCCTAGTTGTTAAAAAAATTGTCCCATACGATTTTTTCTTCTTTGTTACCATTTTCCGTACATGTTGTATGGGGTAACAAAAGAGGAAAGTAAAAAAAAATGTATGGAAATTGGAAATTATGGGACACTTTGTCTCCCAGTGAGATTGAAAGTAGGTACTCGTACAAAATGTATGAAAAAAACTTGGGACACTCTTTTTCTCCTATTAGGATTGAAAGAGCTCGCGATTCTGAGTGGAAACCACATAAAAATTTCCAAATCCAAGAAAAAGTGCGGTGAACAACTGAAAAAATGGCCCCAATACACAAGAGCGATAGAGATAGAATACTTAGTACGAAAGAGATATTATCGTGAGCATTTCGTTAACGTATGTGCATTCGGCTAATACGCAATTACGCACACCACACTGGTATGGTCTAGGAGTAAGAGCGTGCGACTTTCTATTCAAAGGTTGCAAATTCGAATCCCGGCTTGTAATAACTTTGCTGGTCGCTTTTCAAAGAAGGAAAATATGAGTAAACCGGGCTAAGTGCGTTTCCACATTATCCGATCCGATATCGGATCGATATCCCATACATTACAGGCGCCATCTTGGATTTTTTCCATTGAAATACTTCCGACATTCGATATCGGATCGGATAATGTGAAAACGGACTAATGCCAAAATAGGCTCAGTAGATATACCCTCTGGGTTGGAAGGATTTTTTTTCTCAGAGGTGGTAAAAAGGTCAGATAAAACTAGTGCCCACGCCCTAATTCCAATTAGTTTCCAAAGTGGACCCTGGAAATGCAAGAATTTCGCATTAAATTAGCTACTGTCAGCTTGAAACATTCTTCGACTTCGATTATTGACAAATACCGTGCAAATTAGTACCTAATCTTTTAAACACACGTACTTTATTAAAGAGAACTCAAAATTCCGGTTATTTAAGACGGATAGCTGCAGTTATGACAAAGCGGGATATTTACAGGGCCCCGGGGACGCGGTTTCGTTACCCGGTTCAGTAGGCCATAATAACTTGAGGAATACGCGGCACTGAGCTGCCGACACCCGCGCGGGTAATGCTCGTTTCACGAGTTGTGGTGCATGCTTTTAGCACCATTGGTTACCCTATAAGTATACTAAAATGTATTCTTAACGTCCGCGTATAGAAAATGCCGAAAATGCACCGTTGCAACGCGCGGGTCAGACTAGACGCCGACGCTCGACGCTAGGAAGACGCACTGGTGTGAGGTCTCCCTGAGAGCGTTTTCACATTATTCGATTCGATATCAGATGTATTAAGGATGTCAAATGCAAAGATTAAAAGAGACATCCGATATCTGATCGGATAATGTGAAAACACACACACTCGGCTTTACTACGTACAGGACTCTTGGTCACTTAGTTCGAAAATGTACGTCACTTAGTACGTCAGTCGTAGGTACTGAATAAATGACAAGGTAAGGCACGACAAAAATATGACTACAGTCAGTTCAGTAGGTATGTTACAAAGGGAGGAGTTCGGGCAAATATAATAACTATGTGCTTAAACTGTTAATTATTGGGATTGACTAGCTTACTACTAGAAGTAGCGATGACGCCGCGATCCCAAATGAGTTTGAGAATCGTTTGACCAAGCATCTTAGCAGTTTACATACAGCCCTAGATTAGGATCGGGCCGGCGTGCACCTGCGTACTCGCGAAGTTTTCGGTGCACCTTCTTCTGTCGAACGGCTAGTAATCATAATGTTGCCATATCTATAATCTGCGCGACACATGTGCCGTTACTCCGCTCACCTATTTGATACACTTGCCTCATATTTCACTTCCATGCCAGTGCCTTATGATTTATGTGCAAGTGGCTTGCTTACAAAAGGCTAATCTTTGTTACTTGGCAGATTTTATGAGGGATAATGCAAGAAAAATCGTCTAATGGAAGTATATCTTGCTTATCCAGCGATTTGTATAACTTGGCTCGAATAAGTAGAAATCTCTATTCTAACATAGGGATGGAATAAGAAAAGGATGTTTTGCTCGTCTTAGATGCATAAAACATTGGCGTTTTTAGTGCAGGAATCCTTTCGTGTACCTATCAATTGTTTAATGGTCAATCAAATTCCTAGACAATTAATGAAATGAATGAAATCGTATGCTCCAAATTTTCTCAGTAACGCAAAGTGTATACCTTAAAAAACAAAGCATGTGTTTACAGTTTTTCCCTACATTTTGGTAAGTGGAAAACATTCTCTCACCCAAAATCCCAATGCTACATGTTGTCTATACTAGGTGTTCACGAAACGTCTGCACTATGTTCTGTAGAGCGGCAATTATCAACCTAACTTGTAAACTTAGGAACCTCCTTTTCAGTATCGTGCAAATCAGAATCCTACTGACTGACTACAGTTCGAACACGAGACTCGTGACTCTTGGGAGCAGGAGGATGTTCGATGTACTGTTTTGATACGGCTTGATTGCTTCTTATTTTGTGCAGGATGGGTAAATCAATTTTAAATGAAATAATAACAGTTTCTCTAAGAATGAGAGAGTATACATTTCAAATAGCGGAAATAGGTCGCCTGTAAGGAAATGGTGCAAGATAACTTGCGTAACTAAAACTGGTCTAAAAGTTCGAGGATCTAGGAATCTGAGCTCATCTCACTGTAAGACTGTAAAAGATTATTTCTATCTCAAGCAGCCCTGAACCTATATACTCATCATCAAAGTTTGTTATTTCATTGCACACGTCTTCAAGTCAACATTCCTATTGCATTTTCCTTACAAGTTTTATCATCTGAATAGCAAGGCGTTAGGTTCAAAGTTGGTAATTAAAGACTCCAAAATTTTCCTTACCACCTGACCGACAGCGTGGTTCCTTAGCGCGCGTTTACAAGCAAATCTCACCACATAAGTACCTATTTCGTTCTAAATGAACATTCCTATTGCATTTTCCTTGCAAGTTTTATTATCTAAACAGCCAGGCGTCAGGTTCAAAGTTTGTAAAGACTGGACATTTTCCTAGTACCGACAGCGCGGTTTCCTTAGCGCGTTTACAAGCAAATCTCGTTAATGGCAGCGAGCGTGCCGTGCGGCGCGCCGCGTCGCGTGCCCGCCACTCAACGCTCACTCAGCTGCCGCGGGTACCGTCGCCGGCAGAAGGGCAGCACTGAGCCTGAAGAGTTTTTAATACTGTGCTTTTAGCGGAAATAACAAAGGTAGAATAACAGCGTCAGGATGGCAAGACAAGGGCTCCAACTTTACGACGACGATATATCATAATCACAATTTAGCCCCTGTAGCCGAATGGCAATAAACGCTCACGAAACGATACGCTCGTAGATATCTGGCCTCTATCGCTCTTGCGTACTGGCGCAACAGAGCCAGACTATCTTTCGCGGCGTTTCGTTTTCGTTTTCGCGTCGCAGAAATGCATTATTCGGCTACGGCACCTGGTGAGATTTGTTTGATTTGTACTTTTTGTTATTCATCACCCGGAAAATGTCATACATCATTTGAAGCTTGGGGGCGCCTATCACTTTCTAAACATAACGCTATCCATTTCAGGCGAACAACGTCTATAAAGCGTCGCCACATAAGCGTGAGCTAATTTTTAATTGACATGTATCGTTTAAAAAACTTATGATAGCAACAAATAAAAACCACGTTGATTTTATTCTCTAGCTGCCCAGGGTGGCTAGCCGAATGGCACAATCGCTCACGAAACGCTCACGAAACGAAGCGCTAGTAGATATCTATCTCTATCGCGTTTGCGTATTGGCGCGACAGAGCCAGCGGCGTATCGCTTTCGTTTGGCGTCGGAGAAATGCCATTCGCTACGGGGCCAGAGGTCTTCAAAAACGTTTACCATCTGATCTACTTTTATAGACCATCAGGACACAACACTGCCTTTAGGTAGGTACCAATAGCGTAAGTTGAAGTTCTCTTAAGGTACAGCGGGGCAAATGTATAACTGGTCCATTTTTCCATGTTTTACAATGTTTGTATTATTAAATAGTGTACCAACACCGGTTTATATATGGTTGGCCTGTTCAGTGGATACATGTAGAACTCAACATCATAGTGTAATAATGGAAAAAATGGATCAGTTACAATTGTTCCCCCTCTGTCGAAATTTGCACCGCTGTACCTTATACATAGATCTGATGTTTAGTAAGGTGAAGGCCCCAATTGGGCTCCAAATTCGAGCGAGACGAATTTTCCTGAGCCTCACCTCTCTTTTGGTCAGAACTTGCCAGTCTCAACCGATACCGCTCCGAAGAAAAGTCGCCAGCATCCTTGGTTCAATGCCTCAAGCGCCTTTGTATTGACTAGCTATTAAGTTGTGGCCTTATTAAATAAATACCCTAACAACTAAATATTTATAAAACGAGGCCCTGTTTGTCATTACACTTGTGCACCGGACCGTACATTAAGCGGTTGCCAGAC